>NC_134267.1:161535127-162873877 GCF_031893055.1 Leptodactylus fuscus
TGAATATATTGGGGTTATGTGCACCCACAATTTTTGCTACTGCTATATAGTGCCAGTTTCTGACTGGTAATTCAAAGAATATATTGGGGTTATGTGCACCCACAATTTTTGCTACTGGTATACAGTGCCATTGTCTCACTGGGAATTCAAAAAATATATTGGGTTTATGTGCATCCACAATTTTTGCTACTGCTATACAGTGCCATTGTCTCACTGGGAATTCAAAGAATATATTGGGGTTACGTGCACCCACAATTTTTGCTACTGGTATGTAGTGCCATTGTCTGACTGGGAATTCAAAGAATATATTGGGGTTATGTGCACCCACAATTTTTGCTACTGCTATATAGTGCCAGTTTCTGACTGGTAATTCAAAGAATATATTGGGGTTACGTGCACCCACAATTTTTGCTACTGCTATATAGTGCCATTGTCTCACTGGGAATTCAAAGAATATATTGGGGTTATGTGCACCCACAATTTTTGCTACTGGTATACAGTGCCATTGTCTCACTGGGAATTCAAAAAAATGTATTGGGTTTATGTGCATCCACAATTTTTGCTACTGCTATATAGTGCCAGTTTCTGACTGGTAATTCAAAGAATATATTGGGTTATATGCACCCACAATTTTTGCTACTGGTATATAGTGCCAGTTTCTGACTGGGAATTCAAAGAATATATTGGGTTTATGTGCACCCACAATTTTTGCTACTGGTATATAGTGCCATTGTCTCACTGGGAATTCAAAGAATATATTGGGGTTACGTGCACCCACAATTTTTGCTACTGGTATATAGTGCCATTGTCTCACTGGGAATTCAAAGAATATATTGGGTTTATGTGCACCCACAATTTTTGCTACTGCTATACAGTGCCATTGTCTCACTGGGAATTCAATGAATATATGGGGGTTACGTGCACCACAATTTTGCTACTGCTATACAGTGCCATTGTCTCACTGGGAATTCAAAGAATATATTGGGGTTACGTGCACCCACAATTTTTGCTACTGGTATATAGTGCCATTGTCTCACTGGAATTCAATGAATATATTGGGTTGTGTGCACCCACAATTTTTGCTACTGCTATACAGTGCCATTGTCTCACTGGGAATTCAAAGAATATATTGGGTTACGTGCACCCACAATTTTTGCTACTGGTATATAGTGCCATTGTCTGACTGGAATTCAAAGAATATATTGGGGTTATGTGCATCCACAATTTTTGCTACTGCTATATAGTGCCAGTTTCTGACTGGTAATTCAAAGAATATATTGGGGTTACGTGCACCCACAATTTTTGCTACTGGTATATAGTGCCATTGTCTCACTGGGAATTCAAAGAATATATTGGGGTTATGTGCACCCCACAATTTTTGCTACTGGTATACAGTGCCATTGTGTCACTGGGAATTCAAAGAATATATTGGGTTTATGTGCACCCACAATTTTTGCTACTGCTATATAGTGCCAGTTTCTGACTGGTAATTCAAAGAATATATTGGGGTTACATGCACCCACAATTTTTGCTACTGCTATATAGTGCCATTGTCTCACTGGAATTCAAAGAATATATTGGGGTTATGTGCATTCCCACAATTTTTGCTACTGCTATATAGTGCCAGTTTCTGACTGGTAATTCAAAGAATATATTGGGGTTATATGCACCCACAATTTTTGCTACTGGTAGATAGTGCCAGTTTCTGACTGGGAATTCAAAGAATATATTGGGTTTATGTGCACCCACAATTTTTGCTACTGGTATATAGTGCCATTGTCTCACTGGGAATTCAAAGAATATATTGGGGTTACGTGCACCCACAATTTATGCTAACTGGTATATAGTGCCATTGTCTCACTGGGAATTCAAAGAATATATTGGGTTTATGTGCACCCACAATTTTTTGCTACTGCTATACAGTGCCTTTGTCTCACTGGCAATTCAAAGAATATATGGGGGTTACGTGCACCCACAATTTTTGCTACTGCTATACAGTGCCATTGTCTCACTGGGAATTCAAAGAATATATTGGGGTTACGTGCACCCACAATTTTTGCTACTGGTATATAGTGTCATTGTCTCACTGGGAATTCAAAGAATATATTGGGTTTATGTGCACCCACAATTTTTGCTACTGCTATACAGTGCCATTGTCCTCACTGGGAATTCAAAGAAGTATATTGGGGTTACGTGCACCCACAATTTTTTGCTACTGGTATATAGTGCCATTGTCTGACTGGGAATTCAAAGAATATATTGGGTTTACAAATACCCTCATTTCTTGCTACTGCCATATAGTGCCAGTTTCTGACTGGGAATTCAAAGAATATATTGGGGTTATGTGCACCCACAATTTTTGCTACTGGTATATAGTGCCATTGTCTGACTGGGAATTCAAAGAATATATTGGGGTTATGTGCACCCACAATTTTTGCTACTGCTATACAGTGCCATTGTCTCACTGGGAATTCAAAGAATATATTGGGGTTACGTGCACCCACAATTTTTGCTACTGGTATATAGTGCCATTGTCTGACTGTGGAATTCAAAGAATATTTGGGTTTATGTGCACCCACAATTTTTGCTACTGCTATACAGTGCCATTGTCTCACTGGAATTCAAAGAATATATTGGGGTTACGTGCACCCACAATTTTTGCTACTGGTATATAGTGCCATTGTCTGACTGGGAATTCAAAGAATATATTGGGGTTATGTGCACCCCACAATTTTTGCTACTGCTATATAGTGCCAGTTTCTGACTGGTAATTCAAAGAATATATTAGGGTTACGTGCACCCACAATTTTTGCTACTGGTATATAGTGCCATTGTCTCACTGGGATTCAAGAATATATTGGGGTTATGTGCACCCCACATTTTTTGCTACTGGTATACAGTGCCATTGTCTCACTGGGAATTCAAAGAATATATTGGGTTTATGTGCACCCACAATTTTTGCTACTGCTATATAGTGCCAGTTTCTGACTGGTAATTCAAAGAATATATTGGGGTTATGTGCACCCACAATTTTTGCTACTGGTATATAGTGCCATTGTCTGACTGGGAATTCAAAGAATATATTGGGTTTATGTGCACCACAATTTTTTGCTACTGCTATACAGTGCCATTGTCTCATTGGGGAATTCAAAGAATATATTGGGGTTACGTGCACCCACAATTTTTGCTACTGGTATATAGTGCCATTGTCTGACTGGGAATTCAAAGAATATATTGGGGTTATGTGCACCCACAATTTTTGCTACTGCTATATAGTGCCAGTTTCTGACTGGTAATTCAAAGAATATATTGGGGTTACGTGCACCCACAATTTTTGCTACTGGTATATAGTGCCATTGTCTCACTGGGAATTCAAAGAATATATTGGGGTTATGTGCACCCACAATTTTTGCTACTGGTATACAGTGCCATTGTCTCACTGGGAATTCAAAGAATATATTGGGTTTATGTGCATCCACAATTTTTGCTAACTGCTATAATAGTGCCAGTTTCTGACTGAGAATTCAAAGAATATATTGGGTTTATGTGCACCCACAATTTTTGCTACTGCTATACAGTGCCATTGTCTCACTGGGAATGTCAAAGAATATATGGGGGTTACGTGCACCCACAATTTTTGCTACTGCTATACAGTGCCATTGTCTCACTGGGAATTCAAAGAATATATTGGGGTTACGTGCACCCACAAATTTTTGCTACTGGTATATAGTGCCATTGTCTCACTGGGAATTCAAAGAATATATTGGGTTTATGTGCACCCACAATTTTTGCTACTGCTATATAGTGCCAGTTTCTGACTGGTAATTCAAAGAATATATTGGGGTTATGTGCACCCACAATTTTTGCTACTGGTATATAGTGCCATTGTCTGACTGGGAATTCAAAGAATATATTGGGTTTATGTGCACCCACAATTTTTGCTACTGCTATACAGTGCCATTGTCTCACTGGGAATTCAAAGAATATATTGGGGTTACGTGCACCCACAATTTTTGCTACTGGTATATAGTGCCATTGTCTGACTGGGAATTCAAAGAATATATTGGGGTTATGTGCACCCACAATTTTTGCTACTGCTATATAGTGCCAGTTTCTGACTGGTAATTCAAAGAATATATTGGGGTTACGTGCACCCACAATTTTTGCTACTGGTATTACAGTGCCATTGTCTCACTGGGAATTCAAAAAATATATTGGGTTTATGTGCATCCACAATTTTTGCTACTGCTATACAGTGCCATTGTCTCACTGGGAATTCAAAGAATATATTGGGGTTACGTGCACCCACAATTTTTGCTACTGGTATGTAGTGCCATTGTCTGACTGGGAATTCAAAGAATATATTGGGGTTATGTGCACCCACAATTTTTGCTACTGCTATATAGTGCCAGTTTCTGACTGGTAATTCAAAGAATATATTGGGGTTATATGCACCCACAATTTTTGCTACTGGTATATAGTGCCAGTTTCTGACTGGGAATTCAAAGAATATATTGGGGTTATGTGCACCCACAATTTTTGCTAATGCTATATAGTGCCAGTTTCTGACTGGTAATTCAAAGAATATATTGGGGTTACGTGCACCCACAATTTTTGCTACTGGTATATAGTGCCATTGTCTCACTGGGAATTCAAAGAATATATTGGGGTTATGTGCACCCACAATTTTTGCTACTGGTATACAGTGCCATTGTCTCACTGGGAATTCAAAGAATATATTGGGTTTATGTGCATCCACAATTTTTTGCTACTGCTATATAGTGCCAGTTTCTGACTGAGAATTCAAAGAATATATTGGGTTTATGTGCACCCACAATTTTTGCTACTGCTATACAGTGCCATTGTCTCACTGGGAATTCAAAGAATATATGGGGGTTACGTGCACCCACAATTTTTGCTACTGCTATACAGTGCCATTGTCTCACTGGGAATTCAAAGAATATATTGGGGTTACGTGCACCCACAATTTTTGCTACTGGTATATAGTGCCCATTGTCTCACTGGGAATTCAAAGAATATATTGGGTTTATGTGCACCCACAATTTTTGCTACTGCTATATAGTGCCAGTTTCTGACTGGTAATTCAAAGAATATATTGGGGTTATGTGCACCCACAATTTTTGCTACTGGTATATAGTGCCATTGTCTGACTGGGAATTCAAAGAATATATTGGGTTTATGTGCACCCACAATTTTTGCTACTGCTATACAGTGCCATTGTCTCACTGGGAATTCAAAGAATATATTGGGGTTACGTGCACCCACAATTTTTGCTACTGGTATATAGTGCCATTGTCTGACTGGGAATTCAAAGAATATATTGGGGTTATGTGCACCCACAATTTTTGCTACTGCTATATAGTGCCAGTTTCTGACTGGTAATTCAAAGAATATATTGGGGTTACGTGCACCCACAATTTTTGCTACTGGTATACAGTGCCATTGTCTCACTGGGAATTCAAAAAATATATTGGGTTTATGTGCATCCACAATTTTTTGCTACTGCTATACAGTGCCATTGTCTCACTGGGAATTCAAAGAATATATTGGGGTTACGTGCACCCCACAATTTTTGCTACTGGTATGTAGTGCCATTGTCTGACTGGGAATTCAAAGAATATATTGGGGTTATGTGCACCCACAATTTTTGCTACTGCTATATAGTGCCAGTTTTCTGACTGGTAATTCAAAGAATATATTGGGGTTACGTGCACCCACAATTTTTGCTACTGCTATATAGTGCCATTGTCTCACTGGGAATTCAAAGAATATATTGGGGTTATGTGCACCCACAATTTTTGCTACTGGTATACAGTGCCATTGTCTCACTGGGAATTCAAAAAATATATTGGGTTTATGTGCATCCACAATTTTTGCTACTGCTATATAGTGCCAGTTTCTGACTGGTAATTCAAAGAATATATTGGGGTTATATGCACCCACAATTTTGCTACTGGTATATAGTGCCATTGTCTCACTGGGAATTCAAAGAATATATTGGGGTTACGTGCACCCACAATGTTTGCTACTGCTATATAGTGCCATTGTCTGACTGGGAATTCAAGAGAATATATTGGGGTTACGTGCACCCACAATTTTTGCTACTGGTATATAGTGCCATTGTCTGACTGGGAATTCAAAGAATATTTTGGGTTTATGTGCACCCACAATTTTTGCTACTGCTATACAGTGCCATTGTCTGACTGGGAATTCAAAGAATATATTGGGGTTACGTGCACCCACAATTTTTGCTACTGGTATATAGTGCCATTGTCTCACTGGGAATTCAAAGAATATATTGGGGTTATGTGCACCAACAATTTTTGCTACTGGTATACAGTGCCATTGTCTCACTGGGAATTCAAAGAATATATTGGGTTTATGTGCACCCACAATTTTTGCTACTGCTATACAGTGCCATTGTCTCATTGGGAATTCAAAGAATATATTGGGGGTTACGTGCACCCACAATTTTTGCTACTGCTATATAGTGCCATTGTCTGACTGGGAATTCAAAGAATATATTGGGGTTATGTGCACCCACAATTTTTGCTACTGCTATATAGTGCCAGTTTCTGACTGGTAATTCAAAAGAATATATTGGGGTTACGTGCACCTACAATTTTTGCTACTGGTATATAGTGCCATTGTCTCACTGGGAATTCAAAGAATATATTGGGGTTATGTGCACCCACAATTTTTGCTACTGGTATACAGTGCCATTGTCTCACTGGGAATTCAAAGAATATATTGGGTTTATGTGCATCCACAATTTTTGCTACTGCTATATAGTGCCAGTTTCTGACTGGGAATTCAAAGAATATATTGGGTTTATGTGCACCCACAATTTTTGCTACTGCTATGCAGTGCCATTGTCTCACTGGGAATTCAAAGATTATATGGGGGTTACGTGCACCCACAATTTTTTGCTACTGCTATACAGTGCCATTGTCTCTCTGGGAATTCAAAGAATATATTGGGGTTACGTGCACCCACAATTTTTGCTACTGGTATATAGTGCCATTGTCTCACTGGGAATTCAAAGAATATATTGGGTTTATGTGCACCCACAATTTTTGCCTACTGCTATATAGTGCCAGTTTCTGACTGGTAATTCAAAGAATATATTGGGGTTATGTGCACCCACAATTTTTGCTACTGGTATATAGTGCCATTGTGTGACTGGGAATTCAAAGAATATATTGGGTTTATGTGCACCCACAATTTTTGCTACTGCTATACAGTGCCATTGTCTCACTTGGAATTCAAAAGAATATATTGGGGTTACGTGCACCCACAATTTTTGCTACTGGTATAATAGTGCCATTGTCTGACTGGGAATTCAAAGAATATATTGGGGTTATGTGCACCCACAATTTTTGCTACTGCTATATAGTGCCAGTTTCTGACTGTAATTCAAAGAATATATTGGGGTTACGTGCACCCACAATTTTTTGCTACTGGTATATAGTGCCATTGTCTCACTGGGAATTCAAAGAATATATTGGGGTTATGTGCACCCACAATTTTTGCTACTGGTATACAGTGCCATTGTCTCACTGGGAATTCAAAGAATATATTGGGTTTATGTGCATCCACAATTTTTTGCTACTGCTATATAGTGCCAGTTTCTGACTGGTAATTCAAAAGAATATATTGGGGTTATATGCACCCACAATTTTTGCTACTGGTATATAGTGCCAGTTTCTGACTGGAATTCAAAGAATATATTGGGTTTATGTGCACCCACAATTTTTGCTACTGGTATATAGTGCCATTGTTTCACTGGGAATTCAAAGAATATATTGGGTTACGTGCACCCACAATTTTTGCTACAGGTATATAGTGCCATTGTCTCACTGGGAATTCAAAGAATATATTGGGTTTATGTGCACCCACAATTTTTGCTACTGCTATACAGTGCCATTGTCTCACTGGGAATTCAAAGAATATATTGGGGTTATGTGCACCCACAATTTTTGCTACTGCTATAAAGTGCCATTGTCTCACTGGGAATTCAAAGAATATATTGGGGTTACGTGCACCCACAATTTTTGCTACTGGTATATAGTGCCATTGTCTCACTGGGAATTCAAAGAATATATTGGGTTTATGTGCACCCACAATTTTTGCTACTGCTATACAGTGCCATTGTCTCACTGGGAATTCAAAGAATATATTGGGGTTACGTGCACCCACAATTTTTGCTACTGGTATATAGTGCCATTGTCTGACTGGGAATTCAAAGAATATATTGGTTTATGTGCACCCACAAATTTTTGCTACTGGTATATAGTGCCATTGTATGACTGGGAATTCAAAGAATATATTGGGGTTATGTGCACCCACAATTTTTGCTACTGCTATATCAGTGCCAGTTTCTGACTGGTAATTCAAAGAATATATTGGGGTTATGTGCACCCACAATTTTTGCTACTGGTATACAGTGCCATTGTCTCACTGGGAATTCAAAAAATATATTGGGTTTATGTGCATCCACAATTTTTGCTACTGCTATACAGTGCCATTGTCTCACTGGGAATTCAAAGAATATATTGGGGTTACGTGCACCCACAATTTTTGCTACTGGTATGTAGTGCCATTGTCTGACTGGGAATTCAAAGAATATATTGGGGTTATGTGCACCCACAATTTTTGCTACTGCTATATAGTGCCAGTTTCTGACTGGTAATTCAAAGAATATATTGGGGTTACAATCACCCACAATTTTTGCTACTGCTATATAGTGCCATTGTCTCACTGGGAATTCAAAGAATATATTGGGGTTATGTGCACCCACAATTTTTGCTACTGGTATACAGTGCCATTGTCTCACTGGGAATTCAAAAAATGTATTGGGTTTATGTGCATCCACAATTTTTGCTACTGCTATATAGTGCCAGTTTCTGACTGGTAATTCAAAGAATATATTGGGGTTATATGCAACCACAATTTTTGCTACTGGTATATAGTGCCAGTTTCTGACTGGGAATTCAAAGAATATATTGGGTTTATGTGCACCCACAATTTTTGCTACTGGTATATAGTGCCATTGTCTCACTGGGAATTCAAAGAAATATATTGGGGTTACGTGCACCCACAATTTTTGCTACTGGTATATAGTGCCATTGTCTCACTGGGAATTCAAAGAATATATTGGGTTTATGTGCACCCACAATTTTTGCTACTGCTATACAGTGCCATTGTCTCACTGGGAATTCAATGAATATATGGGGGTTACGTGCACCCACAATTTTTGCTACTGGTATATAGTGCCATTGTCTGACTGGGGAATTCAAAGAATACATTGGGGTTATGTGCACCCACAATTTTTGCTACTGCTATATAGTGCCAGTTTCTGACTGGTAATTCAAAGAATATATTGGGGTTACGTGCACCCACAATTTTTGCTACTGGTATATAGTGCCATTGTCTCACTGGGAATTCAAAGAATATATTAGGTTACGTGCACCCACAATTTTTTGCTACTGGTATATAGTGCCATTGTCTGACTGGGAATTCAAAGAATATATTGGGGTTATGTGCACCCACAATTTTTGCTACTGCTATATAGTGCCAGTTTCTGACTGGTAATTCAAAGAATATATTGGGGTTACGTGCACCCACAATTTTTGCTACTGGTATATAGTGCCATTGTCTCACTGGGAATTCAAAGAATATATTGGGGTTATGTGCACCCACAATTTTTGCTACTGGTATACAGTGCCATTGTCTCACTGGGGAATTCAAAGAATATATTGGGTTTATGTGCATCCACAATTTTTGCTACTGCTATATAGTGCCAGTTTCTGACTGGTAATTCAAAGAATATATTGGGGTTATATGCACCCACAATTTTTGCTACTGGTATATAGTGCCAGTTTCTGACTGGGAATTCAAAGAATATATTGGGTTTATGTGCACCCACAATTTTTTGCTACTGGTATATAGTGCCATTGTTTCACTGGGAATTCAAAGAATATATTGGGGTTACGTGCACACCACAATTTTTTGCTACTGGTATATAGTGCCATTGTCCTCACTGGAATTCAAAGAATATATTGGGTTTATGTGCACCCACAATTTTTGCTACTGCTATACAGTGCCATTGTCTCACTGGGAATTCAAAGAATATATTGGGGTTATGTGCACCCACAATTTTTGCTACTGCTATAAAGTGCCATTGTCTCACTGGGAATTCAAAGAATATATTGGGGTTACGTGCACCCACAATTTTTGCTACTGGTATATAGTGGCCATTGTCTCACTGGGAATTCAAAGAATATATTGGGTTATGTGCACCCACAATTTTTGCTACTGCTATACAGTGCCATTGTCTCACTGGGAATTCAAAGAATATATTGGGGTTACGTGCACCCACAATTTTTGCTACTGGTATATAGTGCCATTGTCTGACTGGGAATTCAAAGAATATATTGGGTTTTTGTGCACCCACAATTTTTGCTACTGGTATATAGTGCCATTGTATGACTTTGAATTCAAAGAATATATTGGGGTTATGTGCACCCACAATTTTTGCTACTGCTATATAGTGCCAGTTTCTGACTGGTAATTCAAAGAATATATTGGGGTTATGTGCACCCACAATTTTTGCTACTGGTATACAGTGCCATTGTCTCACTGGGAATTCAAAAAAATATATTGGGTTTATGTGCATCCACAATTTTTGCTACTGCTATACAGTGCCATTGTCTCACTGGGAATTCAAAGAATATATTGGGGTTACGTGCACCCACAATTTTTGCTACTGGTATGTAGTGCCATTGTCTGACTGGGAATTCAAAGAATATATTGGGGTTATGTGCACCCACAATTTTTGCTACTGCTATATAGTGCCAGTTTCTGACTGGTAATTCAAAGAATATATTGGGTTACGTGCACCCACAATTTTTGCTACTGCTATATAGTGCCATTGGTCTCACTGGGAATTCAAAGAATATATTGGGGTTATGTGCACCCACAATTTTTGCTACTGGTATACAGTGCCATTGTCTCACTGGGAATTCAAAAAATGTATTGGGTTTATGTGCATCCACAATTTTTGCTACTGCTATATAGTGCCAGTTTCTGACTGGTAATTCAAAGAATATATTGGGGTTATATGCACCCACAATTTTTGCTACTGGTATATAGTGCCAGTTTCTGACTGGGAATTCAAAGAATATATTGGGTTTATGTGCACCCACAATTTTTGCTACTGGTATATAGTGCCATTGTCTCACTGGGAATTCAAAGAATATATTGGGGTTACGTGCACCCACAATTTTTGCTACTGGTATATAGTGCCATTGTCTCACTGGGAATTCAAAGAATATATTGGGTTTATGTGCACCCACAATTTTTGCTACTGCTATAACAGTGCCATTGTCTCACTGGGAATTCAATGAATATATGGGGGTTACGTGCACCCACAATTTTTGCTACTGCTATACAGTGCCATTGTCTCACTGGAATTCAAAGAATATATTGGGGTTACGTGCTCCCACAATTTTTGCTACTGGTATATAGTGCCATTGTCTCACTGGGAATTCAATGAATATATTGGGTTTGTGTGCACCCACAATTTTTGCTACTGCTATACAGTGCCATTGTCTCACTGGGAATTCAAAGAATATATTGGGGTTACGTGCACCCACAATTTTTGCTACTGGTATATAGTGCCATTGTCTGACTGGGAATTCAAAGAATATATTGGGGTTATGTGCATCCACAATTTTTGCTACTGCTATATAGTGCCAGTTTCTGACTGGTAATTCAAAGAATATATTGGGGTTACGTGCACCCACAATTTTTGCTACTGGTATATAGTGCCATTGTCTCACTGGGAATTCAAAGAATATATTGGGGTTATGTGCACCCACAATTTTTGCTACTGGTATACAGTGCCATTGTGTCACTGGGAATTCAAAGAATATATTGGGTTTATGTGCACCCACAATTTTTGCTACTGCTATATAGTGCCAGTTTCTGACTGGTAATTCAAAGAATATATTGGGGTTACATGCACCCACAATTTTTGCTACTGCTATATAGTGCCATTGTCTCACTGGGAATTCAAAGAATATATTGGGGTTATGTGCATCCACAATTTTTTGCTACTGCTATATAGTGCCAGTTTCTGACTGGTAATTCAAAGAATATATTGGGGTTATATGCACCCACAATTTTTGCTACTGGTAGATAGTGCCAGTTTCTGACTGGGAATTCAAAGAATATATTGGGTTTATGTGCACCCACAATTTTTGCTACTGGTATATAGTGCCATTGTCTCACTGGGAATTCAAAGAATATATTGGGGTTACGTGCACCCACAATTTATGCTACTGGTATATAGTGCCATTGTCTCACTGGGAATTCAAAGAATATATTGGGTTTATGTGCACCCACAATTTTTGCTACTGCTATACAGTGCCCTTTGTCTCACTGGCAATTCAAAGAATATATGGGGGTTACGTGCACCCACAATTTTTGCTACTGCTATACAGTGCCATTGTCTCACTGGGAATTCAAAGAATATATTGGGGTTACGTGCACCCACAATTTTTGCTACTGGTATATAGTGTCATTGTCTCACTGGAATTCAAAGAATATATTGGGTTTATGTGCACCCACAATTTTTGCTACTGCTATACAGTGCCATTGTCTCACTGGGAATTCAAAGAATATATTGGGGTTACGTGCACCCACAATTTTTGCTACTGGTATATAGTGCCATTGTCTGACTGGGAATTCAAAGAATATATTGGGTTTACAAATACCCTCATTTTCTTGCTACTGCCATATAGTGCCAGTTTCTGACTGGGAATTCAAAGAATATATTGGGGTTATGTGCACCCACAATTTTTGCTACTGGTATATAGTGCCATTGTCTGACTGGGAATTCAAAGAATATATTGGGGTTATGTGCACCCACAATTTTTGCTACTGCTATACAGTGCCATTGTCTCACTGGGAATTCAAAGAATATATTGGGGTTACGTGCACCCACAATTTTTGCTACTGGTATATAGTGCCATTGTCTGACTGGGAATTCAAAGAATATTTTGGGTTTATGTGCACCCACAATTTTTGCTACTGCTATAACAGTGCCATTGTCTCACTGGGAAATTCAAAGGAATATATTGGGGTTACGTGCACCCACAATTTTTTGCTACTGGTATATAGTGCCATTGTCTGACTGGGAATTCAAAGAATATATTGGGGGTTATGTGCACCCACAATTTTTGCTACTGCTATATAGTGCCAGTTGTCTGACTGGGTAATTTCAAAGAATATATTAGGGGTTACGTGCACCCACAATTTTTGCTACTGGTATATAGTGCCATTGTCTCACTGGAATTCAAAGAATATATTGGGGTTATGTGCACCCACATTTTTTGCTACTGGTATACAGTGCCATTGTCTCACTGGGAATTCAAAGAATATATTGGGTTATGTGCACCCACAATTTTTGCTACTGCTATATAGTGCCAGTTTCTGACTGGTAATTCAAAGAATATATTGGGGTTATGTGCACCCACAATTTTTGCTACTGGTATATAGTGCCATTGTCTGACTGGGAATTCAAAGAATATATTGGGTTTATGTGCACCCACAATTTTTGCTACTGCTATACAGTCGCCATTGTCTCATTGGGAATTCAAAGAATATATTGGGGTTACGTGCACCCACAATTTTTGCTACTGGTATATAGTGCCATTGTCTGACTGGGAATTCAAAGAATATATTGGGGTTATGTGCACCCACAATTTTTGCTACTGCTATATAGTGCCAGTTTCTGACTGGTAATTCAAAGAATATATTGGGGTTACGTGCACCCACAATTTTTGCTACTGGTATATAGTGCCATTGTCTCACTGGGAATTCAAAGAATATATTGGGGTTATGTGCACCCACAATTTTTGCTACTGTATACAGTGCCATTGTCTCACTGGAATTCAAAGAATATATTGGGTTTATGTGCATCCACAATTTTTGCTACTGCTATATAGTGCCAGTTTTCTGACTGAGAATTCAAAGAATATATTGGGTTTATGTGCACCCACAATTTTTGCTACTGCTATACAGTGCCATTGTCTCACTGGGAATTCAAAGAATATATGGGGGTTACGTGCACCCACAATTTTGCTACTGCTATACAGTGCCATTGTCTCACTGGGAATTCAAAGAATATATTGTGGGTGCACGTGAACCCCCAATATATTCTTTGAATTCCCAGTGAGACAATGGCACTGTATAGCAGTAGCAAAAATTGTGGGGTGCACGTAACCCCCATATATTCTTTGAATTCCCAGTGAGACAATGGCACTGTATAGCAGTAGCAAAAATTGTGGGTGCACATAAACCCAATATATTCTTTGAATTCTCAGTCAGAAACTGGCACTATATAGCAGTAGCAAAAATTGTGGATGCACATAAACCCAATATATTCTTTGAATTCCCAGTGAGACAATGGCACTGTATACCAGTAGCAAAAATTGTGGGTGCACATAACCCCAATATATTCTTTGAATTCCCAGTGAGACAATGGCACTATATACCAGTAGCAAAAATTGTGGGTGCACGTAACCCCAATATATTCTTTGAATTACCAGTCAGAAACTGGCACTATATAGCAGTAGCAAAAATTGTGGGGTGCACATAACCCCAATATATTCTTTGAATTCCCAGTCAGACAATGGCACTATATACCAGTAGCAAAAATTGTGGGTGCACGTAACCCCAATATATTCTTTGAATTCCCAATGAGACAATGGCACTGTATAGCAGTAGCAAAAATTGTGGGTGCACATAAACCCAATATATTCTTTGAATTCCCAGTCAGACAATGGCACTATATACCAGTAGCAAAAATTGTGGGTGCACATAACCCCAATATATTCTTTGAATTACCAGTCAGAAACTGGCACTATATAGCAGTAGCAAAAATTGTGGGTGCACATAAACCCAATATATTTCTTTGAATTCCCAGTGAGACAATGGCACTGTATACCAGTAGCAAAAAATGTGGGTGCACATAACCCCAATATATTCTTTGAATTCCCCAGTGAGACAATGGCACTATATACCAGTAGCAAAAATTGTGGGTGCACGTAACCCTAATATATTCTTTGAATTACCAGTCAGAAACTGGCACTATATAGCAGTAGCAAAAATTGTGGGTGCACATAACCCCAATATATTCTTTGAATTCCCAGTCAGACAATGGCACTATATACCAGTAGCAAAAATTGTGGGTGCACGTAACCCCAATATATTCTTTGAATTCCAGTGAGACAATGGCACTGTAATAGCAGTAGCAAAAATTGTGGGTGCACATAAACCCAAAATATTCTTTGAATTCCCAGTCAGACAATGGCACTATATACCAGTAGCAAAAATTGTGGGTGCACGTAACCCCAATATATTTCTTTGAATTCCCAGTTGAGACAATGGCACTGTATAGCAGTAGCAAAAATTGTGGGTGCACATAACCCCAATATATTCTTTGAATTCCCAGTCAGACAATGGCACTATATACCAGTAGCAAAAATTGTGGGTGCACATAACCCCAATATATTCTTTGAATTCCCAGTCAGAAACTGGCACTATATGGCAGTAGCAAGAAATGAGGGTATTTGTAAACCCAATATATTCTTTGAATTCCCAGTCAGACAATGGCACTATATACCAGTAGCAAAAATTGTGGGTGCACGTAACCCCAATATATTCTTTGAATTCCCAGTGAGACAATGGCACTGTATAGCAGTAGCAAAAATTGTGGGTGCACATAAACCCAATATATTCTTTGAATTCCCAGTGAGACAATGACACTATATACCAGTAGCAAAAATTGTGGGTGCACGTAACCCCAATATATTCTTTGAATTCCCAGTGAGACAATGGCACTGTCATAGCAGTAGCAAAAATTGTGGGTGCACGTAACCCCCATATATTCTTTGAATTGCCAGTGAGACAAAGGCACTGTATAGCAGTAGCAAAAATTGTGGGTGCACATAAACCCAATATATTCTTTGAATTCCCAGTGAGACAATGGCACTATATACCAGTAGCATAAATTGTGGGTGCACGTAACCCCAATATATTCTTTGAATTCCCAGTGAGACAATGGCACTATATACCAGTAGCAAAAATTGTGGGTGCACATAAACCCAATATATTCTTTGAATTCCCAGTCAGAAACTGGCACTATCTACCAGTAGCAAAAATTGTGGTGCATATAACCCCAATATATTCTTTGAATTACCAGTCAGAAACTGGCACTATATAGCAGTAGCAAAAATTGTGGATGCACATAACCCCAATATATTCTTTGAATTCCCAGTGAGACAATGGCACTATATAGCAGTAGCAAAAAATTGTGGGTGCATGTAACCCCAATATATTCTTTGAATTACCAGTCAGAAACTGGCACTATATAGCAGTAGCAAAAATTGTGGGTGCACATAAACCCAATATATTCTTTGAATTCCCAGTGACACAATGGCACTGTATACCAGTAGCAAAAATTGTGGGTGCACATAACCCCAATATATTCTTTGAATTCCCAGTGAGACAATGGCACTATATACCAGTAGCAAAAATTGTGGGTGCACGTAACCCCAATATATTCTTTGAATTACCAGTCAGAAACTGGCACTATATAGCAGTAGCAAAAATTGTGGATGCACATAACCCCAATATATTCTTTGAATTCCCAGTCAGACAATGGCACTATATACCAGTAGCAAAAATTGTGGGTGCACGTAACCCCAATATATTCTTTGAATTCCCAGTGAGACAATGGCACTGTATAGCAGTAGCAAAAATTGTGGGTGCACACAAACCCAATATATTCATTGAATTCCCAGTGAGACAATGGCACTATATACCAGTAGCAAAAATTGTGGGTGCACGTAACCCCAATATATTCTTTGAATTCCCAGTGAGACAATGGCACTGTATAGCAGTAGCAAAAATTGTGGGTGCACGTAACCCCCATATATTCATTGAATTCCCAGTGAGACAATGGCACTGTATAGCAGTAGCAAAAATTGTGGGTGCACATAAACCCAATATATTCTTTGAATTCCCAGTGAGACAATGGCACTATATACCAGTAGCAAAAATTGTGGGTGCACGTAACCCCAATATATTCTTTGAATTCCCAGTGAGACAATGGCACTATATACCAGTAGCAAAAATTGTGGGTGCACATAAACCCAATATATTCTTTGAATTCCCAGTCAGAAACTGGCACTATATACCAGTAGCAAAAATTGTGGGTGCATATAACCCCAATATATTCTTTGAATTACCAGTCAGAAACTGGCACTATATAGCAGTAGCAAAAATTGTGGATGCACATAAACCCAATACATTTTTTGAATTCCCAGTGAGACAATGGCACTGTATACCAGTAGCAAAAATTGTGGGTGCACATAACCCCAATATATTCTTTGAATTCCCAGTGAGACAATGGCACTATATAGCAGTAGCAAAAATTGTGGGTGCACGTAACCCCAATATATTCTTTGAATTACCAGTCAGAAACTGGCACTATATAGCAGTAGCAAAAATTGTGGGTGCACATAACCCCAATATATTCTTTGAATTCCCAGTCAGACAATGGCACTACATACCAGTAGCAAAAATTGTGGGTGCACGTAACCCCAATATATTCTTTGAATTCCCAGTGAGACAATGGCACTGTATAGCAGTAGCAAAAATTGTGGATGCACATAAACCCAATATATTTTTTGAATTCCCAGTGAGACAATGGCACTGTATACCAGTAGCAAAAATTGTGGGTGCACATAACCCCAATATATTCTTTGAATTACCAGTCAGAAACTGGCACTATATAGCAGTAGCAAAAATTGTGGGTGCACATAACCCCAATATATTCTTTGAATTCAAAGTCATACAATGGCACTATATACCAGTAGCAAAAATTGTGGGTGCACAAAAACCCAATATATTCTTTGAATTCCCAGTCAGACAATGGCACTATATACCAGTAGCAAAAATTGTGGGTGCACGTAACCCCAATATATTCTTTGAATTCCCAGTGAGACAATGGCACTGTATAGCAGTAGCAAAAATTGTGGGTGCACATAAACCCAATATATTCTTTGAATTCCCAGTGAGACAATGGCACTATATACCAGTAGCAAAAATTGTGGGTGCACGTAACCCCAATATATTCTTTGAATTCCCAGTGAGACAATGGCACTTTATAGCAGTAGCAAAAATTGTGGGTGCACATAACCCCAATATATTCTTTGAATTCCCAGTGAGACAATGGCACTGTATAGCAGTAGCAAAAATTGTGGGTGCACATAAACCCAATATATTCTTTGAATTCCCAGTGAGACAATGGCACTATATACCAGTAGCAAAAATTGTGGGTGCACGTAACCCCAATATATTCTTTGAATTCCCAGTGAAACAATGGCACTATATACCAGTAGCAAAAATTGTGGGTGCACATAAACCCAATATATTCTTTGAATTCCCAGTCAGAAACTGGCACTATATACCAGTAGCAAAAATTGTGGGTGCATATAACCCCAATATATTCTTTGAATTACCAGTCAGAAACTGGCACTATATAGCAGTAGCAAAAATTGTGGATGCACATAAACCCAATATATTCTTTGAATTCCCAGTGAGACAATGGCACTGTATACCAGTAGCAAAAATTGTGGGTGCACATAACCCCAATATATTCTTTGAATTCCCAGTGAGACAATGGCACTATATACCAGTAGCAAAAATTGTGGGTGCACGTAACCCCAATATATTCTTTGAATTACCAGTCAGAAACTGGCACTATATAGCAGTAGCAAAAATTGTGGGTGCACATAACCCCAATATATTCTTTGAATTCCCAGTCAGACAATGGCACTATATACCAGTAGCAAAAATTGTGGGTGCACGTAACCCTAATATATTCTTTGAATTCCCAGTGAGACAATGGCACTATATACCAGTAGCAAAAATTGTGGGTGCACGTAACCCCAATATATTCTTTGAATTACCAGTCAGAAACTGGCACTATATAGCAGTAGCAAAAATTGTGGGTGCACATAACCCCAATGTATTCTTTGAATTCCCAGTCAGACAATGGCACTATATACCAGTAGCAAAAATTGTGGGTGCACGTAACCCCCATATATTCATTGAATTCCCAGTGAGACAATGGCACTGTATAGCAGTAGCAAAAATTGTGGGTGCACATAAACCCAATATATTCTTTGAATTCCCAGTGAGACAATGGCACTATATACCAGTAGCAAAAATTGTGGGTGCACGTAACCCCAATATATTCTTTGAATTCCCAGTGAGACAATGGCACTATATACCAGTAGCAAAAATTGTGGGTGCACATAAACCCAATATATTCTTTGAATTCCCAGTCAGAAACTGGCACTATATACCAGTAGCAAAAATTGTGGTTGCATATAACCCCAATATATTCTTTGAATTACCAGTCAGAAACTGGCACTATATAGCAGTAGCAAAAATTGTGGATGCACATAAACCCAATACATTTTTTGAATTCCCAGTGAGACAATGGCACTGTATACCAGTAGCAAAAATTGTGGGTGCACATAACCCCAATATATTCTTTGAATTCCCAGTGAGACAATGGCACTATATAGCAGTAGCAAAAATTGTGGGTGATTGTAACCCCAATATATTCTTTGAATTACCAGTCAGAAACTGGCACTATATAGCAGTAGCAAAAATTGTGGGTGCACATAACCCCAATATATTCTTTGAATTCCCAGTCAGACAATGGCACTACATACCAGTAGCAAAAATTGTGGGTGCACGTAACCCCAATATATTCTTTGAATTCCCAGTGAGACAATGGCACTGTATAGCAGTAGCAAAAATTGTGGATGCACATAAACCCAATATATTTTTTGAATTCCCAGTGAGACAATGGCACTGTATACCAGTAGCAAAAATTGTGGGTGCACATAACCCCAATATATTCTTTGAATTACCAGTCAGAAACTGGCACTATATAGCAGTAGCAAAAATTGTGGGTGCACATAACCCCAATATATTCTTTGAATTCCCAGTCATACAATGGCACTATATACCAGTAGCAAAAATTGTGGGTGCACATAAACCCAATATATTCTTTGAATTCCCAGTCAGACAATGGCACTATATACCAGTAGCAAAAATTGTGGGTGCACGTAACCCCAATATATTCTTTGAATTCCCAGTGAGACAATGGCACTGTATAGCAGTAGCAAAAATTGTGGGTGCACATAAACCCAATATATTCTTTGAATTCCCAGTGAGACAATGGCACTATATACCAGTAGCAAAAATTGTGGGTGCACGTAACCCCAATATATTCTTTGAATTCCCAGTGAGACAATGGCACTTTATAGCAGTAGCAAAAATTGTGGGTGCACATAACCCCAATATATTCTTTGAATTCCCAGTGAGACAATGGCACTGTATAGCAGTAGCAAAAATTGTGGGTGCACATAAACCCAATATATTCTTTGAATTCCCAGTGAGACAATGGCACTATATACCAGTAGCAAAAATTGTGGGTGCACGTAACCCCAATATATTCTTTGAATTCCCAGTGAAACAATGGCACTATATACCAGTAGCAAAAATTGTGGGTGCACATAAACCCAATATATTCTTTGAATTCCCAGTCAGAAACTGGCACTATATACCAGTAGCAAAAATTGTGGGTGCATATAACCCCAATATATTCTTTGAATTACCAGTCAGAAACTGGCACTATATAGCAGTAGCAAAAATTGTGGATGCACATAAACCCAATATATTCTTTGAATTCCCAGTGAGACAATGGCACTGTATACCAGTAGCAAAAATTGTGGGTGCACATAACCCCAATATATTCTTTGAATTCCCAGTGAGACAATGGCACTATATACCAGTAGCAAAAATTGTGGGTGCACGTAACCCCAATATATTCTTTGAATTACCAGTCAGAAACTGGCACTATATAGCAGTAGCAAAAATTGTGGGTGCACATAACCCCAATATATTCTTTGAATTCCCAGTCAGACAATGGCACTATATACCAGTAGCAAAAATTGTGGGTGCACGTAACCCCAATATATTCTTTGAATTCCAAGTGAGACAATGGCACTGTATAGCAGTAGCAAAAATTGTGGGTGCACATAAACCCAATATATTCTTTGAATTCCCAGTCACACAATGGCACTATATACCAGTAGCAAAAATTGTGGGTGCACATAACCCCAATATATTCTTTGAATTACCAGTCAGAAACTGGCACTATATAGCAGTAGCAAAAATTGTGGGTGCACATAAACCCAATATATTCTTTGAATTCCCAGTGAGACAATGGCACTATATACCAGTAGCAAAAATTGTGGGTGCACGTAACCCCAATATATTCTTTGAATTCCCAGAGAGACAATGGCACTGTATAGCAGTAGCAAAAATTGTGGGTGCACGTAACCCCCATATAATCTTTGAATTCCCAGTGAGACAATGGCACTGCATAGCAGTAGCAAAAATTGTGGGTGCACATAAACCCAATATATTCTTTGAATTCCCAGTCAGAAACTGGCACTATATAGCAGTAGCAAAAATTGTGGATGCACATAAACCCAATATATTCTTTGAATTCCCAGTGAGACAATGGCACTGTATACCAGTAGCAAAAATTGTGGGTGCACATAACCCCAATATATTCTTTGAATTCCCAGTGAGACAATGGCACTATATACCAGTAGCAAAAATTGTAGGTGCACGTAACCCCAATATATTCTTTGAATTACCAGTCAGAAACTGGCACTATATAGCAGTAGCAAAAATTGTGGGTGCACATAACCCCAATATATTCTTTGAATTCCCAGTCAGACAATGGCACTATATAGCAGTAGCAAAAATTGTGGGTGCACGTAACCCCAATATATTCTTTGAATTCCCAATGAGACAATGGCACTGTATAGCAGTAGCAAAAATTGTGGGTGCACATAAACCCAATATATTCTTTGAATTCCCAGTGAGACAATGGCACTGTATACCAGTAGCAAAAATTGTTGGTGCACATAACCCCAATATATTCTTTGAATTCCCAGTGAGACAATGGCACTATATACCAGTAGCAAAAATTGTGGGTGCACGTAACCCCAATATATTCTTTGAATTCCCAGTCAGACAATGGCACTGTATAGCAGTAGCAAAAATTGTGGGTGCACATAAACCCAAAATATTCTTTGAATTCCCAGTCAGACAATGGCACTATATACCAGTAGCAAAAATTGTGGGTGCACGTAACCCCAATATATTCTTTGAATTCCCAGTCAGACAATGGCACTATATAGCAGTAGCAAACATTGTGGGTGCACGTAACCCCAATATATTCTTTGAATTCCCAGTGAGACAATGGCACTATATACCAGTAGCAAAAATTGTGGGTGCATATAACCCCAATATATTCTTTGAATTACCAGTCAGAAACTGGCACTATATAGCAGTAGCAAAAATTGTGGATGCACATAAACCCAATATATTTTTTGAATTCCCAGTGAGACAATGGCACTGTATACCAGTAGCAAAAATTGTGGGTGCACATAACCCCAATATATTCTTTGAATTCCCAGTGAGACAATGGCACTATATAGCAGTAGCAAAAATTGTGGGTGCACGTAACCCCAATATATTCTTTGAATTACCAGTCAGAAACTGGCACTATATAGCAGTAGCAAAAATTGTGGGTGCACATAACCCCAATATATTCTTTGAATTCCCAGTCAGACAATGGCACTACATACCAGTAGCAAAAATTGTGGGTGCACGTAACCCCAATATATTCTTTGAATTCCCAGTGAGACAATGGCACTGTATAGCAGTAGCAAAAATTGTGGATGCACATAAACCCAATATATTTTTTGAATTCCCAGTGAGACAATGGCACTGTATACCAGTAGCAAAAATTGTGGGTGCACGTAACCCCAATATATTCTTTGAATTACCAGTCAGAAACTGGCACTATATAGCAGTAGCAAAAATTGTGGGTGCACATAACCCCAATATATTCTTTGAATTCCCAGTCAGACAATGGCACTATATACCAGTAGCAAAAATTGTGGGTGCACGTAACCCCAATATATTCTTTGAATTCCCAGTGAGACAATGGCACTGTATAGCAGTAGCAAAAATTGTGGGTGCACATAAACCCAATATATTCTTTGAATTCCCAGTCAGACAATGGCACTATATACCAGTAGCAAAAATTGTGGGTGCACATAACCCCAATATATTCTTTGAATTACCAGTCAGAAACTGGCACTATATAGCAGTAGCAAAAATTGTGGGTGCACATAAACCCAATATATTCTTTGAATTCCCAGTGAGACAATGGCACTATATACCAGTAGCAAAAATTGTGGGTGCACGTAACCCCAATATATTCTTTGAATTCCCAGTGAGACAATGGCACTGTATAGCAGTAGCAAAAATTGTGGGTGCACGTAACCCCCATATATTCTTTGAATTCCCAGTGAGACAATGGCACTGTATAGCAGTAGCAAAAATTGTGGGTGCACATAAACCCAATATATTCTTTGAATTCTCAGTCAGAAACTGGCACTATATAGCAGTAGCAAAAATTGTGGATGCACATAAACCCAATATATTCTTTGAATTCCCAGTGAGACAATGGCACTGTATACCAGTAGCAAAAATTGTGGGTGCACATAACCCCAATATATTCTTTGAATTCCCAGTGAGACAATGGCACTATATACCAGTAGCAAAAATTGTGGGTGCACGTAACCCCAATATATTCTTTGAATTACCAGTCAGAAACTGGCACTATATAGCATTAGCAAAAATTGTGGGTGCACATAACCCCAATATATTCTTTGAATTCCCAGTCAGAAACTGGCACTATATACCAGTAGCAAAAATTGTGGGTGCATATAACCCCAATATATTCTTTGAATTACCAGTCAGAAACTGGCACTATATAGCAGTAGCAAAAATTGTGGGTGCACATAACCCCAATATATTCTTTGAATTCCCAGTCAGACAATGGCACTACATACCAGTAGCAAAAATTGTGGGTGCACGTAACCCCAATATATTCTTTGAATTCCCAGTGAGACAATGGCACTGTATAGCAGTAGCAAAAATTGTGGATGCACATAAACCCAATATATTTTTTGAATTCCCAGTGAGACAATGGCACTGTATACCAGTAGCAAAAATTGTGGGTGCACGTAACCCCAATATATTCTTTGAATTACCAGTCAGAAACTGGCACTATATAGCAGTAGCAAAAATTGTGGGTGCACATAACCCCAATATATTCTTTGAATTCCCAGTCAGACAATGGCACTATATACCAGTAGCAAAAATTGTGGGTGCACGTAACCCCAATATATTCTTTGAATTCCCAGTGAGACAATGGCACTGTATAGCAGTAGCAAAAATTGTGGGTGCACATAAACCCAATATATTCTTTGAATTCCCAGTCAGACAATGGCACTATATACCAGTAGCAAAAATTGTGGGTGCACATAACCCCAATATATTCTTTGAATTACCAGTCAGAAACTGGCACTATATAGCAGTAGCAAAAATTGTGGGTGCACATAAACCCAATATATTCTTTGAATTCCCAGTGAGACAATGGCACTATATACCAGTAGCAAAAATTGTGGGTGCACGTAACCCCAATATATTCTTTGAATTCCCAGTGAGACAATGGCACTGTATAGCAGTAGCAAAAATTGTGGGTGCACGTAACCCCCATATATTCTTTGAATTCCCAGTGAGACAATGGCACTGTATAGCAGTAGCAAAAATTGTGGGTGCACATAAACCCAATATATTCTTTGAATTCTCAGTCAGAAACTGGCACTATATAGCAGTAGCAAAAATTGTGGATGCACATAAACCCAATATATTCTTTGAATTCCCAGTGAGACAATGGCACTGTATACCAGTAGCAAAAATTGTGGGTGCACATAACCCCAATATATTCTTTGAATTCCCAGTGAGACAATGGCACTATATACCAGTAGCAAAAATTGTGGGTGCACGTAACCCCAATATATTCTTTGAATTACCAGTCAGAAACTGGCACTATATAGCAGTAGCAAAAATTGTGGGTGCACATAACCCCAATATATTCTTTGAATTCCCAGTCAGACAATGGCACTATATACCAGTAGCAAAAATTGTGGGTGCACGTAACCCCAATATATTCTTTGAATTCCCAATGAGACAATGGCACTGTATAGCAGTAGCAAAAATTGTGGGTGCACATAAACCCAATATATTCTTTGAATTCCCAGTCAGACAATGGCACTATATACCAGTAGCAAAAATTGTGGGTGCACATAACCCCAATATATTCTTTGAATTACCAGTCAGAAACTGGCACTATATAGCAGTAGCAAAAATTGTGGGTGCACATAAACCCAATATATTCTTTGAATTCCCAGTGAGACAATGGCACTGTATACCAGTAGCAAAAAATGTGGGTGCACATAACCCCAATATATTCTTTGAATTCCCAGTGAGACAATGGCACTATATACCAGTAGCAAAAATTGTGGGTGCACGTAACCCTAATATATTCTTTGAATTACCAGTCAGAAACTGGCACTATATAGCAGTAGCAAAAATTGTGGGTGCACATAACCCCAATATATTCTTTGAATTCCCAGTCAGACAATGGCACTATATACCAGTAGCAAAAATTGTGGGTGCACGTAACCCCAATATATTCTTTGAATTCCCAGTGAGACAATGGCACTGTATAGCAGTAGCAAAAATTGTGGGTGCACATAAACCCAAAATATTCTTTGAATTCCCAGTCAGACAATGGCACTATATACCAGTAGCAAAAATTGTGGGTGCACGTAACCCCAATATATTCTTTGAATTCCCAGTGAGACAATGGCACTGTATAGCAGTAGCAAAAATTGTGGGTGCACATAACCCCAATATATTCTTTGAATTCCCAGTCAGACAATGGCACTATATACCAGTAGCAAAAATTGTGGGTGCACATAACCCCAATATATTCTTTGAATTCCCAGTCAGAAACTGGCACTATATGGCAGTAGCAAGAAATGAGGGTATTTGTAAACCCAATATATTCTTTGAATTCCCAGTCAGACAATGGCACTATATACCAGTAGCAAAAATTGTGGGTGCACGTAACCCCAATATATTCTTTGAATTCCCAGTGAGACAATGGCACTGTATAGCAGTAGCAAAAATTGTGGGTGCACATAAACCCAATATATTCTTTGAATTCCCAGTGAGACAATGACACTATATACCAGTAGCAAAAATTGTGGGTGCACGTAACCCCAATATATTCTTTGAATTCCCAGTGAGACAATGGCACTGTATAGCAGTAGCAAAAATTGTGGGTGCACGTAACCCCCATATATTCTTTGAATTGCCAGTGAGACAAAGGCACTGTATAGCAGTAGCAAAAATTGTGGGTGCACATAAACCCAATATATTCTTTGAATTCCCAGTGAGACAATGGCACTATATACCAGTAGCATAAATTGTGGGTGCACGTAACCCCAATATATTCTTTGAATTCCCAGTGAGACAATGGCACTATATACCAGTAGCAAAAATTGTGGGTGCACATAAACCCAATATATTCTTTGAATTCCCAGTCAGAAACTGGCACTATCTACCAGTAGCAAAAATTGTGGGTGCATATAACCCCAATATATTCTTTGAATTACCAGTCAGAAACTGGCACTATATAGCAGTAGCAAAAATTGTGGATGCACATAACCCCAATATATTCTTTGAATTCCCAGTGAGACAATGGCACTATATAGCAGTAGCAAAAATTGTGGGTGCATGTAACCCCAATATATTCTTTGAATTACCAGTCAGAAACTGGCACTATATAGCAGTAGCAAAAATTGTGGGTGCACATAAACCCAATATATTCTTTGAATTCCCAGTGACACAATGGCACTGTATACCAGTAGCAAAAATTGTGGGTGCACATAACCCCAATATATTCTTTGAATTCCCAGTGAGACAATGGCACTATATACCAGTAGCAAAAATTGTGGGTGCACGTAACCCCAATATATTCTTTGAATTACCAGTCAGAAACTGGCACTATATAGCAGTAGCAAAAATTGTGGATGCACATAACCCCAATATATTCTTTGAATTCCCAGTCAGACAATGGCACTATATACCAGTAGCAAAAATTGTGGGTGCACGTAACCCCAATATATTCTTTGAATTCCCAGTGAGACAATGGCACTGTATAGCAGTAGCAAAAATTGTGGGTGCACACAAACCCAATATATTCATTGAATTCCCAGTGAGACAATGGCACTATATACCAGTAGCAAAAATTGTGGGTGCACGTAACCCCAATATATTCTTTGAATTCCCAGTGAGACAATGGCACTGTATAGCAGTAGCAAAAATTGTGGGTGCACGTAACCCCCATATATTCATTGAATTCCCAGTGAGACAATGGCACTGTATAGCAGTAGCAAAAATTGTGGGTGCACATAAACCCAATATATTCTTTGAATTCCCAGTGAGACAATGGCACTATATACCAGTAGCAAAAATTGTGGGTGCACGTAACCCCAATATATTCTTTGAATTCCCAGTGAGACAATGGCACTATATACCAGTAGCAAAAATTGTGGGTGCACATAAACCCAATATATTCTTTGAATTCCCAGTCAGAAACTGGCACTATATACCAGTAGCAAAAATTGTGGGTGCATATAACCCCAATATATTCTTTGAATTACCAGTCAGAAACTGGCACTATATAGCAGTAGCAAAAATTGTGGATGCACATAAACCCAATACATTTTTTGAATTCCCAGTGAGACAATGGCACTGTATACCAGTAGCAAAAATTGTGGGTGCACATAACCCCAATATATTCTTTGAATTCCCAGTGAGACAATGGCACTATATAGCAGTAGCAAAAATTGTGGGTGCACGTAACCCCAATATATTCTTTGAATTACCAGTCAGAAACTGGCACTATATAGCAGTAGCAAAAATTGTGGGTGCACATAACCCCAATATATTCTTTGAATTCCCAGTCAGACAATGGCACTACATACCAGTAGCAAAAATTGTGGGTGCACGTAACCCCAATATATTCTTTGAATTCCCAGTGAGACAATGGCACTGTATAGCAGTAGCAAAAATTGTGGATGCACATAAACCCAATATATTTTTTGAATTCCCAGTGAGACAATGGCACTGTATACCAGTAGCAAAAATTGTGGGTGCACATAACCCCAATATATTCTTTGAATTACCAGTCAGAAACTGGCACTATATAGCAGTAGCAAAAATTGTGGGTGCACATAACCCCAATATATTCTTTGAATTCAAAGTCATACAATGGCACTATATACCAGTAGCAAAAATTGTGGGTGCACAAAAACCCAATATATTCTTTGAATTCCCAGTCAGACAATGGCACTATATACCAGTAGCAAAAATTGTGGGTGCACGTAACCCCAATATATTCTTTGAATTCCCAGTGAGACAATGGCACTGTATAGCAGTAGCAAAAATTGTGGGTGCACATAAACCCAATATATTCTTTGAATTCCCAGTGAGACAATGGCACTATATACCAGTAGCAAAAATTGTGGGTGCACGTAACCCCAATATATTCTTTGAATTCCCAGTGAGACAATGGCACTTTATAGCAGTAGCAAAAATTGTGGGTGCACATAACCCCAATATATTCTTTGAATTCCCAGTGAGACAATGGCACTGTATAGCAGTAGCAAAAATTGTGGGTGCACATAAACCCAATATATTCTTTGAATTCCCAGTGAGACAATGGCACTATATACCAGTAGCAAAAATTGTGGGTGCACGTAACCCCAATATATTCTTTGAATTCCCAGTGAAACAATGGCACTATATACCAGTAGCAAAAATTGTGGGTGCACATAAACCCAATATATTCTTTGAATTCCCAGTCAGAAACTGGCACTATATACCAGTAGCAAAAATTGTGGGTGCATATAACCCCAATATATTCTTTGAATTACCAGTCAGAAACTGGCACTATATAGCAGTAGCAAAAATTGTGGATGCACATAAACCCAATATATTCTTTGAATTCCCAGTGAGACAATGGCACTGTATACCAGTAGCAAAAATTGTGGGTGCACATAACCCCAATATATTCTTTGAATTCCCAGTGAGACAATGGCACTATATACCAGTAGCAAAAATTGTGGGTGCACGTAACCCCAATATATTCTTTGAATTACCAGTCAGAAACTGGCACTATATAGCAGTAGCAAAAATTGTGGGTGCACATAACCCCAATATATTCTTTGAATTCCCAGTCAGACAATGGCACTATATACCAGTAGCAAAAATTGTGGGTGCACGTAACCCCAATATATTCTTTGAATTCCCAGTGAGACAATGGCACTGTATAGCAGTAGCAAAAATTGTGGGTGCACATAAACCCAATATATTCTTTGAATTCCCAGTCACACAATGGCACTATATACCAGTAGCAAAAATTGTGGGTGCACATAACCCCAATATATTCTTTGAATTACCAGTCAGAAACTGGCACTATATAGCAGTAGCAAAAATTGTGGGTGCACATAAACCCAATATATTCTTTGAATTCCCAGTGAGACAATGGCACTATATACCAGTAGCAAAAATTGTGGGTGCACGTAACCCCAATATATTCTTTGAATTCCCAGAGAGACAATGGCACTGTATAGCAGTAGCAAAAATTGTGGGTGCACGTAACCACCATATAATCTTTGAATTCCCAGTGAGACAATGGCACTGCATAGCAGTAGCAAAAATTGTGGGTGCACATAAACCCAATATATTCTTTGAATTCCCAGTCAGAAACTGGCACTATATAGCAGTAGCAAAAATTGTGGATGCACATAAACCCAATATATTCTTTGAATTCCCAGTGAGACAATGGCACTGTATACCAGTAGCAAAAATTGTGGGTGCACATAACCCCAATATATTCTTTGAATTCCCAGTGAGACAATGGCACTGTATAGCAGTAGCAAAAATTGTGGGTGCACGTAACCCCAATATATTCTTTGAATTACCAGTCAGAAACTGGCACTATATAGCAGTAGCAAAAATTGTGGGTGCACATAACCCCAATATATTCTTTGAATTCCCAGTCAGACAATGGCACTATATAGCAGTAGCAAAAATTGTGGGTGCACGTAACCCCAATATATTCTTTGAATTCCCAATGAGACAATGGCACTGTATAGCAGTAGCAAAAATTGTGGGTGCACATAAACCCAATATATTCTTTGAATTCCCAGTGAGACAATGGCACTGTATACCAGTAGCAAAAATTGTTGGTGCACATAACCCCAATATATTCTTTGAATTCCCAGTGAGACAATGGCACTATATACCAGTAGCAAAAATTGTGGGTGCACGTAACCCCAATATATTCTTTGAATTCCCAGTCAGACAATGGCACTGTATAGCAGTAGCAAAAATTGTGGGTGCACATAAACCCAAAATATTCTTTGAATTCCCAGTCAGACAATGGCACTATATACCAGTAGCAAAAATTGTGGGTGCACGTAACCCCAATATATTCTTTGAATTCCCAGTGAGACAATGGCACTGTATAGCAGTAGCAAAAATTGTAGGTGCACATAAACCCAATATATTCTTTGAATTCCCAGTCAGACAATAGCACTATATACCAGTAGCAAAAATTGTGGGTGCACGTAACCCCAATATATTCTTTGAATTCCCAGTCAGACAATGGCACTATATACCAGAAGCAAAAATTGTGGGTGCACGTAACCCCCATATATTCTTTGAATTGCCAGTGAGACAAAGGCACTGTATAGCAGTAGCAAAAATTGTGGGTGCACATAACCCCAATATATTCTTTGAATTCCCAGTCAGACAATGGCACTATATACCAGTAGCAAAAATTGTGGGTGCACGTAACCCCAATATATTCTTTGAATTCCCAGTGAGACAATGGCACTGTATAGCAGTAGCAAAAATTGTGGGTGCACATAAACCCAAAATATTCTTTGAATTCCCAGTCAGACAATGGCACTATATACCAGTAGCAAAAATTGTGGGTGCACGTAACCCCAATATATTCTTTGAATTCCCAGTGAGACAATGGCACTGTATAGCAGTAGCAAAAATTGTGGGTGCACATAAACCCAATATATTCTTTGAATTCCCAGTCAGACAATGGCACTATATACCAGTAGCAAAAATTGTGGGTGCACGTAACCCCAATATATTCTTTGAATTCCCAGTCAGAAACTGGCACTATATGGCAGTAGCAAGAAATGAGGGTATTTGTAAACCCAATATATTCTTTGAATTCCCAGTCAGACAATGGCACTATATACCAGTAGCAAAAATTGTGGGTGCACGTAACCCCAATATATTCTTTGAATTCCCAGTGAGACAATGGCACTGTATAGCAGTAGCAAAAATTGTGGGTGCACATAAACCCAATATATTCTTTGAATTCCCAGTGAGACAATGGCACTATATACCAGTAGCAAAAATTGTGGGTGCACGTAACCCCAATATATTCTTTGAATTCCCAGTGAGACAATGGCACTGTATAGCAGTAGCAAAAATTGTGGGTGCACGTAACCCCAATATATTCTTTGAATTCCCAGTGAGACAATGGCACTATATACCAGTAGCAAAAATTGTGGGTGCACATAAACCCAATATATTCTTTGAATTCCCAGTCAGAAACTGGCACTATCTACCAGTAGCAAAAATTGTGGGTGCATATAACCCCAATATATTCTTTGAATTACCAGTCAGAAACTGGCACTATATAGCAGTAGCAAAAATTGTGGATGCACATAACCCCAATATATTCTTTGAATTCCCAGTGAGACAATGGCATTATATAGCAGTAGCAAAAATTGTGGGTGCACGTAACCCCAATATATTCTTTGAATTACCAGTCAGAAACTGGCACTATATAGCAGTAGCAAAAATTGTGGGTGCACATAACCCCAATATATTCTTTGAATTCCCAGTCAGACAATGGCACTATATACCAGTAGCAAAAATTGTGGGTGCACGTAACCCCAATATATTCTTTGAATTCCCAGTGAGACAATGGCACTGTATAGCAGTAGCAAAAATTGTGGGTGCACATAAACCCAATATATTCTTTGAATTCCCAGTGAGACAATGGCCCTATATACCAGTAGCATAAATTGTGGGTGCACGTAACCCCAATATATTCTTTGAATTCCCAGTGAGACAATGGCACTATATACCAGTAGCAAAAATTGTGGGTGCACATAACCCCAATATATTCTTTGAATTCCCAGTGAGACAATGGCACTATATACCAGTAGCAAAAATTGTGGGTGCACGTAACCCCAATATATTCTTTGAATTACCAGTCAGAAACTGGCACTATATAGCAGTAGCAAAAATTGTGGGTGCACATAACCCCAATATATTCTTTGAATTCCCAGTCAGACAATGGCACTATATACCAGTAGCAAAAATTGTGGGTGCACGTAACCCCAATATATTCTTTGAATTCCCAGTGAGACAATGGCACTGTATAGCAGTAGCAAAAATTGTGGGTGCACATAAACCCAATATATTCTTTGAATTCCCAGTGAGACAATGGCACTATATACCAGTAGCAAAAATTGTGGGTGCACGTAACCCCAATATATTCTTTGAATTCCCAGTGAGACAATGGCACTGTATAGCAGTAGCAAAAATTGTGGGTGCACGTAACCCCAATATATTCTTTGAATTCCCAGTGAGACAATGGCACTATATACCAGTAGCAAAAATTGTGGGTGCACATAAACCCAATATATTCTTTGAATTCCCAGTCAGAAACTGGCACTATCTACCAGTAGCAAAAATTGTGGGTGCATATAACCCCAATATATTCTTTGAATTACCAGTCAGAAACTGGCACTATATAGCAGTAGCAAAAATTGTGGATGCACATAACCCCAATATATTCTTTGAATTCCCAGTGAGACAATGGCATTATATAGCAGTAGCAAAAATTGTGGGTGCACGTAACCCCAATATATTCTTTGAATTACCAGTCAGAAACTGGCACTATATAGCAGTAGCAAAAATTGTGGGTGCACATAACCCCAATATATTCTTTGAATTCCCAGTCAGACAATGGCACTATATACTAGTAGCAAAAATTGTGGGTGCACGTAACCCCAATATATTCTTTGAATTCCCAGTGAGACAATGGCACTGTATAGCAGTAGCAAAAATTGTGGGTGCACATAAACCCAATATATTCTTTGAATTCCCAGTGAGACAATGGCACTATATACCAGTAGCATAAATTGTGGGTGCACGTAACCCCAATATATTCTTTGAATTCCCAGTGAGACAATGGCACTATATACCAGTAGCAAAAATTGTGGGTGCACATAAACCCAATATATTCTTTGAATTCCCAGTCAGAAACTGGCACTATCTACCAGTAGCAAAAATTGTGGGTGCATATAACCCCAATATATTCTTTGAATTACCAGTCAGAAACTGGCACTATATAGCAGTAGCAAAAATTGTGGATGCACATAACCCCAATATATTCTTTGAATTCCCAGTGAGACAATGGCATTATATAGCAGTAGCAAAAATTGTGGGTGCACGTAACCCCAATATATTCTTTGAATTACCAGTCAGAAACTGGCACTATATAGCAGTAGCAAAAATTGTGGGTGCACATAAACACAATATATTCTTTGAATTCCCAGTCAGACAATGGCACTATATACCAGTAGCAAAAATTGTGGGTGCACATAACCCCAATATATTCTTTGAATTACCAGTCAGAAACTGGCACTATATAGCAGTAGCAAAAATTGTGGGTGCACATAAACCCAATATATTCTTTGAATTCCCAGTGACACAATGGCACTGTATACCAGTAGCAAAAATTGTGGGTGCACATAACCCCAATATATTCTTTGAATTCCCAGTGAGACAATGGCACTATATACCAGTAGCAAAAATTGTGGGTGCACGTAACCCCAATATATTCTTTGAATTACCAGTCAGAAACTGGCACTATATAGCAGTAGCAAAAATTGTGGATGCACATAACCCCAATATATTCTTTGAATTCCCAGTCAGACAATGGCACTATATACCAGTAGCAAAAATTGTGGGTGCACGTAACCCCAATATATTCTTTGAATTCCCAGTGAGACAATGGCACTGTATAGCAGTAGCAAAAATTGTGGGTGCACACAAACCCAATATATTCATTGAATTCCCAGTGAGACAATGGCACTATATACCAGTAGCAAAAATTGTGGGTGCACGTAACCCCAATATATTCTTTGAATTCCCAGTGAGACAATGGCACTGTATAGCAGTAGCAAAAATTGTGGGTGCACGTAACCCCCATATATTCATTGAATTCCCAGTGAGACAATGGCACTGTATAGCAGTAGCAAAAATTGTGGGTGCACATAAACCCAATATATTCTTTGAATTCCCAGTGAGACAATGGCACTATATACCAGTAGCAAAAATTGTGGGTGCACGTAACCCCAATATATTCTTTGAATTCCCAGTGAGACAATGGCACTATATACCAGTAGCAAAAATTGTGGGTGCACATAAACCCAATATATTCTTTGAATTCCCAGTCAGAAACTGGCACTATATACCAGTAGCAAAAATTGTGGGTGCATATAACCCCAATATATTCTTTGAATTACCAGTCAGAAACTGGCACTATATAGCAGTAGCAAAAATTGTGGATGCACATAAACCCAATACATTTTTTGAATTCCCAGTGAGACAATGGCACTGTATACCAGTAGCAAAAATTGTGGGTGCACATAACCCCAATATATTCTTTGAATTCCCAGTGAGACAATGGCACTATATAGCAGTAGCAAAAATTGTGGGTGCACGTAACCCCAATATATTCTTTGAATTACCAGTCAGAAACTGGAACTATATAGCAGTAGCAAAAATTGTGGGTGCACATAACCCCAATATATTCTTTGAATTCCCAGTCAGACAATGGCACTACATACCAGTAGCAAAAATTGTGGGTGCACGTAACCCCAATATATTCTTTGAATTCCCAGTGAGACAATGGCACTGTATAGCAGTAGCAAAAATTGTGGATGCACATAAACCCAATATATTTTTTGAATTCCCAGTGAGACAATGGCACTGTATACCAGTAGCAAAAATTGTGGGTGCACATAACCCCAATATATTCTTTGAATTACCAGTCAGAAACTGGCACTATATAGCAGTAGCAAAAATTGTGGGTGCACATAACCCCAATATATTCTTTGAATTCCCAGTCATACAATGGCACTATATACCAGTAGCAAAAATTGTGGGTGCACATAAACCCAATATATTCTTTGAATTCCCAGTCAGACAATGGCACTATATACCAGTAGCAAAAATTGTGGGTGCACGTAACCCCAATATATTCTTTGAATTCCCAGTGAGACAATGGCACTGTATAGCAGTAGCAAAAATTGTGGGTGCACATAAACCCAATATATTCTTTGAATTCCCAGTGAGACAATGGCACTATATACCAGTAGCAAAAATTGTGGGTGCACGTAACCCCAATATATTCTTTGAATTCCCAGTGAGACAATGGCACTTTATAGCAGTAGCAAAAATTGTGGGTGCACATAACCCCAATATATTCTTTGAATTCCCAGTGAGACAATGGCACTGTATAGCAGTAGCAAAAATTGTGGGTGCACATAAACCCAATATATTCTTTGAATTCCCAGTGAGACAATGGCACTATATACCAGTAGCAAAAATTGTGGGTGCACGTAACCCCAATATATTCTTTGAATTCCCAGTGAAACAATGGCACTATATACCAGTAGCAAAAATTGTGGGTGCACATAAACCCAATATATTCTTTGAATTCCCAGTCAGAAACTGGCACTATATACCAGTAGCAAAAATTGTGGGTGCATATAACCCCAATATATTCTTTGAATTACCAGTCAGAAACTGGCACTATATAGCAGTAGCAAAAATTGTGGATGCACATAAACCCAATATATTCTTTGAATTCCCAGTGAGACAATGGCACTGTATACCAGTAGCAAAAATTGTGGGTGCACATAACCCCAATATATTCTTTGAATTCCCAGTGAGACAATGGCACTATATACCAGTAGCAAAAATTGTGGGTGCACGTAACCCCAATATATTCTTTGAATTACCAGTCAGAAACTGGCACTATATAGCAGTAGCAAAAATTGTGGGTGCACATAACCCCAATATATTCTTTGAATTCCCAGTCAGACAATGGCACTATATACCAGTAGCAAAAATTGTGGGTGCACGTAACCCCAATATATTCTTTGAATTCCCAGTGAGACAATGGCACTGTATAGCAGTAGCAAAAATTGTGGGTGCACATAAACCCAATATATTCTTTGAATTCCCAGTCACACAATGGCACTATATACCAGTAGCAAAAATTGTGGGTGCACATAACCCCAATATATTCTTTGAATTACCAGTCAGAAACTGGCACTATATAGCAGTATCAAAAATTGTGGGTGCACATAAACCCAATATATTCTTTGAATTCCCAGTGAGACAATGGCACTATATACCAGTAGCAAAAATTGTGGGTGCACGTAACCCCAATATATTCTTTGAATTCCCAGAGAGACAATGGCACTGTATAGCAGTAGCAAAAATTGTGGGTGCACGTAACCACCATATAATCTTTGAATTCCCAGTGAGACAATGGCACTGCATAGCAGTAGCAAAAATTGTGGGTGCACATAAACCCAATATATTCTTTGAATTCCCAGTCAGAAACTGGCACTATATAGCAGTAGCAAAAATTGTGGATGCACATAAACCCAATATATTCTTTGAATTCCCAGTGAGACAATGGCACTGTATACCAGTAGCAAAAATTGTGGGTGCACATAACCCCAATATATTCTTTGAATTCCCAGTGAGACAATGGCACTATATACCAGTAGCAAAAATTGTAGGTGCACGTAACCCCAATATATTCTTTGAATTACCAGTCAGAAACTGGCACTATATAGCAGTAGCAAAAATTGTGGGTGCACATAACCCCAATATATTCTTTGAATTCCCAGTCAGACAATGGCACTATATAGCAGTAGCAAAAATTGTGGGTGCACGTAACCCCAATATATTCTTTGAATTCCCAATGAGACAATGGCACTGTATAGCAGTAGCAAAAATTGTGGGTGCACATAAACCCAATATATTCTTTGAATTCCCAGTGAGACAATGGCACTGTATACCAGTAGCAAAAATTGTTGGTGCACATAACCCCAATATATTCTTTGAATTCCCAGTGAGACAATGGCACTATATACCAGTAGCAAAAATTGTGGGTGCACGTAACCCCAATATATTCTTTGAATTCCCAGTCAGACAATGGCACTGTATAGCAGTAGCAAAAATTGTGGGTGCACATAAACCCAAAATATTCTTTGAATTCCCAGTCAGACAATGGCACTATATACCAGTAGCAAAAATTGTGGGTGCACGTAACCCCAATATATTCTTTGAATTCCCAGTGAGACAATGGCACTGTATAGCAGTAGCAAAAATTGTAGGTGCACATAAACCCAATATATTCTTTGAATTCCCAGTCAGACAATAGCACTATATACCAGTAGCAAAAATTGTGGGTGCACGTAACCCCAATATATTCTTTGAATTCCCAGTCAGACAATGGCACTATATACCAGAAGCAAAAATTGTGGGTGCACGTAACCCCCATATATTCTTTGAATTGCCAGTGAGACAAAGGCACTGTATAGCAGTAGCAAAAATTGTGGGTGCACATAACCCCAATATATTCTTTGAATTCCCAGTCAGACAATGGCACTATATACCAGTAGCAAAAATTGTGGGTGCACGTAACCCCAATATATTCTTTGAATTCCCAGTGAGACAATGGCACTGTATAGCAGTAGCAAAAATTGTGGGTGCACATAAACCCAAAATATTCTTTGAATTCCCAGTCAGACAATGGCACTATATACCAGTAGCAAAAATTGTGGGTGCACGTAACCCCAATATATTCTTTGAATTCCCAGTGAGACAATGGCACTGTATAGCAGTAGCAAAAATTGTGGGTGCACATAAACCCAATATATTCTTTGAATTCCCAGTCAGACAATGGCACTATATACCAGTAGCAAAAATTGTGGGTGCACGTAACCCCAATATATTCTTTGAATTCCCAGTCAGAAACTGGCACTATATGGCAGTAGCAAGAAATGAGGGTATTTGTAAACCCAATATATTCTTTGAATTCCCAGTCAGACAATGGCACTATATACCAGTAGCAAAAATTGTGGGTGCACGTAACCCCAATATATTCTTTGAATTCCCAGTGAGACAATGGCACTGTATAGCAGTAGCAAAAATTGTGGGTGCACGTAACCCCAATATATTCTTTGAATTCCCAGTGAGACAATGGCACTGTATAGCAGTAGCAAAAATTGTGGGTGCACATAAACCCAATATATTCTTTGAATTCCCAGTGAGACAATGGCACTATATACCAGTAGCATAAATTGTGGGTGCACGTAACCCCAATATATTCTTTGAATTCCCAGTGAGACAATGGCACTATATACCAGTAGCAAAAATTGTGGGTGCACATAACCCCAATATATTCTTTGAATTCCCAGTGAGACAATGGCACTATATACCAGTAGCAAAAATTGTGGGTGCACGTAACCCCAATATATTCTTTGAATTACCAGTCAGAAACTGGCACTATATAGCAGTAGCAAAAATTGTGGGTGCACATAACCCCAATATATTCTTTGAATTCCCAGTCAGACAATGGCACTATATACCAGTAGCAAAAATTGTGGGTGCACGTAACCCCAATATATTCTTTGAATTCCCAGTGAGACAATGGCACTGTATAGCAGTAGCAAAAATTGTGGGTGCACATAAACCCAATATATTCTTTGAATTCCCAGTGAGACAATGGCACTATATACCAGTAGCAAAAATTGTGGGTGCACGTAACCCCAATATATTCTTTGAATTCCCAGTGAGACAATGGCACTGTATAGCAGTAGCAAAAATTGTGGGTGCACGTAACCCCAATATATTCTTTGAATTCCCAGTGAGACAATGGCACTATATACCAGTAGCAAAAATTGTGGGTGCACATAAACCCAATATATTCTTTGAATTCCCAGTCAGAAACTGGCACTATCTACCAGTAGCAAAAATTGTGGGTGCATATAACCCCAATATATTCTTTGAATTACCAGTCAGAAACTGGCACTATATAGCAGTAGCAAAAATTGTGGATGCACATAACCCCAATATATTCTTTGAATTCCCAGTGAGACAATGGCATTATATAGCAGTAGCAAAAATTGTGGGTGCACGTAACCCCAATATATTCTTTGAATTACCAGTCAGAAACTGGCACTATATAGCAGTAGCAAAAATTGTGGGTGCACATAACCCCAATATATTCTTTGAATTCCCAGTCAGACAATGGCACTATATACTAGTAGCAAAAATTGTGGGTGCACGTAACCCCAATATATTCTTTGAATTCCCAGTGAGACAATGGCACTGTATAGCAGTAGCAAAAATTGTGGGTGCACATAAACCCAATATATTCTTTGAATTCCCAGTGAGACAATGGCACTATATACCAGTAGCATAAATTGTGGGTGCACGTAACCCCAATATATTCTTTGAATTCCCAGTGAGACAATGGCACTATATACCAGTAGCAAAAATTGTGGGTGCACATAAACCCAATATATTCTTTGAATTCCCAGTCAGAAACTGGCACTATCTACCAGTAGCAAAAATTGTGGGTGCATATAACCCCAATATATTCTTTGAATTACCAGTCAGAAACTGGCACTATATAGCAGTAGCAAAAATTGTGGATGCACATAACCCCAATATATTCTTTGAATTCCCAGTGAGACAATGGCATTATATAGCAGTAGCAAAAATTGTGGGTGCACGTAACCCCAATATATTCTTTGAATTACCAGTCAGAAACTGGCACTATATAGCAGTAGCAAAAATTGTGGGTGCACATAACCCCAATATATTCTTTGAATTCCCAGTCAGACAATGGCACTATATACCAGTAGCAAAAATTGTGGGTGCACGTAACCCCAATATATTCTTTGAATTCCCAGTGAGACAATAGCACTGTATAGCAGTAGCAAAAATTGTGGGTGCACATAAACCCAATATATTCTTTGAATTCCCAGTCAGACAATGGCACTATATACCAGTAGCAAAAATTGTGGGTGCACGTAACCCCAATATATTCTTTGAATTACCAGTCAGAAACTGGCACTATATAGCAGTAGCAAAAATTGTGGGTGCACATAACCCCAATATATTCTTTGAATTCCCAGTCAGACAATGGCACTATATACCAGTAGCAAAAATTGTGGGTGCACGTAACCCCAATATATTCTTTGAATTCCCAGTGAGACAATGGCACTGTATAGCAGTAGCAAAAATTGTGGGTGCACACAAACCCAATATATTCTTTGAATTCCCAGTGAGACAATGGCACTATATACCAGTAGCAAAAATTGTGGGTTCACGTAACCCCAATATATTCTTTGAATTCCCAGTGAGACAATGGCACTGTATAGCAGTAGCAAAAATTGTGGGTGCACGTAACCCCCATATATTCATTGAATTCCCAGTGAGACAATGGCACTGTATAGCAGTAGCAAAAATTGTGGGTGCACATAAACCCAATATATTCTTTGAATTCCCAGTGAGACAATGGCACTATATACCAGTAGCAAAAATTGTGGGTGCACGTAACCCCAATATATTCTTTGAATTCCCAGTGAGACAATGGCACTATATACCAGTAGCAAAAATTGTGGGTGCACATAAACCCAATATATTCTTTGAATTCCCAGTGAGACAATGACACTATATACCAGTAGCAAAAATTGTGGGTGCATATAACCCCAATATATTCTTTGAATTACCAGTCAGAAACTGGCACTATATAGCAGTAGCAAAAATTGTGGATGCACATAAACCCAATATATTCTTTGAATTCCCAGTGAGACAATGGCACTGTATACCAGTAGCAAAAATTGTGGGTGCACATAACCCCAATATATTCTTTGAATTCCCAGTGAGACAATGGCACTATATACCAGTAGCAAAAATTGTGGGTGCACGTAACCCCAATATATTCTTTGAATTACCAGTCAGAAACTGGCACTATATAGCAGTAGCAAAAATTGTGGGTGCACATAACCCCAATATATTCTTTGAATTCCCAGTCAGACAATGGCACTATATACCAGTAGCAAAAATTGTGGGTGCACGTAACCCCAATATATTCTTTGAATTCCCAGTGAGACAATGGCACTGTATAGCAGTAGCAAAAATTGTGGGTGCACATAAACCCAATATATTCTTTGAATTCCCAGTCAGACAATGGCACCATATACCAGTAGCAAAAATTGTGGGTGCACATAACCCCAATATATTCTTTGAATTACCAGTCAGAAACTGGCACTATATAGCAGTAGCAAAAATTGTGGGTGCACATAAACCCAATATATTCTTTGAATTCCCAGTGAGACAATGGCACTGTATACCAGTAGCAAAAATTGTGGGTGCACATAACCCCAATATATTCTTTGAATTCCCAGTGAGACAATGGCACTATATACCAGTAGCAAAAATTGTGGGTGCACGTAACCCCAATATATTCTTTGAATTACCAGTCAGAAACTGGCACTATATAGCAGTAGCAAAAATTGTGGGTGCACATAACCCCAATATATTCTTTGAATTCCCAGTCAGACAAAGGCACTATATACCAGTAGCAAAAATTGTGGGTGCACGTAACCCCAATATATTCTTTGAATTCCCAGTGAGACAATGGCACTATATACCAGTAGCAAAAATTGTGGGTGCACATAACCCCAATATATTCTTTGAATTACCAGTCAGAAACTGGCACTATATAGCAGTAGCAAAAATTGTGGGTGCACATAAACCCAATATATTCTTTGAATTCCCAGTGAGACAATGGCACTGTATACCAGTAGCAAAAATTGTGGGTGCACATAACCCCAATATATTCTTTGAATTCCCAGTGAGACAATGGCACTATATACCAGTAGCAAAAATTGTGGGTGCACGTAACCCCAATATATTCTTTGAATTACCAGTCAGAAACTGGCACTATATAGCAGTAGCAAAAATTGTGGGTGCACATAACCCCAATATATTCTTTGAATTCCCAGTGAGACAATGGCACTATATACCAGTAGCAAAAATTGTGGGTGCACGTAACCCCAATATATTCTTTGAATTACCAGTCAGAAACTGGCACTATATAGCAGTAGCAAAAATTGTGGGTGCACATAACCCCAATATATTCTTTGAATTCCCAGTCAGACAATGGCACTATATACCAGTAGCAAAAATTGTGGGTGCACGTAACCCCAATATATTCTTTGAATTCCCAGTGAGACAATGGCACTGTATAGCAGTAGCAAAAATTGTGGGTGCACATAAACCCAATATATTCTTTGAATTCCCAGTCAGACAATGGCACCATATACCAGTAGCAAAAATTGTGGGTGCACATAACCCCAATATATTCTTTGAATTACCAGTCAGAAACTGGCACTATATAGCAGTAGCAAAAATTGTGGGTGCACATAAACCCAATATATTCTTTGAATTCCCAGTGAGACAATGGCACTGTATACCAGTAGCAAAAATTGTGGGTGCACATAACCCCAATATATTCTTTGAATTCCCAGTGAGACAATGGCACTATATACCAGTAGCAAAAATTGTGGGTGCACGTAACCCCAATATATTCTTTGAATTACCAGTCAGAAACTGGCACTATATAGCAGTAGCAAAAATTGTGGGTGCACATAACCCCAATATATTCTTTGAACTCCCAGTCAGACAAAGGCACTATATACCAGTAGCAAAAATTGTGGGTGCACGTAACCCCAATATATTCTTTGAATTCCCAGTGAGACAATGGCACTATATACCAGTAGCAAAAATTGTGGGTGCTCATAACCCCAATATATTCTTTGAATTACCAGTCAGAAACTGGCACTATATAGCAGTAGCAAAAATTGTGGGTGCACATAAACCCAATATATTCTTTGAATTCCCAGTGAGACAATGGCACTGTATACCAGTAGCAAAAATTGTGGGTGCACATAACCCCAATATATTCTTTGAATTCCCAGTGAGACAATGGCACTATATACCAGTAGCAAAAATTGTGGGTGCACGTAACCCCAATATATTCTTTGAATTACCAGTCAGAAACTGGCACTATATAGCAGTAGCAAAAATTGTGGGTGCACATAACCCCAATATATTCTTTGAATTCCCAGTCAGACAATAGCACTATATACCAGTAGCAAAAATTGTGGGTGCACGTATCCCCAATATATTCTTTGAATTCCCAGTGAGACAATGGCACTGTATAGCAGTAGCAAAAATTGTGGGTGCACATAAACCCAATATATTCTTTGAATTCCCAGTCAGACAATGGCACTATATACCAGTAGCAAAAATTGTGGGTGCACGTAACCCCAATATATTCTTTGAATTCCCAGTGAGACAATGGCACTATATAGCAGTAGCAAAAATTGTGGGTGCACATAAACCCAATATATTCTTTGAATTCCCAGTGAGACAATGGCACTATATACCAGTAGCAAAAATTGTGGGTGCACGTAACCCCAATATATTCTTTGAATTCCCAGTCAGACAATGGCACTATATAGCAGTAGCAAAAATTTTGGGTGCACGTAACCCCAATATATTCTTTGAATTACCAGTCAGAAACTGGCACTATATAGCAGTAGCAAAAATTGTGGGTGCACATAACCCCAATATATTCTTTGAATTCCCAGTGAGACAATGGCACTATATACCAGTAGCAAAAATTGTGGGTGCACGTAACCCCAATATATTCTTTGAATTACCAGTCAGAAACTGGCACTATATAGCAGTAGCAAAAATTGTGGGTGCACATAACCCCAATATATTCTTTGAATTCCCAGTGAGACAATGGCACTATATAGCAGTAGCAAAAATTGTGGGTGCACGTAACCCCCATATATTCTTTGAATTCCCAGTGAGACAATGGCACTGTATAGCAGTAGCAAAAATTGTGGGTGCACGTAACCCCCATATATTCTTTGAATTCCCAGTCAGACAATGGCACTGTATAGCAGTAGCAAAAATTGTGGGTGTATATAGCCCCAATTCTATTGCTAGGGGACTTGCAGGGTATTTCTGAGGTGAAGGTGGGGGGGCACACCGTTGGAACGGGGATTTGGGGTGTATATATGGGGTATACGGGAATACACTGTCAGTGTGTTCCATTCAAGATCCTGGGAAAGCTGGGTTGCGGCGATTGAGCCCGTCAGTGCCACATTACACTGACAAGCTTCTCCCTGGAATTGAAGTTATATGTAAGCCCAATATATTCTTTGAATTCCCAGTGAGACAATGGCACTATATACCAGTAGCAAAAATTGTGGGTGCACGTAACCCCAATATATTCTTTGAACTCCCAGTGAGACAATGGCACTGTATAGCAGTAGCAAAAATTGTGGGTGCACGTAACCCCCATATATTCTTTGAATTCCCAGTGAGACAATGGCACTGTATAGCAGTAGCAAAAATTGTGGGTGCACATAAACCCAATATATTCTTTGAATTCCCAGTGAGACAATGGCACTATATACCAGTAGCAAAAATTGTGGGTGCACGTAACCCCAATATATTCTTTGAATTCCCAGTGAGACAATGGCACTATATACCAGTAGCAAAAATTGTGGGTGCACATAAACCCAATATATTCTTTGAATTCCCAGTCAGAAACTGACACTATATACCAGTAGCAAAAATTGTGGGTGCATATAACCCCAATATATTCTTTGAATTACCAGTCAGAAACTGGCATTATATAGCAGTAGCAAAAATTGTGGATGCACATAAACCCAATATATTCTTTGAATTCCCAGTGAGACAATGGCACTGTATAGCAGTAGCAAAAATTGTGGGTGCACGTAACCCCCATATATTCATTGAATTCCCAGTGAGACAATGGCACTATATAGCAGTAGCAAAAATTGTGGGTGCACATAAATCCAATATATTCTTTGAATTCCCAGTGAGACAATGGCACTATATACCAGTAGCAAAAATTGTGGGTGCACGTAACCCCAATATATTCTTTGAATTCCCAGTGAGACAATTGCACTATATACCAGTAGCAAAAATTGTGGGTGCACATAAACCCAATATATTCTTTGAATTCCCAGTCAGAAACTAGCACTATATACCAGTAGCAAAAATTGTGGGTGCATATAACCCCAATATATTCTTTGAATTACCAGTCAGAAACTGGCACTATATAGCAGTAGCAAAAATTGTGGATGCACATAAACCCAATATATCCTTTGAATTCCCAGTGAGACAATGGCACTGTATAGCAGTAGCAAAAATTGTGGGTGCACATAACCCCAATATATTCTTTGAATTCCCAGTGAGACAATGGCACTATATACCAATAGCAAAAATTGTGGGTGCACGTAACCCCAATATATTCTTTGAATTACCAGTCAGAAACTGGCACTATATAGCAGTAGCAAAAATTGTGGGTGCACATAACCCCAATATATTCTTTGAATTCCCAGTCAGACAATGGCACTATATACCAGTAGCAAAAATTGTGGGTGCACGTAACCCCAATATATTCTTTGAATTCCCAGTGAGACAATGGCACTGTATAGCAGTAGCAAAAATTGTGGGTGCACATAAACCCAATATATTCTTTGAATTCCCAGTCAGACAATGGCACTATATACCAGTAGCAAAAATTGTGGGTGCACATAACCCCAATATATGCTTTGAATTACCAGTCAGAAACTGGCACTATATAGCAGTAGCAAAAATTGTGGGTGCACATAAACCCAATATATTCTTTGAATTCCCAGTGAGACAATGGCACTGTATACCAGTAGCAAAAATTGTGGGTGCACATAACCCCAATATATTCTTTGAATTCCCAGTGAGACAATGGCACTATATACCAGTAGCAAAAATTGTGGGTGCACGTAACCCCAATATATTCTTTGAATTACCAGTCAGAAACTGGCACTATATAGCAGTAGCAAAAATTGTGGGTGCACATAACCCCAATATATTCTTTGAATTCCAAGTCAGACAATGGCACTATATACCAGTAGCAAAAATTGTGGGTGCACGTAACCCCAATATATTCTTTGAATTCCCAGTCAGACAATGGCACTATATAGCAGTAGCAAAAATTTTGGGTGCACGTAACCCCAATATATTCTTTGAATTACCAGTCAGAAACTGGCACTATATAGCAGTAGCAAAAATTGTGGGTGCACATAAACCCAATATATTCTTTGAATTCCCAGTGAGACAATGGCACTATATACCAGTAGCAAAAATTGTGGGTGCACGTAACCCCAATATATTCTTTGAATTACCAGTCAGAAACTGGCACTATATAGCAGTAGCAAAAATTGTGGGTGCACATAACCCCAATATATTCTTTGAATTCCCAGTCAGACAAAGGCACTATATACCAGTAGCAAAAATTGTGGGTGCACGTAACCCCAATATATTCTTTGAATTCCCAGTGAGACAATGGCACTATATACCAGTAGCAAAAATTGTGGGTGCACATAACCCCAATATATTCTTTGAATTACCAGTCAGAAACTGGCACTATATAGCAGTAGCAAAAATTGTGGGTGCACATAAACCCAATATATTCTTTGAATTCCCAGTGAGACAATGGCACTGTATACCAGTAGCAAAAATTGTGGGTGCACATAACCCCAATATATTCTTTGAATTCCCAGTGAGACAATGGCACTATATACCAGTAGCAAAAATTGTGGGTGCACGTAACCCCAATATATTCTTTGAATTACCAGTCAGAAACTGGCACTAAATAGCAGTAGCAAAAATTGTGGGTGCACATAACCCCAATATATTCTTTGAATTCCCAGTGAGACAATGGCACTATATACCAGTAGCAAAAATTGTGGGTGCACGTAACCCCAATATATTCTTTGAATTACCAGTCAGAAACTGGCACTATATAGCAGTAGCAAAAATTGTGGGTGCACATAACCCCAATATATTCTTTGAATTCCCAGTCAGACAATGGCACTATATACCAGTAGCAAAAATTGTGGGTGCACGTAACCCCAATATATTCTTTGAATTCCCAGTGAGACAATGGCACTGTATAGCAGTAGCAAAAAATGTGGGTGCACATAAACCCAATATATTCTTTGAATTCCCAGTCAGACAATGGCACCATATACCAGTAGCAAAAATTGTGGGTGCACATAACCCCAATATATTCTTTGAATTCCCAGTCAGAAAATGGCACCATATACCAGTAGCAAAAATTGTGGGTGCACATAACCCCAATATACTCTTTGAATTACCAGTCAGAAACTGGCACTATATAGCAGTAGCAAAAATTGTGGGTGCACATAAACCCAATATATTCTTTGAATTCCCAGTGAGACAATGGCACTGTATACCAGTAGCAAAAATTGTGGGTGCACATAACCCCAATATATTCTTTGAATTCCCAGTGAGACAATGGCACTTTATAGCAGTAGCAAAAATTGTGGGTGCACATAACCCCAATATATTCTTTGAATTCCCAGTGAGACAATGGCACTATATACCAGTAGCAAAAATTGTGGGTGCACGTAACCCCAATATATTCTTTGAATTACCAGTCAGAAACTGGCACTATATAGCAGTAGCAAAAATTGTGGGTGCACATAACCCCAATATATTCTTTGAATTCCCAGTCAGACAAAGGCACTATATACCAGTAGCAAAAATTGTGGGTGCACGTAACCCCAATATATTCTTTGAATTCCCAGTGAGACAATGGCACTATATACCAGTAGCAAAAATTGTGGGTGCACATAACCCCAATATATTCTTTGAATTACCAGTCAGAAACTGGCACTATATAGCAGTAGCAAAAATTGTGGGTGCACATAAACCCAATATATTCTTTGAATTCCCAGTGAGACAATGGCACTGTATACCAGTAGCAAAAATTGTGGGTGCACATAACCCCAATATATTCTTTGAATTCCCAGTGAGACAATGGCACTATATACCAGTAGCAAAAATTGTGGGTGCACGTAACCCCAATATATTCTTTGAATTACCAGTCAGAAACTGGCACTATATAGCAGTAGCAAAAATTGTGGGTGCACATAACCCCAATATATTCTTTGAATTCCCAGTCAGACAATAGCACTATATACCAGTAGCAAAAATTGTGGGTGCACGTAACCCCAATATATTCTTTGAATTCCCAGTGAGACAATGGCACTGTATAGCAGTAGCAAAAATTGTGGGTGCACATAAACCCAATATATTCTTTGAATTCCCAGTCAGACAATGGCACTATATACCAGTAGCAAAAATTGTGGGTGCACGTAACCCCAATATATTCTTTGAATTCCCAGTGAGACAATGGCACTATATAGCAGTAGCAAAAATTGTGGGTGCACATAAACCCAATATATTCTTTGAATTCCCAGTGAGACAATGGCACTATATACCAGTAGCAAAAATTGTGGGTGCACGTAACCCCAATATATTCTTTGAATTCCCAGTCAGACAATGGCACTATATAGCAGTAGCAAAAATTTTGGGTGCACGTAACCCCAATATATTCTTTGAATTACCAGTCAGAAACTGGCACTATATAGCAGTAGCAAAAATTGTGGGTGCACATAACCCCAATATATTCTTTGAATTCCAAGTGAGACAATGGCACTATATACCAGTAGCAAAAATTGTGGGTGCACGTAACCCCAATATATTCTTTGAATTCCCAGTGAGACAATGGCACTGTATAGCAGTAGCAAAAATTGTGGGTGCACATAAACCCAATATATTCTTTGAATTCCCAGTCAGACAATGGCACTATATACCAGTAGCAAAAATTGTGGGTGCACATAACCCCAATATATGCTTTGAATTACAAGTCAGAAACTGGCACTATATAGCAGTAGCAAAAATTGTGGGTGCACATAAACCCAATATATTCTTTGAATTCCCAGTGAGACAATGGCACTGTATAGCAGTAGCAAAAATTGTGGGTGCACATAACCCCAATATATTCTTTGAATTCCAAGTCAGACAATGGCACTATATACCAGTAGTAAAAATTGTGGGTGCACATAACCCCAATATATTCTTTGAATTCCCAGTGAGACAATGGCACTATATACCAGTAGCAAAAATTGTGGGTGCACGTAACCCCAATATATTCTTTGAATTCCCAGTCAGACAATGGCACTATATAGCAGTAGCAAAAATTTTGGGTGCACGTAACCCCAATATATTCTTTGAATTACCAGTCAGAAACTGGCACTATATAGCAGTAGCAAAAATTGTGGGTGCACATAAACCCAATATATTCTTTGAATTCCCAGTGAGACAATGGCACTGTATACCAGTAGCAAAAATTGTGAGTGCACATAACCCCAATATATTCTTTGAATTCCCAGTGAGACAATGGCACTATATACCAGTAGCAAAAATTGTGGGTGCACGTAACCCCAATATATTCTTTGATTTACCAGTCAGAAACTGGCACTATATAGCAGTAGCAAAAATTGTGGGTGCACATAACCCCAATATATTCTTTGAATTCCCAGTCAGACAAAGGCACTATATACCAGTAGCAAAAATTGTGGGTGCACGTAACCCCAATATATTCTTTGAATTCCCAGTGAGACAATGGCACTATATACCAGTAGCAAAAATTGTGGGTGCACATAACCCCAATATATTCTTTGAATTACCAGTCAGAAACTGGCACTATATAGCAGTAGCAAAAATTGTGGGTTCACATAAACCCAATATATTCTTTGAATTCCCAGTGAGACAATGGCACTGTATACCAGTAGCAAAAATTGTGGGTGCACATAACCCCAATATATTCTTTGAATTCCCAGTGAGACAATGGCACTATATACCAGTAGCAAAAATTGTGGGTGCACGTAACCCCAATATATTCTTTGAATTACCAGTCAGAAACTGGCTCTATATAGCAGTAGCAAAAATTGTGGGTGCACATAACCCCAATATATTCTTTGAATTCCCAGTGAGACAATGGCACTATATACCAGTAGCAAAAATTGTGGGTGCACGTAACCCCAATATATTCTTTGAATTACCAGTCAGAAACTGGCACTATATAGCAGTAGCAAAAATTGTGGGTGCACATAACCCCAATATATTCTTTGAATTCCCAGTCAGACAATGGCACTATATACCAGTAGCAAAAATTGTGGGTGCACGTAACCCCAATATATTCTTTGAATTCCCAGTGAGACAATGGCACTGTATAGCAGTAGCAAAAATTGTGGGTGCACATAAACCCAATATATTCTTTGAATTCCCAGTCAGACAATGGCACCATATACCAGTAGCAAAAATTGTGGGTGCACATAACCCCAATATATTCTTTGAATTACCAGTCAGAAACTGGCACTATATAGCAGTAGCAAAAATTGTGGGTGCACATAAACCCAATATATTCTTTGAATTCCCAGTGAGACAATGGCACTGTATACCAGTAGCAAAAATTGTGGGTGCACGTAACCCCAATATATTCTTTGAATTCCCAGTGAGACAATGGCACTTTATAGCAGTAGCAAAAATTGTGGGTGCACATAACCCCAATATATTCTTTGAATTCCCAGTGAGACAATGGCACTATATACCAGTAGCAAAAATTGTGGGTGCACGTAACCCCAATATATTCTTTGAATTACCAGTCAGAAACTGGCACTATATAGCAGTAGCAAAAATTGTGGGTGCACATAACCCCAATATATTCTTTGAATTCCCAGTCAGACAAAGGCACTATATACCAGTAGCAAAAATTGTGGGTGCACGTAACCCCAATATATTCTTTGAATTCCCAGTGAGACAATGGCACTATATACTAGTAGCAAAAATTGTGGGTGCACATAACCCCAATATATTCTTTGAATTACCAGTCAGAAACTGGCACTATATAGCAGTAGCAAAAATTGTGGGTGCACATAAACCCAATATATTCTTTGAATTCCCAGTGAGACAATGGCACTGTATACCAGTAGCAAAAATTGTGGGTGCACATAACCCCAATATATTCTTTGAATTCCCAGTGAGACAATGGCACTATATACCAGTAGCAAAAATTGTGGGTGCACGTAACCCCAATATATTCTTTGAATTACCAGTCAGAAACTGGCACTATATAGCAGTAGCAAAAATTGTGGGTGCACATAACCCCAATATATTCTTTGAATTCCCAGTCAGACAATGGCACTATATACCAGTAGCAAAAATTGTGGGTGCACGTAACCCCAATATATTCTTTGAATTCCCAGTGAGACAATGGCACTGTATAGCAGTAGCAAAAATTGTGGGTGCACATAAACCCAATATATTCTTTGAATTCCCAGTGAGACAATGGCACTATATACCAGTAGCAAAAATTGTGGGTGCACGTAACCCCAATATATTCTTTGAATTCCCAGTGAGACAATAGCACTGTATAGCAGTAGCAAAAATTGTGGGTGCACGTAACCCCCATATATTCTTTGAATTCCCAGTGAGACAATGGCACTGTATAGCAGTAGCAAAAATTGTGGGTGCACATAAACCCAATATATTCTTTGAATTCCCAGTGAGACAATGGCACTATATACCAGTAGCAAAAATTGTGGGTGCACGTAACCCCAATATATTCTTTGAATTCCCAGTGAGACAATGGCACTATATACCAGTAGCAAAAATTGTGGGTGCACATAAACCCAATATATTCTTTGAATTCCCAGTCAGAAACTGGCACTATATACCAGTAGCAAAAATTGTGGGTGCATATAACCCCAATATATTCTTTGAATTACCAGTCAGAAACTGGCACTATATAGCAGTAGCAAAAATTGTGGGTGCACATAACCCCAATATATTCTTTGAATTCCCAGTCAGACAATGGCACTATATACCAGTAGCAAAAATTGTGGGTGCACGTAACCCCAATATATTCTTTGAATTCCCAGTGAGACAATGGCACTGTATAGCAGTAGCAAAAATTGTGGGTGCACATAAACCCAATATATTCTTTGAATTCCCAGTCAGACAATGGCACTATATACCAGTAGCAAAAATTGTGGGTGCACATAACCCCAATATATTCTTTGAATTCCCAGTGAGACAATGGCACTATATACCAGTAGCAAAAATTGTGGGTGCACGTAACCCCAATATATTCTTTGAATTCCCAGTCAGACAATGGCACTATATACCAGTAGCAAAAATTGTGGGTGCACGTAACCCCAATATATTCTTTGAATTCCCAGTCAGACAATGGCACTATATTCCAGTAGCAAAAATTGTGGGTGCACGTAACCCCAATATATTCTTTGAATTCCCAGTGAGACAATGGCACTGTATAGCAGTAGCAAAAATTGTGGGTGCACATAAACCCAATATATTCTTTGAATTCCCAGTCAGACAATGGCACTATATACCAGTAGCAAAAATTGTGGGTGCACATAACCCCCATATATTCTTTGAATTCCCAGTGAGACAATGGCACTATATACCAGTAGCAAAAATTGTGGGTGCACGTAACCCCAATATATTCTTTGAATTCCCAGTCAGACAATGGCACTATATAGCAGTAGCAAAAATTGTGGGTGCACGTAACCCCAATATATTCTTTGAATTACCAGTCAGAAACTGGCACTATATAGCAGTAGCAAAAATTGTGGGTGCACATAACCCCAATATATTCTTTGAATTCCCAGTGAGACAATGGCACTATATACCAGTAGCAAAAATTGTGGGTGCACGTAACCCCAATATATTCTTTGAATTACCAGTCAGAAACTGGCACTATATAGCAGTAGCAAAAATTGTGGGTGCACATAACCCCAATATATTCTTTGAATTCCCAGTCAGACAATGGCACTATATACCAGTAGCAAAAATTGTGGGTGCACATAACCCCCATATATTCTTTGAATTCCCAGTGAGACAATGGCACTGTATAGCAGTAGCAAAAATTGTGGGTGCACGTAACCCCCATATATTCTTTGAATTCCCAGTGAGACAATGGCACTATATAGCAGTAGCAAAAATTGTGGGTGCACGTAACCCCCATATATTCTTTGAATTCCCAGTGAGACAATGGCACTGTATAGCAGTAGCAAAAATTGTGGGTGCACGTAACCCCCATATATTCTTTGAATTCCCAGTCAGACAATGGCACTGTATAGCAGTAGCAAAAATTGTGGGTGTATATAGCCCCAATTCTATTGCTAGGGGACTTGCAGGGTATTTCTGAGGTGAAGGTGGGGGGGCACACCGTTGGAACGGGGATTTGGGGTGTATATATGGGGTATACGGGAATACACTGTCAGTGTGTTCCATTCAGGATCCTGGGAAAGCTGGGTTGCGGCGACTGAGCCCGTCAGTGCCACGTTACACTGACAAGCTTCTCCCTGGAATTGAAGTTATATGTAAGCCCAATATATTCTTTGAATTCCCAGTGAGACAATGGCACTATATGGCAGTAGCAAAAATAGTGGGTGTATATAGCCCCTATTCTATTGCTAGGTGACTTGCAGGGTATTTCTGGGGTGAAGGTGGGGGGGCACACCGTTGGAACGGGTATCGGGGGTATATATCGGGTATACGGGAATACACTGACAGTGTATTCCATTCAGGATCCTGGGAAAGCTGGGTTGCGGCGATTGAGCCCGTCAGTGCCACGTTACACTGACAAGCTTCTCCCTGGAATTTAGCTCTTACAAGAGCTGTTGTGGTTGTCTTCTCCTTCCTATCCTAGCCTGTCCCTGCCTACCCAGAATCTAAGCCCTAGCTAACTGGACGGAAACCTCCGTCCCCGGTGAATTGCAAGCTCAGAATGACGCGAAGCTGGGCGTCGCTGTTCTTTTAAATTAGAGGTCACATGTTTTCGGCAGCCAATGGGTTTTGCCTACTTTTTTCAACGTCACCGGTGTCGTAGTTCCTGTCCCACCTACCCTGCGCTGTTATTGGAGCAAAAAAGGCGCCAGGGAAGGTGGGAGGGGAATCGAGTAATGGCGCACTTTACCACGCGGTGTTCGATTCGATTCAAACATGCCGAACAGCCTAATATCCGATCGAACATGAGTTCGATAGAACACTGTTCGCTCATCTCTAACAATAATCTGTGTGATAATTTCATCATCCACATCAGTAAATGCACAGCATTGTGCCAGTTCCCTTAAGCATGTGACATATGGGTCCATGGATTCTTCTGGAAGCTCTTTAGTAATCTTGAACTTGTATCTCTCATATCTGATGTTTTGTTTAGGGTTAAAGTAATGTGTTAAGGCTTTGACGCAGCCGCTGTAAGTGTCAATATCAGCAACAGGTAGGGTGCTGTAAATGTCATATACCTCTGTGCCAGCATGGTGCAGCAATAAAGCTCTTTTCCTTTTATCTTCTTTTATATCTATTGCTTCCAGAAAGTTCTCAAACCTGTGCATCCATTTTCTCCAGTTATAGGCCAGGTTATTGCTATCAGTTGTATCAAATTTGGGGAATACATGCATGTAGTCTGCCATCTCTCTTGTATTCAGCAATGTAGTATAGAAGATAATGTGCAATAGCCTGTGTGCAGGTTTATCTGGACTATGCAGATAGCAGTCTGTACTCACAGCAGCAGAACTCTCATCCCATCCTCATTGCCAGTTGTAATGTCTTCAAGACGTATGAGGAGTCAGGGATGAAATCCAACAGCAACTTGGTTTATTTGCATCTCCATACATAGATCTGCAACCTCTGCACAGCCATGTGCAAGCAACCCCCCATCTCCTAACTAGTTCCTGTTCCTATGAGTCCCTGCTCTTAAAGAGACAGGACTGCTTGCTATATATTACAACTAGTACACAGGGAGTTTCTACACTGCACTTTGTAACCGGCACATACAAAATGAAGACAAACTATCTGCTGTACACTCATCATTTGGAGGTGTATAGGTAGCATGTATAGGTGTACAGGTGCACATATTGATCAAATTATTGATCTGTTTTATATTCAAGGAAAATTACAATCAAAAATCAGTGATTATACTGTGCATAAGTGCTCTTTACCTGAGCATAATAAAGGTTATGTACTCCATTCACTATTACAATATGGTTACTATGGTTTCTGCTCTGACGCACATTTTGCCATGCCAACAAATAAATGTTTGGCTTGTATCTTCTCCCCTTTTTTGCACAGAAATCAGTCTGGAGGTGCATGCAGTTATGTTAAGTCAGTCCACCTAGGTCTGTAAGTAACAGCTAATATACGTATCATAGTCGCTATAAGGATTGCAATAAAAGGTATGCATTTTTACTTGACATCTTCTGGCAAAGACTATACATTTCTCTGTCTCCGATAAGCAGCATTGAGCTGAGCTGACAAATCTATCTCTAAATTCCAATGTTCCTTATTAAAGTTTAGAAGTTACATTTGTGATTTGTGACACACAAGCCTCGGACACATGTCTGAAAACTAATGTCTATATTCACGTATCTTAACAAAATTAGGAAAACAGAAAGGGCAAAAGATTTGTTTTTATACTAGAAATGTTAACTCTTTAACTGTCTATATAATAAAGATTCACCGTGAGCGAAGAGGGATTTTGATATTTCACAGATATATAAAGATTAGAGATGAGCGAACAGTGTTCTATCGAACACATGTTCGATCGGATATCAGGGTGTTCGCCATGTTCGAATCGAACACCGCGTGGTAAAGTGCGCCAAAATTCGATTCCCCTCCCACCTTCCCTGGCGCCTTTTTTGCACCAATAACAGCGCAGGGGAGGTGGGACAGGAACTACGACACCGGGGGCATTGAAAAAAATTGGAAAAAGTCATTGGCTGCCGAAATCAGGTGACCTCCATTTTAGACGAATAGTGGATTTCAAATCCGGGTCATATGAGAATGTGAACTTTGTGACTATGAGACAGGGATAGCTGTACAGGCAGGGATAGCTAGGGATAACCTTTATTTAGGGGGGAATGTTATTAAAAATAACTTTTTGGGGCTCTATCGGGTGTGTAATTGTGATTTTTGTGAGATAAACTTTTTCCCATAGGGATGCATTGGCCAGCGCTGATTGGCCGAATTCCGTACTCTGGCCAATCAGTGCTGGCCAATGCATTCTATTGGCGTGATGAAGCAGTGCTGAATGTGTGTGTTTAGCTCAACTACACCGGTGGAGTAGTTGAGCTAAGCACACAGATTCAGCTCTGCTTCAATCAGCGCTGGCCAATGCATTCTATTAGCTTGATGAAGCAGAGTGTGCACAAGGGTTCAAGCGCACCCTCGGCTCTGATGTAGCAGAGCCGAGGCTGCACAAGGGTTCAACCCTTGTGCACACTCTGCTTTATCAAGCTAATAGAATGCATTGGCCAGCGCTGATTGAAGCAGAGCTGAATCTGTGTGCTTAGCTCAACTACTCCACCGATGTAGTTGAGCTAAACACACACATTCAGCACTGCTTCATCACGCCAATAGAATGCATTGGCCAGCACTGATTGGCCAGAGTACGGAATTCGGCCAATCAGCGCTGGCTCTGCTGGAGGAGGCAGAGTCTAAGGTCGGACCTGAATGGAGACTGGTGTGGAGCGATCTTAGGCTCCGCCTCCTCCAGCAGAGCCAGCGCTGATTGGTCGAGTTCCGTACTCTGGCCAATCAGCGCTGGCCAATGCATTCTATTAGCGTGAACTGAGTTTGCACAGGGGTTCTAGTGCACCCTCGGCTCTGCTACATCAGATTGCTACATCTGATGTAGCAGTGCCGAGTGTGCATCAGATGTGTAGTTGAGCAGAAATGGCTCAGCACTGCTAAGTCTCTGCATTCGCATAGGAATGCATTGGCCAGCCTTCGGCCAATCAGCGCTGGCTCTGCCGGAGGAGGCGGAGTCTAAGGTCGGACCTGAATGGAGACTGGTGAGGAGCGATCTTAGACTCCGCCTCCTCCAGCAGAGCCAGCGCTGATTGGTCGAGTTCCGTACTCTGGCCAATCAGCACTGGCCAATGCATTTCTATGGGGAAAAGTTAGCTTGCGAAAATCGCAAACTGACAGGGATTTCCATGAAATAAAGTGACTTTTATGCCCCCAGACATGCTTCCCCTGCTGTCCCAGTGTCATTCCAGGGTGTTGGTATCATTTCCTGGGGTGTCATAGTGGACTTGGTGACCCTCCAGACACGAATTTGGGTTTCCCCCTTAACGAGTATATGTTCCCCATAGACTATAATGGGGTTCGAAACCCATTCGAACACTCGAACAGTGAGCGGCTGTTCGAATCGAATTTCGAACCTCGAACATTTTAGTGTTCGCTCATCTCTAATAATGATACATCATAGGGGTATTATGTACACTGCCACTATGCCCATTATTGCTAATACATATAGCTGTGCTAATGCTACATGCTGTTATCTCTGTGATCCCTGCAATTTAGTCAATAGCAACTGCGGCATCAAGGTAATCAATGAGGTTCAGCCTGTCTTTACCTGGTAGGGTCTAATGGGCTGTCTAGTTTAGTCAGCTAAGACCTCGTTCACATCTGCATTGGTAATCTGTTTGGGGGAGTCCGCATGAGGACCCCCCCAAATGGACTACCAAACGCATTGTCAAGCGGTGTGCAGTGAAAGCACACTGACAGCATACACTATAATGGGGTCTGTGTGCTTTCTGCACGATCTCCATACAAGTCATGCAGACAGGAAAGTAGATCGTGAACTACTTTTCTGTCCACATGTTCCGTGCGGAGATCGTGCTTTCACTGCACACCGCTTGCCATGCGAACTCCTCCGAATGGATTACCGATGCCGATGTGAACATGGCCTTAGTTTAATCCAAAATTTTGGTATATTCTGGCTCATTTTATACAACGTCCTGTTTCATGATAAAACATACCCACTTTCTTAGCAAGTTTGGAATATTTAACCTCAAACTAGATGCTACAAAGATCGCTATGATGCACCAAAATGTGCCTAAAATATATATCACAGAATTCTGTCACAAATCCAGTAGTAAATGTGGGCCCATGTGTGTCTCCAACTTTAGACTCATTCAAAGTCCCCCCAAAATGTTTTGTTTCTTAATATAATTTGCTGAAAACAGGTCAATGTAAGAGTAAAAAAAAAGCCTTATTTAAATAAATATTTATCTTAAGAAATATTGTGTTATAATATCAATTATATTAGTTTTCTCTAGCGCTAATCCACACTGAGTCTACTGTATAGCCTATATCAGGTTTACCTCACCATTGACCTAGGGCTTTGCTGACACTGTGTAAGCATAGCAATAGCCTTCATTATATCTAATATCAGGCCCGCTTTTCTGTCTTCTGAATTGATTGATTCTGGCTGTTATTAGCACTTGATAATATTAGACCTACAATATAGGAAGGCTGACACTAATGTGCCTGGGGGGTTAATATTGATCCTCTATGTGGGTAGAGTTTATTTAACCTGTGAAATTAACAGGTGTTAGACTCAGTGGAGAGGGTATCTCCCTTTATCAGAGAGGAATATCACTTATTATTATCCTTCACCGCTATATAAATTAGGGATCTCCTTAGCTATTATAAAAAATATTTATCTATGTGACCCTATTACCAGTATATTGGATTTATACTTTGGAACACATAGATAGAAAGCTTCTATCTTACATTGAACACGATCTGTAGGTTCTATGCATGTGTGATTCCTTCTATTATTGGGCTGTTCACCCATTTTCTACAGATGTCCGCAATAAGTGTTTATGTTTCACTTAATTTTAGGCACGTTATATATTAAAAGTTAAGTTTTATTTTTTTTTAAAACATTTTCATTGGGGTTCATTCCTCTCTGTGATTTATTTATTTATTTTTTTGGGATGGCCCCAGTCACCATCTGTGAATGGTTTTATACCTGAACAAGAAAGGTTCAACAGAAAGAAACAACTGATATGGAACTCCATATCCTAATCAATATACATAAGAAACAAAGATTGTTAGAGAGAATTGTTAAACCCAATAGCTCATCTGGGGGGAGAGGTCTGGCAGGGCTTGTAAAGGTTCATTTTGGTTCCTAAAGGAAAGTGGGGCATCTTGCCTTAAACAGAGGACACACTAACTCTTTCTTCATTATGGAAGTAAGCCTAGCTACTCAAATTTAAAAAAAAATAATACTCTAATACGAAATAGAAAATAATCGGTAAATATTAAACAATTTTCTGCAATGAGGCAATGGGAATAGTATTAAGGTACATGACAAAATCTTAATAATAAGCATAGTGATCCTAAAATATAAAATAAGGTTAAAAAGAAGATTAGCAATAAGGAATTAAGAATTCCATTTGAAAAATCTAATTTACGAACAAGAGCTGAAATTAAACACAAATGTCACACGGATACAGATTCTGATCATAATGTACAGGAAGGAGGACACACTTTCTATATATATAATTATTAGAGATGAGTGAGTAATACTCGATCGAGTAGGTATTCGATCGAATACTATGGTATTCGAAATACTCGTACCTGATCGAGTACTACTAGCTGTTCGAAGTTAAGATTCGATGCAGAACCAGCGTTGATTGGCAGAATGCTATACATTGCCAATCAACGCTGGTTCTTCTCTTACCTTTAGAAGTCTTCTCCCTGCGCAGCGCTCCCGCGTCCTCTTCCGGCTCTGCATTCACTCTGCCAGGCATCGGGCCTGGGCAGAGCCGACTGCGCATGTCCGCTTGTAGTGCGGGCAGTTCGAATCGGATTTCAAACCCCGAACATTTTAGTGTTCGCTCATCTCTAATAATTATATATATAGAAAATGTACATATATATAAATATTTTAGCTCTCCCAAGCAATACATATATATATATATATATATATATATATATATATATATATATATATATAAAAGCATATATAGCAGAATATACTGCTCAAATCTTTACCAAATAACTAACTAAAATAAAAAATAATTAGGGTGATATATCATTAAGGGGGCATTCACACGGAGTAATGCTGGGTGTGTATCACAGCCGTACACGCCGGCATTACGGCAGACTGCCGAACACTTCCCATTCACTTCAATGGGAGCGCTCGTAAACGCCGCTGTTACGAGCGCTCCCATTGAAGTGAATAGGAAGTGTTCGGCAGTCTGCCGTAAACCCGCGTGTACAGCTGTGATACACACCCAGCATTACTCCGTGTGAATGCCCCCTAAGAATGTGAAATAGCAGAAAACACAGCACTTTATTTTCCGAGGATAAATGGGGTTACCTCTTCCCCTCACTCTCTCAGATGAGGACACAGGGTTACATTTTGGAATTCCTCTCCATTTGTTAAGCTTTAAGATCTGCTTATCATTGTAAGACCCCTCTAAGTTTTGTTTACTGTACATAGTATTTTTCCTGATATAGCCATTGTACCCAGGATGCATAGTGGTTCAATGGATAGCACTGTTACCTTGCAGTGCTGGGATCTTGGGATTAAATTGGACAAAAGGCAACATCTGCATGGAGTAAGTGACATCTGTTTCTGTATAACTGCATCGATCACTGATTAAGAAAACAAAATATTAAAGATAAAATGTAGCTTATTAATTTAAATATCTCCTTCTATACTAAGAAGTTATGAGGGGGGTCGCTGTATGCATAGTCTTACAGAGTTAGCTGTCAATCACTAAGTAGAACTTCCCACTTGAACACTAGGCTCAAAATAAGCAAGTATATAAATGACAATTTATACTGAATATTCTCCCTCAAAACTATCAGCTCAGCTACTCTGTCTCTATAACTTACTGGCAGTGCAGCACTCAGGGAAGCAGAAAGTGGAAGATGGAGGTCTCCGCTCAGGTCACAGTGGTGCAGATTTCTTTTTCTGCCAAGCCTCCTTTAAGCCTGGGTAGTGCAGGAAGGACTGTGTTGATGATATCCATTAGGACCATATTGGTCTCCCAGATGATGTGGTTAGAGATGAGCGAACACTATTCGAAACAGCCGTTTTGAATAGCACGCTCCCATAGAAATAAATGGACGTAGCCGGCACGTGGGTGGTTAAGCGACCGGCCGCCGTCAAAGTCAGCGTGCCGGCCGCTTCCATTCATTTCTATGGGAGCGTGCTATTCGGAATGGCTGTAAGTCAGGGTGTCCTTGTCTCAGCTAAAATATGTGAACAAGTGCAAAACACAGCAAATAAGTATAAAACATATCAAATAACATCAGTCATATGCATATCATGCATGTTTCGCACATGGGACACTAAAACTGCAGATTTGACAGCAATTTCAGAGTGACATGTTCACTTATAATATACAGTAAGACATCTGTAGAATCATTCTTAATAAACCAACTCATTTTTATTGATGATTTATCCTCAGAATAGATAATCAATAAGAGAATGGTGACTCCCCTCTGACCAGCTGTATGAAGGGGCCATGGCGCCTCTTTATATCAGACACTACCTGTTTATAGTGACCGTGTGATGTAATTCCATGTAATTGCCACATAGATGTGCATAGGATGTGACTGTAGTTACATTACATGGCTGCTATGAAATGTATGATACTATATAAACAGAGTAGAGGTTACGGCGCTTACACGGGTACTACAGTCCATTTAATCATTCAATTTTTTTTTACCTTTTGTTTACCTTGTAATTAGGAAACACCTGGAGCATTATTAATAATGGACACTATTTGCAAGGGTGCACAGGGAAGTTATTAGTTTAAAGATGCACTTGGGGTATTATCAGTGCTTAAATTGGGCTGGAACGTGCCAGAACCCAGTTCCGGCATAATTGCAAAATGTCTTTCAGTGTTCTGGCATAAATCTGTCTGAAGTGGAATGTGTGGAAGATAAAAAACACATTTACTTTCCTCTCCTGGCTCTGGAAGGCTTTGGTCCTACTTGGTGACGTCCCAGACGTCACATGGGCCGGGGCTTGCGTCCTTATATGTTGCGATGCAAGTCCCTGCTCATGTGACGTCCCATACTTCATTGAAGATGGCTGACATCTGCAGGGAGTGCACCAGAGCCAGGGAGAGGTAAGTAACAGTGTTTTTTATGTTTGTATCCTACCCTGGATCTCTGATTATTATATTTTCGGGGTCTGAAAAGGGCATATTACTCGTGCAGGGGACAGTATAGTGCATACTATTTTGTGCATCGGCCACTATGAGGAATAATGCTTTGCGCAGGGGCCACTATGGGGCATAATACTTTCTGCAGGGACCACTATGGGACATTATACCTTGTGAAGGGGCTGCTGTGGGACATTATATCGTTTGCAGGGGCCACTAGGGGACATTATACTGTTTGAAGGGGCCACTGTGGGACTACTAGTGCCACTAGTGTGTTTAAAGAAGACCTTTCATCTCCACAGGCACATGTGCCAAAATTCAGTGCACTGTCAGCTTTCCCATAATGTTCCCTGGGGTTGGAGATATTGGTGGCCACTGTTAGAAGGGCATTCCTGGCTGTGTAGCTGGGCTGTGAGGAAAAAACCCTCTTTGACAGTACTTATCTGTAGCTTTGCACTTTCAGAGGGGGAATTCTATAATGCCCAGCGATGATGCTAAGCTGTGAGGAATGCCCCCTGACTGTACTTGTCTCCATAGACTAGTACTGAGGGGTGTTCCTCACAGCTCAACATCATCGCTGGGCAGTAGGGAATGTCCCCTCTGACAATGGGCAGAGATCGGTAACAGCACTGATATCTCTACATCACAGGATAGCCAACAGTGCACTGAATTCAGCACACTGTTGGCTTTCTAGTGGTATATGAAACCACATGTGCCTGAGAACAGGAAAGGTCTACTGTAAATGGGGCGTTATACTGTGTGTTGGCCAGGAAAGGGGGCATTATGCCAAGTGAAAAGTATGCTATGGGGCCAAGTCTTTTCTAGTCAAATCCCTTTATACATTTATTATACCCTGTTTGTGTATATATTTGTATATGTATATTTGGGGCCCACTCAGTCTCAACATTGAACACTTCCAACATTTCTGCAGTAAGCATTCATTGTACTGTTAACAGAATCAGGTTCTGTTCACATGGTGAAATCTAGCACTGATTTTGCAGTGGATTCCGCCCCCAAATCAGTGGCAGATTCTTTCCTTATTCTGCCTCCCATTGAAAACAATTAGTACAGGACTCTGATAAAATAAAAAGTGCCCTGCTGGATCTTGCTGAGGATTCTACAGCTGACTCAGAGGTTGCAGCTTGAGACTCCGCACTGGTTAGTCCCATTTATTTGAGACTAATCAGCAGTAGAAAGCCGCAAGCTATTATCAGTTAATGATGCAGATGAGAAGTGGGATAAACTGAAATTTAAGACCCAACATAGCAAATCACAGCAAAAAAACACACTGTTAAAAGCCCCCCAAAAACACATAGAATTTTTTCTGCAGCATTTTTCATTGAGCTTTTGTCATTGAGTTTCTCCCATTAACTATACATGGAAAATTCTCACAATTCTACAGATAAAACTAACATGATATTTTGGGGCTATTTTTGTGCAATGTATGCATGGGATTAAGCAAAATCTTGTTAAAGGGGTTGTTCAAGCAAAATGTTTATATTTTAAATAGGTCGGGAGAGGTGAAAAATTTAAAATCATACTTACCTTTCCCTGGTGCACTGATACCTCCCAGTGCGGTCCAATACTGCTGGTCCATTGTTGTCTTCCAGCGGAATTTCCCCCGAGCAGTGTGAGTTGATCCTCCCACTGTCCAGGAAGATGAGCTGAATGCAGAATGGACATGTTTAGTAATGATATAGCAGTGCTCAATGATAGAAGAAAACTCCCCTGTGCTCAATGGTCCTCATCATTTGAATAAAGAATAAAAGTATTTTTTCTACCCATCCCTGGGGCTCTGAAACATAAGAAAGGTATTGATTTTATTCTGCTAACAGCATCTACAGCACTATGGGAGCGGTATAAAGTAGTTGGGGGCATCTAGCTACTGGTACAGTGGTAAAAAAAATAAGGCTGCATGACATAAAAGGGTGGCTATTTTCAAAAAAGGTTCTAGGTCTTCTATAGGTAAGGTTTTATCAGCAAACTTCATATCCACTTTGAAGAAACTATGTGAGGAGCTCTTACAGGATTATATACAGGAGTATGTGACTTTAGATAATGTTATAAGTGACAGCAAGGTTTTAAAAAGGACAGAATTTGTAATAATCATGTCAAAGGGAAACAAGGGGGGGAGGAAAAATTTAGGTTCAACTTGCAAAAATTATATAGAAATGATGTAACTCTTGTTCTTGAAAGAGTAATGCACGGAGAGTTCTTGCGGCCCAAGAAACTTGTAATCAGAAACTTCTCAAAAATGTAAAACTCCAGCATAAACGTCCTTTTTCATAAAAAATAACTTTTAATAGGAAACTTTAAGTTAAAAAATCCACAAGTGTCTCTTAAGCAACCTCTGAGAAACAGAATATGCTATACAGTGAGCTACATTGAATAACTAACAGATGTTAGTAGACACTGACTGACGCGTTTCGACACATGATGTGTCTTAGTCGTAGGCGAGCACATGGAGGGCTGTGTGGCTCTCCAAAGAAATGCCACCCCAGACCATTACTGACCCACTGCCAAACCAGTCATGCTGAAGGATGTTGCAGGCAGCAGATCACTCTCCATGGCATCTCCAGACTCTGTCACGTCTGTCACATGTGCTCAGTGTGAACCTGCTTTCATCTGTGAAGAGCACAGGGCGCCAGTGGTGAAGTTGCCAATCCTGGTGTTCTGCGGCAAATGCCAAGCATCCTGAGCACAACCCCCATCTGTGGACATCGGGCCCTCATACCATCCTCATCGAGTCGATTTCTAACTGTTTGTGCAGACACATGCATATTTGCAGCCTGCTAGAGGTCATTTTGCAGGGCTCTGGCAGTGCTCCTCCTGTTCTTTCTTGCACAAAGGCAGAGGTAGTGGTCCTGCTGCTGGTTTGCTGCCCTCCTGCGGCCCCCTCCACGTCTCTTGGTGTACTGGCCTGTCTTCTGGTAGCGCCTCCAGCCTCTGGACACTACGCTGATAGACACAGCAAACCTTCTTGCCACAGCTCGCATTGATGTGCCATCCTGGATGAGCTTCACTACCTGAGCCACTTGTGTAGGTTGTAGAGTCCCTCTCATGCTACCACGAGTGTGAAAGCACAACCGACATTCAAAAGTGACCAAAACATCAGCCAGAAAACATTAGTACTGAGATGTGGTCTGTGGTCACCACTTGCAGAACCACTCCTTTATTGAGTGTGTCTCGATAATTGCCAATAATTTCCATCAATTGATTTTCAATCAGTGTTGCTTGGAGTTACATTGTGTTGCTTAAGTGTTCCCATTATTTTTTTGAGCAGTGTATTCATAACTCTCTAAAATTCTTGTTTTCCTCACTCTTCCCTTGATCATACCCTTTTCCATCCCATCCCAAGAAGAGTATTTTATCTACATATGTAACAAAACTTAAAGGGATTCTATCATTAGAATCCCTTTTTTAACTAATACTATGTAATACTACTACTACTAACACGTAATACTATGTAATACTACGTAATATTAATACTATGTAATACTACTAATACTACCTTTAGAATTCTTCTTCATGCCACCGTTATGTAGATATCCCAGATTTTCTCAGAATGCTAATGAGGCTCCAGACAGGAGGGGGGCGTTCCACAGTACTCAAACAGCACTGTAGGTGTCCCCTGTGCTGCTTGAAAACTCTGGCACCGCCTCCTTCATCTACAACCCCATCTCTCTGCTGTGTCCTTTGTGTTGCCTTCTTCAGGTAATGCAGTCTTCGTGATGTAAATCCAGCACATGCACAGTCTGCTCTGCCATTGAGCTTCAGACAGATCCGCCTGCGCATATCTGTTCAGCCATTTTACTGTGTCTAAGCATACAGTTCCTGTGAGCAGGCATAGTAAAATGGCTGAACGGACATGTGCAGTTGCCTCTGCCCAAAGTCCGTCGGCAGAGCCGACTGCACATGCGCCAGATTTCCATCCCAAATACAGGATCGGTGAAAGAAGACAATGCAGAGGTGCGTCTGTAGAAGATGGAGGCAGTGCTGGAGAGTTTTCAAGAAGCACAGGGGACACCCCCAGTACTGTTTGAGCACAGGGGAGCGCCCCCTGTACTATCTGGAGACTCATTAGCATACTGAGAAAAAACGGGATTTCTACGGAATGGCGGTGAGGAGAAGCAATCTAAAGTTATGGGAAAAATAGCCTTAAGGCTATGAATGGTATTAGTTAAAAATGGGATTCTAATGATAGAATCCCTTTAACATTACATTGATAACACATAAGACAAGAAAACCCATTAAAATCTGTAGATGCCACTGCATAGTTATTTGTGATGTTAAACTTTGCTACATCCGTACATGCATCCATTATTTTTTGACTCTACTCCTGTTTTTAGCTAGAAAAAAAGCATGTCAAAAACTTGCCTTGAAAATTGCCTATTTTAGTTTAGCCTTATACTAGTATTGATGAATTTCCCCCAGTGTGCAGCAAAGAGAGGCAAACTTTAAAGCAGAGAACCTAGTATATTTTATACGCCTAGTTTTTACTGTGAGAGAGAAAACATAAAGATTTTGTAATTGTGTCTGCAAACTGTTATGTGAAGAGCTAAAATGCACACAACGCGGCTCAGAGCAGATCACCAAACTATTCACATTTAAGCAATTTAGTTAGAACTGCAAGTAATCACAGAGGTAACAGTTTAGAGATTACGTGTGGCTCTCATGTTTTCTGCGAAAATGTGTTTCAAGGTAAGCATAAAAGAACATTAAGTGGTTTCAGTTAGTTACTTATGATTAATTCTCTAGCATTCCCCTACAGGTCCTTTTAGGCCACAACTGCTCAAATACAATACTTTAAGTAATTTTACCAAAAATCTGAACCCAATAAAAGAATATCTTTTACCATCAAAGCGATAAAACTATAAGTGCTTTGCCAGTGCCTCATTGAATTTCATTTTACCTTATGTCACTTGTGATCTTTACTCCTCTTTTAGGAAAAAGTTGCTTTGACAAAAGTTTTTATTATATGAGAACTGAAACAATATGAAAACTACCATTTTAATCTGTAATATTCATTTAAAGATACACTCCGATACGAAATCCATATCCCAGGCAGAAAACTGTGTCACAAATAATGCTAGTGCGAAGGGAAATATAAATGAATAGCATTCAGGGTGGATTTTCCGTTTCATGTACAACATTAATGAAAAATCAAATCATTGTTCAAAACTGGAAATGTACATTAATGCAATAGATGTACAACAATGACAAGCTCATCCTTACATCAATCAGCCATGAAAGTAAATCAACCTGCCATCCTTGAGCCACCAAAACAGATCAGATACATCGAAGAATAGACTCCCTAAGACTTTTAAAGGCGCCCCATAATATCTGGCAACAAGATGCAAGAGTGGATTCACATTCTGTTAGTGCACTCCTTTTGATAGATACATTTTCATAAACAAAACAGCTACAAAAACATATCCTTCAGAGGACATATAGACTCTAATGTTGAAAAAAAAAACCCTGCTTCTTTTGACTGACTTTGGGTAGCTGTCTGCTCCTGTCCACTTTTCTTGACAGACAGAGAAGTGTATCTTACAACATTTCACTTCTTCACGTCTTTAAAAAATGGATCTACAATGAAAACGAATGTTTGCAACCATTTTTATCCATCCATTTTTATTTTACACCCTAAACACCATTATACACTGGGATTTCCTCAGACCCTGGGGTATGATAAGTGTAAGCCCAGGGGAGGTGAGTGACAATAACACATAGTAATAATCACCATGTCTAATCTCTCTTGGGCATCCTCACGGTGTCCAGATTTTCCATGGAAGCCTCCGTTGGCTTCTTATGGAACCTGTATGATGACATGACATCATCCAGGAGCCAGCAGAGGCCAGAAGAGGGTGTCAGGGGATCACCAGACCCCATAGGAACATCTGAGCAGACCACAAAGTATAATAGTTTCACTTTATGTTGGTGTCAAACAAATTTATACTGAAACTAACCGGGGGTTGTTCCTGACGAATATTTGTTGAAACAAATCTTGCGAGGATCGCCCATCTCTACAAACCAGTATTCTTCAGAGCACCATAAGGGATGGCCCTGCTCGCCAAGTTGAACATAAAAAAAGATCAGTTTTTTCAATGCAACAACCTATGCATATTTGTATCGGTTTTTGCAATTAAAAAGAAAGATTTGTTGGATGGATATGCTGACCAGACAGCAGAACATGGTAGAAATGGAGCCTTAATTTTACTGTAGGTTCTGAAAATTGTGAGTTGAGACTTTTATTGATCAAAACTTTTCAATTCACTTTTTCAGCACACCTCACACATATACTTTATCAGATTAAGATGTGAAGAATTTACAAGCTAAGTCAACATTTTGAGCTCTGCCATGTTCCTGAAATAATTCCTAATTTTTTTTATTTTTTTTTTGCAGAGTGGCAGGTTGTGCTATTCTACTGCAAGAGGTTGCTGCCACTGGGATGTCCGATTGCCAGGAGTAAATTTGGTCTGTAACATTATTTAGAAAGGTGGTACTTGTCAGTGACATAGACACAAATTTTAGAACCAAAGAACAACATTGGGGTCATCATTCCTTCCAACTTGTATCCTTTCTGATGACGTTTTTTGACATCCTTTCTGGTGACATCCTGGTGGCACTTTTTAACCAGGTGAGACACAAAGTTGTAATTCACCAATGGACTTACATTACACACGTGTAAGAATGTAGTGTAGTAGTTAATGCATGTTCTGTTTTGTTGGACATTGGTGACTTTAACAGAGTTTGGGGTTGGGAAGAATATATCCAAACCTAAATAATATATAATGTCTCATATCTAAGGTTTTAAGTATCAATGTATGTTTGATAGAGTCAAATATTTCAATCTATGACTTGAATAATTTCCCAAAAAAGAATTAGGCCAAAGGTCGGTGTGGTTTTTCATATATTTCTTTGGTCCCATGTACTTATCCGTAGTTTTTACAGATCAGTGTAAAAAATATGAACCAGGTTATATTCGTGTCTGTATTTGCTGCACAGACTCACCCATGGATGTGTATGGGATTATACAAGGTTTTTTTTGCAAATGTGTGATTATGAATAGCACATGCCTGCAATACAGACATGTTTTTTTTTTTTTTTTTTGCAGAGTATGGATGGAAGTTACCATAGATGTGAATGAATAATAGAATGCATTCATATGTCACTCCAAATGTCATCTGAGTGCATTCTGTTGCAACTTGGCCCCATATCAAAAGCACACTTGGTAGTGTGCATGGGGCCTTAAAGGAACACTGTACATTATAAAGATGTCGTACAGAGAATTCCTGATAAAAAGTGAAATTAAATATTTGCATATACTTAACCAAAATACAACACAATATTTAATCTTTTTTATATGAACTAGTAGAAGGACCCAGATTCGCATGGGTATATTTAATTTTTTGATTGTGTAGTGGCCCCACAAGAAGCACTGGTCTATTTTGTATGTTGTTTGTGTGTAGTTTAAATATGTTTCAAGTTCTAAGAATGCTGACATCCATTATGGTAGTCCAGTTTAGGCACAGTCTATTTATGGTTGTGTTCTTATGGAAACCTGGTAAATGAAATGTGAAGTTATATTGGCTGATACACATCATATAACTGAATATTTAAGGACCTGCGAACTGCTATTGACTAATACAGGTCCTAAATAGCTTGCTTGCTTCCACTGGTCCCTAAGCGTCATGTGATCATGTGTATTTCAGTTTGGATATGAGTGAAAAATCTGTGACTGGTTGTTATGGATGTATGGATGGATGTATTGGCTGATAAGAGATATGTGTATGGCAGTTGGAATATGAGTCAAAGACTTGCAGGCTTCTATTGGCTAATTGCAGATCATTTGTTGGAAATACTGTATCTCACGAACGGTACATCCTAGAGAGCTGAGACCAGGTCTAAAACCTTTCCGGATACATGTTGTACCTGTGTGCCAAATTTGGTGAAGATCGGTCCAGTTGTTCGGTCTTGCATAAAGAACAGATGAACAGACAGAGAGTGACAGATGGAGATAAACTAATTTTTATATATATACAAGATATGTTTTTTACAATCATTCTATTTCACAGGCTAGAAACATTATCTCTTTCCTTTCTGAGCCTGCACTACAGTTTATGTTTGTAAACCACCAAGTTTATTTTTTAATCATTTGCATAGTATTCCTAAACAGTTCTATTTTAATAAAATGATAATTAAAAAAGGAGAAAAAAAAAAGTGAATTCAGAAACAATTCACCCCATTTGTTGAAGCAAGTGGAAAAAACTATGTGCCTCAACAATGAACACAGAAAGTCATCTATATTTATATTAAAATATGTTCTTCAGATTCAGTAAGTGAATGTACTTACCCGATTTTTATCTTGCCAACGTGTTTCTCTCTGAAAGCTTAAACTCTGTAGAACATATCATTTAATAAGTCATAGACTTTAACACATATTTTTCTCTAAAATTCCTATTCAACTTATTCTGCATAAGAAATAAAGCAGTGGAAAATATTAGCGTCACTATGAATTGAATGGAACTTGTCACTGAGAATCTAAGAAAGGCATTCATTTTTCTTAAATCTCTAGTACTTTATAATATTCACAGGCTAGGAGCCCTCAGGAGACATCCAGTCAGCTAACAATATAAAGCCTCTGAATCAGTTTGTCCAAACAAAAATATTTAAGATGGACAGATTCAAAGAAACCTAAAGGTCACTTTACACAAGGGACACTATCACATACAGATTGAAAAGCCACCGCTTAGTAAGCAACACAGTATTTCAAATATACCTTCAACTTTCTCAGAGAGACAGCCATGAATTTTAGATGATACTGTGTTATTGCAGAAATCCATAGAGATATTTATAACTATGAAAGTATTTGCATCTCCTCCATATTATGGTTCCCTTAAAAATCTAAATTTGTAATTTGCAGATGATTGATACTCCAGTATATAGACAATCTTTCTTTACTATACTTTTTGTACAAATTATTTCAGAATGATACATAATAAAACTATTTTGTTCTATGCGATACTCCTGGATGTGATATATACTGAATGGCCACAATATTAGAGACACCCATGTACATTGTGTTTCCTTTTATTACTTACAACCAGATAAGTTCATTGTGATAGACATAGGTATTATAATTGCCAAGGTATGCAGAAAAAACATTCCATACTTCAGCCTAAACGGTTGGCACCTGGCATGAACCATTCATCTATTCATGCTATGTACAGCCATAAGCAAGATGCAACAGAAATCTGGATTGTCAGATCAACGGAGTGATCTACACTTAGCCTAGTGTTGGTTGTACAGCCTAACCGCAGCGGGGAGGAAAGACTACTGATAATCCTCCTTCACCCTAAGTGTGAGTAGGAGCGCTATCGGAAGTCTTTCCTCCTCGCTGCGGTTAGGCTGTACAACTGACAACAAGCTAAGCGTAGATCACTCCATACAGAGAACTGAAAGATCCTTCAGTTGTGATATCCCTTCTACTAATTTTTACCTCTGTCTTTATCTTTTTATCTGTACCTACTGTCACTATAATGCCTCTATCTTGGAGCTTCTGTATGCGTATTTTGTACTATTATTGTATTATCAGTGCTGCTGTAACACACTAAATTTCCCCATGGTGGGAGTAGTAAAGGATTATCTTATCTTAATATACTGTATGTGTAAGGGTAGAGTCACACCACCATTATTAATGTCAGTTGATCTCACCCATCCTAGAATGAAAGCGATAGACGTTAATGGTAGTCAAGTGAGTAATGTAAACAGAGCCCCTTCCATTTGTGGTTTGTCTGTGTTCCTGATTATGTAAAAAAAACTTGATGTAAACTTTCTTGTTTGTTACTTTTCTGAAGAAAAAATCATGCATGCCCATCACGTATTTTACATTACAGTCAATGGAAACAGACGTCAGATGGAGGGGTTCCGGATACATCCATCACTCTACTACTCTTAATGTTCATTGTTCTCATTCTGTGATGAATGAGAACAATGGATGTTCATAATGGTAGTGTGAACCACCCCTAAGGCTAAGGCCCAACGTTGCAGAAAAGCTGCTTTTTGTTGTTGCGGATTTTGCTGTGGTTTCCTTTAAACCATCCATTCTATTTATAACAGTTCCTGAGTTTGGCTCAATATAAGACAGCAAAACCTGCAACATAAAAGCAGCTTTCCCACAACATACAGCCTCAGCCTTGGAGTGTCAACCTGATTACATTTCCTCTGGAGATTGGTACAGTAACTTATAATAAAAGTCATGATAATTAACAGGATGAGCAAGACTTTCTTTGCTGTTTGCATAAAACTCAATAACAGAAATCTGGATTTCTATGGTAAGATGTTTTCTATATCTAATTTGCCTTTATTTGGCTACTGAAGTCTTGTCTTTCAGTTTCCCGGAGACAGCAATGGTGCTGAAACTCTCCATTATTGTTTTCATAGTAAGAAATCATAAATTGGAATTGTAAACTGCAATTTGTTTAAATGAGTGTTGCCTGTTCTTCAGAACAATTCTTCACATCCTCCTTTGACCCCTTTTGTTGATGACTTGTGTATATCCACAGGATCCCCTTCAGTAGAATGTTTTCCCTCTCAATACAGATGCATAAAATACTGGCGTTATATAACCTGGAGCAGAACATGAATTGTTGCAAGTCGCTCAGATCGCCATTCTAATGTGGACTCACAGTGAAACTGATCTAAAGTAAACTTGCTCAATTAAGTTTCTTATTCCCTCCAGGGTCTCTTGTTTAACCCTTTCCCGACACTGGCCATACTAGTACAATGAATGTCAGGTGTTTAAAGATGGTGGCTGCACGGGAGCTGAACAGTCACCATAGCCGCCAGGTGTCTGCTGTATTATACAGCAGACACCCGGCGCTGATGCCTGTGATCAGTGCCCGTAATATTCACATTAACCCCCAACGTGGGGAGACTGAGGCACCATTTTACTGGCGGTGTGTAGTCACCACAATTTTGCCATTACCATGACAGCCTGGAGCATTGTGAAGGCTCCCTGCCTGTCTGCAATTTGTTTCTATTGCGGACTACTCTCTGCAACCCACAATAGAAGCTCTGGTATTTTCCAATGCAATGCAGTATATTGCAATGCACTTTTTCTTCAAATACACCCCACTCTGAATTTTTTTCCAGTTTCTCAGTACATTGTACAGAATAATAAATGGTAACATCATGAAGAACAATCTGTCCTGCAAACATTAAGCCCTCCTATAGCTTTGAGAACGGAAAACTAAAAGTGCTATGGGGTTTGGAGGGGTGGGGGAGTTAAAAATCAAAATCAAAAAATTCCTACAGCAGGAAGGGGCTTATTTCCATACAGGGAAGTTCCATTCATGAAACGGCACGTGTCTCTAATAGAGTGGCCATTCATTGTGTGTATACTGATCAAGATTTGTGTTCATGAATATGCATTGGGGATTCCCTACATTTATAATACAAACTTACTAGCTTACTTAGAGTTAATTGGCCTGTCACATGACCACACAATCACTTCTGCAACAGTGATTACATTTGGTTAAAGTGTACCTCCAATTTCATAAATGAACAGTACTGGTGAATATAGGAAACTTTGTATCATATCTTATTTTGTAATATATCTTTCATATTTTCTTCTTCACTCATCAGGCTGCTTTCTTACACCTTCCCTTCTCTGTTATCTGTAATAGCATCTATATCTGACTTCAGCCTCACACACAGAAATCTATAGGTGGAGATGTTGCAAAGTAGTAAAAGTGCTAATAACATCCATGTCTGTTCACTTGTCACTATATTATAATATTTCAAGCCTTTTTTTTCATAGGAACAGATTATATAGGAAATATACTACGTACACAATTCTATACATGCTAAATGAATAGCTGATCTACATAGCTTCAGCAACTGAAATCACAATTGTTAGCTGTTGTCGCCAAAGTAAATGTAGTATTAAATGTACTATTACATTGCAACCTCTTAAATGTGTAAATTACAATGTGTATAAGTAGTATCTGATCTGGTTAATATTGAGGTATCCCAACCCCAGAACTTCTTCTATGCCTCCCTTATGATTTGCTAGGGAATATAGATTTACACTTCCTTAGTTTCTACTAAATAAACACTTCCTCTTCCTATTTTTGATTCTCTGCTTGCTTACGCCTCTGCATGTATATCGGTAAATGGTTTGATAAATGTTGTTTACTCACTTGAACATTATTTGAATGGATTTGTTTTGTGTAGAATTCTCATGTTTTTGAAAGCATTTAATATTGGGTTGGAAAAGACAAACAGGCACAATGTTGCTCTTTAGTACGTGAAGCCACAGTAAATTTCCAAGTCACCATCAATGATGGAAGTGTGAAGGTATATATTATACAGTATGTTTTACTTTTCTGTGAAGAACGCACGCTTCTTTCATTTGATATCTTACGCCTTCAAGTGCCAATAATTTTAATGTTATGATGGTAAATCAATGACGTGAATAGAAACAACGGCACCTAATAAGTGGTGGGATATGTAAGGGAACAAAGAGTTCTTGAAGGTCATAAGTTGGAAACCATTATAATGTTATTGTTTGACAAGTCACCATATTGTAATGTCTAAATGGCTGTATCAGTGAAACAAAAAATGGAGATGTTGGGTTTTGTGTGGAGTTTCCCATGTGCAGTTCTTAATACCATCTAAAGGTGAATAAAGCTGTGTGCTTCCAACTCCATACAAAAGCCTAGATTTACTATTTTGGTTATGACTAGGCACATGGTGCATCTTTGATGCATCTGGTTTGGACTATATTTTTGTTTCAACTTGCCAAATATGTGGTTGTGGTTTTTCAGAAAATCAGGCGTGGCTTAAATGTGCCACAGTGTGCCAAAGAATTGCCAAACCTGTGTCATGAAATTTTGTCTCAAAGTAAGTCAACAAACAGTTTTTCTAAACCTAGATTACACAGCCTAAGCATAATTATTAGAGATGAGCGAACACTGTTCGGATCAGCCGATCCGAACAGCACGCACCCATAGAAATGAATGGAATCACCTGTGAAGCTGACTTTGCTGGCGGCCGGCCGGCGTCACAGGTGTTTCCATTCATTTCTATGGGTGCGTGCTGTTCGGATCGGCTGATCCGAACAGTGTTCGCTCATCTCTAATAATTATCATCCAGCATCAGCCCCTGTAATATATGTAGCAAATTTTCAGACTATCTCTCTAAATTATACAGTCAAACTATTGGTAAATCTGGGCCCTTTCCTGACCATGTTTATGCTGCTGTCAGCTGATTATATGGGTAATGGGTATAAAACATCATAGATCTGATTCCTCTTTAAGGCTAAGGCTCAACGATATGATCCACAGTGCTTAAGCGCTGCAGGAAAAACCGTGGCGGGAACGCATTGCGGTTCTTCCCCCAGGGATTTTGAACAGAAAGTTCGCCTAGTTTTCCTCCGTGGACTTTCAATTATATCTGCATGAAAGCCGACGGCGTTTCTGTAAGTATAATTGATATGCTGTGATTTCCATAACTGCGACAGTTTTGGAAATCGCAGTGTGTCCACGCCACAGTTTTTACCACAAAGTGGGCATGGGATTTGCAAGAATACCATCCACTTTGCAGTTACTGTCAAACACCGCAATTTTTCCCCTCGCCTTTTCTGACGCCTGGGGCCCTGGCCTAAGGCTGAGGCCCCACGTTGTGAAAATGCAGCTTTGTTCTGTTGCAGCTTTTATTGCATTTTTTTGAGCCAAAGCCAGGAGTGGATTGAACATAAGGTAGAAGTATAAGAACTTCCTCTATCCCATTCCTTTATTAGCCATTCTTGGCTTTGGCTTGAAAAACTGCAACAAAAATAAGCTGCATTTCCACAACGTGGGGCAAAAACTTTTTTTCATGCTGCTCAACTGCTAAATGTACTGATCATGAGTTATTACGTAAACTTCAAATCCACAGCTTAGGATCTAACTGATAAAGATCCTAAGCAAGATTCTGTTTCAGGTGTACACCAGTTTGCAATTTTGGAAACTGAAGAAGGCTTACATCTGCAAATAAAGCAGATAAAGGAAAAATCAGTAAAAACTAGGTTTATGTTTAGTGCATTTTATGCCAATACAATAATCTACTTAAGACAAATCTGTCTTATGATCTGCTGTAAAATAAAATTATGTTTTGACTTCTTTGTCTAAAAATCCCCAAAGCATAGTAAAGCCTAAGATTGCCTCTTGTCTATTGATCTATTATTGCTAGTTAATAGGCTTTGGCTTGGGTTCTTTCCCAGATGAATCTTCATATACTGATAATTGGATGCTGTTTTGTTGATACAAAGTTTCAACTGTTACGATTTTGCCTTTTTGAATTGTTTTATAAAATTCTAGCACCTTAGTTTCACATTACATACATATCTAAGTTTAGATCAACAAAAAAGTGATTTTCCTAATCATTTACCTAAAATGTGTAGAGTTGTGTATCAAAATTCACTATTAACCCCTTTACGCTATTTCATGTACATGCACATGAGGGAATGTGGTTTGTTCCCGCATTCCCATGTTCCCTGTGTCTGCATAGGCTAACTTCCTCTTTAGACTGCAATACAAGTGCATTGCGAGTCTATAATGCTGAATCGGTGATCCAGTGGATCACTGGTTCAGGTTCCCTAGTGGGACATCAATAAAAAGTTTAAAAAAAAGAGTATAAAAAAAAAAAAGAATTTAAGTCTATGAAAAATAAAGAAATAAATTAATTAATCAAGCAAAGAAATACTAAATTTTTTTGCCATCTCGCTTTATTAAAATGCTATAAAAAGTGATCAAAAAGTCACACATACCCCAAAACAGTACCAATAAAAAGCACAGATCGTCCAGCAAAAAGAAAGCCCTCAACCAACTCTGTCAACGGAAAAAAAAATGCTACACATCTCAGAAAATGGTGATGCAAAAATAATTGATTTTTTTTTCCCCAAATAGTTTTTTGTATCGCCGTAATCGTATTGACCCGAAAAAAAATTAAAAGTTAAAAAGCAATACCAGAATTGCTGGGGAGGTTTTTAATCCACCAAGAAAGAGTTAATAAAATTTATTCTATAGTTTATAGACACCCAGAAATGTTGTCATTACAAAATACATTTCATGCCAATGACACCCAAATATACATCTCTGGACCAGACATTACCTCCCTGCTGGCCAGAGTTCCAGATTGTTTAGCAGCTGTAGCCTCCTTCCTCTCCTCCCGCTTTCTCAAACTCAACATGGAGAAAACGGAGTTCATAATCTTCACCCCACCCCATATGGCCCCTCCACCTGACCTTTCTATCAAAATTAATTGAACCACAATTACCCCTGTCCTACGGGCCCGTTGCCTTGGGGTAACCCTGGACTCTGACCTATCCTTCAAGTCACACGTTCAAACCCTCAACACTTCCTGCCGCCTCCAACTCAAGAACATCCACCTAATCCGCTCCTTCCTCACCCCTGAAACCACTAAGATGCTCGTCCATGCCCTCATAATCTCCTGCCTAGACTACTGCAACACCCTCCTCCATGGACTCCTAGCAAACACCCTCGCCTCCCTCCAGTCCACCTTAAACTGTGCTGCTCGCTTAATTCACCTCACCCCCCCCCCCATCTTCATCGGCTGCTCCTCTCTGCCAGTCCCTCCACTGGCTACCCATAGCCCAGCGAATTGAGTTCAAACTACTAATGTTGACATACAAAGCCATCCACAACCTGTCCCCTCCATATATCTATATATCTCCATATATCTATATATCTCCATATACACAATCGTCTCTAAGATTTCTCCTGTGCATCCCCCATACTCTGGAACTCCTTACCAAGATACATAAGACTGACCCCCACAATCACAGGATTCAAGAAGGCCCTGAAGACTCGTAAGACCCGGAAGGCCTACAACCTCCAACACTATCACTGCACTGCCATCTGAACAGTCTCCCCCCTCTCCTTCTGTCTCTATCCACCTTCCCTCATAGATTATAAGCCCTTGTGGGCAAGGCCCTCTACCCCACTGTGCCAGTCAGTCATTGTTAGTATTATATCTACCTGTATATTTTGTGTATTGTATGTAAACCCCCAAATGTAAAGCACCATGGAATTAACCCCTTAGCGACCCTTGACGTAACTGTACGTCATGGGTCGCATGGGGATGTATGGAGCGAGCTCACACGCTGAGCTCGCTCCATACACGGCATATGCCGGCTGTATCATACAGCCAGGACCTGCCACTAACAGCAGCGGTCGGTGCCCGAGCCGATCGCTGCTGTTAACCCTTTACACACTGCGGTCAAACGTGACCGCAGTGTGTAAACGGCGCCGGCGGCACGGGCGCCGCCATGTTTTGCCGATCGCCGCCCTCCTGAACGTCACATGAGGGCGGTGATCGGTTGCTATGACAGCCGGAAGCCTATTGAAGGCTTCCAGTCTTGTCTCTGCACGAGATCTATTAGACGATGGCCAGAGGCAGCGTCTAATAGAAGTGCTGGGATTTTCCTATTCACTGCAATACTGTAGTATTGCAGTGAATAGTATGAGCGATCAGACCCCCTAAGTTTCAAGGTACCTAAGGGGTCTGATCATAAATGTAACAGAAGAAGAAAAAAAAGTTTTTAAAAGTATTAAAAAAATAAAAAAAATATAAAAGTTCAAATCACCCCCCTTTCCCTAGATTAGCTATAAAAGTAATTAAAGAACATTAAACATAAACATATTAGATATCCCCGCGCTCCAAAATGCCCAAACTATTAGAATATTAAAACATTTATCCCGTACTGCGAATGGCGTAGCGGCAAAAAAAATAAAAACAGCCAAAAAGCGTTTTTTTCAACACTTTGCCTCCTATAAAAAATTGAATAAAAAGTGATCAAACCATCAGATCTTTCCCCAAATGGTATCAATAGAAACGCCATCTTGTCCCGCATAAAAAGACACCAAAACCAGCTCCATACATGGAAATATGAAAAAGTTACAGGTGTTAGAACATGATGACACAAATTTTTTTTTCTATTTTGCAAAGTTTATCATTTTTTTAAAAGTATCAAAACATTTCAAATACTATATAAATTTGGTATCACCGCGTTCGTACTGACACGTAGAACACAGGTAATATGTCATTTGTACCAAACAGTGAACGCTGTAAAAATTAAACCCATAAGAAAATGGCGCAAATGCATTTTTTCTCCAATTGCACCTCATTCTGAATTTTTTTCCAGCTTCCCAGTACATTGCACAGCATATTGAATGGTGCCATTACAAAGTACAATTTGTCCCGCAAACAATAAGCCATCATGTGACTCTGTGAACTGAAAAATGAAAAAGTTATGGCTCTTGAAATGTGAGGAGGGAAAAACGAAAATGCGAAACCAAAAAATGGCCTGGTCCTTAAGGAGTTAATGGTGCTATATAAATAAACAATAATAATAATAACAATAATAATAATCCCGCAAAAAACAAACCCCTATATGGCCACATCATCAGTAAAATAAAAAATATATAGCTTGTACAATGTGAAGACAAAAATCCCCCAAAAAATCACAACTGGCTGCGGCAGGAAGGGAATGTATAAGCTGTGTATAAGCATATATCAGCAGACATCCCAGATTTAGAGTTTATGAGGGAAAAGATACCAGAACTGACCCCCAAAGTGACCCCCCAATCTTAGAAGCTACTGGGGATATAGTGGGGAATTTGGTGTTCCCAATGCACTCTGCACAGCTTATATATTCACGCTCCACCATCCGCTGTGTAGTCATGTATAGGATACTAATGCTCATTAGACGCATGATAAATTTTTTGAGGGGTGCAGTTTACAAAATGGGGTCACTTTTGGGTGTTTCCAGTGTTTTGGTAGGCTAGGGGCCCTGCAAATGCGACATGACACCTGTAAACTATTTCAGCAAAATTTGCTCTCCAAAAACCAAATAGCGCTCTTTCCATTCCAAGCCCCACCATGTTCCCATACAGCAGATTATGGCCACATATGGGGTATTGCTGTGTTCAGGAGAAATTGTGTGACAATCTTTGGGGGGCTTTTTCTCTTTTAACTCCTTGTGAAAATGAAAACTTTGGTCATAAAGTGACATTTTAGTAATTTTTCATTTACACATCCCAAGGAGGAGCGGAATAGCGATAGCGATGTTTCTGGCATCTGTGCCGGCGTCTACACTCCCCGGAATCCGCCTCTCTATTGCAGCGGATGCCGATTCTGTATTCATATATGCAAAGCCAAGCGGCAAGATGCTGCTGGCCCTGTGTGCATGCTCATAGACCAGTCTAGCCTTCACAATGCGAATGCAGACCCGGCATCCGCTGTAATAGAGAGAGGCGGATGTCGGGTCTGTATTCGCATTGTGAAGGCTAGACTGGTCTATGAGCGCGCACGCAGGGCCAGCGGCATCTCGCCGCTTGGCTTTGCATATGTGACCTTGCCCACCAATGATGCAACAAAGCCGGAAGACAGAAGATTTTACAACAACGAAGACTGGTGAGTATGCGACGTGGGAATACCCCTTTAATGTATTATAGAAAAAAAATGAAATGTCTAAATTTCGCCTCCATATTGTTTTAATTTCCATGAAATACTTAAAGGGTTAACAAACTTCCCATATGCTGTTTTGAATTATTTGAGGGGTGCAGTTTTGAAAATGGAGTGATTTATGGGGGTTTCTATTATATAGGCCTTTATAATCCCCTTCAGAACTGAAGGGGACCCTAAAAAATTTGCTTGAGGAAGTTTCTTGTAAATCTGGAAAAATCGCTGTTACACTTCAAAGCCTTCTAACATCCAAAATAATTTAAAAGACAATCAAAAGATGATTCCGATATAAAGCAGAGATATCGTAGATAATATTTATTCATGTATTTGTGTGATATAACTACCTGTTTGAAAAACAGAGCAGGTCGCATTTTTGAAAATTGAGATTTTTTGCAAATTTCTATCAAATTTCCTATTTTTTTTAGAATAAATACACAAATATTGATTCGATTTTAACACTCATGAAGTACAGTGTGTCAAGAGAAAACAATCACAAAATCACTTGTATAAGTTAAAGCGTCTCAAAGTTATTGCCATATAAAGTGACACATGTCAGTTTTGAAAAACGAGGCCTGGTCTTTAAGGCACTTTTAGGCTGCGTTCTTAAGGAGTTAATACACTGTTTATTTAACCCATTAATGACATCTTCTCTTATCAGCCGCGTGCCACCGCTTGGCCACTCACACCAACTGCACTTCACTGATTCACTGATGACGCCACACGCACAGTTCCAGCGCAGAGCCCTCACACAGTCTGGCCCGCACGGCACACATCAGACTGCAGAGCGCACACACAGTCTGGCCTGCACCGCCACTCAGCCCCGACCCGGCAACTTTCCTTCACTGTCTGCACACTCACCGGTAAGTTCTCAGCACACACATAAGCTTCCCTGCTCTTCCTCCTCTGTCCTTCACCACAGTCGCCCGGCCATCCGGCATATCACATCGCCTCCGGCCTACAACACCCACCCTTTCATTCGCAGGCCGACTCCTGCCTGCCGACCTGTTTCGCTTCCAGCCGCCAGCATATTCCCGCCTCCGAGCACGCTCATTCACATCTTACCTGCTGCCCTAACACCAGCCGCGATAGTAAGACACATACAATCTCCTTTGCTTTCTGGGTATACCTCATGACTGCAATCAAAATGTACTTTGATTGCAGGCATGCACACTTAACCCCCCCCCCCCATACCTTCAATAGTAACATGCCTGCAATCAAAATGCTGTTTGACTGCAGGCATGAACAGTTAACCACTCGCAGGAGCCGACCTGTTCCGCGCCCAGTCGGGAGCCTACTGAAGACTCCCGCAGTGCTAACACATCCCTATATCCCATACACGGCAATACACTTGGATTGCTGTCTATGGGACTTGCAATCACATGATTGCAGGTTCAAACCCAAACAGTACAGTAAAACTAAAAGTCACACAAAACACTTCCTATAAATAAAATAAGCCATTACAATACATACACAAGTAAGTTCAAACCCCAAAAGTGCACTAAAACAAAAAGTCACACAAAACACTTCCTATAAATAAAATACGCCACTACACCACATACACAAGTAAAAAACACTCACGGTGAGTTCACAAGTAGTCTACGCGCCACGCAATTTGCCGTGCTTACGGAGAGTGTCCGCCGCGTTTTTTTAACGGTGCGCGTATACGCCGTCTACGCGGCGTTAAAGCGGTGCATATGCGCACCGTAAAAAAGCGTGGCGTACACGCGCCGTAAGCGCGCCGAATTGCGTGGCGCGTTTACTCCGTGTGAACTCACCCTCATACATCACGGTATAATGCTTCCAGTCACATATCCACTTCAAAGAATCAACTGAAAAAGCACGGCTACGCCTTTCCACCACATGTCCCTTCCTCATGACATCGCCAATGGACATGTTCCCGAAAACCGTCTGTCTCCACCCAATTCTCCAAACACCGCAGACGAAGTCGCGGGTAAAAGCTAGTATATATATATATATATATATATATATATATATACTGTATATACATATGATTTATCTGGTTTTTAAACGTGGTGCCAAGGATGAGTCCATTTGAATCAGAGGACTCCACAAAGGGTAAACAAGGCTAGGTAATATGTCATTTTAATTCTATGGGTATATTAGTGCTAGATTATCTTAACCGATATGAATATTAGAATTAGCCACTATTTGCTAAACAAGGGTTAATCTTCTATGAAACTATATATTTTCTGAACAAAGCCTAAACAATAGTTGAATGAATTAGAACATAATTAATGAGTAGCTATGTGACATAATCTATCTGGATACATTTTACAGGCACTTAAAAAATAAAATGCCTTAGGAATGTAAACAACCCATATGTCTGTCAAGCTTGTCATTTTGTTAAAGCTTGTAATAGAAAGGAAACTTAATTTACCAAGAAGCTTCTTCAGCCTTAGAGCAGAATCCTCCCAATGTTCTTTATCACGAAGATATCTAAATTACACCATCCAATGCCTGAAGGCTCAGTCACAACTTCCCCTAAAACATGCTCAGTATTTAATTTACATAATAGAAACATTTGTCACTACAAATTATGATGTCATATGTGCAAACTCCATTGTCTAATCTTGTTTTAAAGTTTCATATTATAAAAACAAGCCTACCTTGTCTTCAATGGATTCATTTCATCCCCTAATGTGTTCTTCAAAAAAAATAGCCCACTGTTTAAGTCTCATTGTCTTGCAAAAAAACATTGTCTTATAGAGAAACTTTGTAAACAACTTTAATTAGACATGTTTCAACTTGAGATAAAACAGAGGAAAAAAAAGTCTGATTTCAAGTTTTCTACTTCAAAACAGAATAAACTGCATTCAGTTTGCTTAGTAGGGCGGCATATACAATAAAACTGTGCATGGTAAATTGTTACATTTGCAAATTAAATATTTAATACAAAATATAAAAATAACCCCTTAAGGACATTGCCAAATATTGCCTTAGGCTGGGGCCCCCATGGTATAAACACCAGAAAAAAACGTAAAACTAGAAAATCCCATCCACACATTGCATGTTAATTATATCTAGGGAAATGCTAGCGGTTTTCCTATAGGTATAACGGAAATATAACGCCCACAAAGGAAACCCCTGCAGACTGTATGTAAAAAGCACTGCGGGAAAAATCACAATGTGTTACCACCATATTTTTTCCCACAGCACCTTTTTTGCTGCAGCCCGTTACGCACAAAATGCAGCAGTTGTTGCCACAAGGTTTCTGCTGCAGCCAAATTACAGCATTTACGCTACATGGTGTCCCAGTCTTAAGGACACGGCCAATTTTTGAAAACTGACATGTGTCAATGTATATGACCATAACTTTGAGACGCTTTAATTTATCCAAGTGATTTTGAGATTGTGTTTTAGTAACACACAGATCAATTTTTTAGTATTTTTTTAAATCAACAAAATAGGAAATGTAGAAACATTAGCAATTTTCAAAATGTAAAATGTTCTGTTTTTCAGGCAGATATTCATACTACCCAATCTACCATATCTCTGCTTTTTATCGACATAATCTTTTAATTGTCTTTCACTTTATTTTGGATATTATAAAGTTGACATAGCTAATAGCAATAGCAGATTTACAGGACAATTTCCCAAACTAATTTTTTATTGATAACTTCATTTCTGAAGATGATCTTAAGGTTAAGGCCCCACGTGACAATCACGGTTCTTCCCACAGTGCTTTAGACAGAAAATTCACAGAGTTTTACTTTCTGTTATCATTACATCTACTGAGAAGTCGCTGGCGTTTCCGTAGATATAATTGATATGCTATAATTGACATGCTGTGATTTCCAAAACCACGTCAGTTTTGGAAACCGCAGCATGTCCGTGCTGCGGTTATTACCGCAAAGTGGGTATAGTATTCGCATGAATCCCATCCACTTTGCAGTTACTGCAATTTTTCCTGTGGCGTCTCCGCCACAGGCAAATTGCAGCGTTTCCGACCTATGGGGCCTTAACTTAAGGGCCTGTATATTAGAAAAACCCCATACATCACCCCATTTTGAAAAACCTTTACCCCTCAAATAAATCAAAACAGCATTTGGGAACTTTACCAAGCAATTATGGTAATTAAAACCATATGGAGGTGAAATTTAGCCCTAAAATGTACACATTCAAAAGGGGATAAAGGAGAAAATGCATCTCACAGTGTGTTATGCAATTTCTCCTGAGAATGGAAATACCCCATGTGTGGTTGTAAACTGATGTTTGCGCACATGGCAGGGTACCAAAGGGTAGGAGCGCCACTGTGCGTTTGAAATACATATTTTGCTGGAATAGTTTTCAGGTGTCATGTTTCATTTCAGTCCATAAAGTAGCAGTACAGTGGAAATCCTCCAAAAGTGACTCTATTTTGGAAACTGCACTCCTCACAGAATTTATCAACGGGTATAGTGAGCACTTTATCTCCAAAGTTCTCATTTTGGTTAAAGGAGAAAAATAACCCCACCGTTTGTTGCACAATTTCACCTGTACATGGCAATACCCCATATGTGGTCATAATGTTATATTGGGGGCTCAGAATGGAACAAGCGCTAATAGGCTTTTGGAAGGCAGATTTTGCTGGAATAGTTTTTGGGTACCATGTTGCATTTGTAGAGCCCCCAAAATACCAGTACAATGGAAACCTCCAAAAAGTGACCCCATTTTGGAAACTACACTTCTCACAGAATTTATCAAGGGGGATAATGAACATTTTGACCCAAGAGAGAGTTTCCAAAAAGGAGTGTGCAGTGGATGATGCAAAATGATGAAAAATTGAAATGTTCCCAGATATTTGCTATTTCAGAGCCCATGTCAAAAGTGGGTATTGTGAGAATTGGGGGTAATTTAGCATCAAAGGTAGTGGTTTCCTGGACTAAACAGAGGTGTTGTTGGCGCTGGGTGCCAAATGAACAGCAGATCCGGTAATGCAAACCAAAATAAGTGGCTTTATTCAGCTTGTAACAGGAACAAAAATAACAAACAGCCTAGTCCACACACAGGGCACTACCTCACTTCTTGAACCCTGTCTAATCTACTGAGGGCAAGATACTCTACTGAGGTTTCATCTCACCGTTCCAGCTCACACTGAGCTTAACTAAGTCTTTTTTGGAATCCAGTCCTCTTGGGACAGACCTCCTGTCTGTCTCTAACTGGTCCACCTTCCACCTGCTCCAGCAGCACTCCCTCTCTGAAGTTGGGCTTCTTCTGGATTTCAGTCTTCTTTTGACAGACCTCCTTCCTGTCTGTCTCCAACTGGTCCACAGTACACCTGCTCCTGAAGGTCACTAGCAGCACTCTCCTGCTGTGTGCACTCCCTCTGGAGTTGAGCCCCTTTCTCTCTATGGGTGTGGTCAAGGTCCTTTTTAACCCTGTTTTGGGTCATCCTACAGCGTCATCTAGGTTCACACCCTCACAATATATACTGTTGTTTGGGAACACAGCCGGGCAAAGAAGGAAAGAAGTGCTAGTCAGTTTATGTAGCGCAGTTTGGTGTTTGAATGACGTGCCATTTTATATAATTTTATATAATCCAAACGGGGGTCACATGTTCAGGGGTTCTGCAAAAGTGGCATGGTGTCCAAAAACCAAACTGTATAAATCTGCTTAAAAAGATCAAATAGCACTCCTTCCTTTCTGTACCTGGCTGTGTGCCCAAACAGCAGTTTATGCCCAGATATGACATTACGTATGTCATTCTGAGTACAACAATATCATACATGTGGTAATAAACTGCTGTTAAGCACACATCAGGGCGCAGATATGAGGGAGCACTATGTGGATTTTGGAATGCAGATTTAAATGTTTATTTGGATAATGTATCACATTTCCAGAGCCCCTGAGGTGCTAATTCTGCTAGGGAATGATCCCATTTTGAAAACTGCACCCCTCAAAGAATTTTTCAAGAGTATTGATTTTCTTAGATGTGAATACACAGTGGATGATGAAAAGTGAATATGTAAGCTATGCAGAGTACTTTGGGAACACCAAATTCCCTACTATTCCTTAAAGTAACTCCCATGAGTAGGGTCACCATTAGGATCATTTATGGAGTCTTTTTCCTCATAACCTTTAAACTTGAGGTGTACCCTGATATAGGTTGGCACAGCTTATACATTCCCTTCCTGCTGTAGCCAGTTCTGCAGTGGCATATGATTTTTTTTTTTTTTTTTTTTTTGGGGGGGGGGGATGACTAAAACTTGCACATTTTGATCTTTATTTTTTTGCATAACAGCATTCACCATATGGAATAAATACATTTCGAGAAAGGGCTAAAGGAGTTGACTAGTGTATAAACAGAATTGGGACTGCTGGGGGAGCTGTTAAATACTAAAATAATAAAGACATAAATATTGACCTCTCTAAGGCCATGGCTCCATGTGGTGTAACACCGAGGTTTGCCCGTCTGTGTTATGGTTTTGGAAATCACAGCATGTCAATTATACCTATAAAAACACCAGCAGTTTTGCTTTACAGGTATAATTGAAGCAGAAAGTCCACAGAGGAAACCTCTGCAAACTTTCTATGCATAGCGCTGCGAGAAGAATTGCAAAGTGTTCCCGCCGGAGTTTTTCCCACAGCACTTTTTTCCTTCGGGACGCTACGTGGGGCCTTAGCCTAAGACACATTTTCTTTCATCAGGCTACAACTTTCCCACTCACGTCTTGGATAACAATTCCATACTTAGGTGGCACACAATCACAGCAGCCATTCAGTAGCTTTATTGTTAGCACCATTAAAATCTTTCAATAGCCCCACTGGGCATTCCCTATGATAACATGACTGCTAGTTAGTTGAAGTCATGTGTTTAAACACCTCAAGCTTAGAGGATAATTTTGTTAAAGGGAATCTTACCCCCAAAAAACAACTTTTCAACCACATATAATCTGTTATAGGGCCAATTTTGCATGTGCTTGTCAAACATCGAGACCTGTTAATCCATATGTTAGGTCTAAGTGCTAGGTGTCAAAAATTGGCAAAAACTGTGCTCTGGCAGGTGCAGCAATGTCTGGATGCACCAAACAACTCATTTGCATATAGTTTAAAGACTCATTTTCTCAGCAGCAAGATTACCATTGAAAGGAAAAAGTGATTTTGGTGTTGACAGAGTCACTTTCATAGCAAGATAAGGAAGTTGTGCAAACTGCTCTGCCAGACTCTCATGAGCCACTTAAAACAATAAAGAAGCACTGAGCAGCACATAGTGTAACCTCTTATTTGGTGGAAAAATATATGAATACAAACAGTTATAACTTCTAAACTTGTAGGATTAGTTGACCTTTCACCTTAGAAGGTTGCAAGAATGTCACCACAACAAACTGATCCTGTTGTCAACAAGGGTGGGGGTACCGACAGGAAGTTCACCGTCATGGAATTTACTCCAGACATCAATGGATAAAGAAAAACTGGATGGTAAAGGACATGACCATCTCATGTGAAAAGAAATATGCACTCACCGCCTAGACTGAAGGAAGAATTTTTGTTTTTATCTAAACACACAACGTGTTTTGCTTCTTTTCACTCTTCCATGTTGAGAAGCAAAAGGGAGCTTCAAACCAGCTAGTGAGCGCGGATTTCTTTTCATATGAGTGTATCAAATCCTTGACCATCCAGTTTTTCTTCAGACTTTCATGTGGGCAGTACTGCATCATGTCCAGTAACTGCTGATTGATGCAAATACTATGAAGATATTACACATTGAGATAATTTACATTCACCTTTCAGCAGCCCACTGACTAGTGACCATTGTAGGATAGGTGTTTGATCATAAATAGCCACCAGTTCTCCCACAGGCTATCACATTTACCATTGATTACCAGTAACCAGTGAATAGGTATCTTGTGTAACATCTCTGCGCCACCCTCTGCTCACATGCTACGGTGCAGGAGGCTTGTTCAGTTTGATTCTTTGCTTAGAGTTTTTTATTGCTATGTGTGAACACTCCTCTATTACATTCCTCTGTCATTGAATTTCCACCACACCCATCTCCTGGACCTTGTTTCCTTCTGTTCTTCGAATAGTTAATCTTATCTTCGCTTGTGTTATTGACAGCCTGTCTGCTAATCAAGTCTAGGGCGGGTTCTGGACTTCCTATATACAGGACATCAGCCCACGCAGGCTTGCTGGCTATTGTGACTCTGTCCTGTGACTTTGTCCCAGCTAAGCTCCTCCTTCTGCTCATATTGTATTACTGCACTCTGACCTTGTGACTTCTCTTTTGGATTATGATTTTGTACTGTGTTGCTCAAATGGTACCCCTGGCTAGCTGATCTCCCTTTATTGTTTTTCTTGTCTGCTTTCTGTGTCATTACATATATCTAGGAAGGGCTTGTCGACCAGTTGTTGCCTGTGTTGTCCTAAGCAACAGGCAACAACTGGTTGACAAGCCCTTCCTAAATATATGTAGGAAGGAACATGGGGGGGTGTTCACCTTAGGGCCCACTGTCTTGTTGTGTCTCTCCCCCAGGGATCACCAGCAGCTACTGGGGAATTGATCCTCTAGCAATTCCCTTACATCTTATTAGTAGGGATAAACCCATTTACCTACATCAAATGTGCAGTAGATGTCCATGCACATAACATTTGGTGGTCATAGGAATTCTGATAGTAGTGATCACAGAGTGAAAACACTTTTAGTCTTAATTTGCCATTTTTTAATTTATTTTTTTTTTAGAAATCTAAGAAGATTGTATACAGAACTTTAGTCTTAATAACATAATTCTATATCAACTCAAGTATACAGTTGAGTGAATCAATTTGGCATGACTGGGATTTGTTTGGCTGAATCAGTCAAGATGTCAGCATTACTGTTGGTCACTGAAGTTTAACAATTTACTTACTTTCCAAGTGTAATAAATCTAAACCAATCAATTATAACTGCAGTCAGCCTATAGGTGTCATTGGCTGATTTAGAAGATATGATCCAGGTTAGTCTTGGTCCTTCTGTTCCACATCTAGACCGACCAATGACAGATGTAAGTTGATCACAGCTGTCATTGGTTAGTTAAGCACATGTTGTCTGGCAGGTTGCTTTCAGTCATTGAAATTACAGTAGGTTTATTACCGAGCTTCAATGACCTAGAGAAATCTCCCAAGGACAGTTCTGGCAGGTAAATTAAAGAGAACCTTTCATCACCTACATCTACTCCATTTCTTAGGTTCTGTTAATAGGCTCTGATCCACTGATTCCAGCACGGTTTTATTTTTTTTTCTCTAGCCCACACCATTCCCAAGTAATCAGTACAGTTAGTTGGTGCCTGATATGATATACTGTTTAGGCTCTGCACTGTCAGGTAGGCAGTGTCAGACAGGAACTGACAAGGGTGTGTGATTCAAAGCTCCAATCAGGTGGACATTGTCAGATCTCAAAATCAAAACCTTGCATGCTCCTGCCTGACACTGCTAACCTAATAGTACAGAGCCTAAACAGTATATAAGACAGCAGAAAAATTCCAATTATGCTGGAATCAGTTAAGCACTGCCTATTAAATGATGCAAAGAACTGGACATGGCAGAAGTGGCGAAAGGTCCTCTTAAAGGATATAGCAAAGGTTATTGTATTTTTTCATATCTTTATGTCAGCATCCAATCTTAATGTAACCTAAAGTCAATGTTAGGAATAAATTTATGCAAAAAATACTATTATGTAAAATGTATTTGCAGTTATACAATCACCAAAGCATATGCCTTAGGAGGGTTATATTTGAATGTCATGAATAGACTGATCTTGTGTAGGGCACATAATGTTAGTTTTTCCTTTAAGCACAGTATAATATGTAAACACAAGAAGGATTCTTATCCTTTTATAATTCCCTTAATGAGCTCCAGGAGGAAGTTTTCTATTTGTCTCTCATAACAAGTAAAGCCTTTTAGGAAGAATCAAAAATTAGCTGTCAGTAAGCATCTCATTTCTCGAAGTTAAAGCAGACAGTCTAATTACAGAAGCTGCAAACTGCAAATGACCCTCAACATCCTTATGAAAACAGCCACATTCCTGCCAAATTCTTCCCTAGGCCCCTAATGCTATTGTAAAGCTGGAGTAAAATGTCTTATTATGTGTATCAATGGGGCAAATAAGCACCAAAATATAAGTGCTAGCTTCGAAATTAGCAGCTCAGGATTTTAAGTTGAAACAAAAGAAGCTTTTTTTCTACTTCTTAACAAGACTGTCATAAAAATATTAGGAAATTACTTCAGCTGCAAGCGTATTTAATATGCTATCTTTGGTAGTGAATCAATGCTAAATTCCCAGTGAATGCTTTGCAAAGTTATCAGCAGTTATCAGGAGTGTCGTAAGAGATATCACCCTGTGTAATATTGCATTTTTTTTACATAGAAAAATCAGTCACGCCATGGAAAGCCGTTTGGGTGTATTACATACAGTATGGATGATAATGTTGAGTCTAACCTGTAAATTATGTGTCTTTTACCTTTTTCTCCCTATAATGTAATGTCAGCGATGTCTGCTATAAGCCAATAGGATATTCCCTAACTCCCCTACTTTCAGAGCATGATCCCACAATTACAAAGGTTTCAGCACCTCATCGGACAGGTCTGTTTTACGAAATAATTGTATTCCACATTAAAGATTCTGGCTTATCTTTTCTTAGAACTCTGTGCAGTGTCATCCCTCCTAGAAACTAGTGGATAAATTGACAACTGATTGTCACCAGTTCGGTTCATGTTTCTACTAGAGATGAGCGAGTAGTACTCGATCGAGTAGATATTCAATCGAATACTACGGTATTCGAAATACTCGTACTCGATCGAGTACCACTCGCTGTTCGAATGTAAAAGTTCGATGCAGAACCAGCATTGATTGGCCTTCATTCACTCTGCCAGGCATCGGGCCTGGGCAGAGCCGACTGCGCATGTCCGCTTATAGCGCGGCCATGTGCAGTCAGCTCTGCCCCGGCCTGATGCCTGGCAGATTGAATGAAGAGCCGGAAGACACCGCGGGGACGCTGCACGGAGAAGACTTCTCGGAGGATCCAGCCCGACCCTCACTCGTGGACTTGGTTTGATTGAACGTTGCCTACCCCTGAAACGAGCATTTTCCCCCCATAGACTATAATAGGGTTCGATATTCGATTCGAGTAGTTGAATATTGAGGGGCTACTCGAAACGAATATTGAACCTCGAACATTTTACTGTTCGCTCATCTCTAGTTTCTACACACAGTGCCAGCCCATATAGGGATATACCCAGTGCAGATTGAACTCTAACATGAAATATTTTTCTTATATACATTGGACATCCTCGGTTTTCAGAGTTTTGCAACCTACTGTGTTTATGGTCTACCCAACTAGAAATTAGTCAATCATTAGGACATTTATATATGTAATTAAATTATAATTGGATGACCTGTATATATTAATATTTAGCCTAGGGCAGATCACATCAGGAGTTAATGATAAGTTTCCACATTTCCTCCGACTAAGGGCCAGAGGGAGTGTGGAAATGAGAAATGGCCGTTGCCCATACAGTTTGTGTCTGAGATATTTTTGCTGCACAATGTTTGTCCTGCAATGAGCTACTAATAAAGAACAAGAAGTTTTTAGAGAAACATGAGTGCTACTTTGATTTTTTCTATCTTACAGAGGTTAATGATACATTGCATTTACATAGCTAGTACATATATGTTTCTTTTCCTTCCAAAATGGTTGCATAAGCATGTATGAACGGTGAGGAAGGCACACGTTTTTATTTACTTTTATTTTATTTACTTATTTATTTATTTTGTGCCAAGTCTATTTTGCTATCTCGATCAGAAAGCTATAAAACATACAGTACCTATATTTCATCAAAGAAAATCTAGTTCAAATTTGACAAAGTAAGCAAACAACAGATGGATCAGATCACCAAGTCCTCCTTAGAGTGAGAAGAATCCTCCCAAGGCACAGGCAAACAGTGTTGGCTAAATCAATTGTAATAATGGAGAACATCTAGCCCTCTGGGATAAAAACAATAACTTCATTTAAAACACAGACAAAAAAAAACAAAAAAAAACTGTATTATACAATGGGATGGTGAAATGTAAATTTTAGATTGAGACTATTGTCATTCAAGTAGGTGACAAAGGCAGGATTTTTACTTGGATTAGGAATTGGCCAAAAATATATCTAGGAGGCAGATAATTTTTAACAGTTTTTTTTTTTTTTTAAATCTTCAGCTAAAATAAAATTCTTCATGCATCCAGCTGGTACTCTAGTATAATTTTTTTTAGTATGTCAACAGTGGAATCAACTGTATAAAACAGAACTTGATGGACCAGGCCGCCCTTAGGATATGTCTGTAGTGGTGGCAGCATCTGTGGTATCTCAGTACGGAATACAACATGGCAGACAAGACCCCCTGCAGAAGATGTCTGGCTCAGTGGTGGCAGTGAAAACATCATTGGCAGTACAGAACACAACACGATGACTAGATTGTAGGAGATGATGTCTGGCTGTTTAAGGGTAGAAGGCAGCATCAGGGCTCATTCACATCTGCGCCTGGTCTCCGTTCTGCAGGTTTTCGTTTCCTGTACAAAACAGAGGCAGGAGTCGGAAACCTGCAGGACTCTTTCATACCCATTCATTTTCATTCGTTTTATGCTCTCCACTACGAAACCATTTTTTTAAAATCGGACACAGAGTTGGACATGCAGTACTCTGTGTCCAGTTTTAAAAAACCGGTTTCGCGGCGGAGAGCATAAAATGCTCCCCGCTGCTCACGGCCTGACCCACTCTGACAGCTTTCATGCAGAAGACGGAAAGCTGAGAACGGAGACCTGAACACTAGTGTGAACCTAGCATTAGCAGTACAGTAAATGGAACATGATAGACAAGATGTCCCATGTCATGTTCCAGATACTATACTGTCCTGTTGCTGGAACACTGACATAGTTGAATGAGGAAGGTAAGGCAAGGCAAGGCAAGGCCAGACATATTTGTCTCCCAAAAAGCTGCAGCACGCTGTGTACAGGGTATAATAATATTCTAATTTTGCTTGCCTTTATGAAACAGAAATAAATTCCTACATTGTGGCTTTATAATGAGAGTCTAAAAATATGGTGATCCCGTAGTCATCCCTTTGTTTGATGCTAGCAATATGCTTGTTGGACCCAGGAGCATACTATGGTCTTCTTCGCCAGTATGATTATCAAACTCATCATCATTATCTCCATACAGATAAGGGTTAGCCGCATCCCCTGGCTGAGATGTAGAAGCCATTGTTCTAATCTATAATCAGCAAGATTTTTTTTTTTATGAAAAAAAAAGATTTTGCATTATTTATGTAAGAGCACACATTATTTTCCTTTTATGTTATGCACGCCTATGATGCAAATCGTATGTTTTTGAAATCCTTTTCTATTGGTTGATCATGCTGTTTTATTCAGTTTGCATGTGTTCACATTATGCTATGATTAAGGGCTACTGAAAGCCTGCAATGTGTAAGCTGTGAACCTTTCTTTGTCCTGTATTGATGGATTTTAATGGACACTTAAATAAAATCTCAAGATTTTAATGTTGCTAACTCTGATGTTGAATTTTTCCTATTGTATCTAACAATGATAAATACTTAAAAAAACAATCCATCATTTCCACTGATCAGATGGGCTGACCTTTCCGATCATGTTGAAGAGTGTTATTACCTTTTTTGTTTTCTATTTAATGGACAGTAATAACCTTGCATGAAAAGAAGTCTTTGTAGCCAAATGACCTAAATCTCTCTTAGGGAATTTTGCATTTGTCTTATTTGTCTGTGCTAGAGAGCATTGAGCAATTACCCTTTATTGTGAGTATGAAATGTGAGCAGAAAATGTGACTTATATCAGTGAAACAGCTGCAAAATTATATGATTATTTATACAGTATCAGCAGTTACAAAGTTCCTTCCAACTAGATATGTTGAGGGTTATGCTATTCTTATGTTCCTATTTTCCATATCCCAAATATATGCCCAATCAAAGTATGCAATCAGCAGCATTTAATATTCTAAAATATGCAGAGAATGTGCTATATCCGAATGAGCCACTCTATAAAATATGCCCATTTCAATGGAAGCGGTGGTATTGATTAAATACACCATGAAAGGTACTGGAGGTGTCCATTTGTAAATATAATACACATCCATTTATCATATGATGACTAAGTAGGATGTGGTAAGCAGATTTTGTAGCAAACTGCATCTCTGATAGCTTAGAAACTAACTACTTTTGTATTTACATGTTTTCTGATGTTCACCCACTTTACATTTTACAGACCATGTAGCGTTCCTTACAAAACGCAGTGCAGCCATCCAATAAAGAACCATAGGGGTAGTAGAACACTTCCCTCATGAATACACTGGACTCATGAACCATGTCTGCAGTGTATTCTTATCAACACCCCTAACAGTCAAAGGTTATAACATTTATCTATGCCATTTTGACTTCTAGCAGTATGGCCCTACATAGGGCAGCATATTAAACTCTTGGCAAAGCTATATAGCAGCATAGAGAGTTCACGTGGATCAATAATTCTCATGAAATCAAAGGCACACAGAGGTACATTACAGCCCCATTGGTTTTACAAATTTGTACAACCATGAAGGAGACCTTAAAGGGAATTGTTCACATGAAAATGAGTTATCGTGCAGAAACAGCTGAGCATATTGATGTATGGTTTTGTGGGAAAAGATTCTGTCATTTATCCATTTGAGATCTCTGCTCTATACGTGTTGATAAGTGGCCCTACGAGTGATTGACAGCTTCCCCTCCATGACTACACATACATAGATAGCTGTCAATCACTGATAAGACCGCCTCTATAGGAAAAGGAGAGATTTCAATGGATGAATGTCAGGTTTAAATTAAATTTGCTCTGACGGCGTCTCCTGGGTTCTCTCGCGTAGTTGTTCTGAAGTCATTGACCTGACCTGTTCAAGCTGTCATGTGACCTGAGCACATTCAGCTGCCTCAGCAGGCCTCAGGAAGAGGACCCCTAATGTAACAAGCAGTGACATTTAGGTCCTTCGCTGATTGGCCTCAGTAGTCATGTGACCGCACAACTCCAGATGACACTGCTGGAGCAGAAGAACAGGAGGCGCAGGAGGACACCGACGCAAAAGGAACAGGTAAATATTATTTTTTTTCACTGCCTCAGCAGATTTATACATTAAAAGGGTTGTCCATTTTTGCCTTTTACCTTTAACCTTTTCTAACAAAAGTATATATCAATCTGTTCAATTCCTTCTGCTCTATAACATACTACTAGCAGATTATATTGTATTTTATTTGCGACAGGTTCCCATTAAAATGGGGTGTCTTAACCCTAAATAGAGTTGTGTTTATAAATGATCAAGAATAGAATACAGACTAAGACAACAAAGATGTTGAAAAGCAAAGTTTTATCAATAAATCTTATGTTTATCACAGGTTGTTTCCAAAATTTGGTTGCATGACGTTTGTCACAATGTAATAATGGAAGTATTGCTATTCAGTTTATGGTTCTTTACTTAAAGAGATGGTCCAGGCATTTTTTTTTATATGTTGGGGGGGGGGGGGGGTGTGAAATATTTTTTTTTTTACAAAAAAAAATACCTTTTTCCGATACTCATGTGTCTCCCCAGCATGGTTCTGTACTCCTGCTCCGGCATCTTCTCATGGGTCTCTTCCTGCATTCTGCTAGAGCAGGGGTCCCCAAACTGCGGCCCGCGGGCCACATGCGGCCCGCCAAGCACTTCTGTCTGTCCCCGCCGACAATGCCAGCAGGCGTGCATTTATAATGAAGCTCCTGGGGAGCTCGGGCCAGGACATGGAGCGCACTTCACTTTACCTATTGGAGGGTACCACTCCCGATGTCTGTGCGACCTGCTCTGCCTCCGGCCCACTGTTTAAAAAGTTTGAGGACCCCTGTGCTAGAGAGACCCGTTATGTCACAAGAAGTGATATTGCATGCCCTTCGCTGAGGCCGCTGATTGGCCTTAGCGGTCACATGTGGCTAGGACTTTCATTACATGTCTTCACTGGCCCAAGAAGACCAGACTGGATCATGGTACTAGATCTTCAGGACTTTTAGTTATCACATTGTTATATTTTTGTTTTTGGATTTTATGCCATTTAATTTATAATTAGAATTAAAATAAATCACATTATTAACTAATTGTCTCTAAAAATTCAACAATTTATTTGGTATTCCCTTTTGAATGCATTTATGCTAAAATAAAATCTCTAGTAAACATTTGTCTTGTTTGCATTCATTTCTGTCACCACTTTAGTATAGCCATTGAGATAAACTTAACCATCCCTAACTCTGTCCAAGTATATGATTTCTCCTTGCTGCTAATATTATGCTAATATGCCATGGATTTATGCTTTTTGTAATGATATCATTTTATTGATTACAGCCATTGGGAGGCAGGAGCAGACTAGAACTGGATGACTTATATTTTGTTTTTCATGATTACAACAATTTAAATGTATTACCGCAGACACACATCTTTATCATCGTCCAGTTACACATAATAACATTGCTAAAATTCAATCTCTTCTTGGTTGCTCATAATCTTGTTGCTTAATTTAACAATGTTGTGGGGTTTTTCACGAAAATATCATTATGATGACATCTGGAGGTTACTGGAAATAATGGTCTGAGGATTAATTACTCTTTGACATAAATCTATAAGGAAAGATTTTGCTTATCTTATGGAGTGTCCATCCCAAGTGTTTTCCTGTTAACTTAGGCCTTATACACACCACTGTGAAAATGGGCATGAAACAGCTATTTTTGTAATGGCTGTCAGCCTGTGACACAATGTTTTTGGATCATAATGATTTCAATGGGACCATTCACATCTCCTTTCTTTGATTGTACATTTTATAAAAATGTTATGTCATATTTTCTATCTGTTTTTTGTAGATCCGTCAATAGACTTAAGTCAATGAGAAATCTCTGAAAAACGGCTGCCTAACAGATACAAAATGGATATTAATAAAAATTAACATACAGTTCTTGCCCTATTACACTGCTGGTTCCCAGAGGAGGGGTTGATGTCTCACATTTGATGGGGATGTTTATTCCTTGGGACTTATTGTCTCATGTCATATTGTACATATCCATCATAACAGATGTTGTTTTCCCTGACACTTCTTGTTAATAGGAATATAACGTCCCTCAGGGTCTTGACCCAAACAGGCGTGGAGGTATGGGGATAAGTGCGCACAAAACCAGTAGTCAGCCCAAAGATCTTCCAAAACTTTAATTATAGTGAACAAGCACAATGCGTTTCGGGCTAGTCGCTCTTCTTCAGGTGCATAAACAACTACAAAAAAAAAAATATATATATATAAATATATATATATATATATATATATATATATATATATATATATATACTAGCTGGTACCCGCGACTTCGTCTTCGGTGATTGTAGCAGTGGGTATATACAGGCGTGGGTAAGGTTTTCGTAGTGTGTATAAGGTATGGGATATGAAATGTAACTTTGTATCTTGTTTTTGCTGTAATTCAGAGAATACGTGAGACTTTTGTGTTGAAGTTACTTTGTATTTGAGCTGCTATACGTTGTTGTGAGAAACTTTACATAATGACTTTGGGACAGAAGTATTTGAAGTTAACCCTTTCCCGCCGATGGCATTTTTTGATTTTCGTTTTTGACTCCCCTCCTTCTAAACCCCATAACTTTTTTATTTCTCCGCTCCCAGAGCCATATGAGGTGTTAATTTTTGCGGGAAAAATTTTTCTTCATGATGCCACCATTAATTATTCTATATAATGTACTGGGAAGCAGGGAAAAAATTCAAAATGGGGTGGATTTCAAGAAAAAATGCATTTCTGCGACTTTCTTACGGGCTTTGGTTTTACGGCGTTCACTGTGCAACCAAAATGACATGTCCCCTGTATTCTGTGTTTCGTTACAATTCCCGGGATACCAAATTTATATGGTTTTAGTTACATTTTGACCCCTTAAAAACAAATCCAAAACTGTTAAATTTTTTTTTTGAAAAGTCGCCATATTCCGACAGCCGTAACTTTTTTATACGTGCATGTACGGGGATGTATAGGGCGTCTTTTTTTGCGGGACTGGGTGTACTTTGTAGTTCTACCATCTTCAGGAAATGTTATTGCTTTGATCACTTTTTATTCAAATTTTTATCAGAATCAAAACAGTGAAAAAACGGCGGTTTGGCACTTTTGACCATTTTTCCCGCTACGGCGTTTACCGAACAGGATGTATAGCTTTGTAGAGCGGGCGATTTTGGACGCGGGGATACCTAACATGTATGTGTTTCACAGTTTTTAACTACTTTTATATGTGTTCTAGGGAAAGGGGGGTGATTTGAATTTTTAATCCTTTTTTTTGTTTTTAATATTTTTTTTACTTTTTTTTAAACTTTTTTTTTTTGCATTTATTAGACCGCCTAGGGGTATTGACATGGGTGGGCGGTGTAGCGGATTGTCAGAGCGGTGGGGGTTGGCAAACATGGCTGCTCCAGAGCGTTAAAGAGAGCCTCCTGGAGTATCGTTAAGGTGAGGGTGAAAGTGGTAAAGTATATGTAAATGTGATTGTGTGGGGTTAGGGGCAAGGCTGTAGAGGGCAATATGAATTTTGTGGCTTGCTATGGTCCAAAGTGTGTGAGATTGCAGAGATGGTGATGTGAGTTTGGGGTTTGTGGGGGTCCTGGGAAAAACGTATGTGCGCTATTGTGAGGAAAAGTAGCCTATTGCGCAATGGGGTGTATTAACTATGTTTGTGGAAAATTTCAGCCAAATCGGTCGAGCGGGTTTTGCGTGATTGACTAACAAACATCCGAACACACAAACCCACAAACATCCAAACTCACAAACTTTCACATTTATAATATTAATAGGATATATATATATATATATATATATATATATATATATATATATATACACTGATACCAAAATAAATAAAAAAAACTTCATACTAAAAGCAAAATCTGAAGTACCAGGTCATTTCACAAATAATCATTTTTGTTTTTGTTTTGTTCTGTTCGCCACAAGACATTACAATACACATTCATATGAAAAATAACATATCAAACTGCAACATTAAAGCAAATGCCTAAAATAGTGCTTAGAAGAATTAAATATATGTCCACTAATATGGGTCCTTTAGAAATCCAAAACACCTCAGGTGATCTAATAGCTGAATCCCACTTGGGTAAAACATATTCCCTTTCTTACCTTGGCTGGCAGCCTTCAGAGATTAATATCGGTGCATGTAGACGCTGCCGCGTGTCTCACAATGCTTTATATAATAGTGGATCCTTCGCGGGCAAAAATTAAAGCCTATGCGCATGCGCACGCGAATGGATCCGATGTTCAAAAAAAGTCTATTCGGGCAACTCCGTAAGATCCTATTACGCATGCGCGGAGGTACAATCTAGTATGCGATGGTTGCATAGGCAAACCAGCCTAAGTGGTCCTTACACGCATGCACAATGGACCACAGAACACCGCGTATGTATTACTAGGAGGGAGGATGGGGTTACCAGTCAATTTTAAGCACAAAACCTGGGCACTAGAAAAGCTAATGTGCCTTAACAAATTATAAATAAAACATGGGTAAATAAATAGACATAGAAACAAATTACTATATAAATACATAAAAAATAAATAAATAATTAAAATGCTCAATCCATATATCAGTCCCATCAGATAGATATAATTCTTAATAAATAAGGATACAAGCAAAGAGAAAGAAAGAAACAGATTTAAACTTAAATATTAATGCTTAGTTATATCCTCTAAAGTTTCATTGAGACCTATAGGGGTCAGAGTATTAATTTTATAGATCCAGAAAATTTCTCGTCTAACCAGATTCCCAAAACGATCAGGTGTCGTTTCAGGTATCTGATCAATAGGAGTCACCACAAAATCACTGAATCTACAAGAATGTTGCTGTGCACCCAGCGCCGCACCTCCCATGAGGCGACCTGAAGCGACCGCTTCAGGTGGCGCTATGCCAGGGCCCCGGGGAGGGCGGCATTTTTGCTTACCTAAGTCAGTCCAGGACAAGCTGGCCTGGACTGGCTTAGCGTCACCATCACTGAGCGGTGGATTGGGGAGGCCCTGTGGACGCAGCGCTGCTCCAGCGGCCTCCCCTCATGCTCAGGCAGAGAGCAGGTCCTCTCCCTGCCTTCTCTCTGCCTGCTAACGCCGCTCTGCCATGCCCCCTTCGCTCCGCTCCACCCCCATTAGCTCCACCCCCTCCTCCTGGGGGGGCGGCTTTCTGTCATCCGCCTCGGCGGCGAAAAAGGAAGGTTCACCCCTGTGTGCACCATGTCTAGACACACTATGTTTATAGAAACCATTGGCTACATTTAACCTATGTTTATTAATACGTTCCCTGAGTGACACTGTGGTGCGTCCAATGTACTGTAATCCACAAGTACACTCCAATAAATAAATTATAAAACTAGAGGAACAATTTAAAAAATGTTTTATATGAAACACTTCCCCAGTGGCATTACTTTTAAAAGTGTTACTGCGGTTCTTAATTGTGTCACAACATTTGCATTTCGGATGGTTGCATTTAAAACTCCCCAGAATGGGTTTACTGTGACACATTTCGGATAATCTATTAACAGGTTTCAATCTACTTGGGGCAATAATGTTCTTTATAGATTGTGCTCTCCTAAATGTAATATTTGGTTTAGGTGGTAACATACCCTTCAGCACTACTTATAATGTGAGAAGGTAAGAGGCCATTTTTTGGTCTTTATCACTTTTCACGTGCGAATTTACTACACTATCATTGGCGCTCGGTGTTTCTCCTTTTTTTGTTTTTTACTTCTTGTTAATGTTCTCCATCTAAGTATAAACATTCTCTAACTAGTTCCTGGTTTTACAACTTGTAAAATAAAGTATATGCTGGGATTTAGAAAACTGTTGCAGTTTTAGAAATCGTAGCATACCTACGGAAACGCCAGTGGTTTATATAATTGAAGCAGAAAGTATGTAAAAGAATCCTCTGCAAACTTTCTGTGTTAAGGGCTGCAGGAAGAAACTCAATGTGTCATGGCCGCGGCTTTTCCCGCAGTGCCCTGCACTTCAGGGCAGATCTTGGTAGCGAGAGGTCTATCAGGACACTGTGAGTCTGCTGAGACTGTTTTGTGCTCTTTTTGTTGATTCATGTGGCTCGTAGTAAGCCACATGAACAGTTAGTACTTATTTGTTCAGTTAGCACTCAGATGAACAGGGCTTTGGTTCATTCCTTTTGCCTGAAGTTAAGGCTGTATTTTATTTTGCTCATTTTGTACCTGACATGAAGGGTTATTTATTTTGCTTTTTTTTTTTTTTTTTTTTTTTTAAATAAATCTATTTTGCTACAATTTTGTATCCCTTTCTCTGACTGGTTGGGTCCGCACCATTGCTGCTACCAAGCTACTTCCCTAATATATTCAGTACAGACCAAAAGTTTGGACACACCTTCTCATTCAAAGAGTTTTCTTTATTTTCATGACTATGAAAATTGTAGATTCACACTGAAGGCATCAAAACTATGAATTAACACGTGCAATTATATACTAAACAAATAAGTGTGAAACAACTGAAAATATGTCTTATATTCTAGGTTCTTCAAAGTACCCACCTTTTGCTTTGATTCCTTTGCACACTCTTGGCATTCTCTTGATGAGCTTGAAGAGGTAGTCACCGGAAATGGTCTTCCAACAGTCTTGAAGGAGTTCCCGGAGATGCTTAGCACTTGTTGGCCCTTTTGCCTTCACTCTCCAAATTTCTCTGGTCAGCACTCGGTCTCTATTTCCCAGTTTCGGGGGGCACTGCCGATTCAGGGCACATTCCGACAATCACCGTTCACCTTCCACTTCATAATCACATAGGCCACTGTCGATTTTGGGTAATTCAGTTCGCTTGCTATGTCCTTTAATGATTGACCATTTCTGTGGTACCCCACAAATACCCCTTTCTTAAAATCGGACAACTCTGCATTATGTGGCATCTTGCATGCGACTAATGCCAATGCATAAAAATGATAAAAAAAAAAAAGAATGCTAACAGGCTACAAACGTATATGTATGGTGTATTCAATATTAACAAGAAAGAGCATTGTCAAAAGACAGAACCACCAATTATAAAATGGTATAAATTTATTAATATCAGTAAAATGACATGACAAAAATAACAAATAGTAAAAGGAACAAACAAAGAAAGAGGGAGTCCAATGTGGCCTTAATGCATCACATGTGGAGAAATAGCAACAATAATATAATACAAGGACACAAGTGGTGGTATAAATGTATATATATATGCTAACAAGTATAGCTAAAAGAACTCCAGTGACATAATGTGTACAAAAAGGAGAGAGAACTCGGGCCACACGGTGGCTCAGTGGTTAGCACTGCAGCCCTGCAGCGCTGGGTCCTGGTGTTCAAATCCCACCAAGGGCATAAAACCATCTGCAAGGAGTTTGTATGTTCTCCCCGTGTTTGCATGGATTTCCATCCCATATTCCAAAAAGACATACTGATAGGGAAAAATGTACATTGTGAGCTCTATGTGGGGCTCACAATCTACATAAAAAAAAAAAAAAAAAAAAAAAAAAAGGAGAGAGAACTCATAATAATACAATCAAGTGGATACATAAAGCTATACAAGGTTACAATATCATAATGAAACACCACCATTCTGTGTCCTTAGAAATATAACAGGTCTCACCATATGTAAACGTAAGTAAGTGAGAGCCCCTTAGTCTATGCCAGATTTCCCAAGGTTTACGACTTTTTAAATGGCAGTTGAGACATCTATTGTTGCTGCTGATGTTTTTCAGCCACCCATGCCCCTTTCCAAAAGCAGATGTGGTGAGGGAATTCTGGGTACAGAGCCATCCACCCTGCCAGATTTTTTTTTTTTTTTTTTTTTTTATCATTTACTCCAGGAAACTGGAGTATACAATGCTGGAAATCTTCATAAATTTCCCCCCATGTCATGATATAATACAGCACTATGGTATAGTGAGGGCAGGCAATAGAAGGCTGTCCTCAGAGGCAGCTTCTAGTACTGCAGGACACCTAAAGAAGACGTCATCATGTCACTACTAGAATATCCTAAATATTCCTTATGGTTTATCCAAGTCTATCCAAGCACCTGTTCTTTGCCCAGACGTGTAGTGCAGCCTGTACTGTCTAGATCCAACGATGCAGCTGTAGGACACCCTGTCTATAAGGACAAACTGCATAAGTAGTAAGTCATTGAAATAGAGAGTATATCAGATGTTTGACCACAGGACCTACTGTCCAAAGCATACAGTCAGTACTACATTACCAACTGACAGTACCCCAGTACTGATCCCCCTGACCACATGCCCGGTGCTGTAGTCTCCAGAGCAGTCCCATCCTGCAACTGTACTGTTGTGAGACTACTGTGACATGGGTACCTACCCCTCTGGGTGTGCAAAAAACAAAAAACACCTGTGCAACATCTTTACACTGTGTTTTATGTGCTGTTGCCAGTCAGACATTTATGGGAGAACTCTGTAGTTGCTACTAATGTGAAAATCCATATGTAGCTGAATAAACATCAGCAAGACCTTAGACCTCTAGACCTCTAGGCTCTCCAGCTATCCGGGCATGCTAGGAGAAGTAGTTTCTTAGTTTCTGTACTCCAGGTTAAAGATCACTGATATATAGGAGTATGTGACACTTCCATCCTCCCAGTACTGTTGATGCAGGCTGTGTATAGAGGAGTCTCCTTTATTCTCACATGCTTTATACATTGACTCTTCTCATTTCCATGAACCTGTTCCTGCACCATGACATTAAAGGGGTTTTCTGGGACTTACGTATTTATGGTCTATCTTTGTGAATTGAATTGAGCTTCAATACCAAGCATAGCCCATACAATATGTACAGCACTATGCTTAGTAGTCAGTGAAGAGGTTGTAGGCTCATCTGAATGCTACGGCCTCTTTAACTAGTTTAGCTGTGGGGTTCCTGTTGTGAGACCCCAATGATCAGACATTTTCAAAAGCATTCTAAATAGGACCAGTAATAAACATATACCTTATGGGAATAAGCGAGCCAAAAATCATAGAAAACCAAGATGGCTAACTAAAACGGTAAGGAGTGCAATGAGGGTTAAAAAGGAAGCATTTAAAGTAATAATACAAGAAAGTAGTAACAGCATTAAAAAACTACAAAGAGAAAAATAAATTGTGTAAATAACAAATAAAAGAGGCAAAGATACAGGCTAGGAGAATAACTGACAAGAAAAAAAAATCCAAAATTGTTCTTCAACTACATAAATAATAAGAAAATTGAAACTGACAATGCTGGCCCTCTGAAAAATAATTGTGGAGGAAAATGATGAAAAGGCACATCTATTAACCCTTTCATGCCTCAGCCAATTTTCATTTTTGCATTTCCGATTTTCCCTCTGTCCGTTCCATCTTTTTCTTTCAGTTCACAGAGTCACATGATGGCTTGTTTGTGGGAAAAATTGTGCTTTGTAATGGCAACATTCAATATCCTGTGCAATGTACTGGGAAGGTGTAAAAAAAATTCAGATCAAGCTGGAATTGGAAAAAAAAATGATTTTAATTTTTACAGTATTCACTGTGTGGCAAAAAAGCATGTTACCTGTATTCTGTGGAACAGTACAATCATGGAAATACCAAATTTATACAGTATTTGTAATGTTTTGATACCTTTTAAAAAATGTAAAACTTTGCAAAATAAAAAAAATTGTGTCGACACCTGTAACTTTTAAATACTTATGTGTATGGACCTGGATAAGGTGTCTTTTTATGCAGGACAAGATGTAGTTTTTATTAGTACCATTTTGGGGAAGTTCTGATGGTTTGATCTCTTTTATACCATTTTTATAAGAGGCAAAGTTTTGAAAGCCATACTGGCCAAGAATACCAGCAGAGGCTGGCCCTTAGATCCATGCACACACTGGCAAACATGATAGGCAGTATTACACAGCAACAAGTATAATGCCAAAATCATTGTATTCTTCCCTACCTCCTAAGGCCCCATTCTCACAGAGTAACGCGCCGCTCATTCTGACATGTAAACACGTGCCAGAGTGAACGCTTCAAAACAGAATCCCATTGACTTCAATGGGTTCCATCTTACGTGCACTACACATTGAAATCAATGGGAGGCTTTTTAACACATTGATTTCAATCTGTTACGCGCGTTAAACGGAACCCATTGAAGTCAATGGGATTTTGTTTTGAAGCGCTCACTCTGACACGTGTTTACGTGTCAGAATGAGTGGAGCATTACTCCATGGGAACGGGGCCTTATTATAATATTTTCTGGATAGGCCATATATTCAGTTTACCACAGGATTTAAGGAGACCACTGCAACTGCCTGCTGCACACATACCTATGTTGTCTCTGCCTATTTCCTATCCACCTCATTCAGCCAGTACTCCACTTCCTCTGCCAATGCTGCAGCTACAAGTGTCAGGAGTAAAAATAGGATCATTAGGGGGTACTTTATCTGTAGATCATGATGAACCAAAAAATTTTCATCTTGCAGCACCAAATGAAGCCTCAAAAGGCAACTTACACCCACCGGCTGCACCAGCAGGTACAGCAGTACCTAAAGTACACCTATATTCCAGAATGTTACTCTGACCCCATGGAATTCTGGACAGTAGAAGGAGCTGATCAAGTTTTCCATGGGAGTTTTATCTTGCCTGGCCTCAATAATGGCTGAAAAGGTGTTCAGTGATGCTGGTAGCATTGTAACATCTAAAGGATGAAACTGTCCACAGCTGGCGTAGAAAAAAATTACTATTTTCAAAATGAATCAGGCATGGATCTGTGAGGATTTTCAAACACCACTGACTGTTGTCTTCGAATAGTAGCTCCTCCATCTCCCTGTATCATCATCTTCCATTTACGGTACTGCTGATGCTGCCTGTTACTCCTAAGCAGCTACAACCACTCAACCAGATATGTTTTTTGGCCTGATCAATCATATTATTCCATTTTGTAACATCAGTCATGTTGCCACAGATTCCACTACTCAGGCAGGCATGACCTGTGGCCTGAACCATATATAATTCTATGCTGTACCATCAGTCATGTTGTCACAACTGTCAACACTGCCGTCACTCAGCCAAACACTTCATGTGGCTTGGTCCATCATATTATTCCATACCACACTGCCACTCATATTGCCACAGCTACCACCACTCAGCCAGACATGTCCTGTAGCTTGGTACATATCATCCTATGCCACACTGCACTCATGTTGTCACAGCTAACACTACTCAACCAGACATGTTCTGCAGTCTGGTTCATCACATTTCACTATGGCACAATTTTTGATGCCACAGTGTTAGGATTTAAAAAAAAAAATGATTTCACATTTGCATCCATAAATGGATCATTTTTGGCGGCATCTTTTTTGAAAAGCCTCACTTTTGAACTGGTATCACAACCACAAATTTGTCTTCCAAATAACAACAAACCTGTATCACTTATATCACTTAAAGTCATAAAAATGTGTTAATTTTTCTACAAAAGCATTGTATTTTACACTATAACTGCCACGTGTCTAAAAAACCATGACCAAGCATCTTTTGCCCAAGAAAGGGTAATCCGTGAAGTGTTTAACCCCTTCCCGACATGCACCGTAATAGTACGGCGCATGTCGGCCGCCATAGCCGCAGGGTGTCTACTGCTTTAAGCAGTAGACAACCGGCTCTAATGCCTCCGCCGCCGCGGTCAAAGGCGCCGGAGGCGCCATTTTCCCGGCGGCGCATGGGCGCCGCCATTTTGGCCGGGATCGCCGGCTCCTGGAGCATGCTCCAGGGCTGACGTCCCGTTGCCATGACAGCCGGGAGCCTTGTACAGGCTCCCAGGCTTGTCTGCAAATCCTCTCTTTTGCAGGCTGGTCTATGCAGCCTGCAAAAGAAAGGATGCTTTTTTGCAATGCATTGCAATGCATTAGCATTGTAATGCATTGCATTAGTGATCAGACCCCCTGGGGTTCAACACCCCTAGGGGGTCTAATAAATGCAAAAAAAAAAAGTTAAAAAAAATATAAAAAAAATATAAAAAGAATTAAAAGTTCAAATCACCCCCCTTTCCCTAGAACACATATAAAAGTAGTTAAAAACTGTGAAACATATACATGTTAGGTATCCCCGCGTCCGAAATCGCCCGCTCTACAAATCTATAAAAATATTTTTCCTGTTCGGTAAACGCCGTAGCGGGAAAAATAGTTGAAAGTGCCAAACCGCCGTTTTTTCACTGTTTTGATTCTGATAAAAATTTGAATAAAAAGTGATCAAAGCAATAACATTTCCCGAAAATGGTAGAACTAAAAAGTACACCCGGCCCCGCAAAAAAAGACGCCCTATGCATCCCCGTACACTTACGTATAAAAAAGTTACGGCCGTCGGAATATGGCGACTTTTAGAAAAAAAATCCCTGGAACCGTACCGAAACACAGAATATAGGGGACATGTCATTTTGGCTGCACAGTGAACGCCGTAAAACCAAAGCCCATAAGAAAGTCGCAGAAATGCATTTTTTCTTCAAATCCACCCCATTTTGAATTTTTTTCCTACTTCCCAGTACATTATATAGAATAATTAATGGTAGCATCATGAAGAAAAATTTGTCCCGCAAAAATTAAGACCTCATATGGCTCTGGGAGCGGAGAAATAAAAAAGTTATGGGGTTTAGAAGGAGGGGAGTCAAAAACGAAAAACGAAAATCAAAAAATGCCATCGGCGGAAGGGGTTAAAATGTTAAAATGAAGCAAAGTGAGTGGCAGGGCAATGTATGATTAAACTTTGAGGGTTTTTTTTTCTGCTGTTTATCATCCGTTTTTCCTTTGTCACTTTTACTTTGACATAACTTTGGCAGTTTTTGCCTTATAGACCTAGAAATTGGATAAATAGGTTCCTAGGAGCCCTGACAGTGGCATACACTATGTTAAAGGCTGAGGCCTCACATTGCGGAAATATTACTTTTTTGCATTTCTTTTAAGTTTTGCATTTTTCTCTGCAGTGTGGAGCTTTAGACTTAAGTCACTTTAAGGTGTGATTCACTCCGAACATGCTCAACCTGAAACAAATTGGGAACCCAAGTCATTTCCAACCAGAAACTTAATAAATCTTGAGAGGTTCACCCACTTTTATTAATAACTCAACATAATGTCATATCAAAGTCTTTCAGCAGCATATCCAGAAGGTGCAAGTATATATATGGTCATGGTCATTGTATCCTGTATTACTACCTGGTGGCATGGTTCACTAAAGGCCATGGCATATTTACTTCATTCCAACAACTAACTTCGAAGTAGAATAGGCAAAGTAGCTAAAAAGTATAATAACGTTAATGGACTTCACGAAGGCAGTAATTTTATAAATCACAACCTTTCCAAACTACTGCACTCAACATCAACTGCATTTATTAACCAAATTGCTAAAATGTAAAAAGTTTTTGCAACATTTATTGAGCTAAACTAATGCACTGAACATGCCAGGTATAATTTACTAGGTTAGGTACAGTTGTAATAGCTTCATTCCTTTGTATTTTTCTACCAAAAGAATTGAAGGCGTTTTCAATAGTTCTGTTTGATGGGGCTCTAGAATTGATGTGAGCAAAAACCATATTATTGTAAATTCTATTATTTATCTCTCAATGGTATATTTCAAAGTATTTTATGATTGGTTTGGAAAATGCAGGGCACAGTATATTGAAAAATGTAACATGGTTAGTCCTGCACCCAGGATGTAAAATTAATTTCTTACTTTGTGACTCCCTTAATGAACATGCCTGAATAATGCATACTCCTTATTATAGTAAGCATCTTCTGAAATCCACATGTATGGCACTATCGTGAGGCTTATTCTAGCACTGTGATAACAATAATGCTCCCCACTTACTCTTATGAATATTAGGCAGCTGTATAGGACTTGATGCTAGTTTTGTCACTCGATTAGCAACAGACATGTGTTGGTTGTAAGCTTATATGACCTATGTAAGAAATTTTCATGGGGCTCTCCAGTTCTTCATCTTCCTCAGGCAATAGATGACAGAGTACCCGAGGGGCAGCACTGGCAAGTGCGTTGGGTGAAGACAGTGAATGTCATGCTGCAGCATTGTCTGTCTCTGGGCCTTAATCTGCACGTCTCCCCCAGCACCCCCTGCCACACCCTTGTTCTATGAACCATAAAAATATTATATTTACAGATCAATAATTATTGAGAATGTCAAAAATATAATAGAATACATAGAGCTACTTAGGCAATTCATTACAGGTGTTGGTAGGGGTATTTAAATACGTCGAAGTGAGTCTCTCTAGAGCACACTTTATACAGCTATGTTATGAATAAGGGATCATTTATCTCAAAACACTTCTGCGATTTTTAACTTTTTCATCATGCTTTTCCTTTTTCTTTGTGCACTGTATCTTATGTCTTTTAATCTTCATATGGAATAAAAGCTAAATTTTATTGGAAGCTGGACTGTGGAGACGTTTTCCTCTTCCTTCATACATTTGACACAGCTTTGTTGAGTCCCAAAGCATGGATCTCACACTCCGAAGACTTCCAGAGTTACATGGTGAATTGCAACCAATATACTACTAGACACAATAATGCGGCACCTGGGATCTTTCTTGCCGCAGAGGATGTGTACATCTTCTATTCTGCTCCTGGGTCCTAATGGTACCATACAGTAGGTTCTGGGAGGAGAATAGAAGATGCACACATCCTGTGCGCCAGAAATGGTCCTGGGCACCGCATAAGTTATCTGTAAGTATAACATAGCTACAGATCAGATCAGACTAAACAGTAGGTGGGGATAAAAGCATTACTTATATGAAGGTGGCACCATTAGGTCACTATTACTATTACTTTAGCGCTGCGTATCGTCCCGTGGGGCCTTAGCCTCAGATGAGTGTCACTGTTCTAAAAATAATGCTTCATTGTTGTTTAAAGAAAAAAATAGATTGAAATGAATAATACCCTATACCTCTAGAACATGCACATTTTACCTTAACATTGCTGCAGAAGACAAAGAGCAAGACAGATTTTCCATGTAGACAGGAAAAATATTGCTTTAAATATTCTATTTTTAAATTCTTTAATATCCTTGAACATTCCCTGCAGATTGAACATATAATGATGTATGAAATATTCCCAGAAAACTACTCCTCTCACCTATTTCTCATTAGTGAAAGGCTTAGCTGAGACATTAATGTCAAGGGCAGTCTACTGAGACTTGTGACATGACAGAAGGCTCTATCAAGAGATTATCTACCTGGACATAAAATGTATAATCAAAATGCACATTAATCAAGAATACATGTCCATGGCTTTTCTCCATGTTTACCATCTAAATATTACTTTCTATAGATCTGAGATCATTCCAAGGCAATTGCTTTATATTACCCCATAAGATGCTTTGTGGGAGGCTTAGTAAGACTTGGGCATGATGAATAATATCTATTATTTGGTTAGCAAGACATTAGAGCAACAAATGGAAGCGCTTGTAACAAATCACTTATCCATATGATTGATCACTGCATCATAATCTAGACAATTTATGAGAATTTTCAGGAAGCCATTGATAAAATTCCAAAAGGCAGCAAATCATGACATGCAATCTTTGCAACGTACAGAATTGATATAAAACTCTTCCCTTCTTGTACTAAGTACATTAATCCATACATAATATCCTTCTGTGAGATGCAGATGCTCCATATTATTTTAGAATCATTCTTAGATGTGACTATGTGTGATTTGTTATCTGTAATATTTCTTTGTCTATGCTACATATTTTAGACGTTCCTTGCATCGGGCGTATTTGTCATATTTATGTAATCATGCTTGGTTTAATATAAAATCAATGAGAAATGCACTTTAAAATATGTACATTTCCTAGTCACTTAGATGTTTGATGAGTATTGTAATGTTCATTCTATCACTATGGTTTATTTGTTTTCGCACATCCATACCATATATTCTACTGCTACATAGTGGTTACAGTATGTCAAGGCTGCGTTAACAAGTTAGAAGAACTACTAGAATATGAAGGTAAATCTTTTTTGTTTAACATATTTATTTCGATTGTAGTGTTTATTGTATTTGAAATATATGTGTTACCATTTATCCTGGATATTGGGAACCATAATGTATTTTATCAGTCAAGTAGAAATAGTAGAATATAAAGGAGCAGGCAATATTGACAAACTACTGCTGGAAGTAGTCACAATGTCACAGATTTGGGGGGCACATGGGGCCATTGGTCAGTTCAGCCTGAGTTTTCCTGTTTTATACAGGAGCATAACCCTTTAACCTAGATGTACGGATTTCAGTTACCAATGGAAAAGCAAAGGAAACAGTTTGAAATGTTGGATTTCACAGAAAAGAGACAAAATGTATTAATAAAGTTTATTGCAATGGTCTGTTATGACGGACCTTCAAAATATAAGTCATGCTCTAATTCTGTCCGTTTTCATGCACCCCTCCATATGCTGCAAAGTTTGAGGGATCAGTGAAAATGGGATTGCCTTAGGTACAAAACTACAGTTTTCACAGTCATTTTCCCCATAGTCATGAGCATGTAGGCTTAAAATAGACTCCAGACTGGTTAATACAACATTGTGATTACATTGTAATTTCCTTTGCTAAACATAGGAGCCAACCTGAATTTCAACAATTGGTTAAACTTCTGCAGTTTTATATGACAACAATAACTAATACACAGTCTTTTGAAACACATTTTTCAATGATTTTCATTGATTTATGTTGTCTTCTGTAATAAGATATCATGTGCAACAGTTTAGCCAATTGCAGAAGTTTGGGTTAACTCTGCTACAAGTTCTTTTTTACTACATTTAGTCTCAATCCAGATGATTTTTCCTTAAAGTGGCATTCCCATCTCAAAGATTCTATACTGCTAAATACATTGCCTTAGAAATGCTGCTTTGTTTCCCTTATATGTGAGATTATTACTCCCATTGCTTACACAACATTTCCTTGGTCCTCAAACCTGTTTTCTGATCTCAGAATGGGTGATGTGACTGCTCTCTGGAGGGTAGGGTAGCGGCTGAGTTCCTTGATCATACTTGCTCTTAGAGCTGCTATCTCCTGCTCTTGTCAGGTCAGCTAATTGCAAAAGGGCTTTGATGGTGAGTTTGATAAATGCCTAAGTATTGAGATTAATGCAATGCCACTCTCCATCCTAGCAACATGTAAGTTTTTTTTCTCTCCTTAAACCTGTGTAATTCAATATACATTTACTTTGCATGTTATTTGATATGTACTTATATTTTATTTCTTGTAAAAATAATCAATTATATTTCATGGTAAAGGCAATGTCTATAGCTACTGAGGTATTTAATAATGTTTTCTCTGTCAAACAGGCAAACCCATACACCAGCTTGCTGAAGAAAACAGGAAGTGAGAAAGAGCAGGCAAACTGTTGAGAGAGAGAGATGGGAAACCCCTTTCCATACTCTTTAATATATCAGTTATACCTCGATTGAACTTTTTTTGCTATACTAGAATTCTCTCTCATATCCATGATTCTTCATGTATTAGTGAATACACATGGACAAGTTATTCCTCTTCCTCTTGAGCTGACATTCACATGACTGCAATTCAACACAATAAAATGTAACCCTTTGTGATACTTTGACCCTTTAAGGATGCTAGGTAGTTTGTATGTTAATTCCGTGAATTTTCCATATTTTCCTTCCGCAGCTTCTAAAATTCATAACTTTGACATGGCAACTTTGTCCAATAAGTCATTACAATTACGCCGATAGCATATATTTATATTGTTTTTATTGTTTTACAACATTTACAAATTTGGGGTTTTTAGTTTACATTATGTTTTTGTAATGTAAAGGTGGGTTTTATGAACTTTTTATTATTTGTTTATTTTTTTTATTTTTAACTTTTTTCCTTTTCTACAAGGGGCCTTGAACCTGGGATCTCTGTCCCCCACTGCATTGTACCGCAATAAATAGTATTTCAAAATATGTCATGTAGGTTCCCTATGGGGATTGTGCATAGGCAGTGAGGAGGCTTTTCCCTGGCCTTCTGTCTGCCATGGCTACCACCATGATCTTGCCCTTGGACCCCCTTGATGCTCTGTGGACACTGATCGTGAATATCAGTGCCATGTCTCCACTGCATAATAGAGAGAAGACCTGGCGGCTACTAAGAGATTTCAAAGCAGACTAGGGTTTCAAAATGTGCTGTTCAAACTCTTTTTCATTGGGCAATATTGAAATAGTGTTCACACCAAATATTGATTTGATATTTATTTCTATTTTGTTTATTCACTTTGCATATTTCTTGTGGGAACAGAAAAATTAGTTTAAATTTAAACCAGGTGTGTATAGTCACATACATAACGAAAAAGAGAAAAACACCCAGCTACAACAAATAACCAAAAATAGTAAATTTTATTTATACATTAAAATACATGAAATGGACAATAAATAATATACAAATAACAAATACAGAGGAATAATTGAACCCAAAAGAAATCTGGTGGAAAGGAGGTATTAAAATAACCATATGGCAAAAAGTGCTAGGATCCCATGTAATGCCTATGTAATGTATATAACATCACATATATGTAGGAAATATTAAGCCTGTGCGTATAGTCACTAAGTGGTGGAATCACCACATCACTGCTACAACCTTCCACATAGTAAATACCAAAGAACACACATGGAATCCCCTGTAAACATATTACCTATACCCTCATGAGAACCAGATCACGCCCGACGCGCGTTTCGCCCTATCCAGGGCTTTGTCAAGGTCCCTCATCTCTATTTGTATTATCAGTAAGTATCAGTAATCTTTGTGTATATGACAGTATATTTATTTTTATTTGGCGACATTATTTACATGAACAATATACGACTACATTTGTGCAGAGTATATGGCAGTATTATTTTCATTCATTTCTGTGATGCTCTTAGATCGCTTCCTTTGTTTCTCACTATGTACCCCAGCCCAACATTTCTTGTTATAGTATGTTTCTATAGCATAGCAACTTGTGGTTGTCTCCCCCGTGCCAATTGTTTCCATCCCAGCTGTACCAATGTGCCAGCTGTATGTTACTTTTCTCTGCAATTTGCAGGAGCACATAGCTAAATCTCTGCAAAGGGTAGAAGAGACTTAAAGGTTAGCAGCTGGGAAAGATGCATCATGTGGTCTAGCTAAAATAATATGAAGCATTTATATATTTCTTAGAATGATCAGGTAGAATAGTACGTTGTGTTTTGTAGGGAACCACAATATTAAATTAAGTCATTTCTGCATGGCATGGTACACAACATCTGTTCTGTATTTACATAAGCAGTATTATGTTGTTTTGCAGCACATATATGAATTAGTCTACGATTTCTGGTCTAAGGTAATGTTATATTACAGATCATTTACATTAGGTTTTAACACTTTTTCACATATCATTCCTCTGAGCTCTAATGTGTGTAATTGTGCACTTACTGTTTCTTAGAATTAATTTGCAAACAACAAAGTAATTGGTTTTTCCAAAGTAAATGTAATCTTCTTAATGGCAAACATTACTTTGTCTTTAGTTTCTGTGAAAAGCTTATTTACCGTCAATCAACTATTCTTCTTGTTTGATCCATTCACTTTCTGTCATCCCCAACTGCCAACTTACTCCAGGTCAACAATGAGATAATGATCCTGATCAGTCGTGTCTGGGACACTATGTGAATGGAAACCAAGGCAGTCTAGAGTTATTTAATAGATATTTATAGGAAAGTTTGGCTAAAAACATTAAATAGTGAGAAATGAATTCTAATTCTGACTTGTGTGCATGAGAAGTTACACTATTTCCGGCCAATACATAACATCAACTGCATTTTTTAGCAGTTTTCCGCTCTTCATGCCATTTCATAGTTGATCTGGAGGATGAAGACTAGATGATATCATATATACCATGAACAGCTTATTGACTAAACCCATAAGCAGAATAGAGGATCTTTTAGAGAAGCAATAAGTTGTACTCACGTGAATGAAGGATTTGTGATGAGAAAACCTGCTATTACCTGCAGTTCCATATCTCTGCTTCTTTCCCACTTGGTTCCTCCTCCCTCTCCCCCTCCATAACCTTATATTAACAGCTGCAATTGTTACCTTTGTGAGAACACTACATCTTGGTATACCAAGATAGACTTAGCATCGAATTCAGAGTGAGTGAAGGGGTTGGAGGAATAGAGAAGGAAATGATCTTGGTATGTTGTGAAAGAATCATTTGTTTCTCTAATAAGATATATTGCTAAGTTTCTTATATTCACTTTGTACTATTGATTTATGCAACTTTTTTGATAGGTTAGTGGTTATTTAAAGTGTACCTCCAATTACATTTTTTATATATAAATTAATAGTACGGGTGGATATATACATAGTTACATAGTTACATAGTAGATGAGGTTGGATAAAGACATTAGTCCATCAAGTCCAACCTATAACCCTACAATCCCTACAGTGTTGATCCAGGGGAAGGTAAAAAACCTCATGAGGCTCATGCCAATTGCCCTATTTCAGGGGGAAAAATTCCTTCCCGACTCCAAATCTGGCAGTCAGTATAAAACCCTGGATCAACGTGTCCTTAAAATCTATAGACCATAACCCTTATATTTTTCTCTTCAAGAAAGGCATCCAGGCCCTCTTTGAACTTGTTTAATGAATCCGCCATCACCACTTCCTGGGGCAGAGAGTTCCAGAGCCTCGCTGTTCTTACTGTGAAGAATCCCCTTCTATGTTTCTGGTGAAACCTTCTCTCTTCGAGACGTAGAGGATGTCCTCTTGTCACTGTCACTGGCCTAGGAGTAAAAATATCCTTAGAAAGTTCTTTGTATTGTCCCTGCATGTATTTGTACATTGTTATTAGATCTCCCCGTAGACGTCTTTTCTCTAAACTGAATAACCCCAAGTTTGTTAATCTATCGTTGTACACCAGTCCACCCATTCCCCTAATAATTTTGGTTGCCCGTCTTTGCACTTTTTCAAGTTCACTTATGTCTTTCTTGTATATCGGGGCCCAAAATTGCGCACAATATTCTAAGTGTGGCCATACCAGTGATTTGTATAGAGGCATAACTATGTCCTTGTCATGAGAATCTAGATCTCTTTTGATGCATCCATAATTTTATTTGCAAGAAAATTTGTAAGATTTTTTTTTTTTTATTATTATAAATATGTTTCCCTTTCCATTTACTAGACTGAGTAGATTTTTATAGAGAAGTCTATGGAGAGGGTAGAGAGGAGGAGGAGGATTCTGAAAAAGACAAGCAAATAACTGCTGATGTTAAACTCTGCTACACTGCTGTATGTTCAAGATAAGACCCTACCACTGATCACAATGAGACAATAAATCAATTAATAGCCTCCTTTCTCTAACCTCTCCTCTCCATAGACTTCTATGTGCGGCTGAGTATAGAGAATGATTATATAAAAATAAACAATCTGAGTGAAGATAGTGAATATAAAGGAGGAGAGCAACCTAACAAGTATAGAAGGAAACATATGAAAGAAAGTACAAAAGTTTTTTACATTTTTATATTTAGTTTTATAATTGGAGGTACACTTTATAGGGATTCTACCACTAAATATGTATTTTTTGTGCTTTAAATGTCGGAATAGCCTTTAGAAAGGCTATTCGTCTCTTACCTTTAGACATGGTCTCCGCGCCGCCGTTCCTTAGAAATACCGGTTTTTACCAGTATGCAAATGAGTTATCTCACAGCAATGGGGGCGGGCTCCAGCCCTCAAACAGTGATGGGGGCGTCCCCACTGCTGCCAGAGAACTCTCTCCAGCGACGCCTCCATCTTCAGCTGCATCCTCCCCTTCTCTCGTTGACTTCCGTCTGGGTCAGCTCCGATGCCTGCGCAGTCGGCACTGCCAGTGAGACATTAGTAGAGCCAACTGCGCATGCTGGCCGGCGACCATTTTTTGTTCGGCGTAGACTTAGAGGAGCGTACTGCGTGTGCGTGCAATTGTGGCCTCGAAAAAATGGCTGCTGGCTAGCATGTGCAGGGAGGATGCAGCTGAAGATGGAGGCGTCGCTGGAGAGAGTTCTCTGGCAGCAGTGGGGACGCCCCCATCCCAGTTTGAGCACTGGGGCCCGCCCCCATTTCTGCGAGAGAAAAAAACGGTAAACCGGTAAAAACTGGTATTTCTAAGGAACGGCGGCGTGGAGACCACATCTAAAGGTAAGAGACAAATCGCCTTTCTAAAGGCTATTCCGACGTCTAAAGCACAAAAAATACATATTTAGTGGTAGAATCCCTTTTAAAATTCCATAGCACATAATTTCCTTCAGAACAAATATGGTTAATTATGTATATATGTATTGTCACCAATTTGTTTACTGTCAATGTTCAGGCAAGGTTTTCCAGATATATCTCTTGTAATAATATGATGCTGCACAAAAGAAGCCAATAAATGCAACAACATGGCACGGGCAGAAATAAAAATCCCAAGAAGCTTCATAGATAGATTCACTTTAGTTCTTGGACCTGCAGCCCAGTGATGTTTATCTGGAAGACAGTCTTAAAGTGCACTTGCTTCAAGCATTAGAAAGATCCGTACTTTCTTGTATGTGCCATTTTTTCTTTAAACACTCTACTCTCATTATCTCCTTGCACATTTAAGTATCAAAGCAGTAGCAGGTCAATGCGGCAGTAATTGACAGAAGATGCTGTAACGGCTAGAACTGGGACACACACAAGAAGTATATTTAATAAGCCTTTAGGCACATTGATTTCTAACACACTTAGTAAATCTAGAGCTCCTTTTAATATATTTACAGGACTACTATCTTCTAAAATTCAATGGAAAAGAAGGGTATTCATTAGATATGAAAGAGCTAAATGGATGGAAGCGCGGAGATCAATGCTCCCATAATTGTTGTCATAATTATATTTTTTGTTCTTACTGGAGGTAATTTGTTCATGTTCACATACAATTTAAACAAACATAGCACATTTCTTTCTGTTTTCTTAAATATTCTCTGTATATCAGTAGCTTTCTAGTCATAAGAAAGATAAAACACAGTTTCTCTGTAAATAAACTTCACAATATTCTAATGTGGTCTCATAATGGGGTGGTGTTTGGGAACTGAAGGATTCCATTCAATAAAGAGAGTCTATCAGCTTTCACACACCTCAATAAACAATCATAGAACTGTAAGGCGAAGGCCCCCACATTACGGAAAGGATGCCTTTTTGTGGCAGATTTTGCTGTGGTTTTTTAAGCCAAGGCGGATGGGAAATATATAGGAAGCTGTTATAGTTCTGCTCAACTCCTAGCTTTGGTTGAGAAAAAAATGCAGCAAAGTCTGCAAAAATAAAGAAAAAAAAAACAAAAAAAAAAAAACATCTTTTCAACAAATTGTGTTATTAGACCTAAAGGTGTCTTTAATAAAAGTTGAAACATCTAGATGTGCAGAAAATATTATCCCGGCAGGGAGATCGTACACATTCACTAGTGAAAATCTTGCACATGCATCTATAGCTCCATCACAGTCATTAAGGATGTGCAAAGATCAAAGGCTCCATTCCCACAGAGTAATGCGCCGCTCATTCTGACACGTAAACACGTGAAGAACAGTCATTTCGCTTCTTTTTTCCGCTAGCAGGAAAATAGTACGTTAGTGGTCTACATAAACCTGTATTGTGAGGGGGTGGATTTTGAGGCGGATTCCGTGTCAAAATCCGTCCCCTCTTATCCTGTGTCAACGAGCCCTAAGATGCATACACTAGTCATGATAGGCATGTCTGCAACATTTCCAGTCAGGCATCCATAACACAGGAAATTTTTGAAGATACCAATTATGACACAAAGGATGGTGCTGGGAAACAATTCATAAAGTAAGCAGGTGCACTGCCAGACTCAGCTCTGATATTAGTGCACTTACTGGATAATTTGCACAAAAATAAAAACATTTTCTCTCCATTTCCACATCATTTTCTGCCCTACAAGGCATGTTTCAGCTTTTCTTAAAGGCTATATGACACCAAACAGAGACAGATCCTGAGCCGGTACAGACTGAGTGCCCACAGCCTAGAGATAGAAAAGGGGCGGCACAGGCAGATGTACAAGCCATGGGAGAAAAAACTGTGCCAACACAGTTTCCAGGGACCCTAGGAGATGAGGCCCACTTCCTGCTACACTGCAATACTTAGCTGTGAGGGCTGCCTACTTCCAATAGTACTAGTAGCAGCATTATAGTAGTAGTATAGTACTAGAAGTAGTGTAGTAGTAGTATTAGTAGTATAGTAGTAGCAGCAGTATAGTAGTAGTATAGTACTAGAAGTAGTATAGTAGTATAGTAGTAGCAGCATTATAGTAGTAGTAGCAGCAGCAATATAATAGTAGTATAGTAGTAGTAGTAGCAGCATTAGTATAGTAGTAGCAGCAGCAGCAATATAGTACTAGTAGTGGTATAGTAGTAGTAGCAGCAGTATAGTGTTACGGTTCTGTATATATATATATATATATATATATATATATATATATATATATATATATATATATATATATACACTCACCGGCCACTTTATTAGGTACACCATGCTAGTAACGGGTTGGACCCCCTTTTGCCTTCAGAACTGCCTCAATTCTTCGTGGCATAGATTCAACAAGGTGCTGGAAGCATTCCTCAGAAATTTTTGTATATACACTCACCGGCCACTTTATTAGGTACACCATGCTAGTAACGGGTTGGACCCCCTTTTGCCTTCAGAACTGCCTCAATTCTTCGTGGCATAGATTCAACAAGGTGCTGGAAGCATTCCTCAGAGATTTTGGTCCATATTGACATGATGGCATCACACAGTTGCCGCAGATTTGTCGGCTGCACATCCATGATGCGAATCTCCCGTTCCACCACATCCCAAAGATGCTCTATTGGATTGAGATCTGGTGACTGTGGAGGCCATTGGAGTACAGTGAACTCATTGTCATGTTCAAGAAACCAGTCTGAGATGATTCCAGCTTTATGACATGGCGCATTATCCTGCTGAAAGTAGCCATCAGATGTTGGGTACATTGTGGTCATAAAGGGATGGACATGGTCAGCAACAATACTCAGGTAGGCTTTGGCGTTGCAACGATGCTCAATTGGTACCAAGGGGCCCAAAGAGTGCCAAGAAAATATTCCCCACACCATGACACCACCACCACCAGCCTGAACCGTTAATACAAGGCAGGATGGATCCATGCTTTCATGTTGTTGACGCCAAATTCTAACCCTACCATCCGAATGTCGCAGCAGAAATCGAGACTCATCAGACCAGGCAACGTTTTTCCAATCTTCAATTGTCCAATTTCGATGAGCTTGTGCAAATTGTAGCCTCAGTTTCCTGTTCTTAGCTGAAAGGAGTGACACCCGGTGTGGTCTTCTGCTGCTGTAGCCCATCTGCCTCAAAGTTCGATGTACTGTGCGTTCAGAGATGCTCTTCTGGCTACCTTGGTTGTAACGGGTGGCTATTTGAGTCACTGTTGCCTTTCTATCAGCTCGAACCAGTCTGGCCATTCTCCTCTGACCTCTGGCATCAACAACGCATTTCCGCCCACAGAACTGCCGCTCACTGGATGTTTTTTCTTTTTCGGACCATTCTCTGTAAACCCTAGAGATGGTTGTGCGTGAAAATCCCAGTAGATCAGCAGTTTCTGAAATACTCAGACCAGCCCTTCTGGCACCAACAACCATGCCACGTTCAAAGGCACTCAAATCACCTTTCTTCCCCATACAGATGCTCGGTTTGAACTGCAGGAGATTGTCTTGACCATGTCTACATGCCTAAATGCACTGAGTTGCCGCCATGTGATTGGCTGATTAGAAATTAAGTGTTAACGAGCAGTTGGACAGGTGTACCTAATAAAGTGGCCGGTGAGTGTATATATATATATATATATATATATATATATATATATATATATATATATAAATATTTTAAGCAACAGAACCTCTAGTCTGCAAGACACTGCAGCGAGGTCCACAGGCCCAATGGTGGGCAGCTGTATGTCTGAATAGTCCTCTACCAGTTAAGCTGCACTGGCACATATGTGACGCGATACTTAATGTGACCAAGCTGCAAGAAAGCCCTGCCAGTTAACCTCACTGGACAGGTGCAACGTACAGCTGAAACGGCAAGGCTGACAAGGGTTAACAGTCACCCCAGGTCAGCAACTAAACCTGCTCCTGCAACTGCCAGGAGAGTAAAGGAAGTTTTTGACAGTAAAGAGGCTAAGAGTCCAAGCCTGCTGCAACTCTATGGGCTGGACCAGTGTCTACTGCTCCTAACCCTGGTATAGAGCTGGCAGTTCAGGACTTACTGGGTACTAACTACAGGCCTAGTCTGAACCCCTAGCCTGGATACTGGAGCCTAGCCCTGAACTACTGTCCTTTAACAAACCTCAGTCTTTCTGATTCAAAGTGTGAGCGCCGGGCGGGCGTCGGCTCACACTTTTTAAAAGGAAGTCCCCGCCCAGTAGGGGCAGTGGTCATGACCTCACCGCTCATGCCCAGTGGGTAAGAAATGGCACTTAGCCTGTGAGCGGCTCCAATAGGTCTGAGCATGCTCAGTAGGCCGAAAGCTGGACTTACACTCCAGACACCTCACTACATGAGGCCGAGGGTTAGATTGACCCGCAGGTGGCACTGTGCGCAAAGAGTGAAACCTGTGGGACCCAATCCTAACATATAGTAGTAGTAGTAGTAGTAGTAGTAGTAGTAGCAGTAGTAATATAGTAGAAGTAGTAGCAGCAGTATAATAGTAGTAGTATAGTACTAGTAGTAATAGTAGCAGCAGTATAGTAGTAGCAGTAGTAGTAGTAGCTGTATCCTCCTCACACACAGAGCTCTATGGAGATGGGAGAGGTTTGAGAAGGATGTTAATTGATTTATTGCTTCTTATCTCTAGCAGATAGCAGTGTAGCAGCAATAGTTATCTTTGTGGGGTTTTTTTTTCCTGTAGCCTCCTTCTATCCCTCCCTTCTCCATAAATTAAAAATGTAAAAAGTAAATCAGCTTGATACATGTAGAAGGCATATATCAGATATATTACAAAGTTTCTTATTTCCCATGTACTATTTCATTTCATTTTCATCTGTACTATTATTATTTATGAAAAGTTTTTTCTTTTTTATAGTTGGAGGTGCTTTTTAACCTCTCCATCTAAAAGTAAAGTAATACACTAATGTTTTACAGAGTATTTGCAAATGTTGTATCTAGTAATTTAGATACTTTCTAGATAAGAACAAAGCTCTTTGCACTCAAAGATAAATTCATCATTTAACATTTTTCTTTCAATAACCCTGCACTTTTATTCTGTAGTTTTCCTTAGACACTGGCAATATAATCCTCATTGTAGACAAATCAACATATGGCATTCTACAATATCAGGTATTGTAACTCATAGTTTACTCTTTAGTATTATGGAGATACTCTGTAAAATACAGAAAAATATAATTCTTGAGAGAATAAAAAAAAATGCTGAATTAAAACCTAAAACATTTCTAATGATTGTTCTAGTTTATTAAGAGCTGAACAAAAATCTGCTAGTTTACATTATAGCAATGCCATTTGTCTCTGCCTTTACAAAAGGAAAAATAGAACGTAAAGAAACTCAAAGAACAATATGGTAAGTAAATTATGTAACTCTCTTTATCCCTCTCTCTCTATGTATATGATTACATGTATTAAAGGAAGCAAACTTTTAACTATTAGTAGGTTACCATATATTGTGTAAGATATTAAGTATAAAACCAGTTGCAAAAGATGTACAAAGATACTTCTTTATCCAACAAATTGACCATTTTCTTGTGATTTTTTTTCCTTAACCTCAGCCAAAATCCAGGTTATGAAATATATTCCACTGGCATTAGCAGTATCAGCGTGAATCCGACTCTTAAAAGCTTTCCTTTCAGGACCACTCAATAACCTTTTGCTATCAAATCATACATTGATTTCAATACTGGTGTTGCTCTATACCTTATCACCTGCAAATGATAGTAATAGACCATGCTACCAAATGCTAAAAAGGTTGCATGCCAGGGTTTTACCATTATGTTTGAAAGAAATTAAGAGTAACATAGCATCTCTAGAAATGTAAAAGACACCAGTATACATTATACAGACTATTGTCTCGTCAACTTTTCCAGCCCTTTGGCTCACACATTGTGCATCTGCATTTCTTTCCAAGTATACTTTATACTGCCCACTAAAGTCTTCTTTCTTTGTCATTTTATCCATATACAGTATAATCCAAATATAGGTCTTAAATAGAGATGAGCGAGTAGTATTTGATCAAGTAGGTATTCGATCGAATACAACGGTATTTGAAATATTCGTACTTGATCAAATACTACTAGCTATTTGCAGTAAATATTCGATTCAGCAGGCTCGTCTTTGCTAGGAGCAAGAAGCTTGCTGTTACGAGGGAACTGACTTTTTCTCATAGGAATGAATTGACCAGTGTTGATTGGCCAGTGTAAGATCAGACCACAGCAGTCTCCATTGTGGTCCGATTTTAGACTCCGCCTCCTCACAGACAAGCCTCCGGCAGAACCAGCATTGATTGGCCGAATGCTGTACATTGGCCAATCAACGCTGATCAATTCATTCCTATGAGAAAAAGTCAGCTCCCTCGTAACAGCAAGCTGCCAGCTCTCCTGACTAGCAAGGACAAGCCTGCTGCAGAAGCAACTGCCGCAAGCTCGTCTTTGCTAATCGGGAGAGATGGCAGCTAGTGGTTACGAGGGAGCTTACAAGAGTATCAGCGCTCCTCCTAAACACTCTCCTCCTGCTATTCGTGGACTTGGTGACTCTCCTTTAGTTGAATAGTGGTTTCCCCTGAAACAAGCATTTTTTCCCATAGACTATAATGGGATTCGATATTCAATCAAGTAGTCGAATATTGAGGCTCTACTCGAAACAAATATTGAATCTCGAAAATGTCACTGTTCGCTCATCTCTAGTCTTAAACCTTCCCATTCCTATGCACTTTGTCAGCCCATACCATAATTACTGGCCATCCACTTGCAATGTCAATAACTTAGAGCAAAAATAGGGGAGACTTATACTGTTATAAGACGCCTATATCTACAACTTGAAAACAATCCTGCAAGTCACACAATATATTACCGAGAACCCACAAGACATGCTAGATACATTTTTATTCCTCAAACTAACTCATGTCTGTAGCAAATCTACATCACAATATGGTGTCCAAAATGCACATGACGTATGAACATGGAGAATATTACAAAAATCAAACAAGTAAGGAAAGAAAGTGTAGGGGAACTCACCAAAGCGATGTATTTAATAAAAAGAGTCCTTTATTGGTATAACTTAAAAAAATCGGGAGAGAATAACGACATCAGGGCAAAAAAGGTGGGCAAAAGCCGTTTCGCGCCTATAGCGCTTTTTCAAGCCATGTATGTATGTAGCTCAGATCTGTTAAAAAACTAACTGGAATAGCTGTTCTATATGAACCTCATGGTATATTCATTAAACAGATTTTGATCATTTCTCCAAACTCTTCATCAACTATAAGACTCTAACCCTTTATCTTGGTTCACCAGTATTCATACCCCCCACCAGTATTCATACTGGAAGCTAAACCAGTTTCCTCCTGTATGAAAGATATATTTTTTGTTCTAAAAAAACATCAATCTAGTACACCATGACTAAACACTTTTAGGTAGAGTGACCCAAAGCCAGGTGTGAATTGCGCAGAAGGTAGAAGTATAAGAGCTTACTTTACATTTCCTTTTACTTTTGTAGCCGTTCTTGGCTCTGGTTCAAAAAAAAAAAAAACACAGAAAAATCTGCAACAAAAATAGCTGCATTTCCACAATGTGATTCTTTCAGCCTCAACCAGGAAAATACATATTTTCAAATTCCCATGAATGCTAAAATTTCATGGGAAAAGAATTAGCAATCGTACAAAGTCTTGTTTAATCTGTTTGCAGCCAGTTCCTCTGCAGTTGTAAATGAATCATTGATTTCCAAGGACTTTATTTAATCTATTTGGAGATTAATTCTTTTTTCTTGGAGTTTAGTCATTGATTTTAAGAAACATTAAGCTGATCCCTGCAGGACCAGAAGCTATAATCATATGTACTAAGTGCCAGAGAGTAATTTTCTTTTTCTCTTTTGGTCACATCATTGGTTTTTACTGATGCACCTTCACATCACTTGGTCTTCTCCATAAGGAATTCCTTGCTCATGGTTCGTATGACTATGAATGAAAGTGCAAAAATTATAAGACAATTATTTTCCAGAAAACACACAACCCCCCCCCCCCACACACACACAGTAAATGCTATAATTGCATATAAATTATATGGACACTATATTATATACACCTTCCAGTTTGTTGTTACATAGATTCAACAAGATACTAAAAATCTGTACGCTACTGCTATGAAACTTTTATAAAATTTGTATATGTTGTAACGGTATATCTGCCTTTAAAGACTGTTCCTAAAAAGGATACATTTGGTTAGCAACAATAAACAGATAGGTTATGACTGGTCAGTTGTGTTTTGATAATAATCCTCAAAAAACAACCGATATTTCTACAAATTTTACATTTAGAGAATGTGATTGAAAATAGAATAGCAATATCAAATGGCACATTACTAATTTTAATGACTAAATTTAAAGTCCTCAGCTTACTGTATATATAAAAAATCTTTATTCAAAAGCATCTGATATCTTTAACGGGGATGTCCAGTTAAATAAAATCTATAATCTACATTAAAGGGGCTATTCAGGCACCGCTAAAGTTATATTAAACTACCCCCCAGTTTTAAAATAATAACCTAAAAAAGAAAGTGCTCTACTTACGGATCGTGCACGCTGGGCGGGCATTCAGGGTGTGTCTTCATCTTCCTCCACGCCTCTTCTTCCTCCGATGTCCTCCGGTCCCGTCCTCCTCCGGCGCTCGCGAACGGACATTGATAAAAAAAAATAGCCTGGGCGCATGCGCAGTAGCCGTAGTAGAAGCCGCATGCTACTGCGCATGCGCCCAGACTATTTTTTTATATCAGTGTCCGTTTGCAAGTGCCGGAGGAGGACGGGACCGGAGGACATCGGAGGAAGAAGAGGCGTGGACGAAGATGAAGACACACCCTGAATGCCCGCCCAGCGTGCACGATCCGTGAGTACAGAATGTGATAACATTCTTTTTTAGGTTATTATTTTAAAACTTGGGGGTAGTTTAATATAACTTTAGCGGTGCCTGAATAGCCTTTTTAAAGGCTATGCACGCATATGTGGGGCTCTATCAGCATGATTTTGCTGATAGAGCCCCTTTAAATTTACCACGAAAAATTGGGGCCGGCCTGATACAATGCTCAGCCTGAAGAACAGCGCTCACCCAGAAGATGACAGAAACTTCTTTAATAACAAATGGAACAGCACAACGCGTTTCGGACATATGGTAGTCCTTCCTCAAGTGCACAGTCACTCCAAGCAACACAGATATATACATAAGAAACATTAAAAATCATCAAACAATAGATATATACAATTTTTCGTTGTACGTTCCCGTTCGTGTAACGGTCCTGCAGCTGCTGCCCTCCACCTTATTCTACATACCCTGGATTTGCTTGCTCTCAAGGTTATTTGGGTTGTTGTGACTTCCTCACAACCCACCCAGGTGAGCAAGCACTTGTCTCTACATTTAAACCACATTTTCTTCCAGTGGTAATACACGAGGATCGGCTCGGTGTTGTTTGTTTTTTGCCTTTAAATTTACCAGTCAGGACAACTGGAGTCAGACAGACCACACACCGCTCCATTCATTTTAGTTGGAGTATCAAAGATAGCCAAGAAGTGTCTTTTGGCTACCTTAAGTATTCCCTTTGAAATGAATGGAGCAGTACACGTTCTATCCAACCACTGTGTGACCACTGCTTGCTTCATTCAAAATTCTCCTGATCAGCTAGGTCTCTGCAACTGACCCCAGCCCCCTGTGGATAGTGGATAACATCCCCAGATAAGATAACCCCTTAAGGCTATGACTCCACGTTATGCAAATGCAACTTTTTTTGTTGCAGATTTTGCTGCTGTTTTTTGAGCCAAAGCCAACTATGGCTACGACCTTCTGCTCAATCCACTCCTGACTTTGGCTTAAACAAAAACCACATCAAAATCTGCAACAAAAAAACCTGCGTTTACACAACGTGGAGCCTTAGGCTGGAGCAGATACTGTAAAATCACAGGATTTTACAGTATCTGCAAAGTAGTTGGGATTCATGCAAATCTCATGCCCATTCTGTGTTTCAAACTGCAGTGTAGACATGTTGCGACTTCCAAAACCAGCATGCTTTTGAAAGTTGCAGCATGTCAATTATATCTAAAGAAACGCTGGCGACTTTCCCATAGATATAATGGTAACAGAAAGTCTGCAGAGGAAAACTCAGTGAACTTTCTGTTCAAAGTGCTGCAATGCATTCCCGCCGCATTTTTGTTGTTGTTTTTTTTACAGTTTTCAACATAGGGAGGGCAGCCCTGTGTTAAGCAAAAGCTGAATGTAGACCAGATGGCTTCCATAATGGCAGATATCTGAGGACAAAGGTGCTAGGATATGTATGATAAAGTTATGTAACTTTTTATTTTAGCACATTAAAAGATTATTTTCTGGGAAACTCCTTGTACTTATATGTCCCGTTGAATATTGCCATGCTCCTGCCTTTCTTCAGCCTAAAGTGAATGTTTGCTTTTTTCCATTATATGGTAAAATATAAGGCATGGTTTCTTTTCATACTTCTATTTGTTGACCTTGTAATTCACTATTGATGGGTAAAGCTTACTCTTTAATAAATCTGCTAAGGAAAAGGTGAATGATAATATACAATGCAAACTTTAAGTAAATGTTCTACCTTAGAAGCCATTTAGTCCATTTTTATTAGGTGTTCAGTAGTTAAACTCCGGTTCTCCTGTAGTTACTGCACAGCTCATGCAATGTCTAATGGAGAAAACGGTTTCCGGGTCATTACATTTCTGGAGAAATATACATCCGTATCCCCATGGACCAATGAGCTTATCTTACTGGGAACTGCAAAGACAAAATATCAGCTCTTAGATATATTAAAGAAATATTTCTTGAACTATATTATTAAAAAGAATATCATAACCTCTCATACATGGAAAAGGAAATAAGGGTCTGCAGAGCATCGCATACTGTACACAATCACTTTCAATATAATACCAAGTAAAAAGTCTTTAGGTAGAAATGTCAGCATAACTATACAATTAAATTGAGATTAGTTTATTGCCAAACAGAAAAAATTTTAAGGCCGAGGTGCCACAGGCCGGAAACGCCACGATTTGCCTGCGGCGGAAACGCAGCGGGAAAAAATTGTGCCGTTTTACAGTACTTGCGGTAAAAAACACAGCATGGGCATGCTGTGATTTCCAAAACAGGCGTGATTTTATAAATCGCAGCATGTCAATTATATCTACGGAAATGCTGGCTGCTTTCCCGTAGATATAATGGTTACAGAAAGTCCACGGAGGAAAACTTAGCCTAAGGCCCCATTTAGCATCCTGCAGTGGTAGCGCATTGTGGTTTTTCCTGTAGCGCTTTTCACAGAGAGTTTGCAGAGGTTACCTCTGCAGCCTTTCTGTTTCTATTACATCTATAGGTAAACCTCTATGTTTCCATAGGTGTAATCGCATTTGGAAATCGCAGCATGTCCATTGCACATATTTTGCTAGAATCCCATCCAACTTACTGTGACTCTAAAATGCTGCATATTTTTCTGCATTTATGGCCTAAAGAAAGAATTGTTTTTCCCTAAGCATTTTGAGGGTATCTAACAATAAAGTGTGAATAAGTTGCTTGATGGAATTGGAACTAAGGATCTGAATCCAGCCAGTGCGACATTTGTATAAAGCTAAAATATTTCACGTGTTTATGTTGTTTTTCCAATAGTTAGCATTTAAATGTAAAAACTTGTAAAAAAAATCCAGTTCGGCATGAATATGTCACTATACTGTGTCTGTTGGTGTTGTAAATTACATTATACCCGTCAATGGAAAGAAACTAATACAAATGAATACTTTTCTGTGTTTTTCTTTTGATGCTGTATAAATAGAGGATAATAATACATATAATCACTCTTTAGACCCGCTTAGTCTAGCATAAATTTTCTCTTGGCTGTGAGCCTTTCTCAATAATATTTTAATTTATTTTAATAAAGGCAAAAATTGAGTGATGTTCACTTTTAAGCCAGCATGAAATATACAAGAATACAATTCAAAATTGTACAGTATTAAATAATGCACCTTTAACACTGCGTGGGTGCTTCCTGAAACAGGCTGGAGATGACTCATAAAGTGATATTTACCATCATAAGTACTTGAGATTGGACTAAAAGCTTGGTGCCAGCTCTCATTTCTTAAACATATTTATAATGACAAACTCCAGTTTTGGCTTTGATTTTCGCTGGTAATGCTGTCAAAATAGACATCCTTAAAGGCAAAGACCTGAAAGGTAGAAACTCTTTTGTGTTGTCCGGTTAATATTGTATCTGAACAATGTATATAATTAAGATTACATAGATAGATAGATAGATAGATAGATAGATAGATAGATAGATAGATAGATAGATAGATAGGAAATAGATGATAAATAGTCAATAGGAAAAACAAAGGTCAGGATTAAAAATACAATTAACAGAACAGCAAGAGAAAACGCCAGCAAGCACAAGGCAATAACAGGCACCAGTGTGAATGTGAGCCAAGACTAAATAGGGGGAGGATGAACCCGCCCTGGACGTGATAGGAAGGAAGGCTGTCAATCACAGGGCAAGACCAAATTTACTTCATGGACAGAGGCAGACATGGGCAGAAGACGGGTGTGGTGCAAATTCAATTAAAGTAATAGAGCCGTGTTCACACAGTGCAACCAAAAACTCTAAGCAAGGAACTAAACTGCACATGCCTCCTGCACCGCCGCATGCGAACAGAGGGTGGCGCGGTGGCCTGAACAGGCAGAGATGTTACACTATACTAGGCTGTACCTGGGTCTATACCCATCAAGTTCATCTTCCAGAATATTCAACCATCTATAACAAGTCCTTGTGTCTATTGATAAACCATTCTCTAACTGTCAGAAAATATATCAGTCTGTTGGCAGTGAATCCAAGAATAGATTCCCGCAAGTACTTTACACTAATAAGCCTATGGATCATCTTGGGTTCTGAGTAGTCAGTATTAAGTCTCTTTAGGTAATGCTTTGTTACAAACCAGACAAAGTCTCCATAAAACCAAGGGGTATCTCAGTATGGAAATGTACTGTCCTATTTGTTCTGGACAAACACTTACCATGAGGATAAGAGTAAGAAACGGAAAATGGACCTGCGGAGAGGCAGTAACATCCTGAATCCTATGACCTGTGCAAGTTTGTTCACGAACACGTTAGCAAATGGGTGTGAGACAATGACTTACATTCTCTCATTGCTTTAGCAGTTGCTACTGGGAATAGTTTTCTCTGTTAATATATTAGAATAAATTAGGAAATGCATATGAGAAGCTATATCAAGAAATGCTTAATCCAAATATAACATACTGCTTGTGTACGAGAAAATTAATTTATGGTAAGAGTGGTTTAGAATGTTAAACACCTATGCCGGAGACAAATGATGTGTTTTCTATTCTCTAAGGAAGCATTTTACATCTGTTGTCAAGTTGTTGCTGAGATACCATGTCATCTTGCTTCTCATTTTGTGATTTATAAAATGAGAACATTTCTAAGAGCTTCACACGAGGTCCTTGCCTTGCAGTTTGTTTGATTTGCACATACTGTTTATGGCCTGTTATGAGAGTCATTTAGCAATACTCTTGAGAGTTCAAAGGTCACGATTATGAAAAGTAAAAGCCCCCCCTTAAAACATTTATCTATTTAGCAAAACCAGTATTGTTATGATGTGCTGGTATACAAATAATTGTTAAAGAAACTGTACAGTAAATTCATTTTCTATCTGAAATCAGCAATTTATTGCACTTATTTGGTTAGTTGTGGCAGATTTTCCAAATTTATTTAGTATCCTAAGATTATTTATGTATCCACAATCACTGAAATATAGGCTACATAAAGTCTTTAAAAGTTTTTCCAACACTGAAAATGATTACTTATCCACAATCCAAATACATTATTGTAAAAAGGGGTATTACGTGCCAAAATGAAAACAACAAATGAAAGGGATAGGGTGAGTTCCCCCTTACCAAAAGCACGTATAAAATCATCAATTCATTATTAATGCAATTAAAAGAATATAGAAAAAATTGGGGTCAGGGGACCACAAGAACAAAACAGACACAAAATAGGGCGACCACATATCAGAGTCAAGGAGGGTCTGCACGAGTGGGTCTCTGGAATTACCCATAGAATGTTAGATCCCTTTCCCTAATTTCATAAACCTTGAGTCAGTTTTTGAAACGCATCAGGTATTGTAAAAATTGCAGTAATACATCCCCTTGCAGTGTGGCACTCTTTGGCCAGTGGTGATTATTAGAGATGAGCGAACAGTAAAATGTTCGAGATTCCATATTCGTTTCGAGTAGCCCCTCAATATTCGACTACTCGAATCGAATATCGAACCCTATTATAGTCTACGGGGGGAAAATGCTCGTTTCAGGGGTAGGCAACGTTCGATCAAATTATACTTACCAAGTCCACGAGTGAGGGTCGGGCTGGATCCTCCGAGAAGTCTTCTCCGTGCAGCGTCCCCGCGGCATCTTCTGGCTCTGAATTCACTCTGCCAGACATCGGGCCTGGACAGAGCCGACTGCGCATGCCCACACTACAAACGGGCATGTGCAGTCGGCTCTGCCCAAGCCCAATGCCTGGCAGAGTGAATTCAGAGACGGAAGACGCCGCGGGGAAGCTGCACGGAGAAGACTTCTAAAGGTAGGAGAACAACCAGCGTTAATTGGCCGACTGTATAGCATTCGGCTAATCAATGCTGGTTCTGCATCAAACTTTTCCATTCGAATAGCGAGTGGTACTTGATCGAGTATGAGTATTTCGAATACCGTAGTATTCGATCGAATACCTACTCAATCGAATACTACTCGCTCATCTCTAGTGATTATCAAGTAGCCCTGAACAGAACAGTCATTATTGGGCTTTGTAATCTAGTATCTCCTGAGGGAATAGAGCCCACTTTCTAGTTTGTTTCTCTGTAGGCTCTATATTAGTGGGGTCAATTCATGCAATTTGGAGTAGTTGGTGGTTTTTGACCACCATTGTCAGCTAGACATACACATGTGTTGACGCTATTTTGTGTCTGCTTTGTTCTTGTGGTTCAGTGACCCCAATTTTTTCTATATCCTTTTAATTGCATTAATAAAGAATTGACGATTTTCTACGTACCTTTTGTTAGGACGAACTCACCCTATCCCTTTCACTTGTGCAAAGTGAAACCCCCACCATTGAAGATAATTGGGGGTCCAAGGCCCCTGTTTGAAGCAGCAGTCAAGCATGTGCGCTGCCACACCATTGAAAGTTTATGGGATTACCACTGGCAGTAAGTATAGCACTCAAAGAGACCATAGGACTGCACTCAAAGTACATACAAGTCTGTAGTATAGAACTGTAACCATGCTGAGATGGGAAAACCCCTTTAATCCAAATTGGAAGTTTGCCCTGAAGAAAATCTAATTTGTCACAAAATTCTAAAACAACAAGAGCTATGAAGGTAGCCAGAAGTCAGACTTCTCCTCAAGCGGAGCTCTGGAGGACTGAGCAAGCTAGGTGTCAAGCGGCTCTTAGAGCAGACGAAACGCCAGAGCAGGTGGATCATCGATGCCAACCACATATTCTTGATATGGTGTCCCAGTGAGCTGCTGAGGTGCTGGAACAATCATGGGCATGGCACGTGGAACGAGTTCAGCAGCAGGCCAGCTTGATGCAGATGAAGTCATGAGCAGAGGCTAGACTTCTACATATACTGTAGTTAACATAGGGGTCGTCATTCACAATAGTTGATGGTCACAACACTACTCCCCATTACACATAAAGACCTTTGCCTAAGTCTTTGTAGACCCCAGTGAAAATCCCCAAATTGCTGTCTCTTTGGTTCATGTGGCTTCGGTATAGCATCAGCGTAGACAAGGAGGGCATCCCCATCATCATTTTCAAAAATATTCCTTTATTTACAATAGAAGAGAAAAAGTAAAAACTAATTTAGTGTAGGTTCACGTTACTGTTATTACAGTTTGTTGCTGTCATCTTTCATAATATGACAGAGATGGACATTAACAGTAGTATGGTAATGAGAACAGATTTCCATTGACTGCAATGTAAAAAAATGTGACTGACTCTTTCTTCCATTATGTTTGTTGATGCATGACTCTTCGGTCAAAAAAATTAAAAACATGACAGAAGAAAGCTGCTGCCATGTTTGTTTTTTTGTTTTTTGTTTTTTTACATGAGGTCAAGACAGTAGACAGTAGACAGAGGAGCCTCCATCGAAATCTATTGCTTTTAAATTTAGATTTTTAGGAGCAAAACAGTAACAATGCAGTTTCATGACAATAATTTGCATAACTGTTCATATATCTAAATTGTTGAAAAACAAATTTCTGTATGAAATAGCCAAAATGATTATTTCTAAAATGATGATAGTCGAAACTGTAGTGGATGGTGGGATATGGAGCCTGACATTCAAATCATTGTTACCCTTTTGCTTGTCTGTGTACATCACGTGAGTTTCCATCCTTCCAACATCCCTCCTCACTGTCAATTTACATACAACAGTAGAATTTGCTCAGAAGATGTGAATTTCAAAGAACAAGGATTGAATCTGATGCAGCAGTTTCATGATGGATACCCCCAAAAACTACTTATAAAAACATATCGCCAATTTAAAGATATACCACGAGTAAATATTCTGTAACCGAAATTACAAATGGCAGATCCAGAGGTATGGTTTACCACTAACTATAACAACCAATGAATTCAAGCTCTCGTACCTCCCCAATGCTCTGCATTCTACTAGATGTTGGCTGATGCTCCTATGCTGCGTGTGATCTGCAGCATAGCAACATCGGCTGACACCTACTAAGTGATAGAGTAATCTTATAGTTAGCTTGCTTGAGCTCAACAGTAGTGACTCCATCTTGGATCATATGTTACCTTTATATGAACTTTTGTACTCTCAGTAGATGAGCAAAACAAGTTGCTGTTCCATAACCTAATACACATATCTTTTCTTAGACGTTTATCACATTTATACAGAATCAGAGGATGTGTGTTAGGGGTGACTGGGAAGAGGGAGTATAGCTTGTGGTCAAAGACAATTGTGGAAAGAGGTCAGTTCCGGAAATACCCTTTATCCCACATCCCTTTTACTTAGAATTTGTATGAAATCATATCCATAAGTATATCATGAGCCAGGATTATGTCATTATTATGATGAATTGGTTTTTGTATTTGAATGCTATAAAATAAACGGTCTCTGGGCGGAACTTTGCAGAGCTCTGTCCGGACACACAGAAGTATGACTTGTGTATCTGTCTGTAATGTCTGACTGTGCAATCTACCTGGTCGGTCCTGGGGTAAGATACCTGACAACCATGACAACTCTAACAGCTTGGTGGAGGATGCGGGCATTATGCCAATTAACCCTTTGGTGGACTAGGTGTGGGGGGGTTGCTTCTCTGTCAGAGGAACGCATATATCCTAGGTAAGTGAGGGCAATGCCCCACTGTGCTTTCCTTTGGTAGAGAGTAATGCTCCTATCAGTTCATTGGAGGGACCACAAGGCATGCACCCCAGGTGGATTGTATACTCAGATGTATATCTTCTTTTCTGTCTGTCTCTTTTATTCTTTTATGTCTTCTGTTTGTCTGTAACATGTTTTGGTACCATTGTATGTTATTGTGGGATGTGGTTGCATGTACTGTATATGATCAGAAGTGGTTTAGAAGTTATGTTATGTAGATTGATTAACGTGTCTTGACAGCAGGAAGGAGTTAACTGTTTGATTTGGCTATTGCTGTTTTGATTTTTGTCGGAAAGATTCTACTTACAGACTTGAGTTGAGTAGTGTGTGTTCATTTGTGCTGCTGCCAATTAGGGAAAAAAATAGTTGTTGCTATTGTATAAGATAAGGTATCTTCTTGACTTCTTGTTCTATTTGTTGTATGATCGTATGTTGTTTGTTTCATGGACATTAAGACTCCTTGAATGAGACTATGTGAGCGTATGTGGGTGCCTGAATTTAGGTGTGGTCTCTTGGCATCTGGCCAAAAGAATATTTTATGGGTAAACTTGCCACCAAGACATTAAGAACACTCTCCAATATTTGTTTTTTTGATTAAATTCAGTTTTCATCTTTTTTTGACCTGTTTGTCTGGATATCCTTCGCCTCTTTGTTGAAGAGTTAACTTCTGCAGAGGGGGAGAACGGGGGAGGGTTTCCTCTCAGTGCAACCTGTCTGTGTCTGTGTGTCATGTTTTTGCTGTTTAAAGTCAAAGCAACATTAATGCCTGTCACTAACACACTAATATGCATTATTTGTTCCCGGTCTAGAAGGTTTTGCTTTAACAATTGTTGGACTGTTGTTATTCAGCACATTTTTAAGCATTTGCATAGCCAGAAAATGCAGACGCCAATGTGGGATACCATCTATGTTAATGCTGGCCGATTAGAAGAAGAATATGAAAGATTTGTTAAAGTGATAGAGCTAGGATGAAGTTGGAAAGTACTGGATTGAGAATGCTAAACTGTGATTGAGAGATATTGAGGAAAATAAGTTTGTGTCATCTGGTGGAGATAGATTTTAGATGTCCTCAGAATCTTGATCAACTAGAAAATTATACTGAGGCAGAGAAGTGCAGGATTGCAAGTTTTACTGTAAGTTGTTCTGAACATTTATAAATGAAGGTTGTTTGTTGGGTATATTGCAATGATCATTGGATTACTGCTGTGGATGATACTTTTCTAGGTATCTAGGAACTTGAAGCACAATTACAGATATCCTTTAAGGTTATATATAGTGTATATATATATATATATATATATATATATATATATATATATATAAATAAGGTTTCTGTAATAAGAATTTTACATAGCGGATGAACCAGACAGGGATCGCAACCCTCGACTGTTTGCTATGGGAACTGCCCTCGCCAAGTCGGAAAGGGAAGGTGAATCTGTGAGATTTAGTCCCAAGATTAAGGATCCTATAGAGGATTTGGTGATAGAGGTCAGTAGCTTCAATCGTTAGAATGCCTAACGGATGCTTGGATACTGAAAGATGAAGGATTATGTTAAATTTCCTAGAGCACCTAGGAGGGTTATAAAGGTTCACAGATTCTGCAGCAGCAACCCATGATTGGCAGTATATATCCAGTTATAGTACAAGTGTCTAGTACACCAGGTGAACATGAAGGAAGATGTGTACTCCGCATATAAGGGTACAAATCCTGCAGAATGAACAGCTTACAGTGACTAGTCCAGTAAGTGTATTTTCCTATATGGTTATATGAAAATGCATCAGGTTTCCAGAAAGTTTTGGGAAGGTTATATGTGACTTGTGTTTGAACAATCAGTTAGTGTTAATCACTGGGTTGACTGATGCTGTCCAAGGGATAGAGGATGCAGGGGATAAGTATTAAGCTTGATTGTTCGATTAGTTAGCATATTTATTTGATATTTATTTGATATTACAGTCCTGGCATCCTAAGAGTGAATATACTTGTTTGCTCCAATATGTAGATGATTTGTTTCTATGCACTACAAGTAAGGAGCTTTATTTAAAGGGAACTTCATCACTTCTGCAGTCTCTACATCAGGAGGTATGTAAAGTTTCCAAGTCTTTTTCCGATCCTTAGAAGGATTTCTTAGCTTAAAGGAGGCAATTTGTGTTAGCAACAGCCTTAGAAATACCCAATCATGAACAGGAGGTTTAAGTATTTTGCCTAAGTTTAGAATGTCAAAAAGATGAAACTCAGAATGTTGAAACATAAAGTGATTTGATAATATGCACATAATAGGATTGTTCCCCATTGTAGGAAAACCGTTATTGAAACTTAGAAACTCAGTAAGGTATCTGAATTGAATATGTGTGTGCATGTCAGTGAATTAGAAGTCACTCCCATATCTGCTGTGTAATGTTTTGTGTATGATTTTGTTGTGTGATCAGGAGATTGATCTGACCTTTCAGTTGATGTTTCTGCTTACTTTGCTGATATATGTATATTGTGAATATTTACCTAACCTTGCTGCATTGATATTATGAGATTGTATGAATGTGTTTCTGTTTCTTTAAGAGAGATTGCTGAGGTCTGTAGTCCTACACAGGACACAGCTATGAGATACAGGGGGGGAAACCCAGCCGCAGCTATGAGTGGGATAGGAAGCTATGTGAGCTGCAGAATGATAAGATAATGCTGGCTCTTCTTGGATTGTCTAGCTTTGAGAATCTGTATATCTCTCTCACAGAACGTGAAGTAATTTAAAAAAAAAAAAAAAAAAAAAAGCAGAAGACCAGAAGCCATTGCTAATGAATATTGAATTGTAATTAAAGGTTATTTTTCTCAGGTCCAGTCCACGTAAATTGAAGTATAATAAAGTTCATAACTGCGTTTGGTTATCAACAGCTTCAAGGGGGGAGGAAGACTAAGACAACTTAAGAAAATTTAATCTAAATGAATCTATTGAGTCTATTGATAACTTTTTGATTGAGCTCTATTATAGATGGTCTTGGATTTGGGAAAGATGGTGGATCCTGCATCAGATATGCCACAGTCACCGTATATGAGGTAAACCAAGCGTAAGGAGACCGGAGACCTATTATGAGACTCCAAGGGTCTTAGCTGAACTTGAAGCCATCGCTTGAACATGGTACAATGTCTGAGGGTAGGTGTTTGATATAGTGGGATTATGGTCTGATCTGGAGAGCGAGAACTTTCAGTATGCTTAATGTTAAGCCTAAAAGGATTTCTAGGCTGTTCAGGTAGTGATGGAGACTTTGCTGCTGCCCCCACACAGGTGGGTATAGTTGGAAGTCATGGCACACATCAAGGCTGATAGGGAAGAAAGTAGAGGTAGCATGTGGGCAGACATTGCCATTAGCCCAGCTGCACAAGCCTAGGGGACATGTTTTACTGATAAGAAGTCATCATGCTAGACCCAAAACGTTTTAAGCTCTCTTTTCAGGTTTTACGACACTGATGCACCGAGAACGGTCCAGGAGGAAAGGAGAGTTGGAAAGAGGATGTACAAGTCCTGGTGTTCGGTGGTAAGAGAGTATCTTTGCTGACAGCATCGTCCCCATTGATGGTATAAGCAGCATTATGTGTACTGTTTAGTCGTAGCCATGTGTGACCTGGTGAGCGGAGGATGGGCAGCTGCAGGATCTAGCATCACTACGGTCAGATATATATGTAAGCCGCATGGCATGTGTTAGGCCAAAGAGTCAGGCCTGAAGCCCTTGTACCTGTTCCAGGGATTGCAGGTTGAGTATATACAGTTACTAAAGGTGATATGGTATGGGTATGTGCTTGTGTGTAGTTGTTTCCCTTCAGGATGGCTTGGGGCATATCTGGTGAAGAAAACCACCACAAACGGGACTGATGTAGTATAAGTAAGATCCCCGAGACCATCAAAGTGATAATGGAACTTACCATACGGGTAATAAGAAAATGTATACTATGGGGATATAACAAGTGTATCTTACCCCCATGCTGTTCCCAGAGTATTGGGAAGTATTTATTGGTTGATGCATTTGTATTCTCTGTAGCTATATATAACCTACATTCCTGACAGGAGAAATTAGCCTTAGCCCTAGATTTGGATTGTATTGTTCATAATTGTCCTAGATGTAGTCTGATGTTCTGACTGTGATGAATCATTAATAGCATATGATTAATGTATATTTTCAGTTTCCCTTCCCTCCAGATTCTAAGTCAGTGGAAGAAACTTAAAACTAAAAACCCAAAGATTGATTTTGAATTTTCCACGATAGCTTCAAAATCAGACATTCTGATATGGCAGAATATGTAGGGATATGCATAAGAATCTCCCATAGATTCCTAACCATGGTCTCAGCTCTATTCCAGATTCTGACTCATTGGAGGAGACTCATTCTCTACAGCCTGGAGATTAGGTTACTGTGAGGCGACACATCAGGAGATCCTTGGTGGATCCGCAGTTCGATGGTCCATTCCAGGTCCAGCTGACCATATCCACCTCAGTTAAACTGGAGGAAAGCCGGCCTGGATTCAAGCCTCACATTGCAACCGATTCCTCAATCATGAGTCTTAGAGATTATCTGATTTCTTATTCAATATGATGTTTTTATTTATGTTTTAGGTTAGAACATATGATGCTTATGATGGCAGGCAGATAAAGTAAACTATTAATACTAGCATTTGGTATATAAACTGTTAGTTCTAGACACTAGTCAACATGTTATGATATTGGATTATTTGACTACAGCTCAAGAAGACTTATGTTAGATTGTGGGCCCAGCTTGTTGTCGTTACATTGATGTCCAAGGTATGCTTAGGGTTGCCCATAATTTACTAGAAACAAGGAGATTGAAGGAAAAGTTCAGAGACAGTCATTCAGAAAAAGATGCCCCTGGCCAGGACGGCTATTCTGGTTATATCCAGTTAATTGGTTCAGGGGACCAGGAGAATAGATTTTTGGAATTGTCCACTTCATCCTTAAGACATGTCTTCTGATATTTATACTGTAGATTGTGCTTAACCTTGTCTTGATGATTTGAAATAGCACTAAAGTCTAATTGTTTTTCAGATAATGTTAAGATTGGACCAACTTTTGTACAAGGCTCCAACGTCCATTCTATGATGATATTAACAGCCCGAAAATGCACATGTATTCGTTACGGAAAAGAGACTCTAGAAGGCCTGTCTAACTGCATATATTGTGGGACAAAGTCCGAAACAGCCACAGTCTGCTAAGAAGAAGCCTTTCCGCCATATTGATATATATTTTGTTCATCTTGTAGCATACTCATTATTACAGTTAAGGCAGCAGAAAAGGAGAATAGAATGTGTATATATACTGTACTCCCTCTTGTTTGAATCTTTTTGTCCTTTTTCTACATGAAGTCCCGAGACACACACATAGATCAAATTTGATCTAAGGTAGAAGGATAGAGGTGGTGGGGCCATCTGGATGGATGCTTGCATCCCTCAATCTGTGGAATTAGTATTCACACACTTTGAGTAGGTAGGATGGTTCTGTTTCGCTATCCAAAAAGAAAAGGGAGTTAGGGTTCGTTCATGGGCTCTGTATAAAAATGATAAAAAGAGGAGAGATGATAGAGTAATCTTATAGTTAGCTTGCTTGAGCTCAACAGTAGTGACTCCATCTTGGATCATATGTTACCTTTATATGAACTTTTGTACTCTCAGTAGATGAGCAAAACAAGTTGCTGTTCCATAACCTAATACACATATCTTTTCTTAGACGTTTATCACATTTATACAGAATCAGAGGATGTGTGTTAGGGGTGACTGGGAAGAGGGAGTATAGCTTGTGGTCAAAGACAATTGTGGAAAGAGGTCAGTTCCGGAAATACCCTTTATCCCACATCCCTTTTACTTAGAATTTGTATGAAATCATATCCATAAGTATATCATGAGCCAGGATTATGTCATTATTATGATGAATTGGTTTTTGTATTTGAATGCTATAAAATAAACGGTCTCTGGGCGGAACTTTGCAGAGCTCTGTCCGGACACACAGAAGTATGACTTGTGTATCTGTCTGTAATGTCTGACTGTGCAATCTACCTGGTCGGTCCTGGGGTAAGATACCTGACAACCATGACAACTCTAACATAAGTCTGCACAATCTCATTGTATACTTCAGGTAATATATAGACACACATCTGAGCCAGGTCTATCTACCCCTGAGGAAGCCCAATTTGTGGGCAATACACGTGGAGAATTCTCCTGGGTCTGGACCATCACATGGAATTCTCTTGGGTCATATCAATGACATGGGTATGATGTTTTATTTATAGTGAGTAGCAGTTTTTATGTGCCCCTCATTATACATCCTAATGTGTGCCAGTCTTAATAACAGGTGGGACGTTTAACTGTATTTTTTTCTCCTTTTTTCTTCACATTTGGAATTTGACTTGATTTTATAGGCATGGTTGCATTGAATTTCAACATTTTAATAGAACTTGGGGCTAATGTATTAACACTGATGTATAGTAGACCATTCTTAATAATCTGACATGAGAGATGTGTCAAAATTTTAAGGCACAGCTTCAAAATAATTTTGGAGAATCCTGATATGTTGTGGTCCAGATACTGAAATTTAGGAGCTGGTGTAGATTAGAGATGAGCGAACACTAAAATGTTCGAGGTTCGAAATTCGATTCGAACAGCCGCTCAATGTTCGTGTGTTCGAACGGGTTTCGAACCCCATTATAGTCTATGGGGAACAGATACTCGTTAAGGGGGAAACCCAAATCCGTGTCTGGAGGGTCACCAAGTCCACTATGACACCCCAGGAAATGATGCCAACACCTCTGGAATGACACTGGGACAGCAGGGGAAGCATGTCTGGGGGCATCTAACACACCAAAGACCCTCTATTACCCCAACATCACAGCCTAACAACTACACACTTTACACACTCAATACCACCTCTCTGACAGTAGGAAAACACCTTGAAACATGTGTATTTGGCACTTGCAGTGAGGAGAGCTTGTCACCAGCAGTGAATTTGGCCCTTGTAGTAAGTTGAGGTTGGCACCAACATTTGTTTTGAAAATCAGGGTGGATTGAGCCTCTAACCAGCAGAGTTTGGGCAAATTCATGGTGGAGGGAACCTCTAAACACCCCAGTTTGGGCAAATTCATGGTGGAGGGAGCCTCTAAAAACCCCAGTTTGGACCAATTCATGGTGGAGGGAGCCTCTAACCAGCCCAGTTTGGGCAAATTCATGGTGGAGGGAGCCTCTAAAAAACCCAGTTTGGACCAATTCATGGTGGAGGGAGCCTCTAACCAGCCCAGTTTGGGCAAATTCATGGTGGAGGGAGCCTCTAACCAGCCCAGTTTGTACCAATTAATGGTGGAGGGAGCCTCTAACCAGCCCAGTTTGGACCAATTAATGGTGGAGGGAGCCTCTAACCACCCCAGTTTGGACCAATTCATGGTGGAGGGAGCCTCTAAACAGCCAAGTTTGGACCAATTCATGGTGGAGGGAGCCTCTAAAAACCCCAGTTTGGACCAATTCATGGTGGAGGGAGCCTCTAACCAGCCCAGTTTGGGCAAATTCATGGTGGAGGGAGCCTCTAAACAGCCCAGTTTGGACCAATTCATGGTGGAGGGAGCCTCTAACCAGCCCAGTTTGGACCAATTAATGGTGGAGGGAGCCTCTAACCAGCCCAGTTTGGACCAATTAATGGTGGAGGGAGCCTCTAACCAGCCCAGTTTGGACCAATTAATGGTGGAGGGAGCCTCTAACCAGCCCAGTTTGGACCAATTAATGGTGGAGGGAGCCTCTAACCACCCCAGTTTGGACCAATTCATGGTGGAGGGAGCCTCTAAACAGCCAAGTTTGGACCAATTCATGGTGGAGGGAGCCTCTAAAAACCCCAGTTTGGACCAATTCATGGTGGAGGGAGCCTCTAACCAGCCCAGTTTGGGCAAATTCATGGTGGAGGGAGCCTCTAACCAGCCCAGTTTGGACCAATTAATGGTGGAGGGAGCCGCTAAACAGCCCAGTTTGGGCAAATTCATGGTGGAGGGAGCCTCTAAACAGCCCAGTTTGGACCAATTCATGGTGGAGGGAGCCTCTAAAAAACCCAGTTTGGACCAATTCATGGTGGAGGGAGCCTCTAAACAGCCCAGTTTGGGCAAATTCATGGTGGAGGGAGCCTCTAAACAGCCCAGTTTGGGCAAATTCATGGTGGAGGGAGCCTCTAACCAGCCCAGTTTGGACCAATTAATGGTGGAGGGAGCCTCTAACCAGCCCAGTTTGGACCAATTAATGGTGGAGGGAGCCTCTAACCACCCCAGTTTGGACCAATTCATGGTGGAGGGAGCCTCTAAACAGCCAAGTTTGGACCAATTCATGGTGGAGGGAGCCTCTAAAAACCCCAGTTTGGACCAATTCATGGTGGAGGGAGCCTCTAACCAGCCCAGTTTGGGCAAATTCATGGTGGAGGGAGCCTCTAAACAGCCCAGTTTGGGCAAATTCATGGTGGAGGGAGCCTCTAACCAGCCCAGTTTGGACCAATTAATGGTGGAGGGAGCCGCTAAACAGCCCAGTTTGGGCAAATTCATGGTGGAGGGAGCCTCTAAACAGCCCAGTTTGGGCAAATTCATGGTGGAGGGAGCCTCTAACCAGCCCAGTTTGGACCAATTCATGGTGGAGGGAGCCTCTAAACAGCCAAGTTTTGGGAAATTCATGGTGGAGGGAGCCTCTAACCAGCCCAGTTTGGACCAATTCATGGTGGAGGGAGCCTCTAAACAGCCCAGTTTGGGCAAATTCATGGTGGAGGGAGCCTCTAAAAAACCCAGTTTGGACCAATTCATGGTGGAGGAAGCCTCTAACCAGCCCAGTTTGGACCAATTAATGGTGGAGGGAGCCTCTAAACAGCAAAGTTTGGACCAATTCATGGTGGAGGGAGCCTCTAAAAACCCCAGTTTGGACCAATTCATGGTGGAGGGAGCCTCTAACCAGCCCAGTTTGGACCAATTAATGGTGGAGGGAGCCTCTAAACAGCCAAGTTTGGACCAATTCATGGTGGAGGGAGCCTCTAAAAACCCCAGTTTGGACCAATTCATGGTGGAGGGAGCCTCTAACCAGCCCAGTTTGGGCAAATTCATGGTGGAGGGAGCCTCTAAACAGCCCAGTTTGGGCAAATTCATGGTGGAGGGAGCCTCTAACCAGCCCAGTTTGGACCAATTAATGGTGGAGGGAGCCTCTAACCAGCCCAGTTTGGACCAATTAATGGTGGAGGGAGCCTCTAACCACCCCAGTTTGGACCAATTCATGGTGGAGGGAGCCTCTAAACAGCCAAGTTTGGACCAATTCATGGTGGAGGGAGCCTCTAAAAACCCCAGTTTGGACCAATTCATGGTGGAGGGAGCCTCTAACCAGCCCAGTTTGGGCAAATTCATGGTGGAGGGAGCCTCTAAACAGCCCAGTTTGGGCAAATTCATGGTGGAGGGAGCCTCTAACCAGCCCAGTTTGGACCAATTAATGGTGGAGGGAGCCGCTAAACAGCCCAGTTTGGGCAAATTCATGGTGGAGGGAGCCTCTAAACAGCCCAGTTTGGGCAAATTCATGGTGGAGGGAGCCTCTAACCAGCCCAGTTTGGACCAATTAATGGTGGAGGGAGCCTCTAAACAGCCAAGTTTTGGGAAATTCATGGTGGAGGGAGCCTCTAACCAGCCCAGTTTGGACCAATTCATGGTGGAGGGAGCCTCTAAACAGCCCAGTTTGGGCAAATTCATGGTGGAGGGAGCCTCTAAAAAACCCAGTTTGGACCAATTCATGGTGGAGGGAGCCTCTAACCAGCCCAGTTTGGACCAATTAATGGTGGAGGGAGCCTCTAAACAGCCAAGTTTGGACCAATTCATGGTGGAGGGAGCCTCTAAAAACCCCAGTTTGGACCAATTCATGGTGGAGGGAGCCTCTAACCAGCCCAGTTTGGGCAAATTCATGGTGGAGGGAGCCTCTAAACAGCCCAGTTTGGGCAAATTCATGGTGGAGGGAGCCTCTAACCAGCCCAGTTTGGACCAATTAATGGTGGAGGGAGCCGCTAAACAGCCCAGTTTGGACCAATTCATGGTGGAGGGAGCCTCTAAAAACCCCAGTTTGGACCAATTCATGGTGGAGGGAGCCTCTAAAAAACCCAGTTTGGACCAATTCATGGTGGAGGGAGCCTCTAACCAGCCCAGTTTGGACCAATTAATGGTGGAGGGAGCCTCTAAACAGCCAAGTTTGGACCAATTCATGGTGGAGGGAGCCTCTAAAAACCCCAGTTTGGACCAATTCATGGTGGAGGGAGCCTCTAACCAGCCCAGTTTGGACCAATTAATGGTGGAGGGAGCCTCTAACCAGCCCAGTTTGGACCAATTAATGGTGGAGGGAGCCTCTAACCACCCCAGTTTGGACCAATTCATGGTGGAGGGAGCCTCTAAACAGCCAAGTTTGGACCAATTCATGGTGGAGGGAGCCTCTAAAAACCCCAGTTTGGACCAATTCATGGTGGAGGGAGCCTCTAAACAGCCCAGTTTGGGCAAATTCATGGTGGAGGGAGCCTCTAACCAGCAGAGTTGTGGGAAAGCAGGGTGGAGGGAGCCTCTAACCAGCAGAGTTGGTGGAAATCAGGGTGGAGGGAGCCTCTAACCAGCAGAGTTGGGGGAAATCATGTTGGAGGGAGCCTAGTATTAGCAGAATTGTGCAACGCTTATGGTGGATGAGTATGAGGATGCGGAGGAATTGGAGAGGTTGAGTACAGACATGGAGTTTCATGTTGGGGTGCTTTACACAGGTGGGCACAAAAATGAAGGCTCTATCCAGTGGTGGTTCATTTTTATCAAAGTGAGCCGGTCGGCACTCTCAGCTGACAGACGGGTGCGCTTGTCAGTGATGATGCCACCGGCTGCACTGAACACCCTCTCAGATAGGACGCTGGCGGCAGGACAGGACAGCACCTCCAAGGCATATAGGGCAAGTTCAAGCCACAGGTCCAACTTCGACACCCAATACGTGTAGGGCGCAGAGGGGTCGGAGAGGACAGGGCTGTGGTCGGAAAGGTATTCCCGCAACATGCGCCTATACTTCTCACGCCTGGTGACACTAGGACCCTCCGTGGCGGCACTTTGGCGAGGGGGTGCCATCAAGGTGTCCCAGACCTTAGACAGTGTGCCCCTCGTTTGTGTGGACCGGTGAGAACTTGGTTGCCTACTGGAGGAACTGCCCTCCCTGCCGCCAACGTCACATGCTGGAAACATCTCCATCATATTCTGCACCAATTGCCTGTGGCAAGCATTGATGCGATTGGCCCTCCCCTCTACCGGAATAAAAGACGAGATGTTGTTTTTATACCGGGGGTCAAGGATAGCAAAGATCCAGTACTGGTTGTCCTCCATGATTTTGACAATACGCTTGTCGGTTGTAAAGCACCCCAACATGAACTCAGCCATGTCTGCCACAGTGTTAGTTGGCATGACTCCTCTGGCCCCACCGGAAAGTTCAATCTCCATTTCCTCCTCATCCTCCATGTCTACCCATCCGCGCTGCAACAATGGGACGATTCGAAGTTGCCCGGAAGCCTCCTGTATCACCATCACATCATCGGACAACTCTTCTTCCTCCTCCTCCTCCTCCTCCTCCTCCATTAAACGCAGTGAAGCGGACAGATGTGTGGACCTACTCTCCAGCTGTGACGGATCGGATGCTATCCCTAACTCCTCTGTGTGATCTGAGTTATCCCTGATGTCAATCAGGGATTCTCTCAGAACACACAAGAGCGGGATTGTAAGGCTCACCATCGCATCCTCAGAGCTCACCCTCCTTGTGGACTCCTCAAAGACCCGTAGGATGTCACAAAGGTCTCTCATCCATGGCCACTCATGGATGTGAAACTGAGGCAGCTGACTTTGTGGCACCCTAGGGTTTTGTAGCTGGTATTCCATCAAAGGTCTCTGCTGCTCAACCACTCTATTCAACATCTGAAACGTTGAGTTCCAGCGTGTGGGGACGTCGCACAAAAGCCGGTGTTGTGGCACATGCAGGCGTTGCTGGAGAGATTTTAAGCTAGCAGCGGCTACTGTCGACTTGCGAAAGTGGGCGCACATGCGCCGCACTTTCACCAGTAGCTCTGGAACATTGGGGTAGCTCTTTAGGAAACGTTGCACCACTAGGTTGAAGACGTGGGCCAGGCATGGAACATGTTGGAGTCCGGCAAGCTCCAGAGCTGCTACCAGGTTCCGGCCGTTATCACAAACGACCATGCCTGGGCCCAGGTGCAGCGGCTCAAACCATATTGCCGTCTCATCGAGGAGGGCATCCCTCACCTCGGAGGCAGTGTGCTGTCTGTCCCCCAAGCTGATCAGCTTCAGCACAGCCTGCTGACGTCTACCAACGCCAGTGCTGCAACGTTTCCAACTCGTAGCTGGGGTCAATCTAACAGCGGAGGAGGAGGCGGTGGCGGAGGAGGAGGCGGTGGCGGAGGAGGAGGCGGTAGAGGAGGAGGAGGAGGGGGGTGTTCTTCTCGTGTCCCTGCCAGGAATGTTAGGCGGGGAGACGAGGTACACCGGGCCAGTTTGGGAAGCAGTCCCAGCCTCAACTACATTCACCCAGTGTGCCGTCAGTGAAATGTAGCGTCCCTGTCCGCATGCACTTGTCCACGCGTCGGTGGTCAAGTGGACCTTTGTGCAAAGCGCGGAACTAAGGGCCCGCCTGATGTTGAGTGACACGTGCTGGTGCAAGGCGGGGACGGCACACCGGGAGAAGTAGTGACGGCTAGGGACGGCATAGCGAGGTGCCGCAGTTGCCATCAGGTCCAGGAAGGCGGGAGTTTCAACAAGCCGGAACGCCAACATCTCCTGGGCCACCAGTTTAGCGATGTTGGCGTTCAAGGCTTGCGCGTGTGGGTGGTTAGCAGTGTATTTCTGCCGCCGCTCCAATGTCTGAGAGATGGTGGGTTGTTGTAAAGAAACGCCTGATGGTGCCTTTGATGGTGCAGGAGAAGGAGATAAGACAGGACCAGGGGAGGATGAGGTAGAAGTCAACAAAGTGGCGGAGGCAGATGAAGTGGTGTCCTGGCTCGTCCTCTGGAGTGCATCGCCAGCACAGTCAGCAGTGGCAGTGGCAGAGGCAGAGGCAGTGGCAGAGGCAGTGGCAGTGGCGTGAACGGCAGGCGGCCTTTGTCCTGCCGTTGCTGCCTGCCACTGATTCCAGTGCTTGGATTCCAAATGACGGCGCATTGAAGTGGTGGACAGGTTGCTCTTCTCAGAGCCCCTAATCAATTTCGAGAGGCAAATTGTGCAGACAACACTATATCTGTCCTCGGCGCATTCCTTGAAAAAACTCCACACCTTCGAGAAACGTGCCCTCGAGGTGGGAGTTTTTCGGGGCTGGGTACGAACTGGAACATCTTGGGAGATTCCGGGTGTGGCCTGGCTTCGCCTAAGCTGCTGACCTCTGCCTCTGCCTCTAGCTACCCTTTTTGGTGCTGCACCTGCCTCAACATCCACACTACTTTCCCCGCTTGACATCCCCCCTGTCCAGGTCGGGTCAGTGTCCTCATCATCCACCACTTCCTCTTCCAACTCCTGTCTCATCTCCTCCTCCCGCACAATGCGCCGGTCAACTGGATGCCCTGACGGCAACTGCGTCACATCATCGTCGATGAGGGTGGGTTGCTGGTCATCCACCACCAAATCGAACGGAGATGGAGGAGACTCTAGTGTTTGAGCATCTGGACACAGATGCTCCTCTGTTAGGTTCGTGGAATCGTGACGTGGAGAGGCAGGTTGAGGGACAATGAAAGGAGCGGAGAACAGCTCTGGGGAGCAGGGACAGTTTGGGTTATTGTTCTGTAAAGCTTCGGAATTTTGGGAGAAAGGAAGACAAGACTGTTGGGTAATAGGAGGAGAGGAGGCAGAGTCTGACTGGCTGCTGGACAATGTGCTGTAAGCGTTCTCTGACAGCCATTGCAAGACCTGTTCCTGGTTCTCGGGCCTACTAAGGTTTGTACCCTGCAGTTTAGTTAATGTGGCAAGCAACCCTGGCACTGTGGAGTGGCGCAATGCTTGCTGCCCCACAGGAGTAGGCACGGGACGCCCTGTGGCTTCACTGCTACCTTGCTCCCCAGAACCATTCCCCCGACCTCGCCCACGGCCTCGTCCACGTCCCTTTCCGGGAGCCTTGCGCATTTTGAATTCCTAGTTAGAAATTGGCACTGTATACCAGTAGTAAAAATTGTGGGTGCACGTAACCCCAATATATTCTTTAAATTCCCAGTCAGACACTGGCACTATATGGCAGTAGCAAGAAATGAGGGTATTTGTATTCCCAATATATTCTTTGAATTCCCAGTCAGACAATGGCACTGTATACCAGTAGTAAAAATTGTGGGTGCACGTAACCCCAATATATTCTTTGAATTACCAGTCAGAAACTGGCACTATATGGCAGTAGCAAGAAATGAGGGTATTTGTATTCCCAATATATTCTTTGAATTCCCAGTCAGACACTGGCACTATATGGCAGTAGCAAGAAATGAGGGTATTTGTATTCCCAATATATTCTTTGAATTCCCAGTCAGACACTGGCACTATATGGCAGTAGCAAGAAATGAGGGTATTTGTATTCCCAATATATTCTTTGAATTCCCAGTCAGACAATGGCACTGTATACCAGTAGTAAAAATTGTGGGTGCACGTAACCACAATATATTCTTTGAATTACCAGTCAGAAACTGGCACTATATGGCAGTAGCAAGAAATGAGGGTATTTATAACCCCAATATATTCTTTGAATTCCCAGTCAGACAATGGCACTGTATACCAGTAGTAAAAATTGTGGGTGCACGTAACCCCAATATATTCTTTGAATTCCCAGTCAGAAACTGGCACTATATGGCAGTAGCAAGAAATGAGGGTATTTGTATTCCCAATATATTCTTTGAATTCCCAGTCAGACACTGGCACTATATGGCAGTAGCAAGAAATGAGGGTATTTGTATTCCCAATATATTCTTTGAATTCCCAGTCAGACAATGGCACTGTATACCAGTAGTAAAAATTGTGGGTGCACGTAACCCCAATATATTCTTTGAATTCCCAGTCAGACACTGGCACTATATGGCAGTAGCAAGAAATGAGGGTATTTGTATTCCCAATATATTCTTTGAATTCCCAGTCAGACAATGGCACTGTATACCAGTAGTAAAAATTGTGGGTGCACGTAACCCCAATATATTCTTTGAATTCCCAGTCAGACACTGGCACTATATGGCAGTAGCAAGAAATGAGGGTATTTGTATTCCCAATATATTCTTTGAATTCCCAGTCAGACAATGGCACTGTATACCAGTAGTAAAAATTGTGGGTGCACGTAACCCCAATATATTCTTTGAATTCCCAGTCAGACACTGGCACTATATGGCAGTAGCAAGAAATGAGGGTATTTGTATTCCCAATATATTCTTTGAATTCCCAGTCAGACAATGGCACTGTATACCAGTAGTAAAAATTGTGGGTGCACGTAACCCCAATATATTCTTTGAATTCCCAGTCAGACACTGGCACTATATGGCAGTAGCAAGAAATGAGGGTATATGTATTCCCAATATATTCTTTGAATTCCCAGTCAGACAATGGCACTGTATACCAGTAGTAAAAATTGTGGGTGCACGTAACCCCAATATATTCTTTGAATTCCCAGTCAGACACTGGCACTATATGGCAGTAGCAAGAAATGAGGGTATTTGTATTCCCAATATATTCTTTGAATTCCCAGTCAGACAATGGCACTGTATACCAGTAGTAAAAATTGTGGGTGCACGTAACCCCAATATATTCTTTGAATTCCCAGTCAGACACTGGCACTATATGGCAGTAGCAAGAAATGAGGGTATTTGTATTCCCAATATATTCTTTGAATTCCCAGTCAGACAATGGCACTGTATACCAGTAGTAAAAATTGTGGGTGCACTTAACCCCAATATATTCTTTGAATTCCCAGTCAGACACTGGCACTATATGGCAGTAGCAAGAAATGAGGGTATTTGTATTCCCAATATATTCTTTGAATTCCCAGTCAGACAATGGCACTGTATACCAGTAGTAAAAATTGTGGGTGCACGTAACCCCAATATATTCTTTGAATTCCCAGTCAGACACTGGCACTATATGGCAGTAGCAAGAAATGAGGGTATTTGTATTCCCAATATATTCTTTGAATTCCCAGTCAGACAATGGCACTGTATACCAGTAGTAAAAATTGTGGGTGCACGTAACCACAATATATTCTTTGAATTACCAGTCAGAAACTGGCACTATATGGCAGTAGCAAGAAATGAGGGTATTTATAACCCCAATATATTCTTTGAATTCCCAGTCAGACAATGGCACTGTATACCAGTAGTAAAAATTGTGGGTGCACGTAACCCCAATATATTCTTTGAATTACCAGTCAGAAACTGGCACTATATGGCAGTAGCAAGAAATGAGGGTATTTATAACCCCAATATATTCTTTGAATTCCCAGTCAGACAATGGCACTGTATACCAGTAGTAAAAATTGTGGGTGCACGTAACCCCAATATATTCTTTGAATTCCCAGTCAGACACTGGCACTATATGGCAGTAGCAAGAAATGAGGGTATTTGTATTCCCAATATATTCTTTGAATTCCCAGTCAGACAATGGCACTGTATACCAGTAGTAAAAATTGTGGGTGCACGTAACCCCAATATATTCTTTGAATTCCCAGTCAGACACTGGCACTATATGGCAGTAGCAAGAAATGAGGGTATTTGTATTCCCAATATATTCTTTGAATTCCCAGTCAGACAATGGCACTGTATACCAGTAGTAAAAATTGTGGGTGCACGTAACCCCAATATATTCTTTGAATTCCCAGTCAGAAACTGGCACTATATGGCAGTAGCAAGAAATGAGGGTATTTGTATTCCCAATATATTCTTTGAATTCCCAGTCAGACACTGGCACTATATGGCAGTAGCAAGAAATGAGGGTATTTGTATTCCCAATATATTCTTTGAATTCCCAGTCAGACAATGGCACTGTATACCAGTAGTAAAAATTGTGGGTGCACGTAACCCCAATATATTCTTTGAATTCCCAGTCAGACACTGGCACTATATGGCAGTAGCAAGAAATGAGGGTATTTGTATTCCCAATATATTCTTTGAATTCCCAGTCAGACAATGGCACTGTATACCAGTAGTAAAAATTGTGGGTGCACGTAACCCCAATATATTCTTTGAATTCCCAGTCAGACACTGGCACTATATGGCAGTAGCAAGAAATGAGGGTATTTGTATTCCCAATATATTCTTTGAATTCCCAGTCAGACAATGGCACTGTATACCAGTAGTAAAAATTGTGGGTGCACGTAACCCCAATATATTCTTTGAATTCCCAGTCAGACACTGGCACTATATGGCAGTAGCAAGAAATGAGGGTATTTGTATTCCCAATATATTCTTTGAATTCCCAGTCAGACAATGGCACTGTATACCAGTAGTAAAAATTGTGGGTGCACGTAACCCCAATATATTCTTTGAATTCCCAGTCAGACACTGGCACTATATGGCAGTAGCAAGAAATGAGGGTATATGTATTCCCAATATATTCTTTGAATTCCCAGTCAGACAATGGCACTGTATACCAGTAGTAAAAATTGTGGGTGCACGTAACCCCAATATATTCTTTGAATTCCCAGTCAGACACTGGCACTATATGGCAGTAGCAAGAAATGAGGGTATTTGTATTCCCAATATATTCTTTGAATTCCCAGTCAGACAATGGCACTGTATACCAGTAGTAAAAATTGTGGGTGCACGTAACCCCAATATATTCTTTGAATTCCCAGTCAGACACTGGCACTATATGGCAGTAGCAAGAAATGAGGGTATTTGTATTCCCAATATATTCTTTGAATTCCCAGTCAGACAATGGCACTGTATACCAGTAGTAAAAATTGTGGGTGCACTTAACCCCAATATATTCTTTGAATTCCCAGTCAGACACTGGCACTATATGGCAGTAGCAAGAAATGAGGGTATTTGTATTCCCAATATATTCTTTGAATTCCCAGTCAGACAATGGCACTGTATACCAGTAGTAAAAATTGTGGGTGCACGTAACCCCAATATATTCTTTGAATTCCCAGTCAGACACTGGCACTATATGGCAGTAGCAAGAAATGAGGGTATTTGTATTCCCAATATATTCTTTGAATTCCCAGTCAGACAATGGCACTGTATACCAGTAGTAAAAATTGTGGGTGCACGTAACCACAATATATTCTTTGAATTACCAGTCAGAAACTGGCACTATATGGCAGTAGCAAGAAATGAGGGTATTTATAACCCCAATATATTCTTTGAATTCCCAGTCAGACAATGGCACTGTATACCAGTAGTAAAAATTGTGGGTGCACGTAACCCCAATATATTCTTTGAATTACCAGTCAGAAACTGGCACTATATGGCAGTAGCAAGAAATGAGGGTATTTATAACCCCAATATATTCTTTGAATTCCCAGTCAGACAATGGCACTGTATACCAGTAGTAAAAATTGTGGGTGCACGTAACCCCAATATATTCTTTGAATTCCCAGTCAGACACTGGCACTATATGGCAGTAGCAAGAAATGAGGGTATTTGTATTCCCAATATATTCTTTGAATTCCCAGTCAGACAATGGCACTGTATACCAGTAGTAAAAATTGTGGGTGCACGTAACCCCAATATATTCTTTGAATTCCCAGTCAGACACTGGCACTATATGGCAGTAGCAAGAAATGAGGGTATTTGTATTCCCAATATATTCTTTGAATTCCCAGTCAGACAATGGCACTGTATACCAGTAGTAAAAATTGTGGGTGCACGTAACCCCAATATATTCTTTGAATTCCCAGTCAGACACTGGCACTATATGGCAGTAGCAAGAAATGAGGGTATTTGTATTCCCAATATATTCTTTGAATTCCCAGTCAGACAATGGCACTGTATACCAGTAGTAAAAATTGTGGGTGCACTTAACCCCAATATATTCTTTGAATTCCCAGTCAGACACTGGCACTATATGGCAGTAGCAAGAAATGAGGGTATTTGTATTCCCAATATATTCTTTGAATTCCCAGTCAGACAATGGCACTGTATACCAGTAGTAAAAATTGTGGGTGCACGTAACCACAATATATTCTTTGAATTACCAGTCAGAAACTGGCACTATATGGCAGTAGCAAGAAATGAGGGTATTTATAACCCCAATATATTCTTTGAATTCCCAGTCAGACAATGGCACTGTATACCAGTAGTAAAAATTGTGGGTGCACGTAACCCCAATATATTCTTTGAATTACCAGTCAGAAACTGGCACTATATGGCAGTAGCAAGAAATGAGGGTATTTATAACCCCAATATATTCTTTGAATTCCCAGTCAGACAATGGCACTGTATACCAGTAGTAAAAATTGTGGGTGCACGTAACCCCAATATATTCTTTGAATTCCCAGTCAGACACTGGCACTATATGGCAGTAGCAAGAAATGAGGGTATTTGTATTCCCAATATATTCTTTGAATTCCCAGTCAGACAATGGCACTGTATACCAGTAGTAAAAATTGTGGGTGCACGTAATCCCAATATATTCTTTGAATTCCCAGTCAGACACTGGCACTATATGGCAGTAGCAAGAAATGAGGGTATTTGTATTCCCAATATATTCTTTGAATTCCCAGTCAGACAATGGCACTGTATACCAGTAGTAAAAATTGTGGGTGCACGTAACCCCAATATATTCTTTGAATTCCCAGTCAGACACTGGCACTATATGGCAGTAGCAAGAAATGAGGGTATTTGTATTCCCAATATATTCTTTGAATTCCCAGTCAGACAATGGCACTGTATACCAGTAGTAAAAATTGTGGGTGCACGTAACCCCAATATATTCTTTGAATTCCCAGTCAGACACTGGCACTATATGGCAGTAGCAAGAAATGAGGGTATTTGTATTCCCAATATATTCTTTGAATTCCCAGTCAGACAATGGCACTGTATACCAGTAGTAAAAATTGTGGGTGCACGTAACCCCAATATATTCTTTGAATTACCAGTCAGACACTGGCACTATATGGCAGTAGCAAGAAATGAGGGTATTTGTATTCCCAATATATTCTTTGAATTCCCAGTCAGACAATGGCACTGTATACCAGTAGTAAAAATTGTGGGTGTATATAGCCCCAATTCTATTGCTAGGGGACTTGCAGGGTATTTCTGGGGTGAAGGTGGGGGGGCACACCGTTGGAACGGGTATCGGGGTATATATCGGGTATACGGGAATACACTGACAGTGTATTCCATTCAGGATCCTGGGAAAGCTGGGTTGCGGCGATTGAGCCCGTCAGTACCACGTTACACTGACAAGCTTCTCCCTGGAATTTAGCTCTTATAAGAGCTGTTGGTTGTCTTCTCCTTCCTATCCTAGCCTGTCCCTGCCTACCCAGAATCTAAGCCCTAGCTAGCTGGACGGAAACCTCCGTCCTCGGTGAATTGCAAGCTCAGAATGACGCGAACCTGGGCGGCGCTGTTGTTTTAAATTAGAGGTCACATGTTTTCGGCAGCCAATGGGCTTTGCCTACTTTTCTCAACGTCACCGGTGTCGTAGTTCCTGTCCCACCTACCCTGCGCTGTTATTGGAGCAAAAAAGGCGCCAGGGAAGGTGGGAGGGGAATCGAGTAATGGCGCACTTTACCACGCGGTGTTCGATTCGATTCGAACATGCCGAACAGCCTAATATCCGATCGAACATGAGTTCGATAGAACACTGTTCGCTCATCTCTAGTGTAGATTTCAGGAGCATTTGCACCAGTTTTCTTATGTTAAAAAAAAAGTGTCCCTCTATTCCCTCCCTGACCACTTTCCATTGACTTTTTAACTGACATTAAGTACAATTTTTTGGCACAAAAATTATTGCCACAAAAATGACGTAGCGGCTATGGTAGATTTGCTTGTTTATGGTTTATCTGTTTCAAGAGGAGGAGGAGATGGGCCTCGCCAGTGTTGGAAATGGGACTGAAGATGTAATACTAGCTTTCACCTGGCCTTGTGGCATTTCTGAACTTTGACCCCTGCTTCTCAGAACATTTTGTCATGCACCTTTCCTTATACTGAGATATCCAAGGAAAGGTACACATTCTCCGAGACTTGGTGATATAAAGAAAGGACAACTTTTCTAGAGAAATCACATCTAGGTATCCTCCACTGAGATTGAGCACATGCCATCAGTTGGCAAAACACTGTGAAATCCATTCAGTGATAAAGCAGCAACTGCATGCCAGTGACTTGGCTAGGTGCGAGTTGCAGAACCATTAGATGACTGGGCTCATATTGCTGTTTCATGGACACACATTCCCTGATGGATGATTGATGTTGGCATGAAAGAGGACAGGCAGGAGTAGGTTATGGTGATGATGACTATAACAACAACGATCATGCATTAGGTGTGGATGTGTCCTGCCTACAACAAAGATCATAGGGAGAAGGAGTAGGTGTAACGGTCTGGGTCTGGTTCAGAGTCTTAAAGGGGTTGTCCCATCACAAGGATCCTATCTATACTGCTTGTTAATGTGGATGTAAGACTTTTCCTAAATACAATGCTTCAGCAAAACTGCTTTGTTTGTCCACTATCTTACTTTATTCAATTCTTTGTGGCCACAGCCCTGACTTAGCTGCTCATGAGTCAAGTGATGTATCTGCTGCTGTTAGGGGGGAGGGAGGAGGGGCTAAGTTCAGGGGAGCGAGCCTGTGTATCTAGCTATTCCTGTGTCTACACCATGTGACCTAGGTCCTGCTATCAGATAGGGGAGAGGAGCTGCTTTCATTTCTTCTGTTCTCCCAGTTATCAGGCTAGCTAATTCAATTGTGTTCATTATGGCAGAGACAGGCAGTCTCTGTATGTAACACAGAATGGAGTTGCTGCTGCCTGTACTTCATTGTCCAATATGGGTGGGCGGAACTACAAGCAATTTGGGGGCGGAGCTAAACGGCAGGTTGCTTGTGAAACCCCGCCCACCAAATGATGCAAGAAACCAGGAAGAAAGAAGATTTTACAACAGTAAAGACTGCTGAGTATGTGAGGTGGGAATACCCCTTTAAGTTGCTACTACTTGGAATGTGACTTACATGCAAGGCTGGTAACATAGTCAGGATGAAGCCAGTGATCGATGCACAAATCAGTGGTCGATGAGCAAAAGTGTTGGAGAAGAGGGCAATACCATAGTTAGGAGGAAGCCACAAGATAAGCATCAGTGTTACAGTAGAGGGCAATACCGTAGTCAGGAGCAAGCCAGTGGTCAATGCACAAGATGAGCATCAGTGTTTGCAGCAGAGCACAATAATCTCACAAGGCAGGAAGTGCAAGGCTGGGTTTATATAGGAAGTTCAATCAGAGAACAGGGTGGAGCAAACCAGAGAAGCAGGAACTGAAACTAGAGGCACTGGGAACTTGGCTCAGATCAACACAGGAGCTGTCCAGGAGGCTGAATAGCTCAGTTGGAAGAGCAGCAGCCTGAGACACTGAAGTCCCTGGATTCAGGTCCTGACAGTAGGGTGCTTTGCTCACTTTCCCTGTCAGTGCCATTGCCAATTGGCAAATCAGCTGGTAATGCTTTTTGTACTTGTTACTGTACTTGTACTTGTTATGATTGACTGAGGTGATGCCTTAGTCATATAAATCATGTGATCTTCCTCCTCTGCTCTTCTATCTCATGTCACATTTGGTAGTGGCCATTTAAGTTTGTCCAAGATGAATCACAAAAATTTTGATTTGGGAAATTAAGGTCAAAACCTGTAAGTTCCGAATTGGCTCTGTCATTTCTAACTAGAACAAGGACTAGGTCTGTATTGGTCCCAGTGGTACCATAGAGTAGATTACGGGAGCAGAACAGAAGAAGCAGACATTGTTCTTGCTAGAAAAGATCCAGAGCCCCGCATAAGTGAACTATAAATATAATATAGTGATAGATAAGAGCAGATTGAACAGTATGTGGGGGACTATTACCGGTGGGGGGCAGTATTAGGTCACTATCACAGTAATTGTACCCCTCCATATAATAGCATTACCTATGTGGGGGTGGCCCCATTAGAGCACTATTACGACAATAGTGAACTCCCACAGTTAATAACATTACTTTTGTGGGGGGGACTATTACCTCTGGGGGGCACAACTAAGGAACTATTACAGTAATAGTGCCTTCCCACAGGTAACAGCATTACTTATGTTGGGGGGGGGGGGGAGGTTACTATTATGTTACAATTACTGTAATAAGGGGATATTGTCACTCCTTGGGGAGAGACCACCATATAGGTGTGTGGAGACTTATTAAGCCTTTAGCTCTCCACTTCGCAAGGGACCATGGGAAGAATATGCAATTCTGTCTTCCATGATGTAATTAGGAAGTCAGGTGCCTCAGTGTTGCAAACCAACAGAGGGTGCTCACTGGAATGTGCAATACTGTCTTCCCTGATGTAGTTAGGAAGACAGAATTCCAGTGAAATAACCCAATAAAGGTTTGCTCCCTTTTGCATCATGCTTGACCTTCCAAGAGGCCTTTGTTTTGCAATGATGCTGGGATTATTACCAGGTATAGTCTCTCAATTGAGGACGACTGTTTCAATGTACTTATATCTCATCAGCTCGATGTAGAGAGGACTATAACCTGGTAGAGGTGAGATGCTTAGACAGGGTTAAGGGGATATTGTCACTCCTTGGGGAGAGACCACCATATAGGTGTGTGGAGACTTATTATAATGACCCTTCACAGTTAATATTTATTTGGGGGCATTATTACGGCACTTTTACATGAATAGTGCCTTCTCCCCAGGTAATAACATTACTTATGTGGGGGGTGCTAACTAACAGTGCCTCTCTACATAGGTTATAGTGCTCCTATTATCTGTGAGACACTATTTTCCAATGTAGTGGGTACTAGTATTTCATTTGGGAGGACCTGTTACTTATGTGGGAGATATTAGAGCTTGTTCACATGATGAAATACGAAAAGGAATTAAGCCAAACTTCCACATCAGATTCCTTTCTATTTTCCAGCCTCGTGGCTCCCCTCTATTGACTTGCGAATGATAACATGCTTTTCCAGATGTAACTTCTACAATCACTAGATAGTTGGAAGCTAGCTGCCCTTTTTTCTCCTTAGGTAGGCAGGAGTAGCAGGGGATACTATGTCCTCACCTATCACTGTTACACATTGCTCAATAATTTTCTAGAACTTGGCAGTAAAGTTGTTAGTTCTAAACTACAGAATCTTTAATTCCTCTGTAGCAATTTTTTCTTTTAATTGAACATCTAAATGTCTATTTGTAGCTTTAATGAAGACAATTCCTTACTTATGTGCTCAATATTTAAATATATTTTGTCCATAGAGAACTTATTCAGTGTTGCAGATAATGTTGCTCTAAAATCTCTATTAACTCTACATATTGTCACTTATATATTGACCTTTACATCCACGGAGACTTTTTGTCCTTGAAATATTCAGCAATAGTTATTCAAGAAAAGCCCCAGAACTATTTTTAATTGTTGTATTATCTTTCGCTTACACATGGTTACTTTTGTAGAAGTCCTCAGGGTATATTTTGTTTTTGTTTCTTTTTTTATAAAAGGGAAATGGTATAAAAAAATAAAAAATAACCATTACTCAGCCATTAGATGGTCTTCTACTAAAGTGCCACCACTCTAGTCTCATTACTCTGCTTTCTGTCAGTTCTGTAGCAATGGTGTCATGTACATTATTTAGCTGACAGATGTAGCCAATCACTGATCTAAGCGATGATGCTGGAATAATGGCAAATAACCACTGAGGACAGTCATTGGCTGCAGCAACCACAGAAGTAATGTCCTTGATATTATTGCCGCAGCACTGGCACAGACCAGACCAGCACCACTGAAGATGGACATTTACTGGGGGCTAATGCATATTTTACTTTGTACTGTTTTTACCCAATTTTTCAGGAATAAAATTTACCGCAAGCTCCAGAGAAAACATCACCAATAAGCCATTTAAAAGGTCTCAACAAATACAAAATTGCCAACAGTCCCTGAAAATAACTTCCAAAAGAAACAAACCAGGTGGCACCACTGTTTCACGTGTCCAGCATGTCAAATACCCTTTTATAACATGGAGAGAAAAAAATAGACTGCTGCCAAGATTGAGATGGTGGTGCTCACTGTATGTAAAAGTATCAGTCCATATATAAAAAAAAAAAAAAAAAAAAAAAAAAAAAAAAAAAAAGCATTAGGGCACTCACCACCAGGATATCTGTATTTCATTACCTTTAAAATATAGGAGGATGGTAGCGTGGAGCATAACAGCAACGACTGTTTTGTGTGCTAAACACACACACACTGGCTTGCAAGTCAGAAGAAGTGTGTTTAGCACACAAAGTGGTCGTTGCTGTTATTCTCCACGCTACCATCCTCCTATTATGCACAATATTTTAAAGGTGATGAAATACAGATATCATGGTTTTAAGACGCTGGTGGTGAGAGCCATGATACTTTTTTCTTTTGTTTTTTAATCCCTGAAAGTAGGGTGTCAGTTTCTGTAGACACTTAATTTATCCCTCATTTAATGGCTGCCTTTCCCTAACCATGCTCTTTCATGGATTTGCCTATTGCTTTACCCTTTGGATCGCTCCTTTTTTGTGCATTTTTTAATTTTGACTCCTGGTCTGCTCTCTGACTGACTTATTTTGCATCTTCTGGATGGTTGTTCCCGATTGATCTCCTGGTTGTGACCCATGGCTCCATCTATAAACCCTCTAAGTCTATGTTCACATCTGAGTTGGAGTCTCCATCACAGAAACTGCCAAAAATCTTTTCGCTCCACCTATTTCAGTATAAAACAGCAGACACCCTGCAGATGCCATCATAGTCTTGGTGGTCCACAGGGGTCCACTGGTGTCTGTAGGTAACCACCATTTTAGTGGTCCAGCTCTCTGCTGACCTAAACAATGGTGTAAGGGAATTGATATATGAGCAATTTCTCAGTAGCTGCTGGTGAACCCTGGGGGAAGGGGCACAACAAGACAGTGAGCCCTAAACTGAACCCACCGCTACCTGCTTTCCTCACTGCCCTAGGTGGCAGAGGACATCTGGTCGACAAGCCCTTCCTAGATGTACGTGATGAGCCGCAGAGCCGACTGCGCATGCCCGCACTACAAGTGGACATGCACAGTCGGCTCTGCCCAGGCCCGATGCCTGGCAGAGTGAATTCAGAGCTGGAAGACACCGCGGGGAAGCTGCACGGAGAAGACTTCTAAAGGTAGGATAAGAACCAGCGTTGATTGGCCGACTGTATAGCATCCGGCCAATCAATCCTGGTTCTGCATCAAACTTTTACATTCGAATAGCGAGTGGTACTCGATCGAGTACGAGTATTTTGAGTACTGTAGCATTCGATTGAATACCTACTCGATCGAGTACTACTTGCTCATCTCTATCTATCACCTCCTTGGGTTAATGGCTTTATCTGCAGTAACCCCATAAATGACAAACATTCTGCTCTGTCTCCATGTGCCTCTCTAATATGTTCCACTAAATGTGGAGAACCCTTTCCAGTAGAGATGGATTTGAAATGTTCTCTAAATTTAATGTAAAGTGGTCTAATAGTCTTCCCTATATAAAACCGTTTACATGGACATTGGATTACATATACTACGAATTATGATTTGCAACTAATAAACTGATTTACAGTGTAAACTGCACCTCCTAAATTAACCTTCTTTTACAGCTGCATGTACCACATATCTAAAAACGTGTCCCGTCATGAACTAAGTAAAATATCACGGTCATTGAATGGTTAAACAATCATAAATAAATTAGGATTTTTGTCCTTTTATTTATTTATTTTTTCATTGAATTTATTTATTGATCAAACTGATCCATATTTATTTTGTTGGAAAAACATAGAAACATATTGGATTATCAGATCAACTAATGGGATAATTAAAATAAGCAGCGTCAATCAATGGGCGACAAGCTGATGACTTTACCCTATTGGAAAAAACACAGTCACGTTAACAAAGCCTAATCTTTACCGTATTGGTTTGTCGTGTTATGGTGTATTAGTATTTACTTATATATTGGCGATATATTGGCCACAATCAAATGACTGAATAGATTTCAGATACAAGTGAATTGTATAATACATGTCTTTCTACATTGCAGACACAAACTTGATTAGACATTTATTTATGTTTTCGTGCTGTCGATATTCCTCAGGATCATTTTTGATAAACACCATCTGGTACTGTACCTGCTACCTGGTTGGAAGACTGAATGTGCACAGAATGGTAATACAGTTCTCTCTTTATTATGTGCAGGCTATAAAAAGCATTCTTTGATATTTGTCATATTTTTCATAAAAGGAAAACTATGCTAGAATTCTAGAATGCTACTCAAGCTAAGCATTGATTTTCACCATGTTATTGTAAACTATTGCATTATTTTATTGTCTTTTTATGACATTTCCATCCATTTTTACATGTTAGATAGACTATCTCTACAAGACTGTGATAAGCATACAGTAAAACAGCCATATAACGCATTATGTGTAAGGTGATCCAAGCACCTATATCACAATAATACGGATTTATATAGAAGCTAGAGTTTGTAGGCAATGTATTTAAACTAGTCAAATATATTCACATAGACGATCAAACATACAGTAGAATTCAATTTCTATCTTTTTTTTTACATTAAAGCTCTCAAATTAATGTATTATGTGTCTTAATGTAAAAATATAAAATAAAATATGGAGAAACATTCAGAGAAACTAAAGTAAAAATGATCTTTATATATGTCATTGATACATGCGAGTGGTTCACATGGTAAAGTTCATTGTATAGGGCCACGATTTCCAGAATGAGCTGTCACTTTGTACCTGACTTCAGTAGAACATAGAAACGTGTAAGATTTATGGGAGATAGAGACCACTTGCAAATAGCCTGTTCTTCTTATTTCCTTTATATGTTAGGATTTAAAAGGTGTTTTTTCCAGGATTTTTTCGATGATGGAAACCATAAACTCCTTCCCGGCAGATACTATATTAGCATACTGGATGTTAGCATACAAAAATTAATGTACTGTTAAAACATTAGGGAGGGATTTGGGTGATAACCTGGCACATCTTTGGCACAAGATGCTTTTTTGTACCAAACATGTGCAACATCCCATATTCTGTGCTTCATTTGTCACTTTCCACAGATGTAGGAAGAGCAGGGCAGAAAGCAGGGAGGGTTAAAAGGGAAAAGATATAGTTATTATAACACACAAGTTATACAAGAAATCTATGGCAGGTACTGAAACAAGTGTATTTTGTCCAGTTTTGAAGTACAAGTGCATCTCAATAAATTAGAAAATCATCAAAAAGTTATTTTTTTAAGTAATTTAATTGAAAGTAAAAAACACATATTGAGTCATTACAAACAGAGTAAACTTTTCAAGTGTTTATTTATGTAAATGTTGATGATTATGGCTTACATCCAAGGAAAACCCAAATGTCGTTATCTCATAAATTAGAATAATTAACCCAAAACAGCTGCAAAGGCTTCCTAAGCATCTAAGAAGGTCCCTCAGTCTGGTTCAGTATGCAACACAATCATGGGGAAGACTACTAACATGACAGTTGTCCGGAAGGCAGTCCTTGCCACCCTCCACAAGGAGGGTAAGCCACAAAAGGTCATTGCTAAAGAAGCTGACTGTATCAAAGCACTTGTATAAGCCTAGCAATGTTGCCTGTTAAGGTTTTCCAGTACCCCAATTGAATTCTGGAGTCCCCTCAGTATTATGGCTGGATAATAGAGAGAAACACACGTTAAGTGTTAAAGCAGCTCTGAAGAGAAGTCCCTCTGAGCCAAAACTGTATTCACTTCAACTGTGGAATATATGTGTCATATAGAGTTACATCAAATTAAGTCATATGGGGACAAACAGGGTCTGTGGTTACTTGACATTTGTGCAAACTGGGAAATAAACAGTTACATTCATCTTCCTATAATATGATTTCATAACAAGTTGCCTCACAAATATTCAGAGAACAAAAGAACAAATATTTCACAGTATCCTGTATTTTGTCCGTGTGCTTTAACTGCACAGCGCTTTCAGTTGTGCTGATATTCCGTTCAGGGGATCCTCCTGCGGACTCCTTCCGGATGGGAGGCAAGCGCTAATGTAAACTTACTCGTCCTGCAGAACCAGCATTGATTGGCCGAATACTATACAGTGTATAGCATTCAGCCAATCAACGCTGGTTCTGCAGCAGGCTCATCTTTGCTAGTCGGGAGAGCTGGCAGCTTGCGGTTATGTGGGAGCTGACTTTTTCTCATAGGAATGCATTGACCAGCGTTGATTGGCCAAATGCTATACAGTGTAAAGCATTCGGCCAATCAACGCTGGTTCTGCTGGAGGCTCGTCTGTGAGGAGGTGAACTCTAATATTGGACCACAGCAGTCTTCATTGTGGTCCGATCTTAGACTCTGCCTCTTCATAGACAAGCCTCCGGCAGAACCAGCATGTGCATAAACACCACTATGCATAATGTGCAAGTATCTCTAAAGCCAATGATGACTATCCCCATCACTGTCCTTTACTAAGTACTACATCCAAATGGTCCATGGACAACCTTAAAATAAAGTATAAGTGGGTATAATGCAACCAAATATCAATAAGTTACCACTGGATCAATCAGCCATAATCTCAAGGATGGGGTGCAAAAACCCATTTTTTTTCTAATGCCATTTTATTCCGATTTTTCTTACAGCTTCCCAGTACATTGTACAGATTGAGAATAAGGGGCGTTCAGAATAATAGAAATAAATTAATTAATTAATTTAAAAAATAAAAAAAAGACGTTATGCCTTTTGGTAATCAGGGAGTAAAAATAAACTAAAAAGCAAAACTGAAAAGTGTCTGTGGCACTAAGGGGTTAAGGGTGGACATATCTGTAAAAGCTTCATCTACATCTTGTCTGCACATAGAGAACACACTGTCATTTCACTATCATCATACCTGTCTGCAAATGGAGGTAAATGGGAATATTATGTGGTATGCATTTAGATATATTTCCATTGCATTATATGAGAATGATCTTTATTGGACATGTACATAGTTACATAGTAGATGAGGTTGGATAAAGACATGAGTCCATCAAGTCCAACCTATAACCCTACAATCCCTACAGTGTTGATCCAGGGGAAGGCAAAAAACCCCATGAGGCTCATGCCAATTGCCCTATTTCAGGGGAAAAAATTCCTTCCCGACTCCAAATCTGGCAGTCAGTATAAAACCCTGGATCAACGTGTCCTTAAAATCTATAGACCATAACCCTTATATTTTTCTCTTCAAGAAAGGCATCGAGGCCCACTTTGAACTTGTTCAGTGAATCCGCCATCACCACTTCCTGGCGCAGAGAGTTCCAGAGCCTCGTTGTTCTTACTGTGAAGAATCCCCTTCTATGTTTCTGTAGCCCTAGGTACTGTATAATAACATTAATCTAGACACTATGTGTACTATTTATTTGGAAACTCTATGTTTTACTCTATTTTAAGCAGTGTATGATGTGGGAACTCTAGGGCAATGTCTGTGTATTGCAAGATACTATCTAAGCATTTATCTCCCTATATTATAAAAATGAATTTCTGTCTGTCTGTCTGTCTGTCTGTCTGTCCGTCTGTCTGTCTGTCTGTGCTCTAATGCGAACCAAATGACTGGACCGATCTTCACCAAATTTGGTACAGAGATACTTCAGGTATCCGGGAAGGTTTAAGATGAGACTCCAACTCGCTCGGACGTACCGTTGCTGAGATACAGCATTCCAAACACAGTGCCCCCCCCTTAGCCAATACAAACCTGCAAGACTTTCACTCATATTCCAACTGCAATACACACGGTCACTCCACATACACAATACAACACTGATATCCAAACTGAGATACACGCATCAGAGGATTAGATACACAGATCAGCACACAGTATCACACGCCAGAGGATTAGATACACGCGTCTGCACACAGTCCCACAAACCAGAGAATTAAATACGCGCTTCTGCACACAGTTCCACATGCCGAAGGATTAGATACACGCGTCTGCACAAAGTACCACACGCCGGGGGATTGGATACATGCGTCTGCACACAGTACCACATGCCAATGGATTGGATACATGCGTCTGCACACAGTTCCACACACCAGAGCATAAGATATGCACGTCTGCACACAGTACCACATACTGTAGGATTAGATACATGCATCTAAACACAGTTCAACACGCTGTAGGATTAGATACGCGCCTCTTCACACAATACCACACAGGGGAGGATTAGATACGTGTGTCTGCACACAGTACCACACTTTGGAGGATTAGATACATGCCTCTGCACACAGTACCACAAGCCAGAGAATTAGATACACGTCTCAGCACACAGTACCACACGGGGAGGATTAGATACGCGCATCTGCACACAGTACCACATGCCAGAGGATTAGATATGTGCATCTGCACACAGTACCACACAGGGGGGGATTAGATACGCACATCTGCACACAGTACCACATGCCAGAGGATTAGATACGTGCATTTGAACACAGTACCACACGCCAGAGGATTAGATACGTGCGTCTGCACACAGTACCACATGCCGTAGGATTAGATACACGCATCTACACACAGTTCCACACGCCGTAGGAATAGATACATGCCTCTTACCACAATACCACACAGGGGACGATTAGATACGTGTGTGTGCATACAGCACCACACTTTGGAGGATTAGATACATGCCTCTGCACACAGTACTACAAGACAGAGAATTAGATACGCGTCTTAGCACACAGTACCACACAGGGAGGATTAGATACGCGAGTCTGCACACAGTACCACACGCCGGATGATTAGACACACGCGTCTGCACACAGTACCACACAGAGGAGGATTAGATACGTGTGTCTGCACACAGTACCACACTTTGGAGGATTAGATACATGCCTCTGCACACAGTACTACAAGCCAGAGAATTAGATACGCATCTCAGCACACAGTACCACACAGGGAGGATTAGATATGCGCGTCTGCACACAGTACCACACGCCAGAGGATTAGATACGTGTGTCTGCACACAGTACCACATGCCGTAGGGTTAGATACGCACGTCTGCACACAGTAACACATGCTGTAGGATTAGATACACGCGTCTACACACAGTTCCACAGGCCGTAGGATTAGATACACGACTCTTCACACAATACCACACGGGGAAGATTAGATACGTGTGTCGGCACACAGCACCACACTTTGGAGGTTTAGATACATGCCTCTGCCAACAGTACCACAAGCCAGAGAATTAGATACACGTCTCAGCACATAGTACCACACGGGGGAGGATTAGATACGCACGTCTGCACACAGTACCACATGCCGTAAGATTAGATATGCAGGTCTGCACACAGTTTCACTTACCAGAGGATTAGATACGCGCCTCTTCACACAATACCACACAGGGGAGGATTAGATACGCACGTCTGCACACAGTACCACATGCCATAGGATTAGATACGTGTGTCTGTACACAGTAACACATGCCGTAGGATTAGATACGTGCGTCTGCACACAGTACCACACGCCAGAGGATTAGATACGCGCCTCTTCACACAATACCACACAGGGGAGGATTAGATACGTGCATCTGCACACAGTACCACACTTTGGAGGATTAGATACATGCCTCTGCACACAGTACCACAAGCCAGAGAATTAGATACACGTCTCAGCACACAGTACCACACGGGGGAGGATTAGATACGCGCATCTGCACACAGTACCACACACCAGAGGATTAGATACGCACGTCTGCACACAGTACCACATGCCGTAAGATTAGATATGCACGTCTGCACACAGTTTCACTTACCGGAGGATTAGAAACGCGCCTCTTCACACAATACCACACGGGGGAGGATTAGATACACACATCTGCACACAGTACCACACGCTGGAGGATTAGATACTTGAGTCTAAACACAGTACCACACCAACAAGGATTAGATTCTTGAGTCTAAACACAGTACTACACAGGGAAGGATTAGATACAGCTTTACTCCAGGTATCCATAACAACTGATAACAGGTTTTTTACTGATATCCAAAATGAGATACACATAATCACATGACTCTTATGGACATACACACAAACCACATACAAAATACACCAGTGCAAAATTGGACAATTCTTATGGGGCCACTACACAAACATAAAATGTAATATACCCGTGCGAGGCCGGGTCTTCCCTCTAGTGTACAATATATTTGGACACTGAAAGCATAGACATTGTTTTTGCTATGTACTGTACCTGTAAGTGTGCACCTGTACTTATAGAAGATATCAAGCTGGTATATAGAGTCTTAAAGGCTATGCTTCATGGAAAAAAAAATTGAAATAAGCTCTCCTACAAAAAAAGAAAAGAAATGGTTTCTCTAGTGCCAACTAGGAAGAAATCTATAAGTGGCCCTGTTTAGGAGGAGAGTTACTTTACTTAGTATGGTGGAATACGTTTAGTACTTTATGACCTTACTGTAGCAGTATGTAAGGTCTGCAACCACTGTGCCACCTAACCAGTCTGATGCTGGGCCACTCCTAAGGGCGTTATCTTAGCAGTTCTTCTATAACCTATAAGATAATAAAAAAGAATATAATATAATAACCTATAACCCATAACCCTATAACCCCCTAAAGGATCTGGATTTCACTGGAGGGTAATTACCAGGTTATTTCTTCTCGCACTGGTCCCAGTATAGGTGGAACTAGTCAAAGGTCAGAGAGGCAGTGGTGCAAAGAACTAGGGAGTCAGACAAAAGAGTGATCAAATACAAGATGAATGTCTCAGGTGGCAAGTGTGCAAAGAAGTGGACAGGCCAAAAGGTCAAAAAGTGCCGCTCAGGTTTACAGATGAGGAATAGCAAGTAATTTCAGTAAACAGAGATTCAGTTAGAACATTGTGTTACCACACAGGAACTAGCATACTAAGACCCTATGTTACTCAGGTGCTGTGATAAGGATTAAGTCGTTTAAATAGGCAAAGACTGTCTGGGATTGGCTGAGAAAGGCCTATAGGTATGTATGTTAGGTCGGGTTCACACATGGTGTTTTGGTTCGGAAATTGAAGTGGAGATCGCCTCAGTTTCTGGACCAAAAAACGGGTAGCTGCGACTTGATGCCGCTGCACTACACTAGCATCTAGTCGCGTACTCCACTCCAGATTAGGCCCAATGAATGGACCTATTTGGGAGGAGGGAGTGTCTTCAGGTGGAACAAATGGCTCCTGGAAAAAAAGAACTAACCAGCTCCCATTGATCTCAATGGGAGCCATCTTTTTGGTCAGGATTTTGAGACGAATTCGGACTCAAAATCCTGACCAAAAAACTATGTGTGAACTCAGCCTTAGACCTTCAAGTGGCAGGGAGAATTGACATGCCCACTCTATGGACAGGTCCAACTACATCAATAGCAGGAGGATGTGTATGGCTGCATGGAGAGGTAGGAACCTCATTGTGTAGAGGTGAACTATCTGATGGTGAAATAGTATGCTGGGGATCACTGAGCCCTTGAAGTCATACCATGCTGAATGCAGCCTAACCTTTGATTGACACAGATGTACCCAAATCCAATTCACAATTAATGGGAACTCCGGAGATAGCCAAGTGCTGTATTTTGGTTATATCTGGTGCTCCCTTTGAAGTGAATGGGAGCTTAGGCACACCTGTATCCAGCAAGGATTAGGCTGCCTTCAACAGGCCTGCAGTCACAGTAAGGCTAAAACACCCCCCTTTCTCAGGATCGGTGGGGGGACTTAGTGTTCAGACACTTGCCAATCAGAATGTATCCTCTATCCCAGGGGTAGGGAACCTTCGGCTCTCCAGCTGCTGTGAAACTACAACTTCCAACATGCTCCATTCACGTCAATGTGAGTTCCAAGAACAGCAGAGCCAGTATGCATGCTGGGAGTTGTAGTTTTGCAACAGCTGGAGAGCCGTACGTTCCCTACCCCTGCTCTATCCTGTGTGCCTTCATGGCATGACTCCTCTAATGTAATACCGTTACTGTAGTAATTGCAGCATAAGCAAGATCTTTACAAGACATTTTAAACAAAAAAACAAATTAAGAAAAAAAATAATCCAGGCGACTGACATTATGACGACATTCCTATTATTTTCATAGATGGACAAGTAATTAAAATTTAGTTTGGCAGTCAGAAGAATATTTTCAGAGGACAGAAAATGAAACATATGAACTTTGCTGGCTTGAGTAATGAGGAATCTGACATATTACGCAATTATTTCCATTGACTTAACAGAAACATGAAAAATCCTATCTTAAGATAAATGATTAATGTTATATATAACATGCAAAAACCAAATGTATGTAATAATTTGCTTTAGCTAAAATGTAAGAACCTTTTAAATTTGTATATATAGTATGTTAGAACAATATGCATATACAGTTATGCACAGTGTTGGCCAAAAGTATTGGCACCCCTGCAATTGTGTCAGAAAATACTCATGTTCTTCCAGAAAATGATTGCAAGCACAAACTCTTTGGTATTAATATCTTCATTTATTTTGCTTGCAATTAAAAAACGCAAATGAGAATGAAAAAAAAAAAGTCAAATCATTGATCATTTTACACAAAACTCCAAAAATGGGCTGGACAAGAGTATTGGCACCCTCAGCCTAATACTTGGTAGCACATCCTTTAGACAAAATAACTGCAAACAACCGCTTTCGGTAAGGCTCTGCTGGAATTTTAGACCATTCTTCTTTGGCAAACTGCTCCAGGTCCCTGATATGTGAAGGGTGCCTTCTCCAAACTGCCATTTTGAGATCTCTCCACAGTTGTTCTATGGGATTCAGGTCTGGACTCATTGCTGACCACTTTAGAAGTCTCCAGGGCTTTCTCTCAAACCATTTTCTAGTGCTTTTTGAAGTGTGTTTTGGGTCATTGTCCTGCTGGAAGACCCATGACCTCTGAGGGAGACCCAGATTTCTCACACTGGGCCCTACATTATGCTGCAAAATTTGTTGGTAGTCTTCAGACTTCATATTGTCATGTACACGGTCAAGCAGTCCAATGCCAGAGGCAGCAAAGCAACCCCAAAACATCAGGGAACCTCCGCCATGTTTGACTGTAGGGACCGTGTTCTTTTCTTTGAAAGTCTCTATTTTTTTTCCCTGTAAACTCTATGTTGATGCCTTTTCCCAAAAAGCTCTACTTTTGTCTCATCTGACCAGAGAATATTCTTCCAAAACATTTTTGGCTTTCTCAGATAAGTTTTGGCAAACTCCAGCCTGGCTTATGTCTCTGGGTAAGAAGTGGCGTCTTCCTGGGTATCCTACCATACAGTCCCTTTTCATTCGCCAATGGATAGTATTGGTTGACACTGTTGTACCCTCGGACTGCAGGGCAGCTTGAACTTGTTTGGATGTTAGTCGAGGTTCTTTATCCACCATATGCACAATCTTGCGTTGAAATCTCTCGTCAATTTTTCTTTTCCGTCCACATCTAGGGAGGTTAGCTACAGTGCCATGGGCTTTAAACTTCTTGATGACACTGCGCACGGTAGACACAAGAACATTCAGGTCTTTGGAGATGGACATGTAGCCTTGAGATTGCTCATGCTTCCTCACAATTTTGCTTCTCAAGTCCTCAGACAGTTCTTTGGTCTTCTTTCTTTTCTCCATGCTCAATGTGGTACACACAAGGACACAGGACAGAGGTTGAATCAACTTTAACCCATTGTAACTGGCTGCAAGTGTGATTTAGTTATTGCCACCACCTGTTAGGTGCCTCAGGTAAGTAACAGATGCTGTTAATTACGCAATTACAGAAGCATCACATGATTTTTCAAACAGTGTCAATACTTTTGTCCACCCCGTTTTTTATGTTTGCTGTGGAATTATATCCAATTTGGTTTTTTGACAATTATTTTTGTGGTTTTCCATTGAAGACAAATTAAATGAAGATAATAATTCCAAAGAATTTGTGATTGCAATCATTTTCTGGAAGAAAATGAGTATTATCTGACAGAATTGCAAGGGTGCCAATACTTTTGGCCAACACTGTATATTGTACACCCTCATCTATGGTTTTTGCATATCAGGACATAACTAACTTGTGGTTTTTGAAGATTTGCTTATTCACAATTATCTTAAGGCCCTTCTATGGCATTTCATGTGGGTTTAGGTCTAGACTTTGGACTATTGCACCTTAATCTTTTTTTTTTTCAGCCATTCTGTTATAGATTTGTTGGTGTCCTGTTGCGTGACAGTTTCAGCCAAGCTTTAGTTATTGGATAGACTTTTCACATTTGACTCTAGAGTTCTTTGGTATGTAGAGGAGTTTATGGCTGAATCAATGACTGCAAGATTCTTAGGTCCTTTACAGTATGGTACGGTATGGCGTGTTTGTGCTGATATGCTGTGTTTGGTTTTTACCAATCGCAGTGTTGTGCTCTATGGCTGCCATCTCCACTTTGGTCTTGTTTGTCCAAAAGACATTGACCTAGGTTTACCTTTAGTTAGACAGTACAAATTTAGACAGTGGAGATATAGGGAACCTCTTGGTGGCTCAGGTCCCTGATACATTTCAGATTGAACTAGTTTGGTATGCACCACACTTTAAAATGGCTTAAAACATAGTGTAGAACACTCTTAGGGCTCCTAGATATCTAATTTCCAGATACCTAAGGCAAATACACCTGAGATTGTCACCAATGGTGACACAGACACACCGAGGGTTATGATATCATGATGCTCAGCACATCCCGGTCACCGCTCAGGCACAAGCACAGACCTCAGTGGTGAGCGTGGACCACTGACATCACAGAAAAGTGCCAGATATCAACAGAAGTGAAAGAGCACCATGAGCAATGAGCAATTGAGGCCAAATTTGGTTATTTACACTTGGCAGATAACTGCAGTGGGTGACCCCCAAAATATGACCCTATTTTACAAACTACATTCCTGAAAGAATTTCTCAAGGTATACAGTAGTATATAGTCCAAGAGTGCTTCCGAAAAATTATAGCAAATTATAGCAATTAAAACCCATTGCATTTCACAGTGTCCTCATGGTGGTCATTTGTACTCAGATAGAAGACCAAAGACCTATTCTATAGCCTAATGTAAGCTCACCCAGCTTACACACATTTCCCTTCCTACCACAGCCAGTTTTGTCCTAAAAATGCAATGATTAGGATTTTTGTCATTGCATTGTACAATTTTTTTTTTATGTAGCTATATGAGAGTTTGTTTTTTGTGGGTCCAGGTCTACTTTTTAGTTCTCATTTTAAGGTAAATCTATTGCTTTGATCACTTTTGATTTTTTTCATAAGTTTTTAGATTGGGCATGCTAATACCAACCTCACATAGTGAGACATATTTCATTGATAGTTAGATATATATTTAGTTTAAGAAAAACCCCAATCTGTAAAACTTTAAACTGAACACAGGGATACCTAACGTGTATAGGTTTCACAGTATTTTTTTTAACTTTGATATATTGTAGGGAAAGGGGGTTTATTAGAATTTTTTTATTCAAATTTTTTTTGCTTTTCTTTTTACTAAAATGGCACATTGGTCAGTTTTGACTGAGACGTTAGGGGGCCTAACTCCCCAAATCAGTGTGAGCCCTGACTGCGGGGGCTCAGGGCTTGCTGGTCAGCCTTGCCACAAGTACCACAGCTCACCACCAGAGCTGTGGGAACTGCGTTTTTTACCCAATATATACCCTTCATCACCTTATTGCTCTTGTTGATCCTTGAGTTAAGGGTGCAACGCGTAGAGCAAATATACTGAACTAATATACCCTGTTACCCTGTCTGCAGACAATCATCAGAATCCCACTTAGTAGCACTTCCCTAGCCATTTGAGGGAGCCTTCACGTGGAGTAAACGCTCCGCCCATTCTGAACGTAAACTCGTTCAGAGTGAGCGGCGTTAAAAACAGATCCCATTGATTTCTTTGGGTGCCGGCATATGCGCGCTACCCATTGAAATCAATGGGAGGCTTTTTTACCTATTGCTTTTAATGTGATACACACATATGCCGGCACCTATAGAAATCAATGGGATCTGTTTTAATGACGCTCATTCTGAACGAGTTTACGTTCAGAATGAGCGGAGCATTTACTCCGTGTGAAGGCTTCCTGATAGAGTATTTTATATAGAGATATTCACTTACCTGTGACGTACTTAGAGATGTGGTGCAGAAATTTGAGTCTTGAACTGGGTTACATCCCTCTGAATTATACCCTATAGCGATATATGCAACACCCAGCATAGAAATTAGGAGGGTATTGGGGCCACACGGTGGCTCAGTGGTTAGCACTGCAGCCTTGCAGCACTGGAGTCCTGGTGTTCAAATCCTGCCAAGGGCATAAAACCATCTGCAAGAAGTTTGTATGTTCTCCCCGTGTTTGCATGGATTTCCATCCCATATTCCAAAGACATACTGATAGGGAAAAAATGTACATTGTGAGCTCTACGTGGGGCTCACAATCTACATTTGAAAAAAAATAAAAAATTAGGAGGGTATTTATGTGTTGATTCAGTGGATATCCTTTATCTGGGGCTACTATAATATTCATAGTTGGTGGTTTTATCATTCACTATTGGTAATGGGCTGAGAATATACAATTTTAGATTATTTAATAAAAGTTAATTTTTATCTTTTTTTTCCCGGGACCCTATACTGTGATACTTAATATGACTTTTTTCATTGCATACTTTGAGGAAAGAGGGCAAGAGCTATTATTTATTTTTTATATGTTTGTATAGTGAAAATTATATATAGAAAAAGAGTATTTTTAGGGCTACATTTATTTTTTTTCACACTTTTGAATTTTTTTTTTTCATTTTTTACTTTTTTTGTCCCAGTAGGGGACTTTTGCTGGTTCAGTAGTACACACATTATTCAGACTATGCAGAAGCTCATAGGCAATATCAACCAAGTAGTGCCCTGTTCACACGAACGTTTGGATTCCGTCCGCGGGAGTTCGCACGGGGAATGGGCAGTGCGTGGCAGGCACATGGACCCCATTATAGTTTATTGAGTCCGTGCGCTTTTACTTTTATTGAACAGCGCTTGCAATTGCATTTGTATTTCATTCGGAGGGGTCCCCATGCGGACTCTCCCCGGGCAGAATACAAAAGCAGATGTGAACAAACCCTTAGTCACGGCATATTGTATACACTTTATTCAGTCTATACAGAACCTCATAGGCAAGATCATCCAAGTAAGGCACGGCATATCCAGGGTCACTGATCAGACCCTGGGATGCTTTTAAGACCAGGGTCCCACATGGTGTAAACTTCATGGTTTGACCACAGCAGAAAAACCGTGGAAAAAGACACGTTGTGATTTTGAAAATTTCTTTAGGAACTTTCTGTGATGCGTTGTCTTTTTTTTTTTTTTCTGCTGCCCGCTACGTGGGGCCTTGGTCTAAGGGACATTGAAAACTCCTAAACATGCCACAGGGAGGCCAGTCATTGTCAGAATACATATTAAAATCCCTTACATAAGAGTTTAACCCCAATGATCAGAGCTTAGCTCCAACTGCAGGTGTTATATCAGGGTATCAGCAGAATGTAACATGACATGTGCTCCACATGGTTACTATACTTCTGCCGCAATCGTGCAGTGGAATGTAAAAAACTCTTCCGAGCTGCGCCATACTATTAAGTCATATGTTTCAAAGGGGTTAATGGAGGACAATTGATTAGTGACATGGAGTATACTTCATTTTCCATAAACTACTTCTGCATTTTGGGCTGTTTTTGTTAATAAATGACACAATATAATGTTTCATGTGTTGTATCATGTGATGTAAGGTTTTATTTATCTCATTTATCTTTTCTAAGACCTTCTAAAAACCAAATGTTTTTCTATTGTGGCTTAGGACATAAAACATAGAATTCAAAGAGGTTATACTAACTATATGTCAGGTTCAGGAGGTAGCCAAATACAGTGCTCAGTGATCACTGTTAGCCCCTTCATATGGTATGAAATGATAGTGTGCTTGCATGCACACCGCTGTCTTCAGACCAACAACGTGGGAGCCCAGTACTTGTCATTTGAGCAGTGGTCCCAAACACATCATACATTTATCACCTTTAATAACAAAATGTAAGTACAGATCAATATCAATCCAATATAAAACAAATCTAATTAAATTGAATATTAAATTTAAAAAAACATCAGTACAAGAAAGTGCGATTCTCTGGTCTAATTAAGGGAAACAGTTGCCGCATGAAACACTGAAAATGTTGATATTTTATTCTGTTGTTGAGACTTCTGTGTAATTTTCTGCTAAATATATAATTTCAGCTTTTTTCTCCTGATGCTAAAGAATGAATAACTTGTATTTAATGGCTGTTTTGATTGAAAATAAAATAAAGGAAAGGGTGGATTCTAATGTTCGCACAGTACTGCATGTAAGAAACTGACAACAAGCATCAAGTTTTTCACTTCTTTGAACAGTACAACATAAATATTATTATTAAGACATTGTAGTAATAGAAAATGCAAAGTACAGCAGATTAACACAAAATATCGGAATCATGTCAAGGAAATAGAGGTAATGTAAGGGAATTGGTAGAACAGCAATTCCCCAGTAGCTGCTGGTGAAACCTGGGGGGAGGGGCATGACAAGATAGTGAGCCCTAAGCTGACCCCCCCCCCCCTTCCTTCTTACTTGCCTGTCCTGTCCTAAGTGACAGGTGACGTGACAACTGGGCAGCAAAACCCTTCCTAGATATAAGTGATGACACAGAACGCAGACAAGACAAACGACAACTTGGTCCCCTTGGTCAGCTAGCCAAGGGGTCGGTCACAGTCGAGTAACGCAGTACAAATTCGTATTCCAAGAGAATAGTCAAAGGTAAGCCAGAGGTCAATATTATATCCAGTAACAAATCAGCAAGAGTAACAGCTAGCACGCACAAGGTAATAGCAAGCACCAAGGTGAATGTGAGCAAACAATAAATAGGGAGGAAGAACCTGCCCCAGACCTGGTAGGAAGATAGACTGTCAATCAGACAGCAAGGCTAACATTAACTGTGAGGGGGCATTCACACGGATAGCGCTGATAAAAAAGACTCCCATTGAGTTCAATGTGTTCATCTTTTTATCAGCATTGATTCTGCCGTGAGTTATCATGGCAGAATCAGTGCCCCCTTAAGGGGCATTCACACAGAGTAACGTGGCGCTGATTCTTGCACAATAACTCTCGTAAGAATCAGCGCTGCAAAACAGAATCCCATTGACTTCAATGGGTTCCGTTTAACACACGTAACACATTGAAATCAATGGGAGGCTTTTTAACACATTGATTTCAAAGTGTTACGTGCATTAAACGGAACCAATTGAAGTCAATGGAATTCTGTTTTGCAGCGCTGATTCTTACGTTATCATGCAAGAATTAGCATTGCGTTACTTCGTGTGAATAGCCCCTAAGAAGGGTGGAAGGGAACCGAGGTGAAGGATATGGGTGTGGTGGTAAATCAATTACTAGAGATGAGCGAGTAGTATTCGATCGAGTAGGTATTTGATCGAATACTATGGTATTTGAAATATTCGTACTCAATCGAATACTACTAGCTATTCACAGTAAATATTTGATTCAGAACCAGCGTTGATTGGCCGAATGCTATACAGTGCTATACAGCTGGTTCTCCAGCAGGCTCGTCCTTGCTAGTCAGGAGAGCTGGCAGCTTGCTGTTACGAGTGAGCTTACTTTTTGTCATAGGAATGAATAGACCAGCGTTGATTGGCCAGTGTACAGCATTCGGCCAATCAACGCTGGTTCTGCCGGAGGCTCGTCTGTGAGGAGGCGGAGTCTAAGATCGGAGCAGAATGGAGACTGCTGTGGACTGATCTTAGACTCTGCCTCCTTCGGCAGAACCAGCTGTATGGCATTCGGCCAATCAACACTGGTCAATGCATTCCTATGCCAAGATGTAGCAGTGCTGGCCGTGTGCTCAGCCCGGCTACTCCGGAGAACGAGTCGAGCTGAGCGCACGGCCAGCACTGCTACACCGGAGATGTAAGAAGTCTAAGATCGACCACAGCAGTCTCCATTCTGGTCCGATCTTAGACTCCGCCTCCTCACAGACAAGCCTCCAGCAGGACCAGCGTTGATTGGCCGAATGCTGTACACTGGCCAATCAACGCTGGTCAATTCATTCCTATGAGAAAGAGAGCCAGCTCCCTCATAACAGCAAGCTGCCAGCTCTCCTGACTAGCAAAGACGAGCCTTCTGCAGAACCAGCGTTGATTTTGTTGTGACATGTCAGTGTGTTTCTATATTAATGCTGACTGATCCTGTACATTACTGTTTCAATTTTCCCACGATCCTTTCCCGTTGTATCTGCCTTTGAATTAGAGAATAATTGGTTTATAGCTGTTACAAAAGGTTGTGCTTGAATCTTAGTTTTCTGTGCTAGAAAGATGATGAAAATGATTTAGAAATCAGTTGATATAGCATGCCATTTATTTCTAGGATATGTCTTCACAAATTCAAAAAAGTATTCCAGTCTCTTTGTGCTATGCCTGAATGGCTATACATAATGTATATAGTACAGCTGCTGAAAGTGTATACTGTATGGGTCCATTCACATGGAGTAAATGCGCTCTCATTTTGGCAAAATACACATGTAAAGAATACACATGTAAAAACAAGACTCCCATTGACTTCAATGCCATTTTTTTACACGTGGAATAAAATGTCATTGAAGTCAATGGGAATCTTATTTTTAGTATTTTGCCAAAATGAGCGCGCATTTACTCCATGTGAATGGACCCTTAAACTTTGCTTGTTAACAAAGCAAAGCGCTCATTGGTTTTGGAATGACACTTTTCACAGCCTGTAGAGTAACTTCTGGCATCTGCTGTAATTAATCAGATCAGGGCTGCTTTAACCATAGGGCCAATGGTGCACTCACACTGGGCCCTATGGTAGTTGGGCCCTCTTGGGAAAGTGGTACAGTCCTCCATACAACGATGAAGCAGGGAGCCCTCTGCTCCCTGCTTCACCATTCATCCTCTTTTCCCCAGGAGCTGCAGGCACAATTTGATGACGTCAATTAGGGTCCATTCACACGGAGGAAAATGGTGACTAATTTGGTGTGGAATGTCAACGCTGAAAAAAAAGCCTCCCATTGACTTCAATGAGTTACTTTTTTGCTTAGAAGAAAAAGGATCACATTGAAGTCAATGGGAGGCTTTTTTTTCAGCGCTGACATTCCACACCAAATTCCTCACCATTTTCCTCCGTGTGAATGGACCCTTACATTGCCCTGCAGCTCCCTGAAGACTCCGGTACAAGACAGCAGAGGAGTGAGTAGAGATGAATATTAGTGGTTTTTTTGGGGGGGTTGTGTTGCTATGAGAATCTCATCTTCAAAATGATACCAAGATCATCATAATAGATAAACACTTTGTGATAATAGATTCAGAGCAATTCGCTGACAAAAACGATGTTCGGCATTGAGATCTCACTGCAGATCTCAATTCCCGACAGCATTTTTATCTCATCTTCATAACCCTAATGGAGCCTGAGATATGGGGCTCCAAAATGCTCCCCCTTTATGCCTTAGGCAGCATCTTAGAGCTATGGAGAAAGGAGGGGATAGGAGCCGAGCTGCAGACTGAAGAGATAATAAGAAATCATCATTGTCTGTGTATAACCTATATGTGACCCCAAGGGGTAGGGTACGATAGCAAGGACTTCTGTCCATGTTATCCCCTTCTCCTATCGATCAGAGCGCATACTATACCTTTGATCTCTGATTGTTACATAGATAGATAACGTAGTACCCCTCTGAATATAACACAACAAAGAAGTATGTTGGTGATGTGACCCAGATGCACCAAATACTTACACAGAACATCCACAATATCATCAATAACATTTACATTTTTACTGTCCCTGTACTGTCTATACCTGATCTTTATAGAGTAAAATACACCGACCACCTCTAGCGATATCCATTACACGCTAAAATAAAGTCGGGCATGATGTTCAAGGGAGCTTCCCATAGAGGAATACAGAGGCAGTGTTTCCCTATTTACACCCTGGGAATCATATTTGCATATTCTTCTCACGCTAAAATAATAGCACTGAACGTATAAAACATTTCTGACTGGCAGAAAAATTCCGGTCAGATCCCATATTTTCACCCCTTGAATGTCTCCATATAAAATCCCAGTTTTTGGCAACTTTCAGATGAGTAGAATAGTGGGTGGTGATGGGAGGCCCACTTCTGAAACCTTTGCATTGGACCCACCAATGTGTAAAAACATCTCTGATTCAGATGCTTTCCCTTAGTATAAAAAGAGGTGCTTAGGCTGCAGCTGGAAGAATCCATCCATTGATGCAAGGGATTGAGAACATCAAGTAGAAGAGTGAGGGCATGTTCACACAAAGGAATCTGCCACGGATTTTCTACCCTGAACCTGAGTCCCATTTTTTTCAATGGGAGGCAGTGATCATAGTAGGATGTGGAAAACAAAACAGCATCCTGCTCGATCTTGTCGCAGATTCCACGTCTCTGGACTCCCTGCCAATTAGGTCTGTCAGTCATGTTAAATGTTTCTCAGGCCTTGCATTCTATTTTTCTTCTTATGGACCAGAAAAACTAAATATCTAATGCAGATGTGAACTTAGACTTAGTTCACATTATAAGGCTACATTAAGATGACCAAGGAGCAAAACAGCTGTTCACAGTTGTCTTGCACCCAAGAGGCAGCCGTTTTCATGGGTCCCCCATACAGTACCATATATGGAAGGATCCGTGAAAATACAGAAATAAAATAAGACAATATGGACTGTCAAAATTAAATTCACTATCATGTGAAAACTGCTTAAAGGAATCCTATCTTTCAAACACTTTTTTCTTCTGAGTAACACGTCGGAATAGCCTTAAGAAAGGCTATTCTTCTCCTACCTTTCGTTGTCTTCTCCGCGCCGCCGTTCCGTAGGAATCCCAGTTTTTGTCGGTATGCAAATGAGTTCTCTCGCAGCACTAGGGACGGGCCCAGCACTCAAACAGCACTGGGGGCATCCCCAATGCTGTGAGAGAACTCTCTCCAGCGCCGCCTCCATCTTCGTCAGCAGCATCCTCTTCATCCTCTTCTTTCGGTGCAGGTTTCAGACTTCTAGGCCTCGGGCAGAGCAGACTGCACATGCCCACAGGCCACAAGAAAATTGCCGGAGAAGACAACAAAAGGTAGGAGAAGAATAGCCTTTCTTAAGGCTATTCCAACATGTTACTCAGAAAAAAAAAAGTGTTTGAAAGATAGGATCACTTCAAGGGGGTCAAAGTTTGTGGGGTTTATTGGGTTATAGCATTCGGCCAATCAATGCTGGTTCGGCATTGAACTTTTCCATTCGAAAAGCGAGTGGTACTCGATCGAGTACGAGTATTTCGAATACCGTAATATTCGATCGAATACTACTTGCTCATCTCTAGTAATTACACCAGTGTAATTATTTTTGTTATCATGATTATTTTTTTTTTATGTTAATGTAGATTGTGAGCCCATATAGAGCTCACAATGTACATTTTTTCCCTATCAGTATGTCTTTTTGGAAATCCATGCAAACACAGGGAGAACATACAAACTCCTTGCAGATGTTTTTTTTGCCCATGGTGGGATTTGAACTCCAGGACCCCAGGGCTGCAAGCCTGCAGTGCTAACCACTGAGCCGCCGTGTGGCCCTTATTATGATTTTTTTTTTTTTTTGTCCATTTCTGTACACTTATTTTTGTACATTTTTAAGACCATTATGAGCTGTTTTTATTCACTAGGCAGCTCCTTTAAAAATAAAACAAAGGCATGGAAGTACAGTATGCAAGTTGCTTCTAAACACTTATAAGGTATCTTTCTGCCCCACAGAGCTAAGCATCTAATTTTTATACAGAGTTGAGTGCTATTTACTTGACTATTACTAGTTGTACTGTCTTTAAGCCATATTCTTTTATGAGTTTGAGCATTAAGACAAGCAGGGCTGCAGAGCAAAGCTCTCTACACAAAGGGCATTTCCATAAAAAGCTGGTCAAAATGTATGCTTCAATAGAACTTGGTCAGTTGTCATGAAATTATGGCTCATTATTATTACCCCCTAGGATGATAATAGTTTCTTATCAAAGCCAAAAGCAAATAAGCATACATTTGATTTGCTTATTATGTTTTTACTATTCATGTTTTGACTTACCCAGGTCTGTATTCTCTAAACCCTTATTTAAAAGCCAAGAAACCTACTGTATGCCGCTCTTTGTTCTGTGTAATTACGAGTGGACCAGACATGCTTAATAGTTTTTCTCTTCACCACACTTATTGTAAATAAGCAACTCTATAGTCACAAAATTGGAAGAGGACCCTTCACATGTATTTACAGTGTTCAAAAGGAAAGAAAGCAGATGTGGCCAAATATACAAAAGCCAGACGCGAGCAATAACACCACCCACTAACAGATGCTGCAAGCTATTGAGTTTCTACAATAAGAGTATACAGCTTGCATCTGATTTATTCCTTCTCGGAGGACGCAGGCACTAGCTTTTATGGGAGCTTATATACAGGAATCGCATTGCCTAATATCTGATAATAACAAGACAATTGTAACAACAAAAGCTGCAAAATAGTTCCAGCAGGAACAAATAATGATAGTTTGTTGAACACATCAAGGTCTTTCCTTGCACTTAGAAGCTCATCAAACATTTGGCCTTCTAATATCAAGAGAAATACACAACATGGGTACAGGTGACCTTCTTGATGGATTATCCATTTTCTGACTGTCGTGACTATACAGTATTTTTCACTTAATAAAACAACTAAAAGCTTTGTTCGGTGTATAAAAATGACTTTAGCTAAATATGGAAATCGTGATGATAACCCTTGAAACCATGGGCACAGCACTGGTGTATTGTGTTTCAAGTCCTTTGTTCTTCAAATAAATAGAAAATCTCAAGCAAAAACTAAAGCTACAAAATAATCCAGCAGAGGATGCATTTCATAGGCTACTTTCATGTGCGAGTATTTTGCACCAGTATTTATAAGACAAAGCCATAAGTGGGTCCAAAACATAGAAGAGGTGCAAGAAATTCTATTATACATTTCTCTATTATTAGTAGGTTCCACTTTAGCCTGTAGCCTATGGATACTGATGCAAAATACTGTATAGGAAACTGATATGTGAAAGTGGAATTACAGATATACAAGCCTGGATTTTACGTTTCTGTACAGCATATTATACTGTGTAGGGGCCACTGTGAAGCATATTCTGTGTGAGGGCAACTGTGGAGCACATTATACTGTGTGTGGGTCACCGTGAAGCACATTATACTGTGTGGGGGCCACTTTGGAGCATATTATACTGTGGGAGCCACTGTGGTGCATAATGTACTGTGTGAGGGCCACTGTAGAGCATATTATACAGTGTGGGGGCCATGATGAAGCTTATTATACTTTGTGTGGCACCTTCATTATTTACATAACACCCCATCTATTTTATAGCAGACATATGATATAATCACAGTCTGTAATTGCATTGCACGGTCACTATAAAACAGATAAGGACAATGTAAATAGCGAAGAGGTCAAATCGCTCGCAAAAGCACTATGGTCCCTTCAAACAGTTGATCAACAGGGACCCTGGGTATTAGACCCCTACTGATCTCTTACATCTCATCTACTGATAAGACTCCACAGATCAGATGTTTACCAAAACCCACAGCTCCCAGTATTATTTCCATGCTGTGTGCTACTCACTCACCATATTCTTGATAACTGTAGTTGGTGGTACTATAGTTGCATACAACTACAGGTATATTGCCCACAACTGAGGTTTTCAAGAATATGTGTGTTAATGTTAACAATTCCAGGAGCCACGCTGTTCGCTTGCCATACATAGTGTAGGGGTAGATTTAGGAAGTGCAGTGGTGCACATTGTATGGCAGGTGAGCAGCATGGCATTATTATTACCTGTAGCTGTGCTGGAACATGAAATGAAATGAACATAAGAAAATAACCACACACGAACAACATTGTGGAAGGTCAGGGAATGCAAACAAAGTATACACAAAGCATACCAGCGGGAAAGGAAATCTAAATGTACATGGGCAAACATATGTATATAAGCTACTAAACAAGCATGCAATAAGGTAAGTGCCTAAAGTGCCCAGACAGACTCTTCAAACCACACAGAATAAATGTACAGCTTAATAAAGCAAGGTACCAACCAGCCATAATATCCGTTCCCCAATGCACATTTCGCCATCACGGCTTCATCAGGGATAGGTGCTAGAAGTCTGTGTACACACCAGTATATATGTGGGTCAAGATTCAATCTTAATGAAGCATCAGGATCTTAAACAAAGCAATATGCTTTGGTTTTAAGGACTACCTTTGATGAGCTTTATGTCCCTATATTATAGATTTCTTTTTTTTTCTTATAAACCATCTAAAGATATGTAAGTGGATGTATAATTGGATTAATGTACAAAACACAAGGATTGTAGAAAGCTGTTTTACTAATGCTCTGAATGAACAAAAATTAAAAGCATAGAAAATACTAACCTAGTTCCAGTAGCCAATAGTAACCTCCCAGACCACATGATCCAAACCAGCCAAAAACACCTTAAGGCCGGGGCCCCATGGACCGGAAATGCTGTAATTTACCTGCAGCAGAGACACTGTGGGAATAAAGACAATTACACTTACCGGTAATCTGTTTTCCCTTGACTTCCACAACGGCAGTAAGCTGGAGGTATCCCCGCCCTCAGGGACAGGAAATGACACCATTTAAATAGATCCCTCCTAGAACCACCTTCAGTCGTTACCCGATTACCTTCGCTCAAGGACAATCATTAGCATTATCACAAAAATATATATATATTTTTTTTTATTTTATTTATTTATTTATTTTAACAACAGAAAAGAGAAGAAACTGTCTGGGACAGTATATACAACTACTATCACCTCAGTGAATATATGGGTTGGGTAATTAAACCCCTGCCATTGTGGAAGTCAAGGGAAAACAGATTACCGGTAAGTGTAATTGTCTTTATTCCCCGGCCTTCCACAACGGCAGTAAGCTGGAGATATACCAGAGTAATCTCAGGGGACACAACCGCAGAGAGGACCTTGCGTCCAAAGGCCAAATCTGTATTAGAAACTACATCCAGTTTATAATGTCTAAAAAAGGTATCAGGATTAGACCAGGTAGCTGCCTTGCAGATCTGTTCAATTGAAGCATGAGCCAACTCCGCCCAAGAGGTGGCCATAGCACGAGTAGAATGGGCCCTAAGGCCCTCCGGGGTGGCCAAGGCCTTGGTTTCATAAGCCAAAGAAATGGCCTGAACAATCCACCCTGCAATAGAGACCTTGCTGGCTGCTAAGCCCTTATTCTTCCCCTGGAACTGGACAAACAGGCGGTCTGACTTTCTGAAATCTGCTGATCTATCTAAATAGGAGAGGAGACAGCGCCTGACATCTAAGTTGTGAAACTTGGCTTCCTTTTCAGATTTAGGATTCTGACAAAAGGATGGTAAAACAATCTCCTGCGAACAGTGGAACCTGGAAAATACTTTGGGAAGGAAGGAGGGTTGGTGCTTTAACAAACCTTATCCTCTAATATAGTGAGGTACGGAGGCTGACACGAAAAAGCCTGCAACTCCCCCACTCTCCTAGCCGTGGTAATAGCGACCAAAAACGCTAACTTAAAGGTTAACATCTTAAATGGAACTTCATTAAGAGGCTCAAAGGGACTGAGAGGACCACATTTAAATCCCAAGGGGGTACAGTGGAATGCACCTGAGGTTTAATTCTAAGGGACCCTTTCACAAACCTTTTTAAGATAGGGATCTCAGCTAGCCTACAGTCTAAAAAGGTACTCAAAGCAGCAATCTGAACCTTAATTGTGCTTGGACTGAGCCCCTTATCCAACCCCCTCTGAAGGAACTCCAGAATCAAGGCTATGGACACCGGACCCTCTGGAGCCCTAGAAGCCTGAAAAAATCTCTGAAAGGCGTTCCAGGATCTCAGATAGATCCTATTGGTGACAGGCTTCCTGGAGGCCAACAGTGTGGTAATAACTGGATCTGAAAATCCCCTGGATCTTAATAAACTCCTCTCAATCTCCAAGCTGTTAGCTGGAGTCGATGTGGAGAGGGATGTTTTACTGGGCCCTGCATTAGCAGCTCCTCCTTGAGAGGAAGTGGCTGACATTCCCCCCTGGATAACTGTAATAGGAGGGGAAACCAAGACCTTCCGGGCCACCTGGGAGCTATCAAGATCACATTGGCCTTTTCCTCCCTGATCTTTGTTAGGACCCTCGGCAGGAGTGAAAAGGGAGGAAAGACATACAGGAGGCCGAAGTTCCAGGTCTGGGAGAAGGCATCTACTGCATATGGACTGTCCCAATGGTTTAGGGAAAAAAAACTTTTGAACCTTGGTGTTCCTTCTGGTAGCAAAAAGGTCCAACATAGGTAGACCCCATTTGTCCACCAGAAGGTGAAAGACTTCCAAGTCTAGGCTCCACTCCGATTCCTTCAGTAACTCCCTGCTGAGGAAGTCCGCTACTAGGTTCTCTGTGCCCCGAAGGTGGGTTGCCCTGATAGATAACAGATTGCTTTCTGCCCATCTGAAGATCCTTGCCGAGACATTGGACCAGTTTGGGGACCTTGTCCCCCCTTGCTTGTTTAAGTAAGCTACTACTGTAGTATTGTCCGATAGGATCTTGACATGCCTTCCCTTTAATTCCATGAAGGGCCTGAACCGACTTCCACACGGCTGTAAGCTCTCTTACATTGGAAGAACTGTTCTTTAGCTTGGAGTCCCAAATCCCTTGGACTGTGGAGGAGGATGTATGGCCTCCCCCTCCCTGCAAACTTACGTCGGTGGTAACTATAACCTGATGAGGACGCCGCCATGGGACTCCTTGCTGTAGATTTGTGGATATTTTCCACCAATTTAGGGAGTTCTTTATATGAACTAGAACCTTTACCTTCTTGCACAGAGAGGACTGCTGTCTGTCCCAGACGGAAAGCAGGAAATTTTGAAGTGGCCTTGAATGGGCCTGAGCCCATCTTACCGCAGGACTAGTAGAGGTTAGGAAACCTAACAGCTCCATCATATCTCTTATAGAAACACGAACTGACTGTTGGAAGGTCCTGATCTGGGAAATTAAGGACAACTGTTTCTCCTGTGGGAGAAAGGACATCATTAGGTTGGAGTCCAACTGGAAACCTAAGAACATCTGAGACTGAGCAGGAGAGAGATCTGATTTCTGGAGATTAATAATCCAAACCAGTCTCTGCAAAATGTCGCAGACTAAATCAATATTGGCCAGTAACTGGGCTTCAGAGGGCCCTACCAGCAGGAGGTCATCCAGATAAGGGATCAGCTGAATCCCACTGGAATGGACGTAACTAGCTACCTCAGACATGACCTTAGTAAATACCATAGGGGCAGAGGATAATCCAAATGGCATAGCCTGAAACTGAAAATGACGGATGGCAGACCCAATACAAATAGCAATTCTCAAGTAGTTTTGGTAAGCTGGATGGATAGGAATATGGTAATAGGCATGAGTGAGATCAATAGACGCCATCCAACAGCCCTGGAACAGTAGATTTACAGTGGACCTGATAGTCTCCATCTTAAATTTCTTGTATGTAATAAATTTATTTAAAGACTTTAAATTAATAATAGCCCTATAAGAACCATTGGGCTTTTTGATTAGGAAGATAGGAGAGTAAAAACCTTTCCCCTGCTCTTCTACCGGAACCTGAACAATAACTTGTTTCTGGAGGAGAAGAAAAATCTCTCCCTCAAAGGCGGCCTGCTCTGAAGGGGAAGAAGATTTAATTAACAAAAATCTATCCGGTGGAAAGGAAAGAAACTCTAACTTAAGACCCTGGGACAAAGTATTAAACACCCAAGGTGCTACCCCCATACTCTGCCAATAATTACAAAAAAATTTTAATCTTCCCCCCACAGGACCCATAGTACTGCTAGTTGGTAGATTTTCTATCAGTGGAAGAGGGGTTAAATGCTTGAATGCTGGAATCTATCTCCTGAGGCTCTCTTCTTGTCCAGGAAGTTCTTTCTGTTGGAGCGAAAGGACCTACGTTGGTTAGACTGCCTACACTCCATGGGGAACCCCTTTCCCTATCAGAGGCTTTCTCCAGGATATCGTCTAATCCTGAGCCAAATAAACGATCTCCTTCACACGGGATAGAACAAAGTCTATTCTTGGAGGCGGAGTCCCCATTCCAAGATCTGAGCCAAACAGACCTGCGGGCTGCGTTGGCGAGGGCGGCAGTTTTGGCTGAGAGCTTCACAATGTCAGCTGAAGCATCAGAGAGAAAATCTACAGCGTTTTTTAACAGAGGGACTGAATCCAAGAGTTCTTCTCTCGAGGTACCCTCAGAAATGTGGTTATCCAGTTTATCCAACCACACACCCAAGGCCCTGGCCGTACAGGTAGCCGCCACACTAGGCCTGAGAATAGCAGTAGCCGAATCCCAGGTCTTTTTAAGTAAACTCTCAGCTTTCTTATCCATCGCATCTTTAAGTAGACCGAGGTCTTCAAAGGGAAGATTTTTTAGACATTTTTGCCACCGGGGCATCCACTCTAGGAGTATTATCCCAAACTCTAGAATCTTCCTCAGAAAAGGGATATTTTCTTTTAAGGATTTTTGGAATTAGCATTTTTCTTTCTAAATCCTTCCATTCATTCGAGATAAGATCTTTGATATTCTGATGTACTGGAAAGACATGATTCTTCCTACGACCCAGCCCCTGAAACATCTGATCCTGAATGCTGAGGGGTTCTTTAGCTTCCTCTAGGCCCATTGTGGCCCTTTTACTAAGGGCTGCGAGTCTTCGATAGAACAACACGGCTTCCCAGAGTCGTCCAGAGAGGAATCAGACTCCACCCCTTCCCCCTCACTATCCGACACTACCAGAGCAGGTGAGGCCTGGGGAGCATAAGAAGTGGATGGAAAGGCTGTGGGAGGCCCTGTGACCTGTGGTAACCTCTTATCAATGGCTGAGTGGACCTCATCCTTAACAATAGCCTTAATACTATCCAAAAGAGATGGTGATTCCTCCGCCACTAATTTCTCAGTACATTTGAAACGAAGTGTTTTTTTGTGAAGACTCGGTAAAGACTTTTTGCAAATAGCACATTTTTTGGAAGCCGACTTTGTGCTGGCCGCTTCCTTAGCCTGAAAACACAAACAGATAAAAGAACTACTAACATAAGTTCCTTGAAGTGACTTAAACCACAAACAAACTAGCAGAAAGAGAAGGAGGGACCCACCGGGCTAGGAGCTTTGGTAGAATCCATCAGACCTCACACCGATCCTTAAGGAGCCATTGTAGACCACTGCATATACACAGCAACAAGGTAGCAGCAAACCAAGTATCAGACTGCAACCTGGGATTTTGAATCTGGCGCCACCCGGTTAGGCCACGCCCCCTAATCACCTACCTTTGAGCTGCAGCTGAGCTCCATATGCCGGCCGGTGAAAAGGAAAGGAACAGTGTCTCCTGCTACTACCTGAGGCTCCAGCAGGCAGCAGCGAGGTCTGGGACGTCTGGCCGGCTTACAGCAGCCGCCTGCGACCAGGAAAAGCCCAGGAAAATACCACCACCGGCGGATTTACATCTATCTAGCACCGGCAAGGCCGTTCAACAGCAACAACCCAGGGAGCCGGATGCCTCGTACGGTCTCCCTGGCAGCACACCGCTACCCAGGGACTTCCATGGACGCGTGCGGTAAGTAACTGATGGTGTCTTCATCCCGCAAGGGACAGGAAATGACTGAAGGTGGTTCTAGGAGGGATCTATTTAACCCCTTAAGGACCCGGCCATTTTTTGGTTTCGCATTTTCGTTTTTCCCTCCTCACATTTCAAGAGCCATAACTTTTTCATTTTTCAGTTCACAGAGTCACATGATGGCTTATTGTTTGCGGGACAAATTGTACTTTGTAATGGCATCATTCAATATGCTGTGCAATGTACTGGGAAGCTGGAAAAAAATTCAGAATGAGGTGCAATTGGAGAAAAAATGCATTTGCGCCATTTTCTTATGGGTTTAATTTTTACAGCGTTCACTGTTTGGTACAAATGACATGTTACCTGTGTTCTACGTGTCAGTATGAACGCGGTGATACCAAATTTATATAGTATTTGAAATGTTTTGATACTTTTAAAAAAATGATAAACTTTGCAAAATAGAAAAAAAATTTTGTGTCATCATGTTCTAACACCTGTAACTTTTTCATATTTCCATGTATGGAGCTGGTTGTGGTGTCTTTTTATGCGGGAAAAGATGACGTTTCTATTGATACCATTTGGGGAAAGATCTGATGGTTTGATCACTTTTTATTCAATTTTTTATAGGAGGCAAAGTGTTGAAAAAAACGCTTTTTGGCGGTTTTTATTTTTTTTGCCGCTACGCCGTTCGCAGTACGGGATAAATGTTTTAATATTCTAATAGTTCGGGCATTTTGGAGCGCAGGGATACCTAATATGTTTATGTTTAATGTTCTTTAATTACTTTTATAGCTAATCTAGGGAGAGGGGGGTGATTTGAACTTTTATATTTTTTTTATTTTTTTAATACTTTTAAAAACTTTTTTTTTTCTTCTGTTACATTTATGATCAGACCCCTTAGGTACCTTGAAACCTAGGGAGTCTGATCGCTCATACTATTCACTGCAATACTACAGTACTGCAGTGAATAGCAGAATCCCAGCACTTCTATTAGACGATGCCTCTGGCCATCGTCTAATAGATCTCGTGCAGAGACAAGACTGGAAGCCTTCAATAGGCTTCCGGCTGTCATAGCAACCGATCACCGCCCTCATGTGACATTCAGGAGGGCGGCGATCGGCGAAACATGGCGGCGCCCATGCCGCCGGCGCCGTTTACACACTGCGGTCACGTTTGACCGCAGTGTGTAAAGGGTTAACAGCAGCGATCGGCTCGGGCACCGACCGCTTCTGTTATTGGCAGGTCCTGGCTGTATGATACAGCCGGCATCTGCCGTGTATGGAGCGAGCTCAGCGTGTGAGCTCGCTCCATACATCCCCATGCGACCCATGACGTACAGTTACGTCAAGGGTCGCTAAGGGGTTAAATGGTGTCATTTCCTGTCCCTGAGGGCGGGGATACCTCCAGCTTACTGCCGTTGTGGAAGTCTGGGGAAAAATCGCGGCGTTGTACAGTGCAGGCAAAGTGGAGAGGATTTGTGTGAATCCCATCCCCACTTTGAGGAAGAGATTGCAGCGCGGACACGCCGTTGCGGCTTTGCAAATCGCAGCATGTCAATTAAATCTATGGAAACGCCAGCGGCTTTCCTATAGATATAATGTTAAGAGAAAATCCTCAGAGGAAAACTCTGTGAACTTTTTCTTAAAAGCGCTGTGGAAAGAACCGCAATGCGTTCACGTAGCGTTCTTTAGTGCTGCGGATACAGCCCGTGGGGCCTTAGCCTAAGGCTAAGGTCTCACGTTGCAGAAACGCAGTTTTTTTTGTTGCGGTTTTTTGAGCCAAAGCCAAGAATGGCTACATAAGGAATGGGAGATATATATGTAGTTCTTATTCTTCTACCTTCTGCTCAATCCACTTCTGGCTTTGGCTCAAAAAACCGCAACAATATCTGCAACAAAAAAAGCTGTGTTTCCGCAATGTGGGGCCCCGGCCTAAGGGTCAATGCACACAGTTTTTTGGTGAGGATTTCGACGCAGAATCCGCCTGAAAACCAGCCTCCAAAAAAAGCCTCCCTATAGAGTTCAATGTGCATTGATCCTTAGAGTAGTGAATGAATACTCTATAATGTAAAACTCTAGTGCATCCATACAGTAGTGGTAGCCAGTGGCTAATATGGAATTCTCTCTAACGTCACATTATGTAGATTTGCATTCATCTCCAATGATTTCTACATGTGCTGCTTTTAATATATGTTTTAATTATAAGTTTGACCTGGATTAATCCCTTACCTCACTGTCTCATTTGTACTTTTACCTCTAAGAGAACACATTATATCTGGTCTGTCCTGTACGAGTTCTGCATCAAGAGCCATTGTTTTATCTGCACAGCTAAATGATTGTCTTGTTGCTATAGCAAAATGTTTTTACCTAGACGGGGAATTTTTTCCATTGCACTACCTGCTATAAATTCAGCCATGAATTTTTCTCTCTGAGTTTTATTCTCTTACGATGATTACTTCACAGCAATGTCTTCTACTGTTTATAAATCCACTTTTAGGTACTTTAAACAACATATATTGCTACATTTTGCTATGGATGGTTTCATTTTCTTTTGTTCAATGTTGCTATATTTTGTCCTTTCTTCCTTTGGAAAATATATTAGGTTTTAATACAAATAGTATCCTTTTCACTTATGCATGCATTTTAAACAAAAAAAAAAAATCTCTTTTTTTTTATATCTTACAATTTCATTTTCTCAGAGCTAGCTGGTATCTCCCAGGAGAGGCTGTAAAGTGTCTAGTTTTCATACTAAAAAAAAATGTGAACCATATAAAAAGTGAAATAAAAAAGATTTATGGTTTAGATTCTCGATTAAGTGTATGCCCAGTATAGAACGGGCTGTCATCCTTATAAAACAAGCAAGAAAAAAGTGCAAAATGAGTAAAACCATTGTATCTGACACCTATTGCAGGACGCCAAGGTTTATGAATATTACCAGTAGTTAGAGGATTACTGTCATATTTCTTCAATAGCAATTTCAGCAGCGTGAGTACAAGATTCTCTTGGCTATATTAGAATAAAAAAAGTTTATATGCACATAATTCTGTGTTATACCTAATAATCCTGATAAGAAAACTTGACTTTTGTAGAATGTTGATTTTTTTTGTTATTAAAACAGTTAATTAAAACAAGTGTAAACAGAGACAAAGATTACGGTGTGTATGTCTATTTCTATAGAAAGATTCACAAACAAGTGAATTGTTAGGTAATTAAATAAGTAATAAAAACAAACAGTAATTCGCTTAACTACTTAAGCAACAGATTTTTCACTTTCACTTTCAGGATCTCACGGAAGATGAGATTTTTTATACTTGCGTTATCCAGTACTGCAGTACCAGGCTGTCAAAATAGTGCCTTCCCTCCCAAATTACTGTGACCAGGTTTAACCGCATTGACATATAGATATAGAAAAGTTTATTTTTACTGATAACTTGCTGCAACATGAGATCACAGAGCACAACATAACCTACTGAAATAGTCAAGAATATCAAGTTAAACTTTGCTACATCTCTACCAGTACATAGATGTGCTTCTGCTAATATAGAGTATATGAAGGGGTTAAGGTTAAGGTTATACACAGGACCTCAGAGTTGCCTCCAATTGTATAGTAAAATTTAAAGTGCAGGAACATTTTCTTTTTTGTTGTTGGATATGCTAATGCTCTAGAGAAAGTGGTATGGTCCAAATGACATCAGTCTATCAAAAGGAAAATATAAAGATTCCATAGTACAACGGCACAGGAAAAGCTTCCTATCTTCCAGACGTCATAAATTTTGAGAACTGCATCTCTGCATTTAAGCCCAGATTCTAAACTAGAAACGTGTTCAATATTACCCTATACGTTTCTTTAATCCGTCAGACTCATGCCTTTTTCACACTTATACCTGCTATCGTGTGTCCTGAATCTGCCAAAATCACAGAAAAACTGATTGAAAAAACGGATTCAACGGTTTACAAATGGTCCTTTTAAAAACTCATTCACATTAATGAGTTATAAAGGCAATCTGCAGGTGTCCATTTGCAGCCGTGAATCTGCTTTTCTGGACAGACACAAAACCCTGCATGTGCAATGGAATAGGATGCCAGTATGTGAAAAATCTTTTTGGAGTCAGAAATCCCCTTTAACCACTTCAGTAACTGGTCAATTTCTCTGGTGCAGGATCAGACACATTTTCAGTTTTTTTTTCCCTATACGTGGTTTTGAGGGGTATAATATTTTTAACATTTGGGTTATTCAACTAATTTTTTGTCTTTTTTTTTTTGTGACACATCGTGCTTTATTTTATGTTGTTTTTATTTTTGCATGTTTAATTTTTTTTTTATATCCAGGAAGATAAAAACTAAAAGATAACATCACATCATGCCTGTTGCTCCCAAAAGACTCTGGGACCAGAGAGAGGAGTGAATGAGGGAGCGGGAAAAGGTGAGTAATAAGGTTTGTTATATATATATATATATATATATATATATATATATATATAAACACAGTGGGGGACACAAAACTATGAGGGCAACGAGGGGGGGGGCATGACAGAAATCTGCGGAGGCAATATTTGGGGGAAGCATGAAACTGTGGGGGCAACCTGGGGTGAGGACATGATACTGGGGAGAGGGGGGTGGAATGACACTGTGGGGACAACCTGGGGGGAGGTGGGAGGACTTGATACTGTGGGGGCAACCTGAGGGGGGCATGTCAGTGTGGGGGATATCATACTGTGTGGGTATCCTGGGGTAAGGACATGACATGGTGGGGGGCAACCAGGGGGTGAGTAAACATGAATTTGTGGGTGCAACTTGGAGGGGGACATGAATCTGTGGAGGGCAACCTAGAGGGAGACACAATATGTCCCTTATAATATGGGGCCACTAGGGAACCATTATACTGTGTGAGAGCCACTAATCGGCATTATACTATGTAGGAGCCATTGAGGGAGCATTATAATTTGTGCAGGTCAGGTATTTCTAGGTGGTGGTGATGGAGGGCCTATTTCTGAAATCTTTGCACAGGGCCCACCAATATTTTAAAATGGCCCTGGTTGGTCTCCACTCATACCAATAGAGGGGAGTTGCTAATGGGGACATTCATATGTGGACAAACACTGTCTTTGTGAGACCACCTCTCTAATATGAAAGATAGGCAAATGTAATCAGTCTCCAAAAACACTGCATTTATGACATACAAAATAGTAGCAGCAATAAGTCTTATTTGGTCCTGTGGCTCTGCAACAAATTTCATTTATAGGGGATATCAACATGAAGAAATTTAAAAAGTTCGTAGTTGAGATAAATTAACTGAGATGTAATAAATATTAATGTTGTATTATTACTGTATGCTTGCCGTATACGTAACTGTATACATTACTGTAATGCTGTATATTAATATAAATTCAACATTCCATAAGGTCTAACACTGGGGACAATACTGGCGATTTTCCCTAATGTAGTAAGTAAATCCTACATTTTTATATATCTTCAATGATCCTACTATAATTCCCTCATTGAATGTCCACAGTGAATTCAGAAAAGGTCACATAGGGCATTTCAATGAATTCATAAATTATAACCTGCGCAATCTACAATATGTGTAAAGCTGTAATTCCTCCTCTACTCTGTGTGCTTTACTGAATCCTGCACTTGCCTGTTGGATTTTCTGAAGCTAAATGAACCTGAATCCATCTCCTTTTCTTTTTTTAGCCCTCCCACGTAACAGATTTCAGCATATTTCATGCATCTGCTAGGCTTACACTTTGGGTCTCATCCATAGCCCATCTTTCCTTCTCTGTCTTTGCATTTATATGACTTAGTATGTAGCACTGATAGATTTTCTATTTTACTGTCAGTCATCGGCTGCTATAGCACTGTAGCAATATGTGCAAAACATATGCCATGGTACTAAACTTTGCTTAGATTTTGCTATTTTGTTGTTTTTGTAAGGCAGTGTTAGCTATAACTGGTGCATGATAATGCATTATGTTTGGCAAGGTTTTGTTTTGTTTAGTCATTCATGCTTGTTGTGTAATATAATATTCATTCATAATGATGCCATTAAATAATTCCAAATTGTGATTTTTAATGAAAACACTTCATTTTACGACCAAATAGATGTCATATGATGTATTTACTCTTCTTTAATTTTTCTATAGCTCAATTTTAAGAACATAAATAAAAGAGACCCATCAGAAGATTTGGACACCAATATATTCTCATTCCCCTGTGTAGATAACACCTGTAATATTCACCAGGACACGAGAACATATTCACCAGCCAACATACAGGTTGGCTTCATTGCACATCTGCTCAACATGCAGTGTATGAACAGTGGCGAAAAATATAGTGACTAGAGATGAGCGAACAGTAAAATGTTCGAGGTTCGATATTCGTTTCAAGTAGCCCCTCAATATTCGAATACTAAAATCGAATATCGAACCCTATTATAGTCTATGGGGGGAAAATGCTCGTTTCAGGGGTAGGCAACGTTCGATCAAATTATACTTACCAAGTCCACGAGTGAGGGTCGGGCTGGATCCTCCGAGAAGTCTTCTCCTTGCAGCGTCCCCGCGGCGTCTTCCGGCTCTTCATTCACTCTGCCAGGCATTGGGCCTGGACAGAGCCGACCGCGCATGCTCGCACTACAAGCAGACATGCGCAGTCGGCTCTACCCAGGCCCGATGCCTGGCAGAGTGAATGAAGAGCCGGAAGACGCCGCGGGGAAGCTGCACGGAGAAGAAGGTAGGAGAAGAACCAGCGTTGATTGGCCGACTGTATAGCATTCGGCTAATCAATGCTGGTTCTGCATCGAACTTTTAGATTCGACTAGCAAATGGTACTCGATCGAGTACGAGTATTTCGAATACCGTAGTATTCGATCGAATACCTACTTGATCGAGTACTACTCTCTCATCTCTTCTAGTGACTTTGGCTTCATCAAAGAACTGAGCATGGACCAGGAGCACCAGAGATGATTCTGATGAGAATATGGGACTCATTTCTTGGTAACTATTAAAAGTTGGTGTGGGAAGTATTTTTACCGTTCATTTGATCTAACTATGTCTGCCGACCTTGAAAAAGTGCTGAAAAGCAGGATATTTACAAATCATTTTCTCAGATGACACATCAATACAAGCATTCCCAACTTGGAAATAATAATCAAGCTAATTGTAGTAGCGTCCATAAAGAAATATGTTGCCCGGAACTTTAATCAAATCTTAACAGGTAACATGTATGGTAGTAAAGTGAGACAAGTATATGAGAATATGAGTCTGAACTAAACTGCAACATTTCTGGGAAAATGTTTTTGCTATGTAAGGTTATGTATGCAGTCAGAAATTTGAGAGTGGCAATTTATCAGGTTTGGCAGTACCTCAACCACTGTACACACTAGTACTGACTGCAGCATTGTGAAGTTGGAGCATTGAGGTGGATCTAGTAGCTGGCAAGCTGCTTCACCTGTTAATGATTGACTGTAAAGACTGTGGCCAGGTACGGATACCTGGAGGAGACATGGAAATTGTGAGCAGTTCAGGGTCACTTACTGAAACTGTCGGATGAGCCTAGTGTATATGTGTTGTATGTCATGCAGTATTACCATCTACTTGACTTGACATCAACATTAATGGGGTGACGGGGCCACACGGTGGCTCAGTGGTTAGCACTACAGCCTTGCAGCGCTGGAGTCCTGGTGTTCAAATCCCGCCAAGGACAAAAAACCATCTGCAAGGAGTTTGTATGTTCTCCCCGTGTTTGCATGGATTTCCATCCCATATTCCAAAAAAGACATACTGATAGGGAAAAATGTACATTGTGAGCTCTATGTGGGGCTCACAATCTACATTAAAAAAATAAATAAAAAAAAAAACATTAATGGGGTGCATATGTTTGGAGTAGCAGAATGGATTTAAATAAGTAAAGCATCAAAATGCTGAGGGTTACAGATTATATATGTCATTAGGCTTTGCTTTTCAGGCCTCTTTAAGCTTTGTGACATCAGTGAGGGGTTATAACCCATGGGGTAAGGACCCACGTTGCAGAAACGCAGCATTTTTTTGTTGCAGATTTTGCTGTGGTTTTTTGAACCAATGTCAGATGTGGAATTAATAGAAGGAAAATGTCTAAGGGTAAGTTCACACTGAGTAAACGCTAGCTTATTTTGTAGAGTAAAATTACACTTGTAAATTTTGCTATCCCATTGACTTCAATGATATTTTTTACACGTGTAAAAATACGCCTGTAAAAATATGCCTGTAAAATGTCATTGAAGTCAATGGGAGTCTTATTTTTACACGTGCATTTTGCAAAAATACACGCGCGTTTACTCAGTGTGAATGCACCCTAAGCTTTCATATTCCCCATTCCCTTTGTAGCCACTTCTGACATTGGCTAAAAAAGTCTGCAACAACAAACTGTTTCCGCAATGTGGAGCCTTAGCCTTACACTAATTATTCTCAGTGTGAGACAGTTGCCTGTAGTTTCCACCAAGCGCTGTGCCTGTAAGGGACTCTGTGACTGCCAAGTATTTTACCTAAATGTGTCTGCTTTATACTCTAACCATGAAACTTAGTGCCTCCTGTTGGACTGACGTTTACAAGCCTGTAGCATAGTGCCGTTGATGGACACTTGGATTTCTTGGGCATCCACTTGGAAAATGTGGTTCAATGTGGATACATTTAAAGTTATGCCTCTGGGTGCTGATAATCTGTATGCTACATATGTTCAAGGGGAAGTAAATTGGAAAAGTAAATAATATTACCACTTTACAAAGCCTCATCTGAAATATGTAGTTCAGATCTGAGCACCAGTTCACAAAAAGGATGCCCTAAAGCAGGGGTAGGGAACCTTTAGCTCTCCATCTGTCGTAAAACTACAACTCCCAGCATGCATACTTGATCTGCTGTTCTTGGAACTCCCATGGAAGTGAATGGAGCATGTTGGGAGTTGTAGTTTCACAGCAGCTGGAGAGCCGAAGTTTCCCTACCCCTGCCCTAAAGATAGAAAAGGCACAAAGTAAAGCCACACAACTTGAGCAAGGAGTACCTTAGTTATAAGATAGGATTAAAGAAATTAAATGTATTTAGAGATGTCTAAGGGATGTCTGAGGGGAGATATGATTAAGTGATGAGAAGATGTGTTAGACAAGATTAATTTATTTAAATGGCTCAGAGAAAAAATATAATGAAAATATAAAAAATTATTCCATATGAAATACCTTTCAGGTACGGTTTGGCCATGGCGGAAACGCTGCGGCAAAAACTGCGACATTTTATAGTCACTGCAAAAGCGAATCTCAACCACACATTGCAGAAAAATACATGCAGTGGATACGCTCTAATTTCCAAAACCGTTGGAGATGTGGTTTCCTCATTGGTGTAATGGAGGAAAACTCTTCAGACTTTCTGTGAAAAATGCTGCTGGAAACAAAACGTCTTTTCCCACTGTGCTTTTTGGCTGCAGCTTGCCATGTTGGGCCTAAACGTCAAGGGGGCAAGCCAACCGAATACAGAAAATAAAAAGCTGATCACAACAGGAACACAAGGGTTGGCGTCTTTAAAAAAGGTGAAGATGCTTTCTAACCATAAAATAAGGTATAAGGTCACAATAGGAAATAATACAATTAAACAGATACTGTTGAAATCTTGCTTGTTTCATATAGTACCTGACAGCAATGTGAGTGATCAGTGCCCAAACATGACCAGTTGGAGAAGGTCTCTGCAGTACCTGGTAACTTAAAGGACTTAAATCTGCATATATGATAGGAAAATCTCCAGATTGTTAATAAGTGAGCAATAAAAAACAGAAGGTGACAGCACAAGTTCTGCTGGTGTACCTTTCTTATATTTTTGCTTTGTTTGAAAGAAAAGTGACATGTTCTGAATCATTTTTTAATTGAACAAGCTCTAAAGAACAAGGGCACCTTGTATATGTCTGAATATCTCCTTTGGCTTGGATTATTACATAGGTGTGTGTGTAATGTTGTATATGTTTCCTATTTTGTATCTGTTTTAAATATTCCATATAAATAAATATGCGGCCAAATCTCTTACAACAAATCATAATGCAACAAGGGAGGGGCTGTCACGTACATGTTGTGAAGTAACAGAATGTATAGTGGTTTCATGGTTTCATGGTGGATCTGTTAAATGCTCGTCCAGATCTCTATTATAGTGCAGCATTGTATGTACCCTACTTTTTACAAAGCTTACAATACAGTAGGATAAAGTCATACCATGTGGTCACACAACTCAATCTCATGCCCACACCATCCAAGGGTTCTATGCTCCATACAGTACATGTCCATTGCCTTATTGTATAATATGTCCTATTGCCATATTACTTTTGTATAATTGCAGGTTTTGTACATCTGAGAGTGAGTCAAAAAATTATCAAAACGTTTTCATGTCTTCCCGCACCTTTTGACACACTGACAGTGTGGGTATGTGTCAAGTCATGCATACATATTTATTTATTTATTATGGTTATGATGGTTTAACATGCATGTTCTTTATAGACTTGTTTCTACTATTATACACCACTTTATGCCTTTATGAGACTTTATTTCTTGACTCTGCACACTTGTCCTTACATTGTATTGGTAACAATGGTTAATGAATTACCTTATCCCCATATGTATTGTTAGTCTATTGTCCTTTATGTATTTTCTGCTTTTAGTAGATATGAATAAAATTCTTTATATGTTATTAAATCTTTTTGTGTGTGGATAGTAGTCTTTTTTTGTTCTTAGCTAATGAGTAATAATCGCTACTATGATGTAACGCCATAATAAATTTGTTGCCATTTTGGATGAGATGCAGTTTACTAAACAGGCTTCAACTGACCCATAGGTGAACAAATGAATGATGGGTCACTGTGATGGGTCCAGTGAGGTCATTGCATTTGATGCAGGTACTTTGTCCAGCATCTCAACAAGACTATGCACCGGTGTAATAAATTAAGTAGATTATTTAGGAAACTTTCCATTTTTTTTTATATGTAGACATATTTGGTTATCAAGTTACTGTTCACAACACTTTAGGTTAGGTAATATTTACATGTAGTTCTATAGTGGGCGCTCAGAATCAGTTTTACTTATCGGCCCTAGGCACCCCAGCCTGACAATGATCCTAAATGTACATGCTTGTCAGACATGTAATATGTTCTTATTCAACTATTATACAAATCTCTTCTCCTAATGTCTCTCCTCTTATTTCCCCTGATGAATCAATACTACATATACTGTATATACAACGCGTAAAGATTAAACTGTACATTAGGGATTAGAGATGGATAGTTCTGCTGATCAGTTATCTTGAATATCTATTAGGACCAGTGAGTTAGGGTGAGTTTTAGGGGTGTGCGATGCAGTTCTTCAGTCCTATCTACATACTTATTACAATTTTTCATGGGAAATTTACCCATGCCAATTACAGGTCAATGATATAGTATGCATCATATGTTATTAATATATATATTTTTTTTTTTAGAAAAACAAAGTTTTTGTAACACTTTATGCATTTTTAGTGATAGTATATTTAAAAAGGAGTTGTCAGTTCTTGATGATGGGCTGTAAATTTACAATTCAGTGATAATGTAAATGTAAATTTTATATTATACAACTGGTTGTATTGGGAAAAGGATGACTTAAGTAAACCATTCTCTTGAAATCCCCAGAGATTAGGTATTTGTGTCTAATAATAGTACTTAAACAAGATGCTATATAAATCATGTCCATTCTAACCTTTGCTTACAGCAGGTACATTCTTGCATTTCTCCTAGATGGCAAACATGGGTTTTTTTAAGTTTCTTATTGAAACCTGAGACTGTGCAAAGTACAGTATGAAAGTCACCTTGTAGCCAGGAAGTGATCTTTGAATACTTGAATAACTCTCTAACTATAAATCTAGTGCAGAACTACTGTACACATTAGAAAATCTCAATGTCAGTCATGGTATTTAACCCCTTTTTGACCTAGACATTTTTATATTGTTATCACAGTGTTCCAAAAATAATAACCTTTATGAACCTGAGCCAGAAGGGCTACTATGTCTCATTAGGGAGAGACAGGACTAGGACTTATTAGATCATGCATGCCCTGCTAAGAATTCTTGGTAAGGAATACACAAAGAAGACATCATAATACCCCATATGACCTCTCACACAGTCAGACAGTACCAGGCAATAACCTTGAAACAGCTGTCTTCTTTTTATTATTATTTTAATCTATAGGGTGCTACCTACCAAAAGATGGTGCTAGAGCACATTCCTTTTTCCACCAATGTGGTAATATTGACATATTCCTAACTTTAATAAGCTAAAGCTACACATAAGGTATAAATATTTTACATAAATATACGGTAGCTACTAGGTCTAGGTTTTTTATGAGACAAGTGGTTTACAACTTGTATACTGTATGTATTATAGTATCTTAACACAAAAACATTAGCATCTTAACCTACTAAATTTGATGGGGGGGAAACAATCGAAAAAACTCCAATTATCGTGAGCATGAACAAGCAAGAGACAAGTCTGCGGAGCTTTCACAGGTTTCAGGTAGAGTCGTAATGATCATAGAAAGGCTTTCCTTTCTTCCTGAATAAGGATAAAGGAAAAGAAACATAGACCATGATGGCTCTGCAGCTTATTTTTGCAATCATTTATGCATATTTTTATTACTTTGAAGTTACAGCTGATTTTTAGACATAGAGCTCAAAATCTTCCTACTTCTGTTTACACAGTCATACAATTCTGGCTTCATGGACTCACAATTAGGGGGCAATAACTGCATATGGATTGTTTGTTTCTAACTCGCATAGTTATTTCAAAATTAGTAGGAATTGCAAGAAATCAGTATGAGGTACTGTAACCGTACCTTAGTGGTGCCTGCAAGTAAATGCTATAACTGCCTCTATAATGTGAGTTTGTATTACTACTCTATTCTATGTCCCCTAATGTCCACTCTGATAACGCTTATCTCAACTGAATCAGAATCAGAATGAACTTCAACCTACAACCCCACAACCACTGTATTGAACTGTTTAGTGCTCTTCCCCCATAACCTGCTTCTCCACCATCACCATAGAAAAGCTCTAAATCCTAATTTCAAAATTGCACCTCACCACCTGTGAGCTCAACCCCATCCTCTTTCCTAACCTCACTGAAGTCTTTACTTATGTTCTAATCCACCTCTTCAACCTACCCCTAGATAGTGGTATTTTGCCATGTGCCTTCAAAAATGCTTTTGTCACACCAACCCCTAAAATAAAATCCCTCAACTCATTCTCTACAGCCACCTACTGCCTCATATCACTTCTCCTGTAAGTTTCAAACCTCCTTAAACAACATGTCCACTTTCAAATATCCTTCTAGCTCTCATCCAATTCACCCTTTGAAAGACTACAGTCAAGCTTCCAAACCCATCACTGCACTAAAACCACCCTAAACAATGAGCTGCCACATCCAAATGGCACTGGTCTGTTCTCCTCCTCCTTTCCTTTGTCCTTGATACAGCTGACCACTCTGTCTTGTTACAAACTCTCATCCTGAGGAATCATAGACTTGGCCTTCTCCTGGATCTCTTCATTAGAGATGAGCGAACACTGTTCGGATCAGCCAATCTGAACAGAACGCTCCCATAGAAATGAATGGAAGCACCTGTGACGCTGACTTTGCCGGCGGCCGGCCAGCGTCACAGGTGCTTCCATTCATTTCTATGGGAGCGTGCTGTTCGGATCGGCTGATCCGAACAGTGTTCGCTCATCTCTACTCTTCATATCTCACCAACCGCACATTCAGCATCTTCCATTTACACACCACCTCCTCACCGCACTCTATTTCTGTAGATTGTCCCTCAATGCTCTTTTCTGATGTTCTCCATCTACAGTCTCAGCCCTGGCCCTGGCTTTCAATAACATTCAGATATACCTCTCTGTGCCAGACATTACCACTCTGTTGTCCAGAGGTCTAAATTGTATTGCAACCTTATTCCCATTTGTGACTTGATATTATTCTTGATTACTATTAAACATTCTATTTTAATGTATTTACCCTTTTGGATTCTGAATATTGATTTTGTTTGGTGAATCGGCCACTGGTCTTCATTATGTTCCCTCTTGATGGAATTTGGTCTATGCTGCCTGCCGATTGGGCAGTGTTTGCTTTAATCGATATCTCCTCTTTTAAAATCTTCATATATATATATATATTTACGTTATATGCTAGAATTTTGTTTCTGGATTTTGGAGTAAATGTTTCTGTTTGATTTATTTGTGTGATTATTCAAATTATTCTATAAGTGCATTTTGTCAATCAATATAAATTCGCAATACAATGTCTGAAACAATAGAGGAAATAAGTATTTCTAGGTGCTTGTGAAAAACAAAATCTACTTGGTGTGGTTGCTAAGGAAACTGATACAGTGAGCGAAGAATCCAACATTAATACCATTTTTAAACTGAGGAATGTATGTACGAAGAGCCACACAATCTTTAACTATTTCTTTACCATAATAAGTATTTTAACAGTGTTCTAGAAAATGCACATATTACATAAACTCTAGTTTCTTTTATTTAGCTGAACTGGAGATATATGTTGCCATTAACCCAAAGAGAAAATAAAGCCCAAACGTACTGTCTCTATGAAGCCCATTTTTAGCTGTATTTCTAGATTGTAAATGAAGCTGCTCTTTCATCCTTCTACCAAAGGGAAATCTCAGCATAGTCTTACACAATAGCAGTTGAATTACCACTACCAAATATGCTGTACGTAACCAAATCGATGCCTCCCTATGATATCTTATGAACTTATGTGGACACAACATATCAGAAACTGAAATGTCTGGAAAATGGGTCACATGTCTGCTGGGTCACTTTACTGGCAATTTAGGGGCTCTGCAAGAATGAAATGACGTCTAAAAAGTGAAACTGTCTAAATCTGTGATCCAAAGACCAAATAGCACTCTGAACCTGGCTGTATATCTATACAGCAATTTATACCTACATATGGAATAGTTAAGTTTGTCATTCTGGATACAACAGTGTCAAACATTTGGGCAAAAACTGCTCTTTGGGCACACAGCAGAGTGAAGATGAGAAGGAACACTATATGACTTTTGGAGCACAAATTCAGATTATTTGTTTTTTGGATGCTATTCCAGGGCTCGTTCCCACGATGTAACGCGGCGCTCATTCTGACACGTAAATTCGAACCGAGGACTCCAGCGCTGCAAGGCTGCAGTGCTAACCACTGAGTCACTGTGTGGCCCCTCAATGGGAGGCTTTTTAACCCATTAATTTCAATGTGTTACATGCATTAAATGGAACCCACTGAAATCAATGGGATTCTGTTTTGAAGCGCTGAGCACTACATTACATCGTGGGAATGAGCCTTCACAGTTGCAGAGATCATAAACTGTCTCTACAAACTCAGATCACTTCTTAGGGAATCCCAATTTACTAGCATCTCCAGAGTTCTGCACTATGGCACCCTAAAAATCAGTGCACCGAAATCTATACTCCAAAAACTAAAAACGCCATGCTCCTTCCCCCTACTGCAGCCTACACCCACATATAAAACTTTTTTTGCACCTGAGATAACTCGCTTAAAAGTTTTAGGAGCTAGTGTCTCTGTTGACACAAAGTGGCCACAACATATTCAACATTGAAATGGCATATTTCTTTAAAAAAAATAAATTTTCACTTTGTACATTTATTTTTGAGTATCACTCTTGACTCAAAATGATAATACCTTGATGGGGTATAGCTTCTAGCATGGAGTCATATTTTGGGAGTGAATTACAGTACATAGTAACAGTACATAGGTTGGCATTACAAAAAATACTAATTATTATTAGAGATGAGCGAACACTAAAATGTTCGAGGTTCGAAATTCGATTCGAACAGCCGCTCAATGTTCGTGTGTTCGAACGGGTTTCGAACCCCATTATAGTCTATGGGGAACAGATACTCGTTAAGGGGGAAACCCAAATCCGTGTCTGGAGGGTCACCAAGTCCACTATGACACCCCAGGAAATGATGCCAACACCTCTGGAATGACACTGGGACAGCAGGGGAAGCATGTCTGGGGGCATCTAACACACCAAAGACCCTCTATTACCCCAACATCACAGCCTAACAACTACACACTTTACACACTCAATACCACCTCTCTGACAGTAGGAAAACACCTTGAAACATGTGTATTTGGCACTTGCAGTGAGGAGAGCTTGTCACCAGCAGTGAATTTGGCCCTTGTAGTAAGTTGAGGTTGGCACCAACATTTGTTTTGAAAATCAGGGTGGATTGAGCCTCTAACCAGCAGAGTTTGGGCAAATTCATGGTGGAGGGAGCCTCTAACCAGCCCAGTTTGGACCAATTAATGGTGGAGGGAGCCTCTAACCAGCCCAGTTTGGACCAATTAATGGTGGAGGGAGCCTCTAACCACCCCAGTTTGGGCAAATTCATGGTGGAGGGAGCCTCTAACCAGCCCAGTTTGGACCAATTAATGGTGGAGGGAGCCTCTAACCAGCCCAGTTTGGACCAATTAATGGTGGAGGGAGCCTCTAAAAAACCCAGTTTGGACCAATTCATGGTGGAGGGAGCCTCTAACCAGCCCAGTTTGGGCAAATTCATGGTGGAGGGAGCCTCTAACCAGCCCAGTTTGGACCAATTAATGGTGGAGGGAGCCTCTAACCAGCCCAGTTTGGACCAATTAATGGTGGAGGGAGCCTCTAAAAAACCCAGTTTGGACCAATTCATGGTGGAGGGAGCCTCTAAACAGCCCAGTTTGGGCAAATTCATGGTGGAGGGAGCCTCTAAAAAACCCAGTTTGGACCAATTCATGGTGGAGGGAGCCTCTAAACAGCCCAGTTTGGGCAAATTCATGGTGGAGGGAGCCTCTAAAAAACCCAGTTTGGACCAATTCATGGTGGAGGGAGCCTCTAACCAGCCCAGTTTGGACCAATTAATGGTGGAGGGAGCCTCTAAACAGCCAAGTTTGGACCAATTCATGGTGGAGGGAGCCTCTAAAAAACCCAGTTTGGACCAATTCATGGTGGAGGGAGCCTCTAAACAGCCCAGTTTGGGCAAATTCATGGTGGAGGGAGCCTCTAAAAAACCCAGTTTGGACCAATTCATGGTGGAGGGAGCCTCTAACCAGCCCAGTTTGGACCAATTAATGGTGGAGGGAGCCTCTAACCAGCCCAGTTTGGACCAATTAATGGTGGAGGGAGCCTCTAACCACCCCAGTTTGGACCAATTCATGGTGGAGGGAGCCTCTAAAAACCCCAGTTTGGACCAATTCATGGTGGAGGGAGCCTCTAACCAGCCCAGTTTGGGCAAATTCATGGTGGAGGGAGCCTCTAAAAAACCCAGTTTGGACCAATTCATGGTGGAGGGAGCCTCTAACCAGCCCAGTTTGGGCAAATTCATGGTGGAGGGAGCCTCTAACCAGCCCAGTTTGGACCAATTAATGGTGGAGGGAGCCTCTAACCAGCCCAGTTTGGACCAATTAATGGTGGAGGGAGCCTCTAAACAGCCAAGTTTGGACCAATTCATGGTGGAGGGAGCCTCTAAAAAACCCAGTTTGGACCAATTCATGGTGGAGGGAGCCTCTAAACAGCCCAGTTTGGGCAAATTCATGGTGGAGGGAGCCTCTAAAAAACCCAGTTTGGACCAATTCATGGTGGAGGGAGCCTCTAACCAGCCCAGTTTGGGCAAATTCATGGTGGAGGGAGCCTCTAACCAGCCCAGTTTGGACCAATTAATGGTGGAGGGAGCCTCTAACCAGCCCAGTTTGGACCAATTCATGGTGGAGGGAGCCTCTAACCAGCCCAGTTTGGGCAAATTCATGGTGGAGGGAGCCTCTAACCAGCCCAGTTTGGACCAATTAATGGTGGAGGGAGCCTCTAACCAGCCCAGTTTGGGCAAATTCATGGTGGAGGGAGCCTCTAAACAGCCCAGTTTGGGCAAATTCATGGTGGAGGGAGCCTCTAACCAGCCCAGTTTGGACCAATTAATGGTGGAGGGAGCCTCTAACCAGCCCAGTTTGGACCAATTAATGGTGGAGGGAGCCTCTAACCAGCCCAGTTTGGACCAATTAATGGTGGAGGGAGCCTCTAACCAGCCCAGTTTGGACCAATTCATGGTGGAGGGAGCCTCTAAAAACCCCAGTTTGGACCAATTCATGGTGGAGGGAGCCTCTAAACAGCCCAGTTTGGGCAAATTCATGGTGGAGGGAGCCTCTAAACAGCCCAGTTTGGGCAAATTCATGGTGGAGGGAGCCTCTAAACAGCCCAGTTTGGGCAAATTCATGGTGGAGGGAGCCTCTAACCAGCCCAGTTTGGACCAATTAATGGTGGAGGGAGCCTCTAACCAGCCCAGTTTGGACCAATTAATGGTGGAGGGAGCCTCTAACCACCCCAGTTTGGACCAATTCATGGTGGAGGGAGCCTCTAAAAACCCCAGTTTGGACCAATTCATGGTGGAGGGAGCCTCTAACCAGCCCAGTTTGGGCAAATTCATGGTGGAGGGAGCCTCTAAAAAACCCAGTTTGGACCAATTCATGGTGGAGGGAGCCTCTAACCAGCCCAGTTTGGGCAAATTCATGGTGGAGGGAGCCTCTAACCAGCCCAGTTTGGACCAATTAATGGTGGAGGGAGCCTCTAACCAGCCCAGTTTGGACCAATTAATGGTGGAGGGAGCCTCTAAAAAACCCAGTTTGGACCAATTCATGGTGGAGGGAGCCTCTAACCAGCCCAGTTTGGGCAAATTCATGGTGGAGGGAGCCTCTAACCAGCCCAGTTTGGACCAATTAATGGTGGAGGGAGCCTCTAACCAGCCCAGTTTGGGCAAATTCATGGTGGAGGGAGCCTCTAAACAGCCCAGTTTGGGCAAATTCATGGTGGAGGGAGCCTCTAACCAGCCCAGTTTGGACCAATTAATGGTGGAGGGAGCCTCTAACCAGCCCAGTTTGGACCAATTAATGGTGGAGGGAGCCTCTAACCACCCCAGTTTGGACCAATTCATGGTGGAGGGAGCCTCTAAACAGCCAAGTTTGGACCAATTCATGGTGGAGGGAGCCTCTAAAAACCCCAGTTTGGACCAATTCATGGTGGAGGGAGCCTCTAACCAGCCCAGTTTGGACCAATTAATGGTGGAGGGAGCCTCTAACCAGCCCAGTTTGGGCAAATTCATGGTGGAGGGAGCCTCTAAACAGCCCAGTTTGGGCAAATTCATGGTGGAGGGAGCCTCTAACCAGCCCAGTTTGGACCAATTAATGGTGGAGGGAGCCTCTAACCAGCCCAGTTTGGACCAATTAATGGTGGAGGGAGCCTCTAACCACCCCAGTTTGGACCAATTCATGGTGGAGGGAGCCTCTAAACAGCCAAGTTTGGACCAATTCATGGTGGAGGGAGCCTCTAAAAACCCCAGTTTGGACCAATTCATGGTGGAGGGAGCCTCTAACCAGCCCAGTTTGGACCAATTAATGGTGGAGGGAGCCTCTAACCAGCCCAGTTTGGGCAAATTCATGGTGGAGGGAGCCTCTAAAAAACCCAGTTTGGACCAATTCATGGTGGAGGGAGCCTCTAACCAGCCCAGTTTGGGCAAATTCATGGTGGAGGGAGCCTCTAACCAGCCCAGTTTGGACCAATTAATGGTGGAGGGAGCCTCTAAACAGCCCAGTTTGGGCAAATTCATGGTGGAAGGAGCCTCTAACCAGCAGAGTTGTGGGAAAGCAGGGTGGAGGGAGCCTCTAACCAGCAGAGTTGGTGGAAATCAGGGTGGAGGGAGCCTCTAACCAGCAGAGTTGGGGGAAATCATGTTGGAGGGAGCCTAGTATTAGCAGAATTGTGCAACGCTTATGGTGGATGAGTATGAGGATGCGGAGGAATTGGAGAGGTTGAGTACAGACATGGAGTTTCATGTTGGGGTGCTTTACACAGGTGGGCACAAAAATGAAGGCTCTATCCAGTGGTGGTTCATTTTTATCAAAGTGAGCCGGTCGGCACTCTCAGCTGACAGACGGGTGCGCTTGTCAGTGATGATGCCACCGGCTGCACTGAACACCCTCTCAGATAGGACGCTGGCGGCAGGACAGGACAGCACCTCCAAGGCATATAGGGCAAGTTCAAGCCACAGGTCCAACTTCGACACCCAATACGTGTAGGGCGCAGAGGGGTCGGAGAGGACAGGGCTGTGGTCGGAAAGGTATTCCCGCAACATGCGCCTATACTTCTCACGCCTGGTGACACTAGGACCCTCCGTGGCGGCACTTTGGCGAGGGGGTGCCATCAAGGTGTCCCAGACCTTAGACAGTGTGCCCCTCGTTTGTGTGGACCGGTGAGAACTTGGTTGCCTACTGGAGGAACTGCCCTCCCTGCCGCCAACGTCACATGCTGGAAACATCTCCATCATATTCTGCACCAATTGCCTGTGGCAAGCATTGATGCGATTGGCCCTCCCCTCTACCGGAATAAAAGACGAGATGTTGTTTTTATACCGGGGGTCAAGGATAGCAAAGATCCAGTACTGGTTGTCCTCCATGATTTTGACAATACGCTTGTCGGTTGTAAAGCACCCCAACATGAACTCAGCCATGTCTGCCACAGTGTTAGTTGGCATGACTCCTCTGGCCCCACCGGAAAGTTCAATCTCCATTTCCTCCTCATCCTCCATGTCTACCCATCCGCGCTGCAACAATGGGACGATTCGAAGTTGCCCGGAAGCCTCCTGTATCACCATCACATCATCGGACAACTCTTCTTCCTCCTCCTCCTCCTCCTCCTCCTCCTCCATTAAACGCAGTGAAGCGGACAGATGTGTGGACCTACTCTCCAGCTGTGACGGATCGGATGCTATCCCTAACTCCTCTGTGTGATCTGAGTTATCCCTGATGTCAATCAGGGATTCTCTCAGAACACACAAGAGCGGGATTGTAAGGCTCACCATCGCATCCTCAGAGCTCACCCTCCTTGTGGACTCCTCAAAGACCCGTAGGATGTCACAAAGGTCTCTCATCCATGGCCACTCATGGATGTGAAACTGAGGCAGCTGACTTTGTGGCACCCTAGGGTTTTGTAGCTGGTATTCCATCAAAGGTCTCTGCTGCTCAACCACTCTATTCAACATCTGAAACGTTGAGTTCCAGCGTGTGGGGACGTCGCACAAAAGCCGGTGTTGTGGCACATGCAGGCGTTGCTGGAGAGATTTTAAGCTAGCAGCGGCTACTGTCGACTTGCGAAAGTGGGCGCACATGCGCCGCACTTTCACCAGTAGCTCTGGAACATTGGGGTAGCTCTTTAGGAAACGTTGCACCACTAGGTTGAAGACGTGGGCCAGGCATGGAACATGTTGGAGTCCGGCAAGCTCCAGAGCTGCTACCAGGTTCCGGCCGTTATCACAAACGACCATGCCTGGGCCCAGGTGCAGCGGCTCAAACCATATTGCCGTCTCATCGAGGAGGGCATCCCTCACCTCGGAGGCAGTGTGCTGTCTGTCCCCCAAGCTGATCAGCTTCAGCACAGCCTGCTGACGTCTACCAACGCCAGTGCTGCAACGTTTCCAACTCGTAGCTGGGGTCAATCTAACAGCGGAGGAGGAGGCGGTGGCGGAGGAGGAGGCGGTGGCGGAGGAGGAGGCGGTAGAGGAGGAGGAGGAGGGGGGTGTTCTTCTCGTGTCCCTGCCAGGAATGTTAGGCGGGGAGACGAGGTACACCGGGCCAGTTTGGGAAGCAGTCCCAGCCTCAACTACATTCACCCAGTGTGCCGTCAGTGAAATGTAGCGTCCCTGTCCGCATGCACTTGTCCACGCGTCGGTGGTCAAGTGGACCTTTGTGCAAAGCGCGGAACTAAGGGCCCGCCTGATGTTGAGTGACACGTGCTGGTGCAAGGCGGGGACGGCACACCGGGAGAAGTAGTGACGGCTAGGGACGGCATAGCGAGGTGCCGCAGTTGCCATCAGGTCCAGGAAGGCGGGAGTTTCAACAAGCCGGAACGCCAACATCTCCTGGGCCAGCAGTTTAGCGATGTTGGCGTTCAAGGCTTGCGCGTGTGGGTGGTTAGCAGTGTATTTCTGCCGCCGCTCCAATGTCTGAGAGATGGTGGGTTGTTGTAAAGAAACGCCTGATGGTGCCTTTGATGGTGCAGGAGAAGGAGATAAGACAGGACCAGGGGAGGATGAGGTAGAAGTCAACAAAGTGGCGGAGGCAGATGAAGTGGTGTCCTGGCTCGTCCTCTGGAGTGCATCGCCAGCACAGTCAGCAGTGGCAGTGGCAGAGGCAGAGGCAGAGGCAGTGGCAGTGGCGTGAACGGCAGGCGGCCTTTGTCCTGCCGTTGCTGCCTGCCACTGATTCCAGTGCTTGGATTCCAAATGACGGCGCATTGAAGTGGTGGACAGGTTGCTCTTCTCAGAGCCCCTAATCAATTTCGAGAGGCAAATTGTGCAGACAACACTATATCTGTCCTCGGCGCATTCCTTGAAAAAACTCCACACCTTCGAGAAACGTGCCCTCGAGGTGGGAGTTTTTCGGGGCTGGGTACGAACTGGAACATCTTGGGAGATTCCGGGTGTGGCCTGGCTTCGCCTAAGCTGCTGACCTCTGCCTCTGCCTCTAGCTACCCTTTTTGGTGCTGCACCTGCCTCAACATCCACACTACTTTCCCCGCTTGACATCCCCCCTGTCCAGGTCGGGTCAGTGTCCTCATCATCCACCACTTCCTCTTCCAACTCCTGTCTCATCTCCTCCTCCCGCACAATGCGCCGGTCAACTGGATGCCCTGACGGCAACTGCGTCACATCATCGTCGATGAGGGTGGGTTGCTGGTCATCCACCACCAAATCGAACGGAGATGGAGGAGACTCTAGTGTTTGAGCATCTGGACACAGATGCTCCTCTGTTAGGTTCGTGGAATCGTGACGTGGAGAGGCAGGTTGAGGGACAATGAAAGGAGCGGAGAACAGCTCTGGGGAGCAGGGACAGTTTGGGTTATTGTTCTGTAAAGCTTCGGAATTTTGGGAGGAAGGAAGACAAGACTGTTGGGTAATAGGAGGAGAGGAGGCAGAGTCTGACTGGCTGCTGGACAATGTGCTGTAAGCGTTCTCTGACAGCCATTGCAAGACCTGTTCCTGGTTCTCGGGCCTACTAAGGTTTGTACCCTGCAGTTTAGTTAATGTGGCAAGCAACCCTGGCACTGTGGAGTGGCGCAATGCTTGCTGCCCCACAGGAGTAGGCACGGGACGCCCTGTGGCTTCACTGCTACCTTGCTCCCCAGAACCATTCCCCCGACCTCGCCCACGGCCTCGTCCACGTCCCTTTCCGGGAGCCTTGCGCATTTTGAATTCCTAGTTAGAAATTGGCACTGTATACCAGTAGTAAAAATTGTGGGTGCACGTAACCCCAATATATTCTTTGAATTACCAGTCAGAAACTGGCACTATATGGCAGTAGCAAGAAATGAGGGTATTTGTATTCCCAATATACTCTTTGAATTCCCAGTCAGACAATGGCACTGTATACCAGTAGTAAAAATTGTGGGTGCACGTAACCCCAATATATTCTTTGAATTACCAGTCAGAAACTGGCACTATATGGCAGTAGCAAGAAATGAGGGTATTTATAACCCCAATATATTCTTTGAATTCCCAGTCAGACAATGGCACTGTATACCAGTAGTAAAAATTGTGGGTGCACGTAACCCCAATATATTCTTTGAATTACCAGTCAGAAACTGGCACTATATGGCAGTAGCAAGAAATGAGGGTATTTGTATTCCCAATATACTCTTTGAATTCCCAGTCAGACAATGGCACTGTATACCAGTAGTAAAAATTGTGGGTGCACGTAACCCCAATATATTCTTTGAATTCCCAGTCAGAAACTGGCACTATATGGCAGTAGCAAGAAATGAGGGTATTTGTATTCCCAATATATTCTTTGAATTCCCAGTCAGACAATGGCACTGTATACCAGTAGTAAAAATTGTGGGTGCACGTAACCCCAATATATTCTTTGAATTACCAGTCAGAAACTGGCACTATATGGCAGTAGCAAGAAATGAGGGTATTTATAACCCCAATATATTCTTTGAATTCCCAGTCAGACAATGGCACTGTATACCAGTAGTAAAAATTGTGGGTGCACGTAACCCCAATATATTCTTTGAATTCCCAGTCAGAAACTGGCACTATATGGCAGTAGCAAGAAATGAGGGTATTTGTATTCCCAATATACTCTTTGAATTCCCAGTCAGACAATGGCACTGTATACCAGTAGTAAAAATTGTGGGTGCACGTAACCCCAATATATTCTTTGAATTCCCAGTCAGAAACTGGCACTATATGGCAGTAGCAAGAAATGAGGGTATTTGTATTCCCAATATATTCTTTGAATTCCCAGTCAGACAATGGCACTGTATACCAGTAGTAAAAATTGTGGGTGCACGTAACCCCAATATATTCTTTGAATTACCAGTCAGAAACTGGCACTATATGGCAGTAGCAAGAAATGAGGGTATTTATAACCCCAATATATTCTTTGAATTCCCAGTCAGACAATGGCACTGTATACCAGTAGTAAAAATTGTGGGTGCACGTAACCCCAATATATTCTTTGAATTACCAGTCAGAAACTGGCACTATATGGCAGTAGCAAGAAATGAGGGTATTTGTATTCCCAATATACTCTTTGAATTCCCAGTCAGACAATGGCACTGTATACCAGTAGTAAAAATTGTGGGTGCACGTAACCCCAATATATTCTTTGAATTCCCAGTCAGAAACTGGCACTATATGGCAGTAGCAAGAAATGAGGGTATTTGTATTCCCAATATATTCTTTGAATTCCCAGTCAGACAATGGCACTGTATACCAGTAGTAAAAATTGTGGGTGCACGTAACCCCAATATATTCTTTGAATTACCAGTCAGAAACTGGCACTATATGGCAGTAGCAAGAAATGAGGGTATTTATAACCCCAATATATTCTTTGAATTCCCAGTCAGACAATGGCACTGTATACCAGTAGTAAAAATTGTGGGTGCACGTAACCCCAATATATTCTTTGAATTCCCAGTCAGAAACTGGCACTATATGGCAGTAGCAAGAAATGAGGGTATTTGTATTCCCAATATATTCTTTGAATTCCCAGTCAGACAATGGCACTGTATACCAGTAGTAAAAATTGTGGGTGCACGTAACCCCAATATATTCTTTGAATTACCAGTCAGAAACTGGCACTATATGGCAGTAGCAAGAAATGAGGGTATTTATAACCCCAATATATTCTTTGAATTCCCAGTCAGACAATGGCACTGTATACCAGTAGTAAAAATTGTGGGTGCACGTAACCCCAATATATTCTTTGAATTACCAGTCAGAAACTGGCACTATATGGCAGTAGCAAGAAATGAGGGTATTTATAACCCCAATATATTCTTTGAATTCCCAGTCAGACAATGGCACTGTATACCAGTAGTAAAAATTGTGGGTGCACGTAACCCCAATATATTCTTTGAATTACCAGTCAGAAACTGGCACTATATGGCAGTAGCAAGAAATGAGGGTATTTGTATTCCCAATATACTCTTTGAATTCCCAGTCAGACAATGGCACTGTATACCAGTAGTAAAAATTGTGGGTGCACGTAACCCCAATATATTCTTTGAATTCCCAGTCAGAAACTGGCACTATATGGCAGTAGCAAGAAATGAGGGTATTTGTATTCCCAATATATTCTTTGAATTCCCAGTCAGACAATGGCACTGTATACCAGTAGTAAAAATTGTGGGTGCACGTAACCCCAATATATTCTTTGAATTACCAGTCAGAAACTGGCACTATATGGCAGTAGCAAGAAATGAGGGTATTTATAACCCCAATATATTCTTTGAATTCCCAGTCAGACAATGGCACTGTATACCAGTAGTAAAAATTGTGGGTGCACGTAACCCCAATATATTCTTTGAATTCCAAGTCAGAAACTGGCACTATATGGCAGTAGCAAGAAATGAGGGTATTTGTATTCCCAATATATTCTTTGAATTCCCAGTCAGACAATGGCACTGTATACCAGTAGTAAAAATTGTGGGTGTATATAGCCCCAATTCTATTGCTAGGGGACTTGCAGGGTATTTCTGGGGTGAAGGTGGGGGGGCACACCGTTGGAACGGGTATCGGGGTATATATCGGGTATACGGGAATACACTGACAGTGTATTCCATTCAGGATCCTGGGAAAGCTGGGTTGCGGCGATTGAGCCCGTCAGTGCCACGTTACACTGACAAGCTTCTCCCTGGAATTTAGCTCTTACAAGAGCTGTTGGTTGTCTTCTCCTTCCTATCCTAGCCTGTCCCTGCCTACCCAGAATCTAAGCCCTAGCTAGCTGGACGGAAACCTCCGTCCTCGGTGAATTGCAAGCTCAGAATGACGCGAAGCTGGGCGTCGCTGTTCTTTCAAATTAGAGGTCACATGTTTTCGGCAGCCAATGGGTTTTGCCTACTTTTTTCAACGTCACCGGTGTCGTAGTTCCTGTCCCACCTACCCTGCGCTGTTATTGGAGCAAAAAAGGCGCCAGGGAAGGTGGGAGGGGAATCGAGTAATGGCGCACTTTACCACGCGGTGTTCGATTCGATTCGAACATGCCGAACAGCCTAATATCCGATCGAACATGAGTTCGATAGAACACTGTTCGCTCATCTCTAATTATTATTAGAGATGAGCGAGTAGTACTCGATCGAGTAGGTATTTGATCGAATACTACAGTATTCGAAATACTCGTACTCGATCGAGTACCACTCGCTGTTTGAATGTAAAAGTTCGATGCAGAACCAGCATTGATTGGCCGAATGCTATACAGTCAGCCAATCAATGCTGGTTCTTCTCCTACCTTTAGAAGTCTTCTCCGTGCAGCTTCCCCGCAGCATCTTCCGGCTCTTCATTCACTCTGCCAGGCATTGGGCCTGGGCAGAGCCGACTGCGCATGTCCACTTGTAGTGCGGACATGCGCAGTCGGCTCTGCCCAGGCCTGATGCCTGGCAGAGTGAATTCAGAGCCGGAAGATGCCGTGGGGACACTGCAAGGAGAAGACTTCTCGGAGGATCCAGCCCGACCCTCACTCGTGGACTTGGTAAGTATAATTTGATCGAACATTGCCTACCCCTGAAATGAGCATTTTCCCCCATAGACTATAATAGGGTTCGATATTCGATTCGAGTAGTCGAATATTGAGGGGCTACTCGAAACGAATATCGTACCTCGAACATTTTACTGTTCGCTCATCTCTAATTATTATTAATCAACTTTGTTTTTATGACCAGGGCATCGAAAACAATAAAAATGTCTGATATTAGTAAAAATAAGGACTATATTCAGCTGTCTAGCTTCATATACAATAACAAAATGTCATAGAAAAATGTCATTATATAGTACTGTAAGAGTCGAGATATTAAACTTAAAAGTGTGTTTGCTTTCTAGATTTACGATTATACTGTAAGTCACTTCCTCGAACAAGTCCCCAAATGTAATCTCCCATCATGTTTTTGCTGGTCTGCAAAATGAATACTTTCGTCCAGAAGGTTCCACTGCTTCAGTCTAGATGTCAGTAGTTCAGCATTGGACTTTGTGAGTCCCATATCTTGTATGAAGTCGTTGAACTCCTTTTGATTGGGGTAGTATCTCTCCGTTTCTCCCCTGCTGATACTATAGACTGGATCAGTTACATCTTCTTGTTCTGATGAGCCACTTTCTTCTGGTGATGGTTCATTTCACTCATTAGGTGCAGGTATGGGGAGCTCAGTGCAGTGTGATATTCCAGCAATTGATGATGGGATATCAGGATACGCCACTGGAGGAGCATTCTTGCCACTTCAACATTTGGAAGGATCGACCATGCAAAAGTAGCAGTTGGTTGAGTGGTTGGTAGGCTCTCGCCAAATTCTTGGAATAGAAACTTCATGGCTCTTCTTTCCCCTTGGACCCTTCCCTCGAGTGTTCTTTTTCAGTTTTCACAACTGTAGTGAGGTGCCCAGAGTTTGTCCTGGTCCCCAACCTGTACTCAGAAGTATACCTTATAGGCTTCACACATCCTGACCGATGTTCTCATTCAATATTTTTTGGTTCGTGTCTTAAAGAATTTGCAACATATGTAGCAAAATGAATCAACAGAATGCTTACTGCCTCTTGATGTCATCTCTGCATCTGACTACACACTATATTCTCAGTCCTATTCAGTTGCTGCACTTGCTCTCACACTATATCGCTATCCACTATCACACTATAACTGCAATTACAATAAGTACTACTGTTCAGCAGACGTGCTTATATAGTAAACAGGCAGACATCTAGAATATTCTACCGATGTCTAAACATGGCTAGAATGATGTAGACGTTAGAAGTTTTCAGAACAGTCTAGAATATTTCACCATCTAGACATATGATATGCTTGTTAATTAAAATATATGATTTTAAAATCTCGATGTCCTGGTTCCAAATGCAAAGTTTTTGAGTTGAAATTAGCTTTTAATATTCTTTTCAGATCTAAATAATCAGAAAATAACATTATTAAAACAAAGACAAAACAAAAATAAAAATTTGTTACATAGTGTTATTTATTTTATCTTAGCCTCTGTAAATTCCCACAAATGCAGTGTAAATGTCTAAATTAGACCTCAAATGCACATATACTTCTGAACCGTGTCGTATTTCCAGGCAAAAGATTAGGGTTGCATGTAGGTTGTTTCCAAAATCATAGAACAGACCATTATAACCGGAGAGCTGACTTTGGGGTCCAAATATTAACTAAACAACATGATAAATTCCTTGGGTGTAATTTTCAAAATGTCACTTTAGGAGGGTCTCCATTGTGCTGATACTTTAGGGATTCTGCAAATGACACCTAAAAGTTATTCCGACAAAATCTGCATTTCAAACACCCTGTGGCGCTGCTTTCCTTTGGCACTCTACTATGTGTCCAAACAGCAGTTTACATGATATGCAAATTCTACTGCCCACACAGAAGTTTGTCAGCTTAAATGTACAAATAAATTGAGTTCTGGCAGTGCAACAAAAGTTGATTTTAGCTATGGAACTACATATGTAATAAGGCAATACATTGTGGACTCCACATTGTGTCAGTGATGAATGGTAACAGCCAGTTGCCAAATTATTCCTATATTCCCTGGGGTAATACCAGCGGGATGAAACTAGGCAGGTTTTTTTTTGTAACATATATTGTATTAGAGTTCTGTTTTAACATAAAGAAAACAGTATGCATGAAAAAGAACATGGTACATAAAGTAAAATGCATTTACTTCAATATAATCATGCAGAATACAACATAGGGATCACAAATACAAAACAGTAAGCAAAACAATGAATAAACATAGTATAGATAAAGCACTGGCTGATATAAAAGGGAGAATCAAGGTAAATTGCTCGAGCTGAAGAGCGATGCAATTAGCGCCTACCCAAATAACGAACACCTTGTGAAGATACTGCTGATCCCTCTATATACAAAAGTAGAAAATAGTCAGAATTCTCCACAAATAGGAACAACAGGGTAGTAAAAGAGAAATCAAAGAAAATTTCAAGGAAAGAGGAAAATGGAGGAAAAGCAAAAAAGGGAAAGGGAGGGGAGGCGAGGGGGTTTAATAAGTCCACGATCAGTACTAAGTGAAGCTACCTAAATGGATTTACAGAAAGAACAAAACACAAAGACATGTAAAATGAAAAAGTAATTAAGAAACTATCCCTGCTAACTGCTATAATATCACTAAATGTTAGGAACCTGATGCAACAAATAACTCAGTAAGTCCTGGGCAACTAGAACCCCCAAGCACTGAGGCAAAAACAGTCTTGGGTGTGCTACGCTCTCCTAACCTGAGCAGAACCAGGCCCTGGAGTTCTTCACCAGAGCTCCTGATGGTGGAGTTAGACTTGGTAATAGTCCGAGGCCCGGATCCGCAACTGCCCAAAGAGTGACGCACACCCAGCGAACCCCAAGTAGGAAGACCGGGAAGGAGCCAGACACTAACCTTAGAGTGAAGTCTAAGAGGGCAGGCAGGAATGGAGTAGCAGATGAGCAGGAGGGTAATCCATGGAATACATGCAGATACCCGAGGAGTAAATCCGTGGTCAAGCAAGTCGGGTCGGTAACTGGAGGTCACGTGGTAGCAGTAGGCAGAAACGTAGTCAGGGAAGCCAGGTCATACACAGGAGATCAACGGAGTAGCCAAATCAGGATCCAAAAGGGAGGTCAGGTGGAAGCCAAAGGTCATACACAGGAGGTCAGGAAGGTGCCAAATCAGGATCATGGAGAGGTCTGTAAAGCAAGCCAGGTTAAAAAATCCAGGAATCCAAGAGCAGGGACAGGAGGCAGGAATCTGGATAAACATATAGCTGGGATGATTTAGGAAAACCTGCACTCGCAGGGGGTTGGACCCGATGGCCCTTGAGGTCCCTTCCAACTCTACCATAAGAATAAGAATAAGAATAAACAGGTGACAAGTAACAGGTGACAGGGAAGCAGGAGAGGCTGTGGGGAAAACGAATAACCAGCATCGGGCTGAAACCGAAATAAGGCCAAAATAGCCTCATGCCTGCCACTGACCCCCCTGAACCCGAAAGTGCCAGTCCCGGCACTAGGGGGAAACCGGAACATCCGTACACTCAAGCGGAGGCTTCCAATCTACCCAAGCGCCGGAACAGGCCGACACCATGGCGCTCGACAGGGACCGGGTCGGGTGCCTCCACACCGTCCTGGCACTAAAAGCAACAATGACAGTGCATATCATCAAGTATACCCCATGAAGGACTGCCCGCTATCCCATTGAGACTTTAAGCATATTATGCGACTCATCTGGTTAGCAATAAGATGTTTCATGATACAGTTTATATAGAAGAATTTGCAATATTCTTTTAACTTATTTTGCCATCTTATTCAGCAGCACTTTACAGATATTACCAACACTGCCTAATGTAGAGCTCACAATCTAAATTCCCTCATATGTCTTTGAAGTGTGGGAAGAGACCTATGCAAACACTTGGAGAACACTCAAACTCCATGAAGATCTTGTTGTGTTTGGCTGGATTTGAACCTAGGGCTCTAATGTTGATCCATCATGTTGCAATGTTTGCAAGGGATGGTACTTTAGAGGATTTCTACCATCAGTTTTCAGGGTCTGGAAACTGTAATAACATGGTTGGTTAGCCTTAAATCTACATGTTGTCACGTAGAATAACTTTAAGTGTAATATATAACTAAAATTTTCAGCTGAATAAGGCCACATTTCCACATTAGAAGGACTACACATCAAAAGCATCTCCAAGAAACGTCAGATGTGCCTGAGAAAAATTTTGACAAATGATAAGATGTGATGTGTCACATATAAAGGAACTTTCTACAGACCTCTAAATGAGAAGCACATCTTGGAGATTGACTAGCTATGTAATAGGCTTTGCTCGGTACTGGTCATCAATGAATGTAAAAGAAAAATCTCATTCCCATTTAAGTTTAAAGTTTTGCAACTTAATCACATTTATTAGAGCTTGTGATTCTGGGCCAAACTTTAATGCTCTTTATTTAAAAACGTTGTTTTAATCTGAATAACCTCTCTAAAGGTCCAGCCACTAGGTGTTTCCTTTCTAGATCATTTGCAGTTCACTTCCTGTTAAAGAGGACCTTTCATCAGATTGGGCACAGGCAGTTCCATATACTGCTGGAAAGCTGACAGTGCGCTGAAAACGGCTTTCCCGATCTGTGCCCGGTATCATAGCGCTTTAAAATCAGTCAGGTACGTCCTTCTCCACAGCAGCGCCTATCACACTATGCTGTGTGAGGGGGGAGGAACGCCTCCTTCCCTCCTGATAATACTCGTCTATGGACGAGCACTGTGCACAGAGGGAGGGGGCGTTCCTCCCCGCTCACACTGTACAGCGCGATAGGCGCTGCTGTGAAGAAGGATGTACCTGACTGACTGTTAGAAGCGACCTTCTGACTGTAAAGCGCTACGGTACTGGGACCGAAAACGCTTTACTCGGGGCATAGATCGGGAATGCTGATAGTGCACTGAATTCAGCGCACTGTTGGCTTTCCAGCAGTATATAGAACTGCCTGTGCCCAATCTGATGGAAGGTCCTCTTTAATAGTAAAGGTTTGTCACCATAGATGCAAGAAGTTCACCGAGAGTGGAGAGGGAGGATCTCTTCTCTCTTCACACAGTGAATGCAAATGGTAGGAGCTGATTCACCTCATGTGTCAGCAAATTAATTTCCTGAGCAAAGGACTGGACATTCTGCAAATCTCACGATTTACAATAAGTATTCTATGTACTTTTATGTATTTGCTCTTTTATTGTGTCATGCCAACATTGCAGATGCAAGAATAAAGTGTGTACCTGCATGTTTTTGCCCTATATTTGCAGTTCAGTGATACTGGATCTCCTAATGATGGTGACTTGGGCTTTTCTCAGCTGTTGGTTTGCAATTTGTACAGTTAGTCCTGGCAGAATTACACATAAACCAATCTAGTTATAATGGATGGGGAGAGAGCAGACTTTCTAATTGCACATATCTCTATTAATCTTTATTTGCTATTGTAAATGTAAGAAATACCGGATTTTGCCATATGACATTTTATGACTGTTTGGCAAGATATGCCCCAGGTTTGTTTCCATGCCAGTAAAATGGAAGTCTGCTGGGAGCAAATCATGCTTGCATACGTTCAACATATGTAATTGATGGGGCAAAAAACAAATTTCTTCATACACAGCAGAAAGTTCCTTTACTGAGTCTATGTAAAGCACAAAGTTAGGTCTGTTGCTGTTGCTGTTTTTAATGATTGGAAGATTGATTTCTGGCCATTATTATTGTAATGGAAGTATTTGAACAAGGCTTGAGGAATAGAAAGGCCATACTTTGAATGGGAAAGTTATTATTAAGGTGCCATATCGAATTGGGAAATATATTGTACTGTTCTGTCAAAGGCATGTATATAGGAGTGTGATCTGACCAAGATACCATACCAATTTTAGTAGTGGCTATTCTGGGTAATAACTGTCTATCAACCTTCACCTACAATAACTAAGAAATCCGTTTTGACCTGGTTCACTTTGGAGAGTATTTTACTAAGAATGATCTGTTGTTAAATATTAGGCATGTAAAGGGACACTAATGTGTAAGAAACATTATTAACCATTAAAAGTGTGTAATAGACGTTTTCCCCTTTTCACAAATTGCTGGAGAGTGAAAATTGTATGGATTTTTTTTTATTATGGAGATGTTAGACATCCTCTGCATTGAAATGCATCTCCTGGACACAGAAGATATCCGCAATGGATAACTGAGCCTCTTCCCATGCCATGGAGTGGTCAAAGAGAGAATTAAACCCTTTGCATTAACAGACTAAGAACCATTGTGAAGTGCAACAAGTTTAGGTAAGACTGCTGTAAGTATAAATGGAGAAGGGTAAAGTCTCCACCACATACCGGTCATGTCTTTGCACAACCAAATTCCCAAAAGAAAGAGCACAGCATGGCTTATGTACTGTAAATGCAGGGAAAAACATTAAAGTTCACATAGCAAAGAACAAATTGCATAAATAGCTTGTTTATCTTACAGGTTTAGGGGTAAAACATAAACCTAAAAGAAAAGTGAGAAGTGATACAGACTAACCATCCACACAGGGAAACCAGGCAGGAAAGATACCAGGAAATGTGCCATATTGGCTTGTGAATAGAGCCCTTGAATTATGTTAGTCCACTGTAAGGTATGAAAAGCTTTAAAAATATATTTCTGAAAAGATACTTTAAGGTCTAAAAGGAACACTATTATGGTGGCTTCAGTAATAGGACCAGTGGCGGGGGATGATTTGAGAATGGGAATATCCATAGCTTTATTAGGTAACTTTATGGGTTCACTCTAGGCTGACCATTGTTGGAGGAGTTGGAGGTAAAGACGTTGTTACCCTAGAGATTTATGGGAGTGCTGACAGTGCATGTGATAACATAGAGGTAGGGCATGCTGGACTGCTGCCTGTAGAAGGAAAGAGTAACAATGTGTCTGCTCGGAGACGAGTGTCACTTAATGCTGGTGAGTGCCTCCAGGTAGCTCTGCTGGATATGGAAGCTCCATCCTAAAATACATTGGTGGTTCCATGTTGAGAATTCTCAGGAACCAGAAGGAATTTACTAAGCTTAAGAGGACTTAGGCTTAGGCTTGCCGTGTACCTTTTACTTCCAAATTGTACTTCATAATGGCACCATTTAATATTCTATGCTGGGAAATAAAAAATAAAATAAAATCTAAGTGGAGTGGAATTGGGAAAAACACAATTCTGCCACTTTCTTATGGGTTTTATTTTTATGACCTTCGCCATGTCTTAAAATTAACATTAGTTTTGATCAGCAAGTCACATTTAATCACATTTAATCACATCTGAGTGGCTGAGTGGCTGCAGCACCTGTGCAGAGATCTTGCAGGTATGGCATCCACTCAGCTCCTGTGCAGCACCATAGATAAACCCCTGATATCCACGTTCATAATACAGAGCATGCCATGAAGGGGTTTCATTCCATTCAGCCAAAAAGACAATAGAAAATGCATGCCATTATAGCAGAAATTGTTAAAAAGAAGACTCAAGAGCTAATTACGATAGATAGATAGATAGATAGATAGATAGATAGATAGATAGATACTGTAGATAGATAGATTGATAGATAGAATAATAGATACATGAAAGATAGATTTGATTTTCATATTCCAGACTGTTTTGAGCCATAATATTTGGTTCAGTTATGCACTGGTGAAGTCCATTAAAAACTCCCATTTAAACAATGGACACCTAAGAAAGCTGATGACATTCCACTATATAAGAAAATAGAAATATATTCATTGCAGCTAATGTACCTAAAATAATTGATACTTACATAGTCAGCCAGAGTAACATGCAGTGTCCTATTCTATATAAAGCCTCATACCCTCCAGAAACCAATCTTAATATCATTTTGTCTAGAAACTGCTGCATATCGCTTATAAATGGTAAAGAATGCAGTAAACAACGGACAGATCCATATTTTCCAATTGACTGAAATCCCCAGATGATGCCGCTATGTAAAATTGTCCATGGCATTACACAGAAGCCTGCAAACAATTCAGGGATGTAAAGACTCCTCATATTAATGTCAATATGGTGTATATATGAATTTGTGTTGTATATATCTAAACCTCCAGAAAAGAGCAATTGAAAAATTCCTTAATATTACTCCAGCATTTCTCCTTTATTTTCCCACATAGTTCATTTGATACAAAATAAATATCCATTGTAACAGGCTTTACAGAAGTAACACATGCCTTCCATCAATACAGTGGTGTTGTAGGAAATAAGAGTTGTTGAAATCTTAGACTTTTTGATGAATTATTATATATATTGGTTGACTGACTCATTGGAGAACATTTATCATTGTGTCACAGCTTTGAAAATAGACTAAAGTGGTTTTGAGAAATGTTGCAGGTGACATATAGTATGTCATATTTATGGAAAAAAAAAAGCAAATTACGGCTCGTAATAACATATAAGCCTGTGTTCATAGTATGTTTCATGTGTATCCAACATACTGTATATGTTGGCTGTACAATATAGACTGAACGTATGTAACTGTATGCCATAGAGTTGAGTATATTTGCTATTGACTTGTAAAATAAAACAGTTGCTGTGCATATTTGTCTAAGTCATCCTTGCATAGGAAAGCATAGTTAGAAAATTATCTTGACATATATTCCAGACTAAGGGCTTATTCACACATCTGCTTTTAGAAGCAAGTCAAAATAAAATGGAAATCTTGACATCTTTATGTGACAGAAAAATTTCCACATTTTTACTTTACTTCTTTATTGTGTGAATTAATATAAGCCATAAAATAGTATGAACTTTGACAAGTATCAACCTGGTAAAAATTGGTTAAAAAAAAATGAAAATACCTCTTTATATATTATATACTGTAGTTTTGGGAATAAAAAATATGTATTCATGAATCGCCAGTTACAGTATACTGGAAAATTCACAGAAAAATATTGAAATAAGAAATAGAGGCTCGGGATAAAGTTTTAAAAAAAACATTAAAAGTGAAAATTTGAAACCATTTTTTCTAGGAAACAAGAAAGAGAATTTTTGACAGCGAGACTCTTGGGATTTGGTGCTTAAAGGTGATAGATCCAAAACATCATTCTACAGAGAAATATTATATGTTTGTTGCTGCCCCTAGGGTTTTATGGGATGCGACCAATTACTATCTCCTTAAGTTCATGAACTTGGTTTGTGCAATTAGTACAGTGACAATGTAGCTGGAGGTTTATGCCATTCCAATGCTATCTCCAGCTACCTTTCTTCATAACACACTTTAAGGAATGTAGTTAGCTTTTCAAGCTAATTCTGGGCATACACTTTGTCCAGAGCAAACATGCTCTCTCTATCTATGTGTATTGCCCTTGGGAAAGCACTTTTATGCTTGTTGGAGTCAACCTCTGCATTACACGAGAGCTTATGCCGAGACCATACATGAAGACATTGCAGTGTAATGAAATCATTTTGAGTGATCTTTAAAATATGCATTAAACACTCCCCTGAGCAATGTGAACGACTGATGTGTAGGAGTGGAGTGACTGATGTATAGACTCAATGTTTGAAGTAATGGTTGTCTTTGAGAAGTTAAAGGGTGTTTAAAGGGAAGGAAGGGTATAGGTTAGCCAGACTTTAAATTAACACTTCATTTTAACCACTTCATGATCACCAATAATTTAGAGTCGCCGAGAGAAAGAATTTTAGGTTGTAGCAAGAATTAGTTTAGCTTTGACTATTGCTTTATAAACCCATTATGTCCGGTGTAATGATATGATGACTTCAGCTAAATTTACTGTACTTTACACACATACTATTTTCCTGACTTTAAAGTTATATAGCAGGAAAAGTCGCTACATTTCCAATAATGTAATATAGAAGAATGTAAATAATAATCACATCATTGCAATCCTGTAGTCTCCATCAAATATATAGCAAACAAATGGTTACAGATAGTGTCTACTATTAATGTGTCACACCAAATCAATATAACTATCTTACAATGAAAACCTCATGTGGTTTTACAATACTTGGTGCACTCTTTTTTACTCTTTTTAGTGTGGCTCATTTCCACTGTCTTTAAAATGGTCACCAGTTTCTTTATGCACACTGTGTTTTGGCAATCTCAGTGTAAGGTCCCAATGGGACCTTTGGAGTATTTTACTGTGTTCTTGCACTTTAACATGTTCCTATGCTATTTGTTGTACTAGATCTACAATGCTTCAACTGGACTATACCAATGGGGTTGGAAAAGGGTAGATGGAACTTTCCTCAAAGGGATCCTATCATTAGAATCCCTTTTTTTCTAACTAACATGTAGGAATAGCCTTAAGAAAGGCTATTCTTTTCCTACCTTTAGATGTCTTCTCTGTGCCACCGTGCGGTAGATATTAGTTCTCTCACCGCACTGGGGGCGGGTCCCAGCACTCAAACAGCACTGGGGGCATTCCCAATGCTGCGAGAGAACTCTCCAGCACCGCCTCCATCTTCTTCAGGAACCGGCCTCTACGTGTCGTCTTCCAGCCTGGCTTTCAAGCTTCTACACATGTGCAGTCGGCTCTGTCAGCGGGCCTCGGGCAGAGCCGACTGCACCTGCAAGCGGCCATTTTTTTTGTGGCCACTTACTGCAAGAGCTCGCGTAAGTGGCCACAAAAAATGGCCACACGCTGGTGCAGTGGGCTCTGCATAGAAGAAAAAAAGCACATGTTATAAGGAAACTTTAAGGAGAGAGTCAATGCCAAGCTTCAGCTCTAGTCCAGTAGTATCCAATACTATCCCTCCATTTCTGTGGAGGAAACACTGACTATTACTCCATTCCTCCCCATTTTTATTATAAACCAAAAAGTCACTCTAAGGTAGATACTCTAAAGGGGTTATCCTGTTTAGCAAATCCAATTTATCCTTTTAATTAATACAGCTATTCCTCTGCTCAGGATCGTATACTTTTGGCCATAATGAAGAGCAGACATAAGGAGTTTCTTTTGTACCGATCTGAATCATAGTTACATAGTAGATGTGGTTGGATGAAGACATCAGTCCATCAAGCCCAACCTATAACCCTAAAATCCCCTACAGTGTTGATCCAGGGGAAGGCAAAAAAAAACAAACCATGAGGCTCATGCCAATTGCCCAATTCCAGGGGAAAAAATTCCTTCCCGACTCCAACCTGGCAGTCAGTATAAAAACCCTGGATCAACGTGTCCTTAAAATCTAGAGTCCATAACCCGTAATATTGTTCTCCTCAAGAAAGGCATCACTTATCTAATAAATAACTAGATCAGTAAGGATTAAACCACTGGGACCCACGATTGTTAGAATGTGGAAGTAAAAATAATGACAACTCATATGCTCCACTACTTCTCTATTAAATTCCTCTAAGTCATGGTCCTGTCTGCCACAAGTCCAGGACTTAGAGAAATTACAATAGAGAGTTGGTTCAGCACATGAGCTGCCATTCTTTTACACTCAAGCAACCAACTTATTCAACACTAGAAGGCTTTGTCAGGTCTTTAGACTTTAAATGTAGCAGGTCAAACACTTCTCCATTCAAGTTCCTTTATAGCAAACATAACAAACAATTTGATTGATTTCCATATAGTTTGCAAATAAGATATCTACAGAGGCATTACAGGGATCATGATGCATATTTCAAAAGAAAATATTCATAGGTGGAAATCGATGCTGCATTGTCTTATATAATACATTCAAATTCCTTTAGACTAGGGTCTCTGTCTGGGGGGAACAAGACAGCTGGGCCCATTTTTCTTACAGTAGGTGAAAGTCCTAGCAGTCAGGCTCCTACCAATCTAGTAGTAGTAGTAGTAGTAGTAGTAGTAGTAGTAGTAGTAGTAGTAGTAGTAGTAGTAGTAGTATTTATTCTATTAGCATATAATGAGACCTTTCTCATGAACCAATGTCTGTGTCATCATAATCTATTGCTCCATTGACTTGGTTGGAATGTGGCTCTTCCAAGGCTTGTTACCTGAACACTTTGCATCAAAGATCAGTTCACCCATCAAAACAAGTCCTAGAAACATAGATACATGTACAGACAAGGTCATCATCAGTTGGTCACATAAAATATACAGTAGGTAGGCAAAATTGTAGTTAAGTGTAGTTAAACATGGCCATGACAGGCCGTGCAGCAAAAAATCATTAGACAAAGGCATTAGAGACTCCATTAACAAATATACAGAGCACAAGGGACTCTGACCAAATAGCAGTCAAAGCAGGCCAGGATGAATCAGTGGTCAATAGGTCATGACCAGAAAACGTGGAACAGAAGCAAAGCAAATAATAGAAGATAATATAATATACTTTTACACTCTACTGATGTCAGAGCTCAGGATATGTAACATCACCTTATATGTGATCAAATCTCAGAACAGACATTTTTACAGCATGAATACATATTATGAATAAATATTTATTTTTTAATTGGAGAATTTTGCAATATTCCCAAGTCCAGGTCAGTAAATTGCAAATACTTTGCTTTACTTATGCACGTACTATACCACTTTTAATTACATTGGCTATCCATACAGAATGACAAATGTATTATTCAGTTACCAGAGAGCAGCAGTATCTCAGGTAACAGGTTGACAGTGGAATACAACATAAAATAACTAGAAATCAGTACTAAAAGAATAAAGCAAATCATTTGCACTTTACTCATTTAACTACACATCTTTTCATCATATGAAATGTAATGTATTATATATGTGTACTGTATACTGTATGTGTGTGATATTTAGTTTTTACTGTAGGCTCTTTATTATAAATAAGAAATATATAAATAGGTACAAGATTTCAGGATCATGATCATACCCCTCTGCTCTTGAGAACAGGTACCTATAGCAGGGGAGTGGCCCTGCTTGTATGGTAACTCTGTATTAAACTGTTCTAGGAGATTCAAAAGTAGTGAAGTTCTCTCTCCGAGTAATCCATGTACCATAAAAACCTAACATGAACATTTCCATTCAAGCACAAATGTCTGCGATCCTGCCATACTTTACAGTATGTGACATTAATCACATTATGATAGTTGTGTTTTATAGTAGAACATTCACTTTCAGAACTAATATGTCCCTGTTAATTGCACCGATATCCATTGTGAAAGGCGCAAACCTTTTTATTTTATGCTTCCAATAATTATTTCAATGAATATGTTTCAGCTACTTTTGTACAATACTGGCAGTTTTCTCTTTTTAAATCATTTAAATTAGATTATTTATCTTTCAGATCCTGTAGGAACAGCCCAAAAAAGTACAGACATAATAAGATCTTCAATAATGTGTCATCTCTATAGATATTGACCTGCAAGTTGAATATGTATTGAATATGTTGTTTAATTGTTATATAGAATGAAGAACATATACATAAGAAAGCTTTCTTCAGTTTATTCATATGTTTAGTACAGTCTTATGTTTAGTCTCAGTTTATTATGGCACAGTTGGAATCTTTCTTTCTATGTCCCACTGTTCCTCAGTGTTAGTTTTAGTGATGAGATCTGACCCATGCATGCATTCTGTTTCATTCTGGTGTGTGTCCTGTTTGTTAGTCTTGCATTCTGTTTCCATCAGTGATACTCTTATTTTATGTCTATCTTGTTTTATGTTTGTCTTGTTGTGTTTGTTTTATTCCTGTTTTAGCCCTGGGTTTTCTTCAATATATCTACTACCTGTGGCCTTTTGCCTCCTGCATTATATTCTGGTACCTGTCTGGCACCTGTCTCTCTGTTATATACCTCTGTTCCCTTGGCTGTCTGCTATATACTTCTGGTATCGGTGTGGCCATTGCTCTCCACTATATACCTCTACTTCCTGTGCGGCAACTATATACCTCTGTTGCCTATTATGTAGTCCTGCCCTTTTTTCTATTGTTTTACCTGGAATCTTTTTGCTTGTCCATTCTGGTTTTAGTCTGTGTACACATTTGGTGAGTTTATTCTGTTTCTATTGGGCACCTCATGAAGTTCTTTCTATCCTGTTGAGCTGCTACAAATATGGAAATGGCTTGGTGGACTCTACAGAGCAAAGACCACGTCCCAGTATGGGCATTAAAGGGTGAAGACTGGAGAGTCTACTAGAATAATGTCCTTAGAGGTGGCTCCAATAAAAACTAGTGTGATAGCATAGTGGGCTCACAATCTGCTGCCTGTGACACTGTGAAATGTGAGAACTGTCTATGCTAATCAACATTATTAGCCATATATGCAGCAAGATACCATAGCCTATATGTTTTATCACTTGTCTATCCTAACCAGCATACATTTTTTTCAGCAATTTGTGCTGCAATTGTTCTTCTAGTAAATCAAACCAGGCAGACAACCCCGTTTCGCACATATCACTTGTACAAGTATCATTTACCCATGGTAGCTCAAGTCGCTGCTTTTATGGTTATCCTTTCTTGGAAAACTCCTCCATACAAAGAATATGCCACATGTCCTTCCATTTTAGGGATGTTCTGATCCATCTATTCATTACAATTTGGCTCTAATGAAACTTACTCAGATCCTTACACTTCATCACTCGAGATGAGCGAACAGCGTTCGATCGAGTACATGTTCGATTGGATATCAGGCTGTTCGAGATGTTCAATTTGAGTCGAACACCAGGTGGCAAACTCACTAAAAATTCAATTCCCCTCCCACCTTCCCTGGCACTTTTTTTGCACCAATAACTGTGCAGGGGAAGTGGAACAGGAACTATGACTATGGAGGCATTGAAAAAAAAATCGGAAAAAGGAATTGGCTGGCTAATTCAGGTGACCTCCAATTTATACGAACAGTGGATTTAATATCCGCTTCATATGAGATTGTGAACTCTGTGATTGTGAGACAGGGACAGATGTACAGGCAAGGTTTGCTAGGGATTACCTTTATTTAGGTGGGAATGTTACTCATCCAGCTCTTTGGGGCTCTATCTGGTCGGGATCCCTGTCAGCTTGCGATATGCATGAGCTGACTTTTTCCTATAGGAATGCATTGTCCAGCATTGATTGGCCGAGTGCCATACAGAGTACAGCATTCGGCCGATCAACGCTGGTTCTGCCGGAGGCTCATCTGCGAGGAGACGGAGTCTAAGATCAGACCAGAATGGAGACTGCTGTGGACTGATCTTAGACTCTGCCTCCTCTGGCTGAATGCTGTACTCTGTATGGCATTCGGCCAATCAACACTGGTCAATGCATTCCTATGCTGAGATGTAGCAGTGCTGGCCGTGCGCTCAGCTCGACTGCTCCAGAGATGCCCCCGAGCTGAGCGCACAGCCAGCACTGCTACACCGGAGATGAAGCAGAGCTGGCCGTGCGCTCAGCTCGAATACTCCGGAGATACAACCAAGCTGAGTGCACAGCCAGCACTGCTACACCAGAGAACCACTGCTACACCAGAGAACCGCTGAACCCTGCTGCACAGTCAGCTCTGCTGCATCAAAGATGTGCTGAACCCTGCTGCATCAGAGATGTAGCAGACTGAGTGTGCGCTAAACCCTGCTGCATACTCAGCTCTGCTGCATCTCAGCAGAGCTGAGTGTGCAGCAGGATTCAGCGTACACTCAGCCCTGCTACATCTCTGATGCAGCAGAGCTGAGTGTGCAGCAGGGTTCTGCACACACTCAGCCCTGCCACATCTCTGGTGCAGCAGAGCTGAGTGTGCAGCAGGGTTCAGTGCATCTCTGATGCAGCAGAGCTGAGTGTGCAGCAGGGTTCAGTGGTTCTCTGGTGTAGCAGCGGTTCTCAGGTGTAGCAGTGCTGACCATGCGCTCAGATCAGCTCATCTCCGGAGTAGCCGAGCTGAGTGCACGCCCAGCACTGCTATATCTCCGGTGTAGCAGTGCTGGTCATGCGCTCAGCTCAGCTCATCTCCGGAGTAGCCAAGCTGAGCCCACGGCCAGCACTGCTACATCTCGGCATAGGAATGCATTGACCAGCGTTGATTGGCCGAATGCCATACAGAGTACAGCATTCGGCTAATCAACACTGGTTCTGCCGGAGGAGGCGGAGTCTAAGATCGGTCCACAGCAGTCTCCATTCTGATCTGATCTTAGACTCAGCCTCCTCACAGACAAGCCTCCGGCAGAACCAGTGTTGATTGGCCGAATGCTGTACTCTGTATGGCATTCGGCCAATCAATGCTGGTCAATGCATTCCTATGGGAAAAAGTCAGCTCCCGCATATCGCAAGGGTTCAATGTTCGATCGAACAGTTGAGTATTGAGCGGCTACTCGAATCGAACTTCGAACATTTCACTGTTCTCTCATCTCTATTCATCACCTTTAAGAACTGCCTGTTGACATGTTGCCTACATCCCACTCCTTAACAGATTCCCTTGTCATTAGATACTGAATAATTATTTTACTTTTGTGCTTTTTTAATATACTGTCATATTAAACTGTGTATGCCACGCTAGGTATGCTGTCCATGGTGCTGAAATAACTAGGTAGTTCACTGTCAAGTATTTACAGACTTAATGGCATGATATCCAATGTGTCTAGGGTTGCTATATCAAGAATGTGTTAGATTTTTTACGGTTAATTAAAGCAGAGAATTACTTCATTTCACACCTTCCTCTTCACATTGAATATATAATAAAAAGATTGTATCAATTACCTCAATATTTGTTAAAGATATTGAAAATTATAGACCATTTAGATTGTGAAACTGAACTTATTGTATCACAGTTGTTTAGTTGATAAATACCATATTAATTGACATATTTTATATATTCTCTATACACTCAAAGACTGTTTGAATATCCTTTGTACTATTCAAGTAATAAATAAGAACAGCTGGATATTCTATTGGGATGTTCACTTCCTCTTTAAATGTTTAGGATTATGCCAGTCACTTACATTACCATGCAGAGTTTAAAGCCTCAGTTATAGAGTTGTGGCAATGCATTTTACTTTACAATTGTATCCCAGATAAAATAACCCACACTTTCAAACAGATTCAGGTATTAGATATTATTCTTTAAAGATTCCATTTTGTATCTTATGAAAATGCCCTCCTGTGCTACTGTCTCCACTTTCATGTAACTTTAGTTGTTGTATTCTAAGTAAAATAAAATATATATAGAAAGAATATCAGACTGTAGTGACAAATATAAAGGAACAGAGATAGAGTGTAAAAACTAATAGGATTATGTTTTCAGAACAGGATGCTGACCTTCTTAAGTCTTTCCTAGAACGGTGACAGTGGAAGGACTTTAACATCAAGTTCCTATAACTTCCAATTCTTATTCCCAAAATTTTTTTATTATTTCATTTTATTTATTTAAACACAAGAAACGATACAGTACAATTTAGATACACAGACAGAGTAACAGGGAAACATAACAGGAAGGGTCCGCAGCAAACTAAAAGCAAGTTGTGTAAGTGTGAATATTTTCCCAAAAGTGACCGGATTGCACAAGTCACGCATGAGGCACAGGCATAAGTCCAGAATCACTTTAATAGTTGACTCCCATTACAGTCTCTCCATTTATCTTCAACTGGCCCAGAAAACCTTTTAAATCTTCCAATAGATAACGCTGTGATAGTGTAAAAGAAGTCACCACTCTGACTACCTCCTACCTAGACAATTGTACTACAACAGACCTTATATGTCCCCATTCATTTCAATGTGTTTATTTAGACATCTGTTTTAAAACACAACGAAGCACGTTCTTTTTTTTCATTTATGCTAATGCAGTAGGAATGCATCACATCAATGAAAGTCTACGAATCCATGAAAAAAAAAAACTGATGACGTCGTGTGCCATCCATTTTTTATGGACCCAGAGATATGCAAAATATAGAAAATTAAACATGTATAAATGCTGATTATTCTCCCTCCTCATCCTTTTGTACTGCGCTACCTCCTATTGCCGACTGGACTGTATGACCCCGTTTATAATTAACCCTCTGCCACCACCTGGAACCTGCTTGCTACTGCAACTGCTTATGATCCTCCATCAAACTCTGCACATGCTCAGGTGAGTCATTTTGGATTTCTGGCCTTGCTGTGACTTGTGGTGCACTGAGTGTCCTGCGCTCTCTGGGCTACTGGTACTCTGGCCAAAGGAAGCAGCTAAGTCCATCTCCACCATCAGGAGCTCTGGTGAAAACCTCTGAAGTCTCATTGCTGGAACTTACTACCTGTCTGAGTACTACATTTGTTCATAACATTTGGACAGTCTATTATTCTATCAGGTTTATCTGGGCTAGGAGGCATATTGAAGATTACATAGTGCATGATTCTATAATTTGTATCCCTCCATACCTCACTTAGGATGGATTCCCTAAAGCTATACAAGTTCCAGGGAATATTCTCTACAATGTCATTTAAGTTTAACTGCCTTCCCCATAAACAAATATGCTCTTAGGGTTTTTGCCCACTTGATCTATTCTAGTTGGGTATGAATCAGTAATAAATCAAGACAAATTAAGTGGAAAAGCAGTAATTTCTCCATTGTGTTCTGGAAAATTTTACATTGTACATTTTTTAGTCTGGCCATAATGGAATACTTGACCTGGATAAATTGTAAGATGTGGGAATCATCTAACATATGCTTCAGTAACATTTCATCTCAATATAACCAGCAAGATTCGATGTCATATAATAAATGTTGCACTTGTGAAATACATGTCTCCCTCCACATATGGAACCTCTGATTAAGCCCATCTTGGGTAAAGTCTGCCAACAACCATAATGGCAGATATCATCATCTCTAAATGGCAACTTAAGCTTCTTTCAGATAGCTTTCCAGATGGTTATGATATCTTATACTATCAATAACTGCCTAAATCCCCTCTGGAACAAAGCACAAGGGGTCCACACAGCACATAACTCTGCTTCCAATGCATAGTCTGCATAATTATTGATTTCCCTGACCCAGTCATAAATGTGTTGTGAGCGACATGCCAGGTTGTATAGCTTTATGCTTGGTGTGTTTAGTTCTCTGTGTTCCCGAGAGGTCATCAGTGAAAGAAAATAAATCCTCCTGCCAATCTTCGAAAAATTCCGAGATGGCCACTCAAGCGACAAGCAGTTTGGGTATGGTTATCATTTTTAGCAGCTTATTCCTTTAGTTCAATCTGTAAACCAAGTTATAAGTGTGGCCCAGCTTAATGCACAGATATTTTATATAGTGTTTGATGATGAAGATTACCATAAAGTCCTCTGAGCTACAACTCTGTCCTTCCAGATCTTTGCCTTATGTGAGAACTAACTGTATATGAGCTATGGAGACTTAGTTGAGAACCCTATAGTATGGTGTTACTGTTTGACTTCTCAATGGTTGCTGCATATGTAGTAGTTGCAGGGGTTGAGGAGGCCATGTTAGAGGACTCACAGTTGCTGTGAGAAGAGATAGCTAGTTGTGTTTCATAATGTAACAGTCTATTGAGTCTGTTTAACATAGAACAATTTTTTCACTCCCAGTGAAATAGAATTTCTACCCCAGAGTACTTAGTTTACAAGACAGCAAGAAATTCTTGACTACCTCTACATTCTGACTGAGATGAGATGACTATTCTGCTAAGCATCTTTGAGCAGATACATATTAGCTATCTTTACTGCAAAAGTGAGAACACATTTCTCCTATGATTTGTACAGTACCTGGAAAACAACATGGAACATGGAAATGACATATCGCATGCAAGCTTTTGAGTATGATTTAGTTGTATTGGACATCATATGTCCATGAAATGTTCTTTCCACTACAAGCAAAATTACAGTCTGCTGATGTCGCTGGAACAAACCTGCAACTGGAACTAGAAGATCAGACAAAGACTGCTGTGTAGCCTTATCCTACAGGAAAAGTCTCTAATTTTGTGACAGTTACAAAGTTAGTGCCTATACTAATACCATAAAACTATGTGTATTGTAAGCAGGGGTGCAATTCTAATGAGGCGACGTGAGGCAGCCGCCTCAGGCGGCAGTATCAGGAGGGGCAGCATGGAAAGGTGCTGGTCTGTGTGCATTCCATCAGATACATCACTCTGCAGTTATCTTTACCTGACCGGACCCCCACAGTCTAGGCTTCCCTCCTACTCCTAGGCTGCTCCAGGCCATTAATCTATGCTTCACCATTAACACCAATTTAGTTAAAACTCAATTGGTGACTCTGTCTTGTAAACCGCAAGCAACTACAATTTACAAGACACTGGGAAGACAGACACAAGACGTATGTAGGAGGTGCGATGGGGCACTATTTAAGGGGCTTTTTGTAGGTGAGCACAATGTGGGTCAGGTGCCTGGAAAAGTGAGGAGTCAAAGATATCTGTGCTGCAAACTTTACAGAGACATGTCACAGCTGGAAGAAGTGGTCATGGTGGTCCAAAAGGAAGAGATGGGAAATGTGAGCGATTAGTTAGAGACGTCTCCTGAAAGTCAAAAAATTAGGAAAAAAGGAGCTTCACACAAAGATGCGTGCCAACAAATCAGGTGTGTTTTATTAGTAGAGCAAACGTTTTCGGTCTAGGCTTGACCTTCCTCAGGCTCTACATGAAAACATAACACAGATACCAAACAAAAAGGTGGGATATTACAATTATGTCCCAGAACTTGAAAAATAAAGTACATGACAAACATCTCACATTGTGCACAAACAGTAATATGTACAGAGAACCAAATAGTGGCTGGCTTCTGATGCTATCTGAGGGATATATATAAACACATAGTCAAGGTGACATAAAGTCAAAAAATGAAAGTCAAAAAATGTTACTGCACTGTATTCATTGTGCAGTGAATACAAACACACACCCTTCCCGGTATTCAGTCCAGGAGAGGGAGGGGGCGTCTTTCTATCATCCGCCTCAGGTGAGAGGCTAGGTTCACCACTGGTTGTAAAAGATTGTATAGAAACACCTATACAATAAAATAAATGTGAGCATAGGAATTTGTCATATACTCGTACTTCAATAGCTAGGAGTACTGCTTAACATGAAATACTAAATGCTTGCAGATGGCTTACTAAGCATGATTCATGAATGATGTAATACAATTATTCCTGAAAAGAAAAACCTTTCCAAACAAGTTTTCTGGCTGCTATTATTACAGATGTGCACTCTTAATAATAGTAGAGATCTCATGATAATGTTGTAGCTGTTGATTATTCCAGGAAGAGATCAATTTGCAAATTACAAGCAAAATGATAGATACCCAATCTTTCTTTAATCAAAAACATGCACGGTTTATGATCACTTTAACAGGGTAATACACTCACAGCACATTTTTGATTAATATATAGCCCAGAAGTAAATTAAAACAAAGACTGGATTTTTTTCAACCTACTGTTTTGGATGAATGCCACTACTGTTACCATGATAAAAATGTAATTGAGTTATTTAGACAATAAGAATATAGTAGGGTAATATTAGTGTCTCTATATTTGCAATTTATTTTTCATTACATTTCTTTATTGTAAATCTGCAGTATCTTTCCATTTAAAGGGGGTTTCTCATTGAAGATAAAACTCTTTTGAAATAAAATTTGTAGGCCATCTGCTCCGAACACCACTGGCAAACAGGATTAGGTATCTTCAATACAGTGAGGGCTAGAAGTGAAATGGTGTATAATATCTATTGAACGTAATAAAGGGATGGATGAAGTCCACCAGAAAAGTAACCATGGTGGTTGGGGCGTGACCTGCTCTCTAATAGAGAATACAGACAATATGAGACAAACTTTTCAAAGGGATTCTAAGAAACACCAAAATCTCTTCTAAATCACATTGGGACCTCAATCTTTATTTTAAAGGGTGATTTCTGGGCAGCAGGTCAAAAGTGAGCTTGACTTTAGGTCATTGGCAAAGTTGAGACAAAATTTACAATATACACAATTATAATGCGAGTCTCTTCACGTTTCATTAAGGATTGGATATTGTATTACAGCCTTCCCTTCAGTATCTTTGTCCTAGCTACTATATCTTCTACAGTGGCTGTGTGGTCCATTCATCAAAAAAGCATGAACTAGGCAGAAAAATAAAATTTTCCTCATTTTAGTGTATAACACACAAAAAGTCAAAACTGTGTTTTGGCAAGCGTGACCACACCCTGCATGGGCTGAACAAACGTAGACCCTTACCAGCAAGCAATATTCTGTATTTCATGGTACAGATAACTAGCTCATGATGACAGAATCATTACTAAATGCCACTATCCTGCGCTATTACTAATCCCACAAATAGACATAATAATACGTCATTAAAGGGGCTCTATCAGCAAAATCATGCTGATAGAGCCCCACATATGCGTGAATAGCCTTTAAAAAGGCTATTCAGGCATCGCTAAAGTTATATTAAACTACCCCCAGTTTTAAAATAATACCCTAGAAAAGAATGTGATCAACTTACCCATCGTGCACGGCATTCAGGGTGCACGGTCTTCATCCACGCCTCCATTTCCTGCGATGTCCTCGGGTCCCGTCTTCCTCCGGCGCTCGTGAACTGACATTGCTAAAAAAAATGGCCTGGACGCATGTGCAGTAGCATGCTGCTTCTACTACGGCTACTGCGCATGCGCCCAGGCCATTTTTTTTAGCAATGTCAGTTCGCGAGCGCTGGAGGAAGACAGGACCCGAGGACATCGCAGGAAGAGGAGGCGTGCATGAAGAAGACTGCGCACCCTGAATGCCCGCCCCCTGTGCACGTTCAGTAAGTTGATCACATTCTTTTTTTAGGGTATTATTTTAAAACTCGGGGGTAGTTTAATATAACTTTAGCGCTGCCTGAATAGCCTTTTTAAAGGCTATTCACGCATATGTGGGGCTCTATCAGCATGATTTTGCTGATAGAGCCCCTTTAAGATGGCATTGGCTCAGGAGCTCAGCCATTGCCATAAGAAGAGAACATCTGTTGTGACACACAGCGGACATCATCCTGTAACTGCTGCAATGGAGCAGTTTAATCCCTGAGGTATCACTATCAAAAATTATGGTGGCTTCTAAGGAGTCTCTTTGTGTTGCCATCCACTTTGGCGCCCATGCAATTTGGGGTGATGATGTATTTCCATGCTGAGGGGAGGTTACTGTAAGCCCCCACATCAACATCATAAGTCTCTCTATAAAATTTTTATAGTGAGACTTTCACTTTACATACTATAATACATGGCAGTACAAAAACCATATGTGGCACTGATGCATCCCTAACAACCCATAACACAAAAATGAAATGTTATTTATCATTTATGGAGAATTAAAAAAAATAAAAAATCAACAACATTGCTGTTTTTTAATTCACACTTTCTCTAAAAATATGTTCCATAGTAGCACAGCAAAAACCCAATATAAATATGGTATTACTGTAATTGTACTATCACAGAATAAAGGTGACAAGTTATTTATGATGTCCAGGACACCATGCAAAATTCCGAACATAAAAAAATGGCAAAACTGACTTTTTGTTATCCTGCTAAGAAAGAGTTAAAGTGATCAATAAACTAAATGTTTCGGAAAAATAGTAATAGAAAAATATAACCCGCTGCGTGTAAACAAGCACTTATATGGCTGTGTCAACATTAAAATGAAAAAATGATGGCTTTTACAATGTGCAAATGGTAAAAAACAAAAAAGTACCTGCATCCTTAACTATCAAACTAGGCCATGACCTTAACAGGTAGACAGAATTCTAAATATAAAGTATATGTAAATAGGATAACTTTAATACATGAGCTTCTGATTCAGCTCTCCCTATTACTAAGTCCCCCATAACATGACCCATTATGTGAGGTAAAAGGAATCATTAAATGTGTTACTGTATATCAGTCTTATCCATGTAACGTAAAGTAAACTTTCTCAATTTCCAGAGGAAATCTTGTGTATGCTTCTCTCTGTCTTTCAGTTTCTAGGTATTCAGTGTAGAGTAAACGCTTCAGCTCTTCCACAATTCCCAGAACTGTGGTCATGGATGGCTGCAGCCAATTTTGTAACAGACATCTCTTAGCAACTAGACAAATTGAGTGAAACAACATGGAAAGGAGTTTTTCACTATTGCCACTTGTTGCATCTTCTTCCCTCAGTAATGAAAAATATAAAGCAGTGGTCACAGATCGACTGCAATAACGCATATCTTTATACCGCCTATTTTGTTTTGGCCCAAAAAGTTTGTACATGACCACAACTTACAACTCCTTCCATGATTCCTTATGGACAAATTGTTCTGATTTACTTAAAATCAGTGGCAAACTGAAGACAAAACTTGCAATATGCAAGACTGTAATATAAGAGTCTCTGCAAGTTTCATTAAGGATCTATGTTGTATCATAGCCCACCTCTTCAGTATCTTTTCCCAGCTTCTGTATATTCTGCAGTAGCCGTCTGGTCCATCCATCAATATTTTATTAAGTTTATTTAAAATTACCTCACATTTACCAAATGAATAATGGAATTTTTAAAGAGATTATATCATTAGAATCCCTTTTTTTTTTAAGTACATGTTGGAATAGCCTTAAGAAAGACTTAAAATTAGTACTAAGGTTGAAAGCTGAGGCATATCTGCAGGGATGTGCCAAAGACAAAAATATATACAATGGTTTTATTTTGCTTTTTTGGGTGGTAGCTACAATGGCCTAAAGGGAGTCTATCATTAGAAAAACAGCTTTTTTTTAACTAATCGCAAAAAAGGTTATTCTACATAGATTGTAAGTAGAGATGAGCGAGTAGTGTTTGATCGAGTAGGTGTTCGATCTAATACTACGGTATTCGAGATACTCGTACTCGACCGAACACTACTAGCTGTTCGAAGTTTAAGGTTCGATGCAGAACCAGCGTTGATTGGCAGAATGCTATACATTCTGCCAATTAACGCTGGTTCTTCTCTTACCTTTAGAAGTCTTCTCTGTGCAGCTTCCCCGCGGCGTCTTCTGGCTGGAATTCACTCTGCCTAGGCATCCGGCCTAGGCAGAGTCGACTGCGTATGCGCGGGCATGCCCTCGCATGCGCAGTCGGCTCTGTTCAGGCGTCGGGCCGGGCAGAGCCAACCGCGCATGAGCAGTCGGCTCTGCCTAGGCCCCAATGCCTAGGCAGAGTGAATTCCAGCCGGAAGACGCCGCGGGGGCGCTGCGCCGGGAGAAGACTTCAAGGAGAATCCAGCCCGACCGTCACTCGTGGACTTGGTAAGTATAATTTTATCGAATGTTGCGTACCCCTGAAACGAGCATTTCCTCCCATAGACTATAATGGGGTTCGAAAACTGTTCGAACAGCCGAACAGTGTGCGGCTGTTCGAATCGGATTTCGAACCTCGGACATTTTAGTGTTCGCTCATCTCTAATTGTAAGCCCTCGCGGGCAGGGCCCTCTACCCCATTGTGCCAGTCTGTCATTGTTAGTATTATATCTACCTGTATATTCTGTGAATTGTATGTAAATCCCCAAATGTAAAGCACCATGGAATTAATGGTGCTATATAAACAATAATAACAATAATAATAATTCTACTTCCATTCTTTTCTTCGCCCCACAGTTTCTTATAATAACCTGTTTCTTCTGTTATGCTAATTATATTCACAGAGTACCGGTGACGTTCCCCTGTGCTCAGAGCACCACCCACCATTTTCTTATGGTCTGTTACAGCACTGCATCTGATACATGTGAAAGGCAGAAGATATGGAGAATAGGAATAGGGGAGTGAACACAATGAGCTAAGGGGCGGTGAAAGCTTATGCCCCACAGTGCTCCGTGATCATAATTAGCATAACAGAAGAAACAGACTTTATCAGAAATGATGAGGAGAAGAAAACAATGGAAGGTAGGAATAGAATAGTCTTTTTAAAGGCTATTCCACGTGTTATTACTTAAAAAAAGTGTTTTCTTAATGATAGACTCCCTTTAAGGGTTAAAGAGTGCTGAATTCTCCTAATGGAAACTCACTATAATGCTAAGCCTGTGTTGCTCTAGCTTTATAGTACATTATTTTTTCCTATAATTTGTACCTTCAAGTGGTCTCTTAGATGACTACCTACTCTGCCTGCCCCTTACACACTTAGTTTTTGAGCTTTGAAGCCACAACTAAGTTAAAGCATCTTAATGCTCAGTGTGCCCATGAGACCGCTGATGGCCCAATCAAAGACCTTAACGGGCCTATGACGTCTCCAGGAGTGTACCGGATGCCACAGTGAGGCCCAAGAGAGGTAATGGAACGTGAGTATGATTTTTTTTTTTTTTTACACCACCTCTAGTGAGACCCCAGAGTATAACGCAACAACCATTTTAGTTCACCGGATACAAATCTCCATTTGTTCTATTTTGTAAAAAAGCAAACCATTATGAATATTCGGGTCGAACCTGACTCAGTACGAGTCAGTTCACCCATCACTACTTGCTAACATTGTTGTTGTATATTATGTCTTTATGTAACAACTGACAGAAAAGTCTAAGTCAATTAGAGTTCTTGTTTCCAAAGCGGACAACTAGTTAGTTTTTTGAGAATTCTGGGAGGTAAATTATCATATGAAAGTATAATTGCTTTTTACTTGATTAAAACTTTCAGTGTCCTGATATTTTCATTTACATATTCCTATTTTTGTTCCAACATTTCACTGTGGGAAGTTACTCATTAGATTTTTTAAAGTGTTTTTATTGATTAGGTGAAATTGTTAACACGAAGCTGTGCACCCATCCATAAAATGTTCATTACAATACCAGGTTGCCAATGTGTTTAGTTGAAATAGTAATTGGTACTTTGTGAATGAAACTCCAAGCCCAAAATATTATGAAGCAAACTGAATCAGGTGTTAATGGAGCTCAATGTGAGATGTATGTTCACTCCAGTTAGCCCCATGGGTTCATAAATGCTGGAGAACAGATAACAATGATTGAACACATTTTACATGAAAGATGTGAGAACATTTGTTGATTGATATTATGACTCCATTCATATTGTTTTGACAAATAGCGAAGTGATGTAAATAACAAGTAATAGTATCAAAGTATTTAACCTGACTGCTTGTCAGCTTATCTACAGAGACTCCAAAAGATTTCAATTAACTTCTTACAAATGAAAAGTAGGTGATGTGTCATTATGCAAATACGAGTGCCATGAGACATACATATCTTACTTAGTAGCAAACAAAATATCTTGCAGGTTAACTAATTGTTAGATTGGCAATTGATTTGTTTAGGGTTAGATAAATAGAAAAATTTAAAGGAGATTCAATAAGCTAAAAGCACCAGAATTCTAGCTCAATTAGTGGCAAAGATTGTCACATGCCTTGCAACACATATATAGATATGGAACCGCACCTAACAAAATGTCTTAGATTAGAGGAAAAAATGTGTTGCTTAGCAGTTCAAGTCATGGATTAAAATTTACCATCATGCCAAGAATTAGGTCACACAATTGGTATTATAAAGTTAGACAAGGGAGGGTTAAGTTATTAAGACTGATGTTTCATGTTCTCATTTTAATCTAAAGTTTTCTGGAGGAAGATGTACCAAATCTATTAAGAGATACCTCTTAATAATTATGTCTCCTCTAGGGTTGTCCATGTGACCTATGAGCTAGATAGAATACTGCTATGGTTCTTTGTAGGATTCAGACAGGCCTATGCAGTATAAGAATAGCACAAGTGCAGAATGCTAATAACACATCCACTCACACACCCGCAATCCATGAGTGGAGTGGATACCAAGATTTCAAATACAAAGAAATAAAGTTTGTATAAGGTGCCAGTCAAATGATAAGGTGAAACACACAGCCTATTAAAAACATGCTTATTTTTAGAACAGGCAGGCTGTCCTGCACAACCATACATGCACCGCACTAGTAGCAGCAAATCAACAAAGCACGACCTGGCTGCATCCAGCAAAAAAGGTTAATAACCATAAGGTATTAATTAATATCATGACCAAAATTCGTAAACTTGTGTCAAGGATCCTCATGCCCTTTTGAGTCCCTATACTAAAAACAAAAACATTTCACTGCAAAAGGACATCATTAAATGGGTCGTCTAGTTTCAGACCAATATTGAGAGACAAATAATATTGTTTGTGTAATAAAAAAAAAAAAATACATGAGACAAACTAATTTTTGGTATCAAGCCAAGGGTCAGTTCCTGGAACTCATGTCAGAATCAGGAATCAAGGTTGTTTGAAGCTGTGTAACACAAAGAGTCAGGTAAGAGAGTCAAACTAGGTAAAAATAAGTGTAGGCATCTGGCTGAGGAGGAAGTGAGTTTCAATATGCCTCTTAAGCTGCATATTGGATAAGACCAGAGAACTCTGACATCACAGAAGATTCTCAGGTCAGCATGGTAACTATAAAACAATAGTAGCTATCTTGAGATTACTGACACCCGCAGAAACAACTTTTTGTCTGCCACTTTTAGTTTAAAAATAACGGATATCTGGAAGACCCCATTATACTCATTGAGTTCTGTCAGGCTCTGTATTTGTGCACTTTTTAGCTGTCCCCCTGTCCATTGTTCTGTCTCTCCAATGGAAAAGAACAATGGACAGACTGGTGAAGATGCAAACATCAGTTTTGGGGATACAGAAGAATAAGGGGCACCACAAAGTGAAAAATACTACCAGATAAGATTTGATAAAATAAGACAGAATGCAGCAATAATTTGAGAATAACATAAAATTTAATTCTTGATATAATCTGAGACTGTTTACAATGAAGAATGGATTAGAGAAACACTGAAGTTTACTTGTGACACATACCGTGTTTCCCCGAAAGTATGACACCCCCTGAAAGTAAGACATGTGGGGGTTTCTGTTGAATTGCCTAATATAAGGCATCCCCCGAAAAAAAGGCATGCCCGGCAGTGGTGTGCGGGGTTTCGGGGGGCAGGGCTTAGCGGAGCTTTCGTGGGCGGGGCTTAGTGAGCTCCACTTCACTGACACAGCAGCCATGCTCTGTGCTCCATGTGCACAGCAAAGCCGGCTGCTGCCTCTGCTGTTGTAGGATGAGCTCTCCCAGCTCATCCCAGAGGCAGAGACAGCAGCTGCCATACAGAAGAGGCAGCAGCTGGCTTTCCTGTGCACACGGAGCTCAGAGCACGGCTGCTGTGTCAGAAGTGGAGCTTGCAAAACTCCGCTAAGCCCCGCCCCCCAAAGCCTAGCTAAGCCCCGCTCACCACTTCCAGAACGAACAGCAGCACCAGCGCTGCTAGGAAGAAGGGAAAGGTAAGTGTGATAACTTCCCCCCTCCCCTACACTACAGTACCTACAACCGGCAGTCATGCTGACGCTCCACTAAGGAAGTGCCGGCATGACTGCCGGGTGTAATAAGGCACTCCCCGAAAATAAGACAGGTCCTATATTTAGAGTGACAATTTAATATAAGACACTGTCTTATTTTCGGGGAAACACGGTAGCAAAAATGTTTACCTGTTCATAGATGTATCAAAGTATTTGAGGCACATGTTGTTATATGGCCGTCAGTCATTAATTCACCTGAAAAGAATTCTCAGATGTCAGCCATGTGGGGGCTGTATAGCTAGCCCAAACATTGAGGAAGCAACAAGTTTCTTGGCAGGGAGTACGAAATTGCCTACTGTATGTAATTTCATGTAACTCTATGTGGGCAATCTATTATATGATCTGTCCTTGCAATCTGATTTACTGCATGTGAGACTTACTGTAATTCAAGTGAGCTTCCAAGGAGAAGTAGAGAACATACAGTATTTTTGGCACCTACTCTAGATATAATGATCTCTAAGGGTTATGAATTTATACATTTGCAATGTTCCTTTTTATGGTTTTCTGCTGAATTCATGTCTGATCCCCCCCCCCCCCTTATTTACTAGTTTGTAGCAGCTAACTTGTGAATTGATTGCTTTTATGCCTGTTCATGTATATTTTTGTTATAATTTTTATTATTCTTATCTATAATCTAGACAAGAATGATATATTGTGTACACCCTGTGGAAATGAAGATGTGTGATCTTGGGATTACCTATCCAGTGGAAGCATGCCTAGAGTGAATGAGCAACATCAATAAGACACTTGGTTGCACGGCATGAGCACTTTATTATCTTCCTTTGTAGGGCTGTGAAGGACATATTGTAAAGGATAATGAAGATGAGTGATTTTAAGAAGTTCCATTACCATTTGCTTTACAAGGCGCTGTTTTATATCACATTAGCACATCGTTTCTACTGCACCCTCCATATTATGCATTTAACCCTTTAAAGATGCAAGCTAGTTTGGGTGTTAATACTCGGAGACTTTTTTAATATTTTCCATCTACTCCTTATAACTTTTAGAAAATTTGCTCTTGACATAGCTATTTTTTGCGCAATGAGTTGTACTTTCATTTGATACCATTGTAGACCAGGGCCACAGCATTTTACAATCTAGTGAATCCCATCCACACATTGCAGAAAATATGTGCAGTGGAAACGCATACAATTTCTAAAACCGTTGCAATTGTGGAAATCGCAGAATGTCAATTACGCTGGACGACAAAAAAACTTTCACGGATATTTGGTATACAATAATCAATCTTAGTCAATTTGAACATGCTGATTTCGAACATACAAACCGTTTTTCTCTATCACCCTCCATTCTTGAAATATCCATGATCTTAAATTTTATATTTCAATTAATTAATTCAAAACATAAATGTAATTTTTGCACAAAAACTTGTATTTTAAAAGTTATTGCTACATGAATTTTAAACATAAACATAACATGAATTTTAAACATAAACATGAACGTGGCTATAGCTACTGAAATTATACATAACATACATAATTATATGATAAGCAAAAATTCAGTTTGAAGTCTAATATCTGTGAAATATGTGCAAAAATTCGTTAAACATGTTCATGGTATACATTTCTTGGCTGTGGACTTCGGCTTATACTGATGAGTTGACAAATCACGCTGAAGCGTCCAACAGTAGTCTGCCATCATCGCTGCACTCCACCGACCCTGATAGCTTGACTCCATCACCGAAATGTCCTGGTGGAAGCGCTTGCCATGTTCATCACTGACTGTGCCTAGGTTTTCTGGTAAAAAGTCCAGATGCGAGTCGAGTAAATGAATTCTCAGAGACATATTGCAGCCAAGATGTTTGTACGCACTAATGAATTTTTGTACAACGTTCACGTAGTCAGCACTTTTCTTATTTCCAAGGAAATTGATTATGACTGACTTGAATGGACCCACGCATCTTTTTCAGCAGCTCTTAGAATGTCTTGAAAGTGTTCAGCCATGATTTCTTTTATTTGTGGATCTATGAATACGCCTTCTTTTACCTTTGCATAACTCAACCCTGGGAACTTGTTGCGCAGGTACCGAAATGCATGAGTGTCACTATCTAATTTCTTGACAAAATTTTTCATAAGTCCCAACTTTATATGAACTGGTGGCATGAGAATCTTGTCACGATCAACCAGTGGTGGATGAAGAACGTTTTTATTTCCTGGCTGCAATATGTCTCTGATTGGCCAATTCGTCTTGATGGTAGTGTTGCTTCCTATCTCTGCTGTCCCATTCGCATATAAAGCAGCACTTTGTGTACCCTGTCTGCATTCCCGTTAGAATAGCTACTACTAAATAAATTAACACAGTATCACTGGAAGATGCACAATATGAAGCTGATGTAGCAGAGCTGGATTTGATAGGTGATGAGAATCCCAAATTTACATACTACAGGACCAAGAGTCAGCTTGCAATAAACTCCATTTTAGGTTTGTGTTTACATACAGAGGTAGTGGACTCCCTGTCTCAGCCCTTATCAGCAAAATTCAATTAGCAGACCTTCTGATGTAAATATTGTAAGCCCATGGCTGGTCAGGTAATGGAGGGGGTGTACATATCACTCAGACTACTAAGGTGGGTGAGATGAGAAAACTCCAGAAAGAACGTTTCTCAGCAGATAACTATTGTTTGCTGAGCGTTATTTCAGAGTTCCGGTTACTGGGCTGGATTTTTAGGAATGGCAGGTAGGTTGGTAATGGGACCTGTCATTCCACCCCACTCCAGTCCACACTGTGAGGATGTTCCGGCCACGACTCAGCTGCAGAGAGTCTGCTCATCAAGGGAGGCTTAAGAAGTCAGCTCCAGCAACAATACTTGGGCAGAGCCTGGCTGGAGAGCCAAAGAGAGAGGTCACATTTTTGGAGCTGTGTCCTGAATGATTCTACTGGCTTTTGGATTTCTGTTATTCTAGGTGAGGTAATCTATTCTATGTTTGGTTAGAGCCTAGCTGGGCAGGCTATTGTATTGTATTGTATTGTTTCCTTTTGTTGCTGCACTATATTTTTGAGTGAAAATAAACTCTGCCTTTGTTTTGGACTAAAGAAACTGGATCTGTGTGTCTATGCCACCTCACCTAGCAACCCCAGGCCCTGACTCTATATATATATATATATATATATATATATATATACATACATATATATATATTATATAATTTTTTATACTGTCAGAAGCTTGTAGTTCTATTTAAGCAATATAAAAACATTTATTCGACAATATCTTAAAATTTGACCTGATAGAGCAAAACGGTTTTCAGATTTGAAATCAGCATAAAAAACTGCTTAAGAAACACTGACATTTAAGATATCCACAGTGTGTTTTCCAGTGTTATATCTGCAGAAATACTGGAAGTTTCCCTATAAGTAAAATATAAAAAAAACCGAAAACTTGGTAATCTTCAGTAGTTGATACCTTTTTAATGGCTAACAACGAACATTTTCCTTTTACCTATAAGTAAAATAGAAGCAGAAAGTCTGCAGAGTAAACCTCTGTGGACTTTCTGTGAAAAGCGCCAGAAAAAACTGCAACGTGTTTCCATCACAGTTTTTCCACAGCGATTGTTTTATGCAGCCGCTATGTAGGGTTGTAGCCTTCGAGCACATATAAGATTTTAATTTGCCTTGAAAAAAAGATAATTCTATCACCGTTGTTTGAATTTTGGTTTTATTATGTTCACTCTGCAGTCGATTACAGAGATCCCATATTTGTATTGGCTTTATTATGTTTTACTGAATTAAACACCATTTCCAAAAATAAACGATTTGACTGGGGTCAGCTATTCCGACGTGTTACTCAGAAAAAAAAGTGTTTGAAATATAGGATCCCTTTAAAAGTATAGGAGTCATGGCAGCAGAGCCACAAAATCAAATGGAAATAGGTCCTGCTCCATATTTTGGAGCCTGGATGTTCTTATACGTCTACCAATAAAACCTGTAATGTTCATGTCACAGACAGCACTTTGAGCATACACATGAACTCAAATTATGATGGTGCTATGTTCCATTATGTAAAACTGTTATGCATACATGGAAGAAGACAAGGGCTAATTGTACCTGCAGGTCTAAAAAGATCAGAGCAAAATACGTGCTGTACATGTGTGTACTCTTCCAGGAGTTAGGCAATGTTTCCCTTGTGTTAAGCAATATGATTGCTTTTGCTCAGCGTATTGTTTTATTTGATGTGGATTATGCATAATGGTAAATAGTTTTGTAAATTGATTTTTAAACACTGTTGGCTGTCCACTGCTTAAACACCATTGCAATAGAGTCAATTTAGTAAAGCTACAAGAAGAAAGGGAGAACCCCTTTGTTAACTGCTTTTTCCCTAGTATTGTGCATTAAGGTACTACTAAGGAAAGGATATACAGAAAAAACGGGAAATGACAGAGCGCTAATGGCAGCAAATTCCAAATAGACATGAGTATAAAAATCACGATGTGGATGGTTAAGATGAATTGGTTTTGTTTATTGCTCCAAGGACATGAACAACAGTTTAAAATGGCTACGCGTTTCGACACCGGGCGGGTGTCTTCTTCAGGCCAAGCAGGAGGTGTCCAGCAATAGCCTTAGAACCAAATCCTGCTTGGCCTGAAGAAGACACCCGCCCAGTGTCGAAACGCATAGCCATTTTAAACTGTTGTTCTTGTCCTTGGAGCAATAAACAGAACCAATTCCTCTTAACCATCCACATCGTGATTTTTATACTCAAGTCTATTTGGAATTTGTTGCCATTAGCGCTCTGTCATTTCCCAGTTTTTCTATATATCCTTTCCAATTTGCCTCACCACCCACTGTGTGGGATGGTGTCCGGGTAAGAGCTGCAATTGGCCTGGAGGGCTCCTGACTGGAGTCTACTATTTCCACCAGACAGGTGCCAGGTCACCATTTTTATATTTCTCTCAAGGTACTACTAAGGCATCTTTGTCTAAATCCTGTAACTGACACAACTCTGATGTGCAGATATTATAATTGTCTAATATTATTGTCACTGCAGCAGACAACTTCCTGGAATGACGTAGACTGGACAGGAACAACATACGGCCAGACTGCCGAACCCCTGAAAAATCTAAACGTCAGTCAGAGCAAGGTTCTGCTGCAGGACACCTTAAATAACTCCCCCGTAGTAAAACAGCACAGTTCTGCCTTTTCACTTGTACTGGTCAAGGAAGACACCAACCAACACATCCCATTACAAAGTGGCAGCACAGCAGTTCCAAACCACAGTACAATGATGTAAGCAAGCATAAGACTAAGAAACGGGGGTTGCTAACCTATCTTGGATAGGGACACAGGATGTGACTATTAACAATCATCCATCCACGGTTCGGAACATTTGCCTTCATCCACACAGTCTCAAAAATAAATTATTTTACATCGTAATGGCCCCAAATGTGCATCAATCCAGATGTAAAATTGTTTGTGATTACTAATTAATTTTTATTATAGCGAATTTATTTGAAAAGCATTGTAAGATCCACAATCCAAAAAATAAACCTAATGAAAACCTACTGAAAATTGTTGAATAATTGGAAAGTCTAGGTCAGTACATATTGACAAAAATAAAAGATATTTGTTTTTTTATGACAATATTTGTTGCATTTGAGTCCAGCACTGACTGTCCTTTACACAATAGTTTAATAGGGATGAATGATATCAAGAGCTATTTTATTGGCGCCATCTCAGAGTATATGTAACTACCTTAACAGAGTATACCTTACCATAACAGAGTATATGTTACCTTTAGCTTTTCTTGTTTTGATTATTGTACGAGACACTTGTGGATATTACTATTACAAAAAGGTGTTGCTATTATGAGATGTGGCTCTTACTGATGTGTGGGATGTAGAACACACCAATTATAAAATCATCACTACAAAGGCAAAGATCTGGTTACTCTATCTCAGTGCCATAATACTATATCTCCATACCCATCCACATGCAGGTCTGAGAAAACGAGAAAATTAAAAAATGTGAAAAATTTTCCACCCAGTAATGAATTCCTTCTCAACAGTATGCAAGGATAATTCTGTCTGTGAAATCTAAGATACTCAGCTAATAGACCTCCATATATTTTGCAATAAAAATATCAGGGGTGATTTAAAATAAAGTCTTCATATCTCTGATGCTAGGGGAGAATCCGTCTCATTTATAATCCTTACATCCTTACAAATGAGGTGCATTCTCCTGCAGTAGTTGGCATAGATTTCAGGCATCATTCGTGCAAGTAAACTGGTGTAAGTGATGATAAATCTGGTTGCCCTGTCTACTCCCCACCTATCGCTATATCACCTTTTAGGAAAGCGTAGCATAAAATTGTAAAAAATTCCAAAAAGTTGGCAAAAATTGCAATTTTCCATTACATCCACCATGACGGCTACACAAGGAGGTTGACCTCTGACCCGCTGTAGGGACAGGAACTGAGAGACTCTGTTAAATACACCACTCCCACCACCATTCACCAGTGTTTCCTGTCCCTACACAGGGTCGGAATGAGAGGCTCTCCTCCATCTGGGGGAATAGGTAAGTATTACCATCGTCCGGCCCTCGGTCGTAGTCAAAGGCGCCTGCCTCCCTGGGCCATTAAGGACACGGGGGTATCGCTCCGGCCTGCCCCCGGATGGAAAACTCCCCCCTTCCAGCGGTCTGTTATGGCTAATGCAGGGGGTAGAGTGGATGCCAGCTTCGGCCAGCACACAGGGGAGGAACGGCCAACCTAGGCGTACTGGCGTTCCAGGATGTGACATAGCCAGGCACAGTGGCGTGCGTCCCAGCTTCCGCTGAGGCGGCAGGACCAAGGAATTTCTGGCTACACAAGGGATGAATGCCGGGCGGTGAGTGAACTAGGCGGCATTCCTGCAAGGTATGTGATGTATCACTGTATGTTCCAGCATGTTGCTCTCTGAGGCACAGCTGTTGATCACAGATCCCCTGGCTGTTCCAGCTCCCTTGGTGTTGTGAGTACTTGGAACAGCGGCTCTGTACCTGAGAATTTATTTATTTATTTTCACTTTTTCCTTTTTATGGGGCAGAGTGTAATTTGGGCTTCCAGTCTCCAATTGTGATCGGAGACGGAAGGTTCCCATAGGAGCAAGGGTGTATTAAAAACTCCAGAGAATGACCACTTTGGCATTCCTGTTCTAGAAGCCCTATGCTCAGGAAGTACGGCGAAGGCCCTTAAGGGGGTAAGCCGACTTGGGAGGACTTAGGCCTTTCAGTATAAAGAAGTCCAGTCCTCCAGTTCTAGCCTTGTGCCCTGTCTAGATGGCAGAAGGAAAAGTAGGTTTATTTCTCTTAAAAAGCTTAGCCAGGGAAAGCATAGGGGGTAAAGTTCTATTGAGAGGCAAATTCCCAGGATGGCTAGTGTATAACAGAGTAAACCTTGGTAGCAGTTTGCTGATTATCCTGCTGGGGGGAAACGCCCAAGGTGAAAGGCTTATCTCAGGTGAAGCCTTGCTAGCTGGGATTCTGACAAAACGGTTTGCACAGGTGCAACATTGTCTGGCGTGGCCTCAGTTAAAATTTGGTCTGGTCTGATCACCACCTGCCACATTCTAAAAAGGGCGCGGTGAGTAAGGTCAGGGCTGAGGCCTGATCAAAACCGGCTATTCTGCTGTGTTAAAAACAGAGTGGTACATATGGATATAGGTAATGGTATGGCAGGCATAGCTCTTTGCGGTGTGGGTTAATCCCATTGTGGAGTCATATGTACTGATAGCATGCATAACACCATTGCTGGTTGATATATGTGGTTCCTTTTGGAACAATATGTGCTGAAGGTGGTAGGCCAGGGTGTGCCATTTTGGAATGAGTTCTTACAGAGTCCCGGGACTGTGCTTGTTATATGCTCTTTGACATGTGAACAAAGGCAAAAATTAACTGGATGAATACAAGCCATTTACTACCTGTATGGCCGCATGGCTAAAAGGTATTTACTAACCTGTATGGCCGCATGGCTAAAAGGCATTTACTAACCTGTATGGCCGGAGGGCTAAAAGGTATTTACTAACCTGTATGGCCGGAGGGCTAAAAGGTATTTACTAACCTGTATGGCCGGAGGGCTAAAAGGTATTTACTAACCTGTATGGCCGGAGGGCTAAAAGGTATTTACTAACCTGTATGGCCGGAGGGCTAAAAGGTATTTACTAACCTGTATGGCCGGAGGGCTAAAAGGTATTTACTAACCTGTATGGCCGGAGGGCTAAAAGGTATTTACTAACCTGTATGGCCAGCGGGCTAAAAGGTATTTACTAACCGGTATAGCTGCATACTAACTGGTATATAATGATGAATATGTAGATATATAGATACGTGCGCATGGCACATATGGCATACATAACTCCATTATTGAATGGTATATAATGATAAAGATATAGATATATATATATGTGTGCAGGGCACATATGGAATACATAACACCATTGTGGAATGGTATATAATGTGGGCTACAGATAGGTGTGTATATATAGCATGCATGACACCATTGTTGAATGGTATATAACGGATGCAATACACCAGTATTGAATGCTGTGTATACGAAAAGATATAGCATGCTCAATACCATTTTTGAACGGTATATAATGATATAGCATGCATAACACCATTACTGAATGATATATAACAGTGTATGGGTATATAGCTTACATAACACCATTGTCGAATGGTATATAATGGATGCAATATGCCAGTATTAAATGATATATACGGAAAGTTAGAGCATGCTCAATACCATCTTTGAACGGTACATAATGATATGGCATGCATAACACCATTACTGAATGATATATAATGTGTATATGTGTGTGTATATATATATATATATATATATATATATATATATATATATATATATATATATATATATGTAGGGATATATGCATATATGTGTATGTAGCTTGCATAACACCATTGTTGAATGGTATATAATGGTTGCATTACACCAGTATGGAATGGTATATATGCATAGAGGTATAACATGCTTAACACCACTGCGGAGTGGTATATAATGATATAGCATACATAATGCCATTATTGAAGGGTATATTATGTGGTATATAGATAGGTGTAGCTAACATGCATAAACACCATTGGCGAATGGTATAAGGGATACAGTACATCAGTACTGAACAATATATACAGATAGAGATATAGCATGCTTAACACCATCATTGAATAGTATATGGTATGGAGATATATGCGGTGGTGTGTGTGTATATATATATATATATATATATATATATATATATACTTATGTATATGGCACGCATAACACCATTGTGGAATGGTACACATTGATTGGTGTATATAGGACTGACGCCATTGTCGAATGGTATATGCCTATTGCGCAAGGACATAATATTCATTACAGGTTCCTGCTTATATCAGGGCAGATCTCTATTGATTGGAGAATAAAACCCCTTTCTGACAACAGTGCAAATGGCTACAGTCTTCTGCGGTTTATAATAGATCCGTCTGTTCTGATAATAGTGTATGTTATTATACAGACGGCCTGTTCTGATAATAGTGTATGTAGGTTACACTTTATGCCTGTTCGGATGAAGGGGTATGTTCGTAGATAATGGCCTATATACATTCTGCCTGTTCTGCAGCAGGGTCAGTGTCCAGATCTTTTCTACGGAGAGAAGGTTCTCATTCTATCCTTCTTGGATTCTGAGCAAATGATTATATCTATGGATCCTTATCCTATCAGTCTCAAAAAGAAATTCCACTCCTGAGGACAGGGATGAAGGATTCAATGACATTAGGTAAAGCCATGAACATTGAAGAGGATTCTTTAAGGCCGGTGCCAAAATTTTATGCCGGAGGCAGGGGCAGAGTTCCTCAGAGAACTACCTCCTTTTGCTCAAATCCCTCTTCTTCAAAAGAGAGGGAGTAGCAGGCCATGGACGTCAGAAGGGCAGTGGTCGCCTACCTGGAAACTACCTCCTCCTGGAGAAAGGATGTAAATTTATTAAATTAAATTTGTGGGTACCAAAATAAAGGTCATAAGGCTTCCAAAACCACCATTGCCGGGGGATTAATGTGCCAATCCTGCAGGCTTTCCTGTTAAGGAATCTACCAGAGCCAGGGAACATCAAAGCTCATTCAACTGGGGCAGCTTCCTCTTCTTGGGATGAGAGACGGGAGGCTTCCCTGGAGCAGATATGCAGGGCTCCAACTTGGGCTAGTTCGCGGACCTTTGCTAAACACTACAGGTTGGGTTCGGTAAGTGATTTAGCCTTTGGACGTAAGGTCCTTTCGGCGGTAATCCCACCCTAGGAGTTGTAATCTGGTATATCTCCTTGTGTAGCCGTCATGGTGGATGTAATGGAAAACCGGAGTTAGAACTTACCGGTAACTCTATTTCCATGTAATCCACCATGACGGCGTCTAATTACCCTCCCTAGTTAATATCTTTATGTAAGACAACATACTGTAGTTTATATTTCGCACCTTTCCTTTGTAATTTGGTAAACACTGGTGAATGGTGGTGGGAGTGGTGTATTTAACAGAGTCTCTCAGTTCCTGTCCCTACAGTGGGTCAGAGGTCAACCTCCTTGTGTAGCCGTCATGGTGGATTACATGGAAATAGAGTTACTGGTAAGTTCTAACTCCGGTTTTTCATGTTTTGTATGCCAGAAAACTTGCATACAAGACATTGTAAATCTGCTCCATTGAGCCTTATTGGCAACTGTGCATCCCAGAGATGCAGTCATGGTTGATGAACAAAATATTCCAGATGTTTCTTACTGTACATAGATTAAAAATGTCCAAACATGTTTCCCCAATGTGTTGGTTTGTCCTGGGAAAAAATATTCATTCAATGTTAGGTGTAGTGTTAAAAGTCACAAACAAATAATAAATCTCCCTCCCTGCATATAATGGGTAAGAAATACACCTGCTCCATAGGCTGTGGCTGTCACTGTTATGGTGTTTGTGGCTGTCATTGTCATAAGATGTTGCGCTGTCACTAGTATGGAGGGCTAATGTGGAGCTTAGGTTGTTACTGCATCTCTCTCTGCAGTAAGAAGATTGTAGCTGTCAATGTAATGGCCGGCCTTGGCAGTCGCTGCTATGATAATCTGCATATAATAAGACAGATAAGAGAGAAAAAAAAAATAAACAAGAAAGGTAGCTAGAAAATAGGTTATTACATAGCATAATGTACCCTTCAGCAAAAGAAGAAACCCTATTGTAACCATTGATGCTAATGGATAACAAAATAGTGTAGAGGCACAACTCTGACCATTTCCTTCAAATGTATCTAGGAATCAGACGCCCAGTTAACCTTTCTTGAACAGTATATTGCATATGAGTTAATTGAGTCCCTTGTCTCCTGATTCACAATCAGCATGTCAAGACTTACAAAAGGCGGTTTTCTTGAGTGCACATAATTCCAGCTTTCTGCATGAGCCTGACAAATGGCTTCAGGAAATTTTAATAGGAGCCAGCAGCTCTTGTAGACAGAAGAAATGTGTGATGGTAGTGGGATGTTTTGCCACAACACACAAGGTGGAGTATTTCATAAAACAGTGAAAGCTAAACTTCTTAGCAGGTTGAATACTACAAGTGTTTTCTTGGTTTTTGAATTCTGCACATTTGATCTTGCTACACGCACACACTTGTTCCCTTCTTATAAAATGTAACATAAGCTACTGTGACAGGGAGGAGGTTGGATGGAAAAATTTTTACATCACTATATCTATAAAACGTGTGTATTTCACCCTAGGAGGGTTGAGTGGAACAAAAGAGCTTTGTTAGATGACACAAACCTTTTACTTACATGCATAATCTGAATTATTCCCTATAATTACATTACAGTAGTTCTTTACCTATGTTTGCATTAATGTGGATAACCCTTAAATACATGAAATTCTAGTGAACTAACAAATCCAAAATTCAAAATGGCTCCCCTGGACAATAGATTAAACAGAGAAGAAAATGTCAACATGGTGCTTGTTTTGACATTTGTAATAAAAGCAAGACCCCAGCAGGAGTGGTATGTTTATTAAAGCTGCATATCAGTAGCAGTGAAACGTATTGATTTCGGCTCAAAGTAAATGTAATAATGAAATGTTTCCAATGCCACCTCCTTGTGTGTCTATTTCTGCTTGTCAACTGCAGTCATTAATGGAGTGGATCAGATATCAAAGTCATTTTTAGAGGTGTTTTGATCAATATCTTGACATAATGAACTGAAATTCAGGTTCTTCAACATGAGCTTTCAGTAAGAAACTATTGATATTGTTGTGGAGTGTCATTAATAAACAGTGAACACAGACTTTCTTGAATAAGTAGAAAACCATTTTGGAAAATACAAGTCTTTTTCATTGTAATTATAATGTATGCTTCCAGCCATCAGTATAACAAATAGGCTGATTATTAGGGCTGTGTAGATTAGTACGAGTCTTAGTTAAGGTAACATGACATAAGACAAATGCTCTTTAAATTAAACATTTAGACTTAATTAAGTAAAGTGTTATATTGTTGGCTCTATGTGTACCCTATTCAGTTGCTTCTTAGTGGTTTCCCAGACTGTCTGTTAGGAAATTGCTTGGACAGCAATTCCCCAGTAACTGCTTGTAACCCTGGGAAAGAGGCACAAGAGACAGTGAGCCCTAAGCTGAAGCCCCCCACTGTCCCTTCCTGCTTGCCTGGTCCTATCCTACATAATAGGTGACAACTGGGTGACGGGTCCATCCTATATACGTGAAAACACAAAACGCAGACAAGACAAACAACAACAAAGGGAGGTCAGCTAGCCAGGGGTCAGTAACAGTCAAGCAATGCAGTGCCAAATTGAAGTCCAAAAGAATAGTCAATAGGGAAATCCAAGGACAGGATTAAGAATACAAATGGTGTCTCCATGGTTACAACTGTTGTATTGCAATCTTGGGGTTTGAATCTGGCCAAGGATACCATCTGCATGAACTTGGTATGTTTTTCCAGTCCCTGCGTTTGTGTAGGTTTCCTCCTAGTACATGGGTTTCCTCCAACATGTCATATACCCACATAGCTTCCTATAAAACATCTGACCCTTGTGGCTGTTGGAGATGAGCTTCTTAATGGCATACACTATTGTGGCCAGTTGACGAATAAGATAGCTGTTGCAGCTTTTTGTACTTTAGATTTTTCTGTTTTCCCAGATTTCACGAGAATAAGAGGCCTGGCCCAAACCCTGTAAAACATCTATATTATTATCCCTAGTTGCCCAACCTTTACAGTAGACACTATTGGGGAAATTTACCTAGAACAGCATTTTCAAAGCCAGTCTTCACATTTCCTGCTCTAGTGGAGAGTGCATCTTATTTTTGTGGAGACAAAATCAGGCACACCCTCCACCAGGGCCATGCTCCAGTATTAAAATCTATACCAGCTCAAATCAGGCATAGATTTCAGGGATCACTTACACCAATTTTCTAAAAATGATAATAAATCTGAAGTAATTAGTGTTACATAGTGTGGGGAAGTTAGCTTGGTAGAAGCAATGGTGTAGACCCAAACAGTCAAGACAGGACACAAAATGTGCAGCAAACTCGTTTATTTAGAAAAAAAAAAAAAACAGGAAAATAAAAAAAAAAACTTGACTTCAGGCAAAAACAAAATAAATACCTGCTCATCTGAGCAACTAACTAAACAGTAGGTTAACCTAACTATACATGTGGCTTACTTCCAGCTACACCAACAAACAGGAGCAATATTGTCTCACTGGACTCAAAGTTACAGGACAGAACCACACACCTCATGGAACTGCCATGAACTGCAGGCTCTGCAGCCTTTTATGGGTCAGTAATGAGCCCAGGATCTAGACCTAGGCTGAGGCCTATTCCAGACCTACCCTGGACCACATATACGTCAGAAACCTTGGGCTTATATACCTAGACTCCAGCACTCTGCCTGTCATCTTCTCACAATAGTTACATAGTAAATGAGGTTGAATTAAAAAGAAAAAGGACCTTCAAGTCCAACCTATAATCCCACAGTGTTGATCCAGAGGAAGGCAAAAAAAAACTACATGAGACTTATGCCAATTGACCCATGTCAGGTTAAAACTTCCCTTCCCAACTCCAAATCTAGTAATCAGTATAAAATCCTGGATCAGCTTGTCCTTACCAAAATTTAAAACTCAAAACCTGTAATTTTTTTCTATTTAAGAAAAGTATCCTCTTTGAACTGGCACAATGAATCCACCATAACCACATCATGTGGCAGTGAGTTACACAGCCCCAGGGCACTTACAGTAAAACAAATCTCTGTTTGTTGCTGATGGAATTTTCTCTTCTCTAGATGTAGAGGATGTCCCCTTGTCATTGTCACCGGCCTGGACACTGTGGATATGTGATGGTTGTTTTACCTATATGTATAATCCTAACAAAGATGTTTATTACTGTTTGTACTCAGGGGCGGATTGCGACCTGAAAGTGGCCCTAGAAAAATAATTAAAAAGTGTGCAAGTAGGGGGTGTATTGACAAGTAGGCAGAGCCAGCAATACACGTAGCTCCTCCATGTAAGTCCTGTGTAAAGTAATTTTGACACAGAGGGGGAGGTCGCAGTCCTATATAAGTTACCATGTCAGGCTGAAACTGTAACCTACACAGGACTGCTGCCTCTCACTCGCTAGGTGCAGAAGAAGCCACCATCACACTCACAGTCCACTGACTCCTCAATCTAGAAGCTCTCAAGATTTGGACAAAAAAAAAAAATTGTTGGCATTCTGGCATGCACTGCCACAACCCATTCAGTCACACTTCATGCTTTGGGTCTCAGAACCTATGCAGCCCACGTGAGCAATGATACTAATCAGCAGCCTCAGCGATAGTTGGAGAGGGACTGGTGACATATGTGAGTGACATCACTGGTCCCTCTCCAACGACCACCTAATTGGCCTCAGCAGTCACATGATGTGCACAATAAATGAGGCATGGTGCATGCCTGAATGGACTACTGTATCAAACACTGGAATGCTGGTCTTCAGACCCCAGAGTACAATGATTGGAGACCCTGGGTAGGCGATTAAACATAATATATATAAATATATATATATATATATATATATATATATATATATATAGTGTTGTTCACCTCTTATGGCTCCGACACACATCTTCTAGCATCTCCTTATCTTAGCGACATCATGAATGACAGCAGAACTGGTGTACAATACCCTAAGTAGTGCCAGCATCATTTTACATCATGTCACAGGACTCAACCGGCTCAGACATCATTCATAATGTCTCTAAGACCAGAAGAGCCCAGAAGATCCACCTTGGAGCCCAGGAAAGGTAACACTGTTTATTATGTTTCTCACCTCCCCTGGCCCTCAGCATATTGTACTCTTATAAAATGGCAGTTTTTCTTAGGACCTGTGTGGTCCGAGCGAAACAACAGTGACAAATCAGCCAAGCTTCATCCAACATACTCCCAGCAGCCCATCTCCTCGTCAGCCCACCCGAAATTTTCCCAGTGATAGCCACTCCTGTTTTTACTAATATATTTGCTTTTGTGTATTTCTTTTGGTGTATATCTAGTTGTGTAACCAGCCTAAAGGTTTGAATAAACTCTATAGAAACATTACTGTAGTTCTGCATTTTATGTAGGCAGCCAAGTACAGATGATAAGTTTGTAAGACCTTTCAATTTAACTGCAAAGAGAATCTCAAATGTAGTCAGCTATATTGAAAAAAGGTTGTTGCTATTGAGACACCCTGACCTTGATATCTATCATGCACATCAGTACGAAATATTTCTTAATGGAAGTCAGATGTTACCAGTATACAAAATGAACCTCCGACATAGTTAAATCCCAATATACCCAGACCATTCTAAGGTAAAAACAGTTTTCAAATAAAATAGTAATGTCTCTGTGATCTATTTGTTAGGAGGTATGCTGGGTTGTTTTATACACATTTATTTTACAAAATAAGAAAACAGTATATCCATTCTTATCCTTAAATAGTGTTTTTAAGAATTTCCCTACATATACAGTACTTTTAGATTATTCCATAGTAGTTACTCTATAGTGGTTATGGTGTGCAGTTAAAGGGGCTATCCGGTTTCTATCATTAATGGCCTATCCTTAGGCCATCCATTCCAGCGCTGCCCCATTGAAATTTATCTACCGACACTCGACACTACAGCTTTTTACAGCGAGTGAGCAATGCAGCATGCGGTATGTAAACAATTCCGAAAGCTACACTATCTCAGTATCCTTTATCTGCGAAGTTCCAGGTGTCACATCCCCCGAAATCTAATATTGCCGTGTCCTAAGGATAGCAATTATAAATTTACCTCCACATCACATGACCATGTAAAATTGCATATGAACTGAACAAAAAAGTAGCCACAATAGCAGCAAGTATAAAAGTGTAATATTTCATTAGTGCCAAAAAATGTATAAATACAACTATATAATCATGACATATACTGATTTATAAAAGGCAGCGGGCCAGATGTCATAGTCACGATACATAAAAAACCCCACAAGATTCATATATATATATATATATATATATATATATATATATATATATATATATATATATATAATATATATATATTAGATGACAGATATTAACACAATTGGCAGGCTGCAACCATTTAGAGAGTATGATAACAAGTACATATAATCAATTAGCATACTGGGAAAAATATCAGAATATAGCTCAAGTGGGCAATTATCTAGCACATACATCTAATATCAATAAATTATGATTATTCATGTTGACACTGGCTAGTGTTGCCAATATCAGAAAGTATATACTGTATTCCAGATTGATCAATATAAACAATACCTGCTGACATATTGTTAAATGTAACTCCAGAACATGATCATAGTGTATGTCACCTTAAAGACCATCAATGCTAGTAAAAGGACATTCCCTTTAAGTATTTGTGTACACAACAGGAGTGAGTGTACTTCCATAGAAGTCATGAGTATATGTCTACATTTTGTATCCGCATTTTACCATATAACCTTCTGTTGTCACAACTAACAAGCTTCACGGAGTTGTCCAGGAATTTAAATGATTGATGTCCCCTCTTCCTTTCCTGTGACCATGAAGACCACATGCGTTCACATGCAGTGAGAACTTGTACAAGCAAAGGCACCGATGTGGGATTGACTGGACAGCAACAGCAAACACCAGAGCACTGGGTGAATTTGATTTATTTCTTTTTTTATGTTTCACTTTGCCTGGCCTCATAGTTCAGTACTGATATTTCTGGACAACCCCTTAAAGGCAGGTTTAGTTATCTGTACAATCAGTGCCGCACCTCCCATGAGGCGACCTGAAGCGAGCGCTTCAGGCGGCACTATGCCAGGGCCTCAGGGAGGGCGGCATTTTTGCTAACCTAAGCCAGTCCAGGACAAGCTGTCCTGGACTGGCTTAGCACGGAGCAGTGGTTTGGGGAGGCCACTGGAGCAGCGCTGCTCCAGCAGCCTCCCCGCACGCTCAGGCAGAGTGCAGGCAGTCTCCGGGCCTGCTCTCTGCCGGCGAACGGTGTTAAGCCCCGCCCCCTTTCGAGATGCCACGCTCCCTCCACTAAGCCACGCCCCCGCTCCGCCCCCTCCTCCCGGCGGGGGGGGGGCGGCTTTCTGCACTTCGCTCGGGCGGCGAAAGGAGCAGGTTCACCCCTGTGTACAATTTAAACTACATGCACATGAACGTGTTTGTGCACGAGTCCATGAGAAAATGGTATGGTCAACATGTGGATGATATCCGTGTGTTATCTGTGCTCTCCACAGACCTTTACATTTCTATTTATGAGCCTGACTCACAAAATGGATAAGAATAGGACCTGTCCTGAGTATTGCCTCTGTGCTCAGAGTCCCCTACATGGCCCCGTAATTAGATATGATCTTGTGTATTAGGCCATAAGAGTATAATAGGTCAGTGCTCTGCATTACAAACATACCTAACACACTGAGAATGCACAGTCGTGTGCATGTATCTTACAGGACTTTTGGTACATATTTCTCAGGTGTTTCATCATATGTTCTTGTTCACCATGGCCAGTTGCAATATGTTCATAGTTAGAGTAAATATTATATGGTAGAAGATGCTTTAGTAGAAGAAATTACTTTGATAGCTATGAATATCATATCATCATTTGCAGTGCTTACAACCCATGTTTTACAACCCAAGTAATAGACATCTTCATAATTACTAATAATGCAGTGTGTAGAAATGTGTCACAGTAGGGGAATACACACTGAATGTAACTATTACTAGTGAACGTGCCATATTACTGATCAGAAAATGTAGAAGAAACAATTCACTTGAAAATAATAAATACACATTCACTAGTGGTTTTATAACTTTCTAATATTTGCTAACCTTTACTGATTAGGGATGGAGAAAGTAATTGTAAAATTAGTTTAAAAAAAAGTTTACTTCATATTTTCAGTTATTGAGGAAATTCAAAAAGTTATGGCCTTGTAAAATGTGTAAAGTACCACCCTTCTAGTGTTTACACTTCAGAGTCTCACAAAGTGCAAGAACATCTAAAGGGAGCCTACCACTTCCCCCAAGAATATTCAACTGTCAACACCACATTACAGTTTATAAACAACATAATAATAATAATTAGAGATGAGCGAGTAATACTCGATCGAGTAGGTATTCGATCGAATACTACGGTATTCGAAATACTCGTACTTGATCGAGTACCACTCGCTGTTCGAATGGAAAAGTTTGATGCAGAACCAGCATTGATTGGCCGAATGCTATACAGTCGGCCAATCAACGCTGGTTCTTCTCCTACCTTTAGAAGTCTTCTCTGCGCAGCTTCCCCGCGGCATCTTCCGGCTCTGAATTCACTCTTCCAGGCATCGGGCGCTTGTAGTGCGGACATGCACAGTCGGCTCTGCCCAGACCCGATGCCTGGCAGAGTGAATTCAGAGCCGGAAGATGCCACGGGGACGTTGCACGGAGCAGACTTCTCGGAGGATCCAGCCCGACCCTCACTCGTGGACTTGGTAAGTATAATTTGATCGAATGTTGCCTACCCCTGAAACGAGCATTTTCCCCCCATAGACTATAATAGGGTTCGATATTTGATTCGAGTAGTCGAATATTGAGGGGCTACTCAAAACGAATATCGAATCTCGAACATTTTACTGTTCGCTCATCTCTAATAATAATAATAATTAATAATAATAATAATAAATTTTATTCATATAGCGCCAACATATTCCACAGTGCTGTACAATTTGTAGGGTTCAAGTACAGACAAAAAAAAGATACATTAAAAAGAAATAGTCATGGGGGGCCACACGGTGGCTCAGTGGTTAGCACTGCAGCCTTGCAGCGCTGGAGTCCTGCAAGGAGTTTGTATGTTCTCCCCGTGTTTGCATGGATTTCCATCCCATACTCCAAAGACATACTGATAGGGACAAATGTACATTGTGATCCCTATATGGGGCTCACAATCTACATTTAAAAAAAATAAAAAAAATTAAAAAAAAAGAAATAGTCATGTCACACAATGGGACTGAGGCCCCTGCTCACAAGAGCTTACAATCTATGAGGTAGAGAGGTGACACAAGAGGTAGCAGGGGCGGCATCGGAGGTAGCATTGCTTATACAATGGTCAGACAATTTTGTAATAGAGATTACTGTCATTACACAAACATAAAACTGTATGAGCCATCACCAGTCGTGTCCTTTAACGTGCAGACAGTGCCTGGACATATAAAAAGAATCTGAAACAGCACCATATCATGTGGGGTAATGGGGGAGCATTATGTATGTAATTTTTGTAGATTTAGAGAAAAACAACATTCACATCTTATGCCAATGAGTTAGTTGTTACAATACCGTCTTCTGCACATGTCACCCTGTACAGTGAGAGTTGCTCCTCCCACTGATATGACACCACCCATTCTATGTAAGCAGCAAGATCAGTGTTCCTTGAGTTGAAGGCCACCCACTGTACACCATGGTCATTTGTCATCTTCAAATTTTGGGCAGTTGCAATTGTCCTTAAAGTAACAGTTTTGTCTGATGAAATTTTACATTCAGCTATTTTGGCTTAAGATGATGGTTAAGTTAGAAATTACGGTTAAACCAAAAAGGTTAAGGTTAGGAGTATCTACTACCCTTGAAAACTACAGTGTATATTTTTATGTTTGATATACATGTTTGATTCTGCTGGTATAGTCCACAAATTATAAGGCAAATTTGGACATCTCTAATTTACAGTCTATATAGGCTGCATTCACACTGAGTAACGCTGGCGTTTTTTGTGCTTATTTTTGCACATAGCGCCGCGTTAACGCCGCGTATACGCCGCATTTGCGCCGGTCAATGCCACCGCAAAATAGCGCAGTGTTAACGCTGCGTTAACGCGGCGCTATGTGCAAAAATAAGCACAAAAAACGCCAGCGTTACTCAGTGTGAATGCAGCCTATAAGTTAACCCTTAACTAGAGATGAGCGAGTACTGTTGGGATCAGCCGATCCGAACAGCACGCTCCATAGAAATGAATGGATGCACCTGGTACTTCCGCTTTGACGGCAGCCGGCCGCTTAACCCCCCACGTGTCGGCTACTTCCATTCATTTCTATGCGAGCGTGCTATTCGGAATGGCTGATCCGAACAGTAGTCGCTCATCTCTACCCTTAACATGTTCATAACACTGACATAAAATGCTCATTCTACAGTGTAAAGCCGGGTTCACGCAGGGATTTTTGACGTGGAATTCGCCTCAGTATCTGGCTCAAAAAAACACCTCCCATTGACTTCAATGAGAACCGTTCACTTCTTTTTTCCGCTAGCAGTTTTGTGCCACTCATGGAAAAAAGAAGCGAGATGCCCTTTCTTGCTGTGGAATCTGCCATAGAGTCCGTGGCGCGGCACTCCCTCCCGACTAGGCCCATTCATCTGGGCCTAATCCGGTGCAGAATGCTGCGACTGGATGCTGGTGCACTGTACCGCCATCCAGTCGCAACTAGCCGTTTTTTGGACCAGATACTGAGGCAATCTCCATGTCAAAATCCGGACCAAAAAACCCTGTGTAAACCCAGCCTAAGCTAAACTTTGGTATGTACATTTTGGTACCTATTTTCTCATAATAAACTAAAAATTTAATAGTCCTGCGTTGTTTAATAGGAGAAATTAACCTTTTTAGTCCTGTTGCTGCCACATTCATATCATTTCACCATCCACTTCCACTATAACAAATATAAGGATTTTCAGCTTATAGGATAGTGAAACATTGAAATCAATATCCTGTATGTATTATGATTGCAGAGAAGTTTGGACAAATGTACTAAGCATCTCCCCATCACTACTAATCCCATAGAAACATTGTACGAGATGTAAAACCTTTGACCTTCATAGAGTGTGTGCTTGATAATCACTATGCTGTTCAATTACAAGGTGCAGTATACAAGGTGCAGATATTTAAGAAGGTTTTCTGTTTTCAGTACTTGATTTTATCTAACTGAACAGAAAAAATTTGAAATATTTTGTAATAGACTTTATCTGCAAATTCAGGCCATAAACTCTGCTCTGAGATATCACTTCTATAAGGACTAGAGATGAGTGAGTAGTATTCGATCAAGTAGGTATTCGATAGAATACTACGGTTTTCTAAATACTTGTACTCGATCGAATACTACTCCTATTTGCAGTAAAGATTCCATTCAGAACCAGCATTGATTGGCCGAATGTTATACAGTGTATAGCATTCGGTCAATCAACGCTGGTTCTGCAGCAGGCTCTTCTTTGCTAGTCGGGAGAACTGGCAACTTGTGGTTATGCGGGAGCTGACTCTTTCTCATAGGAATGCATTTACCAGCGTTGATTGGCCAAATGCTATACAGAATTCAGCCAATCAACGCTGGTTTTGCTGGAGATTAGTCTGTGACAAGGTGGACAAAAACATATGCAAAAAAAAAAAGGCTTAAATAAATAAACATCCAGATAATTAAATAAAAATATTGTCTGAAACAGACAGGATGGTTGTAAATATAATAAATATTTATTAAAAGTACATACTACAACAACAGTTGTCACAAATCAATAAATATAAAAATAAAAAGGCAGAATCAACCCAGTAAGATATATATAATATAAACCAGGTGGTGGGTGGCAAATATATATTGGTAAGGCATAAAATAAAATAACCAAGCAAGGTAAAATGTGGCAATTTATATGGAATACAAAATAAACACTCAGTGCAGAGTATATATAAAAGCACACTGTGCTAAACAAGTGTTATAACATACCCCAAAACAGAACACCATAATATATAAAAAGGATACACCAGTGTAAATAATATACTGTGACCAAACAGAAAACCAAGCAAGGAATAAATAATGAATAAAAAGAATAGCCAATGCCTACCCACGGGACCTGGATACCCGACGTGCGTTTCACCTCGCACAGGCTTCGTCAGGGGATATTTTTTACCCTGTCATAACGGGCTTTATATAGTATAAATCTAAATAGCTGGTTGGCCGTTGTTTCCTATTAATCATTGGTGTCAGCGGTGCTGATGAAGTGTGTGTGTGCACATGCGCGATAATCCCAAAGGATATCGCGAGAAGTGAAAAACATCGAGTCACGGTTAAGACGAAGAAAAGAATAAATGCGCATGCGCGCATTACGATAATGAAAGACCTAGACCGAGACCACATAAGAACAACTGCGCATGCGCGCACCCCGGCCACAAGGACAGACGGAGCCGCTGAAAGAGAGCCTGTGCGAGGTGAAACGCGCGTCGCGTGTCCAGGTCCCGTGGGTAGGCATTGGCTATTCTTTTTATTCATTATTTATTCCTTGCTTGGTTTTCTGTTTGGTCACAGTATATTATTTACACTGGTGTATCCTTTTTATATATTATGGTGTTCTGTTTTGGGGTATGTTATAAAACTTGTTTAGCACAGTGTGCTTTTATATATACTCTGCACTGAGTGTTTATTTTGTATTCCATATAAATTGCCACATTTTACCTTGCTTGGTTATTTTATTTTATGCCTTACCAATATATATTTGCCACCCACCACCTGGTTTATATTATATATATCTTACTGGGTTGATTCTGCCTTTTTATTTTTATATTTATTGATTTGTGACAACTGTTGTTGTAGTATGTACTTTTAATAAATATTTATTATATTTACAACCATCCTGTCTGTTTGTGACAAGGCGGAGTCTAAGATGGGACCACAATGGAGACTGCTGTGGTCCGATCTTAGACTCCTCCTTGTACAGTATTCGGCCAATCAATGCTGATTCTGCAGGACTAGTAAGTTCACATTAGCGTTTGCATCCTGTCCGGAAGGAGTCCGCAGGAGGACCCCCCGAATGGAATATCAGTGCTGTGCAGTTAAAGCGCATGGACCCGTTATAGTCTATGAGGTCTGTGCGCTTTAACTGCACAGCGCTCCTCCTAAACACTCTCCTCCTGCTACTCGTGGACTTGGTCACTCTCCTTTAGTCGAATAGTGATTTCCCATGAAACGAGCATTTTTTCACATAGACTATAATGGGATTCGATATTCGATCGAGTAGTCAAATATTGAGGCTCTACTCGAAACGAATATCGGATCTCGAATATTTCACTACTCGCTCATCTCTAATAGGGACAGCTGACTGTTGTTCTCATAATTCCTTTATTATATTAACACTGGCTGGAAGTCAAATTGCAGAATGAATGTAAATCAAATATTTGTATTTCTGAAGATATCAATATTAATAATGATAAAAAGTAACACAAAAGAGACAAGCATCATCAGCATATAGGTCTTTTCAGTCATTAATATGTTTCTATGGACAAGCTATGTGGGTTACATCAGATACCTTCAATGGGATATCTACAGTAGATGCAAGGTAGGCAGCTGCTATGGGGCCCGTGGAGAGAAGGATGTCTTTCCACACTGGTCTGAGATTTATGATAGACAATCTATTAGACATGTCTTTCCAGTCTGTCAGGTGAGCATTAACTTTTTAATCCTAAAATACAATAGCAGTAGGTCAGTATACAGTCACAAATGCAAGGGTTACATTGTACATCCTGTCTGCTGGGCTAGTGGATTCTGTAGGCAGAGGTAAGTGCAAAATTACAGGATTTTTTTTTTCTTTTAAACGCTTTTGTTCAAAAATATCATAATTAAATTATTTATGCAACTATTGTCTTTCTGTATCCAGCATTTGTTATGCTGGGAGTGCCCAATTCTGACTTTTGCTATGGCACACCATGATTTGTATGGATGACCCTAGATACCTTTGACCAGTTTCCATATTGATGAACTACTCAGGATAGGTCATCAATATCAGATTGATGGAGTCTGGCACCCCCACAGATCTGCTACTCTTTGCATGCACCAAAATTGTACAGTGGATAGAGCCAGGAGCAGACTGCTCTATCCACTACCTAGTGGTGTTGTAGGATTACTACAACATTCAAGTGAATGGGAGCTGAGCAGAAGTAATTTGGTGTTCACACTTGCGTCCCTGTCCGCCCTTTGTGTTTCTGTCTAAATTCCAGGAAAAGCTGGATAGGGGACAGCTTGCTGGCGATCACTTTAAAAACCCATTCATTTGAATGGGTTTTTAAAACAAACCACCAGTGTCTGTATGCAGCTTCTCCATGGTGAAACTTTTTTTTTGCACTGACACAAAGTCCTGCATGTCCGGCTTTGTATCTATGCAAAAAAACAGATTCACCGCGGAGATGCTGGCAGTTTGCTTTAAAAACCCATTTAAATGAATGGGTTTATAAACTGACCACTGGCAAGCTGTCCCCCTATGCAGTTTTTCTGGGGACTTAGGCGGAAACACAAAGGGCGGACAGTGGCGCAACGCCACATAGGACAGTATGGCCACTATGCACTGGTGGAGCCAGCTGCTTCTGGCTCTATCCTCTGTATTCTATAGCTCTGGTACTTGCTGAAAACAACTTTCCTGTTTCTCTGAGGATAAGATATCACAAAGATAGACAGACCCGTCAAATAATAAAGGCTAACAACTACTGAAAATCTAGATCATTGAAGGACATTGGAAAAATTTTCAATGTTTAAAAAAAAGATGTAATTGTTCTGAAGACAATAAATTCGTCCTAGAACCTGGACCTCAGGGAAGAGGACACATTGTCTGTTACCATATGTTTTATTTGCTGTGCACAAAACAGAACAGAAAGCATAACCTCATTGTCATTGTCTACAATTGAACAATATAGAGAAGACCGATACAGTACGTTCAACCATCACAGTGCCATCAATTAATAACAAAGCGAATAACAATGCTATGTAAGTCCACATGCCCAAACCATGTTTGGTTTATTTAGCAATAGGAAAGACACAGCAATATGGTTTATTAAAAATATATGTATTTTGGAGCTGTAATTAGCGTAAAGCTTGAGCCTGAAGCATAATCAATAGAACCAGCCTTTAAGAAAGATAAATAAATTACTCTGATTGCCTCGGCTAAAAATAGCTTGCAGCCATCAGTTACCCATAGCATGTGAAATGTTTGCTTCCCAATCTGTTTGATGTCTTCCTCGTCTTGTAATGGCTGAGATAATCATGAAGCAAAATTTAAATGTTAATTTTCTGCATTTATTTGCATTTACTGAACCATTTTTTACTGTAATTTCATGTAAATGTTAAACGTACTGAATAAACATTAAGGTTGCTCATGAAGATTTTAGTAAGTGAGATCATGTTATAAAAGCATTATATGTGCAAAGCATATACAATACACAGACAAGATGATAAAATTTACTACAGAACACCAGTAGTAATTAACAAAAAACTAAAGCTTGCTAAAAATGACAGAATATACATAAAGAATATTTGCATAAATATAGATATAAAGGTTTTGAGAATAAGAGTCATATTGTCAAGAAACATGCTTACTATAGCTTAAATAAATATTCCAATAATAAGTCATCCTGTAACATAGAGCAAAGGATAACTTGCTGATCAATGGGATTTCACACTTAGTAGCACGACAATAGTGGCAGCACCAATAGAAGGACCGATAGCTGCCATTTTCTTCAAACAGTTTTAATAATACGAGACTGAAGCATTGCTCAGAAAAATGATATCCAGAGAACAGGAAGTATTAGACTATTTTTAGGCTTAGTGGTCAGTGTAGAAATTGCAGAATTTTAGGATTTTTCCTATCTGTAAATCTATAAATATTTATACTGCTTTAGATTTTTTAAAGAAAGAAAATTGCCAAAAATTCTTATAAAATACCGTAAATACTCGAGTATAAGCCGACCCGAATATAAGACGAGGCCCCTAATTTTACCACAAAAAAACTGGGAAAACTTATTGACTCGAGTATAAGCCGAGGGGAGGAAATGCAGCAGCTACTGGAAAATTTCAAAAATTAAAATGGCCAGAGTTTTTGGGTGCAGTAGATGCTGGGTGCTGGTAAAGGGGAGGGGGTGTTTTGGTTGTCTGTCTGCTCCTTCCCTGAGCTTGAGGGCTGGGTTTTTTTCCCCCACTTGGAATTCAGCCTGGCTGAATATAGGAGATCTGCGGTGCTCCTATTAACCCCTTCCCAACAGAATAGGAGCACTGCAGATACCCTATATTCAGTAGACCGGGCACTTTCAGACACAGGGATACCTAATGTGTATGTGTTTCACAGTAATTTTCTACTTTTATATGTATTCTAGGTAGAGGAGTGATTTAGAACTTTTATTTATTTTATTTTTTATTATATTTTTTTAAAGCTTTTTTTTTCACTATTTTATTAGCCCCCCTAGGGGACTTTAACCTGCAATCATTTGATTACAAGTCCCATAGAAAGCAATACAAGTGTATTGGCGTCTATGGGAGATTCTATACATTACTATTGTGGTGGTCATAGACCAGCCGCAATAGTGATATTGCTATGACAGGCCTGGGAGCCTTCATTAGGCTCCTGGCTGTCACCAGAACAGGTTGGCTCCCGTGACATCTCCGTGCAGGAGCCGGCCTGCAACTCTAAAGGTATGGGGTCGGTGGGGACCGGCTCCAGGGCTAATTTTGAACTTTTTGAGGGTGGATCAGAGATCGCAGGCATTAGCTCCAGCATCTCTGCTATAAGAGTTACAGCAGAGACCCGGTTGCTATGGCGACCACTCTGCAGCAGCGCGGATGCCATTATACTTACAGACCCGGCATCCGCTGTAAAGGAACGCCGGCTGTCAGGGAGGGTTTTGGTGTCGGGGCCTGTATCATTACCACACTTCGTGCAGGCAAGTACACAGACCCCATTACAGTAGTGGCCAAAATTGTGGACAAGTTTGCGCATTGAGGCCTTGTTACAACTAGTCTATGGGGTCTGTGTGCTTTAACTGAATAGTGCTTGCAGTTGCGATTGTATGCGGACTCCCTCAGACGGTATAGATAAGCTAATGTGAACCAGGGGTCAGAGGAGGGGAATGTGGTGGTGGAGGCGTCCACTTGAGCAGTGATAGGTGAGTGGATTATGGGGATAATGTTCCTCCGGAGAAACCACCTATTAGGTGTGTGGTATAGAGCTATAGTCGCTCCACTGCAAGAGGACATGGGAGGAATATAGAGGGCAGCATAACAGAGGTACTGTCTCCCTATTTACATCTTGGGAGACAGATTTGCATATTCCTCCCATGATCAGTGAGTGGTGAAGCAGCGCTGTCTCCAGGGCCGCCCAAAGTCATATCTCCCTCACTCTCCCCTTCTCATTGACTCGAGAATAAGCCAAGGGGGACTTTTTCAGCACAAAAACTGTGCTGAAAAACTCGGCTTATACTCGAGTATATACAGTATATTTAAATGGAACCCTGAATTAAACAGTAGGTCATTCCCTTAAAGAATTATCGCTAATGACTGGCCAATTTCCTGCGACGTGGTCTGCCACCTAGATGCTGCTGACAGGCACTTTACAGCCCCTTTCTTGATCATATTGTATTAATAGTTTAATATCTTAAATTTTCTGAATTTCCGTTGTGAAGGACCAGTTGGTTTAATGCATGACGTAGGGGGAATACTTTACATAAAGTTGCTATGTGGGCACCACACTACATTCATCTTAGACAGCAGAAAATTCAGAATCTGTAATACATGTCTCATGGTGATTTGCAGTTAATCTCCTTTTTACTTTGTTAGACTTCTTGCTATTTGATTTCTTAACTTGGACTGACAGGCAATTATCTGTCGGTGCAGTCAGCATCTGTTGTATCTACCAGCAAAGCAATTAGTTTATGCATGGATTACTTGCTACTCATTAAACTAGTAGATTGGAGACTTGTATATGACAAAATGGAGACCAAGTATATATTTTACTCCCTTGTTGGGTATCAAATCCATGAAATGTGATGTTCTTCATGGTCATAATTTTGACACCATTGCTCAAGTGTTTTTAGAGATTATACAATGAAATGTAGAAAAATTTAATATCACACAATTTATAGGTAAAACGTATTTTTTCTGACCTTACAAAATATTCCTACTACATGCAAGGCTATGGAAGAACAGGTAGCTACAGAATAAAGCTCTGGAGGACTCATACCCGGGTGATTTTCTGTTTAGAGTGCATTACATTTTGCCAGCAATGATTAGTCAGGGAGCTAGCCATTATGGGGAGCATGTGGATTAGGCTCTTAGGAGTTGTGGCGCTGGCAAAGTATGTGTGAAATTATGTGGATGGTCCTTATGGGAGGATACGTGGATGGCATGCAGATGTAGCATTTATATTGTGAGGCATAAGTAAGGTTGCATTATGTAAGAAACAAGGGGAAAACAGTGTGGGGCATCGGATCGTCTTACAACACCACGAGGCTGCACACTTCCATTGAATAGTCCCACAACACAGTAGAAAAGTTACCAAAAAAAATGTTTGTTTCTGTTTCACTGAATCAAAAGTACAAAATATCCAAAGTACCAAATTTTCCTTCTGTAAAAATTGGTGTACTTAAAGGGGTTTCCCTTTAATGTAGAGAAAAAAATGCACCCTTCATTATTACAGAAATATCATAAAAGTATATTACTATAGAAAAATTCATCTTCATAATTCATCACTTTTCCATGGTTAGTGGATCACAGAATCTGTGGGACAGATTTATTAATCCTATCAAATATTTAGATGGTATAATCTTAGATCAGAGAGTCTTAAACTGCACCAGATTTCACACAATTGTTGATGCTGGATAATAACCCTGTTCATCTTTAGACTGTCTATTCTAGTTCAGTAAATTCCACCGGCATGTGTGCCATAGTTCAGTTTGTCCCCCATATCCTGGTGCATTCTGATGAGTCAATCTCCATCAATGTGTCTTATGTTCGGCTTTCTGTTTTCTATTATACTATGCATTAAGAATGAAGTACAGTAGTTGCAGGCTTTCTAAGAAAGGACATAATTAACATTTTATGTGATTAGGCCAGAAGGTCATCCGACACAATTACAATATAACGTGACTTCTCAGGTTCTACAGAATCAGTTTGATTAGTTTGTCTTTGGACTGGAAGCCAGTGCTGAATATTGATAAGGTGCTACCAAAAACCCCTTTGAGGAATTAACTAAGATTGTCCTCAAAGGAAATCTGACAATGAGATTTTCATTTTCTTATACTACATATTTAAGACAGAGATCAAAGATAATACTTACGTACAGGGGAACTGCATTTGGAAAATATTTCATTCCTTTACAGTAGGTAACACAGCAAATGAGAATGTGAAAAATGTCATTCCAAATGTTCTTTGTGCTTTTGGTTGGCGGATGATGTCAATGTGTACTGTAGAATGATGAATATAAAAGATTCTGAATGTTGCTACTCCACAACAACACTCAAGGAAATATTTCACCATTCAATGCTCCATTATGTGAATCAAATGGGAAAGGAAGCAAAACCCCTAAATAATGCACAACCGGATGTATGGAAAATCATTTTATTATAATAATAGTCCAATAAGATTAGAATTAGCCGGCACTATTCATACATGTAAATGAAATGGGGATCTTCACACACCTGGGACTTACAATGCAGCAGTGTTCAGCAGAACGGACAAGTACATAATAACTCCAACAGGAAGAAAGCTGCTGCAATTGCAGATTTATAGTCCTCTTATTATTGCATAATATATGTTTACAGGCTTTGGTTGTGGCAATTCAGCAACAATAGTCATTTCACATAAAACTTCTTCATGACCCTATACATCTTTTATTGGCCACAGCCAAGCTCTATAAACAGTTTACCATACTTTTTACATATATGTTTGCTGCCATTAATTTTCATCCTTGGATAGGTGTTTTGTAGTCTATAATGAATACAATATAGTCTTATATGAGATTTGCAAATCAGTGCCATCTTGTTTTCTTTACATTTTACACAATGACCCAACTTTTCTAGAATTGGAGTTGTACATAACAAATATGTGTTATTTATTACTGTAATGTGTTCTGTAACATGGTTGTGACAGTTGAATATGTTCCCTTTGAAAACATTTCAAAATCTACTCCCCCTCATGTCTTAAAGAATTTGTCCAAGACTACATATTGATGGCCTATACTTAGGATAGTTTACCAATAGGAGATTGGTGCGGTCAGCTGATATCTGCAGTGCTTTATAGGAAGATAAGATAAGATAAGATATTCCTTTAATAGTCCCACAATGGGGAAATTTCAGTGATACAGTTTCATAGATGGTACAGTAGTATATAACAAGAGAGAAACACATAGAAGCTCATGGCAGATAGAGAAATCCTAGGAATCATAGCAACTAAAAAAGAAAGAAACACAGACACACTGCAGGATCATTTAGTTCTCTGTGCAGATTGATGTTAATAATAATAATTATAATAATAATAATACAGCCGACTTGGTTGTAGGACACGAGGAGGGGGGTCACAGCATGTGGATATAACAAGCAGAAATTTTTGCAGAGGTGGGGGACATATCATGATAACATGTGGTAGTTCCTTTGGTAGGTGGTGAGATCTCCTGCTCACAGCTGATAGTTCGGTATCTTGCATCAGCACTATTGTCCTTTTAACCACAAAAAATGCCCCAAATGTCCTTCATCACAAGCCGTCCTCCTCCTCCTTACCACAGTGTTCTACTGCCCCAAGGAAGTCAGAGACCATCCAGGTATACATGGTGCTGCTCTCTTGCCAAGCTTCCATAACTCCTGGGGTAGGTGGGTGATGGTTCCCAGGCTGTAACAGTGTCCCATGTGTCCACAGTAATAGAAAGAAATACCAGCCAGCTGTAGCATCTTCACACATCAGCAATTAACGCCAGAAATCATCTCCTTGAACGAAGAAGTCCGCATTTCCATGTAGGTTTCTCTTCCATGCCGCATGTTGAGCCATGCTGTCCTAGCTGGGGGGATGGTAACAGGCACATGTGGAAACCAGCTGAACCAGGTCTTGAGTCCATGCTTTACAATGGAAACAAAAGGAACAAAAAAAAAACTCCACAGGGTCTTCCATTCGATTTATAGTTGCTAAATTCATAGTGCTAGATTGCTTGGTTACCGGATTCTTGAAGATACAGAGAAAAAGAGTGAAAAAGGAAAGAAAAGTTTGCTCCCAGCTTGGAGCACTGCATCAAGGCAGCCAGCCTCTCAGGGGGCGGCGCCTAAAAAAAAAAAAAAAAAAATGTCACAATTACACTAATGTACAGTATTGCAGTGTATGGTAAGAGCCATCGAACAATTGCATATTAAGGTACCCTAGATAACTAAAAATAAAAAACACAATTCCGTTTTTTGTTATCTTGCCACCTTCAAAAAGCTGAAATAAGAAGAGATCTAAAAGCCCTTTGAATTCCACACCAATAAAAGCTGAAAAACAGCTGCAGTGACCAGATGGGGGTAATGCTGTAGTTAGGATAGCAGGGTGCAGACTGCACAGACTTGTCATGGTCTCTGGGCACTAGGGCACAGTGCTGGTGCTTCTGTCCCACATTACCGCCACTGGTACCAGTGATGAGGGGGTTGTACAAATGTTGGTGGTGATTGTTCCTCTGGAGTGCTTCCCTATACTCTGTCAACTAGTGGTGTTTGGAGCGCCCCGAAGTTGTCAGTTGGAGAGTCAGTCACAGAAGAAGTTGTAAAGTTGAAACAGAGTTGAACTTTTACTGAAACTTCTTCCAAGGGTGTGGAGGCAGGGGCGTAAATACCGGGGTAGCAGCAGTAGCGGCTGCCACGGGGCCCAGGACATTAGGGGGCCCAGTGATAGCTGCTACCGCTGTGTTTTTTTTTTAATAATAGGCCATTACTAGCTGGAGTAACTCCAGCCAGTAACAGGCCATATTTACTTCCTGATCCTGGTTCCTGCCATGGCCCCCTGCACCTCTCCTTCTGCGGAGTCCGCTGTGAGCAGGAGCCGGGATCGATAAGTGGCGCCACGGGCCCCACAAACACTATTATTATACTTGGGGGGTCTTTTCAGGGGAGGTGAGACCCCAGAGTATAATAATTGTTCATGGTTGTCCACAATGGGGCATAATACTGTGTGCAAGGGCCACTAGGGTAAATAATACTGTGTGCAGAGGCCACTATGGGGCATAATACTGACTGCAGGGGCCACTATGGGGCATAATACTGACTGCAGGGGCCACTATGGGGCCTAATACTGTGTGCAAGGCCACTATGGGGCCTAATAGTGCATGCAGAAATGTGTGTGGGGGGGGTCAGGTCAGTCGGGGTCTTCGGCGTCGGTCAGTTTGCCACAGGGCCCTGTCATTCCTAGTTACGCCACTGTGTGGAGGCACAAATACCTATACCGTTTCTTCAGTACACAATAACGGTACACCTGGTGACACAGCAAAGTCCTGTGATGCAGGGTAAACTTACTATAAAGTGTTCCTAGCCCTTTAAATTTCAGTGCTACAGCCCTAAGGTGCATCTGAGTTCCTAGCACACAATATTCCCCACTCATGTCATGTGGTTCTGATAGTTCAGAGTTTTGGGGTGCAATAATCAGGGTGTTTGATGTTCCACAGGTCTGGCCTTGGCCTCTAGATGCTGTAATACTTGCTAGGGAGCTTGTGTTCCAGAATGTTCTCTCCACACTCTCATGCTAACAAAATGATGATGCCTGACCTCCTTCAGGGTGATGGCTAGGCAGACAGGGGACAGGATCTTCTGAATAGCTGGAGTATGTCAGCTCTCTAACCTTCCTGGGCCTGTCTAGAATTTGAGATACCTGCACCAAGCTCACAGTTTTCTTCACAGGTCTCCACACTTCTATCCTCTCCTCCTCCTAACTCCATCTCCTCACTAACATACACATTACTTAGCTCTGTTGACAGAAATATAAAAGTGTTATGAGTGTAAGAATTTGCCTAGCAATGCACAGCAAATATTTTTTTATTTTTTTATTTTTTTTAACCACTTCCGGACCACCCATAGACTATATACATCTGGAAGGTGGTTGTCTAGTTCTGCAAGGACGTACTGGTACATCCTAGAAAAACTCAGCAGCTGCATGATATCGGAAGTCGACTGTAACTTTAGCCAGAGCTCCTGGAGAGAAAGCAGGCAAGGTTCACTCAATGAGTGCTGTATATAGCGCCATGGACAGAGCCACTTTGTGGATCCCCACTGACTCGGCGGATACATGATCCGATCCCGATCTTTTCAACCCTAATTACAAGACAGGCCTCAGGTCTTTCAATGGACCCTGAGATATCTACACATGTGCATGGACTCTTATAGCACCGCCATACTTTTGACTTAATAGAACAGAGTAGCGGTGCCCATGTGATAAGTAAAATGACTAAAGGCCATGCTATAGTAAAAGCAAAAAATAAATGTACTGTATATAAGTAGAGATGAGCGAGTAGTACTCGATCGAGTAGGTGTTCGACTGAATACTACGGTATTCGAAATACTCGTACTCGATCAAGTACCACTCGCTATTCGAATGTAAAAGTTCGATGCAGAACCAGCATTGATTGGCCGAATGCTATACAGTCGGCCAATCAACGCTGGTTCTTCTCCTACCTTTAGAAGTCTTCTCCGTGCAGCGTCCCTGCGGCATCTTCTGGCTCTGAATTCACTCTTCCAGGCATCGGGCCTGGGGGGAGCCGACTGCGCATGTCCGCTTGTAGTGTGGACATGCGCAGTAGGCTCTGCCCAGGCCCGATGCCTGGCAGAGTGAATTCAGAGCCGGAAGATGCCGCGGGGACGCTGCACGGAGAAGACTTCTCGGAGGATCCAACCCGACCCTCACTCGTGGACTTAGTAAGTATAATTTGATCAAATGTTGCCTACCCCTGAAACAAGCATTTTCCCCCCATAGACTATAATAGGGTTCAATATTCGATTCGACTAGTCGAATATTGAGGGGCTACTTGAAACGAATATCGAACCTCGAACATTTTACTGTTCGCTCATCTCTATATATAAGTCCTATTATAGTACGTACATATAGACAGGTATAGACTGCACTCTTTCCAGATTTTAGATTTATAATACAAAAAATGAAAGAATTTCTGCAGTGTCTATATTTTTTATTTTGCATTCAATAAGAGAATAGAGTAGTATGTATATTGTCCTGGCTGGGCCATTCTCAGACTGCGTGCATTTCATTTTTCTATTTGACAATTGTTTGGAATCCTTTTCACCACATCTCATCCTTTGTTATCTAAATCCTGCTCTGTGTGGGTGTATGTTTTGTGCTATAGTGATGTTCCATTTACTAGGTGAGTTAGTATGTCATTTTGTCTCTGACAATTGCAGCTGTCCACAAAAATAATCTTCTACTCATCCACAAAACCAATGTGACAGAAGCAATTGTTGTTTTTGTTAGATTTTGATATACAACAAGGAATCTATGCCCCGTATTACTAAACCTCTGTGCCTGCAAAATACTTGCACAATGTGCCCTGGTACTAATATATTTTTCACTATTAACATTAAACTATGCTAATGGGCCTATTATGCGAGAGAACAAAAGACACGCTCAGCAGTATAATATTCTGCCCATCATTATCACTTCAATCTCAGTTAAATCACATTTACTTGTCTTTTTTAATTGATTTATTTTTTATGATATCTGTGTTTTAGGTGAATTTTCTTTTAAATGAAACCTTGGCATCCTATTTTCTTGATGAAATAGAGAAGGAATATTCATTGCAATAATATTCATGCAAAGTTCTTTAAAAATGCAGTAAGCCCATGACCTCAGGTTTATTAAAATACATAACTTCTAGTCCACAAATCCAAGTTCTTTATATTACATCGAAAAAAAGCCTCAATCTAGGTTTAAATATATGTAAATTGTCATCATTTTATCGCAAAATGTATTATGACTTGCAATGGCCCTCATAATCTAAAAACAGGTTAGAACTGTATCACCTTATCTTCAGTAATACATTATATAAGTATTTAAGGGTAAGAGTTGCCATACTACAACTCAACTTTCTGGGGATTCAGTAAAACCTTAAAGAGGACCTTTCATGTCTTCGGGCACATGTGGTTTTACATACTGCTAGAAAGTCGACAGTGCACTGAATTCAGCTTTCCCATTATGTTCCCTGGGTGAAAAGCTATCAGTGCCGTCACCGATAGGTCTTCAATGTCAGAAGGGTATTCCTGATAGCTGGGAACGCCCCTCCTGAAAGTACTGTGTGTAGTGCTATAGTGTGAGCAGGCGTTCCTTACCGCCTAGTCATGACACTGAGCGGTGAGGAACGCCCCATCCCCAGGACTAGTCTATGGACAAGTACCTTGCTGCTCAGCTTCATGGCTGGGTAGTAAGGAACGTCCCCTCACAGTATGGCGCTACACACAGTACTGTTAGGAGCGGCATTCCCAGCTAGACTGTAAGGAACGCCCTTCTGACAGTAAAGATTTATCGGTAATGGCACTGATAGCTCTTCACCTGGGGCATATACCGGGAAAGCTGCCAGTGTGCTGAATTCAGCGCACCATTGGCTTTCTAGCAGTATATAAAACTGCATGTTGCAAAAGGACATGATAGGTCCTCTTTAATGCTCTTGATACCACAGTGCTATTGAAATGAGTGTTTTTGAGATTGCTTTCACAAAGTAGCACTGAATTGGCCCTTTTAAGATCTGAGAATCTCTGTTTACATGGGGATGAATATCGTCTTTTGATAATTTTGTTAGAATACATTTCAAAATAGAAAACTGCATTAAAATGTCACCCTGCATATCGTATAAGCAGGGGCAGATTATGATGTTAAAGGGGCCCTGGAAAAATTGACAGAAGATGGGGTCCACATAAACAGATGCCTCCATCTAAAGATGGAGTGAATGGTGTAGAAATGGAAAACATCACAAAATAACTACACAAATAAAATCAAAAAGTCACAAAACTTTACTTTAAGACTATTTATGCCTGAAATCTTGAGAGCTTCATAATTCCCTCCATTGTGTGTAGCAGCGGGGTGCAAACTCCTGCTTACGCTGGTCATGCAATGTAGAGGAGCTGGAGATGAGGTCTCGAGTAATTTACAATTTACAGTATTCCATAGATAGGTGATAAATGTCAATTGTTGGAAAATCTCTTTAAACTTTACAGCACTGTGCTTAAACCTGCTGCAAATATTGTTAGGAGTCTAAAAAACCATTATAGGGCAATAGATCTGTTTATTTGTTGTCTCCTTTGAAGCCGAGCAACCTTTGACCTGCTACTTTCAAAACCTCTAACAGCACGATCAATTACAAGAGACACGACCGCCCGGCTCTATATGATACTGATTAAACCTTGTTGCCAATGTGTTGCAAACTTCCAGAAGGGGTCCTTTGACATGTCCACAAGGGTTTTCGACACCCAGGTTTTGTTTTCAGAGAGCTCATAGAAAAGATAATAGGGCAAACGTTAAATTATTTTTGGTAGAAGATGTCAGCAAAGAAAAATGGAAATGTCAGCTTGTAGGTTGAAATATTACTAACGGTTGAAAAGAAATGATGAAATGATCTACAAAAGGCTTTTATGGAGAGTACAGAAGAAAAAGTAAATTGAAATCTTTTCTTCTTTTATATTACTCAAAATATCTGACAGTTAAAATATTAGTTTGATATTTATGATCTGGAACCAACTTCAAAAATAATGAGAGAGCGTGACCAAAATTACTCAGATCAGTGAGAAACGGCATAACATGGCATCTTTAAGGGCCGCTTACTCTTCCTTGGTGTGCACTTTTTGCTTTTATCATGTCAACTATGATATTAAAGGGCAGCCTATTGTAGTCCCTTTAACATAGGTCTGTTTTTGCCCATTTTTTTGTCATCTACTACAAATTGGTCTTTCTGGTCAAAGATGAATGTAAAAGAGTACCTTACACCTTATTGTTCAATAGCGTTCAATTTCACTTTCCCAGAATGTCAGAAATAAAGACAAGGAACACTACAGAGTGGGAAAATGTATTCAATGTGAAGGGCAGTTTGTAGGTTTTACAAAATATATTAGATATTTTCTTAAAGGGACACAAAATCTAAGTATGAAGCTTTAAAATGAGCGACAAATGTTACTCAACACTTTATGTTAATGCTTCCTGGGTTTTTCTATAACACATTTTTAGATAGGTATTGAAAATTAAGACAGATATTTCTTTTTAACTTTTCTTCTCTGCAACACTTAAGTCAACCTCTGCAACTTGATATGGTTTCCTAGGTTGCAAATTTGCCATGAATATCACCAACTGCAATACAAAGAGTTGTCTGCAGCAAAATATACAGTACTCCAAAATCCCTTGTCCCTTGCTCAGAACTGCATAGCATACAGAAGGCCATGTTTAACCATATGTGGAATACTAAACACCACTGAATTCCCAGTTCGGTAATACTAGCGAGAACGGGCGTCTGGAGGTTCCTCATATTCTCCATTGCTATTGGGCGACCCATCCATTCAAGGCAACCTCACAGGCGTATATGTAGTGGATGGAGATTGAAGGCTTGGTCCTATGCACCCAAATTAGGATGCATTAGAACTGAGAATGCAAGTCAAGTCCTATCGTCCAACATCTTTGTCTGGCCTCACAAATACTTTTCTGACACACTCAGGATCTTGTAGAAGATCTTCACAGAAAAATGGAAACTCTGCAAAAGGAAGGGAATAACTATATGTTAATGTCTAGGGTTTTATATTGGGGTGTCGTAAAAACTACTATATATACAATGTGCGTAGATCCAAACATGGATAAACTAAGTCCTAGATTATTATTATTATTATTATTATTATTATTATTATTATTATTGCTCTTACTATTATTATTATTATTATTTAGTATGAGCATGCTGTATATCATTCAGGTTGTTGTCTAGAGTTGCAATAGGTAAATTATTCTCCATGCTGAAATGAAGAGCATTTTCTTCACTTTTATGTTGAAATTCAGAGTAAATGAAGCATTATTTTTACCTTTGTGCTTATCTTTGTACCTAATGTATTTGCATTTTATGCAATTATGGCATATATGGCATTTTATGGCACTTATCTTAAGATGGAGCATGTAGACATTTATACTAAAAATGGCACATAAAAGCAGATATGTAAGCACTTAGGTAAGAGTGGCGGAGTTCATATTAGCACAATGAACTGTTTGCTAATGCAGAAATCAGCAATATATAGTAGTTATAGAATATGGTAATGTGTAGGACCTTAACAATACTCATGCTGAATTGTGAATGACATTATCACATGCAATAACCCAAGTTGAAAGCATAACATGACGCACATAATCCACGGAAATAATTTTCTGCCGCACCTCAATGCATAATGAGTCATGGATGCCTCCATGTGGGTTAATCAAACACAAAAATCTAATTAATTTATAAAGGGAACCTACTGATCTACAACAGAGGACTGACTCCCTATAATAGTTTAAGTGCCAAATCTATGGATTAACCTTGTAAATATCTATATCCAATGTTTCCAACTTTAAATACATTATAAAAGGGAATCCCCATGTGTTAGTCTATTTGTCTTTAACCCATTCCAGTTCCTTTTTTAAAAAAAATATACTATTGTCAAGGAAAGGTTTTACAAAGGATTTTATAGAGACATCACTTTATATTTTAATCAAGGATTTCTAGCACTTTCCTTTTATTCTATCCAAAAAATCATAAGTAGAAAAAACATGTACCTAGTTTCATACTCCACTTCTAACTTTGTCTATTTTATATTGATGCTATTTACAACTACTGTTTAATAGAGATGAGCGAATATGCTCGATCGAATACCTCGGCCGCATAGCGGCAGCAGGGAAGGTGGGAGGGGCAGTAAAAATTCGAAGCCCCGGAAGTGTTTTTGCACCAGGAGCTATGCGGCCGAGGTGTTTGATTGAGCATATTCGCTCATCTCTGTTTAATCCTATAAAGGGGTATTCCCCATCTCAAGGTTCTTATCTATACTGCTAGCTTATGTAAATTCAAGAGTTTTCCTAAAATATATTGCTTTAGCAATACTGTTTTGTTTGCCTACTGTAGTGTGATTTAATTAATGCCAATGTTTTCACATTGTTGTCTGGGCACCTGGCCTGTTATCTGAATCAGGAAGGATGATGTGACTCAACTCAAATCAAATCAAACAGGCTTTATTGGCACGTCCGAATAGATGCATTGCCAAAGTTAGTAAAGTGTGTGTTGGGGGGGGAGTGGTGGGTATGGGGGGGTGGTTGATTTGGGGTATAACAGTCCGTGGAGTCTCATCTTCCTCTTAGTTGGTGACTGCCATATGGGGAGGTGGGGTGGGGTGGGTGGTTTGGGGTATAACAGTCCGTGGAGTCTCATCTGACTCACTGCTCTATGAAAGGGAGGGGGGCTGAGTTCTATGGATTATTTTCAGATGTGTTATCTTCTGCTCTGCAGTCTAAGCAATCAGATTGGTTTATTGAAGTTTGCTTATAAAGGCTTAGACAGTATCTTGAAGTACATTGCATAAAGAATCTCTGAGAGGCCATTAATCGGCTTTCTTGCTGCCATGAAAACCCCTTGGACCCCACAATTTCATCGTAACAGATCCAAGGTGGGGAAGGGGGGGTAATCTTGCTCCTGAACCAACCCAATGTCATGATTGCTATTGATCTAGGTTCAAATCCAACCAAGGACAACATCTGGAAGGCATTTGTATGTTCTCCCTGTGTTTGCGTGGGTTTCCTCAGGGTACTCCAAGGTATTTCCTTCCACACTCCAAAAGATATACTGACAGGGAAATGTAGATTGTGATACCTATATGGGACAGTGACTGACAATGTCTGTAAAGTACTGCGGAATAAGTTGGAGCTATAGAGATAAGCAAAAATAAATAAATAAATCATAGCATCTAAGGGGTTAATTCACTGTGTAATACGGCCACGACCAGTAATTCATCCCACAAGCACAGCTCCTGTGTCCGTGACACAAAAGCACCATATTATTCCCTCATCCATCATATTAGTATGGAACAGACCATTAACGGGTGAAAATAAACATTTGCTGCTTGAAGAATGAGAAGATATAAGATACAATATTTAAACTTCAATAACTAAAGTTCTGTAATCTTATATAATGAGAAACAGATTACGTTACAAACAGCGATACGTTACAAAAATATGTCTCCATATCAAACGTCAAGTTCTTAGCAGTGCTTTCAGTGTCTTGCTGGAATTTAACAGGATCTGGAAGAGTTTGGTTGGCTTGAATTTGTGACAATTTGCTGACACCTGCAACATTTTGCTGACAATAGTGACACAGTACTGTCACTTGCACTCTACACTAACCTAAGCTGGTCATACACATTAGACTGCTGATGTGACAGATTTTATCCTCTCTTCTGTTGGCTGGTCATACAGTTAGGTCTATATTTATTTGGACAAGGACACAAATTTTGTTTTTTCACCTGTTTACTGAAACATATTCAAGTTATAGTTATATAATGGACATTGACATAAAGTCCATCTGAATTGTGGTAATGTAAAGAAAAAACATGAGAAAAATGTTGTCTCTGTCCAAATATTTATGGACCTAACTGTACATCAACCTATTACGGTCTGTCTCATACAGCCAACCATCAACTAAAGTTGGTCAGAACCAAAATCTGATTTTTATCTGCTAGCTGTCTGACATGATCTGTATGGAGTAGACTGACAGATCTATGGGAAATGTTTGTATTGAGGGCATGTATGTGTATTACTAGCATACCCACAAAGTGTCCATCATTTCCTGTGTTCAGCATTCCATTAGCATGGAAAGACTTTCATCTGTTGGGATGAACCGAATGTGCGCCGGAGTTGGGGGCCGAGTTTATCACAGAATTCAGTCAGATGATGATGGAGTGATATGCAAGTGCATTCTGTGATGCATTCATGTCTATGAGGCTTCTGGATTAATTCTGTTCCGATAATGTGGAGCAAAATTGGGTAAGCTCTATAATCATCCGTGTTATCTGAATGGAGTGGATACGGAAGATGTGAATGCATCACGGAAACGCAGTCACATGTCATCGGACTGCATTCAGTTATAAACTGAGCTCCCAACTTGGATGCACACTTGTTGTGAGCATGGGCCATTATTTTCTAAGCATCTGGGTTAGCTGAATGCTAGTTGAAAGGTTTGTGGTTCTTGATGTGTTTAGGACAGTTGGCCATATGGTTAACCAACTACAGTTCATTTAAGACAAGTGATGATAGTCTAAAATCTAGACTGGCCAGTTTTAAGGGGTTGTCCTGAATAAACTAAAAATTAACCCCTAAACTAAATTCCCTCCCCCCACCTAACTTCTAATTTACTTCACATTGTACATTTTTGTATGTCTTTGGAGTATGGGAGGAAATCCATGCAAACACAGGGAGAACAAAAACTCCTAGCAGAAGTTGTCCTTGGCTGGATTTGAACCCAGGACTCCAATGCTGCAAGGCTGATCACTAAGCCACCGTGTTGCCCCATCCAGGAACACTTTCTTATAATCCGGTGACGTTCCTATTCACCGCTTCTGAAACTGAATGTAACCATCACTATCCCCTATCCCCTGCAATTCTTACCAGCCTTCCAGAGAATGGCACCTCCCCCTCTTCCTGTCTTCTGGTAGAGGGTGGAATAGCTTAGCCTGGGAGACAGGAGTGAGGGTGGGTGGGATCGTTATTCTAAATAGATCTATGGGAGGGAGGGGTTAGTAGTGGGCAGAATCTCTATTCTAATGCGAGACAGGGAGGGGGAGTGTAGGAGTGGGAGAGTGGGGGAGAGCTGAGTGAGAGGGAGTTAGTGCAGAAGCTACACAGGAAGCTGCACAGCAGGAAGCTACACCATGTAAACAAACAGAGGCTGCAACAGCAACCAGAGACACCCAGAGATCACTCCAATAACTGGTAAAGGTATATGGGTGTTCTAAACCCATTACTAGCACTAACAGACCTTTATAACAAATAAATTCTACCCAGAAAACTCCTTTAAGTCTAGGACAGAATTTACAACAACTACACAGCTTTACAGCACCCCTCTTTAGCAGTCTTCTCTGCTTGTTATCTTTGCAGTGGCACCAGCCAGTCTCAACCACACTCTCTCTTTGCAGCTTTATGTCATTATGGCACAGTTCCTGAAACATAGACATCAGGCAGGTATCATCTTTCCAAATCCTCTGGCATGGCTGGACCATGCAGGTGATGGACACAGTAACAGCAACCCGATGACAGTATAAGCAGTTTACTGATGATGTAGAACAAAGCACAGCTGAAAAAGGTAATTGAACAAACAAGATAATGTTAATGTCTCTCATTTGTGTTCTTTGCCCACCTTGCCTGTGCAAGGCCAAGCAGCCACAGTTGGTAGATCTGCAGTACAGACAGGTAGACAAGGTTTAAAAATAGAGTACAAAAATCTAAAATGAAGTGTTGCTTATTAAAAATATATAAATAGGTTTTTCTTACTTAGTTTTAATGCAATTGACATGCTGGTCACACATTGATTTTAGAATTAACACAAACACCCAAAAATCCCTTTCCTTTTCCTATTTTTGCAATATCTTGTTTGGAGATGTGCTTAGAGTACATCCTCAACAACATAGAAGAGAATGACCTTATTGTAGTGATTCACCGCTCGTGTTTATGCGCCACAGCTAAACATAAACACTAATATACAACATCAAAAGATTATATCTATGTAATCCATTAATAAATATACATGATTCAAAACAAAGCAGAATGTTATATCTATTAAGCTAGCAAGTAAGTGTGATCTAGAATTAACCTTTCCCAGATACTTAATTAAATAGCATAATGAAGACTTCCGTTCTCCAGTGGGGTTTTCTCTTCACAGAAGAATCCCTCAATCAAACATCCTGAAATAATAATTGTCAGAAGGTGATTTAGATGCACGCTGGGAGATAAATCATTTGTACGAAGAATAGCTTCTTTATTGTTCGGGACAAGCGCAAGATACTTATGGAAACACATGTGAAAAATCAAACATTTTATATGGATTCATTGTGTTAGACAAAGAATAGGGTTTGATGTGCTTTATAATTCAGACTTTTTCATATTCCCAGTCTATCTGAAATAATATGGAGTCATTGTTAAAACTGAACATAACCAACATGAGCTCAAAAATGAGCAGTCATTTATTCATTTACATGTAACAAAGCAGGTCAAAATATTATGTATGCATCTATATTTTATTCAATATTTCACCAATTAAGAACTGGGCCAATTTTCATTTTTGTACTTCCATTTTACTCCCGCCTTCCATAATTCATAAATTTTAAAGGGGTTGTCCGGTGTAACTATAAATCCCGAAACGAATCTAAACACCCTCCCCCACCTACTTTCTAGATCAAAAATGTATATTTACACATATCCCTTAGGCAGTTGATGTGACTGACCCAGGGACATTTTCTGATTTTTCGATGGCGATCTATTTCCCCATTTCCAGAAATGGAACATCACTAGTACTCCCCCTCCCATCCACCCCATCATATTTACCAATCTTATTCCTGTTCAGGTTCTTTCTCTAGGGAATGGCTCCTCTTCTTTCCTTGATGTCAGCATGCGTGTGTGCAAAAGAGCCAGAGTCCTGGCTTTATGCTGAAGTCGACACGCCATCTCTATTGCACAAGCATGGGAGGCCGAAGTAGCTGCCCATGCCTGTGCAGTAGAGATATAGTAAATAGAGATGAGCGAACAGTGTTCTATCGAACTCATGTTCGATCGGATATTAGGCTGTTCGGCATGTTCTAATCGAATCGAACACCGCGTGGTAAAGTGCGCCATTACTCGATTCCCCTCCCACCTTCCCCGGCGCCTTTTTTGCTCCAATAACAGCGCAGGGTAGGTGGGACAGGAACTACGACACCGGTGACGTTGAGAAAAGTAGGCAAAACCCATTGGCTGCCGAAAACATGTGACCTCTAATTTAAAAGAACAGCGCCGCCCAGGTTCGCGTCATTCTGAGCTTGCAATTCACCGAGGACGGAGGTTTCCGTCCAGCTAGCTAGGGCTTAGATTCTGGGTAGGCAGGGACAGACTAGGATAGGAAGGAGAAGACAACCACAACAGCTCTTGTAAGAGCTAAATTCCAGGGAGAAGCTTGTCAGTGTAACGTGGCACTGGCGGGCTCAATCGCCGCAACCCAGCTTTCCCAGGATCCTGAATGGAATACACTGTCAGTGTATTCCCGTATACCCAATATATACCCCCGATACCCGTTCCAACGGTGTGGCCCCCCACCTTCACCCCAGAAATACCCTGCAAGTCCCCTAGCAATAGAATTGGGGCTATATACACCCACTATTTTTGCTACTGCCATATAGTGCCATTGTCTGACTGGGAATTCAAAGAATATATTGGGGTTATAAATACCCTCATTTCTTGCTACTGCCATATAGTGCCAGTTTCTGACTGGTAATTCAAAGAATATATTGGGGTTACGTGCACCCACAATTTTTACTACTGGTATACAGTGCCATTGTCTGACTGGGAATTCAAAGAATATATTGGGAATACAAATACCCTCATTTCTTGCTACTGCCATATAGTGCCAGTTTCTGACTGGTAATTCAAAGAATATATTGGGGTTACGTGCACCCACAATTTTTACTACTGGTATACAGTGCCATTGTCTGACTGGGAATTCAAAGAATATATTGGGAATACAAATACCCTCATTTCTTGCTACTGCCATATAGTGCCAGTTTCTGACTGGTAATTCAAAGAATATATTGGGGTTACGTGCACCCACAATTTTTACTACTGGTATACAGTGCCATTGTCTGACTGGGAATTCAAAGAATATATTGGGAATACAAATACCCTCATTTCTTGCTACTGCCATATAGTGCCAGTTTCTGACTGGGAATTCAAAGAATATATTGGGGTTACGTGCACCCACAATTTTTACTACTGGTATACAGTGCCATTGTCTGACTGGGAATTCAAAGAGTATATTGGGAATACAAATACCCTCATTTCTTGCTACTGCCATATAGTGCCAGTTTCTGACTGGTAATTCAAAGAATATATTGGGGTTACGTGCACCCACAATTTTTACTACTGGTATACAGTGCCAATTTCTAACTAGGAATTCAAAATGCGCAAGGCTCCCGGAAAGGGACGTGGACGAGGCCGTGGGCGAGGTCGGGGGAATGGTTCTGGGGAGCAAGGTAGCAGTGAAGCCACAGGGCGTCCCGTGCCTACTCCTGTGGGGCAGCAAGCATTGCGCCACTCCACAGTGCCAGGGTTGCTTGCCACATTAACTAAACTGCAGGGTACAAACCTTAGTAGGCCCCAGAACCAGGAACAGGTCTTGCAATGGCTGTCAGAGAACACTTACAGCACATTGTCCAGCAGCCAGTCAGACTCTGCCTCCTCTCCTCCTATTACCCAACAGTCTTGTCTTCCTTCCTCCCAAAATTCCGAAGCTTTACAGAACAATAACCCAAACTGTCCCTGCTCCCCAGAGCTGTTCTCCGCTCCTTTCATTGTCCCTCAACCTGCCTCTCCACGTCACGATTCCACGAACCTAACAGAGGAGCATCTGTGTCCAGATGCTCAAACACTAGAGTCTCCTCCATCTCCGTTCGATTTGGTGGTGGATGACCAGCAACCCACCCTCATCGACGATGATGTGACGCAGTTGCCGTCAGGGCATCCAGTTGACCGGCGCATTGTGCGGGAGGAGGAGATGAGACAGGAGTTGGAAGAGGAAGTGGTGGATGATGAGGACACTGACCCGACCTGGACAGGGGGGATGTCAAGCGGGGAAAGTAGTGTGGATGTTGAGGCAGGTGCAGCACCAAAAAGGGTAGCTAGAGGCAGAGGCAGAGGTCAGCAGCTTAGGCGAAGCCAGGCCACACCCGGAATCTCCCAAGATGTTCCAGTTCGTACCCAGCCCCGAAAAACTCCCACCTCGAGGGCACGTTTCTCGAAGGTGTGGAGTTTTTTCAAGGAATGCGCCGAGGACAGATATAGTGTTGTCTGCACAATTTGCCTCTCGAAATTGATTAGGGGCTCTGAGAAGAGCAACCTGTCCACCACTTCAATGCGCCGTCATTTGGAATCCAAGCACTGGAATCAGTGGCAGGCAGCAACGGCAGGACAAAGGCCGCCTGCCGTTCACGCCACTGCCTCTGCCACTGCCTCTGCCTCTGCCACTGCCACTGCTGACTGTGCTGGCGATGCACTCCAGAGGACGAGCCAGGACACCACTTCATCTGCCTCCGCCACTTTGTTGACTTCTCCCTCATCCTCCCCTGTTCCTGTCTTATCTCCTTCTCCTGCACCATCAAAGGCACCATCAGGCGCTTCTTTACAACAACCCACCATCTCTCAGACATTGGAGCGGCGGCAGAAATACACTGCTAACCACCCACACGCGCAAGCCTTGAACGCCAACATCGCTAAACTGCTGGCCCAGGAGATGTTGGCGTTCCGGCTTGTTGAAACTCCCGCCTTCCTGGACCTGATGGCAACTGCGGCACCTCGCTATGCCATCCCTAGCCGTCACTACTTCTCCCGGTGTGCCGTCCCCGCCTTGCACCAGCACGTGTCACTCAACATCAGGCGGGCCCTTAGTTCCGCGCTTTGCACAAAGGTCCACTTGACCACCGACGCGTGGACAAGTGCATGCGGACAGGGACGCTACATTTCACTGACGGCACACTGGGTGAATGTAGTTGAGGCTGGGACTGCTTCCCAAACTGGCCCGGTGTATCTCGTCTCCCCGCCTAACATTCCTGGCAGGGACACGAGAAGAACACCCCCCTCCTCCTCCTCCTCTACCGCCTCCTCCTCCGCCACCGCCTCCTCCTCCGCCACCGCCTCCTCCTCCGCTGTTAGATTGACCCCAGCTACGAGTTGGAAACGTTGCAGCACTGGCGTTGGTAGACGTCAGCAGGCTGTGCTGAAGCTGATCAGCTTGGGGGACAGACAGCACACTGCCTCCGAGGTGAGGGATGCCCTCCTCGATGAGACGGCAATATGGTTTGAGCCGCTGCACCTGGGCCCAGGCATGGTCGTTTGTGATAACGGCCGGAACCTGGTAGCAGCTCTGGAGCTTGCCGGACTCCAACATGTTCCATGCCTGGCCCACGTCTTCAACCTAGTGGTGCAACGTTTCCTAAAGAGCTACCCCAATGTTCCAGAGCTACTGGTGAAAGTGCGGCGCATGTGCGCCCACTTTCGCAAGTCGACAGTAGCCGCTGCTAGCTTAAAATCTCTCCAGCAACGCCTGCATGTGCCACAACACCGGCTTTTGTGCGACGTCCCCACACGCTGGAACTCAACGTTTCAGATGTTGAATAGAGTGGTTGAGCAGCAGAGACCTTTGATGGAATACCAGCTACAAAACCCTAGGGTGCCACAAAGTCAGCTGCCTCAGTTTCACATCCATGAGTGGCCATGGATGAGAGACCTTTGTGACATCCTACGGGTCTTTGAGGAGTCCACAAGGAGGGTGAGCTCTGAAGATGCGATGGTGAGCCTTACAATCCCGCTCTTGTGTGTTCTGAGAGAATCCCTGATTGACATCAGGGATAACTCAGATCACACAGAGGAGTTAGGGATAGCATCCGATCCGTCACAGCTGGAGAGTAGGTCCACACATCTGTCCGCTTCACTGCGTTTAATGGAGGAGGAGGAGGAGGAGGAGGAAGAAGAGTTGTCCGATGATGTGATGGTGATACAGGAGGCTTCCGGGCAACTTCGAATCATCCCATTGTTGCAGCGCGGATGGGTAGACATGGAGGATGAGGAGGAAATGGAGATTGAACTTTCCGGTGGGGCCAGAGGAGTCATGCCAACTAACACTGTGGCAGACATGGCTGAGTTCATGTTGGGGTGCTTTACAACCGACAAGCGTATTGTCAAAATCATGGAGGACAACCAGTACTGGATCTTTGCTATCCTTGACCCCCGGTATAAAAACAACATCTCGTCTTTTATTCCGGTAGAGGGGAGGGCCAATCGCATCAATGCTTGCCACAGGCAATTGGTGCAGAATATGATGGAGATGTTTCCAGCATGTGACGTTGGCGGCAGGGAGGGCAGTTCCTCCAGTAGGCAACCAAGTTCTCACCGGTCCACACAAACGAGGGGCACACTGTCTAAGGTCTGGGACACCTTGATGGCACCCCCTCGCCAAAGTGCCGCCACGGAGGGTCCTAGTGTCACCAGGCGTGAGAAGTATAGGCGCATGTTGCGGGAATACCTTTCCGACCACAGCCCTGTCCTCTCCGACCCCTCTGCGCCCTACACGTATTGGGTGTCGAAGTTGGACCTGTGGCTTGAACTTGCCCTATATGCCTTGGAGGTGCTGTCCTGTCCTGCCGCCAGCGTCCTATCTGAGAGGGTGTTCAGTGCAGCCGGTGGCATCATCACTGACAAGCGCACCCGTCTGTCAGCTGAGAGTGCCGACCGGCTCACTTTGATAAAAATGAACCACCACTGGGTAGAGCCGTCATTTTTGTGCCCACCTGTGTAAAGCACCCCAACATGAAACTCCATGTCTGTACTCAACCTCTCCAATTCCTCCGCATCCTCATACTCATCCACCATAAGCGTTGCACAATTCTGCTAATACTAGGCTCCCTCCACCCTGATTTCCCCCAACTCTGCTGGTTAGAGGCTCCCTCCACCCTGATTTCCACCAACTCTGCTGGTTAGAGGCTCCCTCCACCATGAATTGGTCCAAGCTGGGTTTTTTAGAGGCTCCCTCCACCATGAATTTGCCCAAACTGGGCTGGTTAGAGGCTCCCTCCACCATGAATTGGTCCAAACTGGGCTGGTTAGAGGCTCCCTCCACCATGAATTGGTCCAAACTTGGCTGTTTAGAGGCTCCCTCCACCATTAATTGGTCCAAACTGGGCTGGTTAGAGGCTCCCTCCACCATGAATTGGTCCAAACTTGGCTGTTTAGAGGCTCCCTCCACCATTAATTGGTCCAAACTGGGCTGGTTAGAGGCTCCCTCCACCATGAATTTCCCAAAACTTGGCTGTTTAGAGGCTCCCTCCACCATTAACTGGTCCAAACTGGGCTGGTTAGAGGCTCCCTCCACCATGAATTTGCCCAAACTGGGCTGTTTAGAGGCTCCCTCCACCATGAATTTGCCCAAACTGGGCTGTTTAGAGGCTCCCTCCACCATGAATTGGTCCAAACTGGGGTTTTTAGGGGCTCCCTCCACCATGAATTTCCCAAAACTTGGCTGTTTAGAGGCTCCCTCCACCATGAATTGGTCCAAACTGGGTTTTTTAGAGGCTCCCTCCACCATGAATTGGTCCAAACTGGGCTGTTTAGAGGCTCCCTCCACCATGAATTTGCCCAAACTGGGCTGTTTAGAGGCTCCCTCCACCATGAATTTGCCCAAACTGGGCTGGTTAGAGGCTCCCTCCACCATGAATTGGTCCAAGCTGGGTTTTTTAGAGGCTCCCTCCACCATGAATTTGCCCAAACTGGGCTGGTTAGAGGCTCCCTCCACCATGAATTGGTCCAAACTGGGCTGGTTAGAGGCTCCCTCCACCATGAATTGGTCCAAACTGGGCTGGTTAGAGGCTCCCTCCACCATGAATTGGTCCAAACTTGGCTGTTTAGAGGCTCCCTCCACCATTAATTGGTCCAAACTGGGCTGGTTAGAGGCTCCCTCCACCATGAATTGGTCCAAACTGGGTTTTTTAGAGGCTCCCTCCACCATGAATTTGCCCAAACTGGGCTGTTTAGAGGCTCCCTCCACCATGAATTGGTCCAAACTGGGGTTTTTAGGGGCTCCCTCCACCATGAATTTCCCAAAACTTGGCTGTTTAGAGGCTCCCTCCACCATGAATTGGTCCAAACTGGGTTTTTTAGAGGCTCCCTCCACCATGAATTGGTCCAAACTGGTGTTTTTAGAGGCTCCCTCCACCATGAATTGGTCCAAACTGGGTTTTTTAGAGGCTCCCTCCACCATGAATTGGTCCAAACTGGGCTGTTTAGAGGCTCCCTCCACCATGAATTTGCCCAAACTGGGCTGTTTAGAGGCTCCCTCCACCATGAATTTGCCCAAACTGGGCTGGTTAGAGGCTCCCTCCACCATGAATTGGTCCAAACTGGGCTGGTTAGAGGCTCCCTCCACCATGAATTTGCCCAAACTGGGCTCGTTAGAGGCTCCCTCCACCATGAATTGGTCCAAACTGGGCTGGTTAGAGGCTCCCTCCACCATTAATTGGTCCAAACTGGGCTGGTTAGAGGCTCCCTCCACCATGAATTGGTCCAAACTGGGTTTTTTAGAGGCTCCCTCCACCATGAATTTGCCCAAACTGGGCTGTTTAGAGGCTCCCTCCACCATGAATTTGCCCAAACTGGGCTGTTTAGAGGCTCCCTCCACCATGAATTTGCCCAAACGGGGCTGGTTAGAGGCTCCCTCCACCATGAATTGGTCCAAACTGGGTTTTTTAGAGGCTCCCTCCACCATGAATTGGTCCAAACTGGTGTTTTTAGAGGCTCCCTCCACCATGAATTGGTCCAAACTGGGTTTTTTAGAGGCTCCCTCCACCATGAATTGGTCCAAACTGGGCTGTTTAGAGGCTCCCTCCACCATGAATTTGCCCAAACTGGGCTGTTTAGAGGCTCCCTCCACCATGAATTTGCCCAAACTGGGCTGGTTAGAGGCTCCCTCCACCATGAATTGGTCCAAACTGGGCTGGTTAGAGGCTCCCTCCACCATGAATTTGCCCAAACTGGGCTGGTTAGAGGCTCCCTCCACCATGAATTGGTCCAAACTGGGCTGGTTAGAGGCTCCCTCCACCATTAATTGGTCCAAACTGGGCTGTTTAGAGGCTCCCTCCACCATGAATTTGCCCAAACTGGGCTGGTTAGAGGCTCCCTCCACCATGAATTGGTCCAAACTGGGCTGGTTAGAGGCTCCCTCCACCATGAATTTCCCAAAACTTGGCTGTTTAGAGGCTCCCTCCACCATTAATTGGTCCAAACTGGGCTGGTTAGAGGCTCCCTCCACCATGAATTTGCCCAAACTGGGCTGTTTAGAGGCTCCCTCCACCATGAATTTGCCCAAACTGGGCTGGTTAGAGGCTCCCTCCACCATGAATTGGTCCAAACTGGGGTTTTTAGAGGCTCCCTCCACCATGAATTGGTCCAAACTTGGCTGTTTAGAGGCTCCCTCCACCATTAATTGGTCCAAACTGGGCTGGTTAGAGGCTCCCTCCACCATGAATTGGTCCAAACTGGGTTTTTTAGAGGCTCCCTCCACCATGAATTTGCCCAAACTGGGCTGTTTAGAGGCTCCCTCCACCATGAATTGGTCCAAACTGGGGTTTTTAGGGGCTCCCTCCACCATGAATTTCCCAAAACTTGGCTGTTTAGAGGCTCCCTCCACCATTAATTGGTCCAAACTGGGTTTTTTAGAGGCTCCCTCCACCATGAATTGGTCCAAACTGGGCTGTTTAGAGGCTCCCTCCACCATGAATTTGCCCAAACTGGGCTGTTTAGAGGCTCCCTCCACCATGAATTTGCCCAAACTGGGCTGTTTAGAGGCTCCCTCCACCATGAATTGGTCCAAACTGGGGTTTTTAGGGGCTCCCTCCACCATGAATTTCCCAAAACTTGGCTGTTTAGAGGCTCCCTCCACCATGAATTGGTCCAAACTGGGTTTTTTAGAGGCTCCCTCCACCATGAATTGGTCCAAACTGGGCTGTTTAGAGGCTCCCTCCACCATGAATTTGCCCAAACTGGGCTGTTTAGAGGCTCCCTCCACCATGAATTTGCCCAAACTGGGCTGGTTAGAGGCTCCCTCCACCATGAATTGGTCCAAGCTGGGTTTTTTAGAGGCTCCCTCCACCATGAATTTGCCCAAACTGGGCTGGTTAGAGGCTCCCTCCACCATGAATTGGTCCAAACTGGGCTGGTTAGAGGCTCCCTCCACCATGAATTGGTCCAAACTTGGCTGTTTAGAGGCTCCCTCCACCATTAATTGGTCCAAACTGGGCTGGTTAGAGGCTCCCTCCACCATGAATTGGTCCAAACTTGGCTGTTTAGAGGCTCCCTCCACCATTAATTGGTCCAAACTGGGCTGGTTAGAGGCTCCCTCCACCATGAATTGGTCCAAACTGGGTTTTTTAGAGGCTCCCTCCACCATGAATTTGCCCAAACTGGGCTGTTTAGAGGCTCCCTCCACCATGAATTGGTCCAAACTGGGGTTTTTAGGGGCTCCCTCCACCATGAATTTCCCAAAACTTGGCTGTTTAGAGGCTCCCTCCACCATGAATTGGTCCAAACTGGGTTTTTTAGAGGCTCCCTCCACCATGAATTGGTCCAAACTGGGCTGTTTAGAGGCTCCCTCCACCATGAATTTGCCCAAACTGGGCTGTTTAGAGGCTCCCTCCACCATGAATTTGCCCAAACTGGGCTGGTTAGAGGCTCCCTCCACCATGAATTGGTCCAAACTGGGTTTTTTAGAGGCTCCCTCCACCATGAATTGGTCCAAACTGGGGTTTTTAGAGGCTCCCTCCACCATGAATTGGTCCAAACTGGGGTTTTTAGAGGCTCCCTCCACCATGAATTTGCCCAAACTCTGCTGGTTAGAGGCTCAATCCACCCTGATTTTCAAAACAAATGTTGGTGCCAACCTCAACTTACTACAAGGACCAAATTCACTGCTGGTGACAAGCTCTCCTCACTGCAAGTGCCAAATACACATGTTTCAAGGTGTTTTCCTACTGTCAGAGAGGTGGTATTGAGTGTGTAAAGTGTGTAGTTGTTAGGCTGTGATGTTGGGGTAATAGAGGGTCTTTGGTGTGTTAGATGCCCCCAGACATGCTTCCCCTGCTGTCCCAGTGTCATTCCAGAGGTGTTGGCATCATTTCCTGGGGTGTCATAGTGGACTTGGTGACCCTCCAGACACGGATTTGGGTTTCCCCCTTAACGAGTATCTGTTCCCCATAGACTATAATGGGGTTCGAAACCCATTCGAACACACGAACATTGAGCGGCTGTTCGAATCGAATTTCGAACCTCGAACATTTTAGTGTTCGCTCATCTCTAATAGTAAATGCTGCATGTCAGTAGTCACAAAAGAGGAGGAGCTGTTCCCCACAGAAGGAATCCTGGACAGGAAGAAGACAGGTAAAGTATAATAGGGTACCGTGGTGGACCGAGTGAGTTGGGAAGGGCTAGCACTGGGACGGAATAGTTAAGAAGATAGGGAGGGGGTGTTAGAGAAGGAGGGGGAGGAGTAAGGGGGAGATGGTGTGAGAGCCTAAACTACCAGAATGCATCAGGTAAGGCAGCAGGAAGCTACACTAACTAAACAAATGCAGAAGATGCTAGGCAATCCCAGAGAAATCCAGAAAATGCTCAAAACAATTCTAAATATACATGGGTGCACTTATTAACTCATTAATAGCAGACCTCTTAATTTTTTTCATTCAAAGAGTCATATTAGGCTTTATGAACATGACTGATTTTGTATTTTTGTTGTCCTTCATTTTTAACAGGAGGAAATTGGATTATATCCAAATCTTGCCCATTTTACTCTGATTACAATGGGAGGCTCAGATCCTTGAAGGTGGATCTGAATAGGACATACTGTAAAAATATCGGAATTGAATGGAACATTGGAAGACTCCCAGAATACAGAATCAGTCGTGTGCATGAAGCCTAAGGGTCTGTTTTTTGTCTGTCAAATTGTATTTCACATTGGCATCATTTAATATTCTGCACAATGTATTGGGAAGCTGAAAAAATTCATTTTTTTAACAGTGTTCACTGTGCAGCAAAAATTACATATTATCCATATTCTGAGGGTTATTACAAGCAAACTGATAAAATGTATTCCTATTTATATTTTTAAATGTTTTTACAGCTTTAAAAAAAAATATTTATTTAAAAATTGCTTTGTGCCCCCACGTTGTGCAACCCATACTCAGTTGAAAGGGCTCTTTTGTTCTGGAACAAGATGTAGTTTATGGTGTATACCATTTTGAAAAATGTGTGTTAATTCACCAATTTTTCACTATTAAGTATATATTTTTCTATATTTTCATAGTTCAGGCATTTTTAGATCCAGAGACTTCTAATGTGCCTACTGGGATTATTGGAAGCACATTATATTGTGTGGGCAGATGCCAACATGGCATTAAACTGTATAGGGACACACTAGTATGGCATTACACTGTGTAGGGCACAAACATGGCATCCTACTGTATGGAATTCAACAATGTGGCAATATACTGTATGAGGAGGCACTAGCTTGGCATTATTCTGTGAGGGCACTAACATGGCATTACTCTGTGTGGGGAGCACTAATGTAGAATTTTATTGTGCGGGGAGGCACTAATATTACATGGTGCAGGTGGGCACTAAGAATTATACTGTGTTGGGGGCATGAAGTAGCATTATACCATGTGTGAGGGCCATTAGTTGCCTCCACATGTTATAATTGCCCCCTCACAGTATAATGCTCCTTAGTGCCTCCGCATTCCATTACAGTCACCCGAACGGTATAATGACATTGAATGTACATGCTAACAGTGGTTAGAAGAAACACTCATCACCTGACCTCTGTCTGCCATACCCTAGCACCATACAACTATGGCAGCAAAGATCGACAATCATCACTGCTGCCTGCACTAGTGCTTTAGAGGAAGCAGGGTGACTATTGATCCTTACTGCCATTATGTTAAAGTATCTCTTCTTAGAGGATCTGAAGATGTTTCTCCCGGCTGCAGGCCAAGAGGAAGGGGTCTGTACAGCTGTTGAGCATCCCTGAGGTAGACCGTCAATATAAGAGAGTCTAATTCAGGACCTCCACAGATCAGCTGACCCTACATGCGTAAATAATAATAGCACTCAAATGACTTAATGTGGTTGATATTTTTTACTCATCTGTTTACCTAACTCAGTGAAAACAGCTATGCAGATGTGCAAACCCCTCATTACTATACACGTTATAATATCTAAGGTGGGATACCACCATTAATTGTATGTGGCTGTTCTTATATATGAAGGTTGTCTTTTTTATTTAAAAAAAAAAAAACAAACAAAACAAAACAAAACAACAACATGTCTTGTCAAAAGGATAACTAAAAATGGGACTATTTATGTAATAAATACAAGCTTTATTAACTGTTATGTTAGACTCTGTGTATGCTTTAAAATCATATTGTAAGCAGAAGAGATAGAAATAAATAGCGTTTTTGATGGGTGAGAAATGCAATACGGAGGAAATGATTGATCTTGCACAATTGCAATGCTCATCTGCAGAACAGCCAATACCTTGGAGAAAAATCAATTCTGCTATTATAAGCTGTTGACTGCAGTTTCAAACAACAGCCATCTCTAAATCTCTTTGTTCTGAATGTAGTAGATGGTTGGTTACAGCATATACAGCATTAGGAGAACAAATAAATGAATTACTCACCTAGAAGTCAGAAAGACATTTAATATGAGATCACGTGCACTGGACATGCATTGGGTGCCAGAATCAAGACCCCGATTTTTTAGTGATGACTTTACCAACTGATCAGATGTCATGTTTGAATTCATCATTTTATTGTCTCCATATGTAACTTTCTTCTTTAGATAATAAAATATTGCATCTTTTATTTGAAATGTGGTTGTAAACTTTCTAACATATACACTAAAAACATTGGGGGAAAGTTATTAAAATAAATATTGATTCAATCTGTACCAAAAAGTGGCATATATGCATTATACCAAATTTGCTATGTGTCTTAAATGCATTTTGTGTCTCAGTTGACACTTAAAGGGGTTGTCCCATCACAAGGATCCTATCTATACTGCTTGTTAATGTGAATGTAAGACTTTTCCTAAATACACTGCTTCAGCAAAACTGCTTTGTTTGTCCAGTATCTTACTTTATTCAATTCATTGTTAACACAGCCCTTGACTTATCTGCTCAAAAGTCAAGTGATGTATCTGCTGCTCTTAGGGGGGAGGGAGGAGGGGCTAAGTGCACGGGAGCGAGCCTGTGTATCTAGCTATTCCTGTGTCTACACCACGTGACCTAGCTTCCTGCTTTTAGATAAAGGAGGGGGGAAATGAGTGCTGGAGCTATAATATATTTTTAAAGCTTTTTTTTTGTTTTTTTTTTAAACTATTTTATTAGTCTCCACCCCCCCCCCCCATTTATACTATAGTCTGAAGGCCTCGATTGTGGTGATTAGATTCCCATCATGAACCTTTCTCCTGTGGTGTAGCACACGTCAGGGATATCTCTGTCGCATCTCCTATTTGTGATTACTATTGAACCGCTTGCTTAAGTGGTTGGACATTTTATTATACTTGGAAGATTCTGGTAACCCTCTGATGGAGATCCTGTGGCTAGTTACAGAGTTAGGGACCCATTTTGGCCTCTGTGTTAATTGGTTAAAATCCCATATTATTCCACTGGACTATTCATTTCTTGCTGAGTTCATGGTGAATTAGCCCCTATATGTGTCCACACTTATTTTTAAGTCAAAGTCACTAGACATGTTGTAAACTACTATACCCTTAATTTTCTCCTGCTCATAGCTAGTCCTGTCAAAAGACCTGGGTTTAGTTTAGGCTCCCTCTTCCCTATCTTCCAAAGTAATTTTTCCTTACCTAGGATACTTTATGTCCTGGTCCAGTCAACTATGTATAGCCTTGTTAGCCTTGGCTTCTCACCTGTTGTATTGACTGGGTCGATCAATTGTCTCACTTACCCTGGGCAACACTGCAAATGATATGAACAAGTAATGCAGATGTACGTTGCTGTGGCTGAAATATAAATGCAAACACAAGTTACAACAGTACTCTTCTAGTCCTAATAGCATTGCTGCAAATACCTACTCCATATAAAAATACATGAAGTTGTTGTTTTTTTCATTTGGATCAAACCGTAAGAAGATTTGCCAATGACAGGCTGACATCCATGTAGCATTTGAATGAACTACATTCCCCCATTCATTCAGAGGCTACAGGTCCAGAGAGATGAGGCTGCCTGTGGGGTATGCTAGCCATAATATGAAACATAGAAATACACTTGCCTTTTAATCATGGAAGGTCAAAGCCCTAAGTCAGGTGAGTCATTTTAGTGTAGGGACTAGAGATGAGCGAACACTGTTTGGAACAGCGGTTCCGAACAGCACGCTCCCATAGAAATTAATGGACGTAGCCTGCACGCGGGGGGTTAAGCGACCGGCCGCCGCAAAGTGTACGTGCCAGCTGCTTCCATTCATTTCTATGGGAGCGTGCTGTTCAGAACGGCTGATCTGAACAGTGTTCACTCATCTCTAGTAGGGACCCATCTAATGGAGGTCACCTTTTTATTGGCAGATGGACTTAAATACAATTTGATCAAAGTGTAAAACCCAAGAACCCCAATTTCATGTATCCTTACATACAGTAGGTATTTACAGTAATGCCCTTGGTGCTATCAGAGAGCTATCGCAAATTGTTGTGTTTGCCATTGTATTGCATCCACAGCAATGTGCACCTGCATTTCTTCTTCATATTGTTTGGCAGTGCTGACCAATTTTTGTCTGTAAGTTGCATTTGTACTTTAGGGGACTGTGGCTGAACTCCATACTGGTTTACGCACTCCACCCATCTACCCAAAGCTGATTAGAGCATAATATTATTGGTGTCTTCCCCTATACATTCAAAGGTCTCTTTATTCACTGTTTCCCTTTTTCTGCTGAATATTCTAGGCACAGATGTGATGTATGACACCACATTGCCCTGCATGAATTATTTTTTATCCTCTTATGCATTGTAGCATATCTCATGTCCTTTTATGTGTCTCCTACATTGATGTAATATGCTACTCCATAAATGGAAAGCATTGCATATTGTATTTATCTTTCTATCATATATGCTATAATCCATATATCCTGAACTCTCAAACTTTGCTTTTAGACTATGGTTACCCTTGAAACTATCATTTATTCCATTATACAAAATGTTCACATACATCCCATAGTGTATTGTTGTTGCCATATAATGGAAAAAATTCCTGGATGAAGCAGCATATAATGGTTTAATTTTCCATAGCATTAATATTGTTAATGTGTATAGAAATTAATGGAGATAGTTCTATTGAAATTTGAGAGACTATTCTTATTATGTGCATTACAAAGGGCAAAGTCAATGTTGCAGAAGAAAATGCGCTTTCCTGTGTAAGAAGAGGACGTGTGTACATTGTTACAGTAAAAATTAGATGTGGCAATAATTTTCCCTTTTCTCTCTAAATTTGTATTGCATAGAGGATACTGAGGCAAGAGAATCTCCTTTTATGCCGTACAATGGCATATTTAATTACTGAGCTATCTATTTTATCTCTCAGAGGAGTATTATTTCAAATCCATCATACTTCCGAAACCATCTTCTTCAAGCGGCCCTGTTTAGATCCCATGGAAGATATTCTGAAGCTGCAAGGTAGACTTGAGTTCTTATTATTTTGTATTGTACTTTTAATAATCACTTTTAAGTAACTTACACAGAAAAAAGTGAGGGATAATTTTCTTATCACTTAAGGCAGATAGTAGTTAATAAATGTAATCTTTTCTACAAGATATTAAATTCTGAAATAATATTGGAAAATCAAAGCGTTCATAGTGGACATGTACATCTTAAAGTGATCCTCTGCTACTGGGAAACCGGAATACTCCATGGATATAAGTTTTGTGGGACTATATGCATTATTTTCTGCATTATTGTTGAACCTACAGAATATTATCAATTTACTAATGGCCTCTATATCACCAATGAATGCGAATGCCCAGATCGTGCTGGCTACAAAGAGGTCAAATACAATTGACCATATGATATAGTAGGGCACCTACCAGTAGCAAAAAGGCTTTGTAATAAAGCATGGACAAACATAGTATTCTAACTTAGATGAGAACACAGAAAGGAAGGGCTGCGTAAAAGCATTTTGATGCAAAGAAAGTAAATTGTTCTCCCTTTCAACATAAATCCTCTCCTAATATATAATAGAATTATTTCAGAATGGTTAGTGAAGGAGCTAATGGGAACCTTTCTGAGCTAGATACCTGTTGTCCAGTGGTTTATTCATTTATTATCCACTTGTCAGCAGCTGAAACTACAGCGTAGATAGTCAGGGATAGGCTTACACTCGATGCATTCTATGCAATAAAATATAGCATATATATAGAAAGACTCATCCACTCCCTATTTGGAAAACTTTGACAGTTTACTTCAGAAAACTATGGCATTAAACATTGCAAACCTAATGCATTCAAATAACAAGTAATGCGTATGACTCCTACATTATATTCACAAATTAATACACCCTAGATGTAGACCCTAAAATAAATTCAGGCTCAAGGTGCCAAAATATATATAGACTCCAGACCTCAAAAATGGATAAGCTCAAAATAATGCAGACCACTGAGGATAAAACAAACACAGGCCCAAAATAAACTGAAATCTCCAAAGACCAATATAGTTCCCAAAGAAAATTCCATAATTAAATACAGATCCCAGATCTGACCTCCTAAATAAATACAGACTCCAGAAGAGGCATCCAAGATATATACAGACCCCTGACCAAGCACTCTCTATATATATACCCCAACCAAAGCCCCTAAAGTAATATAATCCCCATATCAAGCCCCAAATACACACAGCGGCTTATACTATCCCTTTCTGTGGATTCTTGTTACTCTATAATGGGTCAGAAGGGTTTCTACTCGATTTCCACCCAAAAAATGGAGAGAAAAGTCCCTGCATTTTTCAATCGGATTTTGGGACAGAAACCCCGATCGTAGAGCAAATGCAGGTTTGAACCTAACCTTAGTTATACATGGCAAAAGCTACAACACGCTGTAACTATGATGTGCAGCAATTTTTTAGTTATTTTGCTTGTTTGACTATTTTTTGTCTTACCTTGCAGTGGGGACATATTTATTAATGTAACTACAAACAGAACTTACAATTTGATGTTGTGTTCACTATTTTCATTCAAAAGGCACACGTGAAGTAGTTTGATAAGGGCAGCATGCAAGCCATGCCTCCTTTTTCTCAGACAATTTGCAAACATCTAAGAAACAGATGGGATTCTTGAGGGACCTTGATATATATATATATATATATATATATATATATATATATATATATATATATATATATATATATATATATTTGCAGTGTTAAACTAGCCCAGCAAAGTACAAAAGGATCCTCAGATGCAGCCAAGCTCTAACTCAAGAATGGTCAAGCAGAAGACCTCTAATTTTGAAGCATACTATAATCTATTTCCTAGGGGATTCTGAAGGGTGAGCCCCAGAATCATTTTTTCTGGTGGGCCAAGGGAACTTTAGTCTGACACAGTATCATTGTGTCCCCATACTATTCTTCTCCAAGAAATTGTGCCATAAAATTGTCACAATTGCATTGCCAGATATGTCCCAATAAGCATAATTTTCAACCAGGAAAGACACCACAAAGTCTAATTCCTTAAGTTCTTCTCTCCTAGTGTTGGCTTTATGTGCCTGTAGTGCAGTCAACAGTGTTGCCTTAGCCTAAAAGACAAACCAAATAGAGCAATATATTAATATTCTAATTAAAATGTGCTACTATGTGATTACACATTGTATTGCATAATGATATTAGAAATTATCCCTAAACAAGGCATACCATTTTAATAAGAAATTCACTGGGGTTGCGCATGGTGTTAAATGGTATATGATATTCATTTTTATTTTTAATACGTGCTAATGAGCTTGGACTGTATTTAAAGTTCCATTTTATAGCTTGTTTGTTCTAAGCAGAAACTGTGCGCTGTTAAGGGACCACAATAAGTTAACTAGTAAGGAAATCATAATTGAGTAGAAACCTAGAAGGGCTGCAGACCAGCTGCCACATCTGCTGTCACTTCAACAAAATATATTCAGTCCATTATATCAGCATTATCAGCACAACTGTCCCAGGATGATATGTAACTGTGTGGGGACATTGCAGCACAGAAATAGCTTCAGAAAGTACTCCATTCATCCTATTCTAAATGCTTAACAATATGTTCAGATTAGCTATTCTGTACGGATTTTCAATGTAAAATCATGTTCGGAGCATTATTAAACCATCCCGTTCTACCTGTTTAAAGCATTTTCATTACAAAAGTATTATAATCCAATTCAGGTTGTATATATGTTGCAGGTTATATTATTATGAACAATGTATAAGATTGGGTAATGGAACTGGTCAAAAACCTGCTAAATTTCACCATAATTCATAATGTAACATAGTTAATATTTATAATTTCTTTATAATTAAAAAATACAATCTTTTATTTAAATTTCTAGGATTAGCATTTTTTTTTTACTGTTGAATTTCACATATTTTATGTATTATAAGCCTAAAGCAATGGCAATGGATGATTTTGCTTATTTTTTTTTATAAAAGCTTGTCCTCACAATTTATCATCTAACCACAAGAGATGTGAGCTATCGGATTGCTAAGACCACTACGGTTCACAAGAATAGTGGTCCTATGTTGCCCATGCTTGCTTCTGCTCTATTAAATCTGTCGGACTGACAAAAAACAAGATATTTATGTTATGTATGTCACTTTTGTAGATTTGTAATAAAAATAACATTGAAATGATATGCAAATTAGGCAATTGGTGCACTGGCGGTGGACTTTTAGCTCTGAGGATCACTAGTCTTACTGTTCAAATAGCAAGTGTGATGTCATATCAATGGGAGGATTATGGGGTGGCGTAGGCAAGAGATCCACCAAATGCCTCCTTTGCATATCACATTAAAGTTGTTTTTCCAAATTTAGAAGTATGATATACAGTACATAACAAAGTATGTTGTTTAACATTGTCAGGGCCTTTTTAATGTATAGGGGGTCCCTGTGCAAACTGTTTGAAAGTGGACCCCCAATACCCCACATAAATTAATTTCCCCTTCCCCCTCCCCCCTCAACCACCAACGTTACATTTAAATAAAATGAATACTTACTGAACCGTGTCCCTGTGGACCTGCAGGCTCCGACTATGATGTCTGTGGCTCAATAATAGTAATAGTATTCAACCTATATCTGTGTCCTAAGGACACAGACAGAGGTGAAAGCACTGCCTGCCTTTCAAATTATGGGACTGTTCTACTCAATCTGGCGGAGGCGGTGAAGGAGCCCTCACAACCAGACAGCTGCTGCCAAGGCAAATAAAATTATTATTTATTATGCTTACTTATATAGCGCCATTATATTCCGCAGCGCTTTACAGACATTGACAGTCACTGTCCCATATAGGGCTCACAATCTACATGCCCTATCAGCATGTCTTTGGTGTGTGGGAGGAAACCGGAGTAGCCGGAGGAAACCCACGCAAACACTATAGGATGCATCAAAAGAGGTATGGATTCTCATGACAAGGACATAGTTATGCCTCAATACAAATAACTGGTACAGCCACACTTAGAATATTGTGTGCAATTTTGGGCTCCAATATACAAGAAAGACATAAGTGAACTTGAAAAAGAGCAAAGACGGGCAACCAAAATGATTAGGGGAATGGGTGGATTGGAGTACAACGATAGATTAACAAACTCAGGGTTATTCAGTTTAGAGAAATCTAATAACAATATACAAATATATGAAGGGACAATACAAAGAACTTTCTAGCTATCTTTTTACTTCTAGGCCAATGAAAGTGACAAGAGTTCATCCTCTATGCCTGGAGAAGAGAAAATTTCACCAGCAACATAGACAGGGATTCTTTAGAGTAAGAACAGCGAGGCTCTGGAACTCTCTGCCCCAGGAAGTGGTGATGGCGGATTCATTAAAAAAGTTCAAAGAGGGCCTGGATGCCTTTCTTGAAGAGAACAATATTACAGGTTATGGACTCTAGATTTTAAGAACACGTTGATCCAGGAATTTTATACTGACTGCCAGATTGGATTTGGAAAGGAATGTATTCCCCTGAAATGGGGCCATTGGCATGAGCCTCATGGGGGTTTTTGCCTTCCTCTGGATCAACACTGTAGGGGATTGTAGGATTATAGGTTGACTTGATGGACTGATGTCTTCATCCAACCTCATCTACTATGTAACTATGTAACCATAGGGTCCGATGCAGCTGCCCATTGCACCTATAGTTAAAGCAGCCCTGATCACTGTAATGTGCTCTTTAACACAGTGGTGACTGTTGAATAGACTTGAGAAAGAAGTAGATTAACTTTCACAATAATTTATGACACATCATTTTCCTCCAGACATGTTTTATGTTATGAAGTTATTTTGAAGTCTTATATGCGACTATTATATTTTGTTAGAATATGAAACCCTAATTGTTGGTATTCTCTATATACTTTACATCATCAAAACAAGAGACAGTCTCCTTCTTTATTACATTGCCAGCAATAAGCATGGAACAGAAATAATCAATTCTACAACCCAGCTGTAATCGACAGCAAATAAAAAAAGTGTCTTCTAATTGTTTTACAGAAGCCATGAAGGGAGCACAACAGCCATAACTGTGTCCCACATGCAAAGATCTATACAGTACAATGGATATTTCATTAGACAGATTCTTTATTTTTTTACCTTCCTGCAGCTTGAGACTTATATAGATTGTTTAGTGCTATTTTTCTTGTACTGCATAATCTTGATAGTGAACTGTTAATCTGATTTAATGTTTATTATCTGATGGATACTCTGTCATGGGAGTGCTCTCCTTGGCGTTCTGGTTTGTAGTGCAGTCAACAGATTATGACCAGGGCTGGAATGCTTGTAAAGATACTGATCAATAAACTACTATAGTAAAGACTTGCGGTATTTTTTAGAATATACTAAGCCTTAAATATTTGCTTCGCTTTTTCTAACAAATGGTAAGTATTAATAAAGTGGTTTGTTAAAAGAAACTATCCACCCACTTCACTCTAGTGCACATAAAACACTACCCGATGGCATGTTTGCAGCGGAAGCTTTTTTTAGCCTTTGTATGTTTTGATGGCCTTTAAAGAATTTCATAAGACAATAAATTCTCCTCCTGGCAGTTTGAAGCAGAGAATGAATATTATATATTGTATTAAATTTGCACTGAAGTGTATATTTCATACTAATAAAAGTATAAGACCATGGCACAGGCGGCATGAAAGTAATGAACAAGCAGTGGTGCCTGAGATCTCATTTTTTGGCTTTGCTTTAGAATACACGATTACAAAACAACATCACAAACTCTGCTCATTCACTTGACTTTATTAAAACTATAGAACCCCTTTTTGTATGGATTTAATGTGCAGTTGATATTTATTGCTGGAAATAGAAGTCCTGCAAAGAGACATCATTATTACTATGATTATTTTACCCACACATATATATTGCAATCATTAGGGCTCATACATACGGTTCTATTACTCTCCATGCTGTGCAAAATGATGCCCATAGAAATTTCCACAACATGTGGCCTCAGCCTTTGTAGGGAAAAAATTAAATGAATCTGTAGGACCAATCTTTAGCCAAAGCTCTCAGGGAGTTAAAAACTAAATTTTTCTAAATTGTAAAAAACAAACCAAACAAAATGTTTGAAAAGATCAAATATCTCTTTGTCCGGTTATGTGAAATGTATTTGTATGAGTAATTCAACAAATGGAGTATTGCTTTTTCATTTCAGAAGATCACTTTGTGTTCATTTATATGGATCTAAAACTGCAATGTCTGCTTTATAATAGCTTTCAATATTATAGATATGTATACTGTTAGTGTATAATATTTGTATGTATTCCATTGATTTCTATACTGTTCCTTTTACTGTTACTTATACACTAACAATATAAAGCAGTGACAGTTGTTCTGCATCTGTTTGAAGAACTTCTTAAGGGGTTTTCACACTAAGGGTGCATTCACACTACGTTTACGGCAGCTTATTCTGAACGTAAAACACATTCAGAATAAGCGGCGTATAAAGCAGCTCCATTCATTTCTATGGGAGCCGGCATACGAGCGCTCCCCATAGAAATGAATGGGCTGCTTCTTTCACTGCAAGCAGTCCCATTGAAGTGAATGGGAAGTGACGGCGTGTACGGCTCGGCATGAGCAGAGCTTGCCGTATACATAGACATAGACTAATTCTGTGTCCATTCTAATTGACACTAATGTAAACAACATGTTTACAGCCATCTTCTATCACGTTTGTTTGCCTTTTAATGGAAGATAAAATCGTGCATTCAGGATTTAATAAGTGTTACAGTTCTGTATATATATATATATATATATATATATATATATACTATTTTTTAAACGACAGAACCTCTAGTCTGCAAGAACTGCAGCGAGGTCCACAGGCCCAGATGGGCGGCTGTAAGTCTGAACAGCGTGCTACCAGTTAAACTGCACTGGCAGTCATGTGGTGTGGTACTCAATGGGAACAAGCTGCAACAAGACCCTGCCAGTTAACTTCACTGGACAGGTGCACAGTACAGCTGAAACAGCAAGGCTGCCAAGGGTTAACTGTCACCCCTGGTCAGCAACAAAACATGCTCCTGCAACAGCTAGGAGTACAAAGGAAGTTTGACAGTATAAAGAGGCTAACTCAGAGACCACACCTGCTGTCAATGCCTCAGGCTGGAACAGAGCCCACCGCTCCTAGCATTAGTTTAGGGCTGACAGTTCAGGATTTACAGGTTCTAACTACAGTGCAGATAGAGGCTAATGAAACCCCACACAGGGGCCTAGTCTGACAACCTGCCTGAATGCTGGAGCCTAGCCCTGAACTACTGTCATTAACAAACTTCAGTCAAAGTGTGAGCCGGGCGGGCGTCGGCTCACACTATTTAAAGGGAAGTCCCCACCCAATAGGGGTGGTAGCCATGACCTCACCGCTCATGCTCAATAGGGAAGAAATGGCACTTAGCTTGCGAGCGGCTCCAAAAAGTCTGAGGATGCTCAGTAGGCTGAAAGCTGGACTTACACTCCAGACACCTCGCTACCTGAGGCCGAGGGCAAGAGTTAGATTGACCCGCAGGTGGTGCTGTGCGCTGAGAGAGAAACCTGCAGGATCCAATCCTAACAATAAGTTATCGTATGACAGAAAACAGCAACGGACATTAACAATGGTGGTATGAATGCCCCCTTACAAGTGGTTATCATCATGAGCCAACCCCTATAAAGAAGCCACCCCCACCTTAAAGAGTACCTATCATTTTAACAAATCGGGCATGAATTAATAGTAGAGAGTCAATTCACATAAGATATAGCACTCTTTATGGCTGCTGTATGACTTATATTTTAGCAGTTTTAACTCTCTGCAAACTCAATCTCTAATTCTGTTATCACCTTGCTGGTTGTGCAGATTAACTACTTGTTGCCTCCAATAGATGATACACAGAAAGTAGAAGAGAATCTGCTCCATACTTCTCTCTTCCACCCAAAATAATATAGACCATTTTTATTGAAGTAGTAGACTCTATTGCACCAGGAGTGAAATATAAATGTTGCTGTTTACTACAGTAATCTCTGTGTTTATCTTTTCTCTCTCAATGTTAAAAAAATCAGGTTTCTTAAAGTAAAGCTTGTTCTGTCATTTACATACGTGCCATAGGGAGAAATCCAAGATATCTATTAACATTATGACATCTCATAATTATATCACCCACTATAATATTACAATATATGCCTGGATTTTCTAGATTCAAATGTTGGCTACTGATGGATTAAATAAAACTACAGAGACTGTGTAATATATTTAGATGTGTAATAAAAAATTTATCTGAGCAAGATTCATTAGTAGGGTTGAGTGATCGGGATCGGGAAAGATCAGATCCCGATCAGTGATCGAGCAAATTTTACGATCGGGATCAGCTGGAAAATGATCGAAAATCGGATTTTAAAAATGATCCTGAAATCTCAAGATCGGCTCAACTCTATTCATTAGTCTTAAATATATTGACAAATCTCATTCTATTTAGATCTCTTGATCTGTAGGTAATTTAGACCTTTCTGAATTCTACCTCCAAATTCTGTATACGGCAGTTTAATCACTTGAGTCCACTAATGAACTATATTTCTCCTTTTATACTCATATAAAAATTAACTGTTTCCAGTCCTCATAGTTAATATTATCCAGACAAGTTCCTAAACTGAGTGACTTACCATGGTGTGATTAATAATGGTATGTTGTTAGCGTGCTAGCTATACAATCCATCAGCCAGTTTACAGCTTTTATGTTTTCCCATTGATACCTTGCTGGAGTTCCTTGTTATCTGCCATTTCTAAACATCATATTTGATGTTTTAGTATTAAATAACGTAATAATTGTGTTTATTACGATAACGTAGCAATTGGTAAAAATCATGTAGTACAAAAACTGAATAAAAAAATGAATGATGTGTGATATTATACACTTTATATGCAGTTGATTTAAGTGTCCACAATTATAGGGATTGTCCATATTATTACCCCTCCAATCTTTGCTGTCATGTAGTGGTGATGTGCTGCCCGTAACCAGATGGTCATGTGTGCCTGGTCAGAACATCATGACCTCAGGAAAGTAAGCAAAGACCATAGGGACCACTGTAGAAGTGGTGGATTTACTAAATGAGCTGAGAATAAAAATGTATTATACCTTTATTAATAAATACATCTCTGAAAATACATGTTTCTTAGGTCCCGAAAAGCATCATTCAGAAAAAATACTGGTTTCTCTTTGAGTGTTATATTTGATGTATTATCTAACATATATATATATATATATATATATATATATATATATATATATATATATATATATATAATTTATTTTGGGAAACCAGTGGTCAAGCTACAGACTATGGCCTATGTGAATAGTTACATGCTTTAGATCGAATAGTACCCAACACACACAACTAGATCCAATTAGCTGCTGTTCACATTTGTTCCCCTGTGAATATGCAGGCTCTTTCTTATTTTTCTTCCCTGCACCACCTATACTTGCAAAATGGCGCTCAGTTGCTATGTCAGGGTAACATATAATTTGCCATAGTGAATAACAGTAGGTTTTTCATTCCAAGCATTTCTTTCAATAAAATGTTAAAATACTCCGGCAGCCATCAACAAATGGTCACAAGCACATTTCTTAGTGAGAGATCAAGGATAGGCATGTGACCTTTAAATTGCAAAGGCAACTTGAATGCTTTTTGTTGCTTTAGCCACTATGATTTGTGCTCTTCCTTTTAAATGTCCATTTTCTTTGAAAAGGTTACTGTGAGATGAGAGGAATTGGTTAACTACACAGCTCTATTCTCGGTCCTTTTAAGGGTCTTGCTGATAGAGGCAAAGCAAAATGCACAGTCTTGCTTTTAGAATGTGGTTAAATTACATTTCTATTTATGCAATATTTCAGTGCAAAAAGAAATCATCAAAAAGTAAAATAGATATTAAAATATTCCCAGATAAGCTGTAAATAAAAAGCAGTGTACCCTCTTTATAAGAACACTTTTCTTCATTTAGCTATACAAGGACCATTCTAAAAGCATTGTAATGTGAACTTGTATGAAATAGAAAACCATTAAAGGTAGTTTGCCAGGAGCGGAGGGTCTGCCCCAGTGCGCCAACTGCTGCATATGCATAAGACTTCAAACGTGTCTCTCCAAATCTAAAAACTGGCATCCATAATAAAGATATGGTTTTATATCAGTGTAATGTACTCTGTTACATGGTGCTGGCAATTGAATATGTTTGGGGTAAGGGATAGTCTCCCTTCATGGTGCAAATGCCATGTATTGTACTACCGTAGCACTATGTAGTTAACACCAAAAGCCATGCATTTCCATTGCTGTAGCCATACCATCCAAAAGGAAGTGTCAGCTGACAAATGTTTCAATGCAGTTTCATGCAGAAATGCTGCCAGACGGAGCATTAACATACTTTTAACACATTGGTAAACATGAATAGACTTTACCCATGACAATATTAAACTCCTCAGATGTCGTCAGTCAGTAGCAACCACAGTCTTTTTGTGGTTCAGTGCAAAGGGCTCACTACAACACCACATCAGCACCTTCATGACTTGATCACTGCATGCCAACTGGTTTCCCTGGCAGTCTGAGGCCTAAAAAAATGCCCCCATCTGCCAACTGTGTATAACTATTAATGTCCTCATAAAAGTGTGTTTTATATACCACTAGAAAGATGACAGTTCGCTGAATTCCTGGTTTTCCCAGTTTTGGCACCGATATCTTCCCACTGTCAGAAAGGCGTGCTTCATAGCTCAGCGTCATTGCTGGGTGGTAAGGAACGCCCCCTCTGACAGTATAAGGGGATGTTAGAGTACTGTAAGGGGGAGGCATTTCTCACAACCCAGCAATGGTGCTGAGCTATGAGGAACACCCTTCTGGCAGTGGGGAGATTCTAATGCCGTAACTAACGGCACTGACATTAACAGTACCGGGGCACATACCGAGAAGGCTGACAGTACGCTGAATTCAGCATACTGTTGGTCTCCTAGCGATATATAAAACCACAGTTTCAAAAGGTCCTCTTTAAGTCCTGCAAAATACAGTTTTACACTTACAGACATAATGTACTGCATTTATGTCAGTAGTAGGGTGCATTCACACGATGTAACGTGCAGCGTGATCTGGCACGTATACGTTGTGTCAGAGTTTGCGTGCCGTAAAAACACCCATTCATTTCAATGGGAGTTAGGATCGTATACGCCGCGTTATTTTGCGGCCGTGGGTTGCAAAGGTTGCAATCGCTAACAGGAGCTGGAACATTAGTGGGCCCAAAGGCCTCTCTACAATATAAAAAGACACCAGTATTATAGTTAGCACATGGTAAGGGGGCCTCATTATACATTTTGCACTGGGGCTTAGGAGCTTCATGTTACACCTCTGTTTAGAATATAAACATAAGTTCTAAACCTAGAAGAGAAAATAAGACAGTAGGGGCTGTGCAGAGCCTCACAACATATAGAAGACAGAATACAAGATCCCTTCCTTATAGTTGGAACTGTACCTTATTTTATTATGTATGAATACATTTGATTTCAATACATTTTTTCCAGGGTGCTGGGGTCCTTTAATTCTGCTGAAGCCAAGCCAAGCTGGAGCCAAAGAGTAGCTATCAATGAATGCAGAGCAGTTCCAAAAGCCATCTTCAATGGACTTCACCTGACCCAGACCAGCGTTGTGGAGCATTATGATGAAATGATCCTGAGTATAATGATAGCGATGTTTGTGGGGTTCACGAGCCCACGGCCTTACTTACTGAACCTGGCTCCTGCTCACAGCCGCATCTGCAGAAGGGGAAGTGCTGGTGGCAGAAGGCAGGATCGGTAAGCAAATAGGGTCCCTTACCTGCTGGAGTTACTCCAGGAGGTAACAGCCTATTAAAAAAAAAAAAAAAATGCAGCAGTAGCGGCTCCTACTGGGCCCCATAATGTCCCGGGCCCCGTGGCAGCCGCTACTGCTACTGCCCGGCAGTTACGCCCCTGGGGTGAAAAGTCATACAACAAGATGTCAATTAAAGTTATTATTATATTGCTTTAAATAACTACTGGTGTGTGTGTGCAACTGATGTCATGTGAATAAGGTCTTAATGTGTGTACAGCATTGCAGAATATGTTGGTGCTATGTATGTGACACTGACTAATTTTATCTGGATTTTCTATGCCTCTATAGGAAAAAATTCATGACTAATAAAATGTTGCAATGGAATAGAATTTTGGAAGTATTGTCACACACTAACATACAAACTATAATGTTCTGCTTTGCATAAATAAGTAACTCTAAATACTTGAACATGAACAAGTCGCTATATTTCCACAGGGAAAACAGCTCTTTCATGTCATCCTAGTAATGATCATCTTGACATGAAGAAATTTACAATGCCACATATACAGCATGCATTGCATATTAATTATTGTAGAATAATTTATTTATTAAACTGTTTTTAACCCCTTGTCAACACGGCCTGTATTAGTACAGTGTAGCCACCAGGGTCTGGAGGGAAAGTACTGTACTATTACAGCTTTTTAAGCTGTAAGGAGGCTTTTTAACCCATTGATTTCAATGTGTAGCGCGCGTAAGATGGCACCCATTGAAGTCAATGGGATTCTGTTTTACAGAATCAATGAATGTCAGAGTGAGCAGCGCATTACTCCGTGTGAACGCAGCCTAAGGGTGCATTCACACTGAGTAAACGCTAGCTTATTCTGAACGTAAAACACGTTCAGAATAAGCGGCGTCTAAAGCAGCTCCATTCATTTCTATGGGAGCGGGGATACGAGCGCTCCCCATAGAAATGAATGGGCTGCTTCTTTCACTCCGTGCAGTCCCATTGAAGTGAATGGGGAGTGCCGGCGTATACGGCAAGCTCTGCTCATGCCGGAGCGTACACGCCGGCACTCCCCATTCACTTCAATGGGACTGCACGGAGTGAAAGAAGCAGCCCATTCATTTCTATGGGGAGCGCTCGTATCCCCGCTCCCATAGAAATGAATGGAGCTGCTTTAGACGCCGCTTATTCTGAACGTGTTTTACGTTCAGAATAAGCTAGCGTTTACTCAGTGTGAATTCACCCTTAGACTGTAACATCACTCTCACACACTAACAAATCAATTCACAGGAAATGCTGATGATCCGTGAAATGCTTGAGAACCCCAGCAGGGACTAGCTAGTGACATCATTACTAGAGATGAGCGAACACTAAAATGTTCGAGGTTCGAAATTCGATTCGAACAGCCGCTCACTGTTCGAGTGTTCGAATGGGTTTCGAACCCCATTATAGTCTATGGGGAACATATACTCGTTAAGGGGGAAACCCAAATTCGTGTCTGGAGGGTCACCAAGTCCACTATGACACCACAGGAAATGATACCAACACCCTGGAATGACACTGGGACAGCAGGGGAAGCATGTCTGGGGGCATAAAAGTCACTTTATTTCATGGAAATCCCTGTCAGTTTGCGATTTTCGCAAGCTAACTTTTCCCCATAGAAATGCATTGGCCAGTGCTGATTGGCCAGAGTACGGAACTCGACCAATCAGCGCTGGCTCTGCTGGAGGAGGCGGAGTCTAAGATCGCTCCACACCAGTCTCCATTCAGGTCCGACCTTAGACTCCGCCTCCTCCGGCAGAGCCAGCGCTGATTGGCCGAAGGCTGGCCAATGCATTCCTATGCGAATGCAGAGACTTAGCAGTGCTGAGTCAGTTTTGCTCAACTACACATCTGATGCACACTCGGCACTGCTACATCAGATGTAGCAATCTGATGTAGCAGAGCCGAGGGTGCACTAGAACCCCTGTGCAAACTCAGTTCACGCTAATAGAATGCATTGGCCAGCGCTGATTGGCCAATGCATTCTATTAGCCCGATGAAGTAGAGCTGAATGTGTGTGCTAAGCACACACATTCAGCACTGCTTCATCACGCCAATACAATGCATTAGCCAGTGCTGATTGGCCAGAGTACGGAATTCGGCCAATCAGCGCTGGCTCTGCTGGAGGAGGCGGAGTCTAAGGTCGGACCTGAATGGAGACTGGTGTGGAGCGATCTTAGACTCCGCCTCCTCCAGCAGAGCCAGCGCTGATTGGTCGAGTTCCGTACTCTGGCCAATCAGCGCTGGCCAATGCATCCCTATGGGAAAAAGTTTATCTCACAAAAATCACAATTACACACCCGATAGAGCCCCAAAAAGTTATTTTTAATAACATTCCCCCCTAAATAAAGGTTATCCCTAGCTATCCCTGCCTGTACAGCTATCCCTGTCTCATAGTCACAAAGTTCACATTCTCATATGACCCGGATTTGAAATCCACTATTCGTCTAAAATGGAGGTCACCTGATTTCGGCAGCCAATGACTTTTTCCAATTTTTTTCAATGCCCCCGGTGTCGTAGTTCCTGTCCCACCTCCCCTGCACTGTTATTGGTGCAAAAAAGGCGCCAGGGAAGGTGGGAGGGGAATCGAATTTTGGCGCACTTTACCACGCGGTGTTCGATTCGATTCGAACATAGCGAACACCCTGATATCCGATCGAACATGTGTTCGATAGAACACTGTTCGCTCATCTCTAATCATTACTAGCCTTCTGTGTTTTTTTGTTTTTTTTTGCAGGTCTGCAAATACAGCATGGATGCACTGTGGATCATATTTGTGGACAGTGCATCACGAATGCGGATACTTACTGAACAACTATGAAACGCAAAAGCGGATAAGTTTATCTGCAAATTGTACTGTCATGTACATGGAGCATCAGAGGAAATTTTCACTGTGAGCCTCATTAGACACATGGACTGATATAAGCGATGCCAATGTCTGTATAACATTGCAGAATATACCGGGTCTATATCAGCAGCAAAGAATAAATGAGTCTGGATTTACTATGGCACTACAGAAAGCAAGTAGATGCAGCCATAGAAATAGCTTTTTGGAAACACTGTCACGTAAACTATAACATTTGGCTTGATAAAAAATAAATAACTCTGAAAACATGAATGTGGCTTGTACTGTAAGTTGCTATATTTCCACGGGGAACACAGCTCTATCACATCAATCTCATTTGTATAATGATAATTTTGACATGAATAAATTTACTATGTCACATATATGCATTGCATATTAATTACTATAAAATCATTTATTTATTACATCTACATATTTAAAGTTTTATAGTTTCTAAATATTCGAGGAAGTGTTACAGAAAAAAACTTGAAATTTGTAGCAAAGAAACTGAGAAATGTAATATCTTGGTTACACTGTAATAAAAAGATATAGCACACTCTGTATTATGTCTAGTAATGATGGTAATGAAGATAAATGATGAAGACCATGACAGGTGCCATTTAGAGATGAGCGAACAATAAAATGTCCGAGGTTCGAAATCCGATTTGAACAGCCGCACAGCCGTCTGTTCGAACGGATTTCGAACCCCATTATAGTCTGTGGGGGGAAATGCTCGTTTCAGGGGTACGCATAATTCGATAAAATTATACTTACCAAGTCCACGAGTGACGGTCGGGCTGGATTCTCCTTGAAGTCTTCTCCCGGTGCAGTGTCCCCGTGTCTTCTTCCGGCTGGAATTCACTCTGCCTAGGCATCGGGGCCTAGGCAGAGCCGACTGCGCATGCGAGGGCATGCCCCCGCATGCGCAGTCGGTTCTGCCTAGGCCGGATGCCTAGGCAGAGTGAATTCCAGCCGGAAGATGCCGCGGGGACTCTGCACGGAGAAGACTTCTAAAGGTAAGAGAAGAACCAGCGTTGATTGGCAGAATGTATAGCATTCTGCCAATCAACGCTGGTTCTGCATCGAACCTTAAACTTCGAACAGCTAGTAGTGTTCGATCGAGTATGAGTATTTCGAATACTGTAGTATTCGATCGAACACCTACTCGATCGAACACTACTCGCTCATCTCTAGTGCCATTGGTGTCTGTTCCCATCTTACCATCATAAGCAGGAGTAGGCATGATCTTCCATCAGATATGCTGTGGTATGGCAGTGAGCACTGTAGATACAGTATAAAAAAAAAGGGTGACTAAGGCTGCTTTCACACTAAATATCCATTTTGTGGACTATAAAAATCTGACATACATTTGTCTGCAAAAAACAATGCTATCCTTATTTTTCAACGATCACCTGGCAAAATATATCTGTGAAAAAGGGACTGCACAGACAGCATACAGATAACATCCATGTGCTGTCCATTTTATTTCATGGCACCATAGACTTGTGACATCTAGAGAAAAGAGGAAAAAACTCCATTCACTGTTGGTCCGTGTGCCGTCCAATTTTTTCATGAACAACATGTGGGATTGAAAGGAAATGGTTTTGTTTCAATGGTGTCAGTGACTCATTCAGCATGCCATCATATTTCATGTGAATCACATCTATTTCCCTTGTCATGAAAGTTCTGCCACATTCATTTCCAAATGGATCAGGTTTTCGCTATTTTGTATGGAAAAATGGTGCAATAGACTGCATAAGTTTTTCCCTAAAAATGCCAAATTCTCCGATAAAAAGGAACAGCTGCAGTTGCAGTTTACCGCTGCGGACATGAGATAAAATGGTTTATAGTCATGAAGTGGAAGATTCTTATAAAATGTGTTTATAAACCATTACCATACTACCAAGTTATAAAAAATTAAAACTAACTAAATTGTATACAATTAGAAGATTAAATAAAACAAATATAAGATTTTTTCCCTCTAATACCCACTGGGTTCCATATAGTAAATAGTAACAATACACTCTCATTGGGCTTATTAGTTTAGACTAATTTCATATACAGTGAAATATGTAAACACGAGTTTGGAAATTTGGTACAATATGTTCTAGAATATAGCAGAATAATTTCATGCCTTGTAACTGAACCTGGCGACCAACAAAGTGGCTGTAAATTCTCAGATGCTCTAAATAATTCATAAACCTCAAATCTGCCTCAGGTGCCATGTAGTGCTCCTGGATTATGGTGAAGCATATGTTAAAAGAATTTGTGAATTGCAACCTGGAGCTTTGTATTAGCAAGATCCTCACTAAAGCCACTGGTGGTTATTCTGATACCTCCACCTGGTAAGTGAGAGTTGCAAGAACAGTTCCATTGACTATCTGCAAAATGAGTTCAAACTAAGCCCAGAGAACCTAAAATATCCTAGTTCAATAATGATAGGAGTAGCTCATCTGCAGACACTGAAAGTGTAATGGCTACTGATGCATGGAGGATGAATAGGAGTTGTTTCCCCACCATAGCACATTAGAGGACTGGGGAAGAATATTAACAAGTGGTGAGATGAGAAAGCAAACTATTGCCACCACAGTAGGCATGAACCGATAGGGTGTAAACAGCAGCTTCATGCGTGATGGGGCCTCCCTAATTGGCCCCCAAATAGCATAACACCCACTTTTCTTGACCCCACACAATATACAACCCCCTTTTTTTGGCCCACCCCACAATACATGCCCCACCTATTTTTGGGGGGACACCCAAACCATGTATGACCCCCTTTTTTGGGCCACTACCAGGGGCGTAACTATCGTAGAGGCAGCGGAGGCGGCTGCCACAGGGCCCGGGCCATTAGGGGGCCCGGTGACAGCCACTACCGCTGCGTTTTTTTTTAAATAGGCCGTTACGGGCCCTATTCACTTGCCAATCCTGGCTGGGCCGAGATCGGCAAGTGACACCACGGGCCCCACAAAGACTATCATTATACTCGGGGGTCTTTGCAGACCCCCGAGTATAATGATCGGCGGACCAGAGAGGTAAGAAACATAAAAAACTGTTACTTACCTCTCCACTATCCTGCCAGGCCTCCATCCTACTTTGTCTGACGTCTCTGACGTCACATGAACCTGGCATGCTTCCTGGGTCATATGACGTCTGACGTCATTAAAGAAGGACGTGAGTGGCGGTCAACAGCCTAGGAGCCGGGGGACAGGTAAGTAACTGGTTTTTTTAATGTTTTTATTCCCCAGGTCTCCGATTATTATACTCTGGGGTCTGAAAAGACCCTATTGGGGTTAATACTGTGTGCAGGGAACACTATTGCGGTTAATACTGTGTGCAGGGGACACTATTGGGGTTAATACTGTGTGTAGGGGACACTATTGGGGTTAATACTGTGTGCAGGGGACACTATTGGGGTTAATACTGTGTGCAGGGGCCAGTAAGGGACATAATACTGTGTGCAGGGGCCAGTAAGGGACATAATACTGTACGCAGGGGCCACTATGGGGGATAATACTGTGTGGAGGGGCCAGTAAGGGACATAATACTGTGTGCAGGGGCCAGTAAGGGACATAATACTGTGTGCAGGGGCCACTAAGGGACATAATACTGTGTGCAGGGGCCACTAAGGGACATAATACTGTGTGCAGGGGCCACTAAGGGACATAATAGAGTGCGGAGGAGGGGGTCAGTCGAGGTCTTTGGCGTCAGTTGGGATATGGGGGGGGGGGCCATGTCAAAAGTTCGCCACGGGGCCCCGCCATTCCTAGTTACGCCACTGGCCACTACACAGTATATGAGCCCCTTTTTCTGGCCCACTAAAACTATATTAGCCCTTTTTTTTGCCCCTCACTTTCATTGCTTCAGGTCGCCCTATGAAAGATGTGACCCTGGTATGGAGACAACCTAAAATCAGAGTGAAAAATTAACAAAACCAGTTACAGCCCTTACGAAAAGCTATACCTTGCTACTTCACTTGTCAGAACACAATATGACCAGGGCTCTCATAGGGAGGTGCAAACTTGGCAATCGCCCAGGGCCCCCACAACTTAAGGGGACCTCTGACTTCAGCACTATTAGCTGTGAATCATGGTCCAGTTCATCTGCCATGGACAGTCACAGAAGAGGGAATAGGCAAGAGCAGGGCTGATGTCAGCACCCAGCAAACCAGAGCAAGTGCCGGGGTCTAAGCTCCTGAGGGGGCCCACTGGACTACTGGGTACTGACTCCTTAACTTTGTCTTCTCCCACTTTACCTTTGATCTTTATAACGGTCAACGCAGGCTGACAGCTCCCTAAATCCTGCACTGCAGGGGATGATCCATTACATTGTTCACTAATGTAGCATAGCGTTATGTTTTAGATTAGGTTTTCAAGTGTGAATGATATTAGATCTGTGGTGATCTAATGCCCAGGGTCTCAGCAGATCACCAGAACCGAGGCAGCAGGAGTTGTGCTACACACTTTCCGTACATACAGTACGGAGCAGCACTGCAATACCCAGACCCCCACAGATCTAATATTGATGGCTTATCCTGAGGGTAGCCCCTATAGACATGAATGCATAACAGAATGAACTTAGATGACATTTGAATCTGAGTGCATTCTGCTAAAAAACTTAGCCCACATTGGAATCCCACACTGGGTCATGTGTAAGGGGTCTAAGCTCTAGTAATGCTACATCATATTTGCTGTTATTAATGAACATTAGCATTTAGTTTATACTGACAATAGCTGGAGAACCATCTACAGGAAGCCTAAGGGTCCCTGGCCCTTAGGCTTCCTGTATATGGTAATGGGTCCTGGCCCACTGGCACTGATGTAGGGTGTATTACTAAAAGTTATAAGATCCTTTTTCCTTATCCATTCACTGCCTGTCCTAATATATTTGTATCCTACCCTAGAGACTCTACTACTTGATAGGCAAGTTCATTTTATATTACTTTCATAGAGTAAATTATCTTTAAATAATTTATTAATAAAATATAGCTTTTTGTGTGCAATTCTTCTGGTAATATAACTCCACTGTCATTGCTCTGCATGGTCTGTGTTTTCTTTATCTCACCTAGGATAATGATTTATAAACATAATGCCCTAAATATATGTCCATATTACTATCTGTCCTGATTCAATAAACTTATCATTATTGATTTATAACTAAATTAAAGTAGTCTTTGGAAATTATCTCTCCTAATCAATACAACAGCAAAAGTAATCTTTAATCCTATAAATCTTTTTAATCTTTCTATATGAATGGCCAGCATTAATATTTAATTATACAGTTAAACTGCATTCACTCATTTATTTGAAGCAATTGGTTTCTTAAGTACATCAGTCAAAGTTAATTACTTTCTTTGTGATATAGTTTTTATTTTTGAGCAGTAAATTAGATCCATTCAAGTGCAACATTACAGTATATACAGTCATGTGAAAATTCAGTACACCCCATGTAAGGTGATGTAACAGACCACTAACATCCTGGGAAAATTAATAAAGTCAGTTTTGGTTGAAAGTGCGTTCTTGTAATTTGCAACATATTTAACAAGCAGAGACCCAGCAGAAATGTCTATGATTAGAGCCCTCTCTGAACTCTTTGAATGCCTTGGTCACTTACGTAGTTAGGTAGTGTTCACATATGTACCTATCAGTTTCCCTTCTGCAAGGTGCAAGGAAAGTGATACCAGGACGGATCAAATAGTTCTCTATGGGATCGGTTCTGGCACAAGAGGCATCATTTCTGGCACCGGATCTGTGCCTCAGCCAGATGGAAAAATGCTACCTGCAGCGTTTTTCCATCTGGCTCTCTTAAAATTTCTTCAGCACCAGATGTACATCGGGTGCTGCATGAAGACGGATGCAGCAGATCCATTGTTCTACACATACAATGGCCAGCTTCACTACTGTACCTGAGCAGGGGTTGCTTTACTGGGCTCTGCAGCTCCTCCTGTAGGTGCTGCTGCCCAAACCCCCATTCTGTACCAAAGCAGGGGGCTGCCTACTGTCCGAACCCCTGCCTTCTGGCACTTTCATTTTTACAGTGGCCTGGAGAAACCTCCTCCCACCCGCTATCCATCTCCAAGCCCCATCCCATTCCTTGCACTAGCAGCAGAAGGAATTGGTAATCATTCCTGCTGCCTTCACATATGTGACCTCTAGTGCCGGCTGCAAGGACAACTGACGATCCCTGATTTCGTTTAGTGTAAGAGATTTGGACTTGGGACAGCTGTCAGGAGGTGAATGTTCCTCCTTGCCGCTGTTAATGTAAATTATATATGGGGGTACTAATGGGGAATTATACTGTGGTTGGCGATATACTACGGGGTATAAGGGGAGGCCCAATAATGGGGTATTATACTATGTGGGAGCACTAATGTTCTAATGTTCCATTAGTGCCCACCACAATATAACACTCTAATTCCCTCATTGACAGTACAATGCCACTTAAGGTCACCACCCACAGTATAATGTTCCTTAGTGCCCCCCAGAATATAATGCCATGCTATTGTACCCTGCACAATATAATCACATTTTAGGTGCCCCCGCACAATACATCCACATTAGGTGCCCCGCACAGTATAATGCCATGTTAGGTACCCCCAAATAGTATAGTACCATGTTAGTTGCCCCCCACACCATCTAATGCCACGTTAGTGCCTCCTGCACAGTATAATACCACATTAGTGCCCTCTGCACAGTGTTATGCCACCTTAGTGATCCTACACGTATAAGTCCACGTATAATGTCATTTTAGTCACCCCTGCACAGTATAATGTCATGCTAGTCACCCCTGCACAGTATCAGGTGAGCAGATTTTGCCCTGCCATGGCGGAAGTTAGCAGGCACTTGTCCAAGATGGTTAGGAACTACGATATGCCTATTCTCAGTCTCCATGATGTCACAAGACATAAACTAGTGCCGGAGGTGCTGACTGTAACTAGGGCATTATTTTGGAGTAGGGCTTATATTTCAAGCCTATTCCAAAAAGCCTGCAAATAAATATTGTGTACAGTCACATACTCCTGTATTTTAATAGTGAAAGCATTTTCCGCATAATTGATATTAAACACACCAGTCTGTTATTACCTGGGGTACTCCTAGAGCCCATTTTGAAACTAAGAATGTGTTATCTATATTATCTATACTGATATTTTGTGTTGTTGTACAGATGCCCTGGGTAACCCTCAGGCTCTAGAGCTCAGTAGTTATTGCTACCTCTACATAGTATTGAATGGATTTTACAATAAACTGCAACAGAGTATATTAGTATTGTAGTATATTGTATGGGTGATCACATCACAAAGGTTCCCTGTCGTCCCCAACAGCGGCACAATGTGGGGTATTTCTGCCCCTGTGTGCTGGTAGGACAGGCGGATATTTAATTAGCCAATAAAATGCATGGCAGGCCCTATAAGAGGGCACAAGAACCTCCCCTCTGCGTGTTTTTTTCTGTCCTGTGTGGACAGAGGACAGGTGGGAGGACTTGTGTCCTCTTACAGGGCTCAGCTGAGGCTGAGCATGTTGTTTCTTTTAATGTCACCCTCTTTCCTTAGGGAAGAGGGTGCTGATTAGCCTGCGTGACACTTCCCTAATCCTCCTCTCCCCCCTCCCCTCCTCTCTTACCTCCTCCAGCGTCTGTACGTCCGGTCTACAGCCGAAGCGCTGGACTCCCACGCCGTCCTTCACCACGCGGCTAGGTCCGTGGTTGCGGCGGGTCCGGGCGGCAGCCGGAACTATTGTTCAGGGCTGCATTCGCGGCGGCTGCATTTTGCCCGCGCGCACTTCCGGTTTTGACAGCTCTGCCTTTCGACATCACATCCGCCCCACTGGTATTCACCAAGGTGATCGCTGTGGTCGCCGCGACCCTCAGACTTCAGGGTCTTTTCATCGTTCCCTATCTAGACGACTGGATACTGAAAGCTCAGTCTCCTGCTGCTCTCCTCCAGCAGCTCAACCTTGCCATCAACTTCCTACAAGAATTAGGATGGATTATCAATTGGGAGAAGTCCGAAATCGTTCCATCCACCCGAAGGAAATTCCTCGGTTTTATAGTGGACTCAGAAGTGATGCAGATCTTCCTCTCCAGTCCAAGGAAAGAAAGGATCCAAGCCAGTGCACGATTCCTATTGCGCACTCGGCGGGTAACCATCCGGACCGCCATGAGGGTCCTTGGCCTGATGTCATCCTCGGCCAGGGCGGTCCCTTGGGCTTTATGGCATTTGTGTCCCCTACAGATGGAAGTGTTGAGAACCTGGAACAGGTCTCCACGGGGACTGCACAAGAAGATCTGCCTTTCTCCCGCTACCCGTCTTTCCCTCAGATGGTGGATACACCTGAAAGACGGAAAGTTGTCAACAGGGTCCACACTGTCGGGACCGTGGACTTTCCGTCTTTCAGGTGTATCCACCATCTGAGGGAAAGACGGAAAGTCCACGGTCCCGACAGTGTGGACCCTGTTGACAACAGATGCATCCCAGTGGGGATGGGGAGCCCATTGTCAAGACAAAACTGTTCAGGGACGATGGAGATGTCCGGAGCTGGGGTCATCCAATCTCAAGGAACTCAGAGCAGTGTACCTGGCCCTAGTGCACTTTGCCCCGGAATTGAAAGGCAAGTCAGTCAAGATACGGTCAGACAATACGACGGTGGTTGTCTATATAAACAAACAAGGGGGCACCAGGTCACCAACCTTTCTAAGAGAGACGAATCTCATATTTGCCTGGGCAGAGAAGAATCTAGTCCAGTTATCCGCTGTTCACATAAAGGGCTCCCTGAACATAGTAGCGGATCAGCTGAGTCAGGGTATTACCGTATCAGGAGAATGGTCTCTCAATCCAGACATATTTCAACAGATCGTCCAGAGATGGGGTCCCCCGGAGGTCGATCTTATGGCTACCCGACTCAACGCCAAGGTAGGGACCTTCTGCTCCCTGTACCAGGAGGACAATCCCTTGGCAGTGGATGCCCTGTCCATCCCGTGGAGGTTCAGGCTGTTTTACATATTCCCTCCAATTCCAATCATACCGAAGGTATTGATAAAAATAAGACAGGACCAAGCCTCGGGAATAGCCATAATCCCGTTCTGGCCAAAAAGGGCTTGGTTTGCTCAGCTCATACTAATGAGTCAGGGTATATATTGGAGGCTTCCCCCACTCCCAGACCTGGTAACCCAAGGAGAGCTGAGATGCCAGGATCTGAGGAGACTCAACCTGACAGCCTGGAGGTTGACCAGTCCCTATTGAGAAATAGAGGACTGTCACAAGCCGTCTTGAAGACCCTATCCAGCGCCAGAGCAGATTTGACTAACAAGAACTACCGTCGAATAAGTAACATCTTTAATGCCTGGTGTCTGCAGCATCAAGTGGACTCCACCGATCCCCCGACGGAGGCGATCCTGGACTTCCTTCAAGACGGACTAGACAGAGGTCTTGCTGCGGCCACACTCAAGGTACACGTGGCGGCCCTGTCCGCCTATCTGGGGAGGCATTTGTCTCAGGATTCCTTAGTGAGCACCTTTATTAAAGGGGCAACTAGGCTGAGACCGGTGGTAAACACCCCCGTCCACCAATGGGACCTTATTCCGGTCCTAAACGTGCTATGTGATCAACCATTTGAACCTTTGGAGGAAATCTCCCTCAAGTCACTAACCGGCAAGATGACGCTGCTATTGGCAGTAAGAACTGCCAAACGGGTTGGTGAACTGCAAGCTTTGTCTGCTGAGGAGCCATATACTACCTTTTTTTCTGACCATGTGCAGCTTAGGTTCCTCCCGGGGTTTCGTCCCAAGGTACCATCTGCTGTAAACAGGAACCAAATAATTTCCCTTCCAGTATTTTTTCCTTTCCCTTCTTCTGCTGAAGAGGAAAGATGGCACAAGCTGGATGTGGTCAGATGCCTGCAGATATACTTGCAGCGCACTCGCCCTTTTAGGCGGACTGAAAACCTGTTGGTCAGCTACACTGGGAGAAACAAGGGCGCCAAAGCCGCCAAAGCCGCCAAAGCCACAATATCCCGGTGGGTTACCGAGACTATTAGAGTCGCCTATACCGCCCAAGGGCTGTCGGCTCCATCTTTCCTTCATGCCCATTCAACCAGGGCAGTGTCCACTTCACGGGCAGAAAGAAGTGCTTTGTCTGTAGACCAAATATGCCCAGCTGCCTCGTGGGCATCTGAATCCACCTTCATTCGGCATTACCGCCTGAAGGACCAAGTGGCAGATTCCACTGCCTTTGCCCATACCGTTTTAAGCTCGGTCATGGGTTAGTCCCACCCATCTTGGGGACCTGCTTGCTATATCCCCACATTGTGCCGCTGTTGGGGACGACAGGGAACAAGTGATTATGAAGATAATCTTGTTTCCCTTAGTCCTAACAGCGGCACAAGATTTCCCACCCTGGGAATCATATCTTATGTATAAAACTGTATATAAATGTTATGGAGGTACTTTTGTATTTACACGCAGAGGGGAGGTTCTTGTGCCCTCTTATAGGGCCTGCCACGCATTTGATTGGCTAATTAAATATCCGCCTGTCCTACCAGCACACAGGGGCAGAAATACCCCACATTGTGCCGCTGTTAGGACTAAGGGAAACAAGATTATCTTCATAATCACTTGTTCATGTCCACTAGAGGGTCTAAAAATAAATGGAGAAAAAAAAAGTATATTTTTAAAAAATTAAAAAAAAATATATAAAATGTGAAATCAACCCTATTCCCAAGATCACATGTAGAGGTAAACAAATAAGAGCAAACACATTTGGTATCCCTGAATCTGAAAAAGGCCGAACAATAAATATATTAAAAATAATTATCCCATACAGTAAATGTTACTCAAAAAGTCCAATCCACTGTTTCTCCTACAAAAAAAAATCAAATCATCAGACAATCCCCAAAATGTCATAAATAAAAACTACAACTAGCCAAATAAAAGAAGATGCCTTACGCAGCTCTGTACATGAAGATATACAAGTGTTACAGGTATCAAAATATGGTAACCCAATGTTTTTATTTTTCAAATTTTGGATTTTTGTATTGTATCAAAATTAATAAAAACTGTATAAATTTGGCTTTCCTGTGATCATAACTAACCCACAGAATATATAAAAGTCATTTTTGCTGCACAGTGAAATGTGTAGAAACAATACCCATAAGATAATTATGCAAATGTAGTTTTTTTCTAATTTCACCCCATTCAGAAAAAAATGAAAAACTTTTTGAAGACAGGGATTGAAAAAAGAAAATACAAAAAAAAAAAAGAAAAAGAAAAATGACTGGTGGGAAGGGGTTAAATCATGCACTTCTCTGTATTTCTGTACTTCTGTACTCCTGGGAAGGTTGTAAAATCGTGTAATTATTTTTGTGATTTTGTGAAAAGTTCCATTTCATAATTTTGGTGTACTTCAGGTAGATGGGCTAACCACATACACTTTCCAGTCCAGTTCTCTAAAATTGAAGGAGTAGAGTAAAAATACAAAGAGTGAAAAAGGTTTTCACAAATAAGTCCTAAAGATGTTCGAAAATTTTTGTCACAATAATTCTGTCCTCCAGTGATTTTGCCATAGTTTATTATACAATATTTTTTTGGTGAAAAGGTAAATACATTGGAATTATCACCACCTTAAATTCCTAAAGTTAGAATCAAGTCATCATGCCAACCATGTGCGGTTTACCACTAGTTACCATAGTCCTGTGGCAGATTTACCCTTTCCTTCTTGGAAATATGAGTGAGGCAAACCAATTCAAATCAGTAAATCTCATGTGAATACTGCCTCTCAGCCTTCTGCTTGGTCTCTTTGCTTCTCATGGTCCTAGTCACGCCAAAATCACACATGTGTAATTAGTTGTATCACTGTAGGTGTCCCAGAGTGACCTGGATCTTTGGCTGTGTGACAGAAGTTGTGGCTAGAGATGAGCGAACAGTGAAATATTTGAGATTCCATATTCGTTTGGAGTAGAGCCTCAATATTTGTCTACTCGATCAAATATCAAATCCCATTATAGTCTATGAGAAAAAATGCTTGTTTCAGGGGAAACCACTATTCGACTAAAGGAGAGTCACCAAGTCCACGAATAGCAGGAGCAGAGTGTTTAGGAGGAGTTCGGTGCAGTTAAAGCGCACAGACCCCATTATAGTCTATGGGGTCCGTGCGCTTTAACTGCACAGCGCTTGCAGTTGCGCTAATAAAAAGTAAGCTCCCTCATAACCGCAAGCTGCCAGCTCTCCCAACTAGCAAAGACGAGCCTGCGGCAAATCAACGCTGGTTCTGCAGCAGGCTCGTCCTTGCTAGTCGGGAGAGCTGGCAGCTTGCTGTTATGAGGGAGCTTACTTTTTTGTCATAGGAATGCATTGACCAGCGTTGATTGGCCAGTGTACAGCATTCGGAAAATCAACGCTGGTTCTGCCGGAGGAGGCGGAGTCTAAGAGGTCTATGATTGGACCACAATGGAGACTGCTGTGGTCCGATCTTAGACTCCACCTCCTCACAGATGAGCCTCCGGCAGAACCAGCGTTGTGAGAAAGCTGGGTTTCCCTCAGAGGTCATGGGTCTTCCAGCAGGACAATGACCCAAAACACACTTCAAAAAGCACTAGAAAATGGTTTGAGAGAAAGCACTGGAGACTTCTAAAGTGGCCAGCAATGAGTCCAGACCTGAATCCCATAGAACACCTGTGGAGAAATCTCAAAATGGCAGTTTGGAGAAGGCACCCTTCAAATCTCAGGGACCTGGAGCAGTTTGCCAAAGAAGAATGGTCTAAGATTGCAGCAGAGCATTGTAAGAAACTCATTGAGCGTTAACAGAAGCGATTGTTCGCAGTTATTTTGTCTAAAGGTTGTGCTACCAAGTATTAGGCTGAGTGTGCCAATACTTTTGTCCGGCCCATTTTTTGAGTTTTGTGTAAAATGATCAATGATTTGACTTTTTTTCATTTTCTTTTGTGTTTTTTCATTGCAAGCAAAATAAATGAAGATATCTATACCAAAGAATTTGAGCTTGCAATCATTTTCTGGAAGAAAACAAGTATTATCTGACAGAATTGCAGGGGTGCCAATACTTTTGGCCAACACTGTATAGAGTAAATACAGTGTATACAGTTGTATATAGTGGTATATAGAATACATACAGTGTATGCCTTCACGCTGTCCGATTACCTCCTGTTTAGCTCCGCCCCCAAATTAGCGTGTAGGTCTGCCCACTACATAGCATGATCCTATGGGATGGCGGAAGGGCCTGTGATGTCATCAAATGTCCTCAAACGTAGTGTGTGTGTAAATTCATGCTTCACAGTCATGTAGTGACGTCATTTACCTGGATAAAAAGTAGCCTACATGTTAATCGGGGTTACAATCTATGTGCCAAATTTCAGCCAAATCCGTTCAGCCGTTTTTGCGTGATTGATACACAAACATCCAAACTTACACATTTATAATATTAGTAGGATGCCTAACGGATACATTTGCTTATGCTTTGGAAGTTTTATAACTGCATACACAAAACATAGGGAGAAAGTGCTATGGGATCAGAGCCTTACAAAAGAGAAGCTCTTACTTTGTAGTTCTTGGATTCACAGACTTGAAAAAGTTTTACATTTGTATAGCTTCTCCTGGAATTTCTGTTCACCTATGTGCCATTGCTATTTTTTCCTTCACAAGTGTTTCAAGTCCTCTCGTAACGAAAGAGTTTAGCAGCACAACAAGGAAATGAGTCAGCTTTTACTGATTCTAGAGAATATCTGAAAGACATTTTGTTTCGCATGATTGGTCTTTACACAGAGAGATAATACAATGTTATAAATCTTACAGCGCTCTTAAAGGCAGCTTTTTTATTTAGTCAGCTTCTTGCAGGTTTTCATAGTCATTTGAAGAATACGAGGCAGAATTAGTCAATTGCTATGCTGTTATACATGGTTGTTTCGTATGAAAATGTCATAAAACGTATGTTTTATGGTAGATGTATAACTTGGGCCTACAGGCTGACCTAGCATACTCTAAAAGTCAAGGCATGTCAGTATCTACTGTATTGATACCTACATTATAAAGAGCAGATCCATTATTTTAAAACTGCTTTAAGATGACCATAAAGTGGGTGCTGCAAAGTCTGTACACAAAGAAGAGTTGCTTGGTATTAATGGTATGTAGATTCCCATCTGGTGGGTTCTGAGAAGGAGAGAAAGTGCTGCTTGTAAAAGAAAGTTATGGTCAGAAAGTTTGAGAAAAGAGTCAGTAAACTGATAGTCAGAGGAAGCTCTGATCAATGTTATTGCTGTCTTTGGCCGGGTTCACACGTAATGTGGTACGTAGACGGTGTGGGAGGTTTTGCGGGCCGTATATGCTCCCATTGCTTTCAATGGGAGCCGGTACTGTATACGCGGCACTATTTTGTGGCTGCCGCAAAATCACGGCCGCAAAATAGTGCCACGTATACGGTACCAGCTCCCATTGAAAACAATGGGAGCATATACGGCCCGCAAAACTTCCCGCGCCATCTGCGTACCACATTACGTGCCATAATACATCGTGTGAACCCAGCCTTTGTGTGTTATAGAAAAAGAAAGTCGGGAAAGGCCAAAATGTATCGGGTATTATTGGGTGCAGTTATCCAGAATATGGATGTAGTAGGGTGCCACTAGTATATGCAGCACAGCACAAATGAAGACTAGAGATATCACTTGCTCAAGCAAAAAGGTAAACTAATGCAACATGGCAAAAAGTTTTTCTCCAAGTCAAACTCTAAGGTTTTTTTTTTTTATCCCTCTTTAAAGTAAAAACTTCTATTCAACTGACTGATGGTATACACAAGATTTATTTTCCACAACTATTTCTTTATTAAAGTCATATATCCATCAATATAGATAACATATTGTTAGTTCATTGACATTTATGACGTCCCTATCGTACAAAGGCAACAATGCCATTCCCTCAGGGCTCATCTTGTGCCCGTCTAGAGTAATGGAGACACTTGCCAGATACTACCCTCCTGGCCTTCAGTTCATACTAAAAGTAAAATGATACAGAATATACTGAGTTCATACAAAATGTGATGGGTTCATGAAAAAGTCACAGGAGCTTTAATGAGTTAGTCAAGATGGCTGGTCAAAGACATTTTGGCTGTACCAAATTGAGCTTTGCTCTCCATCAAGTGGATTTAGTCTAGGACCAACACAACAATTTGTTTTACCTAGACACTCTGCAGAACACTCAACTAAAAACCTATGCATTTACAGATGTAGCGGACTTTAAAGCTGCTTCGGTTAAGCACCAGATTAAACCTTGTTACATCTGTAATTATTTGTAAAAATAAAAGACGTACAAAAGTGCACTTAATAACACACTCTTACATTAGCAACATAGGTCACCTTGCCAGTAATAATCTGCTTTGACGTATTATACATTGCATGATGTCCATAATAAAGTAAAAAACAATCCATTTGACTGTGCTGATAATTCTAAATTAGTTTTGTCTTCATATATTTGGGTTATTTGAAGCCCTGAAAAGAATATCCGGGCAACAATAACAGATGAAAAGCCATAAAAGATAATGGTTATTGTTAATTGTATGAGAATAATCAGTGGAAGTCATAAGACTATAGTCTTCAATCAGTCAAACTGGATAATATTACATTATTCCAATAGTAGTAGTGGTATATCCACACAAAAAGTACATTACATATTAATTATCTGCAAAGAACATGATGTATCTATTTTTCTGCAATAGTCCTGGTATTAAAGCCAAACTTATTGCCTTTGATTCATTAAGTGTAACACTGGAATAAGAAAGCAAATATTAGCAAGATGTTTCTGCTCCTGCAAACACAGTAGGAGCATAATATTTATTCAGGAGATAAAATTGATCAAATAGGCTAAAATTTCTTCTGTGAGTTTTACATAGAAGTAATGCAAGGATCATCAATAGCTTATGAGTCCAAAAACCACGAAGGAGTGTACTAGGCATTTGTAACAATGCCCACGTGGGTTGTACAGTATGCATCAATATAGCATCCACATGCCCAGCAGGATCCAAGATATCTCTCTTTCTCTCTCCCCCTCCCCCCCTCTCTCCCCCTCCCCCCCCCCCTCTCTCTCTCTCTCTCTCTCTCTCTCTCCCTCTCCCTCTCCCCCTCCCCCTCTCTCTCTCTCTCTCTCTCTCTCTCTCCCTCTCCCTCTCCCTCTCCCTCTCTCCCTCTCTCCCTCTACCTCTCTCCCTCTCTCTCATTGATTTATAAGACCAGGCCAGCTCCCTCTATTGACCAGTCATCTACAACACCAAGTGGAAAAGTTGGGAGGCTGTGTAAAATGTAAAGAAAACAGGAATGTTTTCATTCATATGTTTTCTATTGGTGAAAGTCCTGGAGTGTAGGCAGGCCAGTAGAGCACCCAGACTGTTCTTGTGCAAATTTATGCTGTTGTGTAAACTGCCCATGCCATATAACATCAGAGATGCAACTGTGTGCTGAAGCTGATTGGTCCTCTCCTCTTCATTCCACAAGACATGGCATCCGTGGTTTTCATAAAGAACGTCATGTTTTGATAAATCCGACTACAGAACAGTTGTTCATTTTGGCTTAGTTTATTTTAAATGATTTTTGACCTAGAGAAGATGGCGGGATTTCTGGATTGTGTTAATATATGCCTTTTTTTCAAGACGCAGCTTTAACTTGCATTTGTTGATTGCATCACAAACCATGATAGCAGACAATGATTTCTGAAAATATTCCTGAGCTCATGCAGTGATTTACATTTTCAATCATGTCTGTTATTAATGCAGTGCCACTTAAGGTCCTGTAGATCACAAGCATCCAATACTGACCACTGGTCTTGTCCCTTGTGCACATGAATTACTCCAGATTCTCCTAATCTTTTGGTGATATTATGTACTGAAGATTGTTGGACATTCAAAGTCTTTGGACTTTTATGTTGAGAAACATTTTTCTGAAAATTTTCCTCAATTTTTAGTTGCATTTTTTTCAAACCTGCAATCTTTAATTTATAAGAAACTCTGCTTCCCTAATATGCTTTTTCTTTATACAGTCATGTGACATGTTGAATATTGACCCTTTAGCTGTTCTTCATCAGTTTCACTTTCTTTTCCAGCCTTTTGTTAAGTATGTCCCAATTTTTTTGGAGATGTGTTACTTCCATCTAATTTCTAAATTAGTTATTTTTTTCAAATTACTGAATTAAATTATATTACCTGATATTTTATGAAATTACTTTTACATGATGTTGTAAAATAAATATGGTCATATGATATTTATAAAGAAATGCATTCTTATTTTCTTTACATTTTACACAGCGTCCCAACATTTTTGCAATTGGGGTCGTATATGTAAATTTAAACTTCTTTACTTACCTCTCACAATGCAAATCTCTTCTGGATGTTGGTGGTGCCAGAGACAGAATCAGGTCAATGTCTGTGTGTTATCACATCACTACTCTCATATAGAAATATTTTGTAGTACTTGTATGTGCATTTTAATAAAGTAGGTGCTGAATATGGGTTAAACAGTATGCACTATTTTGGTTTAAAATACATAGTCTTGATATTATTGAGCACAATATGGACACTATATGGAACTGTCTAAGCTCTGTATGGCAATATGTATCTGTATACTTTGTGTCACACACTGGACAATATGTAGCACGCTATGGGCACTGTATGTCAGGATCTGAATTTCAGAAATATATGGTAATATTATTTGAACACTGAAAGACAATGTTACTTGGGCATCATATTCTGCAATAAAATTGCATTTGCATTGGCACTTGGAAGATACTTTTTCTCATCAATCATTTGCAAACAATAAGAACAAATATCCCAGCAATATACAAGGGAAAGATTCCCAGGCGACTTTTCTTCTGGGAATGTGTATATTTGCTTTTGGCATGTCCACTTCACAAAGATTATTTAGTTCCTTTCTTACTCTGTAAAAACAGATGAATTGTTTGTCATGTAACCTCATGTTCACTTCCAAACAATAGTAAGCCTAATTTGTCCAAGCCTTCACTGAACAGATCTACATTTCAATAGACTCATTTAGAGAGAGGCATGATCTTTGGGCTTATTTCCACTGTCCTCAAATTGTAAAAATAAGTAGGCAACAAAAGTAGGAATTATTTAATAAAAGTCCCCAAGAGAATTTAAAGGGGTTGTCCAACTTATAGTTTTAAGAATTAACATTGTTGCTAATAGGTCCAATAACATTATTCATCTCTAGCCTGGTCGTCCATATCCAGCATCCGCATGTCTGGTCTTCCTTGTACAGATCCTCCGAATGAGATCAGCAGTGATGTCTCATTATTGTCAGGTGACTGCTACAACCAATCATAGGACTCAAAGGTGACCTCTTCACAAGTCACCTATCACAGCAGTCACATAAGGTAAGTGGGGGGTTTTATGCTACTGTCCAAAGCACTTTCATTCTTTAAAAAAAAAACTCGGACAACCTCTTTAATTTATAGCACTGATATTGAATAAAAAGAGTATTTTCCTTTCCATTATATAAGAATGTTTCTTGATCAGATGAAAACTAAAAATGTATAACTTGTGTGAAGTCTATTCAATGTTAAGACACCAGAAGCTATAATAGTGCACTCATAGACTTCAGTGGAGCCCTATCATGCTTCCCAATGATTCTGATTCTGTATCAATCCAACAGAAAACAATATTGGCATACATTTAGTATAGATCCAATGGGGAAAAAAAATGTAGTATATCGTATCAAATGTTATATTATGGATGCCGATTTTGAAACAATACTTCTAGGAGAGCATTGCGAATAGCACCCTATGATTTTGGGCATATGGTTTTGAGTCACTGCAGGCTTTGTGTGCAGAGTTTTGCCATGTGCATGAGTGTATGCTGTAATGCAGTGCAGCTTTAAAATGCAATACCTAATGGAATTTCTCCTCCGAGAAAAGACAGAATGCTAAGCTTTCAAATCCATATAGATGTGTCAACACATACCGGATTCATTTGGGAATTCTGCTTTCTTCATTTGGATTTTCATAGTCGCTGACTTCTTCTTTATCTACTGACGGACCAGATATAGAAGTTCATCAGCATTCACTTCTGGGTATATTGGCAGGTAGGAAGCATTCAGAAGTATTCTAATAGTATGCTTCTGAATGGGTATATTTCATTTTTTGTTTGTGTAGTGACCCCATAAGAATTGCACTGGTCTATTTTGTATGTCATTTGTGTTGAAAAAAAAACATGCCTTATCAGATTGGAGACGATGGGCTTGGGTCTGCTGGGGAGTCTCAGCAGCTCACTGTTTTCTGTGACATACCTTATCAGTTTGAAGGCCCACTTGGGTCTAGTGAGAGTTTTCATTAGCTGGAGCAGCAGCCCTGCATTTTGCTGCAGAAGTCTTGCATCCAACTGCTGTTTTCCTTTTTGGAGGCATAAGTAGTTTAAATACATTTCAATTTCTAAGAATGCTGACATCCAGTTTCGCAGTCCAGTATAGGTACAGTCTATTTTTGTTGTTTTATGGAAACGTGGTAAATGAAATGTAAACTTATATTGGCTGATACACGTCATATGACTAAATATTTAAGGACCTTCAATCTGCTTTTGAATAATACAGGTCCTAAATAGCTTGGATATCAGTGAAAAACCTGTGATCGATTGTTGTGGAAACTTGGAGTAAAGCTGTGTGTATGTGACCTTGTGTAACAGTGTTTTAGCATGGAGTCCCGCAGCTTTCCCGTCCAGCACACAGCGCCACCTGCGGGCCAATCCAACCCTCACCCTCAGCATCGTGCAGTGAGCTGTATGGACTCTTAAGTCCAGCTTTCTGCTTACTGATCATGCTCGGACCTTTTGGAGGCGCTCAGAGGCTAAGTCCCATTCTTCTCCTACTGAGTGTGCTCAGACCTTTTGGAGGCGTTCAGAGACTGAGTCCCATTCTGCCCATACTGAGAATGTCCAGTGAAGTATGGCCACTGCCTCTGTGGGCGGGGACTTGCCTTTACATAGTGTGAGCCGACGCCCGCCGGGGGCTCACACTTTCAATATAATACTTTGAGACAGGTGGTAAGGGCTAGGTTCCAGTGAAAGGCAGGAGTAGTCTAGGGATCTAGTTAGGATTCCTTGACTCTGCTAGTGGGAATCTGTAAAGCCTATTGAACTGTCTAGTTACTATATAGCTCCTTGCTGTTGTGGAGCCCTTTATGTTGCTGACCAGGGGTGACACTTAATCCCTGGCAGCCTTTCCTGTGTAGCAGGCTGAAGCTTTTACTAGTGCATATTCCTCTGCTGTGATTTAGCAGAGGTCCGTTGCAAGGCTTCATTCAGCTTCACCCATCAGCCTTACACAGGTGAACTCTCCCAGTGAGGTTAACTGGTGAGAGTTTGTTTGCAGTCTGTTCACATTTGAACCGCACTAACACCACAGCCAGTGCAGTTAACTGGTGGTTAGCCTTTCAGGCACATGGCTGCCCCTCAGGGGGTCTGTGGACCTCACTGCAGTGTCTTGCAGCCTAGCGGTTCTGTCGACATTAAAATATTATTTTCATATATATATATATATATATATATATATATATATATATATATATACACTCACCGGCCACTTTATTAAGTACACCATGCTAGTAACGGGTTGGACCCCCTTTTGCCTTCAGAACTGCCTCAATTCTTTGTGGCATAGATTCAGCAAGGTGAGATTGAGATCTGGTGACTGTGGAGGTGACTGTGGAGGCCATTGGAGTACAGTGAACTCATTGTCATGTTCAAGAAACCAGTCTGAGATGATTCCAGCTTTATGACATGGTGCATTATCCTGCTGAAAGTAGCCATCAGATGTTGGGTACATTGTGGTCATAAAGGGATGGACATGGTCAGCAACAATACTCAGGCAGGCTTTGGCGTTGCAACAATGCTCAATTGGTACCAAGGGGCCCAAAGAGTGCCAAGAAAATATTCCCCACACCATGACACCACCACCACCAGCCTGAACCGTTGATACAAGGCAGGATGGATCCATGCTTTCATGTTGTTGACGCCAAATTCTGACCCTACCATCCGAATGTCGCAGCAGAAATTGAGACTCATCAGACCAAGCAACGTTTTTCCAATCTTCAATTGTCCAATTTCGATGAGCTTGTGCAAATTGTAGCCTCAGTTTCCTGTTCTTAGCTGAAAGGAGTGGCACCCGGTGTGGTCTTCTGCTGCTGTAGCCCATCTGCCTCAAAGTTCGACGTACTGTGCGTTCAGAGATGCTCTTCTGGCTACCTTGGTTGTAACGGGTGGCTATTTGAGTCACTGTTGCCTTTCTATCAGCTCGAACCAGTCTGGCCATTCTCCTCTGACCTCTGGCATCAACAACGCAGTCGAGGTGTAGTTTCTAGACTCATTGCTGACCCATAAAAGGCTGCAGAGCCTGCCGTTCATGGCAGTTCCATGAGGTGAAAGGAGATGTGTAGTTCTGTCCTGTAACCCTGAGTCCAGTGAGACTATATTGCTCCTGTTTTGTTTGTATGGCTGGAAGTAAACCACATGTATAGTTAGGTTATCTGTTCTGTTTAGCTTGTGGCTCAGACGAGCAGTTATTTTATTTTATTTTTGCACCTGAAGTCAAGGTTTATTGATTTTTCCTTTTCTTTCTAAATAAACCAGTTTGCTGCACATTTTGTGTTTCTATCTTGACTGTTTGCACTGTTTCTACCAAGCTATCTTCCCCACAGTATATATGAGAAAAAGGTTTTTATATATATATATATATATATATATATATATATATATATATATATATTGTAATCCACTCCAGACTTAAAAACAGACCAGCAGAGGTTTGTAAGTGGCACAGGTGTGCTGTTTAGGTGGAGAGAGACTGAAATACTGACATAGTCAACCAGTCTGTGAGAAAGCTCTGCCAAAAAGGATGCTGCTAAAGTGCCGGGTATGTGTACCCCTTGTTTATTTGTAAAAACTGTTTATTAGGAGGCCAGCGGTAAGCTGACCCCTGGATAGTAAAGGAATATCTTGTTTAGTTAGCCGCCGGAGAGGCGTAGAATTTTATGATCCTATGTTTGTTTTGATATGCTGAGCAGTACAACACTGTACACCAAACCTGTGTGCTACAATAAAGACTGCTTTTGGAAAGAAACCAGAGCTTCTGAGTCTCCCCCTGTACATCACATCACATATATATATAAAGTTTATTTCTGGTCTTACGTAGAGAATGCATAAGATGCTGGTAACGTTGGCCTTTCAAAATTATCCAGAGGCTTTCCATATGAGGTTTATTTAGATGCAGAAAATGTGACTTCTCTCCCTTCTGTGGTGACTTATGCTGTGAATGTACATTATGTGACAAAACTTTCTCATTGTCAGTCCAGTTTTGTATAATCAAACATTGTAATGTAAGGTCATCATTAAAGTAAATAAGGTGAATACTCTTATTTTTGTGTAATTTGCAAAACACATAAAAATTCCTTTCTTTCACAAAGTACATGCACTGCCTGAAGGGTTCTTAAGCAACATTACTGTTATTACTTTACTCTGCCTTTATCCTTTGCATGTTCTAAATTCTTCATGAGTAATGGTATCCCCCTAACAGACTACTTGCTGGCCTTGGTATTTTAATTTGAGGTTGTTACACTCTTATAGGAGTCCTGGGTATCAGAATTCCTCTTTCAGCAGCTAGACTTGCTGTTTTCCTTCCACAGACTATTCAAGCATAACTTGATAAAACACTTACACTTCTCATAACAGACAATAAAATCTTGCCTTATGCACTACCCCAGGTCTTATCTATTTAGGTTAACTGGATTTGTGCCATGAAGGACATCAGTTACCAACTCTTAGATTTATCTTACATACTGAGCTTCCAAATCTTCAATCTCTGATGTCATTTTAGATTATTCTACTTCCTACAATAACTGGTTTCTTTGGAAACTAGCACACGGTGACATTTGTCCATTGCAGTTTTGATCCCGTAGTTTATTATAGAGTACATTTTATCATTTTTCTGCATCTGATCTCATACATATGGAATTGAATAGAAATAAATGCTCTCCATCAAACTTCATATGTACAAATGGAGTACACTGCTTATGTACTAAGGCTGTATTGTATTACACTTGTTGAATAAGATTTCGGTTTTCCTTTCAATGAAATTAAAATGCACCAGTTAATGGCTCTTCCTTACAGGGAACCTGCCAGCAGAAAAATAGGTATCAAACCAATGACTGTACCCAGTATGGCTGCTTCTTTCCAAGGATGCCTTTCTTATTCTACATTGCAGTTCCATTTTCATGAAAACTGGCTTTTTATCTCATGCAAATTAGCTGGAAAGAGTTTTAAGACAGGCCATCAATATTAGATCTGCAAGGGTCCAGCATCCGCAGATCACTGGTACCCATACAGCACAGCTCACGGCATAGTTTACATACATTGTATACATTGCCATGTACAGTACATCATCGGGCCGGACCGTCTGATGGGATATAGGCTGTTGGGCCATAAAGCTACCTGCCCCAAGGCCCCTTGCCCTGACTATTGCTGATGGCCTCTTGCCTACCTGCACTGAGAGTATTTGCTGTGCACACGTTGCGAGATTTGTTGCACGAGGTTCATTAAGTGGTTTTGTTTGGACCAAATAGGCCTGAAACAAAACTGTTATTATACTCTGGGGTCTCTTCAAACCCCAAATTATAATGAGTGTAGGATCAGGGGAGGAGATCAAACATCATAAACACCTCTCCTGAGCTCAAGCACAGATCTTCTGGTCCTTGAAACATGAATGACATCAGAGACTGCTGAGGCCTGTGATTGGGACTCAGCAGGCATGTCAGCATGGTGACATAAATTAATATTACCCCAGCCGTATTTTGTGTCAAGTCACCAACTGCTGTGGATTTGTTGGATTATTTCAGATGATCCGCTTTTTAGCCCTTTCCCGTTCTGTACCATACTATTACATTGAACTGAGTGTAATAGTAGAACGCTGTAATGCTGCAGGCAAGATTGTTCCACCATCCCTTGAATCAGATTTATGGGGTTTATTCACACAAATCCTCCAAAACTAATGAAAACGTTATACGTATCTCAAAATATCAAGCAAAGAATAAGCCCTCTCATAGCTATACAGACAGAAAAATAAAAAAAAGTTATGAGTTTTGGAAGGTAGGGAAGAAAAACATGAAAAAAGTTGCCAAGCATTAAAGTGAAAACTACCTGGCATCCTTAGAGTTAATTTTTATCTATTTATTTTAAATAAAATTCCTGACTAAAAAATTGTGTGAACTCAGCCTAACAGACAGTAACTGATAGCCATATTTATTCTACTCCCTGAGGGAAGTGTGGTGGGGTCTTTTCAAAGCCATTAGCCCAACATCACCATTGCTACAGCCCTAAGACATTGAAGAACTTTCTGTCAGCCCTCTGAAAAGGTGCCAAGGAGGAAAAGCTGAGGTTTATCAGAGCCTCGCAGCATGGACCCTACAGTACACAGGTAGACAGGGTGTAATTGTGTCTTACCCATACATAGAATGGGTGAGGGTGATTGATTGGGCATCAACTTGCTGTGGAGAAACCATTACCAGGCTCAATACCAACACCCACAGTAGATCTCATACTTTTACCCTGATCTAGGAATCTGCATTGGTTATTATTGCCTTAGTAAAGTTTCAACATTTGGTTCAACTGCCTTGCTGCCTCCTGAGTCATTTCTGTGTTTATCATCAGGGCCCTTCCAACCACCTTCACCAGGTTCAGGAGAGGAGAGCATTCCTCCAAACTGGAGCACCCAGGGGAACTACCTCTACATCAAGTACAACATAGGCCCCCTCAACATTGCTGAAACTTTAGAGGTGGGCTGGAGGAGTTGATTGAGTGTCCTTGGTCTCCTGGTAGCTGAGGAGGGTTATTTAAACCATGACCTTTGTTCATTCAGGTAAATACTATGTGGTTGTACATTAGTGAGGCTCCCATACCCTGATCGTCTGTGCTGGACTGCTCTAATATTGACCTTTGGCTTGTTACTGTTAATTCTGCTTGTCTTCTGATGTTACCTCTTGGAATGACATGTTCACGTTTCTGTTTCATTCCCCTTGTTTTGATCCGCCTTATAGTTTATCATGTGTTCTGGTTAGATTTCAGTTTGTGGAGCATTTTTTAATACCAGTTTCTGTGATAAGTTGATAACTACAGTACTAGTCCTGGAGTTCTCCAGAACTGGATGTTTGGGAAAGATTTAAGAACATGACCAGCATCTATGCAATAAAAACACAGACCCTGCTGCCTCCAGTCATGAATCAACATATTGAGCGTTCTTTCTTGTATTCACATAAATGCTCCCACGAACCCAAGGGTGGTGATGAATTTGAAAGATGGCAAGCTTTTCGGTAAGCAAGTGGCTAATTGACTAGGGGAATGAATTTGGGTATTCTTAAAGAGGGAAACTAAGAGTTAGCCCGCTGGGCTGATCTAGATAAAACATAACTCACACAGCTAAAAGAGAAAGCAGCATGGAGTAGATGAATGATAGAATTGCTTAAGAGGAAGGAAAGAGCTGAAGGTCTTTTCACAGTAGGGGATACGACACAGACGGCAAGGAGAAATAGTAATGAAAGCCTGAGGAAGAGAAAGCGGGAGAAAGAACAACTTGCATGTTTCTAGTGGACACAGAGGGCCGTGACTTCACTAAACACAGGGACAAGACTAAAAATGCCTCATGGTACAATTTACCCCACTGTAGACATGGCATCTATACATAGCCCATGTCCTATTTATGCTGAGACTAATGTTAATATAAAGCATGTGTCCCCAAATTTATACCTCCCCATTATACATCTACTTCATGGGGAGAAATATATGCTTCAATAGCTATTATATCTAGAAATATACTGTTTGTGGAGTGTAGAGCAAGCTTCTGAATACTCCTAAATTTAATCAAGAGGAGGTAAATAGGATGTCTGAAGAACAATTGTCACTTCAAGCCTCAGCTTACCCATTGATGTTCAGGCACTAATGGTCAGGCAGAAAGGAGAATCACTCAGTATGTCCTGTGGACACCTGGGGAAATGAAGGGATTCCTTAGGGTAAGTTCACATGGGGAGCGGAAGCACAGATTTTTGCACCGAGAGTGACGCAGGGAGCCACCCATTGCACTGCTGCTGGGGTGTGGAAGCTGTTTGGTTTGCTGTTGCATCATCTTCAGTAAAGTTCACACTGTTATTCAACTACAACCATTGTCTCCTGAGTCAATTCCTACACTTTACCTACATTAAAGGTCCATTCTGACCACCATCACCTGGCTCAGTGAGGCTGAAGATTACCACAACTGGAAGTGCCCCTGAAGAACTACAACCACCACCATCAGGTACCCTGCAGGTCCCCTCAACACATCAACAAAACTACTGTTTCTACTACTACTGCTTCTCTTAGCCACCATGATCCCTTAAACAGGTTAGAGCAATTTATAATCGGGGCCATATACATAAATATTTAGGTTAAATACCATAAATGCGCTAGATCTCCTATTGAGCATACTTCCTGAAATCTTATTGCTCACCTGAGAGTAACATTAGTCTTTGCTATAGTTTAGGAGGAGTTGAGCAAATTCATACTAAACTCTTGCTCTTTCTTGGCCTACGAGTCCAGTGGGCTATCCTATATAGCGAATGGCAGCTATCTCTATATGCACAGTAATATAGGGAAGGCTGTCAATGAAAGAAAAGGGCTGCCCACATGACACCTAAGCATACAAAAAGAGGGCATCTAAACTAATATAGAATGATTTCTCACAAGCTACCTACCAATATCCATGTGTCCACCTCTTCTGTTCTATATTATGCTGCCTGCAGATAAATATGACATTTAATATAACATGTTTCCTTTAAATGGTGAACCCTTGTTGTCCTGGAGGTACAAACGAGGCTCAGACTGCTAGTAATAAATATGAGGCAATTGTGTCTTAGCTGTGTTTTGACTATAGCAAAGAGGGGGTGTAGAGAAAAAGTTAAAATGCGTCATGTCTTTTTTGTGCCAACAGCTATTTCTGAATGTCCTTCTGTTCTTTTGTTTTAACTTGAAAATAAAATAATTTCATGCCATATTACTAATTGTATAAAGCATTGAACAGCAGTGAAGAAAGGAAAAAGCATAATGTATGCAAATAAATCTAATTACAATTAGTAATTGAAATCTGGTAACATTGCAAAGAATAGATGTGAAGTATTAAATCTACAAAAAAAAGGAAAGAGAAAAAAATCCTCCAGGAAAATTGAGATCTTAGTTTTTCTGATTCCTGTGTTACAGCAATATTACAGCAATGTCACAGCATCTACGGTGAGGAGATGACATAGTGACAGATGTCAATACAAATGAAAATGTCTCAGGTCTCATACACATGTCAGACTGTTAGAGGGATTATGGAGGTACTTTAGTGACACCGCTCACATGGCAGACAACACAATCATTTTGATAGCAGTAAAGTGTGAGGAGTATTATTTCTCATGATATACCACAGTTGGTCAAGCTGTTTTATTGAAAGACTTGTACAAATCACAGACCAGACATGTTGATCATCAGTCAATCACCTTGTAGACCAAAGTCCATCATTGGCCAGTTAAAGTTTATATTAATGTACAATTCTTGACCTGTATTTCAGGAGACTTTGATGAATAAGCCATTATGAGTGCGTACATGAGGAACAAACCCATATCTAGCCATTACATGACATATCCTGCATTTATCAGCAGGTTTCTCCTACATAGGTTGTATCCTTAATTGTTTTACTTGAGCTCAGCTCCAGAGTGGTCTGAGTCCCACTGCTATTAAAGTTGAACTCCCACACTTTTATTTATTCTCTTTCCCATTAGAAAGTCTCATGAAATAAATTGCAGAAAAGGTCATTTTATTACAAGTGGTTGTGTTGAGTGTTTTACTCCATGACTGTGAACAATCAATCAGACTCTAGTCTCAGGTTCTCATAGGAATAAATGGAGAAAAAGACTTCCTGTTCACACTTGGGAAACTGTGCCAGTGATTGCTGGTCACATGGCACAGTCGTTGGACCAGAAAAGAGTGGATATTACACAAATAGGGCCACCATTCAATGGGAAATTATGATGCAACTCGCTCCAGTGAACAGTCTCACAAGTACTCTCATACCTTTATTTTTGGAAATCTTGTTTCATCTACGCAAGTGCTTGCAGAGTCAAGCAGAGCCAGGATGGGCTTTGTTCCCGGCTCTACCTATCTGCATAATACCAGGTACCATTGCAGTTGATTGGCATCCTTTCTGCTTTCCTGTCTCTTGACAGAGCTAGTGAAACCACAATATACGTAATATACACTATTACAGCCAGATAACTATCTAAATGATTAGATAGATGATAGATAGATAGATAGATAGATAGATAGATAGATAGATAGATAGATAGATAGATAGATAGATAGATAGATAGATAGATAGAGTGCTGTCACATCTCTCATGGCTGAGTAAAATACCTGATTTGGTGCTGTCACAATTTTTTTTTTATATATATATTACATTGTAGATAGGTAGATACATATGTATAGATGCATAGGTAGATCATAGATAGATGGAAATGCTGATTCATAGAAATATAGACAAGTATAAATGTATATATAGATTCTTAAATAGAGATGTATAGATGGATTATCACTCACATAGATTATGCATCATCTATCCATGCATCCACCTATCCAACCATCTATGCATCTATCATTTTATAACTATATATCTATCTACTAACCTAGACATCTCTCTGTTTATTCATCTATGCATCTATCTAGTCATCTATACATACGTCTATCTATTATATATTTATGCATCCATTTAAAAAATATCTCTACATGTATACAACTATTTATCTGTCCATGTATCTATTTATGTATCTATTTATCTGCAAATAATAATAATACATTTTATTTATCTAGCCCCAACATATTCCGCAGCAATTTACAAATAGGGTTCAAGTACAAGAAGAGTTCAAGTACAGAGAAATGCCTATGCCTCATCTATCTATGCCTCTATTGAGAAAACATTTGCAAATCAACGAAAACCGAGATTTCTACGGAATGGCACCGCCGAGAAGACATCTAAAGGTAGGAGACGAATAGTCATTCTTAAGGCTATTCCGACGTGTTAGGGACAAAAAGTTGATTCGGAATGATAGGATCCCTTTAAAAGGGTGTGTTTGGGGCTAAGGCCCCATGCTGTGGAACACAGTTAAAAAACGCTGTGGAAAAAACCGCAACAGAAACACATCGCCTTTTTTCTGCAGCATTTTTCATTGCTGTTTTCTTCCCTTATTATATCTATAGGGAAAACGCAAGCCTTTCTGCAGGTAAAATTGACATGTTGCGTTTTTAATAACGTGTCTTTTTCGCAGCGTTTTTTCTTTTTCTGCAGTGTGTGGATGGGATTAGCCAGAATCTCATTTACTTTGCTAGTACTGTAAAATTCATTGGTTTTTTTCTGGTGCGTTTCAGCGACATGGGACCTTAGCCTTGGATACTTTATACACCTCTTCTTAATAGTGTTTAAAAAAAAGTATGTCTAAGATAACTAACAAAACACACCAAATATATTAAATGTGTTTACTGTTTTTTTTTATCACAAAATAAATTTATAAACTATGACCATCATGAAGTTGACAATGGAAAATAGCAGTGTCTAAGACCGTGCCAAAATTATGATACAGACTGTTATTTTGATAAATTTGGCATTATTTCCACTCCTTTCTCTTTCATGTAAAATGGTGTATTGTATGACATGTTTAATCACCCTCGTACATTGTGTCCCAGTACCAGAAGTCTATGAGCTGGGCCACAGGAGTTTAATTATCTATAAAGATCTTTCATTCTGGAAATCAGTGGTGGTCTGAGATCACAGATGTCTCCCATATGACCTTCTCAAGATGATTTTCTCTGGATTTCTCCTTTACATTTAAGCATATTTTCATTATTTATATCCTTATTTATTTCTGGTATTGCACAGGATTTGAATGGGACTGAGCTGGCGGTTCCCTTCCCACATTTATGAAGCTGTATAGTTCCAATACAAGTCAATTCTGCAAACAGCGTGATTAACGGAAATGCCAAGAGCTGGACATGCACCAATCTAATATTGATGACTTATATTAAAGATAGGTCATCACTAGTAAAGTCTTAGACATCTCCTTTAAAGGGGCTCTATCAGGAAAATTTTGTTGTATGAGCCCCACATATGCGTGAATAGCCTTTAAAAAGCTATTCAGGCACCGCTAATCTTATTTTAAACCCCGCTCCCGTTTTAAAATAAAACTATAAAAACATATATGTAAATCATACCTTTGCATGCACAGGGGGCGGTCGTGCACGATACGACGTCATCTTCTGTCTCGCCTTCCTCTTCTTTCTTCTTCCAGCGACGTCCTCGTGTCCTGGCTCTTCTCCGCATGCTCGCGTAGTTCTAAGGGATACTTAGAACTACAACAAAAAAATGGCGCCGGCGCGTGCACAGTAGTGCTCTGGAGGGATTTGAATGCAACCCGCCGGAAGAATAGAAGATGAAGGCGAAGAAGAGCCAGGACAGGAGGACGTCACTGGAAGAAGAAAGAAGAGGAAGGCGGGACCGAAGATGACGTCGGATCGTGCACGACCGCCCCCTGTGCATGCAAAGGTATGATTTACATATATGTTTTTATAGTTTTATTTTAAAATGGGAGCGGGGTTTAAAATAAGATTAGCAGTGCCTGAATAGCCTTTATAAAGGCTATTCACGCATATGTGGGGCTCAAACAGCAAAATTTTGCTGATACAGCCCCTTTAATATTTATTCCAAGTCTTCCTTGAAAATAAAGAATGTTATTGTTTGTTTTGTATATTTTTTGTTTTTGTGTTTTAGATATGAAAATATCGAAACTGGTTCTCCTAAACCCATGATATCCAGTAGTTGGTACAGGAAGGGGTTACGTATTATTTAATATGTATGTGTAACCAGAGAAAATTACAGCCAGAGATACTGCCTGGGATAAAATCCAATAATAATAAGGTCTACATTTACAGCTAATTTTAGATGTGGAGATAACTGGGATTTTCAAAAAAATGACAACACTGCTTATGGTGAAAATGAAATATAGAGATGAGAAGTAGAAGAAACTGCAGATATGATTATGCAGGAAATGTCATTGTAATGTAATTGTTCTAATTATAATATCTAGTAGCAAGACAGGTTGAGTTACTACAAACTAAATCACATCAATTTTCATTGCCCTCCATGAGGTCACATGATAAGAACAGAGAGGTATCTTTCTGCTAGCTATATATAGATAGGAATGTAGAGTATTGGGATATTCCAGGAGTAATTGAACAAGTCCAGGCTGCAGTGACAGCTGCGGGTGTGTCTGATCCCGCCAATATTCGCAAATAAAAAAAAAATTGCCTCCTAAGGCTAAAGCCCCACGGGACATACCGCAGCCAAAAAGTGCTGCATGAAAAAAAAAACGCAGCAGCAAAGCATTGTGCCGCAGCGCTTTAAACAGAAAGTTCGCAGAGTTTTCTTTTGCAGAATTTATGTTACAATTATATATTCAGGGAAACCGCTGGCATTTCCGTAGATATAATTGACATGCTGCGATTTACAAAACCGTGCCGGTTTTGGAAATTGCAGCATGTCCGCACCGAGGTTTTTACTGCATAGAGGGCATTGGATTTGCTAGAATCCCATCCACTTTGCACTTAATGTAAAATGCCGCGATTTTTCCTGTGGCGTTTCTGACGCGGGCAAATCACTGCGTTTCCGGCCCGTGGGGCCCCGGCCTAGTACACATTTTCTACCCAACTTACACTGGGTTCATACAAGCACTAGGCTCTCTGTTATTCGGGACCCAAAGGACGGAGAGCCAGCCAGACCAGCTATAGTTACACATGGACAGCGACGTACCCCTTCCCCAAACAGGACTTTTCTCTCCGCTGATTTTTGGCTCTTTCTGCAACAGAGTCTCCCATGGAGATGTGAACCCAGCCTTAGCAAGGTCACTCATAGAAAAGTTTTTATATACAAGATTTTCCAACACCCTTTTTCAGTGGCCTGAATGTGGCACGTCACAGATTTCAGGCCCGGGTCACATCTGCATTTGGGTTTCCGTTCGGAAAGTTAGCTTGGGAACCTATACACATTAAAAAGTGGATATCTAAGGAAAACAAATGGAACCCATAGACTATAATGAGGTCCGTGTGGTTTCTGCTCAGTTTCCGCACTAAACATGCTGAGAGAAAAGTGCTGTTTGCAGGAATTTTCACTCTGCATGTTTCATGTGGAAACCCAGTGGAAACCACACGGACCCCATTATAGTCTACGGGGTCCATGGGTTTCCCAGGTAACAGCTTTTTAATGCGTTTAGGTATCCATTTGATTGGAAACCCAAACGCAGATGTGAATAGGGCCTTACATAATAATGTGCAAGGCAAGATGGTACCATATAGGCAAGTGCCAGCCACAAATGATACTCCAGCCTGATATAGCATACAAATTATCTTTATGTATTATTTTGACTACAACAGAAAATAAATGTGATATATAGTTCTGTGCGCGTTTGGATCCGATGCGCCAAGTTTCCCTATGCTAAAATGATTTCTTTTAACAATATTTTTTTATAATATGAAAAAGTAGATTCTTCCACACTAAATAATATGTACATTTAGGCTAGAACATAGTTTTAGTGCACGAGATGAGATTGTGCTCCTGTGATTGGTGTTCTTCTAAAGCAAAGTGAACGTCCTTGTGTGAACTTGGTTTAAGGGTGATTTTGTTTGTTCGGTGGAAGCAATGTCTGGGCAGATTATAATACCATCGAGGTTACAGAAATAAATTTACTGTCATTATGAACTCTCTTACCTCAGATTGTTTCTCTTGATGGTACATTTCCATGAAATTGACATAGCTAGGAGTTTAGCTGTGACATTTGGTATATGAAATGTGACATTATCCCCACTATACACGTGAAATATGTCCACGGTGACAGAGTGAAGTGCTCAGTAAATTGGGACAGGCACAGAAGACAGAGTGAGATGTAACCTTTCAAGAGCTCGCAGTCTGCAGCGAGAGCTATGCTGCAATGAAACTCTTCACTGACGCACAGGTCATCGGTGTTACAGTCACGGGATCACCTCCTACTGCAGCGCAACAACAAACACTTCCAAAAAATCTTCTCCGAAAGTGCCTAAAAATTGAATCTGTGCTAATATCTAAATGAACGAGTGATGTTAATTTGCTGAAATTACAGTTCATTATTAATAATACTATAAGAGTGATAATAAACTGCATTGTAAAACACCCCATCACAAATTCAATAAAATATTAACATAGAATGAGTAAGTGGTACATGGCACAGAGTATAAATTTAGAGTCTATGGCCATTTTAATTTTAATTTAACCCATGCATATGTACTATACAGCAAAGAGTATAGGAGGGATTCATCAAGTGTACGCCAGTCTTACTGCACTACCATGCTGGGAGGGGGGGGGGCTTGATGGAGCTTATAAATTGAGGCTTGGCACCAACCAATGGAATGTACAGGGATCTGCAAAGTGTGATAGACTAAAGGACCTTTGGTTCTACATGTGGAAGAGGACCTGGTAAACAGTTGATAGAGGTGGCCAAAAGTGGAAAAGTCATGACAAGCAGGCCTTTGTGGATCTGTACAACTAGTAAGTCCTAAGAGGGGTGCAATACTGCTGTTTCATAAAGAAAGGCCTTGTTCATGGTATGGTTGATGATCATTTGTGGTCTGAGAACTAACACTGAGGTTATTGCTGCTTTAACCATACAGTAAATAATGCACTTGCACTGGGCCCTGTGATAGTGGGGACCCTCTTCATGGGACAGTGGTTGGAGGTCCTGATTTCAAAGACAAAGTTAAATATATTGCAGGAACATGAGACTTTTAGTTCTGTGCTTCACCATTTAGGCATAATGATGTAATTGAGCTACAGACAGTCCTAAAGGTGAAGCCTACAAAAGCTCCATAGGAGAGGAGTTAGGCGAGTATGAGCACTATTACTATGTTGGAGAAGAAAAAATGACAAGATAGGAATGGGTGAGATGAAAGAGGTCATAGGTGGTGTTTGGGGCACACCTTAAATCAATTGTACACACCCTACTTTTTTTTTCTCTTGGTGCTTATTTGTCACATGTATGCACTCATAACATCCCTAAAATACCTTTCTTCAAAATTCCCCTGTGTTTTTGCATCATCAAGTGTTGTTTCCTGCACTGCTTGCCTGTTTACATGCATCACTTCTAGACTACATTTCCCATGATGCCCTGCGTTCTAGTGTCTGCAAGGGCTAACATCTCCCTGATTGAATGCATGGGCAAGGAAGCAGTGCAGAAGTCTCAATCCGGTTATGTGCCCCTTCTAGTGGATGTCAGTGTTGCATGGCAAGGAAGGCGGCTGGGCCAAACATCCGGTTCCATCTGCAACACCCCTATGGTACACGTCACATAAGACATGCTTGATGTCCTCTCCTATTCTAGCCACCCCTACTCTAATGAAGAGCCATGAAGTGTAGAGAAATATTACATGTGTACTACATAGAGGTTTTTTTTAATTTTGGTCAAGACAACCCCTTTAACACAAAATAATTATAAATTATTATTATAAATAAAATAATTTGCTACAACACACTATTAGAGATGAGCGAACACTAAAATGTTCGAGGTTCGAAATTCGATTCGAACAGCCGCTCACTGTTCGAGTGTTCGAATGGGTTTCGAACCCCATTATAGTCTATGGGGAACATAAACTCGTTAAGGGGGAAACCCAAATTCGTGTCTGGAGGGTCACCAAGTCCACTATGACACCCCAGGAAATGATACCAACACCCTGGAATGACACTGGGACAGCAGGGGAAGCATGTCTGGGGGCATAAAAGTCACTTTATTTCATGGAAATCCCTGTCAGTTTGCGATTTTCGCAAGCTAACTTTTCCCCATAGAAATGCATTGGCCAGTGCTGATTGGCCAGAGTACGGAACTCGACCAATCAGCGCTGGCTCTGCTGGAGGAGGCGGAGTCTAAGATCGCTCCACACCAGTCTCCATTCAGGTCCGACCTTAGACTCCGCCTCCTCCGGCAGAGCCAGCGCTGATTGGCCGAAGGCTAGCCAATGCATTCCTATGCGAATGCAGAGACTTAGCAGTGCTGAGTCAGTTTTGCTCAACTACACATCTGATGCACACTCGGCACTGCTACATCAGATGTAGCAATCTGATGTAGCAGAGCCGAGGGTGCACTAGAACCCCTGTGCAAACTCAGTTCACGCTAATAGAATGCATTGGCCAGCGCTGATTGGCCAATGCATTCTATTAGCCCGATGAAGTAGAGCTGAATGTGTGTGCTAAGCACACACATTCAGCACTGCTTCATCACGCCAATACAATGCATTAGCCAGTGCTGATTGGCCAGAGTACGGAATTCGGCCAATCAGCGCTGGCTCTGCTGGAGGAGGCGGAGTCTAAGGTCGGACCTGAATGGAGACTGGTGTGGAGCGATCTTAGACTCCGCCTCCTCCAGCAGAGCCAGCGCTGATTGGCCGAATTCCGTACTCTGGCCAATCAGCGCTGGCCAATGCATTCTATTAGCCCGATGAAGTAGAGCTGAATGTGTGTGCTAAGCACACACATTCAGCACTGCTTCATCACGCCAATACAATGCATTAGCCAGTGCTAATTGGCCAGAGTACGGAATTCGGCCAATCAGCGCTGGCTCTGCTGGAGGAGGCGGAGTCTAAGGTCGGACCTGAATGGAGACTGGTGTGGAGCGATCCTAGACTCCGCCTCCTCCAGCAGAGCCAGCGCTGATTGGCCGAATTCCGTACTCTGGCCAATCAGCGCTGGCCAATGCATTCTATTAGCCCGATGAAGTAGAGCTGAATGTGTGTGCTTAGCACACACATTCAGCTCTACTTCATCGGGCTAATAGAATGCATTGGCCAATCAGCGCTGGCCAATGCATTCTATTAGCTTGATGAAGCAGAGTGTGCACAAGGGTTCAAGCGCACCCTCGGCTCTGATGTAGCAGAGCCGAGGGTGCACAAGGGTTTAAGTGCACCCTCGGCTCTCCTACATCAGAGCCGAGGGTGCGCTTGAACCCTTGTGCAGCCTCGGCTCTGCTACATCAGAGCCGAGGGTGCGCTTGAACCCTTGTGCACACTCTGCTTCATCAAGCTAATAGAATGCATTGGCCAGCACTGATTGGCCAGAGTACGGAATTCGGCCAATCAGCGCTGGCCAATGCATCCCTATGGGAAAAAGTTTATCTCACAAAAATCACAATTACACACCCGATAGAGCCCCAAAAAGTTATTTTTAATAACATTCCCCCCTAAATAAAGGTTATCCCTAGCTATCCCTGCCTGTACAGCTATCCCTGTCTCATAGTCACAAAGTTCACATTCTCATATGACCCGGATTTGAAATCCACTATTCGTCTAAAATGGAGGTCACCTGATTTCGGCAGCCAATGACTTTTTCCAATTTTTTTCAATACCCCCGGTGTCGTAGTTCCTGTCCCACCTCCCCTGCGCTGTTATTGGTGCAAAAAAGGCGCCAGGGAAGGTGGGAGGGGAATCGAATTTTGACGCACTTTACCACGCGGTGTTCGATTCGATTCGAACATGGCGAACACCCTGATATCCGATCGAACATGTGTTCGATAGAACACTGTTCGCTCATCTCTACACACTATGCCTGCTACCACACTAATCCATCTTTGTGTCTTGTGAAACTCAGGAGATGACGGGGGCTTAGGGGGCGTTCACACTACCGTCGGTGTCCGACATGTAGTGTCCGCTCCTAGTGTCCGCTCAAAATCTGTCACGGACACTAGGAGCGGACACTAGATGTGTCCGTGACACCTGTCATTCACTTTAATGGGCATCGGGTGCGTTCTTTTGCACTCCGTGCCCGTCCTTTCCTGTCCGCAAGAGAAGATGTCCGACTTCTCAAGCGGACAGAAAAACCCTGCATGCAGGGTTCCTCTGTCCGCTTGAGAAGTCGGACATCTTCTCTTGCGGACAGGAAAGGACGGGCACGGAGTGCAAAAGAACGCACCCGATGCCCATTAAAGTGAATGACAGGTGTCACGGACACATCTAGTGTCCGCTCCTAGTGTCCGTGACAGATTTTGAGCGGACACTAGGAGCAGACACTACATGTCGGACACCGACGGTAGTGTGAACGCTCCCTAAGAAACCTTAGCCCTGGGCCCACCAGTGTGTTAAAACAGCCTTGTCTGCTCCACCAGACGTTCAGTCTCTTGTGTAATAGTTTCCTAATGATGTTTTGCAGCTATAAATGTATTTCAGAATCCTTCATGGACCTATCTTTAAAAACATTGTAAACTTGGGTCAGCCAGAACATTTTGTCGGCTTTATAACCATTGTAGCTGTCTATTTAGAATCTGTAAAAGTACAGTAATTCTATTAAACCAATATAAACAGAACAAGCAGACACTGAGTCTCAGAGGACTGCCAATAAGCCCATACCTAAATAGCTGCACATTTTATACAAATCAAACCAAATAAAATAATGTGCAAACCGTTGCCATAAAAATCTAAAGTTTTGGGGGTTTTTTTGCAATAATGAAAGTATACACAATTACAAATAGGACGCGACACAGAACCAAAACAGAAAAGGACGTGATCTGTGGTCAAAGTGAGTACTTACAAAGGCAATAGTAGCAACTGGTATTGGGTGTTAGCCATTTAGGGTATAATTCTACAATATCTCAAGGATTGAAGATAAAGTGCACAATGCAGCATAACAGATGTAGCGATTACAGAATTAATAACGACCCATAATGTAGTGGCACCCACCCTTAATGTTGTTTGACTGTATTCTGGGGATAGCACTTCTGTATCATATACCCAATTATATATGGACCCTGGGTCACAACTGAGAAGCATATATAACTAATATACATCCGTAGCGGTGCACAAATCATTGGTCTGGCCCCAACAGTACCATTGCAAGTGTCACACAGCACGAGACGTGGAATGAGATCATGTGACCAATATTCCAGCAGTGCTTTAGACAACACAATGGAGTCTGAGAGCACGGACCAGTGGTCATGCCCATTGGGAGTAAACTGCTCAAACGTTTGGGGGGGTAAATGAGATATATAATAGGAAAATTGAAGAAAAATAGTTCAACTGAACAGGCAAGTGGAGCACAGAAACAACCATTACACATCATAGTTATGACAATATGTTTCTACTAATTCATCAATTGATTTAATAATAGACCAGTAGAAATTAGCGAACATAGAGTACATAGAGTACATGTTCGATCAGATATCAGGCTGTTCGAGATGTTCGATTCAAGTCAAACACCAGGCAGCAAACTCACTAAAAATTTGATTCCCCTCCCACCTTCCCTGGTGCTTTTTTTGCACCAATAACTGCACAGGGAAGGTGGGACAGGAACTACGACAATGTAGGCATTGAAAAAAAATCGGAGAAAGTAATTGGCTGGCTAATTCAGGTGTCCTCCAATTTATACGAATAGTGGATTTAATATCCGGGTCATATGAGACTGAGAACTATGTGACTGTGAGACAGGGATAGATGTACAGGCAGGGTTAGCTAGGGATTAAATTTATTTAGGTGGGAATGTTACTCACCCAGCTCTTTGGGGCTCTATCTCGTCAGGATCCCTGTCAGCTTGCGATATGCACGAGCTGACTTTTCCCATAGGAATGCATTGACCAGCGTTGATTGGTCGAATGCCATACAGAGTACAGCGTTCGGCCAATCAACGCTGGTTCTGCCGGAGGCTCGTCTGTGAGGAGGCGGAGTCTAAGTACAGTACTCTGTATGACATTCGGCCAATCAACGCTGGTCAATGCATTCCTATGTCGAGATGTAGCAGTGCTCGCCATGCGCTCAGCACTGCTACATCGGAGATGAAGCAGAGCTGAGTGTGCGCTGAACCCTGCTGCACACTCAGCTCTGCTGAGATGCAGCAGAGCTGAGTGTGCAGCAGGGTTCAGCGCACACTCATCTCTGCTACATCTCTGATGCAGCAAAGCTGAGTGTGCAGCAGGGTTCAGCGCACATTCAGTACTGCTACATCTCTGATGCAGCAGAGCTGAGTGTGCAGCAGGGTTCAGCGCATCTCTGATGCAGCAGAGCTGAGAGTGCAGCAGGGTTCAGCGCATCTCTGATGCAACAGAGCTGAGTGTGCAGCAGGGTTCAGCGCAGACTCAGGTCTGCTACATCTCTGATGCAGCAGAGCTGAGTGTGCAGCAGGGTGCACGGCCAGCACTGCTACATCTCGGCATAGGAATGCATTGACCAGCGTTGATTGGCCAAATGTCATACAGAGTACAGCATTCGGCCAATCAACGCTGGTTCTGCTGGAGGAGGCGGAGTCTAAGATCAGTCCTCAGCAGTCTCCATTCTGGTTTGATGTTAGACTCCGCCTCCTCACAGACTGTATTCTGTATGGCATTCGGCCAATCAACGCTGGTCAATGCATTCCTATGGGAAAAAGTCAGCTCCCGCATATTGCAAGCTGACAGGGATCCCGACGTAATACAGTGACTTGGGCATGTTAGATGCCCCCAGATATGCTTCCCCTGCTGTCCCAGTTGCATTCCAGAGGTGTTGGCATCATTTCCTGGTGTGTCATAGTGGACTTGGTGACCCTCCTGAGTTGAACAGTGGTTTCTCCCTAAACAAGTATTCCCCATAGACTATAATGAGGTTCGATGTTCGATCGAACAATCAAGTATTGAGCGGCTACTCGAATCGAACTTCGAACATTTCACTGTTCGCTTATCTCTATAGACTAGTAATACATAAATGAATTATCCCATGGGAAATCAGTGTGAATAGAATATCAAAGATGTACTGTAAAACATAATAGCAAAGGGAAGAAAACAACAATATCAGTAAAATGCATACGTAGCATGAAAATTCAGTACTAAGATTGTAATGATGTATCAAGCTGTAAAAAGAGCATAGGTCAAAAAATACATAAAGAAGTACTGAATGCAAAAAAATCTATTGCACAGCAACAATATAGAGCATGCAAGAATTAAAGTGCTATAATGCAAAATGGTAGTTACGCCCCTGTTTGAAGCAGGTAAAAAAGTTTTCCTCTGCGGATTTTCTGTGAAAAACGCTGCACTGTATCACGGTTTTTCCCGCAATGTTGAAAACTATGTTGACAAGAAAAATTTTTTATAATAAAGAGGATATGTTAATTAACATACATATGAACAAGTGTTATAGTACAAAAAAATACATTGACCAAAAAACACTGTATTTGCCCTGTATTTACAGTCCAGTGTCCTTGGATCTCCTATATTATGGTCGCTTTTCTCAGGTATTCGTTTGAAATTGTACAGTTACTCCTGGCAGGATGCAGAAAAGCATCAGTAATAGATAGGGGAGGGGTCACACTGCTTCTTATTGTACAAGCCCAAAGCCTGAGATGCAAATGGAAACTGTGCTTCAGCCACAATTTGATTATCAGCAGCAGAAAAACTGATAAGACACCATGTACGAAGACTTATACCGTCATAGAACAGACTTCCCAGCAAGACCATGCACATGTTTCAAATTTTCAAGAAAACTATAAACTATACAGTAGATTATGACCAGTTTAGACTAAACCAGTCTTAGTAAATTCTCTTGATAAAATAATTTTGTTGTCTTTGTGCAGTTCTACACCAACATCTATAAAGAATAAATTACATATAGACAAATTAGGCTATGTTCTCATCTGCAAAAAGTTCTGCACACAATGGGGTAGTCAATGGGATCCATCAAATTCTGTATGTAACAGTATTTTAGTAGTGCTGGTCCTACTAGGAATTAAAACAACAGACCGCATCGCAGATGTGAACATAACATCAACTATTAAAAAAATTAACATTACATATACATTTCAATATTAAAACTTAAAGTGATAATGTTTGTGTTTAACTTTAGAAAAAAAAACCAGCAAAATAACATACACATTATCATACCTGTTTGGGGTTTTCCCATGTTTAAAGAGGACCTTTCACCTCCTGGGGCAAATACGGTGTAATACACCGCTAGATAGCCGACATTGCACTGAATTCAGCGCACTATCGGCTTTCCCGTTCTGTGCCCCGGTGAAGAGCTATCAGTACCGGAACCGTAGCTCTTCAGTGTCAGAAGGGCGTTTCAGACGGTCTGTCAGGAACGCCCCTCCTCACAGTAGCATCTTTTGGGCTGTACTGTGAGAGGGGGCGTTCCTTACCGCCAAGCCATGACGCTGTGCGGTCCTCACCACTCAGCGCCATCACTGTATTACACCACATGTGCCCCAGGAGGTGAAAGGTCCTATTTAAGTATTACATTTTTCTATTAGATCTAGTAAAACTGAATGTTTTTTCAACTGTGGATATTGAAAGAACGCTCTTAAATATAGATATTGCAAGTTGCTAATGTAGCCCTTACACTTCTTTGTATTTGATTTTAGAAGGTACACATAATGTCTAGTGTTGGACTAGTGTTGCACATGTCTAGAGCATATGCTCTATTTGGCGGATTAGCAACAATAGTAAGAATCACTCCTCAGCCTATGTACAAGAGGATCCATTCAGTGGCAGTGGTTACTGAGTATCTGTGTCCACCAGCACGGTACACTTTAGGTGGATATTCTGAGAGGGCATCGAAAGTACACCAGGGTGTGTCATATGGCTACTATCTCTCAATCTGTGATTTCCAAAATGTTCCCTGTACACATAAAAATAACAGTGAATATGATTACAATTGCTTGAAAACTCAGAACAATGTTAGATGAGTAGTTCAGGGGGGCAGCTGCCTGCCTTCCACCTACTGTTCCCCATGCACTACTGTTACGGCCTAATGGACAGGACACCAATGTGTCAGGATAAGGAGTCGCCGCGGTCTCCTCGCTGCGCGGCGTCTCCCTGGGAGACGTGTTAGGAGTTCGATTGGGTGTGCTTAGGTCATTAAGGGTTAATCTTTTCCTTGCTTTCAGTCTCCATGCCGTTAGCCATCAGGTGTGTTCTCTGCTGCTATTTAAACTCCACCCAGGCATGGATCCTTGCCAGCCATTCACTTTGTGGTTCCTGGTTCCTTTGCTCAGTCTGATTCCCTGTCTGTTAATATTCGGTCTGTTCTCTTGGTTAATCTGCCCGGCTTGTATTTTTGACTATCCCTTGTCTTTTGATTTGGTACCTTTATTATATCTCCTGGCTCGACCTCTTGCTCATCTGACCTCGCCTTCTCTTCTGTGTCTTGCTGGGACTTGTGGTCCTCCCTGGTTCCATGCTGTTTTAGTCTTTTGTTTTGCATTACAGTTACACTGTGCTTTCTGTTTAGGTGTGACCCCCGTGACTCCAGTCCCTAGGACTTTCAGGGCCTCCTCTCCCCTTATCCTAGCCGCCGGATAGAAGTGTCAGAGCCTTGGTAGGCGCACTTCAATTGGGAAGTGCATGGGTCTGCCTCATCTCAGATATTACAGCATAGTTATAGCTGCAGGGCCTGCGACCCCTTTTGTCATTAGTTGCACAGTGTTGCTTTCCCAGCTGTGTCACTTTGCACTGCCTGCCCCTGACTCCAATCCTTACATAATGGCTGGCCCTTACCCTAGGCAGGCCGCCCGGCGGTTTAGTGTGGATGCCGAACACTCCGTAACTGACCGCCTGGACGAACTGTCAAGGCAGGTGCAGGGCATGGCTGGGTTAATTAACCAGCGTCTCGCAGCGTCTGGAGGCTTTGCCTGATCCAGCATCAGCAGGTTCTTCTATTCAAACACCAGTTTTCCCCATATTGAATACCCGTCAGGATCCTAAAATGCTCTTGCCTGACCGTTTTGACGGTAAACCAGACAGATTCCAAACATTTCGGGAATCTTGCCATTTATTTTTTCGTTTTAATTTCCTTTCTTCTGAAGCAGAGCAGGTGGCGCTGGTGGTGTCCCTTCTACGAGGGTCACCACAAGACTGCGCCTTGGCTCTACCTGCTGGAGCTCCTGAATGGAATTCATTAAATAAGTTTTTTCAAACATTAGGTCAGATTTATGATGACCCTAATAGAGTTGCCTTGGCCGAGTCCCATCTGTTGTCTATTCAGCAGGGAGTTAGAACTGCTGAGGACTATTCTACGGAGTTTCGCCAGTGGAGCTCGCAGTCAGGGTGGACAGACAGACCTTTGTTAACCCTTTTTAGACAAGGCTTATCAGATTCTGTAAAAGATGCTCTAGTAAGTCATCCAGTCCCTGAAAATCTAGGAGACTTTATGTCCTTGGCTATTTCTATTGATAGGAGGCTTAGGGAAAGGCGTAGAGAGAAATTAAGCAAACCTGGGTCCTCAGCTAAATCCTGGTCTGTCCTTTCGGAACCTATACCTCCTTTTGCTGTCCCTACCTCTAGTCCTATACCTAAAGAAGAACCAATGATATTGGGGTCCACAACCGCCTCCAGGAGAAAGTATCGCCTAAAAAACGCTCTGTGTCTGTATTGCGGCAAACCTGGACATATCCTGAGAAACTGTCCAACCAGACCTAAACCACCGCCGGGAAACGCCAATCCCTGAGTGATTTCCGGGAGGGTCACTCAGGCACACAGGTACCTCCTAATAATATTGAGAAATGTTTACTCCCTGCTATTCTTGTTAATGGTAATAAAACTTTTGCATGTCAGGTGATGGTGGATTCAGGTGCCGCCATGAACTTCATCCATGAAGTGGTGGCACAAGCCCTAGGAATTGAATTGATTCCCTCGAAATACCCATTTCAGGTATCTGGAGCAGATCTAACCCCTTTGTCTGAAGGGAAAATCTTAGCCCGTACTGCTGAGGTGCAGTTTTTTGTCGGCAGTTTACATGTTGAAAAAGTGTCATTTTTTGTTATGAAAAAACTTGCTGCAGACGTTATTCTTGGTTTACCCTGGTTACGTGTACATAATCCAGTGTTTCGTTGGGAAACTTCGGAGTTGGTTAGATGGGGAGATTCCTGTACTTCTCATATTAATTCTGTTTGTACTATCAAAAATGATATCAAAATTCCGGAATTTATTACCGAGTTCAAAGACGTCTTTGACAAGCTCAATGCGGAGGCCTTGCCTCCACATCGACCTTATGACTGCGCAATTGATTTGGTTCCTGGAGCTAAACTACCCAAAGGTCGCATTTTTAACCTTTCAGCTCCTGAGCGCGAGTCCATGCGCCAGTACATTAAAGAGAGCCTATCTAAAGGACATATCAGACCTTCAGTTTCTCCTGTGGGGGCGGGGTTTTTCTTCGTTGAAAAAAAAGATGGTGGCCTCCGACCTTGTATTGACTACAGGGAGTTGAATAAGATTATGGTCAAAGACCAACATCCTCTGCCACTCATTCCGGATCTTTTTAACCAGGTGGTGGGGGCTCGATGGTTTTCTAAAATTGACCTCCGCGGAGCTTACAACTTGATTCGGATAAGAGACGGGGATGAGTGGAAAACCGCATTTAATACCCCTGAAGGTCATTTTGAATACCTAGTTATGCCTTTTGGTTTGAGCAATGCTCCGGCGGTATTTCAACGTTTTGTGAATTACATTTTTAGGGATCTGTTAGGTAGATATCTAGTAATTTATCTAGATGACATCCTCATATTCTCACCGGACTGGGAGTCACATCAGCAACATGTAAAAGAGGTTCTTCTTAGGCTACGTCAAAACCACCTCTGTGCTAAGTTATCCAAGTGTCAATTTGGAGTCCAGGAGAAAGGTTTTTTGGGATACATCCTTACTCCTGGTACCATTGGTATGGATCCCAGAAAGGTATCTGCAGTACTTGAATGGGAGAAACCTACTACCTTAAAAGAAGTTCAAAGGTTTCTAGGTTTCGCCAACTATTACCGAAAATTTATCCGAAATTTTTCTTCTATTGTTAAACCTCTCATCGATTTGACCAAAAAGGGGGCGGATCCTGCCTCCTGGACACCAGAGACGGAGGTAGCGTTCACCACCTTAAAACAACTTTTTACTTCTGCCCCAGTCCTGGTCCATCCTGATCCTGAATTGCCCTTTATTGTAGAGGTTGACGCTTCAGAAGTAGGTGTAGGAGCCGTTCTGTCTCAGGGCACTGAACCATTTACCAACCTCCAACCTATCGCCTACTTTTCCAGGAGGTTCTCCACTACCGAGGCCAATTATGATGTTGGCAATAGAGAGCTTCTGGCGATTAAGTGGGCCTTTGAAGAGTGGAGGCACTTCCTGGAGGGGGCCAGACATAAAATTACTGTACTGACTGACCACAAAAACTTATTATATTTAGACAAGGCGAAAAGATTAAATCCCCGTCAAGCCAGGTGGGCTCTATTTTTCACTAGGTTCCACTTTGTAATTACCTACCGTCCCGGCTCAAAGAATACTAAAGCCTTGTCCAGAAGTTTTGGTCTTAGTGGTAGTTCTGGGGAACCTGAAAATATACTTGCTCCTGGGGTGGTAGTGGCAGTTGTGACCTTGGATCTTGAAACTCGTATCCTCAACACTCAGGATGCTGCCCCTAGTGCGCTACCGCCAGGTAAATTGTTTGTCCCTAGTCACCTCTGCTTGGAGCTCTTAGAGGAGATCCACTCCTCTGTTCTGGCAGGTCATCCAGGCATTACTGGTACTGGGAATCTGTTATCACGTACATATTGGTGGCCATCTTGGCAACGGGATGTTAAAAAGTTTGTTCATTCTTGCGAGACCTGTGCCAGATCTAAGGTGCCCCATCAACTTTCAGTGGGTCTTTTACATCCACTCCCGCTACCCAATAGACCTCTAAAGGGAAATCGGTAATTTGGGTTGTAGTAGATCGTTTTTCTAAGATGTCCCACTTTGTTGCCTTGAAAAAATTGCCTTCAGCTAAATTGTTGGCCTGGTTGTTTATCCGTCACATTTTACGTCTGCATGGTATTCCTTCTAATGTGGTGTCAGACAGGGGTGTACAGTTTGTGTCCAGGTTTTGGAAAGCCTTTTCTTTCTCCTCAGCCTCCCACCCAGAGACTAATGGTCAAACAGAGAGATTGAATCAATCTTTGGAACAGTATTTGAGGTGCTTTGTGTCTGATTGCCAAGATAAATGGAGTGAATATTTGCCCATGGCTGAGTTTGCACTAAATAATCATGTCAACTCCTCGACTCAGTCGTCTCCTTTCCACATTAACTATGGTTTTCACCCCAGATTCTCCTCAGGAACAGGTAATGAATTTGCCTTTTCCTCAGTAGAGGACGTTGCTAAATCTCTCTGTACAGTATGGGCTGAAAGCCTGGCATCGCTGAGAAAAGCCCAGGCTAATCAAGTAAATTTCGCCAACAGAAAGCGCCGCCCTGGACCTGACTTTGTGGTGGGTGACAAGGTCTGGTTATCCACTAAAAATCTCCAACTTCCATCTTCTAAGTTTGCCCCACATTTTATTGGTCCATATCCCATTTCTGAAATAATCAACCCTGTGTCATTCAAATTATCACTTCCTAGGTCCCTCCATATTCACCCAGTTTTTCATAAGTCCCTACTCAAAAAGTATGTTCCGGCAATGGTCACTCGTTCCCCACCCGAACCAGTGATCGTTCAGGGGGAACTAGAGTATGAGGTGGAACGGGTCATTGATTCACGCAGAGTGCGGAATTCCCTTCAGTTCCTCATACATTGGAAGGGGTATGGACCGGAGGAGCGTGTTTGGGTGGCAGCCAGAGACCTTCACGCTCCTAGATTGGTGGAGAAGTTTTTCCGTTCTTGCCCTACTAAGCCAGGGGGTCCTCTTGAGGGTCCGGAGGCCCTTCCTCAAAGGGGGGGTACTGTCAGGATACGGAGTCGCCGCGGTCTCCTTGCTGCGCGGCATCTCCCTGGGAGGCGTGTTAGGAGTTCTATTGGGTGTGCTTAGGTCATTAAGGGTTAATCTTTTCCTTGCTCTCAGTCTCCATGTCATTAGCCATCAGGTGTGTTCTCTGCTGCTATTTAAACTCCACCCAGGCATGGATCCTTGCCAGCCATTCACTTTGTGGTTCCTGGTCCCCCTGCTCAGTCTGATTCCCTGTCTGTTAATATTCGGTCTGTTCTCTTGGTTAATCTGCCCGGCTTGTATTTTTGACTATCCCTTGTCTTTTGATTTGGTACCTTTATTATATCTCCTGGCTCGACCTCTTGCTCGTCTGACCTCGCCTTCTCTTCTGTGTCTTGCTGGGACTTGTGGTCTTCCCTGGTTCCATGCTGTTTTAGTCTTTTGTTTTGCATTACAGTTACACTGTGCTTTCTGTTTAGGTGTGACCCCCGTGACTCCAGTCCCTAGGACTTTCAGGGCCTCCTCTCCCCTTATCCTAGCCGCCGGATAGAAGTGTCAGGAGCCTTGGTAGGCGCACTTCAATTAGGAAGTGCATGGGTCTGCCTCATCTCAGATATTACAGCATAGTTATAGCTGCAGGGCCTGCGACCCCTTTTGTCATTAGTTGCACAGTGTTGCTTTCCCAGCTGTGTCACTTTGCACTGCCTGCCCCTGACTCCAATCCTTACACAATGTTTGTATTCCTAACTCAGCCATGACTGGCTTAGCTGAAAATAATATTTTAAGTGTATACTTGTTTATTTTTCAGAAATCAATAATACAGTATGAATTATATAAGAAAATGATCAAATGTGCACAATTGAAGTCTATGGAGAGTGTAGATTGAGGAAGAAAAATAGACATCTACACTATGCCGTGGCTGTTTTCTTTCACAGAGCAGACGTCTACTGACAGAAATTGCTCAGTGAAAGGGCTTTTCCCATCTCTCTCTCATCAGTTTGTCTGCTCTCACTTTTCCTGTATTCTTCAACAAACTGGTGGGCAGGGTTTGACTGTTTCATGTACAGGACACTATGAAGTACTTCACTAGATATGACATTGCCTTTATCATTAGAGATTATTTATTATGATTACTAGAAATATATACTAAGGCAGAACAAATATGTATAGTAAATGTATATTACATTACATAAGTGTGAAGAAAAAAAAACTTACATATTGCCCAGACATTCAATGGACTTGCAGCAAACTCAGTGTTATCTTTGTGTTTACGTATAAAGATAACCACAATGTCCAAGCTTTTATCAGCAAACTGTGAGCTGATTGCCCCCACAGAAGAGCAGGAGATAACAGCTCTGAGAGTAAGGGTGACCTGAGAACTCAGCCCCCCTCCTCTCCAGAGATCAGTGCAGTGAGTCATGTCTTCCATGTTATGATGTTAGATAATGAGCGATACTGGGCCCGGGTGCCTTGACAATGTTGTGTAAACAATGTGGTGAATAATTTCACATAGCAGGTAAATGAAGCAGCAATACTAAGCAATGTATTTAGGAAAGCTCTTGAATTTACATAAACTAGAAGTTTAAATAAGATCCTTGAGATGGGAATACCCCTTTAATGCTGTAAACGGTCTCATATCCATCCATCTATCTATCCATCTATCTATCTCCTTATTTACTTCCACCCTCCTCTCTCTCCTCTTTTCATTGCAATATAATACTGCTTGTGTATGTGGGAAAGTCCAAGATCACTCAGATAAGAAATAAAGACAGGATTAATACTTAAAGGCACAGGAACTTTTCTTTAGTGAAGTATATTGCAAATTTTGCTCCCTTCATCTGATCTATTGATTTATAAAAAAAAAATGAATGTTTACTTACATTTTAAATATGTATAAACTGAATAAGGTACAGAGTGTACAAGGATCCTTCTACCTGTACCTTGGGGCCATAGTGTTATATACTACAGGAATCTAGATTGTTTACTTGATCTGTGCACCATATGAAACCATACTTTGCATTCATTCTCTATTATATTGTATGTATATTGCCTAAAAGCAAAAGAAAAAAAAACAGAATATAATGAAGACTATAATACGAGTACAACACGTGAGGGGGAGCGATAATTGCCCACGCAAGCTTTACCTTTTAAGTTACTAGTAATGAAGAAAGAGCAGAAGCCAAACAATAAAAAAGTCGTACTAAAGGAAAATGTTAAAAACATCTTGAGGAAACTGCTGCTTCTTTCTACAAGGTTATTTAGAAGAGCCATCTCGCTAATTGCAAAAAAGGGTAGCTAAGCAGTAGGACTGCAATGACCACATAAATGTGGCCGGTGATTGATAACATCACATCTGACCTTCATCCTTAGTTTCCATAACACCTTTATCATTAGTATGTGATTTATGCTTTCTCACTGGGAAACATTTGAGCCTGCTGCAGTTTTTATTGTTATTGAACAAATGTAAAATGCCACTCAATGAAGGGTTCATGGGATAAGAGATTGTGCATGGCTTTTTGGTCTTTCTCGCTGCTCAATATTGTGGCATTTTGTTACACATAATGCATATTCCTTCATCATTTAGGTGAGAACTAATACATCCTTAGAGCACATTTTCCAGTCAAAAGCTTGGCCATTTACACACACTATGCACACTTATTACAGAAGGTAATTAGGACTTGTCTTCTACAGTACTGTATGTTTTACTGGATGGGCTTAATGCTGCCCATCTATCCAGGATGCAGCAAACAAATGGCCCTTTAATGGCATGCAGGTTATTAGCGCTTGCACAGTTTGTTTTTAAATATGTCTTGCTTTACTTTACTTATTCCTATGGCTCACAACAGAGCAGCATGGCGTTCTCTCTAATTTATGGAGCTCGCTTTGCTCACAGCATACATACCAGGTGAATATATTTAGTCTAAAATAACAACATCAGTCAATGTTCAAGATGTTACTAAGGACAATAGATACACTTTCTATTAAAATATACGTGTAGAACTGAATGTAATTGTTCTTATTTTAGTAACTAATGACCTCTGAGCTATCCATCTCTAACGTTCTTTCCATCTACACTACAGTTTCTTAATTGGGTTGTCATTAAATTAGGGAAAACCCTGTGGATTCTGTTGGAGATGTAACATAAAAAAATAATAAATCGTACTCAGCCATCTCCTGAGCTCCATTGTCCGCCCTCGGTGTCTGTTCAGACCTCATGCCATGTCCTCGTCACCGAGTAGAGAGGCATCATTATTCCCTCTCCAGTGACTGCTTAATTTGTCTCAATGGTCAAATGAGTGCAGGACTTTTAGTGAAGGGGACACAGCATGAGGACCAAACAGACACCAGCAGCGGACAACAGAGCGATGGGAACAGATGAGTATGGCTATTTTTTTTGTTACACCTTCACCAGCCTCCACAGGGGTTTATTGAATTCCTGGACAACTCCTTCAACTACAGCATAGTCCACAGGTAAAAAGTTAAAACCGCTCTGAGTCTTTCAGTAAATTTGGTCATTTAGATAATTTTAGAATGCTTCTAAATCCCAGCTTCACAAGGTTCCATTCATAAGGGGCACTTGAGTGCATTGCAGGCCCCCATTCTTATGATCACTGGGATTGGAGATGGACTCCTAGTGATCATTTATCCACTATTCGGAATGACCCTGACACCTACTAAGAAATAACATGCCAATGTGCTCATATCATCACATATTCTGTAACATGCTGAACTGTGATCTATTTTACACAACCCTATACTTTACATTACAGTTCTACATGGTAAGATTGGTTCCTGAATATGCCTGTGGAGCAACAATCTTCCCCCAAAAATATCAGTGTTGTCCACTATTCGCGTTCAGGAACCTGACAAATCAGGTAGTACTTAAACCCCAGAAAGGTTCGCATACTGGGCACACTATTCCCACAATCTCAGTTGACTTCCCCAAACTACACACAGGCTGTTGATAAACTTCAGTCTTCACTATTTAGCATACAGTCTTTAGGGAACTCTAGCAGGCCCACTTTCCACATGGCACCTGAACACGGCATTCCTTGAAAACTACATACAGAGATCCCTAGAAAACTCCTTATACAAGATTTCCCTTAATTACCCTTTGTAGATCATATGCATATAGCATAGTGTCAGGGTCTAGGGTTGCTAGGTGGGGTGCCATAAACACACAAGTCCAGTTTCTTTAGTCCAAAACAAAGTTTATTTTCACTCAAAAATATAGTGCAACAACAAAAGGAAACAATACAAAAATAAATACCTGCCCAGCTAGGCTCTAACTAAACATAGAATAGGTTATCTCACCTAGAATAACAAAAATCCAAAAGCCAGTTGAGTCATTCAGGACACAGCTCCCAAAAAATATGACCTCTCTGTCAGCTCTCCAGCCAAACTCTGCAAAAATGTTGCTGCTGGAGCTGGCTTCTTAAACCTCCTTGACGAGGAGACTCTCTGCAGCTGAGTCGATGCAAGAACATCCCCAAAGTGTGGACTGGAGGGGGGTGGAATGACAGGTCCCACTACCAATCCTACCTGTCATTCCTAAAAATCCAGCCCAGTACTGAACATTTACCAAAATGCTCAGCAGACGAAAGTTGTCTGCTGAGAACAAATATTCCTGGAGTTTTCTCATCTCACCCACCTGAGTAGTCTGGGTGAGATGTACACCCCCTCCATTACCTGACCAGCCATCGGCTTACAATAGGTAATTAATTAGCTATTTGATCAGGAAAGAGGGGGGCAGAGTGTCACTGGGGTTGGAGCTCTGGCTCTGATCACGTGAACCCTCAGGTCCATCATCAAGACTTCGCAGATCAGTTAAGCTAAACTTAAATCTCTGGACAACCCCTTTAAGGTAATTCATATATCATTGTAGATTGTAATAGACTTCACAGTAGATGTCCCGAATTTCAACTTATTTATTGATCACCAGATCGATGCCAGAGTATACAAGCAGCAAAATTCAACAACGTTGTTAGGTAATTCACAACCGTTGTATTGCAGTACAGACTGTAGATTAGTAGTACAACATTTTTCAACCTTCTTGAGGCTCCACAATAAAGATATATACAAGTAAATACAAAACAATGACAACTCCATGGTAGTAGGCTCAATCTTGTCCAACAGAGTTCTTTGTGTAAACCGTATATACAGGTTCAGATAAAGCAATGAACAAAAATTTCTAATAGGTGTTCATCCAAATAAAAACACACAACATGGATAGAAAGCATGTCTATATGTATATAGAATAGTACGTAGCTTTCAGTAAATTATGTATAAGCATATTAAATATGTGTACGTCATACAAATGTTTGCATTAACTAGGATAGGGTACCCATGTCCCATATATATCAATGACTATATCCATACCAGATGTGGTGACAACAGATAGCACTGGTGCATCATATAAATGTGAAAACATGGGACAAATGAATTTTGCTGCTTTCCCGATCACTTGTTTGTAAGAAATGGCATCACGGGGGGAGGAAATGAGATTTGTAACACTCCAATAGAACAAGAAGCATTGAATATGTTGGAACAGCTGACATAAGAACTAAAAGAACCACCAACGGGTAAAATTCCTGAATGTATGAAAAAATATTCCACTAAATTTCTCCCTTTAATAATGTGTCCAGCAATAGATTGGAAACATTTTATTCATATCAAAATGTCATTTACAAACTCACCAACAAAGGTGGAAACATTGTTCTTTAGCCTTGGAACATGTATGAACAGAGGCCAATAGACAACAAAGATCAAACTCGCTACAAAAAACTGACTTACAATCCTTTATCCTCTTTCAGCACCTAGCTTCAATAAATCACTGAACATGCAATGGAGTAAGATATAATGAGAGAAACTCAAGATGCACTGGTTATTCAAGATGTGACAGTACCAACATTGTGTTTATTACTGAAGATCCATAGAGATAGTAAGACCATCAGGTAAGCCTATAATATCAGGCTGGGAAGGGGGGAATAAAATGGGAAAGATGTGAATGTACATTGATAACTTCTTGAAGCTACTAGTGGCATGTCTTCCACAATGTCACATGACTTAGTAGTACTAAAATTGATAACATTAATCTGGAGGAAAAATACTCTTTTAGGGTTGGTTCACATATGACAGTTTCATCAGCATCAGTTTATTTGTTTAGTTTACTAAAATTGTGCTGTCATATTCCTCAGCACTTACAGATATTTTCTCTGTCCCATATTGAGCTCACAATCTCATTTCTCTAGCAGTATGTCTTTGGGGTGTTGGAGAAAACTGAAATACCCGTAAGGAAACTCACACAAACGCATAGAGAATGGGCGCCAACAATCAGTGGAAGAAAATATCCTGCTGACTTAAAACGATGGACCACCATTACGTCAATGGGGTCCACTGGGCTTTGCGTGGAACTGCTATTTTAGCTGTCTGCCTCTCCTTTGTTCGGACCTAATGGTCCCCCCACCAATAAGTTATGTATCATATATGCTATAGATAGAGGATGAATACTCTCATGATATAATCCCTTTAAGATGAACACATGCAGTATTGGACACAACTATGCCACATCTGAAGCCTGACATGTGGTGGCCAAGAGCTGCATGGAATTGTCTATAACTGTGTGTGGATGTTAACCAACATGGGTGAGGTTTTTGCAGCACTACGCCCTGTGCTCTGTGCTTCACTGTGTGTGCTACAGGGGCTGTTCGCATGAAGGTTTCTGGAGTTGATTTTGAGGGGGATTCTGCCTTAGGCTAAGGCCCCATGTTGCAGAAATGCAGCTTTTTTTTATATAGGAAATATATAGGAAGTTCATATACTTCTACCTACTGCTCAATCCACTCCTGTCTTTGGCTCAAAAAACCGCAACAAAAAAAGCTGCCTAGCCTTAGAGTGATCTGTGTTCTGCTTGATCTTTCCATAGATTCCACAGCTGATTCAGCCAAAGGGTCCATTCACAAGGAGTAAACGCGCGCTCATTTTGGCACAATACACGTGTAAAGAATACACGTGTAAAATAAGACTCTCATTGACTTCAATGCCATTTTTTTACACATGTCAATAACGCGCCAAAAAACACGTTGCATTTTTTGGTAGGGTACAAATGGTTCACAGATAAAAGGAATCCATGAATACATTCTGCTGCTGTTCAACTGGAAGAGTATAGTGGTGATGTAATTGTGTGGGGAGTGTTGCTGAACTGCAGTACCAGAAACAGTCCATAGACAAAAGGGGCACTGTTTCTAGAAAAAGCATACTTACATTCTAATGTAAAACAATCCTGTAGATTCATGAAATTCAATTGTCCTGCTATGGCTGTTTAACATAGCTAAACATGAGGAAATTGGGTTATTAAGCAGGTTGTAAAGCATTGGTCTCCTCATCTTTCCTTTACGATAAATTACATCATGAAGTAACCAAGACTGTCATTTTGACAGCAGACTCTTTCATTTGCTTTTGTTCGACATTTGTCTTTTTTTACAGCTCCTGAAAATGATCAGATAGAGTTTATTAAATTCTGTGATAAGTTTCCAAATGTCACTTTGTAAGCTTGAAAAACTTTTTCTTTTTTGTGCAAATGTCACGCCATTCACAGTGCAGTGTTATGCAATTTTCTGCTAATTTAATCTTGTCTTTGGTTTTATTCAACTGCATATTAGTGGTCAGGGGGACAACAAGATATTTCTTTAGGTGTATGCATTATTATTTGTTGCATCTAGTTTGGGAGTCTAATATTATGGCATTAAGTTTACATTGTTGCAACTTAGTACCTATTATGAGTAATTGCAATTATTAAAAGAACACTGCAGCCAAATTTGCCTAGATGCGGCCTGCATGACATTGGCATTCATTGTCTTTCAGGTATTATTTGCATCCCTTCATTAGGCACCTTTCACTTACATCCTGAACTAGACATAACAGAATGGCTCACATTTATTATGCTAAGCTCGACATTTATCTGGAATTGTTTGTCTCAGATTTTTTTACGCATCTTATTTAAGACATATTAATTATTCCAATGCACCAAAAACAATGAGTTATTCAACATCCTGAAGATTTCTCATTTTTAGATCGGGGGCCCGCGTGGCAGAAACACCACTGTTTACCAGCAGTGAAAACTGTGACGTTTTACAGCCGCTGCAAAGTAGTTGGGATTCTAGTAAATCCCATCCACATATTGAAGAAAAATACATGCAGTGGACATACTGCAATTTCCAAAACTGGTGTGGTTTTGGAAATAGCACCATGTCAATTACCTATGGAAAAGCTGGCAAGTTTCCTATAGGTATAATGGAAGCAGAAACTCTCTGAAAAGCGATGCGCGAAAAAAACACAATGCATTGCCATTGCAGTCTTTCCCACAGCACTTTCTTGTTGCGGCCCACTACATGGGGCCTTAGCCTTAGACTACAATGTGGGTGTGGACAGCTCTTATCTATATTTTAAACTCATTTATGGAGCTGAGGTCTACAAAAAGTGCAGAGTTATATAATTTAGAGATTATGTTTTTGGTGGTCAGATTTTGGTTCATTTAAAAATGTCTACTCTAAATTTGTCTGTCTGCAGATTAGACAGGATTAGTAAATCTGGATGAGTTTATCAGTTTGGGTCAGGTTGCCTGTAAGCATTCTGTGCAGACATGCAATAAGAACTGTTGGTAAATTACCTGCAGTACATGTCCATATACGCTGCATATGTTTGGTGCATCCAGTTATCATTACCCAGTAGATGATAACTATTAGATGCCCCATTTATTTTAGTAGTAAATAGAAACGGGCAAATCGTTCAAAATTTGTTTTAGGTTTGCCAGTTGGAACCCTAAGGTGGCTAAGTTTTCCATCAAGGAGGACCAATTTACATATTCTTTTCCCACCCAATTCTTAGCAGAGTATCTATGGTATATAAGACTCTGCACAACAAAAGGAGGCCTGCAAAGGCAGTCCCCTTAAAGAGGGATTATAGTGCCCTTTGTGACCCACATCTGTGACTTCTCACCTGGCCAAACAATTATCCTGCTTCAGGCAAGGGCCCCACTGGCCGGAAACGCCGCGGTAAAAATCGCAGCGTTTTAAAGTACTTGCAAAGTGGATGGGATTCATGCAAATCCCATGCTCACTGTGCAGAAAAAATTGCTGCGTGGACACGCTGCGATTTCCAAAACTGTTGTAGTTTTGAAAATCGCAACATGTCAATTATATCTGTGGAAACGCCGGCGGCTTTCCTATAGATATAATTATAACCGAAAGTCCGCGGAGGAAAACTCTGTGAACTTTCTGTTGAAAGTGCTGTGGAAAGAACCGCAATGCGTTCACACTGCGGTTCTTCCTGCAGCGCTTTGGCACTGTGTTTCCGCCCAGTGAGGCCTTAGCCTCACACTGGAAAAGCTGTCTGCAGATAGACATCTCTTACTTTTGGAGTAGATATTCTGGCTCGGATTTAATACTATATCCATGTCAGTTTTCTTATTAAAAAAAAAAAAAGCAGGCACTGATCCGTAGTGAGATAACTTCCAAAATGTGGTGCTGTAGTTATTTTTGTCATCAAGAATGTATTTTCATATCCTTAACTAGATATTTAGGTAGAAATAGTAGAAATATTATTTCATTGCATTTTCTTGATATTTATTATATTTAGGCACCTTTCCATATAAAACACTTTCACCACCTCCGCCAACTCCAGTTCTTTGCATCCTTTAATGGGCACCACTCTACTGATTCCTGTGTAGATGGAACATTTCTCGATTCCCCACCATTCCTGAGCTATCAGTTTAGCTATTTTCAATCCCTGATATGCTATCTAGACTCTCTAATGTCAAGTGGGTAATGTCAGGCAGGAACAGGCTAGAGGATGTGCTCTGAGTCACACTCCCATGTCTGCTCTTGCCTGACACTATCTACTTGACATTGGAAAGTCTAGTTAGCATATCACACATTGAAATTTACTACACTGACTCTGGTCCGGTTCACATCTGCGTTCGGTATTCCGTTCCTCTGAAAGGAATACCAAACACATTAAAAAGTGGTGAGCAATGAAACCACATGGACCCCATAGAGTATAATGGGTCCGTGTGTTTTCCTCGTGGTGTCCACATGAATCATGCGGAGACAAAAGTACTTCAAGCAGCACTTTTCTCTCCGCATGACTCGTGCGGACACCACCTCATGTAAAACAGACGGTCCATTATAGTCTATGGGATCAATGTGGTTTCATTGCTCATCACTTTTTAATGCATTCAGTATGCCATTCAGAGGGTCCCCAAGTGGACTCCCCGGACAGAATACCGAACATAGATGTGAACCAGGTCTTAAGGACGGTGGGGTTAGAGAAAAAATTCCACATGCACAGGAATCAGTGGAGAGGCAACTATTAAAGTATGCAAAGAACTGGAGTTGGTGGAGGTGGTAGAAGGTTTTCTTTAATATGGTAACTTTCTCTCATCTGAACACATATATATAAATATATACCAGGGGTGAACCTAGGGTTTCTGCCGCCTGAGCCGGAGGAGGGGCAGAGCTGAGCAGAGGGGGTGGGGCCGAGTGGAGGGGGAGGGGCCGAGCGGAGCGAGCGTCGTTAGCAGGCAGAGAGCAGACAGGGAGTGGACCTGCTCTCTGCCTGAGCTTGAGGGGCGGTCGCTGGAGCAGCGCTGCGTCCACAGGGCCGCCTCAATCCACCGCTCGGTGACGGTGATGCTAAGCCAGTCCAGGACAGCTTGTCCTGAACTGGCTTAGGTCAGCAAAAATGCCGCCCTCCCCCGGGGCCCTGGCATAGCGCCGCCTGAAACGGTCACTTCAGGTCGCCTCATGGGAGGTGCGGCGCTGATATATTCTAATCAAACATCTGATGCATTTGTACCTGTGTATTTGTAAAGGTCCAGCTTTTGTCTGAGCTTTTATTCACTTCTAATTTGGACTACGAGCTTAAATATTGACATCTTGAAGCACTTAGAACAAATCCTAGGCAAGGAAAAGAAACTTTAAAGAATGGGAATCTTACAAGATTTGCTTTAATGGAGTTAATTAATTAAAAAAATATATATATAGAACAAAGTGTACCAAGGGAAGTTATTTTTTCATATAATGCGAGATCCCGCTAGCAGAATTTATTAAGGAGCTGAATGCTATAATTATGACCATTACAAACCCCAAATTTAATTAGTTTGACATTTCAGATTTTTGTAAAATCCATACACCAACCCTTTATGGACTGTTATCTAGCAGAACTTGATCTTGAGAAGCCACTTCACAGTTATTTGCTACCTCTACAGACTAACATGAAAACACAGGGTAAAAATGTTTCTCCTGTTTTAGAATCTGTTTTTCAATGAGCTTCTCTCAGCAGGCATTAAATTGTACATGCCGGACTACAATAACTGAAATGCAAATCATTTTATTATATCTTTTAGAAAAAAGAAATCCATTTTGTCCACTCTCTAAAAACAGGCTGAAAAGTATTTGGTTATTATCAGCAAAAAAGAGATATATGTTGAAAGACATGATGAGAGCCCAAGCAAAATTCAGCTTCTCTTTTCATTATGGCTATGCTGTGTGTTTGTGCATTCTGTCAGTATTTCCAGTGTGTGTCCTTTTACATGTTTTAGCCCATATATGTAGCCATATCCTTCTAGGCCAGGGCCCCTGGTGATGTAAACACTGCAGCAAAAAACGCCACATTTTACATTAGCTGCAAAGTGGATGGGATTCTGGATAATCCCATCCAAAAAATGCAGAAAATAATCCACAGCGGAAATATTGCAATTTCAAAAACGCTTGCGTTTTTGCAAATCGCAGCATGTCAATTATATGGAAATGCTGGTGGTTTCCATATAAGTATAATGGAAGCAGAAGGTCCGCAGAGGAGATCTGCACAACAGCAGCATTTCTGGACTGACCACTGCCCATCTGAACTAAACTTACACCATGAGACTCATCTATGATGCTGTGAATTCCAAATCGAACGTCCAGTCTTCTAAGCATCATTTGACTATGATGATGTGAGTTTAGTTCAGAATACCCAAAAAGAGTGAGATGTATCTGTCACACACAAAATATTTCCAGCTCAAAAACGTCTGAATGGGCCTTTACGTCTTTAGAAGTGTATTGGTAAAAAAAAAATTTATAATGTAAAATTCCTGTTAGAGAAACTAGAAAGATCATTTGGCTATTGTAGGAAATAATTGTAAGTATTTCCTTACACCTTTTCTTGTCCTTTTGAAACACTGCAAAGCCATGAATGAATGACATAGGTGGCGCACGGGTGGCACACAGATGTTCCTCATGTGCCACCTGTGTACCAGCAGTGCTTCTGTGGCCTCTTTCATTCAATGAATAGGAGCCGCAAAAGCAGGGCTGCAAAATCAGACAGAAATAGGACCTGTTCCATATTTTGCAGCTGACACACATGTGTACGGTCATGTGAACAGGCCCATAGAAATTAATGGGAAAAACTCGGATAGTACACTGACCATTCAAACGGTCGTGTGCAAGGAGGCTAAGGTGGAGGAGGCAATGAAGTATGGGTTTACATTGTGTCCTTACTCATGATGGGTCAGGATTACCTCTTATAGTGTTGATATGCTGTATAAGTGCATACATTCTGTTTAAACACTGCAAATGTAATATTCAATCACTTTGCTGAACATTTGTACATCTTTGTAAGGACTTATTGTTACCTGAGTATTTTTTAATGCTATTGCCATTTTGAGCATCTGTTGAGTCATCACATATTTCTCAATGTCGCATTTTCTGGAGAGAGTGTGATCTGTAGGGTAATGGCCACTAAACAGAGGTTTTCAATTTACTGGCTGTTAGTATAAAGGTGACATGTATAGCAACTAGAGATGAGCGAACACTGTTCGGATCAGCCGATCCGAACAGCACGCTCCCATAGAAATGAATGGAAGCACCTGTGACGCTGGCCGGCCGCCGGCAAAGTCAGCGTCACAGGTGCTTCCATTCATTTCTATGGGAGCGTGCTGTTCGGATCGGCTGATCCGAACAGTGTTCGCTCATCTCTAATAGTTACATGTTCTAGGCATTAATGTAATAGAAAACTGCAAACAGTTCTCAATAGTGCAGTGAAAACCCAACCTTATTGATCCTATCCCATGGCAGGTGTCATTGTCACAGATTAATGAATGTTACTCATTTCACCTGTTTGTAATTTTAATCTTATGCTATATTCAGATGGCCAGGTTGGGTGCAGTTAAAACCACTATAAGGCTAAGGACCCACGTGGTGGCGACAACAAAGTGCAGTTTTTCCCACATTGTCTTTCACAGAAACACTTTCTGCTTTAATTATACCTATAGGGAAACCGCTGGCGTTTCTCTAAGTATAATTGACATGCTGTGTTTTACAAAACCTCAGCAGTTTTGGAAATCGCAGCTTGTCCTCTGTACCTATTTTTTCGCAATGTGAGTATGATCCCATCCACTTCACAACAACTGTATAACGCCGCAGTTTTTGCCATGACGTTTCCAACAGATGGAACCCTGGCCGTATGGTTGGATCTGGACCAGAAGGACGATGTGGAGAGTAGACGCCTGTCAGAAGAAATGTCTGAGCCAGGAAAAATGGAAATAAATTAACTAACCAAAAGTTGTATTCTGAGAGATCATGGCAGGACAAAATCAGAAATCAAGCCATATCCAGAAACAGAAGCCAGGGAGCCAGGATACCAGGAGGTTGTGTCAGGACAGAATCAGAAGACATGTTGGAGTCGAAAACTTAAGGAAAGAATTTCTGCAGTTGTCAGGTCAGCACAGAAACCTTAAAGCCACTGCATCAGAGCTGATACTTATGACAACCATATTATTAAAGAGGACTTTTCACCACCCCCAAGTCCAGCTCTTTATATCATTTTATAGTTGCTGCTCAACTAATTTTGGCACAGTCGAAACTCTTTCTCTAGCTCCCACCATCCCAAACAACCAATGGTGTTAGTTTTGGTTCCTGATATACTATTTAAATTTTGCGGGAGGGCGGTGTCAGACAAGAGCAGACAAGGGGGCGTGATACTGTTCCGATACTCTCTACCTCTAATTGGAGATCTGAATCATGTCGTTCCCCCCCTCCCCCCCCCCCTTCGGCCTAAGACTGCTCTTCAGATATTAGATAGACTTAAACAGCACATCAGGCACCAAAACTAACTACTACGCTTGTTGCTCGGGAATGAAGGAGGCTAGAGAAAAAATTCCAACTGAAATTGAATCAGTGGAGTGGTGACTATTAAGAGATGCTAAGAATTTGAAGAAGACTTTTCACAAACTCCACCAGTTTAAGAAATGCATGTAGTTTTGATGTGGTTTTAGGTGCAGTTTTTGTTTTTACAATTAAACCATTCTAAATATGTATATCTGTTATATGCTTGTATTCCTGATGAAAGAACAATGCTGAAGACAGGGCACATTTTCTTGCATTGATTGGACAGTGTCAAAATGGGATGGGCAAAATGAATGTGAACAGGAACAATACAAATACAATTTCTTATATGCATCAGAATCTCTATTTAGGTCTTTTTTTAATTACATTTAAGTGATATGAAGACCTAAAGTTATAGTTACATAGACACACAGCAGATGAGGTTGGATGAAGACATCAGTCCATCAAGTCCAACCTATAACCCTACAATCCCTACAGTGTTGATCCAGGGGAAGGCAAAAAAAAACCATGAGGCTCATGCCAATTTCCTCATTTCAGGGGAAAAAAATCCTTCCCGACTCCAATCTGGCATCAGTATAAAAACCCTGGATCAATGTGTCCTTAAAATCTAGAGTCCATAACCTGTAATATTGTTCTCTTCAAGAAAGGCATCCAGGCCCTCTTTGAACTTGTTTAATGAATCCGCCATCACCACTTCCTGGGGCAGAGAGTTCCAGAGCCTCGCTGTTCTTACTGTGAAGAATCCCCTTCTACGTTTCTGGTGAAACTTTTTCTCCTCCAGACGTAGAGGATGTCCTCTTGTCACTGGCCTAGGAGTAAAAAGATCCTTAGAAAGTTCTTTGTATTGTCCCTTCTTGTATTTGTACATTGCTATTAGATTTCCCCGTAGACGTCTTTTCTCTAAACTGAATAACCCCAAGTTTGTTAATCTATCGTTGTACTCCAGTCCACCCATTCCCCTAATAATTTTGGTTGCCCATCTTTACACTTTTTCAAGTTCACTTTGGGACCCAAAATTGCGCACAATATTCTAAGTGTGCCGGTACCAGTGATTTGTATAGAGGCATAACTATGTTCTTGTCATGAGAATCTAGACCTCTTTTAATGCATCCCATAATTTTATTTGCCTTGGCAGCAGCTGCCTGACACTGGTCACTAAAGGTAAGCTTGCTGTCAAACAAAATTAACAAGTCTTTTTTATCATCAGTCTTATCTAGTAATTTACTATTAAGTACATAGTCATACATTTTATCACGTCAACCAAAGGGCATTACCTTGCGTTTGTCAGCATTAAACTTCATTTGCCAAGTCTCCGCCCATGCTTCCAGTTTCCTTAGATCCCCTTGTAATATTCTACTATCCTCCTCATTATTAATTACCCTACAAAGTTTAGTATCATCTGCAAATATAGACACCCTGCTTTGTAAACCCTCTACCAGGTCATTAATAAAGATATTAAACAAGAGAGGACCTAATACTGACCCTTGCGGCACCCCACTGGTGACCTTGGCCCAGTCTGAATATTTACTATTAACAAGTGCCCTCTGTTTCCTATCAGTGAGCCAGTTGCAAACTCAAATGCATATGTTTTCCCCCAGTCCAAAAATTCTCTTTTTGCATACCAACCGTTTATGTGGTGCAGTATCAAATGATAAACCCAATTCTTGTACAATACTCCCACTGGGGAGTATGAAAGGGATTATGCACCTGATGCCTGCTGAAACCCCTTAGGACCAAAGGTTGCTGTAGACACAAAATGTATGTCATCGCTCCACATATTTCAATGGAAGTGACCACAATAACTGATGTACAGCATTTAGCTATCTCCCATGCTCCCAAAGAAATGAATGGAGTGTGGGCATACATATTCTTGGGATTAGTGAGGTCTCAGCAGTCAGATCCCCACTGATCAACAATTCATCCCCCATACTATGGATAGGGAATAGTTTTTTGTGATCTAACCTCTGTAATGGAGCTATAAAAGAATGAATGATGACTATAAAATGATTACCTGAAAAAAGCACACTTGACCCAGTAGCCTGCATACTACTTCAGAACGTAGAAATCAACATTTCTCCCAATACATCTTAGTTTTATTTTATTCCCTTTACTTTGAGCTTTTAATGAATGTGGTTGAAGAAATGATTAGTATTTAATCGAGCAAATAAATTCATTTCTGCACTTGATCGCTGAACAATGTTAAAAAGAGTTACTAAAATACATCGCCCATCTGGCTTTGTTATTCCATTCAACATTGGAGAGATAGAAATGAATTGCTATTCAAGGGTTCTTAATTTGCATCCCCACTTCTACCTTCATAACAAGTGTTCACTTTACAGAGTGAGACCATAAATAACACTAGCAAAGCTGTAATATGCTCTTAGGAAATGAACAGTGACCTTAGGATTCTCGTAATTTATTTATCCTACTTATATTTAACAATATGAGAACCAGCAGCTGAGAATGGGAGGGATAGTTTAGTCTTTTTCAGGGTTAGTAAGAAGAGGATTATGAAGAAGAATGATCAAAATCCATCCAGATTTAGAGTTTTTTCTGCACCCCTTTCCTGTCCCCATACTCACATTGTGATGAATACATATATGAAAACAAGTCAAAAATGGACAGAGAAGGAGACAAAAGCTATCTACATACATTAGACAAAGACAGCCGTAGACCAAATCTACCACCCCTGGCAAAAATTCTGGAATCACCAGTCCCTGAGGATGTTCCTTTAGTTGTTTAATTGTATAGAAAAAAAGCAGATCACAGGCATGCAAAAAAAACTAAAGGCATTTCAAATGGCAGCATTCTGGCTTTAAGAACCACTAAAAGAAATCAAGAAAAATATTTGTGTTAGCCAGTAACAGTTAGATTTTTAGAACAAGCAAAGGGAATAAATTATGGAATCACTCAATTCTGAGGAAAAAATTATGGAATCATGAAAAACAAAATAACACTCCAACACATCACTAGTACTTTGTTGCACCACCTCTGGCTTTTATCACTGCTTGCAGGCTCTGAGGCATTGACTTCATGAGTGATAAACAGTAGAGATGAGCGTGTAATACCACTCACTATTCGAATGTAAAAGTTCGATGCAGAACCAGCGTTGATTGGCCGAATGCTATACAGTTGGCCAATCAACGCTGGTTCTTCTCCTACCTTTAGAAGTCTTCTCCGTGCAGCTTCCCCACGGCGTCTTCCGGCTCTTCATTCACTCTGCCAGACATTGGGCCTGGGCAGAGCCGACTGCGTATGTCCGCTTGTAGTGCGGGCATGCGCAGTCGGCTCTGCCCAGGCCCGATGCCTGGCAGAGTGAATTCAGAGCTGGAAGATGCCGCGGGGACGCTGCAAGGAAAAGACTTCTCGGAGGATCCAGCCCGACCCTCACTCGTGGACTTGGTAAGTATAATTTGATCGAACGTTGCCTACCCCTGAAACGAGCATTTTTCCCCCATAGACTATAATAGGGTTCCATAATCGATTCGAGTAGTCGAATATTGAGGGGCTACTCGAAACGAATATTGAACCTCGAACATTTTACTGTTCGCTCATCTCTAATAAACAGTACTCTTCAAAGATGGGATTTACATACAGAAAAGCTAAAAGAAAGCCATCACTAACACCTAAACAGAAAAAATCAAGGTTAAAATAGGCTAAGGAAAGGCACTTGTGGACTGTGGATGAAATACACTCAACAGTACAATGGTTGAGCTTATGCATTTTTGTATACTATGCTATTGGAGATCTACTCTTCATAGAACTGCAAATTGTCTAAATTCAGTAAATTGTTACAGAGTCTTTAATGACATTGCCCATAAAGATTAATCTCACAGCTACCACAATGAACTTTTTGTTGTTGTTGTTGTTACTTCCATACCCTCCATATGTACCAGTTAATATTTGCAGTAGTATTTATAAAGTTTGAGAAATCTAATACTGTACATGATGGTATGATAAACAATTTCACACTCAATTCATTTAAATGTCAAATGTAATAAAATTCACATTTTCTTTATTGATTAAAAGCATATTTATTAAGGAACAAATATGTACTTTTGCTAGCATAAAATTTATTGAAAACCACTACTTTTAGAAACACATTAGAAATCCCAGAAGACAAGTACAAATAGTACTTTTATAAAGCATCCCACTGTACCTATAATGGTACCAAATCAAATAAAAAAAAAAACACCTTTACAATTTTTATTTAACCTTATTCTGTCTTCAGTATCTCAATTACTTGTCACATTTCTGTCACATCTCCTCTATTTGCCTCATGTTCCATCCACTTTCAGTGCATTTAGACCATATACCTCTACTTGTCTTATGGCTAATTTACTTGTCCAATGTACAAAATACCTTTCAATCAATAATAGATTGGTGACCCTCAGAAGACTCATTTTGATGAATGAGGTTTGGTTCTCTAGTTCGTTTGGATAGAACTGGAAATGCTATTATCATCATTATTATTATTAATTATTATTATTATTGTTCCCCCCTCATGACCCACACAGTAATAGTAGTCCTCAGAGTGTAGTATGTAGTAAAATTGGCTCCTTTGTGCACCATGTATTATTAATACCCCCTCTGAACTCTATACAGCAAAACTGCACACCTATGTGCCCTATACAGCAATAATACACCACTTTGTGCCCTTATGTAGTATTAGTGTTCTCCATGTGTCCTACAAAGTAATATTGATCCTCTATGTGCACCCGTATAGTAGTAATGCTTTCCATGTGACCATGTACTAATGATGTTCTCTGTGTACTCCCATATAGGAAGAATGCCCCCTTTGTGCCTCTTATAGTATAACATTCCCCATTTGCCTATGTCCCCCATAGTAATAATGGTACCTGTGTGCCACTATAAAGTGATAATGCTCCCTGTGTGCCCCCATATAGTAACAATGCCTCCTTTAGACCCCATATAACTTAATACTCACCATGTGTTCCATAACATGTCCAAGTCTGCTGGTAACCCACATCCATCCTCCATAGACTGCTGTGTACTGCAGAGCTTTGTGTCGTCTGCAAAAATAGAGACAATGCTATTAATCCCATCTTCTATATCATTAATAAATAAGTTGCATAACAGAGGACCCAGCACAGAAGCCTGAGGTACACCACTTATAACAGAGGACCCAGCACAGAAGCCTGAGGTACACCACTTATAACTGAGGACCCAGCACTGAACCATGGGGTATACCACTTATAACTGAGGACCCAGCACTGATCCCTGGGGTACACCACTTATAACTGAGGACCCAGCACTGAACCATGGGGTATACCACTTATAACTGAGGACCCAGCACTGATCCCTGGGGTACACCACTTATAACTGAGGACCCAGCACTGAACCCCTGGGGTATACCACTTATAACTGAGGTTCCAGCACTAAACCCCTGGGATACACAACTTATAACAGTAGATCCAGCACTGACCCCTGGAGTACACCACTTATAACAGAGGACCAGTCTGAGCTGCAGTCAGTAACCCAACTCTCTGGATATGTGTTATGGTCAACAGGGTTTATTAAAAAAAATAAACAAAACCCTACGGAGCCCTCTGGGCCATTACTGCAACCAACCTGGTGTGAATACAGACTAACAGTTCCTGTCACTGCCAGCTAAATTAAATGACCAGGTGCGCTCTGTTAATATTCACAGAGCTCTGTGCAGTCAAAGCAGCTGCACAAATAAATAAACTGGCTAGCCTGAACTCCAGGACTAGCCAGAGACCAAGTAACCCGGTGTGTGGTAGTTCCACCCAACCAACTATTGCCAAGCCCACTCCCAGTCACCCTGTCTGGGAATTATTGCTAGCTGACCCTACAGAGTTTTACCACAAACACACACATACAGGGCAGCATGCTGCCTGACAAACAGTGGCATTGCTATCTCAGGGGTCTTTTGCTAACTAGGGCAATGTTTACAGGCTGGAACCCAAACATACATACACACATCATTTCGGGTTTGGAATGCGATCATAGAGCGCCGGGCGTCCAGACCAGCCCCCTTATATAGGCAAGGGGCGGTCACCAGCAAATAGCCCAGCTGCCCAATCCGAGCGTCCATTGGTTGATACACATGTCGATCAACCAGTCGACCACGCCCGGCTGTTGCAAGGCAGGTTAACCCTTGCAACCCTGGATTTTGCAGAGGAACAGACAGCGACGCCCATATCATGGCTGTAGTCTCTGCATGATCCTAACACTATGATCCTTTAATCAGTTTTCAATCCAGTTACAAAGTATATTTTCCAAGCCAATGGACCTGATTTTATCTATTGCTGTATTTTACGGACTATAAGACAGACTATAAGGAAAATAGGGGAAAAAATGTTAAAGCAAAAAATGGTAAAATATTTAATATATTGGAGTTGTAGTTTTGCAACAGCTGCAAGGCCACATTGACAGGTGACCCTGCAGCTGTATGGGATGCATAGAGCATTTTTTTGCGGGGCCAGATATACTTTTTAGTTATACCATTTTGGGGAATGTCTATTGCTTAGATCACCTTTTATTTAAAGCAGAGTCAAAAAGGTGAAAAAAAAAACCCGGCGGTTTGGTGCTTTTGATTTTAACGTTCACCGTACAGGAGAAATATTAGTAGATCGGGCATTTTTGGACGCAAGGATACCTAATGTATATGTGTTTCACCGCAATTTTCTACTTTCATATGTATTCTAGAGAAAGGAGGTAATTTAGAAGTTTTATTTATTTATTTTATTTTTTATTATATTTTAAAACTTAATTTTTTTTAACTATTTTAATAGCTCCTCCTAGGGGGCTTGAACCTGCAATCATTTGATTGCAAGTTCCATAGACGGCAATACAAGTGTATTGCCATCTTTGGGAGATTCTCTACATTGCTATTGCGGCTGGTCTATGACCAGCCGCAATAGTAATATTCCTATGACAAACCTGGGAGCCTTCATTAGGCTCCCGGCTATTAGTGGAACAGGTCGGCTCCTGCAATATCGCCGCGCAGCAGTCAGCCTGCAACTTTACAGGTATGGGGCTGGAGGGGACCGGCCCCAAGGGGAGATTTTTCAAAAGAAGAGTCTGACCATGGGTATAAGAAAACAATAATAATAAGAGATCAAAGGCAGCCAGTCACGCTAACCTATTTGAAACTTGTATGGGTAAAGCCTCATGTAGCATTGACATTTCAGTCAAGCAAAACACAATGTGGCACAGCTTCGCTTCCAGGTTATCGAGCACGTCCCACAACCCAGGAGAGGAGGTAACCGTATCGCTATACTAAAACAACGTGAATCTTTCTGTATTCACACCTTGAATACAATTGAACCTATGGGACTGAACCGTGCTTATGACCGTACATTTACATTCTAATTTTTGTCACCATATCATGTTTTGATTTCAGTTCTTTACTCTAGATGCTTGGGACCTCCGTCACCTACTTTATGCTTGCCGTTTCCTATTCCCCACTATTACCATGACATTAACCATACTTTACCTTTTCTTTTTTCAGACAAAATGACATCTCCCTGGTGACTCCGGTATAGTATAGATATATGTTAGTGCAAGTTAGTTCCCCCCCCCCCTCCCGCTTTCGTTGTTTTTTAGTTTTTTTGTTTTTCTGTTTTTTGCTCTTTGGTTTTCATTCATTCATTCATTTATTTTTTTACTAATTATTTTTTCTACTCAATTTTCGTTTGCACTGTTTATTACATTCCGTTTAGTCAAATTCTTTTCAAAAAATTTTCTTTAAAAAATTTTTTAAAATAATTTTTTTAATTTAATTTTTTAAATTTTTGCTTGCATTTTTTCTATTGTTTTTTAGTTCTTTTTCATCCCTTATACTGATTTTTGCATTCAATTCTGCTCTTACCTTTTTTCTTTCTTTTGCTAATTTCTTTGGTCTCAGTGTATCCAATGTTACTGTTTACCATATTTACATTATGTCATTTTCTCATTACATGTAGTTTCACGGTCCAACTCATTTGATGTGAATTGTATATATTGTATATATTTATTATGCACTGTTGTATACATGCATGACATGTGATATTTATGTGACATGTGATCAATGGCAGCCAGTGTCCCTGCATTGTACATCCCTTACTCCTGTTATACAACATGGGGCGTCGCTTCTTGTGACGTCACTAGCGTTGTACTCTTTACTATTTATCATATCCAACACGTTTTATAACCTATTCACATATTCATTCATCATTTGCCCAGTATCCTTAACCATACACACTGTTTGAACATCTCCATGTATGTGGTGTATTGCGAACCGCCGGTGGAACGCACCGGTGGAACGCATCACCACTTCCGCTTTGGTCACTTCCGGCCAAGAGATTGCGGCCAATATGCATATTTCGTAACCTCCTCTTAGACGTGCCTAAACATATGGTCTGACACATATTAGCCCTCCTGCTCCTGCCCATTATATCTGCATGCTTTCTGCTTTCCTGGGACGTCTATCCATGCTGTTCCGCGGTGGAACGCACCGTGGAACACATGGACACGCCCCCTAGACGTCACTTCCAGTTTCGGCTAATCAGAGCCGGCATTTAAACCACAGTGTGCTATGGCTCCACACGCCTTGACAGCCGCTTTATATGCCAACACTCCAGGGTAAGACCTGTGCTACTTTCTCTCCATTCTGCAACATACTTTGTCATATGCGCTGCTCACCTGCAATCCTCTCCTTCATACAGCTCTGCCTACTAGTCCGTATCCATTTCATATTTCCCACATGAGGCTTCACCCATACAAGTTTCAAATAGGTTAGCGTGACTGGCTGCCTTTGATCTCTTATTATTATTGTTTTCTTATTATCATTTATTTCATGACTGTTTTTGGTTCTATCTGTCTTGTTTTTGCCACATGTTCATGTTATGCCTAGCCCTTGTTATGTATAGTTGTTGTATATATCTCACTGAACTAGTACTTTTCATCACCTGTTGATGCCTCACGCTGATTTGTATTTGCTATTTTAGATAGTTTCTGAGGAAGGTCTAAGGACCGAAACATCAAAAGATTTATTTACGGATCTAGTTTATTGTCAATACTACTTTTCATTGTGTCAATGGTGTTAACAATTCTGTTAAAATAAAATCACAAAAAAAAAAAATTTTTCACTTTAACCCCTAAGTGTGTGCAACAAAATTACTTCTTGTATATGTCTATGGGTCGAAGGACTCTTTTTGTTAGCACCACGCATAATTGTATAGTGTGCGGTACCACTGATCTCTCTAGTGTTTATATACTTACTGTGGACCAGCACCTGTATCATTACTCATGTCCCAAAATATTTTTTCATATAATGCTGAAGAAGCCAGCAAAATTATAGATAATGTATCCAGTTCCAATCAATTTTTGCAGATCTCTTCATCAGAGATTAGATCTAAGGATCTAGAACGCATTCACAAAAAATTCACATCCTTTGAATTGCACTGTGGAACGTTGGCCGAGTATTACAAGGTTCAACGCATTCCTCGTGGCCTTAGAAGCAATCTTCATCCCACTATTTTTAGTGACGACCCCGACTATTGCAAAAAATTTGAAAATATTCTAAATAAATGCTCATTTGATTTAATATTATTAACCATTGAAACTTTGCAAACCAAAATTGAAGCTCTCCAAAAGGAGATCAAATCAACTGAGGAACAACTAGCCAGCTCCTTGTCCAGTGACGAATGGTCATCACTCAAGAGTAAAATCGAGACCACCATTAAGGAGTTCAGAGGTTCCAACGAAAAATGAAAACGGGAGAAGTTCCTAAGAGACACCGAAGACTATTCTCTCAACAGGGTTTATCGGTGGCAGGAGACCGGCTACAACCGTGTCAGACCTAGACGTCAGGAAGGCTTCTCCAGTTCGGGGAGTGATACCTCCAGAGGCTCTGAACGCACTACTTTTTTAGAATGACGACAGCGCTTTACGAGACCTCGAACACGTCCGGACGCACAAGGCAGACCAGGCGGGGGCGAAGGAAGAGACAATCGAGTACAGACACGATCACAGGTGAGCAGAGACTGGTCATCAATATCTCATCATTTACATTGACACCCCCTCAGATGACCCTCCTAAGTAAGGGTCTTTCCTTCTGCCCAATGCATCCGCTTGACACCTTCACACTTGAGGAGGACCTATTCCACTTCTTTAGACTAATCCGTCTGAAATCCTACTTTAGTGAATCACCGATTAATAACCCTCAAAATATGGGTAATATTCCCATTTTTTCTATTTCCAACCTAGGCCTTAGGACTAAGAGTAACTTCTTTCCCCAAAAAAATAACCATCCGGCAGAGACTTATGTCTCTTTAGTGGAAAGGGATATACACAATCTTACACATGACCTCTCACTGGGCAAGTTCCGCTATCACTCCAATATCACCATAGAGGAACGTAAAGCCCTCAAGGAGCTTCAGAATAACCATGATATCATAATCAAACCAGCGGATAAAGGGGGAGCTTTAGTGGTAATGGACAAAACCGATTATGTGAACGAAATCAAATGACAACTTAATGACACTACCACTTACTTACCACTAGCACACAATCCCACCTTTGAAATAGCAAGACGCATACAGACCACACTTAACCACTTACCTTACAGAAGGCATCACTGATAACAAAACAGTTGAATTTCTAACCAATCATCATCTGATCACTCCGGTTTTCTACACTTTACCCAAGGTCCATAAAAATCTCAACAAATCCCCAGGCAGATCTATCGTCGCCAGCACAGACTCCGTCCTAGCTCCATTGTCCAAATATCTAGAAAAAATTCTAACCCCATTAGTGCGCACCACAACCTCATTTCTAATGGACACATCACATTTCATGGAGACCCTAAAAGGCATTTCCCCCTGTAACAACCAGTCCAGTCTAGTCTCATGGGACGTCACAAGCCTATATACATCTATCCAGCATGACAAGGGTATCCAAGCAGTTAAAAGTTTCCTGGAATCACATAACATCACTGAAAAGAACTTACAACTATGCCCTGACCTGTTACAGCTCATCCTCCACAACATTTTTTTCCTCTTTGGAGATGATTTATTTTTACAAATACGTGGAACAGCAATGGGGTCTAATGTGGCTCCACCCTATGCCAATATTTACATGCATATCTTTGAGGTAGATCATGTCTACATGAATCCCCTATTTCAAATGTATTCAACATACTGGCATCGATATATCGATGATATTTTTTGCATTTGGGATGGCCCCCTGGAGACCCTACTCTCCTTTCATACATATCTGAACAACATATATCCCGAACTACAATTCAATATCCACCACAATCCAACTAGACTCAATTTTCTTGACACATGGGTCCTCAAAGATTCCACGGGCCATATCAACTTTGACCTATACACTAAACCTACAGACCGTAATAACCTACTCTCATATTCCAGTAATCACCCTCCCAACACAAAAAAAAATCTCTACCTATTTCCCAATTCCAATGTGTTAAACGCATAGTTAACGATCCTCAAACCCAGCAAGAGAGACTCCATGAAATGTCACAACGTTTCAGCCAAAGAGGGTATCCTAAAAAGACTCTACAGGAAGCTATTACATATAGCCCACTCATGAACAGGTCCACCAATCCAACTAACCATAGAATACCTTTTGTTCAGAAATTCCACCCACTCTCAAACAAGATTAACGGTATAGTTCGTAAACACTGGCCCCTTTTAGGTAGGGCACTTCCCAATATTGAAGAATTCAAGCTTCCACCCCTTACCAGCTATAAGAGGGAGAAAAATCTGAGAGACTGCTTGGTAAAAGCTGACTTTGGCTCTACAAAGAAGGTTCTGAGACAAACCTTTTTGTCTACAACCAAAATGGGAACATACCCCTGTTTGCATTGCATTCAATGTTCCGCGGTAATTAAGGGGGACTATTTTCTGGATCCTCATAGGGGACATCGTTTCCCCATCAAGGATTTCTTTACTTGCGAATCTTCTTTCGTTGTCTATTTGCTTAAATGCGCCTGCGGCCTTCTCTCCGTGGGCGAAACTACTCAACACATCCGCGACAGGATTTCGAAGCACAAGTCCACCATCCGTAACCATGTGGATTCTTTACCTGTCCTGGCACATTTCAGTCAAGCAAAACACAATGTGGCACAGCTTCGCTTCCAGGTTATCGAGCACGTCCCACAACCCAGGAGAGGAGGTAACCGTATCGCTATACTAAAACAACGTGAATCTTTCTGGATTCACACCTTGAATACAATTGAACCTATGGGACTGAACCGTGCTTATGACCGTACATTTACATTCTAATTTTTGTCACCATATCATGTTTTGATTTCAGTTCTTTACTCTAGATGCTTGGGACCTCCGTCACCTACTTTATGCTTGCCGTTTCCTATTCCCCACTATTACCATGACATTAACCATACTTTACCTTTTCTTTTTTTAGACAAAATGACATCTCCCCGGTGACTCCGGTATAGTATAGATATATGTTAGCGCAAGTTAGGTTTTTTTTTCCCCTCCCGCTTTCGTTGTTTTTTAGTTTATTTGTTTTTTTGTTTTTTTGTTTTTCTGTTTTTTGCTCTTTGGTTTTCATTCATTCATTTATTTTTTTACTAATTATTTTTTCTACTCAATTTTCGTTTGCACTGTTTATTACATTCTGTTTAGTCAAATTCTTTTCAAAAAAATTTCTTTAAAAAAAATTTTTAAATAATTTTTTTAATTTTTGCTTGCATTTTTTCTATTTTTTTTTAGTTCTTTTTCATCCCTTATACTGATTTTTGCATTCAATTCTGCTCTTACCTTTTTTCTTTCTTTTGCTAATTTCTTTGGTCTCAGTGTATCCAATGTTACTGTTTACCATATTTACATTATGTCATTTTCTCATTACATGTAGTTTCATGGTCCAACTCATTTGATGTGAATTGTATATATTGTATATATTTATTATGCACTGTTGTATACATGCATGACATGTGATATTTATGTGACATGTGATCAATGGCAGCCAGTGTCCCTGCATTGTACATCCCTTACTCCTGTTATACAACATGGGGCGTTGCTTCTTGTGACATCACTAGCATTGTACTCTTTACTATTTATCATATCCAACACGTTTTATAACCTATTCACATATTCATTCATCATTTGCCCAGTATCCTTAACCATACACACTGTTTGAACATCTCCATGTGTGTGGTGTATTGCGAACTGCCGGTGGAACGCACCGGTGGAACGCATCACCTCTTCCGCTTTGGTCACTTCTGGCCAAGAGATTGCGGCCGATATGCATATTTCGTAACCTCCTCTTAGACGTGCCTAAACATATGGTCTGACACATATTAGCCCTCCTGCTCCTGCCCATTATATCTGCATGCTTTCTGCTTTCCTGGCACGTCTATCCATGCTGTTCCGCGGTGGAATGCACCGTGGAACACATGGACACGCCCCCTAGACGTTACTTCCGGTTTTGGCTAACCGGACACGCCCCCTAGACGTCACTTCCAGTTTCGGCTAATCAGAGCCGGCATTTAAACCACAGTGTGCTATGGCTCCACACGCCTTGACAGCCGCTTTATATGCCAACACTCCAGGGTAAGACCTGTGCTACTTTCTCTCCATTCTGCAACATACTTTGTCATATGCGCTGCTCACCTGCAATCCTCTCCTTCATACAGCTCTGCCTACTAGTCCGTATCCATTTCATATTTCCCACATGAGGCTTCACCCATACAAGTTTCAAATAGGTTAGCGTGACTGGCTGCCTTTGATCTCTTATTATTATTGTTTTCTTATTATCATTTATTTCATGACTGTTTTTGGTTCTATCTGTCTTGTTTTTGCCACATGTTCACGTTATGCCTAGCCCTTGTTATGTATAGTTGTTGTATATATCTCACTGCACTAGTACTTTTCATCACCTGTTGACGCCTCACGCTGATTTGTATTTGCTATTTTAGATAGTTTCTGAGGAAGGTCTAAGGACCGAAACGTCAAAAGATTTATTTACGGATCTAGTTTATTGTCAATACTACTTTTCATTGTGTCAATGGTGTTAACAATTCTGTTAAAATAAAATCACAAAAAAAAAAATGTTTTCACTTTAACCCCTAAGTGTGTGCAACAAAATTACTTCTTGTATATGTCTATGGGTCGAAGGACTCTTTTTGTTAGCACCACGCATAATTGTATAGTGTGCGGTACCACTGATCTCTCTAGTATGTTACAGCGGAGACGTAGAGATCTGGTTGCTATGGTGACCACTCCGTAGTAGAACGACTGCCATTAGCTTTAAAGACTCGGCATCCACTGTAATAGAACGGTGGATGTCGGGGAGCGTTTTGGCTGACGGAGCTCGCAGCATCGCCACACTCCTGTCACTGCAGGAAACCAGCAGCGGCAGGAGCATGGTGATACTGTAATTCCGCTCCTCCGCTGCCCTCTTGTAGTCCACATTCGGACTCTAAGACACATCCCCGTTTTCCTCCCAAATTTGGGGGGAAAATAGTGCGTCTTATAGTCCGAAAAATAGGGTAAATATCTTTAAGGAGCAGTGTCAAACACCTTTGCAAAGCCCAGGAGTACAATTTCCACAGCCTCATCTCTGTCCAGACTTCTATTCACCTCTTCATAAAAGTAAATCAGATTAGTCTGACAACCTCTGCTCTTGGTATAACCATGCTGTCTTTCACTTATATTATGTATAGTCACATATTCCTATATTTAATCATTTAAGAGCCCCTCAAACAGTTTCTCCACAATGAATGTTAAACTCACTAGCCTGTAATGACCCGGGGAAGTGCTACAGCCCTTTCTGAAAGGTCACTAGAGAATCCCTAAAAGTTAAGAATAGGAGTAGAGCAATAGTGGGACTGAGTTCTTTAAGTACTTGTTTGTGTAATCCATTTTGACCTGGAGCCTCTCTCGCCTTCATTTTGTTTAGCTTAGCTTGGACCATTTCCATGTTTATCCAGTTTAGTTGATGGCCTAATGTATTACTAGCATTGGTGACGAATACATCAACTACTCCCTTTTCTTCTGTAGACACAGAGTTAAAATCCCATTTAGTAGCTCTGCTTTTTCTTGATCCCCAGTGACCAACTCTCCATTACCATTATTTAGGCGACCTACTTGTTCTGACCTTGGTGTTTTTGCATTTATATTTTTAAGGAATTTTAAAGAATTCATAATAATGCTCCCTCCAGTTGATCCCATAAAAATGGATGGATGACTAGTTATTATTGTAGTAAATTAATAAACCAGAAAGTCTGCCTCAGCCTTCTAGATGGGTACAAATCCAAGAAACCACATTGTGAGAAAATATGTGCGGACACGCTGCAATTTCCAATCACAGAATGTTAATTATACCTATGGAAATGCCAGCAGTCTACCTATAGGTACAATGGAAGCAGAAAATTTCTATGAAAAGCACTGTGGGAAAAACCATGGCAGAAACGCATCGTGGGGTCTTAGCCTCAAAAATGCTCCTCCACAGATAAACCCAAAAATTGGCATCAATCCACAAAATATTGTTAAAAAAAATGTGGATTTATTTTATGTGCACGAATTTCAGCTTCTCACGCAGGATTCTTACTGTAGTAAGATAAGGAAAATGTTTGTTTTCGTACCGTGTTAGCCAGTGGGTAGGGAATATAAAAAACAAAAAACTTGAGAGAGTCTTCAGTAGTTGATACCTTGTTTATTGGCTAACTAATAATGATGAGAGGAGTAATTGAACGTCACTCCTTCTCTGAAATAAATTTCCTGGACACAGTCATCAAGATACAGGACAACAAAATTGAAACATCGCTGTATTGGAAGCTGATTGACTGACCAACCTACTTAAGATGGGATAGCTTTCATCCAAAACACATAAAGAACTCCACTGTCTACAGCCAGGCTATCAGATACCATCACATATGTTCAGATCCTGCAGATAGAGACAAAGACCTTGGGGGCCTCAAAAACACATGACGCAGGGTTACCATCCAAGAACAATTGAAAACCAAATCACCAGGGCCACGAGAATGCCAAGATCAGAGTTATTAAAATACAATACCAAACAGGAAAACAACCAGGTGCCCCTGGTCCTCACATATAACTCACACCTGGAGACACTAAGAGGTATCACATGCAAACTACATCCACTACTACAAAAAGACAACCGTCTAACATCCATATTTCCAGATCCCCCTCTCCTGTGCTACAGACAGCCACCAAACCTCAGGAATATGGTTGTCAGCAGCTCACTGTCACCTCCAACTAACACAGGAACATTTCCATGCTGACAGAAAAGGTGCAAAACCTGCCCCCACATACTGACCACTGACAGGATAGAGATACCAAATTCCAACAGGGAATATAAAATCCTGTAACACACTTAATGTAGTGTTTTCAATAATATGCACCAAATGTTCCACTGAAAATTTGTATGTTGGAGAGATTGGTCAGAAGCTTAGAATGCGGATTAACTCACATTGCCATGTTATTAAAGAACAACGACTGCACCTTCCCATGTCAAAACATTTCAGCAATGAAGATCACAATATCACCAATGACATGAAAATTTTGGTTTTAAGAGTGAATTTTTTAATCCAGAAAAGAGAGAGACAGATTTATGAGTACAAGTTTATGACCCTGCTTCAAACATTGCAGGAAGGGATGAATCTGTCACATGGGTTCAGGGCATCCTACAGAAATCACTGAACTGAGACAGCCATAAGAGACACTCTCTGAACTGATAAGAACATTGCAAACTGATGAATTGTTTATTTGTATGTACCAATAACCAATAACCTTCTTCCACCCTCCCTCCTAGAATTCTATTCCTGAGTGTCCTTTTGTACATAAATATGCATCCTTTAGGAATTGTTTTTAGATATACCTGAAGAAGAAGCCCAGAGCTTAGAAACGTTGTAATCTGTCATCATTATTAGTTAGCCATTAAAAATGGTATCAACTACTGAAGACTCTCAAGTTTTTTGTTTTTTTTTCTAGTAAGATATACAAACAATAGTGACTAAGAGGTGGATCTGGTGTACTACACCAGCCTTAAAATGTAACATGTACTAAATTGGGGGTCTTAGAATTTTCTCAGCATTGTGCTGAATTTGTTTTTTTCTTTTGGGCAGCATTCATACAATCTGAAAGGATTCGGCATTTTACCATGTAACTATTTCTGGGAATAGAGGGTCCCAAGAGATAAATAATGCAGCTCTCAATCACAAATCTGGAGAAGGGTCAAGGCAAGCCCACTTCACCTTTAACATGCTAATACATTATATTTCCATGGCTTATCTTTGCATTTGCACATCTGTGCTGTATTTTCTCCCTCTTGGAACTTTGCTTTGTTACAATATATGGTGTGCTACAGCTATTTTGTTGATTTATTAATGCAATTATATTAATATGTAGGGAAAAAACATAGAAAGAATACTTTCTGAATACAAATGAAAGGAATTTACGGCCAATGAGGAGAAAGCTTTGGGCCAGAATTGAAAATGAATCCCGCGGGGTGAGCTGGCATGGAGACAATATACTGCACATTGCAGGCAGCAGTAGTGTTTGCTATAGGTTTTCTCCACACACTGTCACAGCACAAGGGTTGGCAGGAAACTCACACACATTATAGGTGTGTTCTCTGGAGAATGAAGAGTGACCAAAAGAAATTGTTCTCTTTACAAGGAATTTCAATAGAAAATCAACACAATGCACCACATATCACAGAAGAAAAGTACTTGATAATCTATTAAATGGATACCCCAATATATTATACGGAAGCGAAGCTGAGCTGGGTGCGAAAAACTGGAGGGAGATGTCCAGAAGCCTTTTTTCATCTTTCATGGTAAAGTATAGCTCTTTGGAAAGAGGGAACTTGTTAGTATTTTATTACTGTGCTTCAGGAAACAGGAAACTGCTGGCGGGTTTCCTTAAAATCCCGGGTGTTGCTTGGTATTGTGGGTATTGTGGTTTTAATGTGACACGTGTGCTCCATGTGATGTCCCTTGGTGGTTTTTTACCCCTTGTGAAAGTGTAATATGTTATATATATATATTGTAAGTCGATGGCTGGTCAGGTAATGGAGGGGGTGTACATCTCACCCAGACTACTAAGGTGGGTAAGATGAGAAAACTCCAGAAAGAACGTTTCTCAGCAGATAACTATTGTCTGCTGAGGGTTATTTCAGAGTTCTGGTTACTGGGCTGGGTTCTTAGGAATGGCAGGTAGGTTGGTAGTGGGACCTGTCATTCCACCCTGCTCCAGTCCACACTTTGGGGATGTTCCAGCAGCGTCTCAGCTGTTGAGAGTCTCCTTGTCAAGGAGGCTTAAGAAGTCAGCTCCAACAACAGACTGGGGCAGAGCTTGGCTGGAGAGCTGACAGAGAGGTCATATTTTTGGAGCTGTGTCCTGAATGATTCTACTGGCTTTTTGGATTTCTGTGATTCTAGGTGAGGTAACCTATTCTATGTTTAGTTAGAGCCTAGACAGGCAGGTATTTATTTTTGTATTGTTTCCTTTTGTTGCTGCACTACCTTTTTAAGTGAAAATAAACTCTACCTTTGTTTTGGACTAAAGAAACTGGACGTTTGTGTCTATGCCACCACCACCTAGCAACCCCAGATCCTGACAATATATATATTCCAAAAAAATGAAAACAAGAGACGGGCGGCACCGCCGTGACCTCAATGTATATGCTCGATAATTCAAAGGCAATTACTATCCAAGGGAATACTGAGTGCCCCCGCTGCTTTTCTTTTTCCATTATTTATATATTTATGGTCATTCATATAAATTTATTGTTCTCATCTTAGTTTTACTCCAGTAGTTCCCTCCTACCTACACTGACCATGCTCTAGGTATCTCTGGTATTTATTTAGACTCTTCAAGTCTCCCCAGTTACATTTTTTTTTTGTCCACGTATCCATGTATATTTTTTATTGGATATTAATAAATTTGTATTTATTTTACTTCTGTGTGGGTTTTCTCTGTGCTCCGTCATTCATTGTGAGCCAAAACCTGTAGTGGCGACTTCACAGAGGTAACTTATAATGGAAAGATTTGCATCTGTTCTGCATTTTCAACACTCAGTTGGTTTTGGCACACAATCACTAATGCCAATCACAAACCAGACACTGACCGTGTGAATGGGGCCTAACCGTCATGGAAAATGAATGTTAAAAAGTGACAGTTTGCATGAAGCCTCCATGTCATAAGAGCAGAATTAACAGCCATCTAGGGCTACATCAGCTTTCAATGGGCATTATAAGCATGAACTGGCCAATCTGCAGTGATGTACTGGATAAGACTATTGGCTTGATAATACTATTTTCTCTTAAATAAAGGTTGATATATACCAGAAGCCAAAGTGGAAATGCGGAATTTTAATAAATTGGTTGCATGTCTATATCATAAAGCACAACAGTGAAGAAACTCATTAAAGTCTACCACAGAGCCAAGCATAGCTTTGTTAAATTGGTACTTTGGGCTGAATTAATATGTATCTCACCCAAACTGATATGCATTTGTTTGTCTCATTTTGCTGAGTGTAGAGTGGCAAGTCTCCATATTCAGATGTGATAGAAAGGCTGCGCTATGCCAGCATTCTCAGTCAATTGCACAGAGTAAAGGAACAGTCCCAGGTGACTAATCAAGCGCTGGCAGACCCAGCAACTATCCCGTATCTGCAGGAGATCAGTCAACAAGATGCTGAACTGGTAAGCATTCCTTAAGTCATTCGTGGCTTACGCAAGCAGCGAGCATAACTGAAAACAGAGCAATATGCTCCAGGTCTTTAGGGATGCAAATCCCCTTATTAAATGTCCGTCTGAAACTCGTCTATAATGGATTAAAGCTGCAGTAGGCTTTACTTACAAATATACCAGTGATCTAAACGCTAGCCGAACTAAGTGCGATTTTAAGAGATAACCAATATGGCTTCTGGGATCCATTGTTATTGATTACCTTGATTTTGCTACCTCTGCTATGAAATATGGTGCTATGAGTATTTTAAGAGCTATTGGCTAGAGGATGGGATATGAAATTAAATTTGTCCTCAACACCCCCATGAGCATATGTTAGGAGACTTACTGTTGCCAAAGTAGAAGAGAAAAATGACATGCCAAGTCTTAGCTTTCAATTTTTATTCATTTACTTACATTGATGTCTCAGTTATAACTGGTATATAACTTCACCCTTAGGGTCCATTAATACAGAGTAAACGCGTACTCATTTTTGCAGAATACACGTGTAAAGAATACACATGTAAAAATAAGACTCCCTTTGACTTCAATGGCATTTTACACATGTATTTTGACATGTATTTTGACGTGGTTTTTTTTTACACATGTAAAAAAATGTAATTGAAGTCAATAGGAGTCTTATTTTTAGACGTGTATTCTTAACACGTGTATTTTGCCAAAATGAGTGCGTGTTTACTCCGTGTGAATGGACCCTTAGGGTGCTGCCACCTAATGATCTGAACACAGTTTTAACTGCTCTCACTTCTGGGGTCACAAGTGCTTTTACTTCTAAGTAAGTACAAACATGAATAATTACTGTCTATATCTTAATAATGGTCTCAATAAAGGGAGTCTGTCATCAGAACGCAATATATGAACTCCACAGATAGGTTAGTGTCAACAGAATCCAAGTAACCCTAACCTATCTATGAGTGGGCTGGGTTGATTTGCTGGGTTCTGGTGATAGACTCTTTTTATTAAGGCTGGTAATGCGATATAGCCAGTAATTATTCATGTTTCTACTGACTTACAAGTAAAAGCACTTGTGGCCCCAGAACTTAACTGTATTCAGAATACTTTGTGGAATAACCCTGAGGTGTTATTCACATGTTAGAGTTTCATTAGTATTTTACATAAGTGTTTTCAAGCCCAAACAAGGAGAGGAGACTACACAAACATTAGGTATGAAGAGGTGACACACTATACCTTACACTGGGTTCACACTAGCGCCCACTCTACGTTTTCAGGTGTCCATCTTCTGCCGGCAGAAGACGGAAACCTGTCAGACCGTGTCCGGCCATGAGCGCCTGTGTGCTCTCCTCGGCAAAACCGTTTTTTTTAAACTGGACACAAAGTCCTGCATGTCCGACGGTTTCGCCACGGAGAAAACAAAAAGCTCACCGGCGCTCACGGCCAGACACTTTTCAAACCCATTCATTTGAATGGGTTTGAAAAATGCCTACAGTTTTCAGTTTCTTGCCCAGTTTCGGGCAGGAAGCGGAAACCTGCATAATGGAGACCTAGTCATCATAAGTATAGTGATACCTCATAGTGTCCTGTTCAGCAAGCAGGGAGGGGGGATGACAAATGCAGGAAGTGAGAAGAAGAGGCAGCAGGCAAAGCTGCTGAAACAGGGAGATAGGAAAACCCCTTCAATTAATTTCAGTGTTTAATTTACTTATATGGGAATGCACCTACACCCCCTATTGACAACCATTCTAGATGCATCCACTTGCATAGTGTGTCACCATCCTAAGGTGCATTCACATGGAATCATAAATTGCAGTTAAGGTGGGGGCCTCACGATTTGCCGTGGTGTAAACGCCATAGAAAAAAAAAGCGGAATTTTACATTCACAGCCAATGGGATGAAATTCTAGTGAATCCCATCCCTGTTTGGGGAAAAACATGTCTATGCTGCACTTTTTTCCCCCCTCTGTTATTACTATGTTTACTACATGGCCATTATTCACTGCCACGTCCGTGCACTTCTACAGGCACACACGGCTATTTTTCACTGACATTATGTCCACGAAAAAGAGCACTGTCATGTGCAAGAGGCCTAGAGTTGAGACCACATATTGCAGAAAAACTTATTTTTTTTGTTGCAGATCTTGCTGTTTTTTCTTTTTAACCAAAGCCAAGAGTGGCTTCAAAAGGAATGAGAAATATAAAAAAGTTCTTATCAGTTCTACCTTCTGATAAACGCACTTCTGGCTTGGCTAAGAAAAAAATAGCAAAGGGAGCCTTCACATGGAGTAAACGCTCCGCTTATTCTGAATGTAAACTTGTTCAGAGTGAGTGGCATTAAAACAGATCCCATTGATTTCTATGGGTGCCGGCATATGCGCGCTCTCCATTGTAATCAATGGGAGGCTTTTTTACCTATTGCTTTCTATGTGATACGTGCATATGCCGGTACCCATAGAAATCAATGGGATCTGTTTTAATGTCGCTCACTCTGAACGAGTTTACGTTCAGAATGAGCGGCGCGTTTACTCCGTGTGAAGGCTCCCAAAATCTGAAACAAAAAAAACACAACTTTTCCACATGTTTCCTCAGTCAAGGGCTGAGTTTACACAAATGGGTTTACACATGGAGTTTTTAATTGCAGTTCTGAGTAACACTTCTCTACTATACCTGTGCACCATTTGCTGGCTTTTTAGTTAGTGTACATGTTAAACCCGGCTGCACACGGCCATTTGTTAATCAGTGATCGTGAATAAACGGCACAAGTGGCGCTCAGGCGACACACGGATATCACCCAAGTTTTGCCCATGCACCAGCCCTGCTTCCGTGTTCCCTTTTTTTCAATGAATAAGAACCGCAGAAGCAGGGACACAAAATTGGACAGGAATAGGATCAGTTCCATATTTTGTGCTCGGACTGGCAGCCCACACACAAGACTGTGTAATTCACGGTCATGTGTATGGGCCCATAGAAATAAATGGGTCATTCTGCTATCTGGGAACAACCTAGATAACACACTGACTATTCATACGGTTGTCTGCCAGGGGGCTAAATGTATAGTAACATGCGCTAGGCACTATTGTAATTAAAAATTGATGCAGTGCACCAGTTAAAAAAAAAAAAAAAAAACATGTACACCCAGCCTCAAAACTACAATATCAAAGTAGGAGATAAGAGATGTATGTCGACTCTTATTTTCTGATTTATAGTGAATCTGGAAATCAGAATAGGTCTCATTTATTGAAGACTAAACCTTGACGTTTATTAAAGTTATACAAAATAAAACAAGTGTATGTGAACAAAACCCAACAGTGGAGTTCTGTCCTATTCAGATTTTTAGCTTCACTTTTTCCTATGCAGTTTAAGGCTGAGGCCCACGTGGCATTTTACAGGCACTGCAAAGTGTAAGGAATTCTAGAGAATCCCATCCACACAATGCAGGAAAATATGTGCAGCGGGCATGCTGCGATTTCCAAAATCGTTGCAGTTTTGGAAATCGCAGCATTGTGTATTATACCTACAGAACTGCTGGCAGCTTCCCTATAGGTATAATGGTAGCAGAACGTCTATCGAGGAAACCTCTGCTGACTTTGTGTGGATAAAGCGCAATGCTATGTGGGGCCTTAGCCTGAAACTGCACATTACTGCACTGTGTGAATGTACCCTATTTTGCACCTGTTCTTTATTTTCGATGTGCTGATGTTTTTCTCTTACAATGCAAAACACTGATACTAGTATTCTGTTCTGTATTTTACATCAGTATTTAAGCCAAAAACAGGACTGGGTCCAGCTTCAGATTTTTTTTGCACAATCTGTTTTGCTTGGTCTTATAAATATTGATGAAAAATTCTGACCAACATACTGAGTTAGCCTAAGGATTCAAGCAGCCATATTGCACTGTACAAACTCCACCAACCTCACATGGAGGCATACACAAGTTTTTTTTACTGTTGGATTCTATACATACTGCACTTTTAGGAGCCTGCATGGCAACACAGTTTGACAATTTCAGTATTAGCAATATATACAGCTATACAGAGCATACCGTATTTTTTGGACTATAAGACGCAGAAAGGCGGATGCCGGGGAGGGTTAGACGCCGACACAGGTGCCGGGGCCTGCAACATCGCTACGCTCCTGCCCTGCAGGAAGCCAGCAGCGGCAGGAGCGATGCTGCTATTCCGCTCCTCCTATGGGGCATAATACTGTGTGCAGGGGCCACTATTGGGCATAATACTGTGTGCAGAGGCCACTATTGGGCATAATACTGTGTGTAGGGGCCACTATGGGGCATAATACTGTGGACTGGGGCCACTATGGGGCATAATACTGTGTTCAGGGGCCACTATGGAGCATAATAGAGCACCCAGGAATGCGGGGAGGGGGTTGGTCGGCCGAGGTCGCCAGTGTCGGTTGGGGGGGGGGAGCTTATGTCAAAAGTTTGCCATGGGGCCCCGACATTCCTAGTTATGCCACTGGGGTTATCCATTTTCTGATATTGAAGGCCTATCCCTAGATCTGCATGACCAGTTTGCCGTTTACTTTTATGGAGCTGTCAGGACTTTCTGTCCTATCGTCCTCCTGATTGCTGGGTGGCCGGGCACTTGGGGGTCAGGGATCGGACACTTATCCCCATCTTCCATTTGCTTTCATCTATCTAGCAAAATGTAATGTCCATTGTACTGTTGCTCTGACAGACTTACAGCAGTACTGTGAAATTTCCCTCAGGGAGATGCTTTCCAAGCTATTTAATTTCAGTCTTATCTAGAAATAATCGCGGTATATAAATGAAGCGAAACCATCGGCTTCACTTCACAATTCTCTCTGCAACATAATTGAAATTAATCTGACATGCTAAATATTTGTGTCAACAGATATGCCCTATTGCGGTGATCACTACATGTGAGCTGAATCCTTTCTGCATACACATAACTGATCTTATCTCAGACTGCCATCTACGGTATGCTATTTATATACTGCTGACATATTGCTGCATAGAAATACTAATAAAATCAATATCATCTACACTGATTTTAGTATGTAAATTCAACATACTTATACTTTGTAGGAAGGAGACGCACATATCTAGCAGGATCGCTGAGCTGATCAATATGGATTTTTCACTGCACCATCTCTGTTCAGCGCCACCAGACACCAGAAGGCCAGAAAGTAATGTGATGCACTGTCTGACACCATTAGAAGCATGCACATTGAGTCCAATATAACCATATACATGTCCCTCGATACACCCATAACAACCACTGCTTTCAGAGAACAATGGAAAGAAAGTAGAAGTTGAGAACCTGTTACAGGACAATTTTATCTTTGCTGCATTAGCATAACATCCTGAGGACAGGTGGACTCAATGTCGTATGCAGTGATGGAACGTAACTGTCCCCAATGAATATATTCAGTGCTGAACACATTGGATAGATTTATCAACCCCAGACACAGAGACATGCTCATGTTCATTCCTTTTACCAAGGAATCTTAAGGCTGTCTCTGTGTTTGTGAAATGTCACCTGCAGTAGCTTTTATGACACTTTTAAGGAAGGCTCACAGCAGTCACTTGTAACATTTTGTAGCAGCAGAATAAACAAGTCACAAGATTTAATTTACATTTTGGGGCAGATTTATGAAACTGTCTAAGGGCCTGTACACACAGCAGAAAATAAAGAGGAACTCAGACAGACTTCCACGCTGATTAGATCCAGATGAATGGTTCTGATCAGTCGGGTGCCTAGTGTCACAGGTTCTGTGGCTGATCAGCCACGAAATCCACAGCTAGATCAGGGGACACATTTTTTCAGTGTACTGGTTTGACTTCTTCCCCCCATTGAAAATAATGCAAGGTGGATTCAGGATGCAATTCCTCCATGTGAATATGTCCTAAAAGAAAGGCTGCCTTTGTTGCTCCTAGCAACCAATCACAGCGCAGCATTCATTTTACAATAGGATTCCGATCAATAAAAGCTGTGTTGTGATTGGTTGTTAAAGACAAGAAAGACTTTTTCTTTTAAGGGTAATATCTCTGATTAAAGGTGAGACTTATTAGACCATGCATTCCCTGCTAAGAGTTCTGGGTAAGGAGGAGCTTTCTAAGAAGAAAGAAATTCAATTTTTGTCTTAAGTTTTAGCTAAAGTCTGAACAAGGGGGCAGATAAACTGAGAAACGTGTACCATAACTCTGGCATCATTTCTAACAGTTTCTGCACCTCGTATAATAGGTATTTAATATGGGTAATACAGGGGGGGGGGGGGGCAAAAGGTATGAACCGGTTTTAAAGGGATATAAAACAAAAACAACTCAACTTACAGAAATTATGTTTATATTGCTTAATTCAGTTCAGAATCTAGTTTTTTTACAGTAAGTTTTAAAGATGATATCAGGAAGATGGCAGCCGTCAGCAGCAATACACTCTTGACGGCGAATTCTGAAGTTTTCAACAGCTCTTCTGCACATTTGGATGGGTATTGCCGTAACTTCCTCCCTGATTCTGTCCTTAAGTTCTTCCAGGGTATGTGGACGATTTTTAAAAACCTTTTCCTTTAGGTACCCCCAAAGGAAAAAGTCACAAATGCTCAAATCTGGTGAGCGCGCAGGCCACTCCACGTCACCCCTCACAGAGACGAGGCGCTGGGGGAACATTTGCCTCAATCTCGCCATTGAAATCCTAGCAGTGTGGGATGTGGCCCTGTCCTGTTGGGAGACACTTTAATAGCATTTCTTACCAGGATGACATTTTGAGGTGTTCTTACTGTTCTGGGTCTTCCAATTGCCGAAGGAGTTGCTGTTGAACCAGTTTTTTCCAATGTCCTAGCCCAATGTCTAATTGCATTACCCCCAGGGACGTTACCCCCAACAGGGATATTGAAGTGAAGTCAGAAGGCCCTCTGCGTGGTAATAACAGAACAGCTATTTTGAAAAAAACGTCCTCACAGCAAACCCACGATGCTCTCCCGTCCCGCCCCTCTTCCCACCACCACTACAGGCTGAGCACTAGCCGGTCAAAACCGGTTCATACCTTTTGCCCCACCCTGTAGTATGGCATAAAGCAGAAAGGGGTTAAAGATTACCTGTCAAAGAATTTTGGGACACTAAACCACCCACATGTCCTTATGAATTTAGGCCAGTTGCAGTTGTCACAAAGCATGCCTAGAAAACTTTTCCATATCCATTCCTGTACACGGAAATTTAAAATATATTTACAGGTATAAGAATCTTGAAAACTCCAAGAAAATTATTTTTGCAGAATTTTGGATTAAACACAAAAAACAATATAAGGCCAGGGCTGCATGTAGCATAAATGCCACAATTTGGCAGTGGCAGAAACACAACAGCAAAAATCACATTTTTACAGCACCCTCAAAATGGATGGCATTCTGGCTAATCTCATCCACACATTGCAGAAAATTATATGAAGGACATTATGCAAGCCGTTGCGTTTTTGTAAATTGCAGTATGTCAATTATAAATACAGAAATGCTGGTGGTTTCTATATAGGTATAATGGAAGCAGAACGTCTACAGAAGAAAATTCTGAAGACTTTTTGCGAAAAATGCTGTGGAAAAAATGCAATATGATTCCATCACAATCTTCTCCGTCTTTTCCACAGGGTTGTTTTGCAGCAGCGCACTATGTGGGGCCTTAGCCTAAATTTGCTATTGCTGGAATCGTACCAACCCATAGAATACAGGTGACATGTCATTTTGTCTGCACAGTGAACTCCATAAAAACAAAGCCCATAATAACGTCACACAAGCACAGTTTTTCTCGAATTCCACCCCATTCAGTATTTTTTTTCAGTTCCCCAGTTCATTGTACAGAATATTAAATGGTACCATTACACAGTAAATATATATCCTGTTAAAAGTAAACCCTCATATGGCTTTGTGAATGGAAAAAAAGAAAAGCTATAACTTTTGGAAAACAGGGAGTCAAAAGTGAAAATTGAAAAATGGCTGTATTTGTCAATTAAGAGCCACATAATGGGTTAATACAGTTCCAGTATGGGTTTTCTGTGAAACCTTGTGAAGCATTTTCAGTGGTTTCTGTGAATTTGTGAATATTCACCTTTGGTCTAACTGGATCACGCTGGATTTTTAAGCTCTGTTCACATCTACATCATTAAGGATGGTCTTACACGACCGTAATGTAAGTCCGCAAATGGTCCGCAATTGAGGGTTTTCAATTGCGGACCATTTGCGGACACATTATATTCAATGCAGCCTCTTACACCACCGGATATTTTATCCGTGGTGTGGCCGGGCCGCAACCGTGGTCCGCAATTAATAGGACATGTCCGTAATGGCCGTGAATTGCGGCACTGCACGGACTTGTCCATAGAACTCTATGGGCGAGTGCGGCAGGACAAGGACATCTGCGGAGCCTATGTTGCCGATCAGCAACTAGTGTTGCTGATCAGCAACTTGCGGACCGTACATTCAATATGGTCGTGTAAGACCAGCCTAAGTCCACTCATAATAGAAACCAGGATGCAATGCCGGATCCTTTACATAATGGACACCAATGGCACCTGTCATACCCATTGACTGTTATACAGTTATTTTGCCAGAAAAAAGTCACATGTGATGAACATGTAGCAGAGGCTCTGCTACATGTGTGAACACAACCTTATGTAAAAGTGTTATCTCTATGACTGTTTGGGAAAATGTCCTTCAAATCTATTTTTAGGTAAATTTATATAATATATTGAGAAAACCAGCTGCTAAAATCCATGAATGTGCTTATTCACCTTGGCCAGATGTCATATGCACTCTTTGATGCTATCACAGGCTGTATTGTTATTCACTCCTCGTACAGGCACTAATAGTAACAATAGGTTTTCACTGTGACATTACCAAAAGCTTTAGGCTCTGTGTGGGCATTGCAATCCACACAGCAACATATTCATCTTTAGAAATATACAAATAATAAGAATATGAAATTGTATTATGCCTAACAAATATCTAGTAACAAATTGTAGGCATCGTGGTTACAGTGAGATTGGATAATGCCAGGGCAATATGTATTGAGACTTCTCCATGCAGATGTTGTGCTTGGATCTGCTGTTCTGTAGACCTTTCAACATCCTTTCTCTGTTCTATATCTACCATGATATCTATAGAATGAACGTATCTTATGGCTGTCATTATCTACAGGTATGTACGGTAAATATTCATGTTGTAATAAATATGAGCTGGTCTTTCAGGCTCTCATGATAATTAGTATTTGGACAATTAGGTTACAACAATAAGGTTAAGAACACAAATTCAGGTTTTTGATGCCGTTTTTGAATGCGTGTATCATAAAGGGTGAGAATATATAAAGGACAGATGGTACTGTCTCCTTTTTCAATTTACTCCTGGTTTTAGCTTCAAAAACTGCATTGACAGCCCCGAGTGTGTATCCTTATCCCAAGAATTCCATTTAAAATCATTAAATTCCTATCATGGGCACATAAAACAGCTTTAAGACCCTGTCAGCCACTTCAGTGTTTTAAAATCCTTTAAGTCTCTTTAGACTTGTCGGCTCTTTATTTTTATGATTTCCCCTAAGACCGGTGTCCCAGGATTTAACCTTACCATCACAGGGAGAGAGAAGGAAGAAAACAAGATAATTATCATTTCACACGTGAAGCACTGGAAAACTGGTGACCTCCGCATAACACTGAATTTCCAATAAGGCGTTGGTGGATGGTTGTAATGCTTGTGAAGACATGCTTAGAGGAGGAAGCGCAAGGAAATTTTTCCTATGTAACATTTGAGCCTGGATTTATGGAAAAGAAAAAACTCAGCAAACCAGAGAGTTAGTCAATCTAATCTTAATTTCCTAGATAAAGCAATCTTTAGACAGGACCGGGCAGTCTGACACTGGGAATGGGAATGCATGCCCACGCTCATTTTACTGTATGCTAATTATGGTAAATGCCAAGGTGACATATTTTATCATTTTCACAATCTGAGTTGTATATTACACAATTTCATTGAACAGAGTGAGATGTCATTGCATCTATATCACCTTATATGTTTTTATGGGTCTAACAAGTGGAACTGCAAATGTCATATGCTCTCCTTAATGATAGAGAAAAGTCCTAGTGGCATATAGATCACAGAACTATAGCCTGTAAGGGTTTCATCTTGCAAATATGACTCCTCTATGGTATGTTTATCATGTTTTAAATGCATCTTTTAGGGCTTATTTACACTACCATGTCCTGTTTGTGCAACACTGTCCATATGTTGGTTTCCTAGACTTACTGTCAGAACAGTACCATGTGCTATTCATAATCCTGGTGTTTAATTGGAAGGGGATTGAAACAGGGCCCCCCTAAGGAACTAGGGCCTGAGTGTAACTGCTACCTCTGCAGTCCTATAGTTAATCTTCTGGCCCTGGAATATAGGACAGATAGATATTGAAGTTGAATCTGGGCCCATGTGCTTGTGAAAGACTAGAGTTCCTCTTCCATAATAGAGGACACCATTACAATATTAGAACATTTTCAGGGCCCAGAAGCATATTGTGTCTGATCCCAGAAACTTCAAGTTATACTTACAGTATGTACCCCATATCATTCAGATTTTTTTTGAGTAGATTGTGAGACTCATATAGGGCTCACGATGTACATTTTTCCCTATCAGTATATCTTTGGAGTATGGGAGGAAATCCACGCAAACATACAAACTCCTTGCAGATGTTGTTCCTGGTGGGATTCAAACCCAGGACTCCAGCACTGCAAGGCAGTAGTGCTAACCACTGAGCCACCTTGTTGCCCCAATAGCATTCAGATTCTTATACAAAAAAAAATAGAATGAAATCATCAGAAATAGACAACTACTTGTAACCTTAGTTACTTTGTGATCAAACTGTTACAAAATAACTGTACAACAAAAAAAGATATAAGAAAAAACCCATTGAGGCACATTTATCAAGACTGGCATATTGTATGACATTCTTAATCCATTTATGCTGGAGGTTGAAATTTTTGAGTTGTGTGCTATGAGGCTGCCGTGCCAATAATGGAACTCTAGGTATAAACGGATTAATAAGGAGCCCGACAGATTTATGAAAAGGCTGCGGCTTCATCAAAGATGGGTTGGACATCCCTGCGACAGAAGGTTTCCATCCCACTTCACCCACATTAGTTTTGTGTTAAAAGCAAGGCATGGATCTGGGCTTATGACACACGAAAGAACTTTGAGGGCCACAATATTATCCCTCTATGCCAGAAAACTAGCAGAGAGGGATGTTTGAATTCCCTCAATGTATGTACATACAATAAAAATATATCATCAAATGTAAACAGAAAATAAGGTAAGTTTCACAGGTAAATGGGTCAGAAGTCAAATCTGAGGTCAAATTTGGGGGCTGCATTTTTTGCATTTTACTACAGTAATCCTATGACACTCATATTGTGACAACCTAAGTCTACATGCACATGAGCATGGGTCTATGAGAAAACAACCCAAATGGGTCATGGATGATGCCCAAACATTTCATTAATGAACACAGGCTGTAAAGAAAACAGGAATAGAACCTGTTCCAAGCACTGCCCATGGGCTCACGACCCCCTAAACAGATCCCTTATAATACATGTATTGGGCCACATTAAAATAATGGGTCAATGCTCTTGCCGTTAAAAACACAGCTAGCCTGCTGACAAAGCACATGTTAGTGTGCCTGGGGCTGACTGTTAGAAAAGTATAACTTATTCAGCTGACACGAATATTGAGATTCTACTAGAAAAATACAAATATGCTGAATCTGAGGTCCTACTTGTAGCCTACATTACAGAGTCCCTCAAAAATCATATACAAGGTAGCACAGTATGCAGCACTATTTCGTGAATTCATTTAAAAAAAAAAAAAAATTTTAAATAGAAAACAAAACTAGAATAAGTGGTGGAGACAGGGGCATAACTAGAAAAGACTAGGTCTAATAGCAAACTTTTGACCACCACACAGCATAGTACCCCCTTTCATGGCCCCCACGCGGTACAATGCCCCAGATACACACACTATAATGTCCCATAGTGGCCCCTTCATCAAGTGCAATGTCTGAAAGCGGCCCCAGACAATACAATGTCCCATAGAGGCCCCTTCACACAGTATAATGTCCCGTACCAGCCTCTCCATAGTGGCCCCTATATTCAGTATAATGTCAGTATAATAACAGCATTTTTAGTTCAAATGTATTAGGTCCAAATGAAATTGCCATGAGAACCTCACGATACAAATCTGCTTACAGCTGCTCAAAATAAGAAGTAAGGTCTGTGGACCGCAAAATCACGGCTGCAAAATAACGCGCCGTATACGATCCCGGCTCCCATTGAAATGAATGGGAGCATTTTGAGCACGTCATCTGCCGGCACGTGTATACGTGCCAGATTGCGCTCCACTTTCCTCCGTGTGAACTTACCCTTAGGCTGCCTTCACACGGAGTAACGCCGGGCATCTAAAAATCCTCATTCACAACTGTACACGCGAGCGCTGCTGAACACTTCACATTCACTTTAATGGGAGCGCTCGACTTTACGAGGGCTCCCATTGAAGTGAATGGGAAGTGTTCGGGAGCCGTCCGCAGCGCTCGTGTGTAAGGCTGTGAATGAGGATTTTTACATGCCCGACGTTACTCCGTGTGAAGGCAGCCTTAGAGTTGGTTGATCAACAGCCCTACATTTCCAGCAAAGGAAAATAATGACATCACAGGTGGGAGGTTGTAGGAAATATTTTGGAAAGGGTGAGGTCTAGGGTCCATAAATGTGATGAAGTTCATGATTTCAGGGTCAGACTCTTTAGAGCTAATGTGAATTCTTTTACAGACTTAAGCAGGTCTGTATTTTTATTCTCCTTTTATTTCACATTGTTGTATTTATTTGTCTTCTTTATTCCATCTTTTTATTTTTAAGCACCGTACCTTTCTTTACTCACGTTAAATCTAAAATCTAAATTGCTGCAGCATTAAATAACTTACAATGAAATCTGTTCCTTTAAGACAAATAGATTCTCATTTTCTGAGGAAATAAATAACAGAAAACAAATCAGAACATCTCTTTCTGAAATAAAATTCATGTATGCAAAGGTGAAGAAAATATAAGCAATAAAAAGTCAAGGTCAGTTCTTTTCTGCTTGTGAATGTAATGCTGGGGGTAAATGTTAAAATTCAATAAAATTAAAGAATTCAGTTCTTCTTACGTGATGGCAGTAGCACAGCAGACAGTCAGCTTACTATGTGAAAATTGCCATGTACAATATGAAAACATCTTTGCTGAACAGAAGAGACAAAATACGAGTCAAAATATCTGACTTTTGGCAGCAAGACATCACACTTGTCAGATCAACTGAGTGTAACTTTCATTTACAGGGATTTCTGGAGAGCGTGACATTGGCATACTTGTCTTGCCATGTTCGATTCATGTTTTTGTTAAACTGATTCATTTCTTTTTGTTTAATACAAACAAGTCAATAGACATGTGCGGCATGACTCGTAGCACGAAAGAGGCATAGATCAATCCAAAATGTATCCAATCAGTAGCCAATGGAGGAGTAGGAGAACTAAGAGCCAACGGCCAGCCAAACTAAACATACAAAACCCCCATTATAGTATCCAATATGCATCCAAGATGTTTTATGTGCTTATATTTCTATAGATTGTGTCTACATTCCTACATAAATGGTCCATCCATTAGAGACGTGCAGCAGAGATAGAGAGCTATTAATACTGTGGGCTAGGATGATAAACCATTTGGGCGCATGCTTCTATTTGTACTCTTTAACTGGATAGCTTTTACCTTGTGAGAATACGTGATGCCACTATTTCGGTAGTAGATTTTTTTTTTCTAGAGTGGTGACTTAGTTTAGCTTTAAGAATCACTCCAGAGTATAATATGGGCAAAAGTCTTGAGACAGACACAAATTTTGGTTTTCACAATTTTGCTGCTTCAGAGCATTTAGATCTTTTACACTGCGTTCATATCAGCACCGTTTTGTCCGTCAAAAGACCAGAAGATCAAAGAAACAGGCAAAAATGTATACATTCTATGAAGGACACAAACAGAGCCCAAGCGTACCCATTGACTTTATAGAGGTCTGTTGGGTGTTCATCGCGTGTCCCCTATTTTTAAGTGAAATCACCAGATGAATAAATTAAGGTAGGCTTGCAGCCCTTTTTCATCTGGCAATTCATGTTGGATCTAAGCTGGATGGACATCTGGACATATGTGAACTTAGCCTTAGTCAGATGTTTCTATAGTATACTGAAGCACAATTATAAGCATTTTATAAAGTTTTTTTAAAATTTTTATTGACAGATACATTAAATGTATGCAAAAACGTAATATTTATAGTGTTAGGTCCCATTCACACGGAGTAACGTGCCGCGTGACCTGGCACGTATATGCCGTGTGAGATTTTGCGGGCCGTACATGCTACCATTGATTTCAATGGGAGCGTGGATCGTAAACACTGTGTTATTTTGCGGCTGCAAAATCACAGCCACAAAATAACGCGGCGTTTACGATCCACGCTCCCATTGAAATCAATGGGAGTGTGTATGGCCCGCAAAATCTCACACGGCGAATACGTGCCAGGTCATGCGGCACATTACTCCGTGTAAATGGGCCCTTAACCCCCGTTTTTCAAGACTTTAAGGTTATGTTTGCCCACCCGCTTTTTGAAGGCCTACCTTAGGTTTTCTATAGGATTAAGACTGTGGGTGTTTCTTGGTGATGGACCCAAAAATTTATTTGGGGGATGTTTAGATACCATATTTTATTCATGGCACTGTTCTTAGGTACATGAATGGTCAAAGGATGCTTTGCTGTTGACATAAGATAGGGTTAGAACTACGATTCCAGCCCAACAGAGAACTTCCACCTGGAGTTCTGCAAATACCTGCTCCATGTCCATCGCAACACCTCCAACATGGCCTGCAGGGCTGAGCTAGGCAGACTCCCCCTATGGCTCACCATATAGAAGAGGGTGCTAGCTTTCCAGGCACACATCCAGGGGAGCAAGCCCGACTCCTACCACCACTAAGCTTGGCTAAGCCACCGGAGCAAACCAGACACTCACCAACCAAATAGCCAACCACCAAACCAAAAACACCAACAGACGATAGCCAAGGCCGAAATAAAGGCGACCACAGAGGCAAACAGAGAGCGGTACATTGAAGAATGGAGAAATGAAATAAATAACTCCAAGAAACTCACCATGTACCAATCCCTACAAAGAGACTACACCATGGCCACCTACCTGGAGAGAATACGCCACCCCAAACACAGACAGACACTGAGCCGGTACAGACTGAGCGCCCACAACCTAGAGATAGAGATGGGACGATACAGGCAGACGTACAAGCCACGGGAGAACAGACTGTGCCAGCACTGTGACCAGGGGGCCCTAGAAGACGAGACCCACTTCCTGCTACACTGCACCAAATACTCAGCTGTGAGGGCCGTCTACTACCAAAGACTCTCTGCCCACATCCCAGACTTCATACCTGCAGACGAGAAGAGGAAACTCTACATTCTACTGGGAGAAGAAGAGGCCACTGTGGAGATCGCTGCCCAATATGTGTCCAGCTGTCACCAAATAAGAGAAAGATGAGACTCCACGGACTGTTATATTTATCCCAATACACCCGCCCCATCCCCATCCCCCCACCCACCCACCCCATATAGCGGTCACCAACGAAGAGGAAGATGAGACTCCACGGACTGTTATACCACAAACCAACCGCCCCACCCCACCTCCCCATATAGCGGTCACCAACTAAGAAGAAGACGAGACTCCATGGACTGTTATACCCCAAACCACCCCCCCCCCATACCCACCACTCACCCTCCCGAATCCAACCCCCCCCACACACACACACACTCTACTAGCTTTGGCAATGCCAAATGTCTATTCGGACGTGCCAATAAAGCTTTTTTGATTTGAATTGATTTGATTTGATGATAGTGCTCTTCTCTTCTTCTTCAGACAGTCACTCAGATACCTGAGTCTGAAGAGAGCTTCATCAGAGACAATAACTTTACCCTAGTCCTCTGCAGTCTGGTCGCTGTACCTCCTGTTTTGTAAACTGCAGTCCTAAAGTGGCTTGAGGTTTACAAGAGTTAGTTGCAGGATAGGTTTTAACCAGATCGGTGTCTGCAGATATTGATCTAGTTAAAAGTAAAGCATGTATTAATGGCACCCCCGGGGCTGGGTCCCACAGAGTCAGTGGACCCAGGGCAGCAAGAGCTTACAATCAGAGCAACAAAAAAGTGTCTTTACTATATCTCTGGTAAGGAAAGGGCGTTTTCTGGAGATGTTTTTGAGGTGGAGGTGACATGAGCGTGTGAGTGATTGAATATGGGGGGTGAAGGAAAGGTCAGAGTCAAACACAACCCCAAGGCTAGGCATGCTGCCTAGGAGTTATAGTAAGGCTGGAGACTACAATGGATATATCAGGGACAGATCTATTAGATTGTGGAAACAGTAGTAGTTCAGTCTTAGAAAGATTTAGTTTCAGATAGAGCAAAGACATGATATTTGAGACAGCAGAAAGATAGTCACTGGTGTTCTGTATTAGTGCAGGGATGACGTCACGGGAAGATGTGTATAATTGGGTGTCATTAGCGTCATAAAGATGGTACCAGAAGCCAAATCTGGCAATGGTTTGTCCAATGGGGGCTGTGTAGAGAGATAAGAGCAGGGGGCCTAAGACCAAGCCCTGAGGAACCCCAACAGCAAGGGAAAGAGGGGAAGAAACAGAGCCCGCAAATGATATACTGAACATGGACACTGAGGACTGTGAATGGCGTCTGCACCTTGGGTGTGAGTAAGGAGTGAAAAGTTTAATATAACTACAATTGATTATTGTTTCATCTGTTTTACCTGTTTGAAGAAGACTTTGGATTCTGGAAAATGCCACTGTAACATTCTCTCCTTGTTGTCTACAAACTATTCTTGTCATGTGTTCTGTTTTCCATTCTCTTTAAAACAATAAACACATATTGAAACAGAATAGATTTCCCAGCACTAAAGCCTATAATTCAGCATTGTGTAGTGGAGATTATGTTTCTGAATGTGTGACTTTTCATATTTGGCTGAAATGTCTCTTTAATGACCCATGATTAAGGACTGAGTGCAGTGGGCTCTTTTTATTTTCTTGGTTGCTGCTTTCAGACTTTTTAGAGAACAAACATTCAATTCATCCCCATTCTCAGAAAAACTGTAAGTGTAAGATGATGACACAAATAATGTCTTAATCACACAAACAATTGTCTTAATGAGTGCTTATGACAGATAACTGTATATGTGAATACTGCAATCAAGCTCTTTCTCTTCTCTTCTCCATTGCAACCAAAATAACAGAGGTTTGAATTTCTCTTCACACCTGAAATCAGTTAAATTGTTGCAATGCTGCCTCGAAGAAGACACAAGTTGTTTTTTCCCTTTTTTTGTTTACAGGTGCATTATATAACTCCAGCTTTAGCCTTGTTAGGATAAAGCCAGCCAAATACATTAGATATGTACTGGCCAGACCCACCACTTTTGACAAGACTGGTCAACCTTGCGGTCACAGATGTTAGGGGAAATAAAGATCAAGATTGGATTTCAATTGCCTGATCCTTATGCTCTTGTGCAGGTAAATCAGACATGTCTTACAGCAGTTTTCTCCTCTCTCCAAGCTGAGTGTACATGTGTATCTGGAAGTAAAGCAAGATGTCTTATGTATATGGTCAGCATCGGGATGGACCCTAGTCCTGCTAATAGCAAAAATCAAAGAACAAGATTAGCTAAATATCAATCATCATCTATTCCTAAGATTAAATTGAAATATGTTTAAGGCCAGGCCCCATGTGGTGAATCCCATCCACACATTGCAGAATAATCTGTGCAGTAGAAATGCTGCATGCCAATTATACCTACAGAAATGCTGGTGGTTTCCCTATAGACAGAAAGCAGAAAGTCCACAGGCTTTAGCCTATAGAAGTTTGCACATACAGATACTCTTTTTGATTAGGAAGAAATTGTTACACTCAATTTACAGGTGTTCCAACAATGCCCAGGTTACTGCTGCTTTCTGCTCCTATGTGTCACTCAGGTAATATCCGCCACAGCCAGTACTAAGCAGCATACTGTATATTAACATGAATGTCACAGAAGTTTAGTGACCAGATCCATATGACCATGTTTTGTTTGGTACAGTATGTAAATCTTCACAAATCATCTGATCTCCACTTTAGGAACCTGTATTCATTGTCACAGAATATGCTAGAGTCAATAGACTCCATCCTTCAAGAAGACCCATCTTGAAATGAGACAGCACTAAATGAAAATGTAGGTTTATAGAGTATTGTGCAAAAGTTTAAGGAAAGTGTGGGGGGGCAGGAGTGAACCAGGGCTTTCTGCCGCCTGAAGCGGACGTCAGAAAGCCCCCCCCCCCCCAGCTGCCTCCCCAATCCACTGCTCAGTGACGGTGACCCTAAGCCAGTCCAGGACAGCTTGTCCTGGACTGGTTTAGGTCAGCAAAAATGCCACCTTCCCCGTGGCCCTGGAATAGCGCCGCCTGAAGCAGTCGCTTCAGGTCGCCTCATGGGAGGTGCGGCACTGGGGGGGGGGTGCTGCAAAATAAGAATGTTTTCAAAAATAGATGTTTTATGGTTGCCAATTATTAAAATGAATGAACAAAATAGAAATCTAAATTACATCAATATTTCATGAGACCTCCTTGGTCTTCCAAAAAGCAGTAATTCTTCTAGGTACACTTGCGCACAGTTTTTGAAGGAACTTGGCAGAAAGGTTTCTCCATACATTTTGAAGAACTAACCAAGATCTTCTGTGAATGCTTGGTTGCTCAAATTCTTCTATTTCTTTATGTAATCCTTGTAGACTTGTTGATATTGAGATCAGGGCTCTGTGGAGGCCATGTCATCACTTCCAGAACTCCTTTGGTGGTCACACCAAATATTGATTTGATTTAGATTTCTCATTTGTTCGTTTACTGAATTTTGTTAATTGTCAAAAAAAAACTATTAACCCTTCTATTTGTTCTATTTTTAAAATATTTTTACCTTGCAGCATTTGCACAGTACTGTATATATATATCTATATATATATATATATATATATATATATATACTAGCTGGTACCCGCGACTTCGTCTGCGGTGATTGTAGAAGTGGGTATATACAGGCGCGGGTAAGGTTTTCGTACTGTGTATAAGGTATGGGATATGAAATGTAACTGTGTATCTTGTTTTTGCTGTAATTCTGAGAGCACATGAGACTTTTGTGTTGAATGTAATTTGTATTTCATCCGCTATACGGTGTTGGTATAAACTGTACATAGTGACTTTGGGACAGAGGGATTGCAGGTTAATATACTTAGATATACGACATTGTATGAGTTGTTATTTTGCGCCAGTACATGTAAGTTTTGGGCACAGGATACTCTTGAGCAAGCCACATAAAGTCTGGCCCTGTGCATGACAGTTTAGTAACTCCATGTGCCTCTTATTAATAGCAATTAACCCCATAATGTCCCTCACATTAACCCCTGTGTAAGAGTTACTGATAGAGATGAGCGAGTACTGTTGGGATCAGCCGATCCGAACAGCACGCTCGCATAGAAATGAATGGATGTAGCCGGCACGCGGGGGGTTAAGCGCGCCGGCTACATCCAAGCGGAAGTACCAGGTGCATCCATTCATTTCTATGGAGTGTGCTGTTCGGATCGGCTGATCCCAACAGTACTCGCTCATCTCTAGTTACTGATATGTGAGAGACTTGGAGGTAATAATTAAGTATCTTCATTACTGAGGTCTTTTATTAGTACCTCCATGTGTCTCACATATTAGTAATCTTTATATGGGGCACACAGGGGTTAATATGAGGGACATGATGGATTTTATTCCTATTAATGTGAGGCACACAGGGGTTAATATGAGGGACATGATGGATTTTACTCCTATTAATGTGAGGCACACAGGGGTTAATATGAGGGACATGATGGGGTTTATTCCTATTAATGTGAGGCACATGGAGTTACTAACACTAAACTAATAACTCCAAATGGCTGACATTAATGAGAATAGGAACTAAAGGAAGGGAGCTGTGTGTTTCTTACTTTCACTTTGCTAGCAGCTTCGGCAGGAGCTATCACTATAGCAGGCAGAGACTTGAGCGATTAAGCTCCACCCCCTGGGTTTCCTGCACCCCTCTCAAAGGGGAGTGTCCTTATGCTTGAGCTCTAGCAGCCCACTGAAGAGACTCGGACTTCATTTAAAGGGGTTGTCCCATCACAAGGATCCTATCTATACTGCTGGTTAATGTGGATGTAAGACTTTTCCTAAATACATTGCTTCAGCAAAACTGCTTTGTTTGTCCACTATCTTACTTTATTCAATTTTTTGTGGCCACAGCCCTGACCTAGCTGCTCCTGAGTCAAATGATGTATCTGCTGCTCTCAGGGGGGAGGGAGGAGGGGCTAAGTGCAGGGAGCGAGCCTGTGTATCTAGCTAATCCTGTGTCTACACCACGTGACCTAGCTTCCTGCTCTCAGATAGGGGAGAGATGCTGCTTTCATTTCTTCTGTTCTCACAGTTATCAGACTAGCTAATTCAGTTGTGTTCATTATGGCAGAGACAGGCAGTCTCTGTATGTAACACAGAATGGAGTTGCTGCTGCCTGTACTTCATAGTACAATATGGGTGGGCGGAGCTACATACGAATTTGGGGGCAGAGCTAAACGGCAGGTTGCCTGTGAAACCCTGCCCACCAAATGATGCAAGAAACCAGGAAGAAAGAAGATTTTACAAGAGTGAAGACTGCTGAGTATGTGAGGTGGGAATACCCCTTTAACGCTTGCAGGTCCTGTGCTGCTGGCGTGCCAGTGAAATATGGTAGGAGTGCCACTCTTGGCATGTGTGCCAGGTGTTGCTGACCTCTGCTGTAGGGGGTAATATGAATTTTGTGGCTTGCTATGGTCCAAAGTGTGTGAGATTGCAGAGATAGTGATGTGAGTTTGGGTTTTGTGGGGGTCCTGGGAAAAACGTATGTGCGCTATTGTGACGAAAAGTAGCCTATTGCGCAATCGAGTGTAGGGACTATGTTTGTGGAAAATTTCAGCCAAATCGGTGGAGCGGTTTTTGCGTGATTGACCGCCAAACATCCGAACATCCAAAGTCACAAACCCACAAACTCACAAACATTTCACATTTATAATATTAATAGGATAGGATTTGTAGTAACTGCTACCGCTGTGAATGGCACCTCATGCTTTTTGTATAAAAGTATTTTTTTATGAATATTGGCACTGTAAATTGGTTTAGTCCATGATTAGTAATACTTTATAGACAGAGATCCAGAGAATGATGAGAGAAGCTCTAACCAGATTGAAAATATGCTTCACTTATTCCACATTTACCTCAATTTAGTTGAACAAAAACATATATCATTGCATTGTCAAATCCTGGATCCTAAATGAATTCGGTAATAAGACTTGATGAAGGAAATAGTCTTCTAATTTAGATTCCTTCCATTTCAATAAAACCAATCATTTAATGCATTGTTGATACATTTAGACACTTTTTATGCATAACACTATGATAGTACTGTTATTAGACATACCACAAATTCAGGAGAAAGCTGTACAACGCGTTTCCCATGCTCTGCTTTTCATTAGTAAATATTTACCGTTTGTTCTGCATTAGCAGCAGCAAGAAATGAACCAGGCTTCGTTTTTAGGTCACACCATCAAATGTAATGATGCCTTAAAGACATCTTTAATTACCCAATTACCCTTCCTCGACATCCTTAATTACCCAAGATACCCTTTCTGAGATCCTTGGTTGCACAAACAACAACATGAGAGAAACGTAATGGTGGAAATATATTTAATTGCTGTTATTGAATTTACTCTGCTACATGAATATCTCATTATTTGCAGGTGTAAATTTTTCCTGCCGGATTACACAGCCATTACCAATTTCATTTTTTTTTTTTTTTTACATAAACTAAGAATCACCGATTAGTAACAAACACATGAGTAAAATTTCTTGCTTCTTATCCAAACACTTAAATGGTGAGGTTACATGCCTTTAGCTGTATTCTGTAATAATGTCTTGTCAGCCCATGTCCTTCTTAAAGAAAGGTTCAAGTAAGGAGTCATTAGCACAATAGTCCTGTCTCTCAAGAATAGCAGTTATATAGATCTGTAACTTTTCTCTTAAAGTCCTTAGACTGGCCTGAAATGTTAGAAGTAAAACTTTTCAGCTTGATAAGGCAGTGTGATGGTAACTCTGAACTTACTGCATTCAAGGACTCCGATAGTGCTCTATTCTATGGATATCATGGTGGCTCAGTGATTAGCAATGCATCTTTCAGTGCTGGAGGTTTGGGTTCAAATCTTGCTAAGGGCAACGTTTGCATGGTTTCCTCCCACACTCCAAAGACATACTGAGAGGGAATGTAGATTGTGAGCCCTATATGGGACAGTGACTGACAATATCTGTAAAGCACTATGTAATACGATGGTGCTATGTAAGAAACCTAAATACTTAGACTATCCTACTAATATTATAAGTGTGAAAGTTTGTGTGTTTGGATGTTTGTTCCTCAATCACGCTAAAACGCCTGGACGGATTTGCGTGCAATTTTCCACAAACATAGTTTTCCCTTAGGATTGAGTCACAGGCTACTTTTGGTGGCACTAAACAACATGGCTTCCTAGCAGGAGACTCACAAAAGCAGGACTCCTAGCCCCAACTATAGACTCACACACACTGCCTGGCATTTCCTGCCTCAACCTGCCTGCACACTCCTTACTGTCACCTCAGGAGTAGCCCTCACTCTACTCACTAATACAACACATTACATTGTCTGTATCACTACATACACAACACATCACATTGTCTCTATCACTACATACACACTCACACACACTGCCTGGCATTTCCTGCCTCAACCTGCCTACACACTCCTTACTGTCACATCAGGAGTAGCCCTCACTCTACTCACTCACATTTTACATATAGCTTTCCACTATATAACACATCACATTGTCTGTATCACGACATACACAATACAACACATCACATTGTCTGACACAATACAACACATCACATTGCCTGACACAATACAACACATCACATTGTCTGTATCACGACATACACAATACAACACATCACATTGTCTGACACAATACAACACATCACATTGTCTGACACAATACAACACATCACATTGTCTGTATCACGACATACACAATACAACACATCACATTGTCTGACACAATACAACATATCACATTGTCTGTATCACGACATACACAATACAACACATCACATTGTCTGACACAATACAACACATCACATTGTCTGTATCACGACATACACAATACAACACATCACATTGTCTGTATCACGACATGCACAATACAACACATCACATTGTCTGTATCACGACATACGCAATACAACACATCACATTGTCTGTATCACGACATACACAATACAACACATCACATTGTCTGTATCACGACATACACAATACAACACATCACATCACATGTGCTAGCCCACCAAACTTTTTAAAGCACTTTTACAGTTTCACACGTCTGTGTCCGCCCAATTCTCAAATCACCGCAGACGAAGTCGCGGGTAAAAGCTAGTGTTTATATATGTGTTCTTACATTTCAGTTTACATGAGGAATGCTATTGTTTAAGACTTGGCCAGGAGAATTTGTTCATCACTTTAAGCAATGTAGCTGCTGTACTGTGTTAGGGTATGATCAAAGGTTGAAAATGAAGAGGAATTCCTCTTCATTTTGCGCCACCGGTATTTTCGCCGAGGTCTAGCCATTGCAGTGCGTCAGCGTTCCATTGCGGAATCCTGCTTCTGATTAGGCCTTAATGAATGGGCCTAATCAGGAGGGAGTCTCGAGCCATTGACCCCACGGACAGAATCTGCGGCAAGATCAAGCAAGGATGATTCTTTTTTCTGTGTCCTGCGGTTATCTCTGCCTCCCATTGAAAACAATGGGAGACCGATTCCGGGAGGAATCTGGACAGATTTCGGAGCGAAATCTGCCCCCAAATTCATGGCAAATTCCTCTGTGTGAACACACACTTATACTTTTAATATGCCTTTGAATCTGTTTTTACAGCCTTACATTATAATGCAGTATCATGGTGTTATGTTTGATTTAATGCACTATATACTGTATGTATAAAGACCTGTGTTGCAGAAGGACCTGTGTTCACATGACTGGGACTATGGATTCTCAAATCAAATGGAGAGTTCACTGCAAAGATCCTGGTTCCATTGGAGCTATAGTGTATATAATTAAGTGCTTCCACAATTCACACAGTCAGGTGGCTGAAAAAGTAGAGTAGGTCAGAGGGTCTTAGTTTAAGCAAAATGCTGCAACAGTTTGCTGATATCAGTCCATTTGTAATAATTGGGTTGGGCTATGCAGCATTCCCTGGTTCCTAAGAAGCGGTGTGCTGAGTCCAGTAACAGCCTGAGGTCTAGCTTTATACCAAAGTGTACCTTGGGTCACCTGACCAGTATAAACAAATCCAATCCAGTAGTGCCAGTGAGTCACCATCAGAGCCAGTACTGCCACCAGACATCATTGACACCTCCAAAGTGTGTGCTATGCAAAGTGTGAAAGCATTGGCATACACTCTGCAACAATCTAATGAATTCTGCCACAAAAAAGTAAGAACTGGATATTGTGAGATAGGTTCTGCCATGGCAGGGTATAGACAAATTCCTTCATCAAGGAATCAACAGTGGATCTATCCCATATACTCTTAAATGAGTTTCTGAGCTTAAATTATTGATGACCTATCCTAAGGATGGATCATCAATATCAGATTGATAGAGGTCTGACACCCAGAACACCCACTGATCAGCTGTTCTCAGCAGCCAATACACAGAGAATGGATCAGACAACTATATTCTCTATATATTGACTGAACTACCCTGGTCTGGCAACTACAGCGCTCCCTACTTTCTCTGTGTATCAGCTGCTGAAACCAGCTGATTGGTAGGGGTGCTAGGTTCCAGGTGATATTGATGCTGATCCTTTGATAAAGATGTAAAACCAGCCAGCAGACAGTGGTTTAAAGGCAGTCATCTCATTGAATCATTTGTAGAGGATGTGATGAAGGAGCCAAGACTGCTAGTTTTACAGTATGTGTAATGAACCTCAAAGTTGCAGCCGGAAAGGAATATTGATTAAAACACTCTATATCTCTCTGGGACGCATATTCCCACCTGGTGAAATTCATTTTAAAATATCCTGTGCATAATCTATCAAAACAGTTGGTGGTAAAAATCTAAACTGTAAAAGAAGACCACAGAGCCGCACAGTTATGATATACTACATAATATAATATGATGCACTACATAATAGAATGTCAAATTACATAAACAGTATAATTAAAAAAATGCTTTGTTCCTCACTGCTTGTGACCTCTTATTGGCAGCAATTATTATATTAGCACTGAACTTGTTTAGTCCCAAGTGTTATATTTATGAATTTAAAGTAAGTAGATAGATAGATAGATAGATAGATAGATAGATAGATAGATAGATAGATAGATAGATAGATAGATAGTATATACTGTATCCCAACTCTAGTGCATCCTCAGTGTTCAGAGAAATCATGTATGTTCAGTGACTAGATCCATGATGACCCGTAGTACAGAAATGGCTGCAGGGCGAGACCACAATTAACTTTTCGCTGGAGGGAATGTTGGACACGTATTTTTTCATATCATCAGCCTTCTCTCATTTCCCAATGGTGATGTTTTCTTTCCATTCTTAAAATTTTGCACCCATGGGGCTGGATTTTCAGACAAGAACCCATGAGACTGCTATTCATTGTTTTTTCCCCTGTGCAAACTTCAAAAATAGACTTACAGTCGTATACTGGAAAATGTAAAAGAAACAAAGATAAGCTGACCTGACCGCTGGCTTTATATTCTCCTGACCTTCTGCTATTAATATTATTATCTGCACCTGCCTGACTTGAGTGTGTACAGCAGAGAAGTTCAAAGGGCTTATAAACCCTGATATAACATTCAGCCAAGTAGATGTGATATGCTGTAATAGATGCTGAGGCCATTGTTAATAAGAGATTGGAGTGCACAGACCTATTCATTGCCACAAAGCATCAAGGGATGACACTGAGCACTGTTCATTGGGTCATTATTGATAAAAGCCAGCCCTGGCATCTTATTTATGAGGATGTTTTCTATTGTCAGGAATTCCAAAATGTAAGTTTTATATTACATAGTTTTTTTAGATTAATATATTTATGGTTTAAAAAACACAGTACAAAATGTTCTGCATATTGACAAAATAATCTCCAAATTTCAATCCCTTACCTTATGTGTACTGATCCACAGATGGAGTGTACACCTATAGGAACCGTAGGGACACACATATTTAAACAAACCACTAATCCTCTCTAGTTACAGACCAAAAAAAAAAATAACCACTACAACTGTCTACATAAAAACATTACACTCCTTTAGGTCATGGACCCATATGATGTAAACGTCATAGTTTGGCCGACAATACCACCCGCATATTGCAGAAGGGGGAAACACCGTGATCAGGCCCATAGAAGTACGGGGCTAACAGCTAGCTGGAGATGGCCAGGGCCCCGGGCCACCATGAGGGCATTCAGGGAATGCCTGATTCCCAAACCACTATACAGGGGCCCGGCAACTTTCTAATTGATGCGGCTATAAGGAGGTTCTTTGGAGTATTTCATACTTCATACTGTTGAGCACATTATACTGTGTGGGGACCACTATGTAGCACATTAAACTGTATGGGGGCCACTGTGGAGCACAGTATACTGTGGGGGGGGCACTGTGGAGCACATTATACTGTGTAGGAGTCACTGTGGAGCATATTATACTGTGAGGGGGTCACCAAGGAACACATTATCCTGTGTGGGGCCACTGTGAAGCACATTATACTGTGTGGGGCCACTGTGGAGCACATTATGTTGTGTGGTGTCCACTGTGGATCACAATATACTGTGTTGGTGCCACTGTGGATCACATTATACTGTGTAGGAGTCACTGTAGAGCAGGGGTGGGCAATTAATTTTCCCATGGGGCCATATAAGAAATTGAAACTATACTAGAGGGCCGTGCCACTACAAATTTAGCTCCACCCACTTCTACGTTGACTCCGCCCATTCCCAATCATCTTTCCATGTGCCCCCACACAGTATAATCCTCCTACAGTCACCCGTACATTATATGCCCCCACATTGTAATGTTCCCTTCCAACTGCCCCACAGTATTAAGTCCCTCTCCTGGTGCCCCAGTATAAACTGGTGGAAACTAGAGGGGACATGAAACTGGAGCAGCTGGAGGGGGATATTAAACAGTGGGGGTAGTTGGAGGGCGGCAATAAATTGACAGCTGGAGCGGGACATGAAACTGGGGGCAACTAGGGGGGTACATTAAAATCAGGAAGCAGACATTAAACTGTAGGGGTAGCTGGAGGGTGACAAACTGGGGGCAACTAGAGGCAGACAAGTCCCCCTACAGCTTCCTCCACGGTTTAATGTCCCCCCAGTCTGTGCCCTCTTCATCTATCCCCAGTTTCATGTCCCCCCCCCATTTCTCCCTCAGTTTCATATCCCTCTTTATTTTCCCCATTTCATGTCCCCCCTCCATCTCTCCCCCAGTTTCATGTCCCCGTCCCCCCCCCCCCCCCCTCCATCTGCCATCTCTGCCCTAGTATAACATTCCCCTTCCATCTCTGCCCCTAGGTTACTGAGACACACACATACAGATAGACAGACACACATATAGACAGGCACACATATAGACACGCACACATATAGACAGGCACACATATAGACAGGCACACATATAGACAGGCACACATATAGACAGACACACACACACATATAGACAGGCACACATATAGACAGACACACATATAGACAGGCACACATATAGACAGACACACATATAGACAGACACACGCACATATATATATATAGACAGAGACATAGACAGACACACATATAGACAGGCACACATATAGACACACACACATATAGACACACACACACACTCTCTCTCTCTCTCCCCCCTGCAGCTCACCTTACATCTCTCAGTACTTTATGACACGCTCCACATCTCCATCTTCGGCCGGCACTAAGACACGCCTCCCTAGACACGCCTCCCTAGACACGCCTCCCTAGTCAGAGCTGTGCGGGCCGGACTGAATCAGTCTGAGGGCCGGATATGGCCCAGGGGCCGGACTTTGCCCAGGTCTGCTGTAGAGCATATTATGCTGTGTGGAGGGTCAACAGCAAACATATTATACTGTGTGGGGTCCCTTTTATAGCAGCCATACCCTAATAACATTGTATGGTGGTTATAAAATAGATAATGCGAATGTAAATAGCAAGGGAGTCATGGCACTCATAAAAGCACCACAGTATCTTCATATAGTTGATCAGCAGGGGCCCAGGTGTACCCCCACTGATATAATAGATTTCTTAGACTGTTAGCTGTTTCCCAAAGCACACAGTTCCCAGTATTGTTTGTGGGGCACTGTGCTGCTCACTCACTGAAATTCGTTGTGGGTACTAAAGCTGTATCCCTTTCAAGTATCTTAGGTACTGCTGCAGCATCTATAATCGTCACAACAAAAGTTTGCATCGGGTCCCACAAAACTTTAGTTAAGCCACTGGATCTTAGAGACTCCCTTTTCTGTCAATAATAAATTGGTTATACACCTAATCACCTCTACAAGGTTCTGTGATGAAGTTTATAACCAATTTATTGCTTACAGACTCTGTTTAGACATAGAAATATAGACTAGCTATGGCACAAAAACATGAAATATACATGCAAGCTGATGAGTAACATAAAGATTGGTTCCTGTTTTGTGTGTGTTGCATTATAATTACTTTTTCTAATTCAGTATTTTAACGCATGAATTGTGAAAGTATCGGAGGTAAAGGTTCAGGTAATTCATCTTTTATGTTTCAACAAACAACTGCTGGCACAACTTTTACTTATTTTATCAGTAGAAAACATCTTATTTTACCTCTTAATAGCATTCTTCAGTGTCAACGCAAATATTTACTCTACATCTAGATCTGGAGAATTTAGTGGATGGCGCTCAAGCCAAATAGCAATAGGACTGCACAAATATAAAGAAATAGATGTTGTTATGAGGCTGCATGTAACCTAATAAGTAACCTGATTTCTCACTCACATAACTTGTTTCTTAGTTCTTGAAAGAGTAAAGTTAAGCAAAAAAAAAGTCTGTAATACCAAGAAAACTTTTACTTGTGGAGGATCAGCAAGTGGTTGACGAAGATTTGCTGTGGATCTTAACACAGTCCTGTTATAATGAATAATATTGGGAACATATTGATATTAAATGTTTATAGGAACAAGAGATCTATAATAAATATGTTTAATTTCTGCTACCTTAGATCAGTGGTTCCCAACTTTTCTAAAGCCAGTACCCATTTTTGTACAAACATATTTCTGGGGTCCCCTCTACCTTACATTTGAAAACATAATGTCCATTTCTGTATTCTGCCTCTTATTCTTTTGTATTCTTCATCTTATTCTGCCTTCTAACACTGTACTCTGCCTTGTATTCTATTCTGCCATCACACAAAATAATACTCCAGTGCCCCCCTCCCCACAATATAAGGCTTCACAACAACCCTCAATGTTCCACAATAGACCCACCCAGTATAATGCTCCACAGTGCCCCCACACACACACATACACATTATAATGCTCCACAGTGTCTCAATACAGTACAATGCTACATAGTAGTCCCATACAGCATAATACTCACAGTAGTCCCACACAGTATAATCCCACACAGTATAATCCTCCACAATGACCCCACACAGTATAATTCTCCACAGTAGCCCCATACATTATAAGTAGAGATGAGCGAACAGTGTTCTAGCGAACACATGTTCGATCGGATATCAGGGTGTTCGCCATGTTCGAATCGAATCGAACACCGCGTGGTAAAGTGCGCCAAAATTCGATTCCCCTCCCACCTTCCCTGGCGCCTTTTTTGCACCAATAACAGCGCAGGGGAGGTGGGACAGGAACTATGACACCGGGGGCATTGAAAAAAATTGGAAAAAGTCATTGGCTGCCGAAATCAGGTGACCTCCATTTTAGACGAATAGTGGATTTCAAATCCGGGTCATATGAGAATGTGAACTTTGTGACTATGAGACAGGGATAGCTGTACAGGCAGGGATAGCTAGGGATAACCTTTATTTAGGGGGGAATGTTATTAAAAATAACTTTTTGGGGCTCTATCGGGTGTGTAATTGTGATTTTTGTGAGATAAACTTTTTCCCATAGGGATGCATTGGCCAGCGCTGATTGGCCGAATTCCGTACTCTGGCCAATCAGTGCTGGCCAATGCATTCTATTGGCGTGATGAAGCAGTGCTGAATGTGTGTGTTTAGCTCAACTACACTGGTGGAGTAGTTGAGCTAAGCACACAGATTCAGCTCTGCTTCAATCAGCGCTGGCCAATGCATTCTATTAGCTTGATGAAGCAGAGTGTGCACAAGGGTTCAAGCGCACCCTCGGCTCTGATGTAGCAGAGCCGAGGCTGCACAAGGGTTCAAGCGCACCCTCGGCTCTGATGTAGGAGAGCCGAGGGTGCGCTTGAACCCTTGTGCACACTCTGCTTCATCAAGCTAATAGAATGCATTGGCCAGCGCTGATTGGCCAATGCATTCTATTAGCCCGATGAAGTAGAGCTGAATGTGTGTGCTAAGCACACACATTCAGCACTGCTTCATCACGCCAATACAGTGCATTAGCCAGTGCTGATTGGCCAGAGTACGGAATTCGGCCAATCAGCGCTGGCTCTGCTGGAGGAGGCGGAGTCTAAGATCGCTCCACACCAGTCTCCATTCAGGTCCGACCTTAGACTCCGCCTCCTCCGGCAGAGCCAGCGCTGATTGGCCGAAGGCTGGCCAATGCATTCCTATGCGAATGCAGAGACTTAGCAGTGCTGAGCCAGTTCTGCTCAACTACACATCTGATGCACACTCGGCACTGCTACATCAGATGTAGCAATCTGATGTAGCAGAGCCGAGGGTGCACTAGAACCCCTGTGCAAACTCAGTTCACGCTAATAGAATGCATTGGCCAGCGCTGATTGGCCAATGCATTCTATTAGCCCGATGAAGTAGAGCTGAATGTGTGTGCTAAGCACACACATTCAGCTCTACTTCATCGGGCTAATAGAATGCATTGGCCAGCGCTGATTGGCCAGAGTACGGAACTCGACCAATCAGCGCTGGCTCTGCTGGAGAAGGCGGAGTCTAAGATCGCTCCACACCAGTCTCCATTCAGGTCCGACCTTAGACTCCGCCTCCTCCAGCAGAGCCAGCGCTGATTGGCCGAATTCCGTACTCTGGCCAATCAGCACTGGCTAATGCATTGTATTGGCGTGATGAAGCAGTGCTGAATGTGTGTGCTTAGCACACACATTCAGCTCTACTTCATCGGGCTAATAGAATGCATTGGCCAATCAGCGCTGGCCAATGCATTCTATTAGCGTGAACTGAGTTTGCACAGGGGTTCTAGTGCACCCTCGGCTCTGCTACATCAGATTGCTACATCTGATGTAGCAGTGCCGAGTGTGCATCAGATGTGTAGTTGAGCAAAACTGACTCAGCACTGCTAATCAGTGGCCAATGCATTTCTATGGGGAAAAGTTAGCTTGCGAAAATCGCAAACTGACAGGGATTTCCATGAAATAAAGTGACTTTTATGCCCCCAGACATGCTTCCCCTGCTGTCCCAGTGTCATTCCAGGGTGTTGGTATAATTTCCTGGGGTGTCATAGTGGACTTGGTGACCCTCCAGACACGAATTTGGGTTTCCCCCTTAACGAGTTTATGTTCCCCATAGACTATAATGGGGTTCGAAACCCATTCGAACACTCGAACAGTGAGCGGCTGTTCGAATCGAATTTCGAACCTCGAACATTTTAGTGTTCGCTCATCTCTAATTATAAGTGCAAAAAAAGGAGAAAAAGGTGGCACTGCTAATTCTCAAACCAAAGGTTCACCATTGTCTGTAATATATCAAACGACAAACAATAATATGGGACTTGACAATTGTCTTTGCCACTAGTGTGGTTGTGCTCAGCAACCCAAAGTGTAAATAAACAGGAAGGAAAAAAGAACAAAAACGGGAGGGCACTCATCACATGACTAAATATCTTCTTAAAAAACAGTCCTTTATTTAAAGTGCATTAAAAACATCTGGGAGGGAGCGATAGCATCATAGGCAAAGAGGCAACAGCCGTTTCACGCTCTCCAAAGCGCTTTCTCAAGGCTTGATGTTCAATACACCACAGTGTCCCCACACAGTATAATGTTCAAGAGTGGCCCAATACAATATAATATTCAACAGTGGTCTCATACGGTATGATGTTCTTGCATTATTCTGTGTGGAGCCACTGTTGAGCATTATACAGTGTTGTGTGACTATGGAGTATAATGTTCCGCAGTGGCACCACATATTATAATGCCCCATACACTATAATGCTCCACAGTAGTCCCATACAGTATAATGCTCCACAGTAACCCCACACAGTAAAATACTCCACAGTGGTCCATCACAGTATAATGCTCCACAGTGACCCCACACAGTAAAATACTCCACAGTGGTCCGTCACAGTATAATGCTGCACAGTGGCCCCATACAATATAATGTTCCACAGTTGCCACAGGCAGTATAATACTTCAAAGTGATCCCACACAGTATTTAATACTCCACAGTGGCCCCACACAGTTTATTAATCCAAAGTAGTCCCACACAGTATAAAATACTCCACAGTTACCCCACACAGTATAATGCTCCACAATGTTCAACAGTGGATCTCCAAAGTGGCCCAACCAATATAATACTCCACACAGTATAATGCTCCACATTGGCCCCATACAATAAAATGTTCCAAAGTGATTTTACACATTGTAATGCTGCAGCAACTGGAATGCTTGATTAGTAGAGGGTAATCCCCACAAGACTTGTTTCAATTTGTATTCAAATTGTTCCCAATACTTTTTGTGAATTATTGTTCTCTAGGGTCTTCCTAAGTCATCCTCACATCATCCAGTGATCACCCCACATTCCCTTCATGCCTCTTGTGACGTCACACACCCCTGGGGTCAACAATAAGATGTATAATAACAATAAGACTTCATAGACATGACATGTCATCTGTGTGCGGTACTCCCTCGGGCTGCACTCTCGGTAGAGTGAATGAAGCCTTATAGTAATAGCATCATCACAACTACTACTGCACAATTAATATCTACTACATTCTGCTATTCCTCTTTTTTTCCCCAGACATACTTATTTAGTGGGTACGGTAAATCAAACCCATCAAGAATTAAAAGGATTTTCCACTGGTAGACTTAAATAACATGTTATTAAGGAGACATAGGTCAGGACCCTGTTGCGAGATCCCCACTGATGTGACCTTTATAACATATCCTATTCAAATGCCATTAAAATCAGTGAAAACCCTTTAATTGCCAAGAGATATTTTTAAGAATATTTCATATATCTGACACCACCATTTTTTCATGAAGACATTGGCATTTATGCTCTTTCAGTAATGAAAGTCCTGATAATTTGTTTGGTAATATATTGGATAATGCACCGTACTGTAAATTATATTAATATTAGGAGCCACCAAGGAACCATAAATAAGTAAAAGGCTTTAACCCCTACATGTTGCCATTACACCTATTTATGTTACAGCAGAGTATAATTCATGCTGCGGCAATGTAAATTTAGGTGATCTACCATAAAGACAGATTATGCTCCACTGTTCTATGAGATTGCTAACAATGTATTAGTCCGATCCCTTGAAGTGTTCAAGTGAACGTTGTATTCTGCAATGGGCCCTGAAAGCAGGAAATCCAGTTCCTGAATTCTAACATGAATTCTAACCATTGTCATAAAAACCATCATTGGGTCGTCACAGGCTTACAACTGTCTGATAGGTAAGAGGAACATGCTGGGAAGACATGGCCATTAGGTGTTATATCAGTATTATCTGAGACCTGCATACATGGTGAGAGAACAGACGGTAGATCATGCTATCCCAGCTAGCTACAGCATACTTGCCAATTTCCCTGAAGCATCCGAGAGACGCAAAAAAATGCGACCTCCTAGCATCCCAGAAGTGTGGAAAAACCTCCCAGGCCTGGTAGAATGCTTCCATATTAACTCTCGGTCATAATATATGTGACATGGACACTTTATGTTCCAGTAACATTTCAATTAAGAAGGTTAACTGGCACATTTTGTGTACACTTCACAAAAGAGATATGGTCATATTTAAATATCTGCGGCTTGGCAAATATGTTCTACAGACATTGGGGGTAGGTGTAAAAAAATAGTCTTACCTTTTTCCCCAGTAATTTTGCCATTTTCTTCTTCATAAAAATTAAAACACACCAATTCTGACTTGCACAACTCGGGGCAACACAGTGGCTCAGTGGTTAGCACTGCAGCCTTGCAGCGCTGGAGGCCTGGGTTTGAATCCTGCCAAGAACATCATCTGCAAGGAGTTGATATGTTCTCCACGTGTTTGCGTGGATTTCCTCCCATACTACAAAGACATACTGATAGAAAAAAAAAAAAGTACATTGTGAGCATTGTCCTTTTTTAAGAAAAAAATAAACATTAAAGTCCCATCTGTGTCCCAGAAGCAAAAAATTATATTTGACCAAAGTATTATGAAGAATACAACTTTCACTTGTCTCCATTTCACATTCCTTTTTTAGGCATTGCCTAGAGTTCTTCCCCCTCCTTGTAGAAAACTGTTATCTATTGGATGAAGCTTTTTCCTCTTTGTGCCTTATCCAATAGTTTTCTGCTAAAACTTATGTGACAACTTCATACCCAATCATGTTATGTTAATTATACTAATTGCACCTTCTATTTGTCTCTGTAATGTATAGCCAAACCTACAATGTATATAAACCTCATTATCCAACGTTAAAGACTAGAATCCATATTGGTTACACACTTGGACCTTGTGACTGTGTGTGTTTCTCTGAGCTGGCTCATATATCATTTTATAATAATTTACACTTCAATATGGTGATACTTAGACCATATTGCGCTCACAGTATAAAATAAAATTTAAAAATCGCCATCCGGCTCTCTCTTTTTCCTTTGCTGGAGCCAAAACGAAGACCCCACCTCTCTCCCTTGGTAGGTACAGAGCCCATGGAAAGCTGTTGTGCTAAAAGAAGAGGGCACTGCATATCATATCAGTCAATGACAGGCATAGGAGATAGAACCCCCTGCATAGGAAATCTCCAGTATATCTAACAAGAGCCGGAGATGTAACGCCTATAGAGCACCACTCAACTCTGTATAACTGTCAAGTTCTGACATCTGAAAGTAATGTTTAGACACTTTTTATTTACAGACATAGCAATGAAAAAGTAACATTGACATATCTAAAAGGCAAATAATTCCATTAAATAACATATAGCAGATGGCTCGCTACTGCCCCCTTTGGGGGTTCCCAGCCATAGCTAACTTAGATTTTGAAGCAGTTACTTGTTCATATTACCTATTTGAAACCTCTGCTGACTTAATTAATCTAAAGATGTCTACACAGAATTCAATGCTTCATTTTATCATTTTCAAGAGAACCTCCACAACTAACCAAAAATGATCCTAGCAATAATAACAAATTCCTTCATGTCCACGTAGGTTTGGGACAAAAGCTACAGTTATATTAGTAAGGCAAATTCCATCTATTATCATGGTAAATTGCCTTTCAAGTGTGTAAGTGGTATTGAAAATGATCAGTCATCATAAATGACATTTTGTGCCCACAGCTCATTTTCCAGTCCCTTTTGCATTGATAGCTGCTTACTGATGCAACTGTCTCCAATCTCCCATTATACCTATGGCCTTGGTAGTTGGAGGTCACTGCGTACAACAGCACTGCAGTTTACATGTGTGCCTTACGTGTATAGAGCTGGAATGAAATAGAACGCTTTACAATTTACGGCTAGCCCTGCCTGAAAAAAAAAAAAAAATTGCAATTTTTGTGATCGATACATTGTTGCTTTTTTAGCTAATGAACCGTTGAACGTATTCCCCTCCTGGACTGAAATCAGAATTAACACAGGAGCTGGAGTAATTGAGTTAGTGTGTCTGTATTCAGCTACCTGGGCTAATTCTGCCTCTCATCTCTCCATGATCTGCAGCAATGAAGTGTCTTTGTGTAACAGTGACAGCAGAGACAGCAGTGGCTTTTCATCATTCTATTTATAGACACACAAAAGGAGATAAGGTCATAAGACAAAAACATTTTAAAGGACGTTTCTCTAGAGGTTAAACGTCTGTTTTTATTTTTTCGTATTTTCTATTTTTTTTCCCCCATGTAAGTGGTTTCCGTAACATGTATAATTGCAGCAAAGCAAACGTGTTATAAAACTGTGATAAAAATGATAACGCTGTTTTTTCAGCTCTTATGAACTACGGGAGGAGGGAGTTTGCATTAATAATTAAAGAGCAGAAGGAAAGATGCAAAAGATTAAATGAAAGTGATGTGTCCATTAAAAACATACACTGCGTTGTGATTGTTCATTCTTCTAAAGCTCTCCGGGATGTTCAGCTAATTGGATCGCTTGATTGGCTGAACGTTGCGAAAATCTAGCAATGTGAATAGAGCATTAGAGAGGCCTTTTAACAACAGCACTATTCATCTGGAGCTCGGCAGAAGGAGGATTTTCTGAATGATAAGTTTAACAAAAAGGCTTAACAAACTACCTTGGGCTAAAACTGCTGGAAATAGTTTTCTGTCAGTGCTGTGACCAAAAACTATGACCACAGAGACTAGAGACAGCCATGGGCTCAGTGAGGCAAGGATGAGTCATTTTATCTCTGCATGCCACGTTTAGTCATCTGTAATTAGGTTAAAATAACACCCTCTTCAGTCACCGGCCCTTTGAAAAACACAATACAGGTTAGGCATCTGAAGCTATGCACCTATTACATTGTATTTTTATATCCTGTTGCCTTGTTGGATTCTTTTTTATTTTTAGGCGATATATATATTATATATATATATATACACTCACCGGCCACTTTATTAGGTACACCATGCTAGTAACGGGTTGGACCCCCGTTTGCCTTCAGAACTGCCTCAATTCTTCGTGGCATAGATTCAACAAGGTCCTGGAAGCTTTCCTCAGAGATTTTGGTCCATATTGACATGATGGTATCACACAGTTGCCGCAGATTTGTCAGCTGCACATCCATGATGCGAATCTCCCGTTCCACCACATCCCAAAGATGCTCTATTGGATTGAGATCTGGTGACTGTGGAGGCCATTGGAGTACAGTGAACTCATTGTCATGTTCAAGAAACCAGTCTGAGATGATTCTAGCTTTATGACATGGCGCATTATCCTGCTGAAAGTAGCCATCAGATGTTGGGTACATTGTGGTCATAAAGGGATGGACATGGTCAGCAACAATACTCAGGTAGGCTTTGGCGTTGCAACGATGCTCAATTGGTACCAAGGGGCCCAAAGAGTGCCAAGAAAATATTCCCCACACCATGACACCACCACCACCAGCCTGAACCGTTGATACAAGGCAGGATGGATCCATGCTTTCATGTTGTTGACGCCAAATTCTGACCCTACCATCCGAATGTCGCAGCAGAAATCGAGACTCATCAGACCAGGCAACGTTTTTCCAATCTTCAATTGTCCAATTTCGATGAGCTTGTGCAAATTGTAGCCTCAGTTTCCTGTTCTTAGCTGAAAGGAGTGGCACCCGGTGTGGTCTTCTGCTGCTGTAGCCCATCTGCCTCAAAGTTCGACGTACTGTGCGTTCAGAGATGCTCTTCTGGCTACCTTGGTTGTAACGGGTGGCTATTTGAGTCACTGTTGCCTTTCTATCAGCTCAAACCAGTCTGGCCATTCTCCTCTGACCTCTGGCATCAACAACGCATTTCCGCCCACAGAACTGCCGCTCACTGGATGTTTTTTCTTTTTCGGACCATTCTCTGTAAACCCTAGAGATGGTTGTGCGTGAAAATCCCAGTAGATCAGCAGTTTCTGAAATACTCAGACCAGCCCTTCTGGCACCAACAACCATGCCACGTTCAAAGGCACTCAAATCACCTTTCTTCCCCATACTGATGCTCGGTTTGAACTGCAGGAGATTGTCTTGACCATGTCTACATGCCTAAATCCACTGAGTTGCCGCCATGTGATTGGCTGATTAGAAATTAAGTGTTAACGAGCAGTTGGACAGGTGTACCTAATAAAGTGGCCGGTGAGTGTATATATATATATATATATATATATATATATATATATATATATATATATATATACACACATATACACAGTACATACTCGAGTATAAGCCAAATTTTTCATCACAGTTTTTGTGCTGAAAAAGCCCCCCTCGGCTTATACTAGAGTCAGCAAAAAAAAAAAAAAATATATATATATATATATATATATATATATATATATATATATATATATATATATATATGAAGAGCTCAACGGAAAAATGGCCTAAGTCCAAAAATCAATATTGTGAGAAAAACGAAATTTAAAGTTTTAACCTAAAGCAAACGGGCATTATTGTGGAATATATCTATCCAATGTAATCAGCTAATGAACACCGTTAATATATATACACGTATCTTTATGGTTGCCGCAGCAGTCGGCTTAAGTGCAATCTTATGCTAATATCGTCAAATATACCGTAAAAATTATTAAACGATGAAGAATAATAATTACCTGCCTCCCTTTTCGGCGCTAAATATGTGCAAAAGTCGATTTAGAGCCTTTTAAACAATAAGACAAAGTTTTTACACTAATATAAACAACAGACCGGAAGTCACGATTTCAATGAAAAAAATGACCAACGAGAGTGAAGTAAGTAAGTTTGTATTGGACTTAGGCCATTATTCCATTGAATGTAAATTCTTCTGCATTGAAATATATGGACTTAGGTCATTAATCCTAGGTACCTTGTAAACCCAATGCATAGAACGAGGTACAAAGAAGCTTTCTAGGTAATAATTTGAAATATGACAAAATGTGGACTTAGGCCATTTTTCCGTTGAGCTCTTCATATATATATATATATATATATATATATATATATATATATATATATATATTTATTTATTTTTTTAGGAGGGGGGAGAGGGTCTATGACCAGCCACAATATCAATGTATATAATCTCCCATAAAATAGTGCAAAAAATATATATATCTGCAGTGCTCCTGTACTGTCGGGAATGGGTTAATAGGAGCACTGCAGATACCCTATAGTCAGCCAGGCTGAATTCCAAGTGCGAATAAAAAAACAGTCCTCAAGCTCAGGGAAGGGGCAGACAGACAACCAAAACACCCCCTCCCCATCCCCAGCACCCAATAACTACTGCACCCAAAAACTCCGGCCATTTTAATTTTTGAAATTTTCCAGTATCTGCTGCATTTCCCCCCCTCGGCTTATACTCGAGTCAATAAGTTTTCCCAGTTTTTTGTGGTAAAATTAGGGGCCTCGCCTTATATTCAGATCGGCTTATACTCGAGTATATACGGTGTATGTATATATACAGTATATATATATATATATATATATATATCTTGCCTAAAAATTTTAAAAAATTTATATATATATATATATATATATATATATATATATATATATACATATATACACACACACACACACAATTTTATTTTCTAGTTTCAAGTACATATATACACAAATTATAGCGGTGCAAAAAAGGTTTAGTAGAGAACATGTATGTAATTTGCTGACAAACTGGTAAGGCATTGCCATCATTCTGAAAAGAGATCAGATACTTATATAAAGTCCATGCAGGGGTGTATATGGCAAATCCAAACAAATGGGGATCTCTGCTGTGTTGAGTCATGTCACTGCATATCTATTCCTGAATATATTAACAAAGACAGAGAGCAGAAATGAGCAGACTCAGCAGAAATGGTGATACCCCCTGTCCAAAGAGTGCAGCTTTATTGTGATATTTGCATTTGGTAGCAGTGCTTACAAGCTATAATATAAGGACACACTCAAAAGTATAAGTTAGGAAAAGTATAAGATAGAAACTACAGAGGATTTTCCAGTAGAGATGAGCGAGTAGTATTCGATTAAATACCGCCCCTGCATAGTTATTGATGTAATCGGTCGAATACCACGTGGTAAACAAGGGAAATATTCAATACCCCTCCAGCCTTCCCTGGCGCCTTTTTTTTTTAACACCAATATCTATGGAGGGGAGGTATTCGATCGAATATACTTGCTCATCTCTATTTTCCAGGGCTATATGAAAGGGCACAGGTGTTAAACGAAAATGAGTTTGATACCCATGTTATAGGGTAATATGTCACAGAGGACTATTCACATATGTTGAATCCACAAATAAATAACACAACTGTTTTATAGTTGCCCTGTCCATCAACTGATGTTACTTTGTCCCAGAGCCACAACCACACCCCACTGCTGCAGTAAGGGTCCATTCACTCAGAGGTAAATGGTGAGGAATTAGGTCTGGAATTTTCCATGCTGAAAAAAATCCTCCCATTGATTTCAATGGGTTCTGCTAGCTTTGTTTTCCACTAGCGGAGTTTTCTGCTAGCGGAAAATTCCGCTAGTGGAAAAAAAAAAGCTAGCAGCACCCATTGAAATCAATGGGAAGCTTTTTTTTCAGCGTGGAAAATTCCACACCAAATTCCTCACCATTTTCCTCCATGTGAATGAACCCTAAGGCTAAGGCTCCATGTGGCGTAACGCAGCAAAAAGATACTGCGGGAAAAACTCGGTGGCAAAGCATCACGATTCTATCTCTCATTGTTTTCGATGGGAAGCAGAGACTGAAGCAAGGTGATGAAAAAATAAGTGTACTGCTCGATGTTGCCACGGATTCCACAGCCAATTGAGCCGCTGAGTCCGCACCGTGAGACACTCGGCTGATTAGACGCCTTCACTGCCTTAGTTATAACATTTCCTACAGCTCCTATGGTAATCTCCATGGTAATAGGCGACAAACAATCTGTGTTGTCTGATTCCGCATGATTCCTTCTATTTCTAAATGTATTTTGACAATAAAAAAATGAGTTGCAAAGGAATCCATTGCCTTTAATCCAGGGTTTTAGATATTCCTTCCAGTCATTGGCCACATTGACTAGGATAGACATCGGGCACTTTGCTGAAGATGTATTAGACATTCTGCAGCACGGCCTCTTGTTCCTTCATGTTAGATTCGGTCCTGTGTGTGAATTCCATGTAGATATTAAACTACAGCATTCAAAATCATTTTCCTTGTAAAAAGTGACATGGATGGAAAGCCAGAGCAAGCTTTACTAAAGGAAAGAGTCCCAGTTGCAGCGGCTACTTTAGATTAATGCCTTGAAGCCACCAATCAATAATAGCAGGAAAATAATATAATTTTTAGAATTTTGACCTTGTTTTCTGCTGTGACTTGGGCCTTTCATCACCTGTCTATTTGAATCAGCTTGTTCGTGTAATGTGAGGCTTTTTAGGGAATAGAAAAAGTTTCAATGAATTATTCAGATGATATAATTTGTGAGACTGTCCTGGTGTCCCAAACGGCATTATGGCTGAATAAATAGACTTTTTGACCTGGGCTCAGGGTGACCTTGTGAGTGAGATCAGATACATCAAAATGCATAATCTGTTTTACAAAGTATCACGTTCAGATAGGCATTTCTTACAATTTCATCCTTAAAGGAAAGCAAACCAGTTTGTCTGACCTTGCAGGACCTAGATTCCTATGCATTATTCTACAAATACATTCAGTGGTATTCCTCCATCCTAAAAAATGGTGGTAGAAATTTACTGCCTGTCTCCTAGCAACTAACAGGAACGATTTCTCCCAGGCTTCATAAATAAGGATATGTTCAATATTTTCTCACTGAATGTTTTAACCACCTTGCCGTTGCACAGTAGCACAACATAGATAACACAACAAGCAAACTTCGATACTTGGCTTGCAACATTCATTACAAAGCACTGAATGTGATCGCAATCCTGTTCATATAACACTCTGCAGACTGGTAACACAATTTTCATTGCCTGTAGCTGTGTGATAAATTTAGGATTACCATTGTCTATTCTGTTTGCAAGCAGCTGGTACAGACCTGGCCAGCACTAAACAGAATCCACCTCTTTCCTCTGCAGGGCTGGGTGTTGATCCAGAGCCTGATATACTGTTGCTTTTCACGTGGCGTTTGGCATAAATATTTGTTTATCATATTCACGCCGCATTAGTCAAAAATGAAATGTGACAAAATGCAAAGACTTAACATATCTGAATTTTTAGTGCCACATTGTTGCTGACATTGCTGCCGTGTGTTATACTCACTGGGACATATTTAATAGTAGGCCGTTCATCAGCGCAGCAATACCACGCCACTATAATATCTAGCATATAGATATTTCTGCCTCTTTACACATCTAGAAAAGTGGCGAAAATCTGCTCTAAAGAAAACTTTTTGTATTTTACTATACTTTACAAATCATCTGTAACTGTTGGAAAAAGTGGCAGTAAGGGGTGATATATATGGCGCTCAGGGGAGATTGTGGAATTCATGGGCCCAAATAGCAAAAGTCAGAATTAGGACCCCTATTCCAAAAATTATATAAGCAGGGTAAAGAAGGACAGTGGCTGTAGAAAATATGTATTTTCTTTAGATATTTTGAAGTAAATACAGGAAGAATAAAAAGATAAGACCCTTACAACAATTACAACAATGGTGTGCTTACCTCTGCATACAGATATACATGAAGCTGAGTTTTCCCATCTACCTTGGTCTGGACTGATGATTGATGTTGTGATGATTCTCCAAAACGAGCTATACCAGATTGTGCTCATTGGCGGCCTAAAATACTGTTTCCATTTGGCACTACGTAGCGTACAGAGTACATGTGCTACAGCCTCATGCCTTATAGTATCGTGGGGCAAGAAAGTTCTCACATATAAAAAGGGTTTCCCCATACTTTCAGGACTTTTTTCCCTGATGCTACTGGTTGAACGGTCCGTCCACGTGGTGCAATTCTAGAGCAAAACCTGTTATCACCAAAGGCTAGTATGGTGAATCTGTTATGTGTCTGTGAATCGGTTGGTGTTAAGTGTAAACTCCTGCGAGAGCTGAGCAATTTCTGCATGTGCCAATGGATCATTGTACTCAGGGAGGTCTTCTGTAACTGTTATGTTGGACTGATCTAGGTCCTGAATGTTTCTTGCTTCTGAGCAACTGATGTTAACTAGGGTTGAGCGATCGTGTTCGGAAAATTTCACGATCGCCATCGGAATTCCGAACACGATCTTTTTATCTGGGATCGAGATCGATGATTTTTCCCACAATGCATTGCTTAGCCTTCACACCGAGTATACGCTGTATATTCAGTGTGAAGGCTCCGCTGCAGTTCCATAGGAGTGAATGGAAGCAGCCGACACACAGCCTTAACCCCCTGCGCGCCGGCTGCCTCCATTCAGTCGAATGGAAGGGTAAACTAAATCTCTAGCAGCTACTTACCTCTAGAGATGGCTGCTCCAGTGCCCTCCTTCTTCTTGCCTCGCTGCCCCGCCTCCCAGGTTAGTGTTTAAAGCGCTAGGTAGGCGGGGCTTGTGGCTTAGTGTGGGCAGGTACAGGGCGGGGAGACCTGACGTCTCCCCTCCCAGTACCCGCCCACACTCTCCTAACCCGCCCACACTCTCCTAACCTGGCAGGGAGGGGACAGCAAAGAGAGAAGAGCAGCAGCGAGGCGAAGAATGAAGGCACGGGGCACAGCACCAGCCATCTCTGGAGGTAAGTGGACACCAGGGGGTAGGATTTCTTTTAAAATCCGATCTTCGATTAATAAAAAAAATCCCATTGACTTGCATTGGGATCGGAATTGGGATCGAGATCGGGTTCGAATGAAAAATGATCGGAAATCGGATTTTAAAATCAATCCTGAAAAGTCAAGATCGGCTCAACCCTAATGTTAACCTGTATTATGCTGTACATAATTTATCTCAGTGAAAGCTGGTGACACTGTGCCTCTGTGAATACAGTGTATTTCTTGGCAGCAGTACTAGTACTCGGGATCTAGCTTCTCTGTCCTATGGTAAGTCAGATTAGCTAAAGGTAAGTAAAAATTAGTTGGTGTAGTCAGAGTGGGTTGAGAATCCCAGGCCCCTAGAGGCAACCATCATGGCCTTAAGGAAATATTCCACCAGACACTATAATAGGTGGGGAACTCTACAATGAAACATGAGAAAACATGGAAAATGGGACACTACATTCCTCTGGTGTGTCTTATGGAAAATTCTATTTAAGGAATAGTCTTCCCACCATCAGGAAGTTTGACATACGTTTCTAGTTGTAATGGTGCCTTATGTCAACAATTACTTCACTGCCTGGATCTTCTGTGTCTTCTGCTATATTGTCCAGAAGTTAACTTCGGCTGCAACTGAATCAGCTTTACAATGTAACATTCTAATCATTTTGTCCATTTACGCAGCAATTTATTACTTGTGGCTCTGTATCCGCTATAAGTCTTTCTGACATTTTACCAAAGCAATATAGAAAAAGCTATGAGAAAAATATCCACAACATTTTGCTTTATGGAAAAAAAAAAAGCAAAAACACTACTGCCTAAAAGAAAACGTATCTGTCTGTAGTGTATTTCATAATGGACTGTAGACTTTAAAGTAACATCCGACTGCAGTTACAAACACTGAGACAAAAATACCAAAAGTGCTAGAAGGAAACTAGGTCTGAAACCATCCGTATATCTCACGCTTTATATCCTCATCTTGTATTAGAAAACAACTGGAAATATGAACAAACACTGACAGTATGCCCATTAATGTGATAACCACGGACCCCCCCAAAGGGCAGTTGGCCTCTTACTTCTCCTCACTTCTTCCTGATTCCCTTTTAACAGGAAAGAGAGAGTTTTTAGTAAATGCCCTCCACAGTAATTCTATACTCTTGCCTGAGAGGTAGGAGGAGGCAGCATCACCCTAAGATTCCTGGCTCTAAAGAAGGAGCAACAGAACATAAAATAAAAGAGATTAGATGTAAGGAAGTGCCCAACTGCAGCCAGGGGCCTAGACGGGAGGAAGGGCCCTCTCTGACACATAAGCCAACTTGACCCTCCTTCTTAATATTACTGTAACTTTGCGATATACCCTTACTAGTAAATCATGAACAATTTTTCAAAGCAATTCTATCAAATTCATACAGTAATTCACGTTATTAAATCCCTTACAAATTAATTGTCTGATCAAATGTCATAAATGTTAAATATGTCTCTTGTTGTGGGTGGTCAGACGATAGTGAAGCTACAGCAGAAAAATGTCAGGATCACATCAACTCCTAAATTCAGAGGCGAGCTGGAGAATAACACAGCTTTCACCTCCAGCAGAATTTGGCATCCAATAGATACAAACAATTGAAAAATGTCCAAAAAAAGATTAAACTGTGGGTTGTAAACCAAGCCAGCTACATAACCCTATCAATCTGTACTGAATTATGTAATTTAATACCAATGTGTATCAAATAAAACAGCACATACACTTCTTACATTTACTTTTGCAAATTGCGTTGGAATTTGGTGACTATGTATAGAGATGAGCCAATACCGTGATGAAGGAACCAGCAAGGTTCTGAAACGCGTAGCTTAAACAATCTCTGTACGCTGGGTGTACTTACCTGTGATGCTTATATTTTTTTAATGCGGAAATAAAAGTTAATTTTTACCTTCTGGAGACGCTGGATATTCTTTACTTTTTGCTGACCGTTCGATCGAGTCGGTATTCGAGTGAATATTACGGTGTTCAACATATTTGATTCCGATCGAATACCACACGGTAAACGCAGTACAAATTCGTATAGCCTCCCACCTTCCCTGGCTCTTTTTTTGTACCAATAACTGTGCAGGGAGGGTAGGAAAAGAACCAGGAAAACGTAGGCATCGGAAAAAAATAGGAAAAAGTCATTGGCTGGCTAAATCAGGTGACCTCAGATTTATAAGAATAGTGGCAGCCATATTCGTGTCAGATGGGAGTTGGTGAAACAGGGAGAGACATTGTACTGAGGGTGAGAGAGAGTTTAGCTATTGCGAGGCAGGAAAAATTCAATCAACAACTCTTTTCAGAGCTACACTGCAGGAATAGTATATATACACTCAACCTGCCAAAGCTTCACAAAAGCCCTTTTTAGGGCTCAAATTCATTACAAGTGTCCCATAGGGGTGAGAATAAAGCTTTGTACTGTCACCTGTACACATCTGACAATGCGTCAGGGTAGCATAAAGGGACAGGAACAAGGATGAAGACGGGTACATGGAAATCCAGCTGGGGATCCAGGCCACAGTCAGGCTACTGCGGATCCAATGGCTACTGGAGAGGAGCAGCCAGCAGTGCCCCTCATCTTTAGCACAAAGGACGGGGACAAGGATGGGGACGTGGAAATCCAGCTGGGGATCCAGGACACAGTCGAGCTACTGTGGATTCAATGGCTACTGGAGAGGGGCAGCCAGCAGTGCCCATCATCATTAGCACAAAGGGACGAAGACGGGGATGTGGAAATCCAGCTGGGGATTCAGGCTGCAGAAGCTCGACTGCGGATCCAATTAGGTACTAGAGAGGGGCAGCCAGCAGTGCCACAACGTCAAGCAGCGTGCAGGGTACCCCGCTGACAAGGCCCGACCACCAGGAACCAATGTTACAGTGGATAGCAGATATTGTGGACCTGCAACCAGCATGTCCCATCAACAGTACTGATGAGACACAGTTCCATGTGTCTGTGCCAGCTCACAAGTTCCTTGTCCTCCTCCTCGTCCTCCACCTCCTCCAACACCACCACGATCACCGTTAAAAAATAATTAAAATAACCCCATTAATGGTTTAGGGCAAATAATAAGAATAATAAATAATTTTTGGGGCTCACCCCAAGGGCCTGAAAATTAATGTTTCAGGACTCACCCCAAGGGCCTGACAAATAATGTTTTAGGGCTCACCCCAAGGGCCTGAAAATTAATGTTATAGGGCTCGCCCCAAGGGCCTAACAAATAATTTTTTAGGAGCTTCAGCAGAGATTCTCCCTACGTGTCCAACTTACTGAATTTGAGAAATTGCTGGCATCCAAGACCTCCTTTCTACGCAAAGTATCACACTTCCTTCATCATTTTATCGATCTGACTAAATCCTTTAAGCCTCCATTTATCGCAGCGTGGGAAAAGGAGCTTGATATCTCTCTATCTGTTGAAGACATTGATACGATTTTGTGTACCTCCCATGGCTTCTCTCCATGTATCCGCCTTCAGGAAAATAGCTACAAATTACTGTCAAGATGGTATCATACCCCAGAATGGTTGTACAAGCGAAAGCTACATACAACTGACAGATGTTGGAGATGCCTAACGGGACCAGGTTCATGTTTACATCTGTGGTGGTCATGCCCGATTATACTCCCTTTCTGGACTGAAATACAATCCCACATTCGATCTGTAAGTTATCCTTACTTCACCCTCTCCCCGGAGATGATTTTTCTGTACCTGCCCTTCAAGACGTACAAACCTGCTAATGATAAGCTCGTGACGCACCTTATCTCTGCTGTAAAATCCCTTATCCTGCTTCTATGGATGCAACGTGTCTCTCCTTCTGTTTCGCTCTGGAAAGAAAAAGTGAACCAAATTGCACATTTTGAAGAATTGCTTAGCTGGTCTTCCCGCAGCCATGACAAATATCTGAAAGTCTGGACCCCCTGGCTGCTCCTTAAACCCTGACATGGCCATCCCCCTTTCCTTTCTTTTCTTTACCTCTTTCCTCTTTCTTTTGTCAAATTCTTTCTGTATATGCGGTTATGTTGTGCATGTACTTGGACTTTCTTATGGAAAAATGTAAGGATTAGGTTGCTATTGGCACTTCTAAACCACGCCGCACTGTATATGCTGTACATGCTGTATTTGCACTGTTTGTGTTCTCTTTCTTTTTCTGTAATTCTTGTTTTGAAAAATTTTAATAAAAACCTTTGATTAAAAAAAATAATAATAATTTTTTAGGGCTCACCCCAAGGGCCAAAAACTAAAACTCTGCTGGTTAAAGGCTCAACTCACCCCGAGGGCCAAAAACATTGCTGGTACAAGGCTCAACTCACCCCCAAGGGCCAAAAACTAAAACACTGCTGGTGCAAGGCTCAATTCACCCTAATGGCCAAAATCTAAAACTCTGCTGCTACAAGGCTCACTTCACCGAAAGGTCCAAAAACACTGCTGGTGCAAGGCTCTACTCACCCAAAGGGCCAAAAACACTGTTGGTGCAAGGCTCAACTCACCCAAAGGGTCAAAATCTAAAACTTTGCTGCTACAAGGCTCAATTCACCCAAAGGGCCAAAAACTCTGCTGCTACAAGGCTCAACTCACCTCAAGGGCCTAAAACTCTGCTACTACAAGGCTCAACTCACTTCAAGGGCTTAATATTCTGCTGGTGCAAGGCTCAACTGACTTCAAGGGCCTAATACTGTGCTGGTGCAAGGCTCAACTCACCCCAAGGATCTGAAGCTAAGTTTGGGAGGGCCTGAGAAAGTAAATTTTTGTATGGCTCAGCTTAAGGGCCTCTAACTTAATTTGGAAGGGCTCACGTGAAGGGCCAGAAAATTAATTTTTGGAGGTCTCACCACATCACACAAACACATAAACAATGACAGTTAAGGGTGGGGGCTGTTGGATTTCCCTTTTCCTATGCCATCTGTGGTTGTCATGGGCAACGTGATTTAAAGAGGTGCATGGTAATGTTTATTTAGCTTAAAATTTGTGTTTCCATCCATACTAATGTAGAGGAAGGAAGGTTTCCAAGTATTTTTCAACTTTCATAGAGGTTCTATTGAGTTTGGAGTGTCTAGTTGATAGGCTGTCATAGTGGGGTAATACTGGGACTTGGGCATGTTAGATGCCCCCAGACATGATTCCCCTGCTGTCCCAGTTGCATTCCAGAGGTGTTGGCATCATTTCCTGAGGTGTTATTGTGGACTTGGTGACTCTCCTTAGTCGAATTGTGGTTTCCCCTGAAACGAGCATTTTTTTCCCCACAGACTATAATTCGATATTTGGTCGAATAGTCAAATATTGAGGGTCTACTTGAAACGAATATCGAATATTTCACTACTCGCTCATGTCTAACTGTGTATATCATGCCCACAGATTTACGGGTATAAATGAATAGCATAGTGTTTGCTCACATTTGTATTACCACTTCCATCCACAAGAGATCTCTTCCCTACAGTCGCAGTGACTTATACTAAGGCCTGAGGAGTTCTGCTAAGGTGTCGATTGTCTTGATGGAGATAACCGTGCAGCATGCAGCATTATTTTTGATGATAAATATGACTGATTCTACAATAAAGTCTCCTGACCGAGGTGTTAGGAGAGACGAACAGAGTTTATATAACTGGTGTACAGTATAACCACATTTTTAATCTATAAGCATTCCTGCCTAGTCTTTCCAAATGATTGTCAGTCTCCTACATTAGAGGAAATGTATTATAAGTATTGAGTATTATCACACTGACAATTTCACTTTCTTGTAATAGAAAAGCAAGGCGTGCAGATATGGAAATTGTTTTTCTATTACTATAAATACCAGCACTGTGGCAGACTCTTTAATAGAGACAATGGTGCTTGTCACTGTTAAGGGGGCACTGTGACCTGAAGTAAGTAGTTGTGTTCCTGTACAAATCACACAAATAGAATGGAATTATTATACATTGGAAATTTTCAGCAAAAAACTATAATTCATATAAATTGCAGCTCCAAAGTGGAATTACAAAAGTTGTTTCTATTGAATTTCTTTATATTCTAGAGATTTCAACTAAATAAATAATTCTATTCCACAAAAATGTGAAGTGATATCTTATGCCTTAAGGGTTCTAGTGGGAACCTGCCCTGAATGTCCTTCTTTATTGCGGCATACATATTCTCACCTCTTGAATTTTCCCTCTTTCCCTTTAGACTGAAAACTTACATAGACCGAGCTCCTTAGGTTGTGTTTGTGAAATGTTTCAAGTTGTTCTTGACATCCGCATAGCCAGACCGAAGATAGCTCTAAATACTGTGTATACATCTAGAAACACTCGTACATTTATTGAAATGAATTTTGTATATCCAATCTACTTTTTATGTCGCTTGCAATACCGTTTCCTAATACAAACATATTTTAGAATGCAAGCACCTACATGTTTATGTCCTTTCTACCTGTTAATGCTGCCTCTTTACGGAAGGGAAAATAAAGATTTAGCGTTGTGGTGAGTGTATATGATCATGTTGTCTATGTAAGCGCTCATTTCCAGGAATAGTATTAAATCAATCAGTAGCCAGGCTATAAAGCCTCAATCAGTAGATGACTCTGAAGTTTTCTGTGGACATTTTTATCGAAGCCCTGATTAAAAGTAACACTAAATGTCATTGCCTGGAGTTAACCTTTTTCTGTATAATGTTCAGGGGAATGGGATGTGATATAATAAATCTGCGTAAGTATTAGTGCTTTATTAGTTCTCATGGAAATTTCGGGTTTATCAAACTAAATGAGTAAGGAGGTAACAGAAGCATCAGCAGAAGCCAATGCACAGGGATGCTTATCAGCTTTTGGGCTGACTTTTAGGCTGGGACCTCATGTGGCATCAGGGACGTAACTACTGGGGTAGCAGCGGTATCGGCTGCCACAGGGTATGAGATATCAGGAGTCCCCGTGGCAGCTGCTAACACTGTGGGTTGTTATGGGGTTTTTTTTTAATAGGCCATTACTGGCTGGAGATCACTGGTTGGTGTGGTGGGGTATCGGGTTATTCACAGTGGGATAGGCTCCCAATCCATACAATATCAATCAAAGAAGATCCCACTGAAGCTGAGTTATCTGATTCAAAGTGAGTTTTAATCAAAGATAGAATACACACAGCATATGGTGTAAGTGAATGTTTTCGGCCTAATTCGGCCTTCCTCAGACTCAAATACAGGGACGTAGATACATCCGAATTCTGGAAGAAACACAGAAATCACAGGCCGTAGTACAGTCCTGTGTGGTGGCCAATACATTAAGTGTGCTGGTTATCTATCAGCTAGTCTGATACGCTAGCGGTATGGGTCTTATAGGGAATCTATATACTGTCCCTCAGTAGTGAAGAGAGGCCCCAGTGGCGTCCTACTGCTCGAAGAATACCGGCCTGACAGGTCCACGTTGGTGACGTGGGAGTGGCCGCTGGGGCCTCTCTTCACTACTGAGGGACAGTACAGGAAGGCCGAATTAGGCCGAAAACGTTCACTTACACCATATGCTGTGTGTATATCTTTGATTAAAACTCACTTTGAATCAGATAACTCAGCTTCAGTGGGATCTTCTTTGATTACTGGCTGGAGTATCTCCAGTAGGTAACGGGCCCTATTTACTTAGGACGGGGTATAAGTGTGCTATTGCTGGAGGTCTAAGAGTTGTGAACCCCATCAATTATGAAATCAGTGGTTCCCAAATCTCCATTCACTTCTATAAATGCGAGGGAAATAGTCTGGCACTTTCAATAACATAGAAATGGTTGGAGCAAGGGTCAAATTTTGGCAATATTGTTCTGTTCACACAAGGGACTAAAGACCCTAGTAGTTACACTCCCCAGCAATCACAGTCTTATATCCAAGTCTATTTACTGTACAGGGGACGTTTTGTTATTAAGAAACCCCTCTGGATGAGAATTCCCTAATGCAGTACCATACAGGTATTCATCCCCAACACCCTCTAGGGTGTGTTGTTCATGGAAAGCCAGTTTACCTATGAGTATTCTTGACATGTGGTGGCAAACCAGAGTACTTGAAGGAAACCCAAGCAAACATAGAGAGAATGAATACACAAACTCAGCACAGATGTTGCCTATTGGTTGGATTCAAACCATGGACCTCAGTGTTAAAAATTGCCATGCTCTTGCTGACACAAATTAACCATTATTTTAAGGAAGTACAGCATCTATTAGGTAACATCTGCTGAATGTCCATTTTACTGTCTTAAAGTATTCCTGATGTCAGGAACAAACTTCCCCCCCTCCCCCCAAAAAATAAATAAATAAATAAATAAATTAATTAATTAATTAATTAAAAAAAATTGAGCAATAAATGATCAAAAAGAAAAATTCTTTAAAGATACTTTTGGCATAAAAAGTATAAAATAGGTCATTTTCTGGTGATACATTCTCTTTAAAGGACATACTGGTTAAAAATAAATTGTTCACTTCTTCACTTACTGACATCTGTATTGCTAAATTATTTTTATAGGTAGGTGGTAAGATTTTCTGCTTCTGTAATATTCTCTAGTAGTGTATTTGAAAGTGCATTATAATGGAAGCTCGCACCATAATGTGCTATCACATTGCAGTATATTAGGCAGTCCAGAGAGCTTTAGAAAATCACTGGTCTACAGAAATGTCAAACCCATTACAATAGAGGCTATGAAAAGGTAGATGAACAGTGTCTGTATGTGGCTCAAGCAGTGAAATATTGCTGGCTAGGCAAACAGAATAACAATACACTTTAACCCCTTAATGGCACCACCTATTTTGGCCTACATATACGATTTTGCTTTTTTTTCACCCCTGTTTTCAGAGAGCCATAACTTTTTATTTTTCCATTGATGTAGCTATATGATTGCCTGATTTTGCAATTAATTCTGAAAATTAAAACAATGCAACATCTGAGAGGTAAAAATGCTGAACTTCTTGATAAATTCCTTCAGGGAATTTAGTTTACTAAATCCAAAAATCAGTCCTTAGAAATCTATACTTCAAAAGACAAAAGGCGCAGCACTCCTTCCCTTCTGAGCCCTACTGTAACCAACTTCAAAGCTTTATGAGTGCATGCCTCTGTTGACACTAAGTGAGCACAAAGTATTACAATTTTCACTTTGGGCATTCATGTTTAGGCTATTTGTAATTTTTGTATGGTATTTGCAAAATTATGAAACAGAGCATAATAACGGGAGAGCAGTGGCATAACAATCGTGTTCACATGACTGTGACCGGGCTGTGTGGCACAGGGGGTCCCACAATGCTGCCGCTACATATAACATCCCGGCAAAGAAGAAGAGGCTTACATGCAGGGCACAGCAATGAACTCTACAGAGTCCCTGCATGTAGCCAGTAAACAGCTCACTGATTAATTCTAGTACAAGTCCACTTGGAATGTCCATCAGCTGCACCTCCCAGCCATAACGCTGAGTGGTGAGGACCGCAACACCCTCTTCCTGCCAGTACTTGTCCACAGATTAGTACTGGGGGGTGTCCCGTACTGCTCAGCGTCATCGCTTGGCAGTAAGGAACGTGCCTTCGGACAGTACATCGCTATGGACTCTACTATCAGGAGGGGCGTTTCTCACAGACTGTCAGAAAGACCCTTCTGAAAACAAAAAAGGCAAGACAGCACCGAGCTGTATATTGTGAAGTATTGTTTAGATGAGGGTATACTGACAATAGTTTAGTATGCTCTCACCTAGTGGAGTTGTGAAAAATTCACAACTACCGTATGCGCCTGGAAACCAATTACAGGGGGTTTCTTCCTAATTGTGATTGAGCAGCTGGATCCTATTCACCAATGGTGTAGACGATATAAACATGGACCGGGATAAAGGACCGCGTTTCAACAGATTATCAGACAACCACTTTATTAAAGTTCATCACAACGCGTTTTGGGCACAAGTCACCCTTCTTCAAGTGCAAAGGAACTGCCGTAGTGGGGAGTCAAGTGTGCCTGCCTGCCGTGGATGGCCATCAGTTCCTTTGCACTTGAAGAAGGGTGACTTGTGCCCGAAACGCGTTGTGCTGAACTTTAATAAAGTGGTTGTCTTATAATCTGGTGAAGCGCAGTCCTTTATCCTGGTCCATGTTTAGAAACGCACTTCTGACAGTGAAGAGCTACGATAATGGCACTGATAGCTCTTCACCAGGGGCACAGAATGGGAAAGCCGATAGTGTGCTGAATTCAGTGCACTGTTGGCTTTCTAGCGGTATATAAAACCGCAAGTGCCCAAGGACTTGAAAGCTCATCTTTAAGTAGTAGCTGAAAATATTGCTATTACTGCCAGTTGCAAACTGTGGCGCTTCAGCCATATGCGCCACACACAAATTCACACTGTAACCCATTGCTGCATTGTAAATAGAGAATATTTTGCTATTCTGTCATAAATAATGGATGGGACATTTCCAAAGCATCTGTTCACCATGTAGTAGCAGAGATTAATTTCTTCATCACACATTCCCTTTAAAGCGTCTGTTATTCAATGCCATTCAGGAACACTCGTGCGATTCCCACTTTGTAGGCCTCAAAGAACTCTAGCATTTTTTTGTGCTCCACAAATGCAAAGTAATTGAATCCCCCAGGAAAAAGTTAGGAATATCTACTTTTCCCTTCTAAAGAAGTGTTTTGTTGAGAAGTATTTTTACTTTCTGCGCCTTCTGTCCTTTTAGTTCTTCTTCCCTTTTCCCTTTAGAATAAACAGTTTTGTTTCATACGATGGAGCGTAACTTTCCGGTTATGATCTAGTCTGCAGTCTGCTGTTCTATTGTAGATTGACCAAATTGAAGGGTTTTTTTTTGTGCCAGTCAGGTTTCTAAAGAAAAGAAAACATCCACTTGCTCGAAGGAAAAGGATGAAAACTACAAGACTTTCAAAGGCCGCACTTCGTCGGTCTGCTGGGACAGCACCACGTTCACAAGACCCTCCAAAAAAAAGGCAGCAAGGACATTAGCACCACGGATGGATGACAGCATGGAAAACAAAGGCTTGTCTTGAAATTAATGAGGTGTCCCCTTGCTATGACTATCCTGTAGCAAGGAGATCATGCACATCATTAGTCTTAGCTGGCAGAAGCGAGCCCTCCTTACAAGTGTGCTATGATTTGTAGATGTTTATATTAATATACCTGCAAGTAGCGGACCCTCACGTGGATGGAGTCTTAGTCTGATATTACAATGAACAGGACTGCTGAGCATAACTTATACTACTACTATGTGCAGCTGTTAATGGGTGCTTAATCTGTAAAATTCAGTATTACTCATCGATTCACATTGACTTGTTTCCCGACACAACATCTACACTCTATGGCAGTATTGCAAGCGTCCTAGTAAGTGGGAAACGTTATGTAAGCAGTGTTAGCCAGCAGATAGCAGCACTCTGTATTACTGATTTAATTAGAGATCACACAGAGTGCAAAGAATACAATACAGATGTTAGCTGTAACACAGCAAAGGAAAAGTGACATGTATCTGTAAATGATGAGATATACAACCCAGTGTGCTGGAGGTGTGCACTGAATATTGCTATTGACTTTGGCCCGGCCTCCTACCATGCTGTTGAATATTTGCCAATCTGAACAATAATAGATCCCACAGTTCTCAGCTGGACCTATGCACTACACTACATTGTATTTGACAGACTTTGTAAATCATAAAGAATTACTGAATATGAGCAAATGCAAACCATTTATACTGAGGTGGAATGCAAGGTTGTAGGTAAGAAGTGAAAGAGAGAGCAAAACTATAATAAGGAAAACAAGCAATGAGAAGTGCTATTAATAAAAGAATAGTGGCTATAATGTATCTGCAGCTTCTTAAAGGGGTTTTCCGGGCAAAAAAAATTTAATTTAAAAAATGTCTGTTAGTGTTTCTAATAGGTTAATAAAATGCACCCATATATTTATATCCCTATATCCATGTTTGGAGTGATTTCTGAATGTTTCGAGGGCTGCTGTATCTCTGCTTTTGTTTACATGCTGCTGTTTCTTGCTATGTAACTTCCTCACTAACCCTATCACCTTACTCCCCCCTCCTTCCTCTCTCCCCCCATATCTCTCTATCTCACCCTTCCCTACCTACTCAGCCCAACCCCTGTCCCATAGTATATACTTACCCATCCAGTGCTTCTTCCGGCGAGACAGACCCTCCTCCTGTACTGATCCCATACGCCTCCTCTGCAGTGATCAGACATCTCTACTGCGCATGCGTGGAAGCGCAGTAGAGGTGAATAACAGGCAGCAGCGCGCACATTAGAGAAGTGTACGCACTGCACAGACAGCAGGAGGGGGAGCCATATCGCCAGAAGAAGCCATGGATGGTAAGTATTAGCAGAGTGGATGGGGGAAGGGGTAGTAGTGACAATCCGTTTCAGGGAATGGGTAAACAGATTGGCACCAGATAATCAGAAAATGTCCCTAGGGAGGTCACATGACCACCCCAGGGATATGGGTAAATATACATTTTTATTTTTATTAATAATGTTATTTAGAACATAGGAGGGTGTTTAGTTTAGTGTAGGGCTCTAAAATTATCCCCTTTAAGGATGCTCACTATAGCATTAACTCTACCTATGATCTCTACCTCTACCTAGGTTGTGTTCTATTGTTCTATTAGGCTAAGGCCCTATGTTGCAGAAAAGCAGCTTTTTTTGTTGCAGATTTTACTTAGTTTTTTTGAGCCAAAGCCAAGAATGGCTACAAAAGGAATGGGAAATATAAAGGAAGCTCTTATATTTCTACCTTTTGCTCAATCCACTCCTGGCTTTGGCTCAGAAAACTGCAGCAAAATTTGCAACGAAAAAAAAGCTGCATTTCTGCAACGTGGAGCTTTAGCCTTAAAGAACATTATTTGAGACAGTTGTCCTTTTGCCACTAGGGAAGAAAAGTAAAATGGTCCCCCAACCTAAAGTCCATATCTGGCATACAGTATAAGGCTGCTGACTGGTACAGGGGCAGACATTGACATCTCAGGGCTCCTGTGTAATAAGGCCCCTTGCAGACAGTCGTGGGCTTTTCCCAAATAGAACATTGACCCATTAATTTCTATTGGTCCTTGCACATGACCGTGTACTATACGAATCAGTGTGTGGGCCGACTGTCCAGGCAGGGTCCTATACCTGTCCGACTTTGCAGCCATGCTTACTTGACTCCTATTCATTGAATGAATGGGGACACTGAAGCATGGCTGGCACATGGATGAAATCCTTGTGCCGTCCGTGCATCGGCCATGCAGTTCAAACACAGCCAGTGGCCAGCTCACGGCTGTCTGCAATGGACCTAACAGTTAGGAGCCCCCTTGTGTTCCAATATCTCAGCTTAAAGCACACCCATATGTTTCTCTAGGAATCTACTAATAATTATCAAAGAAATTCATTATCTTTATCTGGAATGTAATAACTGGTAAAAAATAAACAAAAAAACTCCTGTTAAGGTGATAGGTCTCCCAGACCTACGGAGTCCGAGCAGCTGCTCAGGCAGGTCCAAATGAATGTCTGTCCCTGCATTGATATTATATTTTTCTGCCAGTTTTTTTACATTATTCTACATATGCTGTATAGATTAAAGTATTGGGCCACAGCTTTTAATCAGTGAATCTTGGTGTTTCATTTGTTCCTATGTTCACAAGGGTATAAAATCTAGCACTAGAGATGAGCAAGTACTGTTCGGATCAGCCAATCCGAGCAGCACGCATGCATTGAAATCAATGGAAGCACCTGGTACTTCCGCTTTGACGCCGGCCGGCCGCTTAACCCCCGCGTGCCGGCTACGTCCATTCATTTCAATGCGTGCGTTCTGTTCAGATCGGCTGATCCGAACAGTACTCGCTCAACTCTAACTAGCACCGAACCACGCAGTCTGACTTTACAAGCATTTGTGAGAGAATGACTTGTCCTAAACAGCTCTCTGAATTCCAGTGTGGTTCTGTAATAGGATGCCACCACAGTAACTATCAGTTCATGAAATTTTCAGATCGCACAAGTGCTGTGGCGCATAGTGCATAAAAGTCACCCATCCCTGTTGAGTCAGTGATGTTTATTTAGAGTGACTCAGGAACGGACATAGATTTCCAGTATATCTTACACCAGTTTTCTAGCCTGAGCTATTGTAAATTTTTTGGGTCAAAGTTCTCCCTGTCGTGTCCACAAAAAGAGGCGAGGAAAGCGCACAACAAATGATGTGGCACATCTTTGACACAAAAAGGCACCAAATGCCAAAGTTGAGCCAGAATTAAACCCATTTACGTCAGATACTTGGAAGTGAAGCAGCAGGCCCCCAAATAAATACTCCACATCCGCCTTAATAGTTGGGAAGGGGTTAAAGAGGATGTGACTGGTCTCTTGTCTTGTGTGTAAAATAAGGGCAACACAACAGTGTGTGTTACTTGACCAACACGAGTTGCGCAACCTTCATACATTGACTTGCATTCAATCTTGTGGACCACAGCTGTCACTTGATAGAATTGATCAGTAATGCTGCAGAAGTGCTTGAGGAGCCTTATTGACAATGTTACCATTCCTGCTGTCAATAGGATATGTCCCTACATGGCCTGATATTGTTAGCGATGACTGGACTATGTCAGATTGTGTAGGGACAAAGGGAACAGTGACTCATAGTAGTCGATTTATTCATACATTTTCAGGAGGAACAAAAGACCGCACAATAAAGAGTTCTAAAAAAAAAGATGCTCCAGCATTGTCATATCACAGGGGATATAATGGTTACAAAGACATGTCAGTAGAGGGGACAGGTCCTCTTTAATTGTCATGTATTCTGCTGTTTACTATGATCATGCTTTATTCTCCTGGATAGTATGCAGCACTATAATACTCTGCACAGTGCCTGGCTATACCGGGTATCTGACCAGTATCACTGCCTGCTAGTATTATAGGTTATTTTTCTGCATACGTAGCAGTTGTCCTTGGCTGAACAATTAGGTATTCTAGTGCTCCGTTTCAAAACATAACCAAGGGCATGACCAAATAAAGCAAAATTTACCTTAACACAAATCACTTTTCTCATAGCCCCTGCTTGTATTACTGACTACAGCAAATTATTAGTTTAGTTCATCAATAAGACCTTATTCACAAATCAGTGTTTTCCATAAAAATTAGGATAATAGATTACTGTACACTGTAAAGAGGGCCTCATGTAGCACAAACGCAGTGATTTTGCCACAGCAAAAAAACGGAGCATTTTAAAGTACATGGACAGTGGATAGGATTCTGACAAATCCCATCCACACATTACAGAAAATGATGCCCACTGGAAATGCTGTGATATAAAAAACACTTGCGTTTTTGCAAATTGCAGCATGTTAATTATACCTACGGAAACGCTGGCGATTTATGTATAGGTATAAGGCCCTGTTCCCACAGAGTAACGCGCCACTCATTTAGACACGTATACGCGTGTCAGAGCGAGGCGCTTCAAAACAGATCCCATTGACTTCAATGGATGCCGGCTTACGCGCGTTACACATTGAAATCAATGGGAGGCTTTATAACCCATTGAATTCCATGTGTAGTGCGTAAGACCGGCACCCATTGAAGTCAATGGGATCTGTTTTGAAGCGCCTCGCTCTGACACGTGTATACGTGTCTAAATGAGCGGCACATTACTCTGTGGGAACAGGGCCTAATGGAAGCGGAAAGTCTGTTGCTCTGTGGAAGTTCTCTTAAAAACACATGGAGCCTTAGCCTAAAGGAAAAATCTGCACCTGACTCCCATTGAAATGAATGGAGACTGGTTTCAGAGGGAATTTGGAGCTGATTTTGAGACAGAATCCTCCTCTAATTCAGTACCAAATTCCTCCATGTGCCTATACCCCAAAGAGTGACATTGTTTCCTCTGGTTTGGAGACCAATTATACTTGAATACGTCAGTTCGCTGCCAGGAGTCCACTGAAGGGGACACAATGCAAACCAGTGCTGCTCCCTTCACTCTCAGGGTTGGTACGGGTCCTAAAGTGATGGTATATGATAGTAATAGACAAAATGGGACTAATTAGTAATCTATGCTTTCAGCTAATTTGTTTACTCCAGACATCAGCACTGTGACTTTCTAGCAGCCAGTTATTATATCACAGAGTCGCACTCATATTTATATATACAGTCATATTCCTATCTTATGCTGAGACTAGAAATGTTTTACACTGTGAAAATAACATTAATGGAAGTAAAGCAATCTGTCTACACATACTCCATCAAGCTTTAGGGTCCTCCATCAATACACTAGTGACTATTAATCCAGAAGTGTACAAAGAGGTTTTCTTTTTGTTTTGATCATTATATGCAAATATTACATGGTATTTATAAGGCGTACACAGCCATAAGTCAGGGATACAGCTCGCTGTTCATGATATGTTGACGGAAAGAAAGATGGCAGTTAATTATACATTTTCTTGTTACGCTTTGCTAAAATGTCTACTTGTGAAGTTTGTATTAAGTGGAAGAAAGGAAGATGTGTGAAATCCTCTAACATATTCCATTTTCTAATTAGCAATCACTGCTGATTTTACTGACATACCAACTGCAAGACACAAGTTCAGAAAATAGACATTTTGAGAATCAATTATCCTTGTATTTACATTCACTTCTAGATAAACCGTAATGCGCGCTGACAAACCTTGCCAGAGCAGACAGTAATAGCAAGGAATGGTACTTCAGTTCATTGACCATGTAGGCTAGGGCTTTCTAGACTACCAAAGAGTTTTCTTCTCCTCTATAATAATGGGAATTTTCTTTCTATGTTCCAATATACCGCCATAGGCCAAGAAATTGATCAGCATATGACATTAATGATCAACTGAATTTTTGGAAAGTGTTACAATAATTTACAGAGTTTGAAAAAATCAATTATTTGTCCTAATTAGAGATGAGCGAACACTAAAATGTTCGAGGTTCGAAATTCGATTCGAACAGCCGCTCAATGTTCGTGTGTTCGAACGGGTTTCGAACCCCATTATAGTCTATGGGGAACAGATACTCGTTAAGGGGGAAACCCAAATCCGTGTCTGGAGGGTCACCAAGTCCACTATGACACCCCAGGAAATGATGCCAACACCTCTGGAATGACACTGGGACAGCAGGGGAAGCATGTCTGGGGGCATCTAACACACCAAAGACCCTCTATTACCCCAACATCACAGCCTAACAACTACACACTTTACACACTCAATACCACCTCTCTGACAGTAGGAAAACACCTTGAAACATGTGTATTTGGCACTTGCAGTGAGGAGAGCTTGTCACCAGCAGTGAATTTGGCCCTTGTAGTAAGTTGAGGTTGGCACCAACATTTGTTTTGAAAATCAGGGTGGATTGAGCCTCTAACCAGCAGAGTTTGGGCAAATTCATGGTGGAGGGAGCCTCTAAAAACCCCAGTTTGGACCAATTCATGGTGGAGGGAGCCTCTAACCAGCCCAGTTTGGGCAAATTCATGGTGGAGGGAGCCTCTAAAAAACCCAGTTTGGACCAATTCATGGTGGAGGGAGCCTCTAACCAGCCCAGTTTGGGCAAATTCATGGTGGAGGGAGCCTCTAACCAGCCCAGTTTGGACCAATTAATGGTGGAGGGAGCCTCTAACCAGCCCAGTTTGGACCAATTAATGGTGGAGGGAGCCTCTAACCACCCCAGTTTGGACCAATTCATGGTGGAGGGAGCCTCTAAACAGCCCAGTTTGGGCAAATTCATGGTGGAGGGAGCCTCTAAAAAACCCAGTTTGGACCAATTCATGGTGGAGGGAGCCTCCAACCAGCCCAGTTTGGACCAATTAATGGTGGAGGGAGCCTCTAAACAGCCAAGTTTGGACCAATTCATGGTGGAGGGAGCCTCTAAAAACCCCAGTTTGGACCAATTCATGGTGGAGGGAGCCTCTAACCAGCCCAGTTTGGGCAAATTCATGGTGGAGGGAGCCTCTAAACAGCCCAGTTTGGGCAAATTCATGGTGGAGGGAGCCTCTAACCAGCCCAGTTTGGACCAATTAATGGTGGAGGGAGCCTCTAACCAGCCCAGTTTGGACCAATTAATGGTGGAGGGAGCCTCTAACCAGCCCAGTTTGGACCAATTAATGGTGGAGGGAGCCTCTAACCACCCCAGTTTGGACCAATTCATGGTGGAGGGAGCCTCTAACCAGCCCAGTTTGGACCAATTCATGGTGGAGGGAGCCTCTAAAAAACCCAGTTTGGACCAATTCATGGTGGAGGGAGCCTCTAAACAGCCCAGTTTGGGCAAATTCATGGTGGAGGGAGCCTCTAAAAACCCCAGTTTGGACCAATTCATGGTGGAGGGAGCCTCTAACCAGCCCAGTTTGGACCAATTAATGGTGGAGGGAGCCTCTAAACAGCCAAGTTTGGACCAATTCATGGTGGAGGGAGCCTCTAAAAACCCCAGTTTGGACCAATTCATGGTGGAGGGAGCCTCTAACCAGCCCAGTTTGGACCAATTAATGGTGGAGGGAGCCTCTAACCAGCCCAGTTTGGACCAATTAATGGTGGAGGGAGCCTCTAACCACCCCAGTTTGGACCAATTCATGGTGGAGGGAGCCTCTAAACAGCCAAGTTTGGACCAATTCATGGTGAAGGGAGCCTCTAAAAACCCGTTTGGACCAATTCATGGTGGAGGGAGCCTCTAACCAGCCCAGTTTGGGCAAATTCATGGTGGAGGGAGCCTCTAAACAGCCCAGTTTGGGCAAATTCATGGTGGAGGGAGCCTCTAACCAGCCCAGTTTGGACCAATTAATGGTGGAGGGAGCCTCTAACCAGCCCAGTTTGGACCAATTAATGGTGGAGGGAGCCTCTAACCACCCCAGTTTGGACCAATTCATGGTGGAGGGAGCCTCTAAACAGCCAAGTTTGGACCAATTCATGGTGGAGGGAGCCTCTAAAAACCCCAGTTTGGACCAATTCATGGTGGAGGGAGCCTCTAACCAGCCCAGTTTGGACCAATTAATGGTGGAGGGAGCCTCTAACCAGCCCAGTTTGGACCAATTAATGGTGGAGGGAGCCTCTAACCACCCCAGTTTGGACCAATTCATGGTGGAGGGAGCCTCTAAACAGCCAAGTTTGGACCAATTCATGGTGAAGGGAGCCTCTAAAAACCCGTTTGGACCAATTCATGGTGGAGGGAGCCTCTAACCAGCCCAGTTTGGGCAAATTCATGGTGGAGGGAGCCTCTAAACAGCCCAGTTTGGGCAAATTCATGGTGGAGGGAGCCTCTAACCAGCCCAGTTTGGACCAATTAATGGTGGAGGGAGCCTCTAACCAGCCCAGTTTGGACCAATTAATGGTGGAGGGAGCCTCTAACCACCCCAGTTTGGACCAATTCATGGTGGAGGGAGCCTCTAAACAGCCAAGTTTGGACCAATTCATGGTGGAGGGAGCCTCTAAAAACCCCAGTTTGGACCAATTCATGGTGGAGGGAGCCTCTAACCAGCCCAGTTTGGACCAATTAATGGTGGAGGGAGCCTCTAACCACCCCAGTTTGGACCAATTCATGGTGGAGGGAGCCTCTAAACAGCCCAGTTTGGGCAAATTCATGGTGGAGGGAGCCTCTAAAAAACCCAGTTTGGACCAATTCATGGTGGAGGGAGCCTCTAACCAGCCCAGTTTGGACCAATTAATGGTGGAGGGAGCCTCTAAACAGCCAAGTTTGGACCAATTCATGGTGGAGGGAGCCTCTAAAAACCCCAGTTTGGACCAATTCATGGTGGAGGGAGCCTCTAACCAGCCCAGTTTGGGCAAATTCATGGTGGAGGGAGCCTCTAAACAGCCCAGTTTGGGCAAATTCATGGTGGAGGGAGCCTCTAAAAAACCCAGTTTGGACCAATTCATGGTGGAGGGAGCCTCTAACCAGCCCAGTTTGGACCAATTAATGGTGGAGGGAGCCTCTAAACAGCCAAGTTTGGACCAATTCATGGTGGAGGGAGCCTCTAAAAACCCCAGTTTGGACCAATTCATGGTGGAGGGAGCCTCTAACCAGCCCAGTTTGGACCAATTAATGGTGGAGGGAGCCTCTAACCAGCCCAGTTTGGACCAATTAATGGTGGAGGGAGCCTCTAACCACCCCAGTTTGGACCAATTCATGGTGGAGGGAGCCTCTAAACAGCCAAGTTTGGACCAATTCATGGTGAAGGGAGCCTCTAAAAACCCGTTTGGACCAATTCATGGTGGAGGGAGCCTCTAACCAGCCCAGTTTGGGCAAATTCATGGTGGAGGGAGCCTCTAAACAGCCCAGTTTGGGCAAATTCATGGTGGAGGGAGCCTCTAACCAGCCCAGTTTGGACCAATTAATGGTGGAGGGAGCCTCTAACCAGCCCAGTTTGGACCAATTAATGGTGGAGGGAGCCTCTAACCACCCCAGTTTGGACCAATTCATGGTGGAGGGAGCCTCTAAACAGCCAAGTTTGGACCAATTCATGGTGGAGGGAGCCTCTAAAAACCCCAGTTTGGACCAATTCATGGTGGAGGGAGCCTCTAACCAGCCCAGTTTGGACCAATTAATGGTGGAGGGAGCCTCTAAACAGCCAAGTTTTGGGAAATTCATGGTGGAGGGAGCCTCTAACCAGCCCAGTTTGGACCAATTCATGGTGGAGGGAGCCTCTAAACAGCCCAGTTTGGGCAAATTCATGGTGGAGGGAGCCTCTAAAAAACCCAGTTTGGACCAATTCATGGTGGAGGGAGCCTCTAACCAGCCCAGTTTGGACCAATTAATGGTGGAGGGAGCCTCTAACCAGCCCAGTTTGGACCAATTAATGGTGGAGGGAGCCTCTAACCACCCCAGTTTGGACCAATTCATGGTGGAGGGAGCCTCTAAACAGCCAAGTTTGGACCAATTCATGGTGGAGGGAGCCTCTAAAAACCCCAGTTTGGACCAATTCATGGTGGAGGGAGCCTCTAACCAGCCCAGTTTGGGCAAATTCATGGTGGAGGGAGCCTCTAAACAGCCCAGTTTGGGCAAATTCATGGTGGAGGGAGCCTCTAACCAGCCCAGTTTGGGCAAATTCATGGTGGAGGGAGCCTCTAAACAGCCCAGTTTGGGCAAATTCATGGTGGAGGGAGCCTCTAACCAGCCCAGTTTGGACCAATTAATGGTGGAGGGAGCCTCTAACCAGCCCAGTTTGGACCAATTCATGGTGGAGGGAGCCTCTAAACAGCCCAGTTTGGGCAAATTCATGGTGGAAGGAGCCTCTAACCAGCAGAGTTGTGGGAAAGCAGGGTGGAGGGAGCCTCTAACCAGCAGAGTTGGTGGAAATCAGGGTGGAGGGAGCCTCTAACCAGCAGAGTTGGGGGAAATCATGTTGGAGGGAGCCTAGTATTAGCAGAATTGTGCAACGCTTATGGTGGATGAGTATGAGGATGCGGAGGAATTGGAGAGGTTGAGTACAGACATGGAGTTTCATGTTGGGGTGCTTTACACAGGTGGGCACAAAAATGAAGGCTCTATCCAGTGGTGGTTCATTTTTATCAAAGTGAGCCGGTCGGCACTCTCAGCTGACAGACGGGTGCGCTTGTCAGTGATGATGCCACCGGCTGCACTGAACACCCTCTCAGATAGGACGCTGGCGGCAGGACAGGACAGCACCTCCAAGGCATATAGGGCAAGTTCAAGCCACAGGTCCAACTTCGACACCCAATACGTGTAGGGCGCAGAGGGGTCGGAGAGGACAGGGCTGTGGTCGGAAAGGTATTCCCGCAACATGCGCCTATACTTCTCACGCCTGGTGACACTAGGACCCTCCGTGGCGGCACTTTGGCGAGGGGGTGCCATCAAGGTGTCCCAGACCTTAGACAGTGTGCCCCTCGTTTGTGTGGACCGGTGAGAACTTGGTTGCCTACTGGAGGAACTGCCCTCCCTGCCGCCAACGTCACATGCTGGAAACATCTCCATCATATTCTGCACCAATTGCCTGTGGCAAGCATTGATGCGATTGGCCCTCCCCTCTACCGGAATAAAAGACGAGATGTTGTTTTTATACCGGGGGTCAAGGATAGCAAAGATCCAGTACTGGTTGTCCTCCATGATTTTGACAATACGCTTGTCGGTTGTAAAGCACCCCAACATGAACTCAGCCATGTCTGCCACAGTGTTAGTTGGCATGACTCCTCTGGCCCCACCGGAAAGTTCAATCTCCATTTCCTCCTCATCCTCCATGTCTACCCATCCGCGCTGCAACAATGGGACGATTCGAAGTTGCCCGGAAGCCTCCTGTATCACCATCACATCATCGGACAACTCTTCTTCCTCCTCCTCCTCCTCCTCCTCCTCCATTAAACGCAGTGAAGCGGACAGATGTGTGGACCTACTCTCCAGCTGTGACGGATCGGATGCTATCCCTAACTCCTCTGTGTGATCTGAGTTATCCCTGATGTCAATCAGGGATTCTCTCAGAACACACAAGAGCGGGATTGTAAGGCTCACCATCGCATCCTCAGAGCTCACCCTCCTTGTGGACTCCTCAAAGACCCGTAGGATGTCACAAAGGTCTCTCATCCATGGCCACTCATGGATGTGAAACTGAGGCAGCTGACTTTGTGGCACCCTAGGGTTTTGTAGCTGGTATTCCATCAAAGGTCTCTGCTGCTCAACCACTCTATTCAACATCTGAAACGTTGAGTTCCAGCGTGTGGGGACGTCGCACAAAAGCCGGTGTTGTGGCACATGCAGGCGTTGCTGGAGAGATTTTAAGCTAGCAGCGGCTACTGTCGACTTGCGAAAGTGGGCGCACATGCGCCGCACTTTCACCAGTAGCTCTGGAACATTGGGGTAGCTCTTTAGGAAACGTTGCACCACTAGGTTGAAGACGTGGGCCAGGCATGGAACATGTTGGAGTCCGGCAAGCTCCAGAGCTGCTACCAGGTTCCGGCCGTTATCACAAACGACCATGCCTGGGCCCAGGTGCAGCGGCTCAAACCATATTGCCGTCTCATCGAGGAGGGCATCCCTCACCTCGGAGGCAGTGTGCTGTCTGTCCCCCAAGCTGATCAGCTTCAGCACAGCCTGCTGACGTCTACCAACGCCAGTGCTGCAACGTTTCCAACTCGTAGCTGGGGTCAATCTAACAGCGGAGGAGGAGGCGGTGGCGGAGGAGGAGGCGGTGGCGGAGGAGGAGGCGGTAGAGGAGGAGGAGGAGGGGGGTGTTCTTCTCGTGTCCCTGCCAGGAATGTTAGGCGGGGAGACGAGGTACACCGGGCCAGTTTGGGAAGCAGTCCCAGCCTCAACTACATTCACCCAGTGTGCCGTCAGTGAAATGTAGCGTCCCTGTCCGCATGCACTTGTCCACGCGTCGGTGGTCAAGTGGACCTTTGTGCAAAGCGCGGAACTAAGGGCCCGCCTGATGTTGAGTGACACGTGCTGGTGCAAGGCGGGGACGGCACACCGGGAGAAGTAGTGACGGCTAGGGACGGCATAGCGAGGTGCCGCAGTTGCCATCAGGTCCAGGAAGGCGGGAGTTTCAACAAGCCGGAACGCCAACATCTCCTGGGCCAGCAGTTTAGCGATGTTGGCGTTCAAGGCTTGCGCGTGTGGGTGGTTAGCAGTGTATTTCTGCCGCCGCTCCAATGTCTGAGAGATGGTGGGTTGTTGTAAAGAAACGCCTGATGGTGCCTTTGATGGTGCAGGAGAAGGAGATAAGACAGGACCAGGGGAGGATGAGGTAGAAGTCAACAAAGTGGCGGAGGCAGATGAAGTGGTGTCCTGGCTCGTCCTCTGGAGTGCATCGCCAGCACAGTCAGCAGTGGCAGTGGCAGAGGCAGAGGCAGTGGCAGAGGCAGTGGCAGTGGCGTGAACGGCAGGCGGCCTTTGTCCTGCCGTTGCTGCCTGCCACTGATTCCAGTGCTTGGATTCCAAATGACGGCGCATTGAAGTGGTGGACAGGTTGCTCTTCTCAGAGCCCCTAATCAATTTCGAGAGGCAAATTGTGCAGACAACACTATATCTGTCCTCGGCGCATTCCTTGAAAAAACTCCACACCTTCGAGAAACGTGCCCTCGAGGTGGGAGTTTTTCGGGGCTGGGTACGAACTGGAACATCTTGGGAGATTCCGGGTGTGGCCTGGCTTCGCCTAAGCTGCTGACCTCTGCCTCTAGCTACCCTTTTTGGTGCTGCACCTGCCTCAACATCCACACTACTTTCCCCGCTTGACATCCCCCCTGTCCAGGTCAGGTCAGTGTCCTCATCATCCACCACTTCCTCTTCCAACTCCTGTCTCATCTCCTCCTCCCGCACAATGCGCCGGTCAACTGGATGCCCTGACGGCAACTGCGTCACATCATCGTCGATGAGGGTGGGTTGCTGGTCATCCACCACCAAATCGAACGGAGATGGAGGAGACTCTAGTGTTTGAGCATCTGGACACAGATGCTCCTCTGTTAGGTTCGTGGAATCGTGACGTGGAGAGGCAGGTTGAGGGACAATGAAAGGAGCGGAGAACAGCTCTGGGGAGCAGGGACAGTTTGGGTTATTGTTCTGTAAAGCTTCGGAATTTTGGGAGGAAGGAAGACAAGACTGTTGGGTAATAGGAGGAGAGGAGGCAGAGTCTGACTGGCTGCTGGACAATGTGCTGTAAGCGTTCTCTGACAGCCATTGCAAGACCTGTTCCTGGTTCTCGGGCCTACTAAGGTTTGTACCCTGCAGTTTAGTTAATGTGGCAAGCAACCCTGGCACTGTGGAGTGGCGCAATGCTTGCTGCCCCACAGGAGTAGGCACGGGACGCCCTGTGGCTTCACTGCTACCTTGCTCCCCAGAACCATTCTTCCGACCTCGCCCACGGCCTCGTCCACGTCCCTTTCCGGGAGCCTTGCGCATTTTGAATTCCTAGTTAGAAATTGGCACTGTATACCAGTAGTAAAAATTGTGGGTGCACGTAACCCCAATATATTCTTTGAATTACCAGTCAGACACTGGCACTATATGGCAGTAGCAAGAAATGAGGGTATTTGTATTCCCAATATACTCTTTGAATTCCCAGGCAGACAATGGCACTGTATACCAGTAGTAAAAATTGTGGGTGCACGTAACCCCAATATATTCTTTGAATTACCAGTCAGAAACTGGCACTATATGGCAGTAGCAAGAAATGAGGGTATTTATAACCCCAATATATTCTTTGAATTCCCAGTCAGACAATGGCACTGTATACCAGTAGTAAAAATTGTGGGTGCACGTAACCCCAATATATTCTTTGAATTCCCAGTCAGACACTGGCACTATATGGCAGTAGCAAGAAATGAGGGTATTTGTATTCCCAATATACTCTTTGAATTCCCAGTCAGACAATGGCACTGTATACCAGTAGTAAAAATTGTGGGTGCACGTAACCCCAATATATTCTTTGAATTCCCAGTCAGAAACTGGCACTATATGGCAGTAGCAAGAAATGAGGGTATTTGTATTCCCAATATACTCTTTGAATTCCCAGTCAGACAATGGCACTGTATACCAGTAGTAAAAATTGTGGGTGCACGTAACCCCAATATATTCTTTGAATTACCAGTCAGAAACTGGCACTATATGGCAGTAGCAAGAAATGAGGGTATTTATAACCCCAATATATTCTTTGAATTCCCAGTCAGACAATGGCACTGTATACCAGTAGTAAAAATTGTGGGTGCACGTAACCCCAATATATTCTTTGAATTCCCAGTCAGAAACTGGCACTATATGGCAGTAGCAAGAAATGAGGGTATTTGTATTCCCAATATACTCTTTGAATTCCCAGTCAGACAATGGCACTGTATACCAGTAGTAAAAATTGTGGGTGCACGTAACCCCAATATATTCTTTGAATTACCAGTCAGAAACTGGCACTATATGGCAGTAGCAAGAAATGAGGGTATTTATAACCCCAATATATTCTTTGAATTCCCAGTCAGACAATGGCACTGTATACCAGTAGTAAAAATTGTGGGTGCACGTAACCCCAATATATTCTTTGAATTACCAGTCAGAAACTGGCACTATATGGCAGTAGCAAGAAATGAGGGTATTTGTATTCCCAATATACTCTTTGAATTCCCAGTCAGACAATGGCACTGTATACCAGTAGTAAAAATTGTGGGTGCACGTAACCCCAATATATTCTTTGAATTACCAGTCAGAAACTGGCACTATATGGCAGTAGCAAGAAATGAGGGTATTTATAACCCCAATATATTCTTTGAATTCCCAGTCAGACAATGGCACTGTATACCAGTAGTAAAAATTGTGGGTGCACGTAACCCCAATATATTCTTTGAATTACCAGTCAGAAACTGGCACTATATGGCAGTAGCAAGAAATGAGGGTATTTATAACCCCAATATATTCTTTGAATTCCCAGTCAGACAATGGCACTGTATACCAGTAGTAAAAATTGTGGGTGCACGTAACCCCAATATATTCTTTGAATTACCAGTCAGAAACTGGCACTATATGGCAGTAGCAAGAAATGAGGGTATTTGTATTCCCAATATACTCTTTGAATTCCCAGTCAGACAATGGCACTGTATACCAGTAGTAAAAATTGTGGGTGCACGTAACCCCAATATATTCTTTGAATTACCAGTCAGAAACTGGCACTATATGGCAGTAGCAAGAAATGAGGGTATTTATAACCCCAATATATTCTTTGAATTCCCAGTCAGACAATGGCACTGTATACCAGTAGTAAAAATTGTGGGTGCACGTAACCCCAATATATTCTTTGAATTACCAGTCAGAAACTGGCACTATATGGCAGTAGCAAGAAATGAGGGTATTTGTATTCCCAATATACTCTTTGAATTCCCAGTCAGACAATGGCACTGTATACCAGTAGTAAAAATTGTGGGTGCACGTAACCCCAATATATTCTTTGAATTACCAGTCAGAAACTGGCACTATATGGCAGTAGCAAGAAATGAGGGTATTTATAACCCCAATATATTCTTTGAATTCCCAGTCAGACAATGGCACTGTATACCAGTAGTAAAAATTGTGGGTGCACGTAACCCCAATATATTCTTTGAATTACCAGTCAGAAACTGGCACTATATGGCAGTAGCAAGAAATGAGGGTATTTGTATTCCCAATATACTCTTTGAATTCCCAGTCAGACAATGGCACTGTATACCAGTAGTAAAAATTGTGGGTGCACGTAACCCCAATATATTCTTTGAATTACCAGTCAGAAACTGGCACTATATGGCAGTAGCAAGAAATGAGGGTATTTATAACCCCAATATATTCTTTGAATTCCCAGTCAGACAATGGCACTGTATACCAGTAGTAAAAATTGTGGGTGCACGTAACCCCAATATATTCTTTGAATTCCCAGTCGGAAACTGGCACTATATGGCAGTAGCAAGAAATGAGGGTATTTGTATTCCCAATATACTCTTTGAATTCCCAGTCAGACAATGGCACTGTATACCAGTAGTAAAAATTGTGGGTGCACGTAACCCCAATATATTCTTTGAATTACCAGTCAGAAACTGGCACTATATGGCAGTAGCAAGAAATGAGGGTATTTATAACCCCAATATATTCTTTGAATTCCCAGTCAGACAATGGCACTGTATACCAGTAGTAAAAATTGTGGGTGCACGTAACCCCAATATATTCTTTGAATTACCAGTCAGAAACTGGCACTATATGGCAGTAGCAAGAAATGAGGGTATTTGTATTCCCAATATACTCTTTGAATTCCCAGTCAGACAATGGCACTGTATACCAGTAGTAAAAATTGTGGGTGCACGTAACCCCAATATATTCTTTGAATTACCAGTCAGAAACTGGCACTATATGGCAGTAGCAAGAAATGAGGGTATTTATAACCCCAATATATTCTTTGAATTCCCAGTCAGACAATGGCACTGTATACCAGTAGTAAAAATTGTGGGTGCACGTAACCCCAATATATTCTTTGAATTACCAGTCAGAAACTGGCACTATATGGCAGTAGCAAGAAATGAGGGTATTTGTATTCCCAATATACTCTTTGAATTCCCAGTCAGACAATGGCACTGTATACCAGTAGTAAAAATTGTGGGTGCACGTAACCCCAATATATTCTTTGAATTACCAGTCAGAAACTGGCACTATATGGCAGTAGCAAGAAATGAGGGTATTTATAACCCCAATATATTCTTTGAATTCCCAGTCAGACAATGGCACTGTATACCAGTAGTAAAAATTGTGGGTGCACGTAACCCCAATATATTCTTTGAATTACCAGTCAGAAACTGACACTATATGGCAGTAGCAAGAAATGAGGGTATTTGTATTCCCAATATACTCTTTGAATTCCCAGTCAGACAATGGCACTGTATACCAGTAGTAAAAATTGTGGGTGCACGTAACCCCAATATATTCTTTGAATTACCAGTCAGAAACTGGCACTATATGGCAGTAGCAAGAAATGAGGGTATTTGTATTCCCAATATACTCTTTGAATTCCCAGTCAGACAATGGCACTGTATACCAGTAGTAAAAATTGTGGGTGCACGTAACCCCAATATATTCTTTGAATTACCAGTCAGAAACTGGCACTATATGGCAGTAGCAAGAAATGAGGGTATTTGTATTCCCAATATATTCTTTGAATTCCCAGTCAGACAATGGCACTGTATACCAGTAGTAAAAATTGTGGGTGCACGTAACCCCAATATATTCTTTGAATTCCCAGTCAGACACTGGCACTATATGGCAGTAGCAAGAAATGAGGGTATTTGTATTCCCAATATATTCTTTGAATTCCCAGTCAGACAATGGCACTGTATACCAGTAGTAAAAATTGTGGGTGCACGTAACCCCAATATATTCTTTGAATTACCAGTCAGACACTGGCACTATATGGCAGTAGCAAGAAATGAGGGTATTTGTATTCCCAATATATTCTTTGAATTCCCAGTCAGACAATGGCACTGTATACCAGTAGTAAAAATTGTGGGTGCACGTAACCCCAATATATTCTTTGAATTCCCAGTCAGACACTGGCACTATATGGCAGTAGCAAGAAATGAGGGTATTTGTATTCCCAATATATTCTTTGAATTCCCAGTCAGACAATGGCACTGTATACCAGTAGTAAAAATTGTGGGTGCACGTAACCCCAATATATTCTTTGAATTCCCAGTCAGACACTGGCACTATATGGCAGTAGCAAGAAATGAGGGTATTTGTATTCCCAATATATTCTTTGAATTCCCAGTCAGACAATGGCACTGTATACTAGTAGTAAAAATTGTGGGTGCACGTAACCCCAATATATTCTTTGAATTACCAGTCAGAAACTGGCACTATATGGCAGTAGCAAGAAATGAGGGTATTTGTATTCCCAATATATTCTTTGAATTCCCAGTCAGACAATGGCACTGTATACCAGTAGTAAAAATTGTGGGTGCACGTAACCCCAATATATTCTTTGAATTCCCAGTCAGACACTGGCACTATATGGCAGTAGCAAGAAATGAGGGTATTTGTATTCCCAATATATTCTTTGAATTCCCAGTCAGACAATGGCACTGTATACCAGTAGTAAAAATTGTGGGTGTATATAGCCCCAATTCTATTGCTAGGGGACTTGCAGGGTATTTCTGGGGTGAAGGTGGGGGGGCACACCGTTGGAACGGGTATCGGGGTATATATCGGGTATACGGGAATACACTGACAGTGTATTCCATTCAGGATCCTGGGAAAGCTGGGTTGCGGCGATTGAGCCCGTCAGTGCCACGTTACACTGACAAGCTTCTCCCTGGAATTTAGCTCTTACAAGAGCTGTTGGTTGTCTTCTCCTTCCTATCCTAGCCTGTCCCTGCCTACCCAGAATCTAAGCCCTAGCTAGCTGGACGGAAACCTCCGTCCTCGGTGAATTGCAAGCTCAGAATGACGCGAACCTGGGCGGCGCTGTTCTTTTAAATTAGAGGTCACATGTTTTCGGCAGCCAATGGGTTTTGCCTACTTTTTTCAACGTCACCGGTGTCGTAGTTCCTGTCCCACCTACCCTGCGCTGTTATTGGAGCAAAAAAGGCGCCAGGGAAGGTGGGAGGGGAATCGAGTAATGGCGCACTTTACCACGCGGTGTTCGATTCGATTCGAACATGCCGAACAGCCTAATATCCGATCGAACATGAGTTCGATAGAACACTGTTCGCTCATCTCTAGTCCTAATCATGCATTTACCAAATTCAGGATGAATGCTCAATAAATATATCTGTGCCTTCTTCAGGATTCCATGACATCTGTAAATACACTATATGAAGTAATCCCTTAATGTTACTTGGTGCTCTAGAAGGGTTTCACCCTAATATAAAATAAAAGTATAATCCAGGCCCTGAACCAGTAGGTATGCTTAATGTATTCACTGTAAATGCAATCCATATACAAGATAGATAAACGTATTCGGTCGGTCAAGACCTTCATCAGGTCTATTGAAAGAATTACATATAAAGGTATATGATAAATCAATCACACAGTGCGAAAAAAATATAGGCTCTCAATATATACATGGTATATTTCTTGCTATAGAAGGGAAACGGTAAACAAAAAAAATGTAGTATAACCATTAATGTAGAAAAATGTAAAATATACATCTCAGGTGTATATAATAAGGTTATGTGTCTCAAATATGAGAACGGTAATATATTAAATCGTGGTTAATTTTAGCCTTGTAGAGATCAGGTCAGAAGTAGATATGTCACATATACAAAAAGGGAGAGGAACAACAAGCAATAACAAAATCCAGAATATTCAATGATAGAAGAGAAGCCCAGATTTCTAATCCATAGTTGGTATGGAAGCTCACTGTGCTACATTGATAATAAGCCTTCACTCACCAGATCACTGCTGGAAAAAAAGAAAATAGAGGAATGGAGCATGAGGTTTAAGGAGTAGTAACCACAAAGAGAAGGTGCTCAGAAGATGAATGAAAGTAGCAGCCAGTTCCACTTGCATCACCAAAGAACTGGGTGTAACAAGTTGGGGGATAGTGAGGAAGAACCCAAAACAAAAGTGGACTGTGCTCTGTGGTCAAGGAAAGAACGAACGATCGGGTGTGTTCGCTAAAACGTTTAATGTAAGCATCACAATGCGTTTCAGGCAATGAGGGCACTTTTCCAAGTGCATAGACTTCTCCAATCTTGTGGGATGTGAACATTGGAGAAGTCTATGCACTTGAAAAAGGGCCTTCATCACCCGCAACGCGTTGTACTGCTTACATTGATAAAAGTTGTAGCGAACACACCCAGTTGTTCTTTCTTTCCTTGACCAGAGAGTGCAGTCCACTCTTGTTTTGGGTTCTTCCTCACTATTCCCCAACTGGTTACGCCCGGTTCTTCAGTGATGCAAGTGGAAGTCACCGCCACTCTCACCTTTGTTTAACAATCCCGCTGTCTTTGTTATGACATCATCACAACTAAAGGTGAGAGGCCAACTGGTCGGATTTATTGTTAATATTTGTCAATGCTTATCTCCACACAGATCTACACCATAGTGTCGCTCAGTGTCTTGTCTAGTTTGTCTTTGTGAGCTCCGAAGATGTATGGGATGCGTGGGGGAATAAAAAGGGACAGTGCTGATAACACGTGTCGTGTGGTCATGGGACGTCATTGCTACAAGACGTATGTGTTGCTGGCAGAGTTGTATATATTTAGGATTTTTATACATTCATGGTTATACTGCATCTCCCCCACCCTTATTGTTTATCATTTCCCTTTTATAGCAAAAAACATACTATGTATATATTGAGAGCATATATATTTTATTCACACAATGCGATTGATTTATCAGCCTTTATGTGTAATTTATTTCAATAGATCTGATCAAGGTCTTGACTGACCGAAAGCGTTTATCTATCTTGTATATGGATTGCATTTCCACTGAATAAATTAAGCATACCTACCAGTTGAATGCCTGGATTATACTTTAAGTCTGTAAATAGGCTGGCAGATATTTAATAATATTTAAACAGTATAAAGTTAAGTATTGTCAGAATGTGTTGCATGTACCGCAGTGGCTGATACAGGATGATAAATCTGGATTATAGCTGCAATCCAATTCAACTCCATACAAAAAACTAAATAATTAAAATAGCTCAACACAACTAATACACTTGTTGACAAAAAAAACCAAAACAACCTACATAGTAATGTCAGATTCCTGAAAAACCCAACATGCAGTTATGATTAGAGATGAGCGAACAGTAAAATGTTCGAGGTTCAATATTTGTTTCGAGTAGCCCCTCAATATTCGACTACTCGAATCGAATATCGAACCCTATTATAGTCTATGGGGAAAATGCTCATTTCAGGGGTAGGCAACGTTTGATCAAATTATACTTACCAAGTCCACGAGTGAGGGTCGGGCTGGATCCTCCGAGAAGTCTTCTCCTTGCAGTGTCCCCGCGGCGTCTTCCAGCTCTGAATTCACTCTGCCCAGGCCCGATACCTGGAAGAGTGAATTCAGAGCCGGAAGACGCCACGGGGAAGCTGCATGGAGAAGACTTCTAAAGGTAGGAGAAGAACCAGCGTTGATTGGCTGTCTGTATAGCATTCGGACAATCAAACTGGTTCTGCATCGAACTTTTACATTCGAATAGCGAGTGGTACTCGATCGAGTATGAGTATTTCGAATACCGTAGTATTCGATCGAATACCTACTGGATCGAGTACTACTCGCTCATCTCTAGTTATGATGTCTCAGATATGTAAAAGATTATAGGTGCGGTCTGGTTGACCTCTCACTCTTGTTACACGCGGTTGTAAAAGTGCTTCCCCTGCTGCCTTTTTTTTTTAAAAAAAAGCTCTCATATGCTACTTTTGGGGAGTGTATCGCTTGGTTCTTAGGGAGAGATTGTTGATGGTTAGATATGCCAATACGATAGAGACATTTTGCCTAGTTCACAGACTTTGAAAGAGGTTTGGTCATTAGACTTTGATCATTAGATTTCCACAACCCGACCAACATCTGGGCCTGTTGGGTGACCTTGCTGTTAGGAGGTGCTATGAGCAATGGGTATGTGAGGCCACACACAAAGAACAGGCTCTAGGGGCCACACCACCCGTAGAGAGATTGTTTGATCTTTTGACAAGCACAAGCAGCTTCCAGTTTCCATTTCTAACATCCAGTCACCTTCATTACGCACCTGGTCTCAGCCCAAACCATTACCAAGTGCAACTCTACAGTATGTTTCAGCTTTATTGAGAGAAATCCAGGAGTAAATTGAGCAGAAGGGAAAAGTATAAGAGCTTCCTAAATATTGTCCATTCCTTACATAGACACTTTTAGCTTTGATTGTAACAAAAAGCAGCAAAATCTGCAACATAACAAAAAAAAAAAAAAAGAAAACTGCTTTTCCACAACATGGGACCTTAGCCTTAATGGGTTTTTCTAAATTGTTGAATATTTGTCCCAGTGCTACAAAATGTGATAACAAAAAAAAATATAAGTAAACGAAGTAAGTGAATCCTTTTCTCAGTGCTGATCACCAACAAAAACTGTAATTGTTAATCAAATGTGCATTATTCTTTGTGCAAGCAGTAAACATGTTGTGGATCAGATGTCATCAGTTCTAACACAATCATATGGAATAAAAACCTGAGTGTATTTAAACAGCAAGAATTGGTGGCAAAGGCTAAAACAAGGGCATGGAGGGAAGCAAGAGTACTACAATGGTAGTGGGCAAACAATGAAGACATAGATAAATTGTAATCTGTTGTAAAAAGAATAAATACAATAAGAACAACCCATAAGAAAAGAGAAAGCCAATACAGTTTTTAAATAGAAGTAGAAAAATAAAGACTGGAAAATCAGTTGGACTATACACAAGATGTATTTACTGGAGTGTGTGTGTGTGTATATATATATATATATATATATATATATATATATATATATATATATATATATATATATATATATATAGTGTGTGTACATGTGTATAGAGATAGTTATGGTATGTCCCCCAGATTCCTGATATATGTGTGGTCCAGGGTGGATCTTGAATAAGCTGCAGCCCAGCTGTGGGTCATAGGCTGGTTACTGGGCCATAAAAGTCTGCACTTCAGAGCAGATCCTGGGAGGAGAGGAAGTGGCTGTCTTGAAATCCTAAGAGTCTGGTGAGACGATACTGTACTGCTGTTTTGGTTAATTAGTTTGGCTAATAGTAAGCCACACGTACAGTTAGTATTCTGTTTAGTTAGCGCTCAGCAGGTCTTGTTTCGCCTGAAGTTAAAGGAGCTCTAATCAGCAAAATTATGCTACATGAGCCCCACATATGCAGGAATAGCCTAAAAAATAGCCTTAAAAAGGCCATTCAGGCACCGCTTATGTTATCTTAAACCCCCCCCCCCCGTTTAAAATAAAACCATAAAAACGAATATACTGATTATTCTTACCGTGCACGGTGGGCAGTTGTGCACTGTCCGACGTCATCTTCTGTCACGCCTTCCTCTTCTTTCAGCGACACCCTCCGGCTGTATTTTATTTTGCTTATCCTCTGCCTGACGTAAAGGTTTAGTTATTTTGCTGTTTTTTTTTTTTTGTTTTTTTTTTTTTAATAAACCGTTTCTTGCTGCAAGATTTGTGTCCCTGTCTCTGATTGGTTGAGTCTGTACCACTGCTTCTACCTTCTCCACAATAAAAATTTAAACCAAACCCAGGTTTTTATTCCATGTGACTGTGTTTGAAGGAATTCTACTAGAGATGAGCGAACGGCGTTCGATCGAATTGATATTTGATCGAATATTAGGCCGTTCTAGGTGTTCGATTCCAATCGAACACCAGGTGGCAAACTCACTAAATATTCGACTCCCCTCCCACCTTCCCTGGCGCGTTTTTTGCACCAATAACTGTGCAGGGGAGGTGGGACAGGAAATACGACAACGGACGCAGTGAAAAAAATCGGAAAAAGGAATTGGCGGCCGGAAACAGATAACCTCCAATTTAGACGAATGGTGGATTTACCATTTGACTAATTTGGGACTGTGAACTATATGAATGTGAGACAGGGACAGATCTACAGGCAGGGTTAGCTAGGGATAACCCTTATTTAGGGGGGAATGTCACTCACCTATCTCTTTGTGGCTCTATCTTGTACACCCCCCCTCCCCCCAAGGGTGTTGGCATAATTTCCTGGGGTGTGATAGTGGACTTGGTGACCCTCCTGAGTCAAATGGTAGGATCCCCTGTAGCGAAGCGTTTTCTCCCATAGACTATAGTGGGGTTCGATATTCGATCGAATAGTCGAATATTGAGCGGCTATTCGAAACGAATATCGAATCTCAAACATTTTACTGTTCGCTCATCTCTAGATTCTACCATTAAAACTTTTTTTTTTTTTTTTTTTGTCGTTGACACTTCAGAATGTTCGGCTATTCTCCTACCTTCAGATGTCTTCTTTGCCCCGCTGTTCAGTTAAAATTCTGTTTTCCGTCGGTATGCAAATGAGTTCTCTTGCAGCACTGGCGGTGGGCCTCAGCGCTCAAACAGCACTGGCATCCCCAATGCTGCAAGAGAACTCTCCAGCGCCGCTTCCATCTTCTTCCGGAACGTTGTCTTCATTCATCTTCTTCTGACACAGGCAGTGAAACTTGTAGGCCTCGGGCAGAGCAGACTGCGCATGGCCACAGGCCACAAGAAAATGGCCGCTTACTTACTGTGTAAGTGGCCATTTTTCTTGTGGCCGCGGGCATACGCACAGGGCTCTGCCCAAGGGATACAAATTTCACCACCTGCGCCAGAAATAGACACAAAGACAACGTTCCAGAAGAAGATGGAGGCGGCGCTGGAGAGTTCTCTAGCTGTTTGAGCACTGAGGCCCACCCCCCAGTGCTGTGAGAGAACTCATTTGCATACCAAAGGAAAACAGAATTTTAACCGAACGGCGGGGCGAAGAAGACATCTAAAGGTAGGAGAATAGCTTTTCTTAAGGCTATTCCAACATGTCAATGACAAAAAAAAAAGTTTTTAATGGTAGAATCCCTTTAAACTGAGGAAGGGCCCAGACCAGGAACGCATTCTGCCTGCACAATGAATAAAACACATTTGATTAAGAATGACAGCTTTCAGTGATGGACATCACCGAGAAATGGAGGATAAACCTTACATTGTTTAAATCTGCAACCACCAGATAAGACAAGAGTCATTGCCAACGATGAAAACATTCTCCAGTCTACAACTGCTATTGCTATATACAGAGTTGTGCCTGTGACAACTATATAATGGTGAGCACATATCAGCTGTAAATAGGAGCTGTGTACGATCTCTGTGGATCCGACCGCTGGTTCCCAGCAATCAGGAGACCAGGTAACCAAAAGTAACCTCAGGTAGGACCCACAGCAGTGAATGAAGCCCCATTCAGCAATCTTCTGATCACTGTGGAACCCGGCGGTCAGTGTCTCAGCGATCAGATAATAATAAATTACCTTAACGCCACAACCCCATTAAGTAGTGCTCACTTTGTCCAAGTGATCCTGCACAGGAGAACTCCCCAGGCTCTATTTTCTTCTTTTCACAAGAAGTGATACTTATTGTATCTGTTTTCTCAGACCAATAACGAAATACTGAACGCTTTAAAAAGCGGTGAGCAATGAAAGCACATGGACCCCATAGACTACAATGGGGTCCATGTGGTTTCTGCTCAGTATCTGCACGAGTCATGTGGAGAGAAAAGTACTTCAAGCACTACTTTTCTCGCCGCAAAAATACATACGGACCCAATTATAGTCTATGGAGTCTATGTCTATTATATTCTGTGTCTATTATAAGACTATGTAGTCCCCGAGCGGACTCCCCGAACAGAATACCGAACGCAGATATGAACAAGGCCTAAAGTAATAGTACACTAAAATATAAAAAGCAAAAGCAGTGTATATAATAATACTAATTGATAAATATTAACAACTATTTTAAATTTTGTTAGTTTAGCATACCAAGATAGATTTCTGAATTAAAAAACATGGATAGAGGGAGATGCAGGAAGAATGACATTGTATTTGCTTCAGATCTTCCCATCATATAGCTGTTACCTTTATGCAGCCATCCCTGAAGAGAGTCTAAATAACTATTGCATTTCTTAATTCAGGAAACTAATGGGACAGATTTACTACTGCGGCGACAACAATGTGGTTTATGCTGGTGTATCTAGTTTGCGATTACATTTTTCTGACTTGCTAGACTAGCAGGTTTGGCTTCACAGTAAAAGCAGCTTAAATGTGACAACTTTAAAAACCTTTGACTCAAAGTCAACTGAAAAGTTGGTATAAACCTAAACTAGACCGTGTAAATATGCACCAGATTTATCATACAGCAGCGACCACTGTGTGAATTCTGACATTTTCAGACTGCTTGTCCAAGTTTTCACGATTAGTAAATGTAAAGGTCTTTTATCCCAACATGGCCATTTTAGTAAGTTCTTGTATTTCATAGGAAATATAGGAGCCTCTTTCCTGTTAGCTTGGATTGAACACTGTCAGACTGTATTAGGGGTATACTTCTTCAGCAAGAATGGTAACACTCAGCTGTCAATTCATAAAAAAGTCATGGTGCAATATACAGCACAACATAGAATTCTCAAAAAAAAAAAAAAAAAGCTGTAGAAACATTTGTTACATTTGCAGCAAAGGCTTCTGGGAAGGTCAGGCATGATGTTAAAGGGAGTGTCCCCTAGTGGGCTGCATAACTGAGGCACTGTCTCCTTATATTATCATGGGAGACAGATTTGCATATTCTTCCCATGATCCCTCACAGTGGCGCGCAAATGGCTTAATAAGTCTTCACACACCTACATGGTGGTCTCTCCCTAAGGAGTGACGATATCCCCTTAACCTGGTCTAGCCTCTCACTTCTGCCAAGTTAGTCTTCTCTGCACCGGGCTGAAGAGATCCAAACAGATCGAAACAGCTGTCTTCGGCTGAGAGACTAACTTGGTAAAATCCCAAATCATTGCCGCAAAGGCCTCTGGGAAGGTCAGGCATGAAGTTAAAGGGAGCGCCCCCTAGTGGGCTGCATGACTGAGGCACTGTCTCCCTATATTATCATGGGAGACAGATTTGCATATTCTTCCCATGATCCCTCACAGTGGAGCGCAAATGGCTTAATAAGTCTCCACAAACCTATATGGTGGTCTCTCCCTAAGGAGTGACAATATCCCCTTAAACATTTGTTACGGTATACAAGAGTTTAGTAAAATAGATGTCTGGAAAATGGATGGGTCCCTGTTAGTGAAGAATGGCATCTATACACCTAAACATTGATATTGACACACCAAGAAGGAAAATTCTTGGAACTAAGAAAATTAAGTTAATATGCAAATGAAAAGGTGTAATATTTATATTAAAAAAACAAAAAAAATGTTCATTCAGTATCAAGTATGAGCGCTAAACATAGAAATACTTGCACTTACACACCTTGGCATGCTATCTATGAGGTTATTCATGGTTGTCTGAGAAACATAACAACACAATGCACTTGGGCATGCAATTTATCAAAATGGTCTACTGCTGACCAATGACGTCCAGGACATACTTGATGGGAGACAAGTCTGATAATGATGCAAGTCATGGCACAATGTTTAGGCCACGCAGGCTGCTCACAGTAGTACAATCAACAAGTGGTCTGGTGTTGGCACCTGGGACATTTTGAATAAATGGCCATACTGCTGTTTCCACAACCACATCAATGTAACACCAATCAGTTAGTGTAGCCGAAATGAATATACAGGGTTTGGCTATGCCACCCCACATCACAATCCCAGGAGCAGGACTAGTATGGCATTGGCCAAGTTGTCTCCAGACCAAATCTCTGGCTATCACTGCAAAGACAAAAGCAAGATTCATCCTTGAAGATGTGTGTGCACCATGTTAGCCTTTCAAAGAGCAGTGGCGTAAATTCATTAGAACACCTGTAGCTGGACGTCTGACTTTTAGCCTAATGCTGTGACTGACTGTTTGTGTAGACACCGCTTGCCAACCTAGGATTGGGATGTGACAAAATTTCTCTTGCAGTATAGAACAGATCCAATCAGATCTGTGCAGGTCATCTGTTTCTCTTGCAGTTAATTCCAGTTTGTCATCATTCTTCCAATCATCAGGACAAGCAATGCTGAACACTATGGACATCTCAGCCTTGGTCCAAAGCAAAGTAATGGAGTGAGAAATCAATGCCTTTCAGGTGAAGGATTCTGTTCCCCTCACGTTTTGTGAAAAGTGCAGATAACTGGCATATTGACGAACAGGAGGCATCACACAACAGAATCAGATTTTTGAGATTTCATGTGGCTAAACTATCTGGATTTTATGCCTCTCCCACAAGACATAGATTGGAGCTAGGTGTGTCTATCTATCTATCTATCTGAAAAATAATTGCAGCAGCACCAGCAAATCTGGGGATTATCCCACAAGTTGCACGGCAGGAACCCCTCTCCAGGCAAAAGGGTTTGCAATAGAAAAAACAATCCAGTCTGTCAGCAACATGTATGGATGGAAAATGTCCTTATATACACAGATTATTACATATACATCTTATAACATCTTATAAGATATAGAAGCCAGCGCCAAAAGACGACGTATGAAGAGGCCGTTTCTGAAGAAGATTGAGGTGGCGTTGGAGAGTTCTCTCGTAGCATTGGGAACGCCCCCAGTGCTGTTTGAGCGCTGAGGCCAGCCCCCAGTACTGCGAAATAACTCATTTGCATTCCGACAAAAAACGGGATTTATTCTTCTAAAGGTAGAAGAAGAACAGCCTTCCTTAAGGCTATTCCTATGTGCTAGTCCCAAAAAATTGAGTTTTAATGATAGGATCCTTTTAATGTTCATACAAGTAGATCATAGGAGGGGTCATGTACAGCTCCAAATCCCCTTGTTCCCATTTACACAAGTTAAATGTTCCAATTCTGTTTGCCAAAGGTCACCACTAGAGGAAGCTCAGTCCATATGGATTTATTGTACAACCATTATTGCACTCAGCTGTATGAAATGTCAGAACCTTCCCCCACACACATACCCTTTCCACTAACCCGCAATGCCTTGTCCAACATGGCGCAAAGAGTGTCAAATACATGAAATGTGCAAAGTAAAAATTCTGATGCATTTCCATCAATGACTGCACCAGGCAGTTCAGAACTACTGTATATACTCTAGTATAAGCCGACCCGAATATAAGCCGAGGCCCCTAATTTTACCACAAAAAAAACAAAAAACTGGGAAAACTTATTGACTCGAGTATAAGCCGGGGTGTGTGTGTGTGTGTGTGGGGGGGGGTGTCTGGTCATGTGCACTGCAGCTTAGTAACTCCATGGGGATCATAGTAATAGCAGTTAACACCATCATGTCCCTCACATTAACCCCGTGTGCCTCACATCTTCCATAAGACACAATGAATCCTGGCCACTCGTCTGCAGGGTAGATGCTAAATCCTAGTGTGCTAAAGGACCTCTGATGAAGTCATGACCATGTGATCGGACTCTGGTGTGGGCGGAGCTACTAGGATTTAGACAACCTTATCTGCAGATTTTCATACCAGTGGCTACAGGACCTTTGATGACATCACAGTCACGTGACCTCATGACAAGCCAATCACAGAGCAGTAGCACTAAAGGACCTCCCCCTTCCAGTTTTCTGTGCTCCATGGACCCTGACTCGTGTATAAGCCGAGGAGAGCTTTTTCAGCATGAAAAATGTGCTGAAAAAGTTGGCTTATACTCGAGTATATACAGTAATTGCCCCTCTTGCCATGGGCAAGACCACCACACCATTGTGCACTTCACAATATAATCAAATTTTGTTCAAACCCCCCCCACCACCACCTAAAAGAAAAACACAAGACAAGAATCAAAGTCATCAGTTTAGCAATTTATTTATATACAAGTTACTGTTGCTGTGAGCACAAACCGTCTTAAAATAAAGAGACTTGCTTTCTTTTCTAATACATTATGTTTGTATAGGAGATGAGCAGCTGATATGCGACATACCAAATTTCCTATCCTAAAACAAAACAATTACCCATGGAATAGTAGTGTTAGTACACATAACCAGAGACCCTGCATGAAACTAACTACAAATAAATATTTGGGACTGGCTAAAACAAATTCACACACTTTCAATATTGTCTTAACCCTTCATATTAAATATTAAAAGTAACACGGACATTGTACTTTCTAGGTACTGCAGGCGGCTCTGGTTATGCTCAATTATTGCTAGGAATTGCAATTTGCAAATTATTGAAAAATGCTCTAAGGAAAGCAAAGCAAACAAAAAAATAATTAAAAAAAAGGCTATAGCCAGCAAGAAAGTGGGAACAAAAAAAATATTCTTTGTTCCAGGTACAGCTATTCAGAACAAGTCCTCTACAAAACAGGTATTCAGTCCATTATCTGACACATCCTGGGAGATCTCACTTGTATGTAGTGTCTCAAATCCAACTTCTTTGGCACAGGGCAGACAAGTGTCATCTTTCATTTTGTAACCCTAGCATCCAACAGCTTTCCCTACCTGGATTCCATGCACTGCACAGGGGTGTATAATAGGGGTTAAATAAGTATTCATGAAAGTCCAATGTGCTATATGTATATCTGACCACAACAACTCAGCAGGCTAGGGGGGGGGGGGGGTTAAATCCTATGCAGCTACTCCCCATATGGGCTCTTCTGCCTCGGAAAATACCCCACGAAGACCTGCTTGTAGTATAGAAGGGGTCATATACTTACATGATCTCTGCCTGCAATGCACAAACTTTCTAGTTGGCAATGTAGCATGTCGTCGTGTAGGAACTATAGAAAGCTATTCCAGAGAAGGACCAAAAATTTACCACCATAATATTCTCATAATATATAGACTGCAAAACCTTACCTAAAACAGAGATGAAATAGAGCCATTCCCTTAGCATGTACATAAATGACATGTATAGATCATGGCAACACAAAACATGTATAATACACAGACACAACGTCAAAGACAAGTCAAATCTCTGCCATTTCTACAAATCAAGCTTTTGCCTTGCACTTGGGTGGAGCACATTATTTGACATCTTTTAAGATCAAGTCTATGTCCTCATATGAAGTGCTATTGTGAAGTACCATACTGGAACGACAGTCTTTAAGAACAGCCAGCTGCTTTAGTCAGTTACACAAAGAAAAATCACCTCCGGCCCTCAGATAAGATGAGTTGTTGAGCGACTGAAGGTATGGTACTTGCGTTCAAACAGGTTCACCATTGAAGGAGAGGGGACATGCTGTAAAGGCAAAAGAAAATACTTAAGATGGGTATAAAATGGCCACAACAAAATGCAATGAACATAAGACTAGCAATATACAATAAGGAATGCTCCCCATAGGCATAATGAAGGCATTGTAGAGAAAGATCACTTCACCCAGAGACCCAGTTTGTGCATCAGTGATGATGGTGGAGATTTAGCTTTCTTTCCAAGTTTTTAGCCAAATTGCTTTTTGTCCTGCACGCTACACATAGCAATACAATTTTCCGCAAACGAATATAAATCTAGTACTTGCCCTGACTCCTAATACAAGTCTTCAAGCAAAATGACTTGCTATAATGAGTGCATAAAAGATACAGAAACCAGACGTTTACATGACTTGTAACGAATATTTCTTTATTTACAGCAGTGTCTGAATGCACAAAATGTATTGAATAAGTATTGCCTAGATGACCAATTCTGACTGACGTTGATAGAGGTTGATTTTCATTTATTTTTTTAAAATATATGCACACACGTCTGAAATTTTCAGTATACGTATATTGTGCTATTAGCAAACCTATATTCAAATCCCCACAATCTGATATCAAGGACCTATCCTAAGCAATATCTACAGTACTATGAAAAAGTTTGGGCACCCCTATTAATCTTAATCATTTTTAGTTCTAAATATTTTGGTGTTTGCAGCAGCTATTTCAGTTTGATATATCTAATAACTGATGGACACACTAATATTTCAGGATTGAAATGAAGTTTATTGTACTAACAGGAAATGCGCAATATGCAATAAACCAAAATTTGACCGATGCAAAAGTATGGGCACCTCAACAGAAAAGTGACATTAATATTTAGTAGATCCTCCTTTTGCAATGATAACAGCCTCTAGTCGCTTCCTGTAGCTTTTAATCAGTTCCTGGATCCTGGATGAAGGTATTTTGGACCATTCCTCTTTACAAAACAATTCAAGTTCAGTTAAGTTTGATGGTCGCCGAGCATGGACAGCCCGCTCTCAAATGATCTGAAAACAAAGATTGTTCAACAGTTGTTCAGGGGAAGGATACAAAAAGTTGTCTCAGAGATTTAACCTGTCAGTTTCCACTGTGAGGAACATAGTAAGGAAATGGATGACAACAAGGACAGTTCTTGTTAAGCCCAGAAGTGGCAGGCCAAGAAAAATATCAGAAAGGCAGAGAAGAAGAATGGTGAGAACAGTCAAGGACAATCCACAGACCACCTCCAAAGAGCTGCAGCATCATCTTGCTGCAGATGGTGTCACTGTGCATCGGCCAACAATACAGTGCACTTTGCACAAGGAGAAGCTGTATGGGAGAGTGATGAGAAAGAAGCCGTTTCTGCAAACACGCCACAAACAGAGTCGCCTGAGGTATGCAAAAGCACATTTGGACAAGTCAGCTTCATTTTGGAAGAAGGTCCTGTGGACTGATGAAACAAAGATTGAGTTGTTTGGTCATACAAAAAGGTGTTATGCATGGCGTCCAAAAACAGCATTCCAAGTAAAACACTTGCTACCCACTGTAAAATTTGGTGGAGGTTCCATCATGCTTTGGGGCTGTGTGGCCAATGCCGGCACTGAGAATCTTGTTAAAGTTGAGGGTCACATGGATTCCACTCAGTATCAGCAGATTCTTGAGAATAATGTTCAAGAATCAGTGATGAAGTTGAAGTTACGCCGGGGATGGATATTTCAGCAAGACAATGATCCAAAACCGCTCCAAATCGACTCAGGCATTCATGCAGAGGAACAATTACAATGTTCTGGAATGGCCATCCCAGTCCCCAGACCTGAATATCATTGAACATCTGTGGGATGATTAGAAGCAGGCTGTCCAAGCTCGGCGACCATCTAACTTAACTGAACTTGAATTGTTTTGTAAAGAGGAATGGTCCAAAATACCTTCATCCAGGATCCAGGAACTGATTAAAAGCTACAGGAAGCGACTAGAGGCTGTTATCATTGCAAAAGGAGGATCTACTAAACATTAATGTCACTTTTCTGTTGAGGTGCCCATACTTTTGCACCTGTCAAATTTTGGTTTAATGCATATTGCACATTTTCTATTAGTACAATAAACCTCATTTCAATCCTGAAATATTACTGTGTCCATCAGTTATTAGATATATCAAACTGAAATGGCTGCTGCAAACACCAAAATATTTAGAACTAAAAATGATTAAGATTAATAGGGGTGCCCAAACTTTTTCATAGGACTGTAAAAGCTCAGAAATCCCTTTAGGCTAAGGCCCCATGGGACCTCCCGCAGCAAAAAAACGTGCAGTTAGAAAAAAAAAAAAAAAACATGTCTGAAACACAGTGCGCTTCTTCCCACAGCACTTTGAAACAAAATCCACAGAAGAAACCTCTGCAAACTTTGTCTAATTATACCTATGGGGAAACCGCTGGCATTTCCGTAGATATAACTGACATGCTGAGATTTCCGCACCCAGGATTTTACTGCAAAGTGGGCTTGGGATTCCCTAGAATCCCATCCACTTTGCCCTTACTGTAAAACGCTGTGATGCGGCGTTTACGTCCCGTGGGGCTCTGGCCTTAATGGTTTTTACAGTTTTAAATGCATGCTTATTATACAAGTTATGTAACTTTCTAATATATCTTGTGACTACCTTCTCAAAAACATCCACTTGCTTACAGGAAGTGCTAAACTGTGCAAGATTCACGCTAAGTGCCGTAATAGTACAGCGCTATAATGCCTAGGGCACAGAAGCTGTACCTGCGGCATTACATCCTGCTCTTAACCAGCTGCTGGAGTTGGAAGACACTCAGACTCCGGTGGATTAACCCCCTGGATGCTGTGATCACGGCATCCAGGGGCAAAAATTGGATAAGAAGTGGGTTACGAGGGGCTGCCATGGCAGTCAGGAAGCTTGGCCACAATGGAACTAGGAACTAATGTGCAATGTTCTGCAATACTATATACTATGGGGGGTGGGGGAGTAGTGAAAACAAAACAAAGTTAAAGTCCACCTTTACATTTAAAAAATGAAAATAAAATATATTATATATGATATTGGCATCCCCACGTGTATACAAGTCCCCATTATCTAACAGTGACATTATTTATCCCCAAAAAAACAAAAGACACAATGTGCAGATTAAGGTAGTTTGGTTACTTTGCTTTCCTCAAAAAACAATTAAAAAGTGATCAAAAAGTCTCACATACCAAGCATTGATACCAATGCAGCCATTGATTACAGCTCAGTGGGAATGTTTTCTCAGGTCCCCTCCCATTCTCCCCCCATTTCCATGAATAATAAGTGCTGTTTGTTTTAGAGCATCACATCATATTTAGGCGCTGTACTGTCAGGTAGGTTGTGTCAGACAGAAGTAGGCAAGGGGTGTGATACTGAGCTCTGGGTCAAACCCCCCTCCCCTCCTATCGGAAACCACCAACCTGACAATACAGAGCACAAATAGCATAGGAGTCACCAAAGCTAATAGCACTTGTTGCTCAGGAACAGCGGGGGGCTAAGGGAGAAATTTCCAACTCCAGTTTTAGCGTCTTATAAGCAGTTGGCAGAGGTCCTCCAAGTTAGGAGAGATTTTCAGCTTATGAATGTAACCAAACCTACATTTTCATTCTCGGACAGCAATTAAGTGTGGGTAATGATATAAGAAAATTGCAAACCTCTACAATCCAACTTTAGCTATACTTATGATTCATTTGGGCTTTTCCAGTTTTACATAACTGAAAGGTAAGAGCATCTAAATAATGATTCAGCCTTCCTTTTAAAGAGGGCTGTGCAGATCCAGACAGATGACATACTAAAGACCTATTCTGTGGATAGGTCATCTCTGTGAACAATCAGTTTGGGGCCAGATTAACCCAAGTTCTAAGCTGTCTGTGCCAACAGGGCAACTAGTGCCAATCTAAATTCACTTTACTTGGAAAGAAAAGCTAAAACAATTGTGCCATTAAAGAGTCTTTAGTTCCCATTTCTATTATCACCAGTTCTCAGATGAGGTGGCAGTCAGTGAACTGTGACACAGCAAACCTATGGAGCTCACAGTATGTGGTTCACATTGAGGGCTCCGATCGAATTGTCATAGACTTCTTGCTGGACACAGAGTCTGTACTCTGGTCATTCTGTTCTTTGTATTCTGCAGTAACAATTTTGGGAACAACACACGTTTCACCCGGCTGACTAGTGTGTAACTGAGGGGTAGACTGGCTTGCTTCTCCTTTCAAAGAGCGAGACAAAGAGCTCAATATACCACAGGATCTAGGACTCTGAGAGCTCGCATCAAGGGAATTAGATCGCTGAACAGCAGTGTGTTTAGCTGGTCCATTTATGTTGAATGTAGAGGAGGAGCGTGTAATCTATAAACAGGAATGAATCATTTGTTAAGACAGGAAAGAGAAAACTTAAAGGGAGTCTGACTGGTTTGATATCACGTTACCTGCGGACAGTCATGGTCCTTAGCATTTCATATGCTACCATGTACTATCATACCTTATGCAGTCCACATAGTCCAAAAGATGCACCATTGACATGAAAAAGCAGTTTAGAAATATGAAGCTTATGTGCAAGGGGGCATTGCCAAAGCCTGCAAGATCTCTGGTCCTAAAACCGGACTACAGACGCTCTGACACCGCACTGGAGCATCATATGTACATGGCTGGTTTTCTTGGTCTAAGGTTGAGATACCTGAATTTTCTGAAAGCAGGACCCCCCCTCCACTTTCAGGCAAAACTTTAATTTTGGACCACCCAATTGTCAACTATATTTGACCCCCATTATGCTTTATCAGCTATATACTGCCCGTTTTTCTTCTGCTTATTCTTCCTACACACACAGCCCTGTTGCATCCACATTACTTACACCCAGCTCTGCTACTCCCAATTTCCTCTCTCCACAAACACTGCTGCCTCAAGTTGGTCTTCCTGAGCACACAGCTCTTCTACTTCATAGACCCCCTACACCCACAATTCTGCTACTTTCAAGTTTCCTGCTTATATACACATCTCTGCTATATAGTAACAAATGTGAAACAGTGGAAAGCCGGCAACTCACCGAAGCAGCGATATTTAAAATTTAACTTTTAATGAAAAATCATAAACAAAATATACATGGGTAGAAAAAAAAAAATCCCCCCTAAAAACGCTAACGCGTTTCAGAACGATATGTTCCTTCCTCATAGCTATTAGGAAGGAACATATCGTTCCGAAATGCATTAGCATTTTTTTTTTTTTTTTTTTTTTTTGGGGGGGGGGTTGTTTCTTTTCTGCCCATACATGTATATTTTGTTTTTGTTTTATTTACAAGTTTTCATTAAAAGTTAAATTTTAAAGGAACATCGCTGCTTCGGTGAGTTGCCGACTTTCCACTTTTTCACATTTGTTACTAAATTTTCGCTCATGAAGTCCTGAGTGTACCGTGCACCCTGAAGGCAAAGAAAAATAACATACGGAAAAATAGAGAGGTGAGCTCAAAATTTTTCTTTTTTGCTTGCATATAATCTCTGCTATATCCAGGTTCAAACCTCCCACACATACTTCACACCCTTATCTTCATGTTCTTACCCTATAAGCAGCCCTAGATACTTTCCATAAATGATAATTTGTTCAGGCTCTGCCCCTGAATACGACTAGTCACAAAACAGAAATCATCCAAAATCAGGATCTTTTGCAGGACTGCACAACACCAGTAATTCTTATTGCTAGCAGTTTGTGGTCTTTAACACACAAGAAATTTGTAAACCTATTTTTCATTCTAGCAAGCATTGATTAAAACAGAGTAGAGAAGCAAGACTCAAAATCTGTAGGTTTATGTTTTTTATAAGGTTTTACGTTTTTTTTTTTTTAATGATTAACTTATCAGTCTTAAAAGGGTAGCCTAAGACATCGTACCAAATTCAAGCATGCATTTTGTTTCATAAAGCACAAGAAGGGGAACACATTTTAGAAAGATCATCAATGATCCAGTGTAAATTTTAGATAGATATCATAAGTGTTTTATCTTTATTTGATCTAGTCACTGAAAAATATCAACAAGTCATTGAAGCTTATTCTAACATTTAAAGCAGTCTAATATTGGCAAAGTGAAAAGGATACAAGAGAATCTGTAAATGTATAAAACACCAAAAACCTAAGCTTTGAGCCTGTAAGTTGTACAGAAAAACAGATGTGGCCGAGTTAACCCGAAAGTCTGCAACTGGTTAAACTACTGAAGTGATACCTTATCACAGAAGACAACAAAACTTGAGAAGTCATTGAAGTAAGGTTTCTCCAATGACTTTTCATTGTTTGTCGTCTGTGATATTGCAATGCAGCAGTTTAACCAATTGCAGAAGGTCGGGTTAGTTTTCTATCTACAGAAGAAAAGGTACCACATTGGGTAAATCTAAGCTGCTAAAATTGGCACCATGACCCAAGGTTCCTCAAGGAGCTTCGTTCAGAGTTTGTTGTACTTTTGTTTGCAACCTTAAGATGCGATGAGAAGTACAGTGCAAACAGACATACACTAGCTTATCCATTAGATAGATAATTTTTTTTTTTTTTAATAGAAACCCCCTTTGCTAAAAAGTAGGAAGAATAAAATTAAGGAGGTACACAAAATGGAAGAAAAAACAAAGTGCACGTGACATCTCTAGGACATGACTGAACCCTTCCTATAATGTCAGCATGAAGTTAAGCACTGCATACAGAGAGAATATCTAGACTTCACCAAGCACATTGGTGCTAGCACTTAATAGCAAACAAACAAAGCTTGGTAGGATACAAACAGTTACTTGTATGATATTCCTACTGAAAACAAAGGATCGAAATACAAAGCATCTGAACCAGTGGAGGTGCTGATGAAGTTATCAATATTAAAAAAAATTACTCCTATTATGACAGCTGTGAAGAGAGACCACAGAAAGTGTACAGAATAATATGTTGTACGTACTGCTAGAGAGGTGGTGCTTGGCATGCGACTGCTTGCAAATCCCTCTGTGCTGGGACCAGGGCTCCTCGTATCAGGAGTATTGTGTACCATGAGCGCCCTCTGCAGGGCTCTTTTGGGCGTTTTTGAGAAAGAAAATGCTCTTGTAACCTAGAAATAGTTTTTTTTATTAAAAAAAAGGAATAAAAATAAATTTACACAACAAGAGATGGAACAAAAACAAAGACTTGTTTAAAATGCTTGCATAAAAGCATAACATGTCAAGAGGGCAGTCTTAATTCTCCCAACCTGTTTATAATTCAGGAACCCCTCAGGAGGAGTCGTGCATCAGATTTGAAACATATACCGGCGTAGCTTTAAGCTATAACTCACACCAGTTTTCTAGTATGAGTTATAAAATTCTGACAAGTCCCCTCCCAGCTTGCCGTGATCTCCACCCTGCTGTGCGCACTACAAATAGCAAGCAGGGCATAAAAAGGACAGAGTAGCACACCTTTGGTGCAAATTGGGGTTGTGCAAAAGATCCAGAAGGTTTTCAGCCATAGATAGCATAATACACTCCCGCCAAATATCTACAAATAGTAAAACAAAAAAAAAAAAAAAAAAAACCCTATCACAGTGGAAACCGGTTCCGCAGAAAATAGAAATGAAAATGGTAATGAAATTACTATTGGAGAGAAGTAAACTCATTCACGTACCTTCTTGGAAGTTTTCTTTATGGCCCTCGATGCTCTGCTCAATGTACTGTCCACATCTTTTGTGTTCACTTCTAAAGAATCAGGATCAGTAGTATAAATCAAGTTTTCCTACAAAGAAAAAAAAAAAAAAAAAATCATGCAAATACAGAAATTTGCTGTTGAGAGCCGAAAAAGAAATTGCAGAAACAAAAGTCAATTTTGCAAGAGCCACTGATAAAATAAGATTAGCCAACAGCAGATTGAAATGCAGTTCTCAAATCTCTACTGCCATCAAGTGGAATCCAAGAAAACTGCCAGATAGAAACTCGCCCAGAATCTACACAGAATGATTGCAAGCGTTAAACATTTTGGCCTTGCCTAAAATAGTGTGCCAAGCTGAACGACTATGAACCTCATTCACTACTAAACAAGCACAATATGATTCACATCTCAGTGATCGAGTCTTCTGGAAACTTATGAAAATTTATATAGCAGAATCTACATACATGATACTAGATATGTTGCTACAGTATACAGGAAACTATAAACTGACCGGCTTCAAGTAATGACCTTTTCTATGATGACCTTTCCTAAACTTACTGTTGCTGTAAAGTTAGAAGTTTTTAAACCTTCAGAGTTCGCACTATGGGAAAAAGAAAAAAAAAAAAAAAAATGCAGAGTACAAAGTTTGCAGTAAATATATAAAATGTGACAATGGAAGGAGAAGAGGATCCGCGCTCAAAGGTCATGCAGAAGAGGCGAGAAGCGATCATGTAGAAGAACACGACTTTATTGGTAAAACAGTACAGCACAACGCGTGTTGGGTTGTAGAAAACCTTTTTTCAAGTGCAAAAATCACACGTACCCGATGTGTATTTCTGATTTTTGCACTTGAAAAAGGGTTTTCTACAACCCGACACGCGTTGTGCTGTACTGTTTTACCAATAAAGTCGTGTTCTTCTACATGATCGCTTCTCGCCTTTTCCGCCTGACCTTTGAGCGCGGATCCTCTTCTCCTTCCACTGTCCTATTTGTTTCCCGGATATCCGGTGTGTACTGATGGAACCGCTGCCACCCTCAGCAGAAGTATTTACTAGACAATTGTGTTTTTGGGTGTTGTGATCCTGTCACAACCTCATAAGGTGAGGGGCCTACTGGTCGTTCTCCATTATTACAAAATTTGTCACAGCTTAACAGTGAATACTACGCTCAGTACGCTCGGTGTCTCTCTTTTTTAATATATAAAATGTGGTGTGTGTCTCCCCCCCTTTTTTTTGCAGGGTAAGTTGTAGTATTATTAGTACTAATTTTGTCATGTACAACTTTATGATCACAAAACATTGCTATGTAGAAGTGAGTGGAACTAAGTTTGCTGCAGTGCACATAGCAGTTTAGAACAGCTTCAATTTCTCATGCGGCCCCATGGGTAAAAATTTCCCACCCCTGGTTTAGAGTAAGGAGGGGGAGGGGGTGTGAGAGATACCTGACAAGTTCTGGACACTAAACAACTGAATTTCCTTATGGATCAGTAGTTTAGTGTTGGCTATAGCAGATCTGGGCAATGTGCGGCCCAAGGACCACATCCGGCCCTCTGACTGCTTCTATCCGGCCCGCATAGCTAGTGGAAGGTTTTTGAAGGACCTGTGATGATGCCAGGATAGGCTATGACTTGTCAGTGGGCAGAGCCACATGGGACTCTGTGCTTTTTGCAAGCTGCCGGCAATGGAGGCTGCTGGATGATAGAGAGAGGAGACAGCATGTATGAGCAAGAATGAGGGGAGGGGGGGGCAGTTAAACTTAATGCACATGTAGGGGGGACATTAAACTAGGTGGCAGATGGAGGAGGATATTAAACCGTGGGGGGATATGTCTGCCTCTAGTTGCCCCCAGTTTAATGCCCCCCTCCAGCTGCCCCAGTTTAATGTGCCCTCTAGTTTCTACTGGTTTATACTGGGGCACCAGGAGAGGGACTTAATACTGTGGGACATTTGGAGGAAAACGTTATAATGTGGGGGTGTATAACGTTAGGGTGACTGTAGGAGAATTTTATTTTGTGGGTCACATGGAAAAATGATTGAGAACGGGCGGAGTCAGCAGAGAAGTGGGTGGACCTAAATTTGCCACAACGCGCATGGCCCTCTAGAACCGTTACAATTTCTCATGTGGCCCCATGGGAAAATTAATTGCGCACCCCTGGTCTATAGCATGCTTGTCTGCAGTAGGTTTGTTAAATAAAATTACCTAATACTTACAGATCGTTGTGCTCCTGGGTCATGTAAGTTTCCCCATTGAAGTCACAGCCCAGTTTCCAAAGCATGCATTATGAAGCAAAGGTGTACTTGCCTCCGCTTCATGCATATACAGAGAACTCCTAAGGAGTCAACTGAAGACAGACTAATTTCTCAGAAAGTGTTCTAGCATGCCTGTCCACCCCCTTTGCGTAATAAAATGCCCTAAGGCATAAATTTCAGATATTAAATCACCAGTGGATGCAGATGGTTTATACTCTCAAACTACTGAGGCGAGTAACTTACAAAAGGTACGTGTGAAATAGGCTTTAGAAAGGCTATGTAAGTATGTGCTTAGTTAAAAATGACTTTTCCCAATGATAGAGCCCCTTTAAGGATCCCCCAGGAAGGAAACATTTTTCACGAGTTCCAACAATAATAAGCTTGGGAACTACTTCTGTTAAAGCACACAAAATATCCTGTAAATACATAGAGAGTTTCCGAGGTGGGGGCTGTAAGCAGCCTTTGGAGACTTCCTGCACTGTATTCCCTATATGTAGGTCTGCATGATAATCTGGGTAGTCAAAAACAATTTATATGGCTGCCCTGTTAGGTATGACTTATAGGGTCTCATCAGCTTTCCTATAAGTATCCGTTACAAACCTGTTTATAAGAAACTGCAGAAGCAGCAAAAGAACAGATCACAGCACCACATGCATTTTTCCACAGCACTGACTGGTTGTTGTTGACTTTGTTACCCACAGCAGTCTCTACAGAGATGCAGCAGCTACTGAAAAATTTCAAAAATTAAAGTGGCTGGAATTTTTTGATGCAGTAGTTGCTGGGTGCTGGGGAAGGGGAGGGGGTGTTTTGGTGCCTGTCTGCCCGCCCCTTCCCTGAGATTGAGGATTGGGGTTTTTTCCTCCCCAATTGGAACTCAGTCTGGCTGAATATAGGGTATCTGCAGTGCTCCTATTAACCCCTTCCCGACGGAACAGGAGCACTGCAGATCCCCTATATTCAGTAGACCAGACACAGGGATACCTAATGTATGTGTTTCACAGTAATTTTCTACTTTGAGGGCAGGTTCACACCTGCACCCAATCTCAGTTATGCAGGTTTCTGTTTCCTGCCCGAGAAACTGGGCAGGAGACTGAAACCAGCAGGCAGTTTTCAAACTCATTCATGTGTCTTCTGTTCTCCGCAGCGAAAGTTGTTTTTTTTTTTTTTTTTAATTAGACACAAAGTCAGACATGCAGGACTTTGTGTGCGGTAAAAAATAAAAAATCCTGTTTTTGCCACGGAGAGCAGAAGAGGCTCACGGGCGCTCACCAGCGGACGCAATGTTGGTTTCCATCTTCTGCTGACAGAAAACGGAAACCTGCATAATGGAGATCGGGTACTGCTGTGAACCCACTCTTATATGTATTCTAGGGAAAGGAGGGATTTACAACATTTAATTTTTTAAAAAACTCCCCCCCCCCCACTATTTTATTAGTGTATTGCCATCTATGGGAGATTCTATACATTACTATTGCGGAGGGTCATAGACCAGCCGCAAGAGTAATATAGTGATGACAGGCCTGGGAGCCTTCATTAGGCTCCCGGCTGTCATCAGAACAGGTTGGCTCCTGCTCCTGACGACATCTCCGCTGTAACTCTCACAGCGGAGATGCCGAAGCTCGTGCCTGCGATCTCTGATTGTAGGTATGAGCTTCAGCATTACCTCTGTAAGCGTTACAGTGGAGGTGCTGGCTGCTATGGCGAACGCTCTGCAGAGGAGCGGTTAATATAAAGTAAGATTTACAGGTTTGGCTGGCACTTCATTCTTTATTTTGTACATGTGTACTTTCCTCACCTTGCTTAATGCTAGGTTAAACAAACTTTTTGCATCCAGCAGTTACATCTTATAAACTAGACAAATGCTTTTGGCTGGTTTTCAAGAGAACTGTAGACTTGGCTGACTGCAGCTGCCCCTCTAGCATAGACTGTTCCTTCCCTAGGTTAGTCAACTATGCACATTCAAAATGACGTCCGACCTGCTGCCACACCAAGCTCAAAGCACTGAGGGCGATACTGCAGACTGCCATTATCGATCTTAGATTCTGTGCTGGCCTCGATCCCATAATTGCAAGATTTTCCTCTGAAGTAGTTAAGCGCTTACCTGTTCTTTCAGGAAACCTCCGTGTTGTCCTTACCTGGACTTTCTATATGGTACAAAGGTACTACACGGCCCTGGAGCCACCAAAGTTTTATTCCTCATCAATCAATATTGACACATGAAACCTAACCTACCTCAATGAAGGTGCAAGATACATGAAATGTGCTAGCTTATTAAGAGAAGACATTAAATTAGGTAAGTGTTAGATGGGTGAACCACCCCCCCCCCCATAAAAAAAAATCAAAAAAAAATCCATACATTTAAAAAAAAGGTGGTTAAAATGGCACAGAAGACGCTAGAGAACTGTCAGTAAGTCTGTGAATGTAATTTAAATAGTCTCTCTGATATAGTGGTAGGGAGGAAACTACTTACAGCATCTGCTTTACAAATAGTGTTGGCTATGTGCCGGCACAACATCTTCAGCCAATCCACCTTCGGAGGCTCCTCGGTTGTCAGCTGGAAGCTAAATAACTGGTTTGTCTGTTCTGTTGGAGGTCGCACTACCAATGCAAATGCGTTATGGCATTCTGTAGAGCCAAATGAAAAAACATTCATCAGTTTTATGATGCCAACGCCAAAGAACGTTAGTCAAAAATAAACAAGGTTTTTGGCATGGACAAACTCTATGTCCTTCTAATATAAAATACAGACAATATACAGTTTATTATGGAAATCTTTGTAAGGCACAAAACAGCAGCCTGGTACAGTACAGAAAGAGCGCTCAAGCGTGAAGTATTCAGCACTCTGTAAATTTATATTTTCAGATTTAGAACGTCCTCTTAGCTGTGTAACCATGGAGGAGTATAGAATTACATAGCTATGAATGTTAACTTTAATCTGAGTCTTGCTGTTAATTCACTGCAGCTTTATAATGGCAGATGGGCACACTACACTGGCATGCTGTGCCCAGGGAAACAGGTTTTACTATTGAAAACAAACAGTAATAGCTAGTAATAAAACTAGCTTCATATAACTCATAACTATGTAGTACACCACATACTCACAAGGTTTCTCAAAATACAAGATTTACACATATATTCACACAAACATATATGCCAGTAACATGCACACATTTATAGCTCTTCATGGCGATATTTTAAAGCTTTTTCCCCACTAACCTTTATGTGGCCAATGGCAAGAACACAGGGAAATGGCTTGTATAAGTTTTTTTTTTTATATATATATATTTATTGGAGTTCTGTTTATAACTTTTATATAAAACTGCTAGACAGACATAACGTTGGTGTGTGTTTTCCAATATATCTTACACTCTGGTTTCTGATCCTAGAAGAGGTTGTTGGGCGGTTACGTGACCTAACCATCTACTCTGCTAGGTTTGTTAATATGCTGTGCGGGTCCCCATTAAGTGCAGGTACACTGCATTAAGAGGACCTTTTGCTACCTCCACCACCTCTGTCCATCCTTTCATAGGCACAGTAGGAATATTCCCTTTAGTCCCTACAGTTCCTTAGCAATCTTTGCTATTAGTTTCAGTACCCAAATATGTTAATTGGGGTTTGACTGCTTCAGCTAAAAACTGTCCACAGGACAGCAGTCAGGGACCACCCACCTGACAGGGAGCAGAATTAGCATATTGGGGTCTAAAACTATCAATGCTGTTAGCTTCAGTCTCTAATATGCTATAGACCTGTGATGGTGAACCTGTGGGACTCAGAGTCCTCTCTGCGGGCACCCATCTGTGGAACAGATTATACTGTATGGGGGGCACTTTGCAGCAGATTGTATTGGGTGGGGCCCACTGTGGAGCAAATTGTACTGTGTATGGGCCACTGCGGAGTAGACTGCACTGTGTGGGGGCCACTGCGGAGTAGACTGCACTGTGTGGGGGCCACTGTGCAGCAGATTGTACTGTGTGGGGGAGCTTTACCATTTTTAATCACACAGTATCTGTTTTATAACTGACAAATGATATTATTACAGACCGTGTATAATTGCCCCCAACTGTGGATCTGCACAGTATTAAGGTTAAATTGCTGTGTTGGTGATAAATTAGTAGGTTTTGGGTTGCAGTTTGGGCACGCTGTCTCTAAAAGGTTCCTCAGTTTAGGGAACTGAGGAAAGGGTGAGAAGCAACCATCAGCATCACCGGTACAAGGCAAGTAGGTTAATACTTCCCAGATAACCTTAAAGAACTGCATCAATTTTCATGTTTTGCTCTTCCTGTCTGCAATACAACAGTCATAACTTTAAATACTACTTTAACAACTGCCCTACAAAAAATAAAGCTCTCACGTGTGAATGGAAAACCCTTATGTTCCATGAGATGGATTGTGCCAATTTCTAAAGAGTCTACTTTTTATGGCGTTTGCCTCACAGTAAAAATAACACATCACCACATGTTCTGTTGGTCAGTACAATCAGGGGAATACCAGATTTATATACTTTACAGGTTAATTCATTTAAATTAAAACTATAGATTTTATAATTGGTTCTTAAAAAAGGCTTTTAAAAAAATATTCAATAGACTACCTAGGGGACAAGATTCCCAGGGAGCTTTGATCCATCACCCCAGATATTCTAAAATTGCTGGCGATCCACTACATACTGGTAGTGTGTAATAGAACCAAAGTAAGGGATCCTTCAATAGGGAACCTGTTATGGAGATCAATCGTCAACCCCCTAGGACGTTGAAGGGGGTTACAATTCTACCAAAACGAGGCACTTGGCACTGACTGGACAATATCAGACAGATACCAGTTTAAGAAGGAAAACGAAACACCCAGTCCTTAGTGTGTACTTCAGTTATAAACATGTTTTCATTAATGAATAACGCATTTAAATAGAAGAAACCGTGTAATATATCTTTATTAATAGTACATCCTTGGTCGCATGGGGATATGAAGTAAATATGAAAAGTTACAGGTGTCAGAACATGGTGACACACATCAAAACATAAATACTATATAAATTTGGTATCGCGGTGATCTTACTGACCCACAGAATACAAGTAACATGTCATTTTTACCACACAATGAATGCCATAGAAGTTAAACCCATATAAAATTGCCTCATTCTGAATTTTTTTTTTCCAGCTTCCCAGTACGTTCTACAGAATATTGAATGGTGCCACTATAAAGTATAATTTATCCAACAATCAATAAGCCATCATGTGACATATCAGTCTCTGTATTCAGCCTCACACCTACAACTCTTGCAGCAGAGAGGGACTAAGCAAAATTCTTCTCACCCCCTCCCCTCACCTAGAAGAAGGGTCTAAATAGCAAATAAAACTGGTACAAGGCAATTTTTTTGCTGCAAATAGAACCAGTGTTGGGGTTAGTAAAACTCGGAACGATTGTAAAATCGTAAGAGTTGACAACTACAATAATATACTTTTTTAGTTCTCTTCAGTGTCAGATAGCCACCGATTTGTCATTGATGACCTAATGATGGCTCATCAATATTTGTAGGCCAGGAAATCCATTTAAGGCTGAAACCACATGCTCTGGAATAATTGGCTTTGTAGAATAGCTGCAGAGGTTTTTTGAGCCAATGTGTAGCCTCAACCTAATAGAGTTATCCTCCTGTTTTCTACCTGGGGGTCATAGTTATTTGTCGGTATAACCTGTTGTGATACTGCCATTGGAGTGTAACCACTAAAATTTATAGGTGGGCAAATGGGGTAACAAATATTAACTGAGAATCCCAAATCTCACATTATATATGTCACACCCTGTCTGTTTTCAAGACTTGCATATAATGGTTGCTTTACATCACAAACAAGTGGTTATAGTTTTTTTTTTAAAAAAACAAAAAAAAAAACAAAAAACACACAACAAACATTAAAATCACACACACCTTCAGTTTCCCGGATATCAAGAACTTTCTTTATCTGTGACAAAGGCATCAAGCTAATATGCTTCAGAGATGGAGCGGGTCTTGTGTGTCCATGAGGACTCTTGAAAGCGCCAATAACTTTGTGTCGCTTCCTTGCAATCTAAAAATACAAAGTAGTCTTTAAATGTGGGGAGGGTCTTCAGAAGAGAATGGCATCACCAAAATACTGCACATTTATATCAATACAAGGAACAATAATTCAAAAACTATACATATTGTTGTTTTTGTTGATGACCCATTGTCAGAATAGGTCATCAATAACTGATCAGTTTTATGGGAATGCTGCTCTATTCAGTACATTTTACAAGGCTAAAGGCAGATGGCTCTATACATTAGGTGAGATGTATTTAGACTGGCGAACTATATGCCATTAATTCAATCTCCTGCTGGCGCTAATAGCACCTGAATTATGAAGGGGCTATGGCTGTTTTACTGTATGGGCTGGGAAAGCTCTTGCCTCATATGTTATGACCAGGGCCCCACGTGGCACTGCAAAATGAATATACGTGCAGCAGGAATGCTGCCATTTCAAAAACATTGTGTCGCACAGGAATGTGATCCGTTCCTTATTTTGCGGGCTGGACTGTCGACCTGTACATGTGACCATGTCATTCACAGTCGCGTGTACGGGCCCACAAAAATGAATGTGTCAGTGTACTATCCGGCAAAAACCCGGGTAGCACACTGACCAGACATACAGTCGTCTGCAAGGAGGGGGGGGCTTAATGTTCAGTCAGTCACATGCCCTGTTTGTAGCAAAGCCCTAATTGAGTGGCTCAAGCTGCGATACTAAGAACAGCTGCTGGACAAGTGTACGGAGGTCACCTGAATTCTACGGCCTCAGCTGATCAGCAGAGGTCATAATAATCAAGTGAGCGCTGCGACTGCTTTACTACTTACTACGGTAAGCACAGCTGCTATACACTTGTACGAATCTGTGCTTGCTATCACAAGACGATTCACTAAAATGTGACTGAACTAATATGACTTGTCACATGACCTGCTAATTGGAAACAGCGCTCAGGTAGCACTGCTGCTTCAAACAACTCCTCTGTGAAGATCCCAGGTGTCAGCCCCATGCAGACCTTCAACTGAGAACCTATACCGAGTATACAGGTCATTATTAAAGGGGTTAACCAGCTTCCAAATTTATCGGCAAATACACCCACAGCAGTGCTGAAGTTTCTTTGTGCAGCTTTCACTTGGCTTTATTTTACTTGCTACTCCTTGTAACACTTTTACATGTGGAATACCTGTAGGCAAACTATATTTGCCATAATTCATTTGTCTGCTCTCACTGTATATTCCTCCCTTCCCCACTCTCCTCCTCCAGTGAAACCACAAGTAATAAATCACTCTCAATAATAAATCACTTCTGAACAAAGAAATGAAGAGGGTAAAATAAAACTAATAAAAACAGATACAGCATGATAATAGTTCACAATTGAACTTAATTGCAGAAAAACAGATTGGCAACATAAACCGACCCCTTCCCAATGGTTAATTCATCCTGATCAATGTTACAAGTTGTACTTCAGGGCTAGTGCAGTAAGAAGGGATGTAACTATATTGCATATAGTCAAGGCTGTGTGTATCTGTCTACAAATTGAAAAAAATAAAATACATTATAAAAACTAAAAAAAACAAATCCAGAAATAAAAAATTTGGAGTAATAAAAGATTAAAGCAATAGCAGCATCTATAAGAGGAACATATTCTTACCGAAGCATAACACATTAACAATTTCCACACATTTCCCTGCATTTTAACCTGATGCATTTTAAATTTCCGACAACTTTCTTCCATTAACAATTTTCTAGCAGATCTCCTACATCTCCTCAGATGTTAACATTCACTGTAGTCTCACCTCAAGGCAATCATTAAAAAGAAAGAGTGTGACTTGTTCTCCTCTGTCACAGAGATCTTCCCCGAGAGCTACAGTTTCCACTCTCTGTACCAGCATCCTATGGGAAGATAACAGATTTGCCTACGAAAAAGAATAGCAATAGACAAAGTTACATTAGTTGGGGGGACAGTAAATTGTAAAGGAAAAAAAATATATGCCCTAAAAAGCACCATCAAATTGACTTAATGGGTAGTAACTCTACGTGGTTCACTAATGATCGACATCCATTGTAATTTATCTACGGACATTAGATAGATTAACTACTTACAGGACATCCATCCACTTCATAGACCACATCAAAGATTTGTCGCTGCCCTTCAGTTTTTCTTTTATCTTCATTGATGTGACTGCCAATTTGAAGAAAAAGGTATAGATTTATGCACTGCAGCCACCACATCATCTTCTTTTGTGACTTAAAACGGATTTTGCCAGAAATATATAAAAGGATTGTTTTTTTTGTCTCCCCCTCTGCACAGACAGAAGTAAAGGCTTTGTCTGGCTGAAAGGAGCGGATTAGTAATTACATATCAATGTGAAGTTGCTTGTTTATCTGGTTGTTGCTTGGAATATGCATTGCAGAGAATGTCATGAAAGTGAAATATTTATGTAGTCAAGTGGAAGATTATGTACTATAAATATTTTCCAGAGAAAAAAATTTATTTCAAAGAGCCTGTCAAAAGCGCAGAACGGTGCGCTATTAGGGAACTGAAGGTTGATTGAAGGTTACAGACTCTTTTACAATATCTTTGCAACATCTTAAAAATACCACTGTTGATAAGTGGACATTACCCTGATGCCTGTATAACTCAATATTAAGCAAGAAACAACAACTAGTGTAGTACAGAGATGATATTGTCAGGAGACAAACCGTGTTGGCCATGTACTCAGTGTGGGTCCTTGCTTCGCAGGGGGCAGGAATTAGGCCCTAATGCTTGTCCTCTTTAATATAGTTCTAAATGCTCTTACAGAAGGTTCCACAGTAAATTAAAATATCAGCTTTTACATTTACAGAATATTCAAAAATCAACTTCTAAGGGGGCGTTCAAACTACAGTTGGTGTCCGCGGCTATTGTCCGTACAAGATTTTAGCAATGGACACTAGCTGGTCCGTTTGCAAATTTCCATTCATTTCAACGGGATTTTATCTTGTGTCCTTTAAATGGCCCACAGACATTCAATATTATTGTGCAATATTTTGGTTTGTACAAAAGATTGTACCGTATGGAGGCGATCTTGAAGGTTGTGCAATACTTTGCGCAATTGCGAGCACAGACGTACAACCACATTGTGCAAAAAGTGTCTGCCAAAAGTCAACATGTTGAGTGAAACTGAACTGTGTTGCGTGATCATTGCTGTGACCGCAAGTCGTAAAAAAAAAAAGAAAAAAAAAAAGGCTCACAGAAAGGTAGAAAATGGGCCAAACAGTGGTTTACTGATAGGGAGAAGTTCACCCACGACAAATTACTCAATGAACTGAAAGTAATTGAACCAAATGATTTTCGCAACTTTGTACGAATGGACGGAGAATTATTTGATGAACTCCTCGCTTTGGTTACTCCTGAAATCGGTAAAAGGAACACTATCAAGCCGAAATACACATGTATATGCATCACTAACACAAAAAAATTGCGCAGTATTGCCAACAGACATTATTATCCGGTTTGCACAATATATTTTCAAGATTTTGAACATCACACAATATATTGCACAACCTTTCAATATTATCCACATACAATTATATGGCACAAACCAAAATATTGCACAATAATATTGATAGTCTAGGGGCCCCTTTAGTGTCCGCTTGAAAAAACGGACGTGGTTGTAAACGGACAAAAAAAATCCTACATGCAGGGCTTTTCTGTCAGTTTGAAAAAAAACTGACAGCTGCCTATGCTTCCATGGGCCCATTCATTCAATGAGTAGGATCCGTGGAAGCACAGCCACAAAACCGGACAGGAATAGGACCTGGCCCACACACAAAACAGTAATTCACGGTCATGTGCGTGGGCTAACAGAATTGAATGCGTCAGTGTGCCATCCTGGAAAAACCCAGATCGCATACTGGACTACACCACCTTGTCTGCAAGGAGCCTAAAGGCAGTTTTCTACAGATTCATGTACAAATTAAAGTCATTGGCTACTGGGAACAGAGGAGCTCAAAACTAATGGATCTCTAATAGAAATAAAAATGCGAATTACAAAAGAAAAAAAAAAAAAAAAAAAAAAAAAAAATCAGATTATGAATTTTTTTATTTCTGCTTTTCTAGTGCCGGATGAAAACTAATGATGACTGCATGTACCAAGCGTAACCAAAGACTGAGGAAAAATGGCTGAACGGATTTGAATTAAATTTGGCACATAGATTGTAACCTCGGTTAAAATATAGGCTACTTTTTATCCTGGTAAATGACATGGCTTCATGATAGTTATGAATTTAGGTTCACATACTATATTAAACAGGTCTTAGCTGCATCCTTATCTCAGCCAAGGCTGTTATCTCTCTGTGTGTAGACACCTTTGCATATTATCTGATCTGCTCCAGTGCTGACAAACATGGGCAAACACTTTTAATCCAAATTTGCAGTTTGCCAATTTTTAACATGCCTGGAAAAAAAATTAAATTTGTCACAAATAACGACAGCTATAAAGGAAGCCAGAAGTCACAGAGTTCTTCTCAAGCACAGCTGAGGGGGATCATCGACACATTCATTATATGGCGTCCCAGCGAGGTGGTGAGATGCCGAAACAATCCCAGGCACAGTGCAAGAACCAAGTTCAGCGACAGGCCAGCTTGAGAGCTGCCGAAACACAGGAGCATGCGGATCATCAACGCCAAAAATACGCTCATTAATATGGTGTCCCAGCGAGCTGCAGGAACAATCACGGTGTGAGGAACAAGTTCAGCGGCAGGACAGCTTAACAGCTGCCGAAATGCTGGAGCAGGCAAACAATCGACGGCAGCAATTTGCTAAATATAGGTGGATCATCGACGCCAACAACCCGCAGACGAAGTCACGGGCAGAGGCTAGTAGATAATAAAGAAAGAGAGGGTAGTGATAGATTCCTGTAGGTATCTAGAGTCGTCCTTATAAAAACGAGTGATTCACTACGATACTTCAAGGAGTACGCTTAAATGTATAGTCAGGCAGGCTCAGCGAGGTGCCACTGCTCTGTATAATGGATCAGACAGCTACCCTATAAGCTGAGCAATGTAGCAGTCGGACCATCTAGAAAGCAAACAACCTCCTATCTACAAGTGTTAGTAAAATGAAATTCCTTTAAATTTAAAAAAAAAAAAGAAAAAAAAAAGAAAGGAAAATGGCTGAATTGACATGTGCAGGCTGATGACACAACAGAGGTGTCAGCAGAAGACGACAGAGGCATCGCTGGTGAGTCTGAGTCTGATTACTCATTTGCATAAAAAAAATAATTTCTAAATTCTGTGGAACGGCAGCATGGATCAGAATAACAAAGGTAGGAAAGAATAGCCACTCTAAAGGCTATTCCGACGTGGTCTTTGTAGAAAAAGGGTTTCTAATGATAGAATCCCTTTAGTGTTAAAATAGCCCATTTTCAATGTTATAATTATGCCAGAATAAAACTTCCATGATCAGTCACAAGCTACTGAACATGGTGATCCACCTAGCCATTCTTTATACGATTACTTACGTCATTACTTCCTTCAGTGACTCAATAGCTTTCTCAAGCATCATCTTATCCGGATTGTCTTCAGACGTATGTTTCTTTAGATCTAGAAAAAAAAAAAAAAAAAAAAAAAAAAAAAAACACCACGACATCCTTAATAGAGCATATCTAGAACTGTATCTCAGATGTAGCCAGGAATTATTAAGTTATGTTTTTTTAATTTAGACCTCAGAATGTAAGAATAAAAAACAAAAAAAAAAACACCACACTATTACCTCTACTTATAGTCAATCAGGATAAAGTGTCAACAGTGGCACAACTTCTTAGGGGCCATTCACAGTGTAGTTGTTGCTAGATGACAGTGACCTGTTGTCAAACAGGAGTCACAGTCTTTGTAAATGCATGCATTTCCCAGAAAACTAGTGTAGACTTTGTCTTAATTGTTAGTTTTGCCAATTGGGTGTTACTGTTATCACTTTATCCATGCTGTACACTCAGTGACCAAAAGTCACGGGAAGGCGTGTCCCAGTGCCGTTTGTGTTGGATATGATGCTCACGTCACCTCCGCAAAGTCGTATGGAGCGCTCATTGGTCTACTGTGAGTCAAATCTCCACCGATTTGAATGTGGGGTGCCAAGACCCCATTTCCACCAGAACTGTATGCCGAGAAGTCCACTGCATAGGCTTCAACAGTCAGCGCCCGACTATTGTACCTTTGCTGATGCCGCAACACAGAGCTCGAAGACTGGCATGGGCCCGCGACCATCATCATTCGACCAAGGAACAGTGGCAGCAGGAAGAGTGGGTTACACCCGGCTACTAGTGGCTATTAGTCGCCACCACAGACAGGGTTCCTATGCACCTTTGTTTCAAGGAAGCCTTATCCACTAGTATACGCATAACAGCTAGCGCTCATAACCATCTTTTATCCTCCTACCTAGTTATACTCTGATATACAAGTATTTCCCCCTTTTTTTTAGGGATCTTTTATTAATAAATAAAAGTTAAATTTTATTGTACATTATTTTTTGATTTTCCTAGTGTAGACCTTTAAAGCATAACTAAACTTTCAGACAACTTTTGATTTCTGGCAACATTAATGTTATTAATAAAGTCAGTAATACACTTTAAAGTATTTCCAGAGAGATCACTGGTTGACACCAAAATATTTAGATAGCACTGCAGGCTTAATCTGCTCTTTCATATGACACAAAAAGCAAGTCTTTACGTTTCATAATGTCCAAGATATAACTGAATTGACCGTCCCATTTTCTTTACATGTTACACAGCCTCGTACTCCCATACACAATAATATTCAGTGAGGCAGAAACAACTTTCAATGCAGAAGTAAGGGAGAGTGGGGAAAAAAAAAAAAAAGGAAAGCTTTCACAGAAATTAATTCTCCAAAATGTGTCAACTATATTACAAAATGTATTAAAGGGGCTCTATCAGCAAAATCATGCTGCTAGAGCCCCACATATGCGTGCATAGCCTTTAAAAAGGCTATTCAGGCACCGTAAAAGTTAAATTAAACTACCCCCCCGTTTTAAAATAACTTAGAAAAGAATCTTCTCTACTTACGGAACGTGCACCCTGGGCGGGCATTCAGGGTGCGCCGTCTTCTTCTTCCCCGCCTCTTCTTCCTCTGTCGTCTTCGGGTCCCGTCCTCCTCCGGCGCTTGCTCGCGGACACTGATAAAAAAAAATAGCCCGGGCGCATGCGCAGTAGCCGTAGTAGAAGCCGCGTGCTACTGCGCATGGGCTGTTTTTTTTTTTTATCAGTGTCCGCGAGCAAGCGCCGGAGGAGGACGGGACCGAAGACGACAGAGGAAGAAGAGGAGGGGAAGAAGAAGACGGCGCACCCTGAATGCCCACCCAGGGTGCACGTTCCGTAAGTAGAGAAGATTCTTTTCTAAGTTATTATTTTAAAACGGGGGGGTAGTTTAATTTAACTTTTACAGTGCCTGAATAGCCTTTTTAAAGGCTATGCACGCATATGTGGGGCTCTAGCAGCATGATTTTGCTGATAGAGCCCCTTTATATGACACAAATACTGCCAGGAATCAAAAGATGTCTAAAAGTTTAGTTACACTTTACGACCTTATAGCCTATAAATGCATCAACAGTGTTTGATTGGGGAATACAAGGATTTAGGCTAAAATATTCCGACATCACTCATTTGACAAAACCATTAAAAACAGTCAAGCCTATTATGGACAACAGTAAAACAATCAGAATGGTATTGGGAAACAAATCACTTCGATAACACTTCACATGGAACGGTAACAAGTATGGCGCTTTCTGTAATTAATTAGAAATCTTAATGCAGTATCTCACCATTCAAAAGAAGAGCAACACTAGGCAACCTTTGGACTGGACGGATCATCAGTTCAACTAATGTTTGCCTCCCACATTCTGGCTTTGCTTGATTAATCTGCCAACACAAATTTGCATTACTGAAAATTACATTATAGACTAACACCATCACACACATTAGGACTGTACCTGATCCTTGCCCCATAATGGATTGTAATAACCATGAATTTATTGCCAAAAGCACCTACCTCAAATTTTTAATAGAAACAATGAATTAAACTATGATTTAAAATCACATCCTCTCATCTGAGATAGTGATGAGAGGAAACTGTATAGGAATGTGTACAAAGGAGAGAAGAAAAAACAAAAAAAAACAAACAACTTATGGTTACATTTAAGTGTATGTATCTTAGTGTATTGAAACCTGAAATTTCACAGCGCACAAAAGGAAAAAAAAAAAAAAAAAGACTCAATTGATAAATACTGTTGCAATACCAAAAGCATTAAATGACAGCATGAGTGTCTAACCTCTAATCTCTCAATTGCTAGAAAGAAGTGGAATTAAAAGCATCATGCCACTGCATTTTGTGGACTTTTTAGTGTAAGTGTATATATATATATATATATATATATATATATATATATATATATATATATATATATATATACACACACACACCCACGTGTGTATATATATCACATACATGTGGCTGTAAAAAAAAAAAAACAAAAGACAGCACACTCCCATAGAAATGAATGGAAGCACCTGTGATGCCGGACGGCTGCCGGCAAAGTCAGCGTCACAGGTGCTTCCATTCATTTCTATGGGAGTGTGCTGTTCGGCTCGGCTGATCCGAACAGTGTTCGCTCATCTCTACTGTACTGTAGAAGTACTATAGAAGAGTTATTTCTTCCAACAACACAGCTTTTTTTGTTTGTTTGTTTGTTTGTCTGCAACATACTGAAGGACTGAAATTGTGCTTTTAATGAATGAGGGTCATATTTTGGGTTTTGGGGGATTTTTCCATTGGATGTAGAGCAAGTACATCCTGAAATACACAGGCAAGCCATTTTTTTGCATGTCTATCACGTACCACCACATGCAGTCTCCTTACTGGCTCTAGTTGGATAAGGTATTGTGTACCTACCGGGTTTCTATTTTTGTTTGTGCACCTACTCCCAACCATAGTTCATTAAAACACAAGTGATCTTCACATATTGTATCATATAGCAGTTACATCGGCAGCATACCTTCAGAAATGCATGGAATCTTGGTTTCTGCTTCTCACACTTTATAATAGTTTCCTTGCTCATTTCAAAGAAGTTTACAAATGGTGGATATGTTTTCACCAAATCCTTAGACTGAAAAGAGAAATGAATTAATGTATTTCATACAAACACTAGCAGTGCCACAGCATTCAACTGCTTTAGTCAGCCCAAAAAACTCTGAACGGAGTGACAGCGTGCAAGCTTAAAGACTGCTCAATTTACACTGTTACTGCAATCACGCAGGGACACCTAGTAAACCAGACACTATAAATATCACTGGGGAAGAAGGGGACACACACTAAAAACCTTTAACTCTTCATAAGCTTACACATATGGAACATGAGAGTATATACGTAACTTAGATCTTGTGGTCCAAGTGGACAGTAACATTTTATTTTCTACGCCAAAACAAGTTACATACAACTTACCAAGGGCCATATCTTGACAATCAATGGATGGATTAAGCAATCATATCTCAGAAGACTACAATTATTGAAAACTCTTGAAAGAGTTGAGTTAACACTCTGTGCTAGATTGTTAACCTGTTGGGAGTCGGGTTAACCTCGGTAGGTCAATTAGCATTTCATACTTTGTGACACGGCCTCTTTAAAGGTCTGATTGTAGGGGTATCAAAAGGTAGCCCCTCCACCCCCAATTAAAAGAAAAGTTTGTTTGTGTATTTGGTACGAATGGAGCATTTCCATGCACGTGTAGCCACTACTCCATATACTTCTGCAGGGCTGTCCAAGCAAGCCAAGCTCAATTCACATGGAACACTCAGCAATCACAGCAAGAGTTTCTCTAAAGTTCCCCTAAGAGCCCAGCAGTCTGATACCCAGTGTAAATTATTCACATGAAAAACTTACATAACAAAGGATTACTTCTCCAATACTTTTGGTTTCTGCCCAGTCTATCATCATTTTTTCTAAGTCTTCCTATAACAGGTAGAGAAGGAAAAATAAATAAATAAAACTTTTCAATGAGTGAAAGGGTCAGTTCACACGTGAAAACCGCCTAGCTTATTTGTGCGAGGTAAAAAACCTCGAGGAGTTTTTTTTACGCTGTTTTTTGCATTCCACGCGGTTTTTGACGAGGTTTTTGACGCGGTTTTCGCTAGGGTTTTTTTTTCCTATATGTGCAATAGAAACTGCAGGCGAAAACCGCGCGTTTTTTTGCAAAAAACCGCGCGGTTTTGTGTGCAAAAAAACGCGCGGTTTTTTACCGCGCGGTTTTCGCCTCCCATTCACTTCTATGCAATTCTTCAGGCGTTTTCCGCCTGAAGAAAGGTCATGTCGCTTCTTCAGGCGGAAAACGCTAGGAGGAAAAAAAAAGCTAGTGGTCTACATAGACCACCATGTTAAAGGAGAGGTTTTTGAAGCGAATTCCGCTGTCAAAAACCTCCCCTTTGCCCACGTGTGAACTAGCCCAAACAGTGAAGTCCAGTACTGTCAAAACCAAGGCAGCCATGCAAGAATGTGACAAGGTGCAGTTTCACTGTACACTACACAGATATCATACCTTTATTTTCGTATGTACATCCAAAATGTCTGGAATGCTTCCAAAAATGGTCTTTATTTCTTCTGGAGCAAGAATTGGCCCTCCTACCTGTCCCTCTTTTTCTAGGGGAACTTGAAAGAGCTGTTGTAAAAAAAATAAAAAATAAAAAGGAGTTAAGCTAAAATACATCAGAACCGTGCACCGGAAGTGTCTGTGTGCACTGTCTGCTCTGTGTATGTAAAGCAGAGATGAGTCATCAGCACAGCAGCCTCACATACACATAGAGCAGACAGTGCACACAGACACTTCCGGTGCACGGTCTAAGCTCAGTAGCATATGAATAAAAACAGACTTATACAAAATCTACGAGGCAATTTACATACTAAAGGTAGGTGTGGAATTGCCTTTCTAAAGGCTATGCAAGGATGTGCTTATCTAAAAATGACATTTCCCAAAGATACAACCCCTTTAATGCACACACTGTTGTGTGCATGGGGTCTAAACATCAGACAGTGTGAATAACTAAAGTATATTTGGTGCAATTTCTAATTGTCTTCTCTAAGTTTACTGTTTTAAGTTTATAGAAGGTTAGCAAGGGTGCATTTACAGTACATGAGCAATGATTGGTGCAGAAGCAACTCGTGGTAAGACTACAGATGCAATGTATTTTTGACCACACAGTTTATATAGGTGAAAATTTCTTTTAATCAGTATAAACCATGCATCCAAAAACCATAGTAAAACCATATGCAAGGTTTGATAAGCTGTTGCATGCACTGCATGTAAAAACACCCTAAATTTGCCCCAATATCATTATACATATCAAGTTTTGTAAGTTTGTAGTTACCGTACCTGCACAATGGTGGTAAGAATGTCAACATAGTTGCTTTCTGTTTGATACAACTCCATTGCAACCTGCCATCTTGCCGACTGCTTTTGGGGTACATTTGCGGAGATCTTGCATGGTTTGGAAGAAATTTTAGGGGTATCTGTAAAAGTGAAAATGAAATATATATATTTTATAAAACAGACACACAGTACTTATTCCCCATAAAATGTCTAATGGCTGTATAGCGCCCAGACAAAAAAAATAAAAAATTTTGAAGAGTTTGAATTGCAGATTCCAAACTGTAATAAATACAGATAATCTAGGAATAAATAGGAATTTGTGAACGCTGGAGGCTGTGGGAATAGAGGTAAAAACGGATTTCTTGTGTCAAGACCAAATAGTGTTCAGTCTAAGAAATGCATCAGACATACAGTCCTGATTTCATAGTATGAATAAGGCTGTTAAAAACTAACCTAACATTTATGTCTGCAAATGGACACACTTACCTGAATGAGACTTTCCAGACTCTGGTGTGTTTGATATGTCAAGCAGCGATCCCATAGACAATGAATGTTCTGCTGAAGGACGTTTTCGAGGTGGAAATGGTGAAATGTCAGTCTCTCTAGTTATCTGTGCCAAAGTATCTTTCAATCTGCGTTTCTTGCGGTTACTACTTGGAGTACTCAAGGATAGCAGCGACACAGACTTTTTGAGGGCTGGACTATCATGCTAAGAAGAACAAACACATAAGCATATACTCTGAATGTACTGTACTATATTATTGCAATTATAAGACAAAAAGCATTAGATATCCTTTAGGTCACTTTCACATGGCAGAATATTGGTCAGTATTTTGCAAAAACCAAAAACATGAGAAAAACATACACAAAGTATTAAGGAAGCATTCACAACTCTTGTGCATTTTAATGCTACAAATTCTAAACCAATAAGTCTGCTTTTTGAGATCGCTCAAAATTTATTAAAGAGGACCTTTCATCACCCCCAAGGACCACTTAAAATGTGCTGTTCCTCTTATTCTGGCAGTTAGAATTCTTCTTCTTGCCCCCACCATTCCAGGGAAATCAATGCTGTTAGTTTTCGTGCCAATCCAACTGTGCTGGAATCAGGGCAGCAACCATTAACAGATGTTAAGAGCTAGAATTGGTGGAGGTGGTGAAAGGTGCTCTTTAAAAGGAGGTGGAAACAGCAAACTTAAAGGCTAATAGAATAAATGTTGCACATTATACACTCACCGGCCACTTTATTAGGTACACCATGCTAGTAACTGGTTGGACCCCCTTTTGCCTTCAGAACTGCCTCAATTCTTCGTGACATAGATACAACAAGGTGCTTGGAAGCATTCCTCAGAGATTTTGGTCCATATTGACATGATGGCATCACACAGTTGCCGCAGATTTGTCGGCTGCACATCCATGATGCGAATCTCCCGTTCCACCACATCCCAAAGATGCTCTATTGGATTGAGATCTGGTGACTGTGGAGGCCATTGGAGTACAGTGAACTCATTGTCATGTTCAAGAAACCAGTCTGAGATGATTCCAGCTTTATGACATGGCGCATTATCCTGCTGAAAGTAGCCATCAGATGTTGGGTACATTGTGGTCATAAAGGGATGGACATGGTCAGCAACAATACTCAGGTAGGCTTTGGCGTTGCAACGATGCTCAATTGGTACCAAGGGGCCCAAAGAGTGCCAAGAAAATATTCCCCACACCATGACACCACCACCACCAGCCTGAACCGTTGATACAAGGCAGGATGGATCCATGCTTTCATGTTGTTGACGCCAAATTCTGACCCTACCATCCGAATGTCGCAGCAGAAATCGAGACTCATCAGACCAGGCAACGTTTTTCCAATCTTCAATTGTCCAATTTCGATGAGCTTGTGCAAATTGTAGCCTCAGTTTCCTGTTCTTAGCTGAAAGGAGTGGCACCCGGTGTGGTCTTCTGCTGCTGTAGCCCATCTGCCTCAAAGTTCGACGTACTGTGCGTTCAGAGATGCTCTTCTGGCTACCTTGGTTGTAACGGGTGGCTATTTGAGTCACTGTTGCCTTTCTATCAGCTCGAACCAGTCTGGCCATTCTCCTCTGACCTCTGGCATCAGCAACGCATTTCCGCCCACAGAACTGCCGCTCACTGGATGTTTTTTCTTTTTCGGACCATTCTCTGTAAACCCTAGAGATGGTTGTGCGTGAAAATCCCAGTAGATCAGCAGTTTCTGAAATACTCAGACCAGCCCTTCTGGCACCAACAACCATGCCACGTTCAAAGGCACTCAAATCACCTTTCTTCCCCATACTGATGCTCGGTTTGAACTGCAGGAGATTGTCTAGACCATGTCTACATGCCTAAATGCACTGAGTTGCCGCCATGTGATTGGCTGATTAGAAATTAAGTGTTAACGAGCAGTTGGACAGGTGTACCTAATAAAGTGGCCGGTGAGTGTATTTACTTTATGCAATGTTACATAGGAAAAGTGTTGTCAGGGAATTACCTACTGTTTTAATTATAATTTTTTTTTTAGGTTTCTATGTTCTCAGAATTAAAATAAAAACCAACCCTAGAAACCTTGCAGGTACTAAGCCTAAAATGGTTTAACTCCAGGCGATAGGAAGTCACAAACTAATGTAAATAAGACAGAGTCCACCAGTCACAATACTGAATTTAACGGGTTAACTTTTCCTTCCTCTGCACAAGTCACAGAACTCTCCCATGCAGGTCAATAGGGCCATAGACAATGTTCTGGAGAGGACCTTATCGATTCTCATGGGAGAGTTTTGTAGGCATGTTCTGTGACCTGCGCAGAGAGGGGAAAAGATAAGCTGTGAAATTACCTATGGTAACCAGTAGACTGCATCTTAAAGAGGACCTTTCACCGATTTGGGCACAGGCAGTTCCATATACTGCTGGAAAGCCAACAGTGAGCTGAATTCAGCGCACTATCGGCTTTCCCGATCTGTGCCCCGGGTAAAGAGCTATTGGTCCCGGTACCGTAGCTCTTTACAGTCAGAAGGGCGTTCCTGACACTCTGTCAGGAACATCCTTCTTCACAGCAGCGCCTATAGCACTGTACAGTGTGAGCGGGGAGGAACACCCCCTCCTGATAATACTCTTGTATGGACGAGCACTGTGAGCAGAGGGAGGAGGCGTTCCTTCCCTCTCACACTGTACAGCGCTATAGGCGCTGCTGTGGAGAAGGACGTACCTGACTGTCAGAAACGCCCTTCTGACTGTAAAGTGCTACGGTACCAGGACCGATAGCGCTTTACCCGGAGCACAGATCGGGAAAGCCAACAGTGCGCTGAATTCGGCGCACAGTCGGCTTTCCAGCAGCATATAAAACTGCCTGTGTCCAAATCGGTGAAAGGTTCTCTTAAGTAAATATACATAATAGTTGTGATCAGCAATGTGTGAGGTGACTCCTGCAAAGAAATGTACAGAAAACAGGAAATCTCAGCACATTATTTAACTTAGAAAGCAGTGTCGGTACTTCAGGATATTTAGGAATACGATAAAAAAAATATATATAATTTTTTAATTTAAATTAGGTCTTTTTGGCAACACTCCCTTTATACATATTAAACTTTTTTTTTTTCTTGCCAATGGGCCTTTTTTTTGTCTAAAAGGTATATGTGCAAGAAAGATCACTGTTAAGCTCATGGCTGCTATGGCAACCAGTCAGCACCCCACAATTTAATTCTAAAATAATGAGGTGACACAGCCACATTGCTCTGATAAAAGCAGAGGTTATGTACCCTAGCACTTGCAGAGCTGCGCAATACAATTCCACTCCTGCCGCCAATTTTGGAGGTGCACTGACAGTACCCTCAAGACCATGATAATCCAAATATATGACAGGATGGTGTTGTAAATTAAAGTCTAGAGAAAAAACAAAGCCATGAGTTACCTTTTCAAAGAGGTACATGGTTTCTCCAGCTCTGGCATCCATCTGTATACTTCCCCAAAACCACTGGAGAGACAAGAAGAAAAATAAACAAACCAGCAGACTACATCTCTGAAAGTCCAGCCATCCAGCCTCAACATCACCTACTCACCTCTTGCTTTACAACATACAGTCTTTTGGGAGGCTCAAAGGGCAACTCTTTGACTGAATTTTCTTCAACAACTAGGTGAGTGCAATTTTCATCCCCAACTGGTAAAAACTGTCCCCCTAAAGTAACATGGAAAGTTTTCAATTTATGAAGAGGAAATTTTTTTTTTTAACCTTATACTTTATGAACTATAAAAAGAAAAAACAAAAATTGCTCTTCCTCCGATTTACTAAAAATATAGTTAATTCAATAAAGATGAAGGTGGTCAAGCAGAATAAATAACTATTTCAGTTATAGGATTTTGTGAAACTCATCACATTCACTTTCTCTGCACCTTGCATGACTGTCATTTCTTCCATGCTGACTCGATCTTCCTCTGAAAATCCAAGAAAACTTAATACGCAGTCTTGAAATGGCGAGACCTTGAATTCACTCTTGAACTCATCATCTGTGGCACTGAACTCTCTAAAAGAGAAAATAAAAATCCGGAGGATTAGTAATCTGTAAGTAAGGGGGGGGACAACAAAAAAAAAAAAAAAAAAAACACTTTCACTGCACTTCCATTTTTTTGGATTTAGCCAATCACTTTCAATAGGAGACTTATTTTTAACCCCTTAAAGACACTGCCCAAAAGTGCGTTAAGGACCAGGCCTCTTTTTCCAAAACTGACGTTTCACTTTAAATGGCAATAACTTTGAGACGCTTTAACTTACGCAAGTGATTTTGAGATTGTTTTCTCGTAACACATTATACTTCATGTGAGTGGGTAAACACTAATCAATATTTTTGTATTTACTTAAAAGGAAATTTGATGGTAATTTGGAAAAAAAATTGCAATTTTCAAAATGTGAAATTCTCTGCTTTTCAGGCAGATAGTCATACCATCCAAATACATGAATAAATATCTCCCATATCTCTGCTTTATATCGGCATCATCTTTTGTCTGTCTTTTAATTTATTTTGGACATTACAAGTGTAACAGCGATTTTCCAGATTTACAAGAAAATTCTCCAAACTAATTTTTTTTTAGGGACCGCTTCAGTTCTGAAGATCATTATAAAGGCCTATATATTAGAAACCCCCGTAAATCACCACATTTTCAAAACTGCACCCCTCAAATAATGCAAAACAGCATTTGGGATGTTTGTTAACCCTTTAAGCATTTCATAAGAATAAAAATAATATGGAGGTGAAATTTAGACATTTAACTTTTTTTTCACTAATACATTCATTTAGACCTAAAATTAATACATTCACAAAGGGTTAAAAGGAGAAAATTCATCTTACAGTTTATCATGCAATTTCTCCCAAGCACAGAAATACCCCACATGTGGGTGTTAAATGAGTTTTGGGCAGATGGCAGCCCACGGAAGGGAAGGAGCGACACTGGATGTTTGAGCAGCAGATTTTACTGGAATAGTTTTAATGCGCCATGTTTCATTTGCAGAGCCCTTAGAGTACCAAAACAATGGAAACCCCCCAAAAGTGACCCCATTTTAGAAACTACACCCCTCACAGAGTTCATCAAGGGGGATAGTGAGTATTTTGACCCTACAGCAGTTTCACAGATTTTACTAACATTGGAATGTCTAAATGAAAAATGACTAAAATGTCACTTTATCCCCAAAGTTTTCATTTTCACAAGGCTTTAAAGGAGTAAAAGCCCCCCACAGTTTGTTAACCAATTTCTCCTGAACACGGCAATACCCCATATGTGGTCATAATCTGCTGTATGGGAACATGGTGGGGCTCAGAATGGAAAGAGCGCTATTTGATTTTGCTGGTATATTTTTTCAGGTGCCATGTCACATTTGCTGAGCCCCTAAAGTATCAATACAATGGAAACCCCTCAAAAGTGACCCCATTCTAGAAACTACACCTGTCAAGGAATGTATCAAGTAGTATTATGATATGGAGACTAAAAATGCTTCCCAAAAATAGAAAATTTACATTTTTAAAAGAAATGTGACATTTCGATGCCCAAAACATTGCACCCACTTTGTGTTGTCAGAGACCTGCACTCCTAAAACTATTAATGGGCCATCCCGAGGGGCAAAAAATTATATATGTGGGTATAAACTACTGCTTCGGCACACAGCAGGGCTCAGAAGGGAAGGAGCACTGCGCTTTTTAGCTTTGGGGTAAAGATTTAGAAGGACTTTCTGGGCGCCATGTTTTTTTTTTTTGTTTTTTTTTTTACAGGGCCCTGGAGGTGCCAGTGAACTGGAATTCCCCAAAAAGTGACCCCATTTTGTAAGAGCAGTTTTAGGGTCTCTGCAAAAGTGTCATGGCATCCAAACCATCTAAGTCTGTGCTGCAAAAACCAAATAAGCCTTCTTCCCCGCTGTCCGGCTGTGCCCTAATATCAGTTTATACCACATATGACATTACGTACGTTATCCGGGGTACACCAGTGTCATACATGTGGCATAAACTGCCGTTTGGGAACATAGCAGTGTGCAGAAAGGAAGGAGCGCTATGCGGCTTATGGAGTACAGATTCAGATGTTTGGTATCTGAACGCCATGTCATATTTGTAGAGCCTGTAAGGTACCAGAAAAGTGGATTCCCTAAAAGAGTAAACTCATTTTGAAAACTGCACCCCTCAAAGAATTTATCAGGGGGTGTAGAGAGTATTAGTATCCCAGACGTGACTGCACAGCAGATGGCGAAGAGGGAATATATAAGTGGTGCGGAGTACACTGCAAACACCACATTCCCTACTATGTCCCAGTAGCTCCTATGATTGGTGGAGTCACTCTGGGGGTCACTTCTGGTATAATTTTCCCTCATAAACTGTAAATCTGGGGTGTCCACTGATATACAGCCACACAGCTTATACATTCCCTTCCTGACGAAGCCAAATGTGTTCTAATGATTTGGCGATTTGGGTTTTTTTTTGTCTTCACATTGCTAGAGGTCTTTATTTTTCTGGTGACGTGGCCATATAAGGGCTTGTTGTTTGCGGGATGAGATGCAGTTTGTAATGACACCATTTTTGGGTGCCTACAACATATTGAATACATTTTATTAAGTCGTGTGCTGGATTAAAAAAAAAAATAAAAATACTAAAATGTTAGTATTGCGTTTTACTTTTAAAATTTTTCGCCGTGCAGCGTACAGTATAACTGACATGTGACCTTTATTCTGCGGGTCGGAACGGTTACGGCGATACCTCATTTATATTTGTTTATGCAATACTAATTCTGCAGAACAAAAACATTTGTGGACATAAATCATGGTTTTTTGCATTGCCATTTTCTGAGAGGCGTAGCATTTTTATTTTTCAGTTGACAGTGTTGGTTGGGGTCTTATTTTTTACGGAACAACTTATTTTTTTATTGGTACTGTTTTGGGGTACAAATGACTTTTTGATCACTTTTTATAGCACATTTTGTTAGGGGAGATGGCGAAAAATCGGGTTTTGTCCGTTTTTTTTTTTTTTTTCCTGCCGTTCACTGTATACATTAAATGTTGTTACGGACGTTTTGTTGTACAGGTTGTTACGGACGTGACAGTACCAAATATGCATTGTTTATATTAATTTTTAGGTTTTTTTTTTATATAATTCATTTTCTATAGAAAAAAAAAAGGATTTTTGGGGCTTTATAACTATTAATTGTTTTAAAACGTTTTTTTCTCCACTTTTTTTTTTTTTTTTTTTTTACATGTCCCTATGGGACACTTGGATCAGTGAGGATTTCATCACTAATCCTATATTGCGCATTGGGAGAGACAGCATACACGTGTCTCTCAGTGCATAACAGGAAGTGAGATGTGCAGACGGCACAGCTCACTTCAGAAGGTCCTGGCAGGATCAGCCAGGTAATGGGGGCTCAGGGCTGCCAGGGGTCACTAACCAGACCCCAGGCTACATAGTACAGATACCAGCACTCCTCAATCTCGCTGCAGGGAGGGGGTTCCGGGGAGGGGGGAAAGGGTCGGAAAACAGCGCAAAACCCTTTGTTTGCGGTGGTCATGTTTGACCATCGTAATCAAAGGGTTAAAACCTCCGATCGATAAAAGCATCGATTGGAGGTTAAGGAAAAGGGTGATAGCTGTCGGTAACAGCTATCACCCGCTTCCGATTCCGCCCGCTCAGCTAGTGAGCGGGCAAGCACTCCATGACGTAGTATTACTTCATGGTGCGCGAAGTACCTAGCGCCCATGACGTAATAGTACGTCATGGGTCACTAAGGAGTTAAAGTACTTTTATGTTTGTTGTTGTGGTACTATATCCAAGATATGCAAAATAGACACATTGATAAGAGTATATGAATGATTGAGATAAATAAAAGCTCAAATGTGAAAAACTGTTAAATGCAACTTTTATTTAAATAGTAACTTATTTAATTTTTTTTTGCACATGCATAGAAGAAACTTTGAATATACAAATAAAGTCACATGATCATGACCTTTATTACTTTCAACATCAGCAGCACATAGCCCATGAGGCAATTGACATGTGGAGGGCTGACTTGATGGGTATATAAGTAGCCCAGTAGGTCATGTTATGGTTGTCAAAAAGAGAAGAGCACTGGCTTTCAGGCCAAGAGTGGCAGTATTTCTGAACCACCAGTTTGTGAACTGCTGCTGCGGTGAAAGTGTATCACCATCAGATAAATGGGAACAATCAGCATGGAAATTTCTGGGCACAGTATTCCATTGATACAAGAGGTGAACATCGGCTAAGAAAGAGCACAAGAGCTGATAGACCAGCTACAGTGGAGCAGCTCATAGTAAAGATGAACCTAGATGTCTACTGTGTCAAACAGTACTTAGAACCACACTGCATGTAGGACTCTGATAGCAAAGGTACTTTGAACCTCCATATGCTTTAAAGGATCATCAGGACTAAAAAGGCTTCAATTTGCACATTAGTGTCCGCTCATTAGCAAAGGTCACCTTTTCCAATGAATCAGGTCTTCTGCTTCACTGAACTTATGGACATTGGCATGTCAGGTGATAAACTGAGAACAGACACCATGCAATCATTGTAGGAAGAACACAAACTTTTGCCAGCAGAGTTATGTTGCATGGCTAGAAGTGTCTGACAGTGATTGGAAGAGTATGATCAAGACTTCCAAGCTATGCCCTGCTCCCCCATAAATTTTTTTTGTGTACGTGGTTTTACACGCTTAAAGCCTGCTACTGGCCCCACCAGACTTAAAACTATATTGACGTAAATAGTGCCCAAAATCTACTACAATATAAAAACTGGCAGTGAATAAGCCACCCTTCACAAAATCACCCCACGGTAATAATTTAGTTTAGTTTTTGAGCTCTTTGGCATTAACTCAATTCTCCGTGTTTGGAAGAAGAGTTAATCTGCCTATGACCGAAAGAACACCGTCCCCACTGTGTTGCATGGAGATGGAAACATTGGGTTTTTGGGCGTTTCTCTGCTAAGGGCACAGGGCTACTTCACCGCATCAATGGGAGAATGGATGGAGCCATGTACCATAAAATCCTGAGTGACAACCTCCTTCCCTCCTCCAGGACATTAAAAATGGGTCGTGGCTGGGTCTTCCAGAAGGACAATGACCCAAAACTTACAGCCAAGGCAACAAAAGAGTGGCTCAAAAAGAAGCCCATTAAGGTCATGGAGTGGCCTAGCCAGTCTCTAGACCATAACCCCATAGGAAACTTATGGAGGGAGCTGAAGCTTCGAGTTGCCAAGCGGCAGCCTCAAAATCTTAATGATTTAGGAGATGATCTACAAAGAGAAGTGGGCCAAAATTCCTCCTGACATGTGCGCAAACTTCATCATCAACTACAAAAAACATCTGACTGATGTGCGCGCCAACAAGAGTTTGGCCACCAAGTATTAAGTCTTGTTCGCCAGAGAGATCAAATACTTATTTCTCTATGCGAAAGGCAAATACATTTATAACATTTATACAATGTGATTTTCTGAATTTTATTTTTGGATATTCTCTCACTATTAAAATTAATCTACCCTTAAAACTATAGACTGTTCATGTCTTTGTCAGTGGGAAACTTACAAAATCAGCAAGGGATCAAATAATTATTTTCTGTATGTATTACAAACCACTTGCCAGTTCAAATACATAACCACTGGCAAAGGCGATTGCGCTACCATCCACCAAAAGTTTAAGTTTTATCGGGGTACTTTGGACATTCAGTCATCTAGTTTTGATCTGAGAGATCAGTACTCACAATTCATTCCTTTTTTCCCATGCCTTTAATATCCAGTCCGCCTTCATGATGGGAGTTCCCAGGCTAACAGCAACCTGTGCGAAAACCAAAGAAGATCTGTGAGCTCAATGGCAGTAGTAGCTATAAAAATCAGAATCTTTAATATAATAAAAAGGTAAAGCAGAAACTTAAAAGATACAAACCCTAAATTTATCACCATGAGTAGAATTAGCAACAAGATGTGTCACTTTAGAGCTGAAGTCTTTTCGTATAGTTCCACCCATATGGTGGACCAATGTCACCAGCTTTACCTGAAAAGATACAGATCATAGCATTCACATTATAATACATACATTTCATGTAATGGCACATGGATACTACCACAGCACCTGAGTGGACACTGCTAAACTATTAGGATATATATTTGCACGGTTTTGCATTTATACAATGTGTCGCTGAATCTATGAAGGAAGGAACGTGCGGAAGGCGCGATACAATCAGAGGAGTCTGATCCAACACTGTTTTAATATGCTTAACCCTGGTGGCATACTCCCGCTAACAAATAAGTTCCATCATTTCACATTGGACTTTTTTACATTAGTCTATAGAGAGGTAAAAGGGAGGAGGCGGCTGCTTGAAGAGGCAATTAAGTTGTGTGTGTAAACAGGGGGAGGGGGGGGGGGCGGGGGGCTAATATTGACGGCACTCTCACCATCCATTTAGAATTACAGCTCCCGCCGCTGTAAAATACACAGCCATGCCTGCCAATAAGGTGGTTGCCGCACTCACCCAGGCACAGTGTCCCTAAAATCAGCCAATTTGGTGAGGGTCCAGGTATCAGATTCCCCTGGTCTAATCTCCAATTACAAAACACTTTTCATCAATGAATAGTACATTTTAATTAGTTGTTGTTTTTTTTTTTTAAAGAAATGGCCTATTGCAAGCAAAAGTTTGGGAAAAGACATTTACGAGTTTATTGTAGAACTTAAAGTTTTAGGATATTAATGTACACACTTTTTGACAATACATCTTACCAATTCCTCCTTTTTTCTGAATCCAGTAAAGCACAGGACTAGATTTAACATACTTGCACAATACAGGGGCCGAGAAGTGAACGGCAAGGGCTAAAAAAAAGGAATAGAAATTAAAATAAAAATAATAATAAATAATAATAATAATAATAATAATAATAATAATAATAATAATAATTAACAGTTTATACCAGACATCTACAACAAGTAGCTGGAGCTCATGTTAGATTTTTTTTTATAAGAATTGTGGGGCAAATTTAAAGAGGACCTTTCATCAGATTGGGCACAGGCAGTTCCATATACTGCTGGAAAGCCAACAGTGAGCTGAATTCAGCGCACTATCGGCTTTCCCGATCTGTGCCCCGGGTAAAGCGCGCTCGGTGCCGGTACCATAGCGCTTTACAGTCAGAAGGGCGTTTCTGACAGTCAGTCAGGTACGTCCTTCTCCACAGCAGCACTTATCGCGCTGTACAGTGTGAGCGGGGAGGAACGCCCGCTCCCCTCCTGATAATACTCGTCTATGGATGAGCACTGTGAGCAGAGGGAGGGGGCGTTCTTCCCCACTCACACAGTACAGCGCAATAGGCGCTGCTGTGGAGAAGGACATTCCTGGCTAAGTGTCAGAAACGCCCTTCTGACTGTAAAGTGCTACGGTACTGGCACCGATAGCGCTTTACCCAGGGCACAGATCGGGAAAGCCGATCTTGCGCTGAATTCAGCGCACTGTCGGCTTTCCAGCAGTATATGGAACTGTCTGTGCTCAATCTGATGAAAGGTCCTCTTTAAGAAGTCAAGACTTTTTAAAGTGTGTCTTCATATCCCCAGAGGATGGTGGCTCTCATAAATAAAGTGCACTCTCCCCAAGACATGTGACTGGAGTGATATATATGTCAGCTCATAGCTGGTGGAGATTTCCAAGTAGACCAAAAGAGCTACTTGCGAGAACTTATATTACAACTAGTTGCAAACTTAAAGAGGACCTTTCACCATTTTGCCCACAGGCAGTTCTATATACTGCCAGAAATCTGACAGTATGCTGAGTTCAGCGCACTGTCGGCTTTCCCGATCTGTGCCCGGTGTGAAGAGCTTACGGTCCCGGTACTGTAGCTCTTCTATGGTCAGAAGGGCGTTTCTGACAGTTAGCCAGAGACGTCCTTCTTCACAGCACAGCCAATCGCGCTGTGCTGTGAGAGCCGGGAGGAACTCCCCCCTCCCTCCCTGATAATGCTCGTCTATGGACAAGTACTGCGAGCAGATGGAAGGGGCGTTCCTCCCGGCTCTCACAGCACAGCGCGATAGGCTGTGCTGTGAAGAAGGACGTCTCTGACTAACTGTCAGAAACGCCTTTCTGACCATAGAAGAGCTACGGTACTGGGACCGTAAGCTCTTCACGCTGGGCCCACATCGGGAAAGCCGACAGTGCGCTGAACTCAGCGCACTGTCAGCTTTCCAGCAGTATATAGAACTGCCTGTGGGCAAAACGGTGAAAGGTCCTCTTTAAGGTTTGCAAGAAATCTGGCACAGAGTAATAATATTCCCCCTATATGTAACTCATTAACCCATGAAAGTAGCATTGAAGCTCTTAGACATAATTCTACTCCAATGTCAAAATGCCCAGCTATAACATCATACAGCTCACAGCTCTCATGAAAATGTGGCATAATTGTAACAGTTTACGCCAAAAACTGGAATACATGCCACCTTATCAGCAGTTTGACAGTTTCTGCCCCTTGTATGATAGGTAAGGAGGCTTTCTGGTAAAGAGGTGCAATTAAAGATAGAACATTGTGGATTAAAAAGATGTCAATTATTTATTAGGTTAGAAATACAACAGTACTTAATTTTTTTTCAGCTTGTTTTAATGACTAGCAATATATAAAAGAATTGTACCTCTCCTTTTTGTGCACAATACAAGATGATCGGTGGGCCCAGCACTCTGCAGTCAGCTTTATAAAGGTATCGAAAGTTCGGGTGCTGGAAATCTGATATAACAAATATGTTCTCAAACTCTGGTGCATCCGCCTCAGCGTACTCTTCCACAGATTCCGTTGTGACACAAGGATGCTTGATTTCCTGTTATTGTTTGTCAGAGATATTAAAATCTATTGTCATTATATAACAAACAGCAAGACAATAGGAAGGAAGAGAGGAACACTTGCCAACAGTATCCAGATTCCAGCGTAAAACCTGACCAGTTGTCAGGCTGCATTTTCCTCTGTGCCAGTTATGATAAAGGTTTACAAAAGCAAATATGATAATAGCCTAATACACCGGCTTTATGACTGCAATTTCTAAGTGACTGTGCTTTTTTTTTTTTTTTTTTTGAAGAGGTCAAAACTGCAGACACTCCATTTAAAACATTAGCCTTTTCTAATTTCTAGCAAAGTATATATTTATTTTTATTTTTTTGACAGGTACAGATCTCTCAGCAGTTTACATCATATTGCAACACAGAACTTGTTGCTGGGATTGACTGTAATGAATATACAGTATACACACCAAAATTGAAACTGCAATACCAAGAAGAACAAGCCATAAGGGTATGCAAATCGAGGAAGAAGCAGGTGTCACCAAGATCCGAGTGGAAATCGAAGGTCAACAAAAGCCGAAGCTGTCTGGGCAGCAAATATATTTGGCATTTTTCAGTAGGAGGCAGTGACCAACAACTCTTTGCATTGTTTGAGGGAGGGGGTGAATCATAGAAGTAAGCAGAATAAATGACAGCAAGCAGAGATCTAGAAAACAGTGATGAATTGATACAGAAAGTATATTGGAAAGTTATACAAACAGTAACAGTAATCTCTCAGTGTTGGTATGAAAGTGGCCAAATCCTGAAGAGGAGTATTTTCACTGCTCTAGTCTTCACTTCAGACACAGCAAAAATTCGGCATTACAATGATTTGGTCGAGTAACCAGGGGTACGCTATTTCTCCAAAGTGTCCCAGGAACTAATTTCAACAGCACAACACCAGGTTGCATTTTACTCATGCTACCGTGAGTGGCTTACATGGCTTAAAAACTATATTCCATGACCTGCAGAGCCTCCCATCGAGCACATTGGTTGGTAATTATAAAGGGAGCTGCCAGCAGCCAATATTGATAACCTGTGTACCCAAGTTCATTTAGTGTGGTACAACATTCCTTACTGATAGTATGCCAAGGCACATAAGCATGTGTATTTCTGCATGTCGCTCATATTCCATACTGCTTAAATCAAAAGGTTTGGAATATTTTGTTTCCATTTTTTTATATAATAAAAATACATATCATACATATAATTCAAATCAGTAATTTCCGTTAGCCAAAGACTTTTTCCTTCTTGGTGATGCAATTTCAATGTTGATAGCAAGTGGTGCTTTATTACAGATTAAGAATTGTGACATTATTGTCTTGACAGTTGTGACCTTTCATCTTCTTCAGATCGTGTGTATTCAGTAATGTCCTGTGGGCAGCAAACCTACAACAGGCCACAAAAGACGGACCATGCCATTCAGCCCAAACAAGACAGAATTGCTTTCTAATTTGCCTATAACACATGAATGGTCACATTGTGTTTTTTTTTTTCTTATAACACTGTGACAGAAATAGCTGCCAGGGCCCAGTTCATGCAAACAAACATGTGGGGAGTGTTGGTGAAGACAAACAAAAGCCTTGAATTCGAAATGGGGTTTTATTAATTAGAAGACTTTATGGTTGTGGGGGTGGGGGGGATGATCTCATGGATTTAAGCCAACAGGAAAGGGAACCTTGACCGAGACTGTACTACTTGGGGGAATTTGTCAATTATCAATTCAATTGTTAAAAAAAGGTGTAAATTAAAGAGTCTACAAAATGGTGGACCTTGCTAGTTATGTTAGAGACATTTATCTTCATTGTGTTACCTCATGGACATACATGTATACCTACATTTGGAATGGCGCACGTCTTATAGTTGGCCTATTTTACGGTTACTCTTTAGACACAATGAAACTTTTGCAGTAGGGGTAAGAAATATATAACACAAACTTGTCATGTACTGGATTTGTTTAATATACAAGAGAATACTGCCATACTTTCTAAGTAAATCTTCCCCTTTGAGCTTCATTTATTAATGCGGTAACATAGAAACAGGACTTGTTGCCAACAGCAACCAACCAGCTGTGATTGGATGATTTTGGCCACTGGCGTAATGTGAAGCTCTTGGAACCCACGGAAAATCTGTAACAGGTCCCCTCAACTACCATGTGCAAATTAAGACAAACACAAACAGTACATGGATTACTAGTACCTGTTCTGAGTTTTGCTCACGGCTCCATACACGGGACAGTGAGAGTACACAGTGGTGTGTATGGGGCCATAGAAATGAATGGCTCAGTGTGCTAGCAATGAATAACATGGCTAGCACACTGACAATGCACAGTCATGTGCATGAGGCCTTACCCTGTTTCCTTATGTGGGATCACATTCTTTGGGCCCCATTAGGTCCCAAGTGCATCTACTATATACTATATCTGCGCATCTACGCACTCCCTCACTCTACAGCTACATCCCTGCTGTTGACAACAAGACCAGTTATAATAAATGAAGTCCATCAGATTTCATCCAATAATAGACCAAAGTCATCAAAAGAAAAATATTGGTGCCAACCAAGATGAGAAAGATAAAACCAATCATTTAAGGGTGAAAAAAAAATAAAATAAAATCTATCCTTCACCACGTGTAAGTACCAGGACTCATTAACCCAATTATTGGAAAAGCCCAAGAGCAAAGTCTTGGCCACATGTTAAAGATTATAGTGATAAAGCAAATGTAGACTTCCTCAGAATGAAAGGTTAGTGGTGCACTTTAAGAGCCAGTTGTGAGGAGCTGCATGCAAGGTCAGCTGGTATGAATAAATAACCATACCATATTTACAATACTTTTTATAAATGAGTCTCTTGATTTTTCACGACAATTTTCCCTTATCTTTATAACAGGAACTTCCATTAGCTTAACTGTCTGTGGAAAGGAAGAGTCACAGAATATTACAAATACAATATACATTAACTTCCCAAAAACAATAAGAAATATAGTAAGAGTGGGAGTACCTCAAGAGCTTTCAATAAAGCTTCATTCCTTCCGACGTCTTGAACTAGAATCAGTCTGGTCTCCACTTGTGGCATGTCTTCTGCAAGAATGAAGCAACCATAGTTCAGGGTAAATACAAGTATGTGCAACAAAACAAAAAAAAAAAAAAAAAAGAAAAAGAAAAACCCACACAAAGAAAAGTTCCAGCACTTTCTTTATTTGGCACTGCTCAGGGCATTTAATAAAGATTATTATTAATTATCGCTTCATTGATCACAAAGCATGCCAAGGCTCTAGTGCACATGCTGAAACTGCCTAAGGCTCGGTTCATATCTGCACTTGGGTTTCCGTTTGGGGACCCCCAAACGGAAACCTAATCGGCATTAAAAAAAAAAAAAAAAGCAGTTACCTTAGGAAACCAGCAGACCCTATAGACTATAATGGGGTTTGTGTGGTTTCCGTTCGATTTCCGCACAAAAAAAAGAATGTGGAAAGTGCTGCTTGCAGGACTTCTCTCTGAATTTTTCATGGAATGGCCCGTACGAAGAGGTGAACCAGGCCTAAGTGGGAAACTAAACATCCTTTCTACCTTTATGCGATAGGCCATTTGTTACGGACAAATGCTTTTTCATTAGTTAATATTTGAACTACAACACTGACAGCATTATAAAGAGTTGTCCTTCTGTAATGTGAAATGACCAGCACAGCTCAGAATGAGCAAGTATGTGTGGGTAAGGTCACTCATATCTCCATCACTAATGTACCATGCGATCAAAAAAAATACAAAATACTAGAAATGTAATGCTTAGTGCGTCACCTCTAGTAACTACCATTGGAAGCTCTATTTTGACTACCTCAAGGCCGTCACATCCCCGTTAGCAGTGCGAACTGGAGCCTACAACATATCATTGCTAGGTCCTAACTTTTGAAGTTGCCCACTATACAGAGCTAAGATTTGACCAGGCTCGTTTTACAACAATATATTTCTGGTACTAAATATACAATATCAAAAATAACAAATTCTTGGTATACTTTACCATCGACATCCACTGCGCCTGTGAATAGGTTTTCTTTTGAAGTCTCTGACATTTTGGATTCAAAAACAGAAGAGTCAGCCAGCAGGCTCCTGCCACAGGCAGGCACCAGGACACTGTTGTCAGTCATGATGGCGTGTCAGCAGCCTAGGAAACAGAAAGCAATAAGCAGGGCAACTCCAGATAATTCACAAGAAAGCAAAACGAACATGATGCAATGTAGCTAGCGGCCCAAGACATACAACAAATACACTTTAAATTTATTTCATGACTTATTTTAGAAGAAGTTAAAGCATTTAACCATTTCCCTGCCACCCACTTATTCATACATAAAGTCAAGGTGGAATTTCAGTAGCAGAGGACGCATGTGGTACATCCTTACTACTAATGCTGATTTCTCTGGATCCGCTATGGTTATTAAGATGTTCTTTAAAATGATACCAAGGTCACCAGGATAGCTCTTACAGATCAGAGTGATTTGGGGGTGAAAACACTGTTCGACATAGAGATCCCAATGCAGAGCTCAAATCCTGGCAGTGGTTTTAACAGCAAATTGCTCCGAATCTGTAAGGGTTATCATAAGATTCTCATCTTTAAAATGAATCCAAGATCATAGCCCTAACGGATCCAGAGATATGGAGCTCTAAAGTGTCCCCCCCACCCCCATGCAACATTAGGCAGCATCTTGGAGCTTTGTGGAGAACAGCTGCAGAAGGCAGAGAAAATTATAGAGATTAACATATAAAAAAACAAAAAAACAAACAAAAAACCTTCACACAGGCAAAATAGTTTACTCAGGTAACACATTTTCACCCACTGGATGTCACCATATGAAATGCCAGTTTTTGGCAGCTTTCAGATGGTTAGAGTAGTAGGTTTTTTGTGGGACACAGCCGCCGGTTGTCTGCTGTGTTATACCACTGTACAAAATAGTAAATGGTAGAATCATGAAGAAAAATTTGTTCCGCAAACATTAAGACCTCATATGGTTCTGAGAGCGGAGAAATAAAAAAGTTATAGGGTTTGGAAAAAACCCTAAATAAGAGACCCATTAGTGTATATGAGTGCAGTATTATGTCAGGAACTTTAAAGAGTGCTGAGTATACGTGTAAATACTGAATTGCATCAGCTATTGTGCTATATACTCTGCATTGCTTATTGTATTGTCTCTTGTATGCAGACATATCACACTTTTACATGGTACAGTCCAAACCATGATGAGACTAAGGACCCATGTTGCAGAAAAGCTAGTTTTTTGAGTTGCAGATTGACTTCTGATCGGGGGCCTTAGCCTAAAGCCTGAGGCCACAGAAAAGCTGCATTTTCTGTTGCAGATTTTGATGCCAATTTTTTGAGCCAAAGCCTTTACATTTCCCCTTTTTCATTTGAAGACCTTTTGGCTTTTGCTGAGAAAGGAAAAAAAAAACAAAACAAAAAAAAAAAAAAAACAGCAAAATCTACAATATGAGGCTGTGGAAAAAGGAACCCATTGAAATCAATGAGAGGTTTTTGTTTTTTTCCTTTTACTCACACACAGATTCTGACGCAAATTCCATGTCAGAAACTGCGCCAGAAAACTCCGTGTGAATGGACCCTTAGACTTTCAATAACTCTTCTGCATGTAGGTGAGCCTGAACTCAAATCTGCCCCAGACAAGAACTGAAAATGTCTTTCAGATGGGGTTTTTACTTTACCACGTAAATTATTGAAGCACTTTTAAGAGGCAAATCCATCCAAAACCTATAATGAAGGAATATACTATTTATACTCTATGCAATTTTTTGGCAAAGAAGGGCACAAGTATGACATCTTTGGCACCCTCCCCCCTTTCTGCTGCTGATGCGCCTCAAGTCTTTTCCGTCAATGCAATGGGAGTCTGAGTGGTCAAACTTCACCAATCAAGTATTTACCCTCTCCCCTATGGACCAGAGGACAGAGAGACTTCAGGGCATAACCCCTTTAATCCGATACTTCCACTTACAAGACAGTTATAGTAATAGTTTCCATGCATAAATAGCAGTTTCTTATGTCTAATATTTGTACTACTGTAAATTTTGCATTTCTCTGTTAAAAATATTTGAAAAATTGTAAAAGGAGTATTTTACTGTGCTGGAAAAGTAGTGAAAACTCTGTTCACTTCAAGTACAGTACTGGAAAAATACATTAACAAAATGTATTAAGTTGCATGTCTCAAAACTACATTGGATTTTTTGCTAGAAAACAAGCAGATATTGTTTAATCAGTTCCCCCATTGAGGAGCATAGAGTCTACATAAGAAGCACTATCAAGTCTCCACATAGCTCAAGACATCTGATTCTTTCCCCTGCATTTTACTCACATTCATGGAACCCATAAAAAAAAAAAAAAAAACCATACTGTAACATTTTGTGTGACAGCTCACAGTAGTTGACAGGAGTAGTCAGGCCTGCCTCCCAAAACAATGGCGAATTGTGCTGTAACCCACATGAAAAGCCAAAGGTATTAGAACATCAGTGTCAATAGGGATACATAGAAAATATACAAATAACATAACATATACCATAGCCTATAGCATTGCCAGACTACACACGTATGCATACAAGTTATTCCAAGGCAGATAAGCAGCTGACAAAGACGACACTGTGTGTGAAACCTGCTTTCACTGCACATACTAAGCCTTATTCACACATAAGAAGGCCGTGCTTTTCAGGATTATGAAAAGCAGATCAGTTTGGGGGGGGGGGGGGGGGTTAATACGTTTTCTAAAATATATTTAGAAAAACAGGTCAGTGAAAAACAGATAACACTATGTCCCATTTTTTCAAGGATACATAGAATTTCCTTTATATGATGCAGTTTTTGCCGCCTATAAAAAAAAAAAATGGAATCAAAAGTTATCAAACTATCATACCTTCCCTACAATGGCATCAATAAAAACACCATGTTGTCCCGCACAAAAATACGCCTTACCCAGCTTCATACACAAATATTTAAAAAAGTATCGAAACATTACAAATACTATAGAAATTTGATGTTCCCGTGATCGTACTCTTTAGCGGTTTCTACGATGGAGTCTCTAGCGCAGATGTGAACTGAACTTAGCCTGAGACTCCTACTGGAATGACTGAAGCAGAGAATTCCTGCATGACAAAGTCAGATTTACACACACACAAAAAAAAAAAAAAATAAATAAATAAAAAAAATAAAAAAGGTAAAAAAATTTTTTAAAGAGCTCTCCATACTAGTCCATTGCTACCAGGCAAAACAAAGAGGTAATGTGTACTGCATCGTTATGGGAAAAATTATGGCGAGTCTTGTCTATTGTCCAAGATGTGGCTCAAGCTCTGCTCCACGGCTTGTTAAATATAGAGCAGATGAGTTTAACCTTCTCAGACAATTTTAATTCTGTTAAATAGTTAAAATAGTCCTTTTACTGGCATCATGGTGGACAGAAGTCATACACCAAGCACATCACTGCCTATTAGGCAAGCAGCAAAGTTGTTATACAGGTGCAAAGTACAATACAACCACATACAACAAACCCTGGTGGAGTGTCTGATTTGACAAGGGACATTGCTATGCTCAATATTCTCTTCCACAACAATGTGGTTACATAGGTATTTAGTCGTGTATACATACTGCATATATAAAAGAACAGTGGAACCATACTGTTCTACCATAAGCTTCCACTACATGTATACAGACACCCTGAATGTTTAGCCACTGTATCTGACTATCTTGATTTCCTTTTGTCACTATGCACTATGTGTACCTTTCTATTCTCACCATTTTCAAGATCTACTTCTTGTCAGTGTTAGGGCTGGGGTAAAATAAAACAAGCGATACCTACCTCTAGTTCTCTGTTTAGGTATCAGGTCTCCCATTCCATCATGTGCAGAACTGGCCCAGCATAGAAAGGCTCATGTGACCACTGCAGCCCGTCACTGGTCTCAGCAGTCATATGATGAATACCGGTGATGTCACTGCTAATACGTCATCAGTACTCAATGAGACCAGTGCGGGATCAGATGCCAGAGGAATGGGGTAGGTATGTTTTTGGGGGGTTTATGGCCCCACCCTGGGTTCATCAGTGTGCTTAGAAAAACCCTTTTAGACAGGACCCAAAATTGCAAAAACGGAGTTTTGACCACAGTGGAAACACCGCGGCAAAAGTGAATGGCATTCTGGCTAAACACATCCTCACAGTGCAGAAAAAAAAAAAAAAAAGTTTGCAGCGCAAATGCAGCAATTTCAAAAATGCTTATATTTTTGTACATCGCTGCATATCAAGTATACCTACTGACATGGTGTCATTTTCTGTATAGGTATAATAGACATACAAGGAAAACACTGCGGACTTTCTGCAAAAAAAACGCTACTGAAAAAAAAAATGCAATGCATTTCTATTACGTTCTTTTCTGCAGCATTTTTTGGCTGTAGCTCAGTAAGTGGGGCCTTAGCCTTAATGCTGAATCAGCAATGAAAACAACACTGACAGAGGCTGGAAAAAGGTGCCAAATTCAGAAAACAGCTGGAATGAGGTGGCATTCATTTCATTGGGAGACGGCTGAAGTTAAGTACTCAACTATCACCAGTTGCTTCCATTGAAATGTACAGTGTAGCAGTGTGCATTACTAACCTGCTGTTCTATTCAAACTGCAAAATACCACAATTCTTGTGACTGGTGGGGGACACAGCAGTCAGCAAGTTACTAGGAAGTTGAATCCCATCCACACACTGGAGAAAAATATGCGCAGCAGAAATGCTGTGATTTCCAAAAAAAAAAAAAAAAGGTTGTATGTTTGGAAATCACAGCATGTCAATCATACCTATGGAAATGCTGGAAGTTTAACTATAGGTATAATTAAAGAAGAAAGTCCACATAGGAAACCGCTGTAGACTTTCTGTGAAAAACTGTTGTGGGAATAACCACAATATATTTCCACAGCGGATTCTCCAGCTAGATGGGACCTTAGTATTAAAGGATTATTCAGTCTATTATTATTAATATTATGATAAGACCAGACAGCGCTTTCTGCTTCCTTCTCAATCTAAATATCAGTTTCTACAAACAGCTTATCAGTGGGTGTACTGGACATCAGACCCCCACTAATCGGATACTGATGACCTAGCCTAAGGATCTGTTACATATGTTTAGCCCACAGAATCCTTTTAATAAATCAATACAATCCCATTATTTCTGGATAGGATATACATGAGTCCCCCTTTGACAACAATAACAAAGGATTAAGTCCCGCCCTTCCTATTTCCGGTCGAAGATCTCTTTCCGGTTTTGAGAGTTTGCCATGTCTAGCAGGGGTATAGGCATACTGTTTCGTGGTTACGACGAGCCTGCTGCAGAACCTCATTTGCTAAATGCTATACAGTATATATATTCATTTGCCGAATGCTATATATATGTATAGCATTCGGCAAATGAACACTGATTCTGCAGCAGGCACGTCCTTGCTACGGGCAGGCAAGAGTTTTTCTCATTGGAATGAATAGTCCGATGTTAGACTCCGCCTCCTCAGACGAGCCTCTGGCAGAACCAGCGTTGATTGGCCAAATCACTGGCAACTGGCCAATCAACGCTGGTCTATTCATTTCAATGAGAAAAAGTCAACTGGTAACAGCATACTTACCTGCTCGTAGCAAGGACGAGCCTGCTACACAATCAGCCTTCATTTGCCGAATGCTATACACTGTATAGCATTCAGAAAATGAGGTTCTGCAGCAGGCTCGTCGTAACCCGAGGACCATACCCTGAAGTACATACCCAGCCCTGGTTAATTCACTAAGGAACAGGAAGTCTTCTTGCCGCCCTTCCATTGCGCATGTGCCAACCGGAAGTTCGCAGGGGGGCTCATGTATAACTGTAGCAAACTACATCAACAATATAAACCCCTCTGCTGTTTCAGATACTACGAATCAGACACTTCAGCTGACAGCTCTCATGCTTGACTCTCCCATATACATATTGTAGCTACAAGTCAGGGAATGTTCTGTAGAGTGGTGGGAATGTGATTAGTGGTGGTCCCAAGAATCAGAAGAATAGGGGGGTCCTCATCCCTCCATATGAATGGGGCAACAGTTGTGCAGGTGAGCTGCTGTTCTATTATCTCTATGGACCAAGAGCTGTGAAAGCTCCTTTGAACTGAATGGGGCTTATTGTAGTTGTAGGCACAACAATGCATCTATCCACTAAAGATCAGAGGGGTCCCAGTAACCAGACCCCACAGATAAGATTGGATTATCAGTGGTCATCTCCTGCTATAGCAGGAGCACACTGGGGCTTGTGCAGGTTTTCAGGCTCCGCATGCAGTGATCTATTACAAGTCAGAACAGATAACAACCCCGTCAGCCATGTCATGGTACAGAGTGAATAGTACTGACATATACGGCCCGCAGACGTGTGCTCCGCTGGAGGGGACATCAGGATCACTGCTACACCCAGACCCATCACAGGTGACCGAGACTAACAGGTGTCACAATGGTCACCGCTGAAGGTGCACACAGTAGGGGGCAGCAGACATGTCCGGCCTCATACAATACAGCGCCCACAACAGCGAAGAAAGCAGTGTTTACCCAATCCCTGCCCCGGACACAGAGTATAACCAAGCCAGGAACCCAAACCAGACCGCCCCGGTACCCTAACATTACCCGTCAGAGGTCTGTGGGCACAGGCGGCAGCACCGGGACCACACTACTGCCTACAGGTACCACTCATTCACCACACCGGTCCAGCAGCGGCCATAAACCGTATTCAAATCTCGAGCCAAAACATAAGCCCCCCTCTGATTGGTCACAGGATGGCAGGCTGTCAGCCTGTCTGTCATTGGGCAAAACAGAAAGGTTGACGGGGCTTACGCGGTCGATGATTGGCTGAGACGTCCCCCTCCTGGTCCCAGGGGATAACGTCATGCACGTTCTGATTGGTCAGTCACCAGTTTGAACGATTGGACGGTAACGGCCTCAGTACAAGCCTTGACTTTTCGGCGTGCCCTGTCTGGTGACGTAATGAAGAAAGCGCCCGCTGATTGGCCGGCATTGTTTACCTTCTGGTTCTGCTGGCGTGAATTCCGTATGTCCGGAAGGACAGTATACACCTGGCTGTTGTCTAGTGCGTGTGGGACTACAAGCCATAGCATGCCTGATGGACTGGGAGTTGTAGTACTACAGCAGCTGCTGGGTAGCGATGTTGTGTGAAAGATATGGGCAATGTACGGGAAGGAGCAGTGCAGGCTCGTGTGGGAAGTGCTGGACTCTCTCCTGTATAGCTTATGTAAAACTAAGTGACTTCTGAAGGCAACTGACTGCACTGGGGCCATTCCAAGGCTATGGTGTACTCTGTGAAGATCCAGGATGTGGGGCACCTGAGACACCGGATACAGGAGACAACCATAATGAATAAAGATACCTTAAAAATGGGAACACTGTTGTTTTTCTTGTGCAATTCTCCATGTGTTTGATGTGTCACCTGACCCCCTTCCCATTGAAAAAAGTAAAGTTGAATCCAAAATGCTGGTTATGCAGATGGCCGCCATCGGAAATGCAAGCAGCACTTCTCTTTCAGCATTTTTCGTGCGGAAACCACATGGACTCTATAGTCTGTGGGGTCTGCAGGTTTCCTAAGGTAACTGCTTTTTTATGTGGATTAGGTTTCTGTTCAGGGGGGCTCCCCAAGTGGACCCCCGAACACAGATGTGAAATGGGCCTTTCACTGTGATACCCATCTATCTTGACTGAAAGGATTGCAAAACATGAACAAAATTAAACTGGCTATTAAAGGGGCTCTATCAGCAAAATTATGCTGTATGAGCCCCACATATGCGTGAATAGCAGTGGCGTAACTACTGCCATAGCAGCAGAGGCGGCTGCCACAGGGCCCGATACGTCAGGGGCCCCCCGACGTGTCAATTTAAAAAAAAAATTTTTACCTCTAGAAGCTCGGGCCCCTCCTCTCCGGAGGGGGGGGGGGGTCCAGTCTTACCGGCGGTAAGTGACCTGTTTTGTTAGCCTTTACGGGGTGTTCGCTAACACCCCGCGCAGGCCTGACAGGACCTTCCGCAGTGTCTGCTCCCTCAGTGTGCATCCTGATGCTGGGGGCGGAGACTTCTCAAGTAGAAGCGGGGCCCGGGCGAGTCCATGTTTAGTGGCACCGCGCAGAGCACAGCAAGCACACACAGCCAGGTAAGCGCTGGCAGGCACTCAGTCCCCAAACTCTCTCCTCAGTGCTGGTAATTCTTGACAGGTTATATAGGGGCAGGGCAGGGATCCACAGGTAACAGGTTATATAGGGGAAGGGCAGAGATCCTGATTACAGGGTCTGCTTTGCTACAAGATGTAAGGGAGCATTCACACATGACACATTTGGCTCTGCTACATCATGTAGCAGAGCCGAATGTGTCATGTGATTGTTCTTTATGGGCACTGAGTGGTGTATGGACTCCTTGTAATATTATCTGGTAGGGCTTGTGATGGAACAAAGTGTTGAGTTGAGACCTCTAATCAGGACCCCTGCCCTTCCCCTATATAACCTGTGGATCCCTGCCCTGCCCCTATATAACCTGTGGTCCACAGGTTATACAGGGGAAGGGCAGGGGTCCTAATTAGAGGGTCTCAACTCAACACTTTGAGGGTTGAGATATTATATAGCAATGTCAGTTTGTCAGCAATGTCAGGGGGAGGTGGGGGGTTGTTTAATATAATATTACCAGTGCCTGAATAGCCTTTTTAAAGACTATTCACGCATATGTGGGGCTCTATCAGCATAATTTTGCTGATAGAACCCCTTTAATAGTTAAGTTCCCCCCACAGTGGCACAAGCCCTTGTGTAGATACTTAGTACCGTCCCCTGTTGTCCCTCAGTAATGCCTGGCCTTTTCATTTTGAGCTGCTGATCTCCAGCTCATTCCCCCTAAACCGGCTGCACAGGCGGTATTTCCGCCCCTGCTTTGTGTCACTGTATAACCACTGCCTACACATTGTAATACATTGTGCTGTTCAGGCTCTCTAATATGCTTGCTGTGAATTAGTGGGACCTTGTAGAGCACAAATGGTTCACATTGAAGTCTCAGAATGTCAGGTTTCTACTCTCACCAGGACTATGACCTTTGTTTTCCCAGTACAGTTCCCAGTATATTCTGCCCTACCGTTCTTATACAGTCAGTACAAGAAACTGTATAAGACTTTCACTCTGTCGCCCTCCTGTGGCTTGCAGCAGAACTGCTGTCTGTACATAGATTTTTATCAATTCCATGTATGACTGCCCTGACTGGACTGATATAATATGTCTTCCGTAGGGTCATAATATATAAACACTGGTCGGTTTTGCAAATATAAAATATTCTCCTTGTCTTGCAGATCCTTTTGTGGCCCACCACTTCAGAGAAGGCTAGCATTCTACAAGCTAAGCATTTTCAATTTATATATCATCCTATGTCCTGTAAAGTCTGATTTGAGTCTGAGTATGTGTACCCTTGTCTTGTAAAGTGTTTGCAGAATATGTTGATAGCTGAGTCCACCTACTCCATACAGAAAACTGAATTCAGCGCATTGTCAGCTTTGACAGTACACGCCCGGGTGCCAGAGATACCGTGGCTTTTAGTTTCAGCACCAATATGCTTCAACATCACAAGAGCGCTGCCAAAGGGCCCGGGTCATCAGGGGCCTGGCAGCAGCCGCTACCATTGCGTGTTTTTTTTTTTAATAGGCCGTTACCTGCTGGAGTAACTCCAGCAGATAACGGGCCCTATTTACTTACCGATCCTGGCTCCTGCTCACAGCCAGCTCCGCAGAAGGGGAAAGGTCGCAGGCCTGCGAACCCGATGAACACTATCATCATACTCAGGGCGTCTTTTCAGAACTCGAGTGTAAGGATCAGAGGCCCAGGGGAGGTGAAGTTAACATAAAAAACACTGTTATTTACCTCTCGTGGCTCTGGAAGGCTTCAGGCCTACTTGTGTGATGTCCCAGACGTCATGTGGGCCGGTCTTGCGTCCTTATGCGTCTCAACGTAAGCCCGGCTCTTGACATCTCTTCCATCATTGAAGATGGCCAACATCAGCAGGGAGTGCGCCGGAGATCAGGAGAGGTAAGTAACATTGTTTTTTATGTTTTTATACTCTCCTGGTTCTCCGATTATTATACTCTGTAGTCTGAAAAGACCCCATAGTATAATAACTGTTTATGGGTGGTCCACAATGGAGAAAAATACTGTGTGCAAGGGCCACTATGGAGCATAATACTGTGTGTAGGGGCCACTATGAGTCATAATACTGTATACAGAGGCCACTATGTGGCATAATAATAATACTGTGTGCAGGGGCACTATTGGGCATAATAATGCAGGAATGCGGGGAGGGTGGGTCAGTTGAGGTCTTCAGGGGAGGGAAGGTTGTCGGGGGCCCCATGTCAAAATTTCGGCACAGGGCCCTACCATTCCTAGTTACGCGACTGGGCAGGCAGCCATTGCTGGGCATTAAAAGTGTTTTCGGGCAAAAAAAAAAAAATTATTTATTTTTTTTTAAAAAAGATATTTTAGCGCTATTAATGTGTTAATAATTGCACCAAAATACCTTTAGCAGTGTTTTGAGTGATTTCTGTCTTTCTCTGGGAGCTTCTGGTATCCTCTGCATGTGTTTACCTGCTTCCCTAGCCCATGATCCCCATCTCTCTTTAGTTTAAGGATTAATTTTCACTTTATCCCAGACAACCCTTTAAGGTCCTTCTGACAGTGGAGAGATATTGGTCTAGAAAATTATAGCACTAATATCTCTGGAACCCCTGTGCACATCTGGAAATTCAACAGTACACTGAATTTAGCACACTGTCAAATTTCTAATGGTATATTAATACCATGTGTGCCAGAAGACGAGAAAGGTCCTCTTTAAAGAGGTTGTCCCATCACAAGGATCCTATCTATACTGCTAGTTTATGTGGATATAAGACTTTTCCTAAATACACTACTTTATCAAAACTGCTTTGTTTGGCTATCTTAATTTATTCACTTCAATGTTGACACTGCCCTTGGGATTATCTGCTCATTTGTCAAGTGATTAGCTGCCTGCTCTCAGGGGGGAAGGGAGGGGCTGACAAGCAACACAGCTGCTCATATAGGGGAGGGGGAGGTGATAGCTCCGGTATTACTATGCTGTCTATCTTCAGCTTTTCCACTTACAGCATCAGCTGGTTTAATTGAATTTGGCTGATAAGGGCTGAGATAAGGAGTCAGTTACCTCTGTATGTAATGCAAGCTGACTCAAATCCAGCTCTGCTACATCAGTTTCCACATCAGCGTCATACTGTGGAAGATAGCAGAGCAAGTGAAATCCCGCCCACCAATGTGCGAGAAATCCAAGAAGTGAAGAGAGTACAGAGCCTTCAGGCTGCAGAACAAGAGTTATGGGAATACCCCTTTAAGTATACTAACTTTCAGGCCATCATTGACACACAGGCTTGAAGCGATGAGCTAAAACCTAAACAGCCCACCAGTATTTTTCCTTGTAGAATCATCGGCCAGTCCACCCTTGGTTGTGTCTAAGTAAACAATGTAGTTGTCAAGGTGTCCCACCACAGATGAAACAATGAAAGCTTGTTGTAAGGAAATACCATTACTGTTAGGGCCCCTTCACACGGCGTAAGCGCGCCGCTCATTTAGACACGTATACGCGTATCCGAGCGCAGCGCTTCAAAACAGAGTCCATTGATTTCAATGGGAAGTGTGCGTATATCGGCATATACGCGCGCTTCCCATTGAAATCAATGAGCTCTCTTTTGAAGCGCCGCGCTTGGACGTGTATATGTGTCTAAATGAGCGGCACGCTTATGCCGAGTGAAGGGGCCCTTATAGTCCCAGCAAACCTGTTTATCACCAGATTTATGAAGCATCACTGGCTCTATTTTGTAACAGTGAATCCTTTTCAGCAGTTGGTCTTCATGGAATATGTATAGTTGACCCTACTTTAGTACATAGCTATATTAGTGAATATTGCTGATTGTGAACTCAGTTTGCTTTGGTAACCAAATGAACAGTGTAAAAAGTGAACAGTGTAAAAAATGAAAGCCAAGAGACACTGAGTGACATTCTGCAGCCTGCTATGTACTACATGCCTACATGTAAGCTATGTACTACAGCCTACATGCAAGCTTGTCTAAACCTAATTATAGAAAAGCTTTTAACCTGCAATATATATAATTCAATAAAAAAAGAGAAGATCCAAATTTGTTTAGCATGTCTCTATAGGCGCCATAGTCAGCATCCGTGTGACAAGGACCCTGAATACATCTGTGTATCCTTTAGGATAGAATTTTTAATGACTGGATGGAAAAGTCAACAACTTATTGATGGATGTCTAGGCTAAGGATACAGTGTGACTTTTGACTGTATAACATTAGGAGTAATCTTTCTGTTGCAGTAAAGTGAAGTTATAAATGTATGAAAGTATAATAACAGTGGCGTAACTACCACCATAGCAGCGGTAGCAGCTGCCACAGGGCCCGGGACATCAGGGGCCCGGTGACAGCTGCTACCGCTGCTATCATTATTCTCGGAGGTCTTTTCGGACCCCCGAGTATAATGATCGGGGCCCCCTGTTGGTGGAATACTTTCCACCAACAGGGGGCCCCGAAGCTGCAGCAACGGCTGAGACACAGGAGCTGCAGCTCTGGCTCCTGTCAGCGCTTCAGGACGTTCCCCCTCTCTCCCCCCTCCCTTTCTCTGCTGTCCTCTGCCCACCAATGAGAGGAGGAGGCGGGGCTTATCCCTGCCGAGCTCCTGCCGTCCTGCACTGGAGGAAGAAAGGAAGAAGGAAAATGAAACTAAAGCTACACAGGTACGTACTGGGGTTACTTATTAATGTCAGGCATATGGGGTGATTACTTGTGTTTTAGTAACTCCATGTGCCTCATATTAATAGCAGTTAACCCCATCATCTCCCTCACATTACCCCTGTGTGCCTCACCATAAGAGTTACTGATATGTGAGACATATGGGGGTAATAATAATGAAGATACTTTATTATTACCTCCATGTCTCTCACATATCAGTAACTCTTATGGTGAGGCACACAGGGGTTAATGTGAGGGAGATGATGGGGTTAACTGCTATTAATATGAGGCACATGGCGTTACTAAATTGTAATGCACATGACCAGATTTTTTATCCACAATTTGTCCTGGTATAGCGGTCAGCGGGTGACGTGACAGTATTTAGTCCTGTAGGGGCCACTAAGGGACATAATACTGTGTGCAGTGGCCACTATGGGACATAATACTGTGTGCAGGGGCCACTATTGGGTATAATACTGTGTGCAGGAGCCACTATGGGACATAATACTGTGTGCAGGGGCCACTATTGGGTATAATACTGTGTGCAGGGGCTACTAAGGGACATAATACTGTGTGCAGGAGCCACTATGGGGCATAATACTGTGTGCAGGGGCCACTATTGGGTATAATACTGTGTGCAGGGGCTACTATGGGACATAATACTGTGTGCAGGGGCCACTATTGGGTATAATACTGTGTGCAGGGGCCACTATGGGACATAATACTGTGTGCAGGAGCCACTATGGGACATAATACTGTGTGCAGGGGCCACTATTGGGTATAATACTGTGTGCAGGGGCCACTATGGGACATAATACTGTGTGCAGGGGCCACTATGGGACATAATACTGTGTGCAGGGGCCACTATTGGGTATAATACTGTGTGCAGGGGCCACTATGGGACATAATACTGTGTGCAGGGGCCACTATGGGACATAATACTGTGTGCAGGAGCCACTATGGCACATAATACTGTGTGCAGGGGCCACTATGGGGCATAATACTGTGTGCAGGGGCCACTATTGGGTATAATACTGTGTGCAGGGGCCACTATGGGACATAATACTGTGTGCAGGGGCCACTATGGGACATAATACTGTGTGCAGGGGCCACTATGGGACATAATACTGTGTGCAGGAGCCACTATGGCACATAATACTGTGTGCAGGGGCCACTATGGGGCATAATACTGTGTGCAGGGGCCACTATGGGACATAATACTGTGTGCAGGGGCCACTATTGGGTATAATACTGTGTGCAGGGGCCACTATGGGACATAATACTGTGTGCAGGAGCCACTATGGGACATAATACTGTGTGCAGGGGCCACTATTGGGTATAATACTGTGTGCAGGGGCCACTATTGGGTATAATACTGTGTGCAGGGGCCACTATGGGACATAATACTGTGTGCAGGGGCCACTATGGGACATAATACTGTGTGCAGGGGCCACTATTGGGTATAATACTGTGTGCAGGGGCCACTATGGGACATAATACTGTGTGCAGGAGCCACTATGGGACATAATACTGTGTGCAGGGGCCACTATGGGGCATAATACTGTGTGCAGGGGCCACTATTGGGTATAATACTGTGTGCAGGGGCCACTATTGGGTATAATACTGTGTGCAGGGGCCACTATGGGACATAATACTGTGTGCAGGGGCCACTATGGGACATAATACTGTGTGCAGGGGCCACTATGGGACATAATACTGTGTGCAGGGGCCACTATTGGGTATAATACTGTGTGCAGGGGCCACTATGGAACATAATAGAGCGCGCAGGAATGCGTAGGAGGGACTCGGTCGAGATCTTTGGTGTTGGGGGGGCCCCATGTCAAAAGTTCGCCACGGGGCCCCGCCATTCCTAGTTACGCCACTGTATAATAAGTTATATGTGAGTTAACCCAAGTGGTCACAGTGGGCGGGGAGCAACTTCAGCCTAGTCACCCTGGTACATGCTAATTGCACCTCCTGGGCATGACTGACATCTCCCTCACAGACCCCTCACTCCCTGACATCATGAGGGAGATGTCCAGGAGGTGACTACTTAGGTTCATCCACATATGACTTTTTATGCTTTCAAACATATGTGGTCCCCCAGAAACCTAGCAGGGTTGCATTTCTTCCATATAGCTATAGTACAAATGATGTGTTTTATCTATTATAAACTGTAGGTTCACACCAGCAATTGTACTACATTGGAGGATTCCATTCCCCTCTCCGCATGAAAAATGTGATGCAAGCAGTTCTTTTCTCTCAGCATTTTCCTCCCTTTTCAGGCAGAAGCCTCTCAGAAACAACATGGACCCCATTATAGTCTATGGGGTCCGTGGGTTTCCTAAGGTAACCACTTTGGTTTCCATTCGGGGGATCCCCAAGCGGACCCCATGAACAGAAACCCGAACACAGATGTGAACCTAGCCTTAGTCATCACAATGTCCAATTCCTGCATGCACGGCTTTCTCATCCACTGTTTTCAGTTTAAAAACAAGAGACCCCCGATGGACCCCAATATAGCCAGTGGGCTCTGTATTTATCCGCTATTTTAGCAGTTCATCTGTCTGTTATCCTACACTGGACAAGTACAACGGATATCCAACGCTAGTGTGAACCTAGTATATATGTCATAGTGTTTGGAGGAAATGTAACACCTCTATCTCTTACTTATTGAAACCAGATTGTGACACATGTTACTTTTTTATGATGTTTTATATGCTGGTTATAGATTTTTGCTGCAGTCGATAACATTACAGCTCTGCTATTCTGCAGCACATGGACCCTAGTCTGCAGCGTCCATCTGTGTCTAGCAGGCAGCTTTGTAGGCAGACTCTGGGTCTGTAAAAATAGAAAAGATTGTTTTAAAAAGTTCATAAAAGACAAAGATCCACTTTCTCCTCTATCCAGGTGAAAGGGCACGACATATAAGCAGCCCCTAAGCTTGGTGTGAGTGCAGTGCTCAGGAGGACTGTGGAGGACACCAGCTGTGTGATAACCCGGTACATAGTATTCTCCTCATACGCTGCTTGTCCCTGGGTTATTTATGGCAGTTCTGCTTTAGTACAGGCAAAGTGGGCGGAGCCTCATCATGACCACGCCCCAGGACATCCGTACAACCTTGTACATGGTGGACCACGAGGTGGCGCTGCTGAGGACGTCTATGTGCCGGCTACATAAGGACGTGACACTGGCCTGTGTGACTTCCTATTTGCCGCCGTGTGATTGGTTATTGCGGGCAGGGTTGCTTCAATGAAACCAACACAAACTTGTGCTGTGAGGACTTGTGTGCAGAGCCGAGGAGGGAGCCGGCCGCCAGCATGAGGACTGTGCCTGCCCTGCTCACCGCACTGACAGCGCTCACTGCCTACTATGTGTACACCCCGCTGCCCAGCACCCTGGCCGAGCCCTGGAAGCTGCTGCTGCTCGATGCCACCTTCAGGTTAGCGCAGGACCTGGTGAGTACATTGCCTGGCATCCTGCACACACTAGATGCCACTAATCTGCCTGTATCTGATGATGGGAGATCAGTGGAAATAGGTCATATGGGAGGCTGAGTGAGGAGCTGGACATGTATGTGCTGCGCACTGAACAATGGCCTCCAGATCCGGGCCACAGATTGGGGTATTCCTGCTCCTCTGCCTGCTAGATGTCATAGCACCAGCCACACAGGAAGATGAGCCCCACCATGCGCAATAGCTGCTTTTTTTTATGTAGCAGATTTTGAAGCGTTTTTTCCAGCCAAAGTCAATAAAGAAATGGATACTATACCATATTAAACGCTAATTCCTTTCCCTTATGATAAATCCAGTCCTGGCTTTAACTTAAAAACAAAGTAGCAAAATCTGTAACAAAGTAGCTTTTCGGCTAAGGCCCCATGTAGTGAGCTGCAGCCAAAAAGCACTACATAAAAAACGTGTCCGAATTTTTCCCGCAGCACTTTTCACAGTTTGCGGACTTTCTGCTTTCCTTATACCGGTAGGGAAACCACCAGCTCTTCCATACGTATAATTCACATGATACGATTTCCAAAAAATGCAAGATTTTGGAAAATTGCAGTATTTCCACTGCAATATTTTTTTAATTGTATGTATGGGATTTGCTAGAATTTGCAGGGACTGTAGAATGCTGCAGTTTTTCTGCACCATTTTTGCCATGTAGGCGCCCAGCCTTCTACAATGTGGGGTCTTAGCTTAACCCTAAGGTATATTCACACATGTGGCAAATTCATCATATATTTTCTAACCAATCCACAGCAGTAAACTGAGATCCACGTGAGGGTTATTCCTGGTCAGTGGGGTCAGTCCACTGACTTTCATGCAGAATCCACATGAAGGAGCATTGCACAGATTTTGTTTAATAATTAATACCCGCTCCCATTCACGTCCATTGGATGTGGATTTTTAGCCAATTCCATGAGGATTTTGGATTATCAAATCCTGAGCACACAGCAACATGGCAAATAATCATTCTATTTAGTTACTATTTCTCAGCCTGTTTTCATACATCGCTCAATAGGGTCAAGTCTGAGGGATACCCTTGGATATATAATCTGCCATGAAAATGTACTTTTTGACAGCTGAGCACATGGATCTGTCATGTGAATGAGCAGTATGGCTTATTTGATGTAGTGCTTTTGGACAAGCCTAAAGAGCATGGGATTGTTTGTGAATTGTAGGTGAGAGGTGACCTGATACATACACATTAGGAGATCCCATTACTAGCTGCAGTATTATGTTAATATTTCATTTTGGGCAACAGTACAGACTAGTAATTCTCTTATTAGTACTTGGGGATAAGTAGTAGTCTCAAGTCACTGTGAGGTCTATGCTGTACTTAATACAGTAAAATGGTAGCCCATATTGACAGCCAAAAAGAAATGTGACCTGCTAACTGTAATGAGCTGCAATTCTAGCACAGATACAAGTTACATGGGATTTGACCACACAGTCCCATAGCAAATCCAAAAAAAGTAAAATGGCAGCAATGGACTTCAGTGAACTAGAAAAAGGTTTTTATTAGCCCATGAATTGAAGTCTGCAGTGCGGCCACTTTACTTTCTTTACAGCCCTACGGTGATATATTGAGCAGTATTAGTACACATAAATCCCTATAGTAGTACATAGCACCCTATATGTAGGGAAGCTATTATATGGCACTACCAGGCAGTGAATGTAACTTGTGCACAAGCTGGACCCAGTGTTGTATGTAATGTCTGAGCAGCAGTACTAGTGATACCACATAGTATACTGACTTTCACACCATCAGTGACACAATGGTATGAAAAGTGATGTCAAACCCTAACCTAACAGGTCAAGTTGCTTTTGGTCAATCCAAACTGATCCACAACAATTGATGGATATACCACATGCCACAAAACGGTCTTCAATCTGTTCCACTTATAAAAGCAGTCCTGCCTGTGGTTCAGGAGCATTGTTTGGTTATAAATCCATTGCTGTAGGTGTCACTGTATAACTTCACTCCTTCATAAGGATTGGACTCCATTCAGATCACTTTTTTTAATATCCATTGAATGGATCCAAAAATGGACACAAATGGATTATTGTTTTAAAAAAAATAAATACAAAAACACTTTGTATACCATACTTGTGTATATCAAAAAAAAAAACAACAAAAAACAGAAAATGATCCATCTTTATAACATTGATCCCTGTGTAAACAAATGGCCATCCATTTTTTGCATCCGTTAAATGCATGAGCAAGCCACAAATTCACAGGAGGGTGGAAGAGACTTGTTACAAGTGCCACACTTTCCAGGATGTGTATGCCATCCTATGCAGTAACACTCTTTGCTTTGTTGTGCCCTAAAATAAACAGTCTGATTCCCCTATTACATGATGGGAATATTTTATATTTACTCCATGAATAGGCTAGATAATTGTCATATCATCCCAACTTTATTAAGAAGGCTTTTTTCCAGAACTAGTCAGTTTATTTACCCACACTTCTTTAATGCCAAGTACAGAATTATCCCCCTGGGCATAAAATCCCATGGCCATATGTAAACAGTATGTTGTCTGGTTGTTCTTTGTGATGTAGTCACCCGACTTCATCAGTCCATCCAGCTATTAGACATGTGATATCTCCTGGCGCTGTATTGTTTACATAAGACCCGGTTTTGTGAGGGCAGAGCAACCTTTCTTCATATATGCCCATGGGTAAGTGCCTGTATAAATAGGATATATGACTGTAGAAGGTTTGCTTTTTTTCCCAGAAGCCAAACCATTGTGTGCTTTTGTTGTATTCGGTATTACAGCTCATGACTCACGGGATTCACTGGAATTGGACTAAGCTGCCATACCAGACACAGCCTTGTAAAGAAGAGTGCCACTTTTTATGGGAACAAGAGCTTTTTAAGCTCATAAAACACTTTTAAATATTCCATCTCTTAAACTTTGTATCCCATTGTCTTGAAGCTGTACTAAATGGATCAAAATTCGGGACTAATCTCTGCAACAAGCTTGTTCCTAAGAAGTCCTTTCTAGTAGGGTTGCTGATCGGCTGACCAGTCGCTGATCAGCCAGTCGCCTCCTCTAAGCAGGAGAAAAGATGCAGATTTTCTCCAGTACATTGCCTTCTGTGATCTGGGTAGTGCTGCTGATAATCTATGCAGCCGAGTGGGGAAGAAACGATTGCAATAAAGATAGTTTCTCCCCCATTACATTGGCCTGTGTTATTAGAAATGTGTGCCGATCAGCATGGTTTGTTTGTTTTTTTTCGATCAAAACTCCTGCAGGCCAAATTATGTCTTTCTAATACATCCTTAAGGTGTGTGTCTGTGTACACACATCTAGTGAATCTGTGAAACTGCCGGTGTGTCGAAAGTGGCGGGATTTTCTTTTAATAAAAAAATATATATATATAAAAGTCAGACTTGTGCCAAAGTGGTTTGTGGCCTATTACAGCACAAATTTTGCCACTGTCCCTATTTTCTGATCTGCTTGAGACACACACACGCACACTATATATATATATATATATATATATATATATATATATATATATATATATATATATATATATATATATATATATATATATATATACTCAAAGAAAAGCAATTGCATCGGCACCAGCAAATCTGGGGATTATCCCACAAGTTGCACGGCAGAGACCCCTCTCCTGGCAAAAGGGTTTGCAATAGAAAAAACAATCCGGTCTGTCAGCAACTTGTATGGATGGAAAATGTCCTTTTATTGGAAAAAGCAGTACACCACGTATCAGTCCACACTGGGACCTTTCTCAAGTTGAGAAAGGTCCCAGTGTGGACTGATACCTGGTGTACTGCTTTTTCCAATAAAAGGGCATTTTCCATCCATACAAGTTGCTGACAGACCAGATTGTTTTATATAATATCATTTTATTTATTTTTTGTTAGAACTTATGGCATGGGTGTGAATGTATAAACATATTCCTTTCCATACAGTCTGACCTGCATTTATTAGGAGTGTTCCTTAAAGGTGACCCCTTGCACCTACTGAATCTCTTTGCATCTTTCAATAGGTGCAGCTCCTCTATGCTACTTAGGCTCCCTACTATCTGTTACAACCTAAGACCTCCCACCTGACAGTAACTAGCATATTGGGTGCTGGTACTAAAAGCCCCAATTGCTCAGTGAGGGCTAGAAAAAAATTCCAACTCTGATGGAATCAGTGGAGCTAAAGTTGTTGGAGGTGGCTAAAGCCCCACGTTTTTGTTTCGGTTTTTTGAGCCAAAGCCAGGAGTGGATTGAGCAGAAGGTAGAAGTATAAGAGCTTCTTATATATTCCCATTCCTTTTGTAGACATTCTTGGCTTTGGCTCAAAAAAATGCAACATAATCTGCAACAAAAAAAACTGTGTTTTCGCAACATGGGGCCTTAGCCTTAAAGGCATTTTTCCCTCATGCTTGCGTGTCTGATGTCTCGGGTTCGATCAGTGGGAGCCAGAAAAGGCGAGCCCCCTGTGTGAATGGAGAGGTGATCATGCATGTGCCCCCCTCGGGACTCTGGGACACCCCTTCTGGTGACCGTCGGGCGTCCCACTGATCAAATACTTATCCTGTATGGATAGGAGATCAGCATTGTTATTGAGAAGCTCCGTAGATAATAACATAGAACAATTGATAATGATAAAATAATATAATCCAACATGGATATAAATTTGTTGTATACATAATAGACAGATGTGTTATCTAGGGCTAACATATGGCACTTGATCCTCTAGACGGAGGCATGGGGGAGGGTCATTGACCTGTCTCACTGGTGCTGACTCTTTACCCATTAGCCTGACTCTCAGTAAACCCTGCACATACTAGTCTGTCAAAACAGAATTTCTTCATCTTTAGCATGCTGTGGTTTTAGGTTTTGCAATCCCCATTACAAAATAGAATGGCCTATGTTAATCCCTCCACAATGTTTTAGTTTTGCCAGTATTAGTAATCTACATGAAATATAACCTGATTTGCTTTATACTTGGAATTATATCATTCCTAGTATTTCTAAGAGGGGCCGTCCTGATATTTGTGTCCTTACACTACAGAACAATGCCAGACTTCACTGGTTTACGGCTCTTCAATCCCTTTACACGTAACCTTTCCCCTACTTCTTGTATGCTCACCAAATATCTTCCACTTGGAGTTCTCCAACTGCTGAATGTAGTCACAGGACTGGGACATGCAGGGCAGTCATATGTAGCGTCCCCTGAAGCACCATGACCTAAAATAGCCTGGCCGTCGTCTTGTATTCAGTGATACCTGTATGGCTACTAATCCAATTGTTGTAAGATGACTTCTGTCTGTCTGTCTAGCAACACTGAGCTATATCCTGTAACGTTCCTTTAATCTGACACCTGATGGTACGGTACAGAGCATGACTAGTTCTGAGACTTCTGTGATAATAAAATGGAATGAAACCTATGTGACTAGTAGATTCATCTGTCACCTTAGATCTGCTTTTTTTTATGACCATACAACAGATGGGGAACCGCAACAAAACTTGCAACAAAAAAAAGCTGCTTTTCCACAACATGGGGCTTTAGGCTTTTTTAGGCCAAAGCCAGGTGTGGAGGTAGAAATAAAAGAATTTCCTATTCCTGTAGTAGCCATTCTTGGCTTTGGCTCAAAAAATCGCTACAAAATTTGCAGCAAAAAAAGCTGTATTCTCTCAACGTGGGGCCTTGGGCTTAGGCCGGGGCTCCACGGGACGTAAACACTGCCATTTGGCTGCGGAGGAAACACCGCGAGAAAAATCACAGCGATTTACAGTCAAGGTAATGTGGATGGGATTCTAGTGATCCCAGTGAATCTCAGCATGTCAATTATACCTACAGAAATGCCAGCGGTTACCCCATAGGTATAACTGTAATAGAAAGTCTGCAGAGGGAGCCTCTGAGTTTTCTGTCTAAAGCGCTGTGAGAAGAACTGTGATGTGTTGCTGCCCTGGTTTTTCCTGCAGCATTTTTGCTGCAGGATGTTCGGTGGAGCCTTAGCATCAAAGTGGGTTTTGTAATGAGAATACTTACGATTGCTGAAGGTCCAAACTCTGGGACTGGCAGCATAGCTAGGACGGCTGTTTGACTATAGCAGTATGTGCATATGTCTATTGCAGCTTTATTTAGACTTATCAGACTGACAAAGAAAGCTGAGTAAGAGTGGGCTATCTTAGTTGCAGAGAGTTGAATGGAGTACAGCACAAAGTGGACATATGTGCCAGGGGGACATGGAACCCTCATTTCCATGATCATAAAGGTCCCAGTGGTCAAACTCCCAGCGATCACTTTCCTCTAGCCATAGGATAAGTGTTTTTTAGGAGGAAAACTCCTTTAGCCTAAGGCCCCACATAGCGGGTCGCAGCAAAAAAGCGTTGTGGGAAAAAACTGGGTGGCAAAGCATTGCATTTTTTTTTGTTTTGTTTTTGTTTGTTTTTTCCCCGCAGCGCTTTTTAGAGAATCACATTCACGCATTGTGGAAAAATACGCCCCACAGGTACACTGCAATTTTCCAAAGCGTTGCGGTTTTGGAAATTGCAGCAAGTCAATTATACCTAGGGAAATCCACAAAGGAAAATCTTTATATTATTTCTTATTATTTTTGCAGAGCAACTTTGCCCATTATGTGGGTTTCAGTCACCACTTGCGAGTCCTAAATTTTGTGTCAAACTACTTTGACAAGATGGATCCAGCCTCATCTATCTATTTAGAAGTCTCAGACACTGTGTTCGATGGTGTGGAAGTCAGAATCTTCGAACCCAAAAAGGAGCTGCATGGGTCATTGCAGCGCAGCATTATCTACGTCCATGGTGGAGGATGGGCCCTTGGAAGTGCAAGTATGTTGTTCTGAAGGTACAGGGTTGCTTGAGTATTTTTGGATTAAAATGAAAAACCTATTCATCTGTTGAATGGTTTTGCAAAAATCAAGCTGAAGCGTTAGTGTTTGCTAGGCGGACTCCCAGATGGTTTATGACAATGCCAGGCAGTCTGTAGAAAGGTCAAACTGCAAACAGAAGCTGAATTTTCCCTTTTTAGTTTAGCGTTACGCAGTAAGCGGTCTGTCACCGAATGGCTAGTTTTCCAGATAGCTAGTGGCCGTCTATATTTAATAGTATTCCTTAATTGTGTTAATCTGTAAATGCACAAACCAGTGTCTTATTGGTGATACTTGTATTTCCAGCAAGCCACTGACAAAGAGCCTATTGAAAGGCTATTCTTCTCCTACCTTTCTTATTCTGATCTGCGCCACTGTTCCTGAGATTTTTTTTTTTTTTTTTTTTTTTTTAATATTCCTTATGCAAATTAATCTTCAGAAAGCACAAGGGGCGTCCCCTGTGCTCACTGAAGATGCTCCAGCGATGCCTTCTTCTGCCGATGCCTCTCCGCCACATCACCAGCCGGCAGAGCCGACTGTACATGTCCATTCGGCCATCTTCCTGTGGCCTCTGACACAAGCGTCCGTTCGGCCACAGGAAAATGGTCGAACTGACATGCAAAGTCTACTCTGCTGGCTGATGACATGGTGGAGAGGAGTCGGCAGAAGAAGACAGAGGCATTGCTAGAGTGTCTTTGGTGAGCACAGGGGACACCCCCTGTGCTTTCTGAAGACTCGTTTGCATAAAGAATAGATTCTAATTGTTGAATCCCTTTAAAGAGGGCCTTTCACAACCTGGGGCACATGCAGTTTTATATACCCTGTAGTTCTTCACAGCCAGAAGGGCATTTCTGACAGTCAGTCAGGAACGCCCTTCCTCACAGCAGCGTCTATAGCACGGTACTGTGAGAGCAGTGAGGAACGCCTCCCTCCCCTCCTGATAGTACTCGTCCATAGCTACGGTATCGGCACCGATGGCTGTTCACCAGGGGCACAGATTGTGAAAGTCGACAGTGCACTGAATTCAGCGCACTGTTGGCTTTCTAGTGGTATATAAAACCACATGTGCCCCAGGTGGTGAAAGGTCTTCTTTAATGTCTATCGACTGCTTAAAGGGGCTCTATCATTGGAAAAAGTAATTTTTAACTGAACATATACTTCCATAGCCTTTACAAAGGCTATTCCACACATACCTTTTGTATGTAAATCGCTTCAGTAGTTTTTGAATGAGCCTGCTTTTATTCATATGCTAATTAACATTAGTACACTGGAAGCCTCAGCAAGCACTGTCTCTCCTGTGTGTACAGCACAGGCTGCTGCTGATGACTCCTCTCCCTGCTCACACACACACACACACACACACACACACACACACACACACATACACACACACACACATACACATCAGAGAGAGGAGTGCTCGCTGAGACTTCCAGTGCTCGCTGGAGGCTAATTAGCATATGAATAAAAACTCTCATTCAGAAGCTACTGAGGCGATTTTACATACAAAAGGTATGTGTGGAATAGCCTTTCTAAAGGCTATGTGAGTATGGATAGAGCCCCTTTAAGGCTTAATTCACACCAAATTTTTGCATACAATTGTCAATATGTGCCTGGAACCAAAAAAAACTGATTTATAGTGTATCCAAAGACTACTGGTTGTTTAGTAATGAAAACCTATTTTTATATACAATGAAATCTCTGAGACAACCAATTATGTAGTGGTTCTCTCAAAGAAGATGGCTACTATACATAGTATGGTACAACATAAGGGAATAAAGGTGTCATCTTCTGAAACTGATGGACCTGCTCTTCAGTAATCTATTACAAAATTCTGAGTTAAAGAGAACCTATCACTAGGGAAATGCATTGCAGTCTACAGATAACATGTTCTACAGAAGGAGCTGAGCAGATTCACATATAGTTCTATGGGTAAAGATTATGTATAAGGCCAAGGCACCACTTTGCGGAAAAGCAGCACTAAAGCGCTGTGGGAAGAAGCGTGGCGTGAACGCGTTGCGGTTCTTCCCTCAGCGCTTTCAACAGAATGTTCACGGAGCTTTCCTCCGGACTTTCTGTTACAATTATATCTATAGGAAAGTCGCCGGTGTTTCCATAGATATAATTGACATGCTGCGATTTTCAAAACCGCTATGGTTTTGGTTTATTTTTTTGTTTGTTTGTTTTTTGTTTTTTTTTTCCCGCAAAGTGGGCATGGGAGTCACATGAATCCCATCCACTTTGCAAGTACTGTAAAACGCAGCGATTTTCACTGGTGTTTTTCAGCCAGGGGGCCCAGCCTTACTTGTCATTGCTTCCATTAAAATCCGTGCTCTTTATTTGCTAAAGTTGAGGAGGTTGTCCTATCAGTAGCTAACTGGCACCCCTCTAAGACTGTGCATAGAGAGATCACTGTCAGCCTGGGTTCACACCAGCACTTCGTTTTAGTTTGGGGATTCAGTCCACGAATTGGCTTGAAAAATTGACATTTTTCAGGTGGAAACCCGGTGGACCACATTATAGTCCATCAGATCTGGGGGGGTTTGTGGGTAACATCAATTTAAGCGGACCGGTTTCTGTTTTTCAGGTGCCCAAGCAAACTCGAAGAACAGAAACTTTAACACATTTGTGAACCTAGAGTTAACACATTCATTTGAATAGACACTGTATAATACCTTGTTTCTCCTGTGGAGGCACTGCTGAGAAAAGAAATGCTTACGATCAGGTTTCCTTACAGATCAAAACAGAATGCTGGGGATCCTAGTGTGGGGATGGGGACACTTCACTTATTATTATTATTATTATTATTATTATTATTATTATTATTATTATTATTATTATTATTATTATTATTATTATTATTATTATTATTATTATTATTATTATTATTATTATTATTATTATTATTATTATTATTATTATTATTATTATTATTATTATTATTATTATTATTATTATTATTATTATTATTATTATTATTATTATTATTATTATTATTATTATTATTATTATTATTATTATTATTATTATTATTATTATTATTATTATTATTATTATTATTATTATTATTATTATTATTATTATTATTATTATTATTATTATTATTATTATTATTATTATTATTATTATTATTATTATTATTATTATTATTATTATTATTATTATTATTATTATTATTATTATTATTATTATTATTATTATTATTATTATTATTATTATTATTATTATTATTATTATTATTATTATTATTATTATTATTATTATTATTATTATTATTATTATTATTATTATTATTATTATTATTATTATTATTATTATTATTATTATTATTATTATTATTATTATTATTATTATTATTATTATTATTATTATTATTATTATTATTATTATTATTATTATTATTATTATTATTATTATTATTATTATTATTATTATTATTATTATTATTATTATTATTATTATTATTATTATTATTATTATTATTATTATTATTATTATTATTATTATTATTATTATTATTATTATTATTATTATTATTATTATTATTATTATTATTATTATTATTATTATTATTATTATTATTATTATTATTATTATTATTATTATTATTATTATTATTATTATTATTATTATTATTATTATTATTATTATTATTATTATTATTATTATTATTATTATTATTATTATTATTATTATTATTATTATTATTATTATTATTATTATTATTATTATTATTATTATTATTATTATTATTATTATTATTATTATTATTATTATTATTATTATTATTATTATTATTATTATTATTATTATTATTATTATTATTATTATTATTATTATTATTATTATTATTATTATTATTATTATTATTATTATTATTATTATTATTATTATTATTATTATTATTATTATTATTATTATTATTATTATTATTATTATTATTATTATTATTATTATTATTATTATTATTATTATTATTATTATTATTATTATTATTATTATTATTATTATTATTATTATTATTATTATTATTATTATTATTATTATTATTATTATTATTATTATTATTATTATTATTATTATTATTATTATTATTATTATTATTATTATTATTATTATTATTATTATTATTATTATTATTATTATTATTATTATTATTATTATTATTATTATTATTATTATTATTATTATTATTATTATTATTATTATTATTATTATTATTATTATTATTATTATTATTATTATTATTATTATTATTATTATTATTATTATTATTATTATTATTATTATTATTATTATTATTATTATTATTATTATTATTATTATTATTATTATTATTATTATTATTATTATTATTATTATTATTATTATTATTATTATTATTATTATTATTATTATTATTATTATTATTATTATTATTATTATTATTATTATTATTATTATTATTATTATTATTATTATTATTATTATTATTATTATTATTATTATTATTATTATTATTATTATTATTATTATTATTATTATTATTATTATTATTATTATTATTATTATTATTATTATTATTATTATTATTATTATTATTATTATTATTATTATTATTATTATTATTATTATTATTATTATTATTATTATTATTATTATTATTATTATTATTATTATTATTATTATTATTATTATTATTATTATTATTATTATTATTATTATTATTATTATTATTATTATTATTATTATTATTATTATTATTATTATTATTATTATTATTATTATTATTATTATTATTATTATTATTATTATTATTATTATTATTATTATTATTATTATTATTATTATTATTATTATTATTATTATTATTATTATTATTATTATTATTATTATTATTATTATTATTATTATTATTATTATTATTATTATTATTATTATTATTATTATTATTATTATTATTATTATTATTATTATTATTATTATTATTATTATTATTATTATTATTATTATTATTATTATTATTATTATTATTATTATTATTATTATTATTATTATTATTATTATTATTATTATTATTATTATTATTATTATTATTATTATTATTATTATTATTATTATTATTATTATTATTATTATTATTATTATTATTATTATTATTATTATTATTATTATTATTATTATTATTATTATTATTATTATTATTATTATTATTATTATTATTATTATTATTATTATTATTAATTTTTTTTTTTTTTTTACATAACTGCTTCTAAAGTAAAAATCCCTCCAGTTTCCCATATAACTTTACTATTCGGTTAGCTCAAGGTGCCACTGTTAAATCCATTTTTCATTACTTAAATATGCAGTCCCTTACTTCGGCAGGGTACAGCATTACTGTATAAGTTTTGTCTTTTCCATATTGATTATATTACTTATCATGCACATTTTAGGGACACGATCCTATGACAGCCTGTGTCGACAAATTTCTGAAGATGTGAATGCAGTTGTCGTTTCCATTGAGTAAGTTTTAACAATGATCTGGTTTCATTCTTCAGCATGTTGCACATTTACAGAAATCGGTGACCTCATTTAGTAATGAATCATATTTGCATTTTTGCTCTCACACCCATTGTGGAAATGTGCCCAGCTCTCTCCCATATTATCGAAGCAAATAACCAAATGTTTGCTGAGCAATTCATTACAAAGTGAGGATGAATATATGTCAGCATGATGTGATTTGTAACATTATTTTTCAGATTATCCAAGAGACTTTAATTTTATTGTTAAACTAGTCATTGGCTTAGAAAGGGCTCCTTGTTTGCATCCACATTCTGCCAGCTTTGGCTGTCACACTGTTATGGGAGTTGTAGTGTCCCAACTGTGTATACAAGGAGTAGTGAGAAGTAGAGATGAGCGAGTAGTGAAATATTTGAGAATTGATATTCGTTTCGAGTAAAGCTTCAATATTCGACTACTCGATCAAATATCAACTCCTGTTAGTCTATGGGAAAAAATGCTCATTTCAGGGGAAAACACTATTCGACTAAAGGAGAGTCACCAAGTCCACGAATAGTAGGAGGAGAGGGTTTAGTAGGAGCTCTGTGCAGTTAAAGTGCAAGGACCCCATTATAGTCTATGGGGTCCGTGCTCTTTAACTGCACATCGCTTGCAGTTGCGCTGATGATCTGTTCGGGGGTATCCTCCTGCGGACTCCTTCCTGACGGGAGGCAAGCGCTAATTTGAATTGGCCCTTACTCGTCCTGCAGAACCAGCATTGATTGGCTAAATACTATATAGTGTACAGCATTAGGCCAATCAACGCTGGTTCTGCCGGAGGCTCGTCTGTGAGGAGGCGGAGTCTAAGATCGGACCACAGCAGTCTCCCTTGTGGTCCGATCTTAGACTCCGCCTCCTCACAGACGAGCCTCCGGCAGAACCAGCGTTTATTGGCCGAATGCTGTACCCTGTATAGCATTCGGCATGTCAATGCATTCCTATGAGAAAGTCAGCTCCCGCATAACCGCAAGCTGCCAGCTCTCATGACTAGAAAAGACAAGCCTGCTGCAGAACCAGCATTGATTGACCGAATACTATACAGTGCATAGCATTCGGCCAATCAATGCTGGTTCTGAATCGAATCTTTACTGCGAGTGGTGTTCGATTGAGTATGAGTATTTCGAACACCGTAGTATTCGTTTGAATACCTACTTGATCGAATACTACTCACTGATCTCTAGTCAGAAGCTGTTGTGGCACAGCTGTCCTGAGTTACCCACACTAGTGAATGAGCATGCTGGGAGCTGTAGTTCCACTGCTACTGAAGTACCAAAGGTTGCTGTACCCTTGTGCATTGTGTAAGCATACTTTACACACAGTTAAGGATTATCACCTTCTGTATTTATTTGATTCTATGTAGTAATTGTAGATGTAGTTTGAGCAATTTGCTTGGTTAATCCTCTAATAAAACAATAGTTCTAAGAAGAAGCTTGTCCGGAAGGCATTGATTTGGTGGGGATTATATGTAATGTTTGGTTATACATCATCATTAACTTCTCTTTTCTTACAATCTAGTGGTTGTGTTTCTGAAGGTATATCACAATTACCACATAATGCTGAATACTTTTTCAATATGATATTAAGTTGTTTTTTTTTTTTTGTTTGTTTTTTAATTCTTCATTATTATTAAGTATTACTAATAATGACTATTGTATTATATTTTCTGTATGAGTAGGCATTGTTATTTGTACATAAAGTAAATTATGTAGGAGGACATTGACACTACTGTTAAGGTCCATTGCTCTTGTCTGTCATAGGACAAGAGCAATAGTCTTTAACAGCAATAAAGTGGTTGACACAGTCCCATCTGTCTGCAATTGCTCCCTTTCACTCTTATGTAAAAATCATGACATAAGCTTTCTTCCGTAAAGTTTGTTACTTTTTGGAAGAAAGTCACACCTAAAGGACTTTCTCTTCCTTTAAAAAAAAAAAAAAAAGTAGTGTTCTAATGTAAGGAAAAAAGAGCATGGGCATGTGTAATGTGAACTAGAAGACTTGGCCCGGCTTCTCTCATCTGAAGTACACTGAACACAGTGTCACAGTGCCATCAGTACAATCACTCACACACACACACACACACACACACACACAGATTGAGGCAGCCTCAGAGTACAGAAATGCTTCACTGGAGCGCTCATCACGGGAACGTGGGTCAGAAGGGGTCCTATCGCTCATGAGATGTACAGGATTTTATTAGACCACGCATGCCATGCTAAGAATTCTGTGCAAGGAATATGCAAATTCCTCCTTGGCAGGAAAGAGGAACCTGCTCTAGTCCCACCTCTTTAGAAGGCAGTTCCCTATAGATCAGTACCTGGTTTTCCTGAATCCTTGAGGCATCACCTTGTTATAGAAGCCAAACCAGAATACCTTCCAGAAAAGGAAGAGGGACTGTTTGCAAACGGCTGTTTTAAGGTTGTTGACTCTTATCAGCAGGGTAGTGGCTGTGTCTTGGGGATCAGAAGGGGTACTGTGTCTCATCCCTGTGTATCTCATGGTGGCGATGTCTCCTTAATTAGACATAGGATTCCTTTTGATCAACGGTCTCTTACACAACTAGTATATATCGGTTTCACACTGATGAATGGCAATAACCATGAAACTGCTGTCTGTGGGATGGGTTCAGATAAGATAAGATAATCCTTTAATAGTCCCACAGTGGGGAAATTTCCTCTTCCTATTGGAGATATTCTGGCTTTGCCTTTGTTCCCAGATTGTTCCACTAGGTTTGAGAAAACCGGACCTTAACCTACAGGGAGCTGCTCAGCAAAAGATGGTGCTAGGGAAAGTTTCTTTTTTCCCAGTAAGTAGGACTTATTTGCATATTCCTTGCTAAGTCAATGAAAGCATACCATGCCAGTGAAAAATAAAAACTTAGTATTTATGTGGAGCCCCTCTGTGCTGCAGACCTACCTTTGAATGCCATGTTACAGATTCAGAATAGTTGTAGCTGTTCATGGTCGCTCTCTCTACAAGTACAGCTTCAGACAAGTGGGTTCAGTCCACAAGACTGACTTTATTTCCCAGACCAAACCCTGAGTCGGGCCCAATATTCCTTCATCCTAGTCCTTTGATGCTAGGAATCCCTGCTCTACTGTCCTGAACTGTAATCGTATTTTCAATACAGAGACAATAAAGCCATGGAGGGAAGGACAATGAAGATTTTATTGGTCACTGGCAGTGGTATGTGTTCATAGACTGAATCATAATGAACAACTTTCAGCCCTTCAGTGACGTGTTGCTGTCCTCTGGGGCTGCCTGTATGTGTGTTATTGTGCTGATAGCACTGTGCTCAGTGTTCTGTAGATACAAATCACACTGTTCCGGATCCACCCATGTTCAGCTCATTGCATCATAAACACTGTAGACCAGGCATGCCAAACATGCGGCCCGCGGGCTGCATGCGGCCCTTTACAGGCATATCTGCGGCCCGCACAAAAGTCTCAAACTTTGTCTATAAACTTTAGAGACAAAGTTTGAGACTTTTGTGCGGGCCGCAGATGTACAAAACTCACGATCAGCACTTCCAGCTCTTCATTCATTGGCCCATATCCCTGCATATGACCTGCTTACGTGATCAGCAGCCGACCAACTAGCTCCGTGTCAATCCATGACGTGTGTACTTTGGTCGGCTGCTGATCACGTAAGCAGGTCATATGCAGGGATATGCAGCGCCGTACCTCTCATGAAGCGACCGCTTCAGGTGGCACTATGCCGGGGCCCCAGGGTGGGGGGGGGGCGGCATTTTTTTGACCTAAGCCAGTCCAGGACAAACTGTCCTGGACTGGCTTAGTGTCACCATCTCGACAGGGAAAGTGACCGGTGGATTGGGGCGGCCCTGCTGGACGCAGCGCTGTTCCAGCGGCCGCCCCTCACCCTTTGCAGAGAGCAGGTCTCCCTGCCTGCTCCGCTCTGCCCCCTCCTCCCTCCACTCCGCCCCCTCCTCCCCACACACCGGGTGACGTGGCCACGTAATCAGGCCCGCACCCGACGTGTGCCTGCGTCCTACGCGGTCTCACAAGACTGCTGTGCAGGCTGAAGAGCAGAAGCAGGTAAGTTTCTGCAGAAGAAATTGCGATTTTTCAAGTATTTAACCCCTATACTAGATTTATGATGATTGAGGGGGTTGGAGTGCTGGGGAAGGGTTGGGGTGCTGGGGGAGGGGGGCTTTTTGATGTCTCTGGCCCTTCCTTGGGCTTGAGGACTTTTTTTTTTTTTTTTTTTTCCTCCTTCAGTCTGTAGTGCTCCTATTAACCCCCAAGTGCAAGAATTGCAAGTGGGTGGGGAAAAAACAGTCCTCAGGCCCAAGGAAGGGCCAGACATCCAGAAGCCCCCCTCCCCCAGCACTCCAACACAATAATGGTGTCTGCCAGCTTTAACTGAGGTGCCATTTTACCGGCAATTGCAGGCACCCGGAGCAAGATTCGGGGCCTGCGTGCATTTTTATGGCAGCCGGGAGCCTTGTGAGGCTCCAGCCTGTCATTCTATACTTTCTATTGTAGGCAACTCTATGTAGCCTGCAATAGAAATGCTGGATTTTTGCGATGCATGGTAATAGTGATCAGTCCCCTAGGCTCTAGCCATTAGCTGCTGTGTGCGGCCCTCGCAACAACCTCTTGTTACTCATGTGGCCCTCGAGGTACCCTGAGTTTGACATGCCTGCTGTAGACCACATAGAAGCGATAGAAGATTCTGACATGTTGTAATACGTTTTCATGTGTTAAATTACTGTTCAACAACTGTAGGTAAGCAGTTGAAGCAGTTCAGTGCTCCTCATATGCTCACAATTTATAGAGCCTTAGCTTGATATGTCATCTATTAATTGCTTTTTAACTCTTGCATTACAACTGCAATCCAAAAGAATGGCTTAAGTTTAATGTAATCTTTTGGGCAGATAGTAAATGGTAATAAGAATAGTCAAAAGTATAGAGAATAATGAGGCTTCCATAAGCTAGTATAATAAAATAACTTTTGAATTGATGTATTTGCGGAGCTCTCCAGTTAAAGCCTTGGATGTGCTGGACCAATGAGTACAGTGTTTCTTGTATTAATATTATCTTGTCTAGAATTATAAATCGCCTCATGTAAAAGGAGTCTACCACCACCAAAAAATCAAACCTAAACCTCTTTATATGCTGTTGCAGCAGTAGGTGGTGACAGTAAACATATTTTTTTTCTTTTTTGTCAAAGTGCAGCCATCTTTATATTTACCTCTTTATTTTTATTTTACAAAAACAACCCAAGTAGTAACAGAATAAGTAAACCAATAAGGAAGCAGCTAATGTCAAGTAAACCAGGAAACTTCCATCTCTGACTAAATATATAAAATATATAGTCAACAAAGCTCCAAAAAAAAGTAGGGAAGACGGATGACACCCCATGGTACCAGGCACAAAGAAGGTAAAAGGTAGAAATAAGAGGAGGAAAACTTCAGCTCCTAGTTCAGTTTGTCAAAGCCTCATAAGTTCTCTAAAGTTTCAGGAGCAATGAAACATGATCCAGGGAGTTCAGGAGGAAACAAAGGAGTAACGGAGTTGTGTGCATTCCAGAGGGATGCCATTCCAGTAGTCTTCCAGATGGCTGGGTACAGGCTCAGGCAGCACTTATAAAGTGTTTAAGGGCAGACTTCCAATAGGCTTGTAGGGAAAGATTAGATGGTTCTAACAGGAAGAAGACTGGGAAGACTTTCAGGAGTATGTGATCTACTCTGTCCCTTAAGAGCCTCAACCCAGGACAGGACCCATGTCCTGATGTGGCAAAAGAGTACCCTTCTCAGTGCCACAGCTTCTTCATAGAGGGGAGGCATTCATAAACCTCTTGTATAGTTTGGAAGGGACATGATACCACCATTATTTACGTGTAAATCAATCATCTTTTTATTAGTATGCCAATGACCTGTTCAATACATCCAGAATGTGACCGCATCTGCTGGAGCACCCACCTTTACCTGGGGTCACTGCACCTCAGGACCCTTTATGTTAGGTGACTGCACTAGGTGGTAAACACAGGTCAAAACTGATGCTTATTTGTATACCGATTATAACTTGATTTTTTTTTTTTCCGTCAGTATGGTTACACTAGTTTGTTAATCGTACTACTAATGGTTCGTACAACAGCATGTACTATAAGTGGTTTAGATGGGATTTTTGTGGTGATATAAACCTTAGCTCATTACAGCCAATAAAATAATATATTTTTTCTTCTTTACTTATGGAATATTTGTCTGTTTTGTTTGTAGGTACAGGCTAGTACCAAATGTTCATTTTCCAGAGCAAATAAATGATGTATATACAGCTACAAAGTATTTTTTGCAACCGGAGGTACTTGCCAAGTATTCTGTTGATCCTCAAAGGATTGCAATTTCTGGAGATAGTGCTGGAGGAAACCTTGCAGCTGCTGTGTGCCAACAGGTAACATACACGTATACTTTTCATATAATCTTCCCATATTTCATACATGTTAAGAGGAACTAACTACCTACTTTATATTGAGATATTCTGTATACAGTTAATATCTACTTGCATATTACACAGAAAAAATCCCTATTAAAATTTAACTTTTAATAAATTCCAATAAAACGCAAATCCCCTTCATTAAAATTAACTGGTGGTGCCAGAAGACCTTAGAGTTAAAGATGTAAAAAAGGACTCCTTTAGGGGTGCATAATGAGTGGGACTCAACCCTCACTCTATTTCATGTAGTCACCACTATCCATATATTAGGTGCACTGCCACTGTTTCAATAAAGTAACTCTAATGATGTCTCCTGACATTCCAGATTCTGTGTTCTACATAGCAATATAGAAAAGATATACGTGAGTTAGAGTTTTAGCGAGTTAGGTCCTCTATCAGTGGCTGTTTCACCTCTGTCCCGTCAATCCACAAGGACTATATCTACTTGCACATGAATTCAGTGCCTCTATGAAATATTTTTTTCTACCAGAAGTGGGATGATTTGTTGGTGGGTAAAGCATTAAATTATCTGTATAGTCTCAGTGTTACTGATACTACCCAAGTCTGGGATACACTGGATGTTAAAAAAAAAAAAAAAGTCTCTTTTAAACCCACAGTATGTCAGTCTTGCAGGAATTTTTTATTACGAGGCCCTCCCAGTGTATAAATTTAAGGCACAGAGCTGTGACCCTATCTGTTCCTGAAACAACCATGTGTTTTTAAATTGTACACTGAAATGCAAATTATATTCCACCTCCTATTGTTTTTAATAGAATTGTGAATCTTCACTTATAATACATAGATTTTTGGCGTGTCGCTTCTACACCCATTGACAGTCTTTTCCTGCTTGTCAAGGTGAACCAGGAAGCAGAGGGCATCCTGCCTACTAAAGAAAATGTGTTCAGTTATATGTAGAAAGTATAACACTCACTCTATTCCCCTTCAATGGTCTTCCTAAACTAACACCCCATCTCCTAACACCTATAGATATGTATTCTGAATTATGATTTGGAATTACTTACTGGGACTTGATGGCTTAGAGCTTTTGGAAATGCTTTCCTGCAGTTTGTTGCTGGTGATGGTGTTTCCATGTTCTTAAAGGGGTCTTCCCACCTCCCTATCTCACAGCTTTGCCTGCTGTCTCTTCTTCTGCTTTACTGTATTCTTCTACAAGCTGGTGGACGGCTTTGCATGTTTGAACAATGGGAGGAATAATTTCACATAGTAGGCAAACATAGCAGAATGTCTAAGGCAATGTATTTAGTAAAACTCTTGAATTTACATTAGCTAGCAGTACAGGTAGGATCCTTGAGATGGAAATACCCCTTTTAAGTAATTCTCTGTGCACGTCTAGTGTTTTTGTCCAGTTGCCGGTTTCTAGGTCTACTTAGTTTCCATTTGTTTTCTCTGGTTGTTCATGCTGAGGTAGGTATTGCATATTAAGGATTCTATTACGGATATCATTTTTTATTTTTTTTTTTAAATGTTTGCTTCAATAATTCAATGGTGCTGTACATTTGTGAAAGGGTCTACATACATAATTGTGTCCTTATTGTTTTTGTACTAACAAGATGACTAACGCAATAAAGAAAGGGAGCCCCACCCTACAGGCTTACTTTCTATAAGGGAAGGTAGGTTAGGACAATAGGTGAAGAATTGCTAATTGGGTGGCAAAGTGACAGCAAGGCTATTCTGTGTTGCGTGCTGTTCTTCTGACACTTTCAGTTTTGGGGGACAGACTTGTGAATCATGGTAGTTGGCTCCAGAGCCTGGGGAATGCATGTGAAAAACCTTGGAGGCAGTTGTGTGCAGAGCAAATTGTAGCAGAGGTCCTGTGAGGATTGGAGATCTCATGTGGAGGCAGCTTTAGATTAGGTCATGCATGGAGGGTTATGCATGGCTTGCTGTGTCATAACTAGTATCTTTTGAGGGTCAGTGGTATTTTATGTTTGGGTCAGCATTATAGATAGATCTAGGGTAAGGTTTTAGGACAGATAGTCTGGGTCATTCACCCTCTGCTTTCTCAATACACTGCTCATACCAACCTAGTCATCCAGCTATTTCATCATCTGAAGACCAGCTCCATATCTTACACATAAACTAAGGATTTGGGTTTATTAATACACAAATGCGACGCTCACAATTTTGTAAAATACATATGAGAGAAGTTGTGGTTAAAACTGTCTAAAAATACATTGCATAAACTAATAGGCAAATGTAGTTTTTAGTCACAATCGCACCGCAACATAGACCATTTCTAAACTGGTGTAGACACTAGATTATTCATGAACACAGTAGAAAATCTGGCGCTTTTTATAATATCGTTGATGTATTTAAAAGTGTCTTATTCTTATATGGTTTATTTCCCCCCACAGTTTATATCCAGGAAAGGGGATTGCTATAGCTAAAGTTCAGTCCTGTTGTCTTGTGCCCATCTAACATTGCTGCACCGAGCAAGAGCAATTACAATGCAGATTGTAGTAAATTAAGTCTAGTAGAATAACCGGCTAGACTTGTCCGATAAGTCTCTTCTGCTGGCTGTTAAGCAATTTATTTGATGGTGTGCCATGTAATATTTTACCCATGTAAACTTTAGTTTAGTACGCCGACATACATGTGTGTTTTTTGTTTTTTTTTCAAAAGAGATGACTATTGGACTAGATTGAGTAGAAGTTGATAAATATATGTACAGCATTATATTTAGGTTTATATAGTGTCTCCTATAACTCATGTTTGTTTTATTTTGTCGTGTTTTTTTTTTGTTTTGTTTTGTTTTTTTTTTAAAGTAATTTTATGATTGTATATAGTACTTTTGCCACTTTCTTGTATGTGTGCTATTCCTGTTAATGTGGTGCACATCCTCTATTTGTTATTTGAACTTTAAGACTGGTAACGTCCCAAATGACAGATGTTTGCAAACTGCAAGAAGCTATCACACTACTGGCCACTAAGTGGCACTGTTGCTGCTCTGTGTCCTTGTACAGTCATGCAAATATTATTTTTGATTCCAGTGTTTCCTAGCTTAAGCCACAAATATGACACTTGTGCTTATGGCACACGTCTTTTCTTGTATTTAAGAGAATGCCATTCTTCCCTAAATCTTTCCAGTTATTTGTATTTTGCTGCTTTTCATCAAGGTTATATTTTTTCATACTGGATATGGCCTGCATGGGTCTTTTCACATTGCATATGCACATGTTTAGCATGTGATGGGAAAGCCTTTGCCTTGGGTTGGCAATATCCACAGGAGGCTTTGTGTTATAACTGTATGGAGTAGCACACTAGACTATTCCATTTTTTTATTTTAATTTTTTTTTAACATACTTTCATACATACTTTTACATACCATAGTCCCTATGTCCAGTATAAGGCATTCATATTATGCATCTAGCTGGAGTCTTACTACCTTCCTTATTAAACTTGTTTTTGAGTTAGTGTGAAAAGGGCCTATCCTCTTCTGAAGGGGGACAGTATCTCGGTGGGAGTTAAGGCGGTATGACTGATAACTATAATGGTAGGAGTCCCTCTCTTGGTATAAGGTGCACCGCTGAAACTGTCATGTGAATGCGGAGTAATTGTCATATTAAGGCTATTATACAGGGTAGTTGTGATCTCTGCGCTACCATACAGTACTGTGCAGGCGTTTTAGGCAGGTGTGGAAGTAATGGTGCAACATAAGAATGCTTTTGAAGATGGAAGAATTAAAGGGATTGACCAGGCAAAAGTGGACCACCCGTTTAATGAGCTGGGGGGAAGTGAAGAAAAAAAAAATCATACTCTCCTTTCCTCAGTGTTCCAGTGTGGTTCAGTCTTCTCGATCCAGTGATGACATATGGTTAAGTCCCAGCCACATGTGACCACTGAGGCCAGTCAGTGGCCTCAGCAAAGGGCATGTGATGTCACTTCCTATGACATCACGGGTCTGTTACTGATTGGCCACAGCAGAACTCAGAAGACTCCTTTTGAGAAGACACTGGAGCAAAAGTACCAGACTGTGCTGGGAGGCCACAAAGGGCACCAGGGACAGGCAAGTTTGACTTTTTTTTTTTTTTTTTTTTTTTTTTTTCCTCCTCTCCAGACAGCGGGAGTGCCCCTTTTATCTTTTGAGTACTTTTATATGGTTCTCCCTGTCTGTTATACGAGTGATTTATATATTTATAAAGGTTTATCATAACCCACATCCTCTTAAACGCTACTTCTCAAGACTAAGTAAATCTAACTCTCGTCAGCTCTCCTCATAACTGAGGTCCTCCATGCCACTTGTTAGTTTTTCAGTTGTACCTTTTCTCTCTATGAACTCTTGCCCAGATTTCAGATGGGGCCCCTTCCAATGATATATAAAGTGGTAATCTTATATCCCTGTCCTGCTAGTCCATACTTCTTTTTAATACATAATATCTAATATATAATAATTAATACCCTACAGCCTTAATAGCATGTAATGTCAATCCACTGATTCTACAAGTACACCCAGGTCCTTCTCCACCGGTCACTCTCCCAGCTTTACTCACCTTAGAATATAAGTCATATGCAGTTTTATTTTCTCTCAGATTTCAAAGTAGTTTTTCTGTTTCAGGACACAGTAGTTGTAGCATATTTTAGAGGACCTGACGGCTTTCCTGATGTCTTAAGAAGTATTTGTATTCTCCATAAAATGAGCCATTTAGAATCCTGAAATGTTTGAAGAAATTAACTGTGTGCAGCCATTCCTCTTGTTAATATGGTGGGTCCCTATGCTGTTAGTGTAGATTAGACAATGACCGATTGATCATTGACATGCCACTTGGTGAGGGTGATGATGACACCCAATTGTCTCTATTCATACCCTTTTAGGTAAAATAAAGATAAGGGACCTCCACATTGTGCTGCCCCCATCTTTGATAATGCTCCCTCATTGTCATTTTCACAGGACACAAGTGGTTACTTAAACTGACACATCAGGGCCGTTTTAATTTTTCCCTTGTGTTTCCCAGCAACTTCTTGGATTATCAGGAGCTACAATGGTTATCCTCTTAATAGGTCATTAATAATTCACATCGGTAGGTAGGGCCCAGTTTCCTACACTCTCACTGATCAGTTGAATGAAGGGGTTAAGGTTACGAGGCATAGCTCCATACTTTTGTTATGGTCTGTGCCTGTATTGAAGCTCACTACCACTTAGTCCCATTCAGATGGATTAATTGGTGCCCTGTCCCCCCTCCAAATCTTTTTGTTGGCCATCAATATTGTGTTCCTGAAAAATCTGTTTTAGCAATTTGCATGCTTATGATTTTGATAGTCTTACATACAGTTATGTAGCCTGTTTCTATCAAGTGATGCTTATGTTACTTTTTATGTTTTCTCTATATACAGCTTGCACAAGATGAAACTGTGACAACCAAAGTGAAACTACAGGCTTTGATTTATCCAGTACTACAGATATTGGATTTCAACACACCATCCTACCAGCAGAATATGAACATGCCAATACTCTCTCGCTTTGTGATGATTAAGTTCTGGCTAGACTACTTAAATGGAAGTCATTCTTTTGCCCATGCCATGCTGGTGAATAATCACACTTCCTTAGATGTAAATGAAGCAATTGCACTTCGACAACTTCTAAACTGGAATTCATTGTTGCCTTTGTCCTTCAAAAAGAACTACACTCCTCTGATGCAATCTATAGGTAACCCCAGTATTATTCAAGAGGTGCCAGCTTTATTTGACCCCCGGGCATCTCCATTGATTGCACACAAGGAGATCCTTAAGAAGCTTCCAAAGACCTATATCTTAACCTGTGAACATGATGTCTTGAGGGATGACGGGACAATGTATGTGAAGCGCTTGGAGGAAGCAGGTGTTGACGTCACTCATGATCATTATGAAGATGGCTTCCACGGCTGCATGATCTTTGCAACCTGGCCAACTTATTTTTCTGCTGGTGCCAGGACAAGAGATGGCTATATCAAATGGCTTGTAGAGAACCTTTAATAGAACCTCAAACCAAATATACAAAGACTACTAATTCAACTCAGAAAATGTAAGATTCTTTTAAGATTTTCCTTTAAGTTTTGAAGGATCTTTCTCCTTCACAACTTAAAAGGAAGGAGCTTAAAATGTACTTTAGCAGAACTGGAATTTTTTGAATGCCTTTTAAGGTATGTTCACGTGTGCAGGATATGCTGCTTATATTGCATTTGGATTTGCAGGCACAAAATCTGCAACATATTAAAATATTGACATGCTGTGCAGATTTTAAAGGGGTTTTCAAAGACTTAAGATATTAATAACTTATACTTGAAAGAGGTCATCAATATCAGATTGGTGTGGTCTGGTGTGGACACTCATGACTCCTGTGAATCAGCATTTTGAAGAGACCACAGTGTTTAGACGAGTGCTGCGGCCTCTTTACATCTCACCAATCCTAGCACTATACATTGTTGTAGTGGCTATGCTTGGTATTGTAGGTCAGCCCCATTCACTAGAATGAGACTGAGCCGCACACAGACAATGCACTAAATGACATCACTAACCTCCAATTAAAGGCTGCTCTTCTGTCAACTGATCTGTGGATGTTCTGGGATCAGACCCTCACCAATCTATCCTAAGAAAAGGTCAATAGCATCAATCCTGGAAAACCACTTTGTCTGCTGCATGTCAATTTAAAGATGTTTCCAAGACTTGATATTGAAGGCCTGTCCTTAAGATAGATCGTGAATATTGCGCAATAACGTTTGTACAGGCAATTTTACACTATGAAAGAAAATCTGTTTTAATACTCATGAGATTTTTCATTGCATTTAACCAGGGGCATGCTCAACACCAGATTGACAGTGAAGTGAGGTCCTCCATACGATGGAATTAGAGCAGGCGGCCGAGACTGAAAGCAGAAGCTGAGGGATTATTTAGTGGTTGTGGCGGCTCAGGAGGCTGCAGACTGCCAGTGCTAGCAGCATCATGGTGTCTGCTGGGGTGAGCATTCACATCTCCATACTACAGCAGCCTCTTGTACACAAGGCCCTTCAGTGGCGTGAGGTAGAATGGGAGCCCTATCCCGATTAACTGATGGGACTGGGTCACCCCGGCCATGTGGCTATGAGTATCCTATATACTAAATAATCATAATGCACAATAGATAATGGCAGTCATAATAGCAGCAGCTTATGTGTAAACTAGCACATTCGTTGTAACTCGCACCAGTTTTGTATTCATTGATTAATTGTAACTTGCACCAGTTTTCTGGGATGAATCATAAGGGAACTCTGTCAGTTGCTAACTAATGTAGACTTCATTCTGGCGCAGGGACGGCCAACTGACTTATGCATATACCAATCTTAATAAATATGCCCCAATGTGTAGTTCAAGTGAATGGGAGCTGAGCTGCAATAGGATGTCTGCTTACAAAGGGCAGATCCCGAAACAGCTGGCTGGTGACCCCACAGTTCTGATGGCGACTACCTATCCAAAGAATAGGACCTTAACATCAAGTCTTGTCCTGCAGTGAAGGTCTCCAACATTAAAAGGTTAGATGTCACTCCTTGAAATGCATAGAGTAAAATCATGGCACAAATATTCAGTTGAAATGTGTGGATTTGCATCAGTTTTCCCCACAGATTTTGTGTTCTATCCAAAACCTGTCAATTGAAAATTACATTCCTTGTGAACTTCTTACTCTGTTACAAGCTTCTTCGTTGTTTTGATACTTACTCTTATGACCCTTGAAATATTATGTCAGCATTGGGTTTTGTTCACAATTTTGTGCGTTGACTCTGTATGTTGCCCATGTTAAGGCCTCCTTCACACATCCATGTTCAATGTACAGGTCAGTGAAAACCGCACAGATGACATGAGGATTGGTATTTGCATGCCATCCGTCCTTTTCACTAACCCATACATTGAATTGAATGGAACGAGCCACACATATCAGCAGGTATAGGAATAGCTCCATATTTAGCGGCTCTTCAATTTGGCTGTAGCCACAAAGACTACGGTTATGTGTATGGGCCCATAAAAATGCAGGTGTCCATATTTTGATCTGCAGTTAATGTGTAGGAGGCCATAGCAATCCCAGACCATAGAGGTGACAATATTTTACTGTGGAGTGTTCACACCTCTGCTGTTTTGCACAGCTAATAATATGACAGTCATTGCTCTTGTTTTACTTGTATCATATTACTTGCTCTGTGAAGCGAGGTTACAAGCACTCCAACGCTCCTTGCCAAACACTCCATGGAATAAAATGCAAGGAATTTTAGTTAATCACTCAATAGCTGGACCTTGCGTTCGGCTGTTTATATCCATTACAGGCTTTCACTGTAGATTTAATACCTGCTGTAATGCTTTTGTAGCAAAAATTTGCAGATACTTTGCACTAACCTCTACTGACCCTCTTTGTTTTAAAGTGAAAGGAAACGCCTATGTCACTGGCCCTTGTCCAGGAGCTTGTGTACAGTTTCCTTGTTTCATAGGTTTTACATGTGGATGTCCTGTGGGTTTTTGTTTTTTAGCTATATGCAAATATTGTTACCTCCAAAGGAAATCAATGCAATTATATGTTAGGTTTGGTAGTGATGATTTTAGTAGCAACACCTTTGTAGTATTTTAGGGTAGGTACATATGTGTGCTGTGTGTAGATTTATATAATCTGTTTGTGTTCTGCAGCTGTGTTACATTGAAATCAGATCCGGAGGGATCTGGTGAAAAGTGTTCTTTAGTAGCAGACATGCTTTATTTGGCTTTCTCCTCACTAAATGCGGCGTACAGAATTGCGTGTATGTTATTTCATTATTACTTGAAGTATGAACAATAGAAGTACACATTACTGCAGAATTTACTAGATAAAGCACAGTTGGTCCTTGACATGTAAAGCGTAGGTCCCATTTTGGATCTATTAGGGCTTATGGACGTCATATAGGAAAGAGTGGAGAGAACATGCTGCAGCTCTATCTCTAGCCTACTTGACCCATTGATGTTTTACATGGCCCATCCATTCATCTGATTTTTCTGGTGAGTAATCCTTCATTCCCCTGCAGTGGATCCTGATGACTGGCTTCTATGAAAGGGAGTCTATCCCCATCCCTAAGCATTTTCAACAGCCAGCACCTTGTTACAGAGCACATTACACTGATAAACGTCCATTTGTTATGTATATCACTTTGTAGATTTGGAGAAAACCACTTTGATTTCTTGGACAACTAAGGCAGTTGGTGTACTGGGGCGAGCCTTCAGGTCTGAGCATTGCTCTTGCAATGTGGAGTTTCAAGTCCCATTTCAAGGGTTAGAACAGGCAGGAGGTGGTAGCAGGGGCAAGAATAGTACTTGGGGGCTTAAGGACCTCCCCCAGTGCACCAACTGCCTCATTTTCATAAGACTTCAAAGGTTTTTTTCCCTCCAAATCTCGAGCGTTATCACTGTAATGTTCTCTATAACACAGTGGTGACAGTTGAGTATGTATAGGGAAGGTGACACTCCCTTAGAAGGGGAAGTCTGTAAAAAGACCGCACCATTAAATGGGTCATGTGGGGAGAGAAGTTGTCACGGTGCATTCCTGGGTCCCCCAGTGCCTCAATTATTAGATTTGCCAAGCTCAGGAGGAAAGGGGGGGGGGGTCCTCATTCCTCTGCCTCCCCTGCTGACACATCAACATTTGTCACCAGAACAGCCTTACTCTACCATATGTAGAAGCAACAAGAGTAGAGTGCAGGTACTGTACAAAACTAGAGCACTGGAAGAAGAGCCTGAACACTGACTTCTAGCACCCACTCTGCTCCACAAATCTAATAATAATTGGGGTGCTTCACTGTGTACTTTTCTCACCCACATAACCCTGTTATAGGGGTTGTTTATCAATTGATGATCTTAGGATAGGTTATCAATTGAAGATTGACACAAAACCATACATTCTACAGCAGCAATGCTTGGTATTGCAACTCGACCCCATTCACTTTAATGGAACCTAGCAGTGACCAGGCCCTGTGACCTATAAATGTTGGATGGTCTGTGGTGATCACGGAGAACTGCTTCTGCCTCAAACTGGATCTGTGGAGGTCGTGGTTGTCTGACCCCCTACTAATGTTCAATTGATGACTTTTCCTAAAGGAGAGGTCATCAGCGAATAAGCTAGAAACCTCTCAAGTAACGCACAGTGAAAAGTTCTGCAGTTTCTTAATACACCATATTGTATTTGCATTTCTCACAAGGTTCAGGATCTCGGCTAATTGTGAAAATCATTTTAGTTTGCATCCAGGCACGTACAGACCTAATGAAGACCTGTACAAACCTAGTAATACAGCTGAGACTTTGCTCTAGTTGTATGCTCTCTAGGCAGTCTTCCATGAGCTACACATGTGGGAGTCCAGTAATATATAGCAAACATGGGACAGGAGAGAGGTCTGCGACTGCTGCTGTGTTTAGCTAACCTGGGATGGGCCCAGACTGATACATTGTGAAAAGTCAATAGTCGTTGTGAAAATCTGTAGGCTTGTGAGCTCCCACTAGTGGTGGCTGTTGTAATTGCAAAGTGTATTAAACTGAGCAAGGGAAACTACATTTCTGGACTCCATGTTTCCACAGGCCCTCTAGGAGTGGCATTGGAGTATTAGATTCAAATGTTAGTGCTGTTTAACTGTTTGTTTGTACTGTTATGTATGGGGCTGCTTGGTAAATATTTCTGTAATATTCTTTATACTTTTTACTTGGGGAGCGTTCACACTACCGTCGGTTCTGCTAATGTCCGTGCAAAATCTTGTGTGGACATTAGCAGCAGACACTAGCTGTGTCCGTGACATTTTGCATTGATTTAAATGGACATCGGGTGTGTTCTTTTACTGTCCGTGGGTGTCCTTAACTGTCCGTTCCCAAAGATGTCCGACTTTCCAAGCGGACAGAAAAAACCTACATGTCGCGTTTTGCTGTCCGCTTGAAAAGTCGGACATCTTTGGGAACGGACAGTTAAGGACACCCATGGACAGTAAAAGAACACACCCGATGTCCATTTAAATCAATGCAAAATATCACGGACACAGCTAGTGTCCGCTGCTAATGTCCGTGCAAAATCTTGCACGGACATTAGCAGCGGACACTAGCTGTTGGCACCAGCGGTAGTGTGAACGCTCCCTTAATTTTAGTTGAAAACGGGCTGTAACATTCTCTCTAACTGCTCGCATTGCCAGGGAAATCCATATACTCAGAAGGGGGATTTATCAAGTCTGGTGAGTGGTAAGTCAGAGGATGCATTTCATTTATGATGAGACACACACCTCATAAATCGGACACATCCTCCTGTTCACCAATCCCAAACACACAGTAGTTAGAAAAAAAAAAGTGAAGCACCACTTGAACTTGGGGTATGTCCAAACAGTGGTGTATTGAAGTATCTTTTGCGTGATTTTTTTTTTTTTAAACAAATTAAGTGGTGTAAGTCCGGGGCCCCACGGGGCAGAAACGCCGCGGGAAAAATCGTGGTGTTTTAAAGTAATTGCAAAGTGGATGGGAAAACTGAACTTTCTGTTCAAAGCGCTGCGGGAAGAACCGCAATGCGTTCCTGCCACGATTTTTCCTGCAACGCTTTAGTGCTGCATATCGTCCTGTGGGGGCTTTAGCCTCGAAGCAGAACTCATAATTTGTAGAATTGGCGCAATAGTTTAGACTGTATGTATTTACTTTGAATTTGAAGTTATGCCACACAAATCTGTATTCAGTCCTAGTCCATGAAGATTTTGTATAGACTCTTCCACCCATTATATTGCAACTGGTGGGGGGAAAAAAAAAGCTTCCAGATTTTTCAGGGTTCTGCTGTAGTGTGTCGTGTTAGTACCACAAAGCTTTCTTAATGGAATAATAGGAATGTATTGTGTTTGTCTTTCTTCAATCCTGGCTTTGACTTAATCTTTCTTGTCTTTCATACACTTTATTGGACTAAAGACTGTGTGTTTAGTATTAGAGATGAGCGAGTACTATTCGAAACTCCCGTTTTGAATAGCACACACCCATAGGAGTGAATGGATGTAGCCAGCATACAGGGGGTTAGGTGGCCAGCCACCGGCAAAGTCTGTGTGCCAGCCGCTTCCTATTCAAAACGGCCATTTCAAATAGTACTCGCTCATCTCTATTTAGTGTCTGCTTTTATTGCACAAAAATGTTTAGAATGTTATTCTGCCTGGACTCTACTAGTCACCTACACTATATAATGGCAGGTATGAACAGCATACATACAAATACTACATGTCAATTTGGTATGAACTTGTAAAACCACTAAAACAAGTGATATCACTAGTTCAAAGTGAAGTGACATTGGTATTGGCTCACTCTGGAAAGTGCTGTTCTCCCTTCTGAATATGTAGGTGACATTATAAACCACTCCTAACCGTAGTCAAATGTGACTGTAGCCTCCTCTGTATAGTGTATATGGCAGTTTATTCTATATTAATCAATATATAAACAGAAATGTAACTAGATTGGTTAATGTTAACCTTATACTAGTCACAATACCAGATGTATTCTGAATTATTGCCTTGCTCTACTTTTCACCAGTTTATCAATGTTATATACATTTTATGAATATTTTCATATAGTAAAGACAAATTAAATGCTAAAATATTACAGAATCAAAGACTCGTTTGTCTTTTATTCACATGCTATTACATATATGTATATGTGGATCTGGCCCAGGTTCAGATGTGGAAAGAGGATGATGATGCCTTCTGGAGTGGGCAGTAAACCTTTTCCTTTGCAGTCTGATTTTGTGAAATCCACAATGGTAGGACCATGCTGGAATGGTGTGTGTGTGTGTGTGTGTGTGTGTGTGTGTGTGTGTGTGTATTTATTTTTAAAACTATATAAAACAGATACGTCTAAGTAGTAACCCAGCTTGTGTCAGAGACAAACACTCCAGAAGCTTAACCAAGAGAAAAAAAAAAAAAAACTCCCGAAGCTGTTCTGCCTCAAACATCCAGTGTCGCTCAGTTTATATCCACATGTGAGGTATTTCCATGCTCTGGAGAAATGGTATAGGAAATTTCTGGCTGCATTTTCTTTTTTACCCCCTTGTCATTGTGTAAATTTTACAGCTAAATGAACGCCCTTTTCTTTATTTGAAAAAAAAAAAAAGTCCCCTCCATATTGTTTTTAATTCCCATGAAACTCTTAAAGGGGCTGTATCATTTGGAAATGTCATTTTTAGATAAGCACATCCTTGCATAGGCTTTAGGAAGGCTATTTCACACCTGCCTTTAGTATGTAAATTTGCCTCAGTATATTTTTGAATATGTCAGTTTTTATTCATGTGCTAATGTGCACCGGAAGTGTCTGTGTGCACGGTTTGCTCTATGTATGTTTAGCAGAGGCTGCTGACTCGCCTCTACTGTACATATACATAGACATGCACATTCATGCCGTGTGAAGGGGCCCGGCGCTCAGCTCAGTCCGAGCCGTACACGCGAGAGCTTCCAATTCACTTCAATGGGAGCGCTCGTAGAGTAAAAAGCAGCCCATTCATTTCAATGGGGAGCGCTCATATGCCGGCTCCCATTGAAATGAATGGGATGTACTTTATACGCGCTGATTCTGACCGTGTTTTAACATTCAGAATCAGTTACCGTATCCATAGTGTGAATGCACCCTTAGAGTTTGCAGTTTAGGAAATGGAGTGATTTGGGGGGGGGGGGGGGGACACAAATATAGGAAACTTTTCTTGTAAAGCTGGAAAATCGTAAATGCCCTTGTAAGCCTTCTAACGGCCAAAATAAATTGACGGACAATGGGAAAAAAAATTGTGATATAAAGCGGAGATATGGTAGATAATATTTAATGTAACTGGATGGTATAACCATCTGATAAGCAGAGTATTTCACATTTTGAAAATTTGCAAATTTTTCCAATATTTATCTTTTATATTTTTCATGAATTAATTGAATATATTGATCAGAGGTTACCACTAACATAAAATAGAATGTGTCACAAAAAAAAAATCAACCTCAAAGTCACTGAGTTAAAGCATCTTAAAGATGCCATATAAAGTGACATTCTGGCGGTCATTTCAAAGTACATGTACACAGAATATGTTTCTATGGTTTTCATATGTGCATATACTTACAGTCAAAAACAATGTGGTTTTTTTTTTTTTTTTTTTTTTTTTTTTTTTTTGTGCCTGGTTGTAATATTATTCTCTGCCAGGAGATGGTGACAGTTCAATAGGCAGACAATTTGTACTTGTCTTTGTTTTGAGGAAATATTACAGGTCATATGTCTTGTTCTGTTTTTAGCTCCTGTTTTTTTTAGAAACTAGACTTTTTAGATATTAGCTGATTACAATGATAATGTAAATTTGTAGCAATGCAACTGTTTACAATTTATATTACATGATCTGGATTTATGTTTTACATGCAAAAAAATGAGTCATAGGGCAGCATGAGGACAATCATTGAATGCCTCAGTAAACCACTTTGTCCTTGTAAACTCTTATGTTGAGTAACTTTAAAAAAAAAAAAAAATTGCTTTCCTTAACATTACTGTTGAGGGAACTCATTGAAGTTCGGGAAATCAATGGGGACCCGAACTTAGTGACCCTAAAATGGGGATAGTAAGGTGTATAAGGCTGCAAAATGATGGCAATAACAGGGCAAGTGCACTGCAAAAAATGGGGTAGGGAAAGTACTTAAAAGAATAACCTATAAAATGAAGAAAATTACATTAAAAACAAAATAATAATTTTGAGACGAGTGGTAGAGGTTTAGGGCACGGTGGAAGAGGGAAAGACATCCAAAACTTTAACCACTTACTCAGGCACAGCCAAGTTCTGTGGGATCCATGCCTGGTCTGTATTAATGAATATAAGTATGACCACATTGACTGTGGATAGGTGGTTCGTCTTGCCAGTGATGATAACCCCTGGAGTATTGAACACGTGTTCTGAGAGGGCACTTGCTGCAGGCAGGCCAGCACCACCAAGGCATGGAGGGCGAGCTCTGGCCACTTGTCCAATCTATCAACCCAGAAATTGAACGGGAGGACCCATCGTTCAGTACCATGAGACGTGTCGACATATACTATGTGAGTCAGTGTCTGCACTAGGAAACAGTATGGGTTACACACCACATGCAGTTATTGTTACTGTGCTAGGAGACAGTATGGACACAGTCACTCTCTCTGTGCTAGGAGACGGTATGAGTACACACAGTTATTGTTACTGCCCTGAAAGGGTAACTATTATTTATAGGCTAACTTCCCCTCACAGTATCGGGCTCCTCTCCCTACCTAGCTACCACTGTTCCCAATAGTGTGCGCATGTGGGCGGCCGCTCACCTATTGCAGCTGCCCCGCTCAGCCAGAATTAATGCCCGCGCACTCAACTCAGATCTGCGTCTGGAGGACGCATATCTGAGTTGAATACAGACGTGACTAAAGCAAGGAGCTGTCACAGCTCAGCTCCTTGCTTTGCCGCTGCATTCCGGCTAGTCGCTGTGTAGACACGATGTGTTGACGTCACATCGCGCCCACAACTGTGTGCGAGAGAGAGAGGGGCGAGGAGAAGATGAGTTTAATGTGTACACTGAGATGGAATGTGAATCTGGGGGCAGACATGGAGGGGACACGAATCTGGGGGCAGAGATGGAGGGGGGACATGAAACTGGGGGCAGAGATGGAGGGGGGGGACATGAAACTGGGGGCAGATGAAGGGTGTATATGAAACTGGGGGAGAGATAGAGGGGGGGACATATAATTTATGGGTGACTGTAGGAGGATTATACTGTGTGGGAGCATGTGAAAAATGAATGAGAATGGGCGGAGTCAACAAAAGTAGGCGGAGCTAAATTTGCCGTAGTGCGCTGCGCGTGCCTAACATTTTGTCCCTCTTTCGGCTTTTCAAAAGTTGGGAGGTATGCACTCAGGAGGACAGGCAGCAACCGACGGTTGTTTAATATGGCACCCGCCATATTGCTGTCTGTCCTCCTGAGTGCCAGGTCGGCCCATCACTTTCCTCAGCACCAATCTGTGTGTGGGGGAGGGGTGATTAAGGAAGGCTCATTATGCTATCTATACACTAGATTAGCATTTTCTTGTTTACTACTGGTGGTACTGTTTGGCCATCAGGTCGCCCATCATTGACGGAGCCTTGCCCAGCTCACTAGCTGTTCCGCTCAGCAGCTTCCAGGGCTTAGAGGGAACATTGCTAGCTACACTGCCCTATCTCCAGCTTCAGCCTCTCCCTTTCAGCCTAACTAGCTGGTATAGCGACGGGACCTGTGACCCTGCCTCTTATACAGAGGGGTCACATGTCTCGCCTGTCCAATCACAGCCATTCCTATACTGAGCATGTCTGTGGGCTTAAAGTTGGTTGGTTGAGTGCTGTGCAGCCAATCAACCAGCTTTAGGAATAAGCCAAACCCAAACTTCAGCGCTGAAGCTCGGGTTCGGGTACCCGAACCCACAATGTTTGGCATGGACCTGAGCTGTATGGTTTGCGTTTGCTCATCTCTAGTTAATATAGAAGGCTGCTATGGGAATGACATATGGCGGTTGTGGTGCAAAGCTGCAATAATCAAAAGGGACCAAAACATAGGGATGCTTACAAAGAAACTCTACAAACTCCAGTAATGTGTGCATGGATTGACGCAGGAAACCAATATAATCTCCATTCTGGTTTATTTACAGTAAAGCAATGCATTTTCACAGCATACTAGTGACTGTCAAAGTTGTGATAATGTAACAATGTTTAAAGCATACCTGTCATTTCCACACTTCTCAGGATAAGTTGCTGTGTGTGTTCATAAGGAGTAACAATACTTTTGGCTATTACATGACTCTCCATTATTTAGCAGTTTTCTCATGTACAGACTGTATCTGTAGTTTGCATTTCTCCCTGAGCTGGTGGCTGAAGTCTAGCTGCCATACACTTCACAAAGTAAGTAAAGCAGAATCTGCACCATAAGACTGCTTTCACACTGAATAACACGCTGTAAAACAGAATCCCATTGACTGCCATCTTATTCGCGCTACACATTGAAATCAATAGGAGGCTTTTTAACCCATTGATTTCTATGTGTAGCGCGCGTAAGACAGCAGTCAATGGGATTCTGTTTTACAGCGCTCACTCTGACACGTGTTTACGTGTTAGAATGAGTGGCACGTTACTCCGTGTGAAAGCAGCCTAACAGTTTCTCTCTCATTTGGAAACTGTTCCAGAATTATGCAGGACTTACCATGTACTGAGGTGAATAGGGCACTTTGGTTGTGATCGAAAGCTCCTGTTTAGCTCCAGCATCAGATTAAGCCTTTATTACTTCTCTCTCTGCTTACTCCTCCTCTCTCCATATACAGTATTTCTATAGACCTGTGCAATCTGTTATGTGCCCTGCAGTTAATCTTGAGGGTTACAGCAGTTATTTCAAAGGGGATAGCAGATTTAAGTTTCATATAATCTGTACTATTTTATGCAGAGTTTATTGAAATGGCAGTGCCTATTTATCTCTTTAATTTGTCTATTATACTAGAAATATTAAAATGACGATAAGCATAGCCAGTGATTTCTGGTGTAGCAGTATAAAGATGTCGGTCATCAATCTAGCTACATTTATACTCCATCCAGTACAATATGATTGCAGGACTCAGAATCCACCAGTATGTTGAATGCCAGGGAAATTAGAAGAAAATTAAGTAGGGTGGGTTCACACCTGCACTCGGTCTCCACTTTACAGGTTTCTGTCTTTGGCCCAAGAAACTCGACAGGAGACGGAAACCCCGCAGTCAGTTTTCAAACCCATTCACTTGACAGCCCGTGAGCGTCTTGTGCCTCTCCATGGCGAAATCGGTTTTAAACCGGGCACAAAGTCCTGCATGTCCAACTTTGTGTCCGGTTAAAAAAAAAAAAAAAATTCGCAGTGGAGAGGCATAAGACACTCAAAGGGCAGTGACTTTGAAAACTGACTGCTGGGTTTCTGTCTCCTGTCCAGTTTCTCGGGCCGAAGACGGAAACCTGCAAAGTGGAGAGGGGGTGCAGGTGTGAACCCGCCCTCACAAGGACAGAGTATGTGGTAACTGACAGCAGCATTCTGTGAACACAGCCTTGTTCCCCCTGGTTCACTGCCGAAATTACATACTTGGAGCTGCTTTGCATTATCAGCAATTCCTTATTATCATATCATGATATCAACTGGCCCTTTTACAAGCAGGAACAAATCTTTTAGCGTAAGCCCGAGGTGGGGATTTTCCAGAAGCTGGTATGTACACATCATCAAACAGAATACACACAGTATATACGGAAAGAGCAGAGGATTGCAATGACTGTTAATTCATCTTGGTCATCCAGGCTGCCTTTATTTTTTTTATTTTATTTTTTTCCAGTTATCTGAGAGAATTTCATTTCTCCATTCTGCAGGACAAACACAATAGGGCAGAGATGGGCAATCTTCCAGCTGTTGTAAAACTACAACTCCCAGCATGCATACTCGCTCTGCTATTATTGGAACTCCCATGTAAGTGAATTGAGCATGTTGGGAGTTGTAGTTATACAGCAGCTGCAGTGCTGAAAGTTGCTGACTACTGCAATAGGGGTTTTAGCGGTTTTTAAACATCTGGTCTGAAGTTGTGTTCCGAGAGGTATTAGTCACAGCTAACACATTTGCCAATTTCACTAGAACCTAATTCCAGAGACAAAGGTTTCCTTTAGAAACTACACGAGCTAGATTAAAACCTTTACCTACTATGTCCCTATTCACATTCCTTTGAATCGTGGACAAGTCTTGTCAGTGTTCTCCACGCATAGCACACAGTCCCACTGACTTTTTATAGATATTCACAAACAACTATTGTTTGACAATAACTGCCCTATTTTGGTCTGTTTTTTGAACCTGCTTGGATGACTTTTTCCTCCGCCAGTTTCAGTTTTATAAAGATGAACGCCCAACAGACTCGGTGTGTTACCCCCTGTTTTAGAGTTCTGCCAACGGTCCCAAACAACGGAGAGTTGGCACTAGTGTAAATCTGTAAACCTGTCCATTAGAGCTTGTGAAATCAACAGATCACACAAAGTTGTGTCCCCAAAAAATCTGACAAAAATGTCCTATGCCTCATGGTTTTTATGGACCTCTAACCAACAAACTACTTTCTGCAACCTCCCACCTGTAGCTTCATCATATTTCTTTGAACCCTATACCAAGCTCTAACCATTCATGCCCAGGAGTCATGACGTCCGTGTATGACAGCCACCACAATTAGATTGACCATAGTTGAATTAGCATTTGGGACAGGGAAAAAGATTAGAAATTACCATACAAATTGGTGGTACGGTACATGGGAAACGCTCAGGTTCAGTGAGATTTATGGATGATTGAACAAACTCCCACTAAGACAAGGAATACATAGCCAGGATAATCTATATGAAATATATACATATTTCATCAACTATTTTGTTGATCATCTATCAACAAAATACTTTATTTTAATCAATGGGATCGATCCATGTGCTGTAGAACACAAACATGTTTTCTGGAAAAACACAGTTTATTTTTCCAGCTTTTTACTATATTAAAAAACACTGTGGCCAAGTGTTAACTATAGAAATCAGGCAATAGAGAATTATGAAATGAACTGCAAACTAGTCCAACTTGCAGAAAAGCTGCTTTCTTTTGTTCTTATTGCAGATTTAGTAGCAGGTTTTTTTTTTGTTTTTTTTTTTTTAGCCAAAGGCATGAGTGACTTGAAAAGAAATGGGAAATATAAAGGAAGCACTTATACTTTTTTTTATTCTGATAAATCCACTCCTGGTTTTGGCTCAAGAAACCGTAGCAAAATCTACAACAAAACAAAGCAGATTTTCCATAGTGTGGGGCCTAAGGCTAGAATCCCATCCACTTTACAGTGACAGTAAAACGCCACAGTTTTTACTGCACCGTTTATGCCACATTGGGCCCAGGCCTTAAGAGGAATATTCCCATCTCCAGGATCATATTCAAACTTGTAGGAATGTGTAATATTTTATTTATTTATTTTTAATTAAAACCCATATATGTACCAATATCACTTTTTCTGATTTTATTTTAGGACAATAGATTTTCTTATTCTGTACATGATTATGAGGGCTGCCATCTTGCCTAAGCTTCTCCTCTGCTTTCTTAGCATTTAGTAATTTTTATAACATAAAGTTGGCCATAGCCAGGAATAGACAGGAGCCGCCTCACTGAAGTCTAGAAGAGTGTTTTATAGGCATATTTTTTGCATGGAGGGGAGTAAATAAGCTTTGACATCATCTATTGTCAGTAGTAGTTGTTATCTTCTATTGTAAGGCTCCGTTCCTACGGAGTAACGCGCTGCGCATTCAGACACGTATACACGTGTCAGAGTGTGAGCGCTCAAAACATATCCCATTCAATTCAATGTGTGCCGGTTTATGGGCGCTACACATTGAAATCAATGGGAGGCTTTTTAATCCATTGATTTCCCGTAAGCTGGCACACATTGAAGTGAATGGGATCTGTTTTGAGCACTCACACTCTGACACGTGTATATGTGTCTGAATGCGCGGCGCGTTACTCCGTGGGAACGGAGCATAATACTGTTTGTGATATAAATGATGTGACTGCTGCAAAGAAAACCCCTACAGAATTTGTAAGTGTCAGGCTAACTTCACAACCAGAAACCGCCAAAAATTGGTAGAGAAAAAAGTTGTGAACAGAGGACTTTTCTCTACGATGGTTTCAGTATAAAAACAGAAACCCAACAGCCACCCAGTGGACCCTATTAAAGGCTTTGGCAGGGGTAGACAACCTTCAGCGCTCCAGCTGTTGTGGGGCTAAACACCCCAGCATGCTTACTCGATCAGCTTTTCTTGGAACAACTCGTAGAAATGAATGGAGAATGATGGGTGTTGTAGTTTCACAAGGTTACCAATCCCTGGTATATGAGGTACCCAGGTAAAAGCTGTTTTAGCGGTCTAGTTTTCTGTCGTTTGGGTCCACTTAAGAGCACAGCACAGGTGTGAACCTAGCCTTTGTGGTCAGGGTGAAAAATGTAGGATATAGTACTTAAAAAAAAAAATGATTATGACTAGAGATAAGCGAGTAGTATTCGATTGAATACCTTCTCTGCATAGTTATTAGTGGAATCGGTCGAACGCAGTAAAAATTTGATGCCCCTCCCACCTTCCCTGGCGCTTTTTTACACCATTAACTATGCAGGGGAGGTATTCGATCGAATACTACTGGTTCATCTCTAATTATGACATTGAAAATTAAAAAAAAAAAAAAACATATTAAAGATGTTTTATAAATATGTTTAACATAAAAATGTGGTTGAAATAATAGGTTATATAGGGTGACTCATTCCCTTTCAAGGAAGTCTGTTACATCCTCCAAGCATATTCAATTGTTACCACCACATTAAGAGTACATTGCAATGCTAAACAGCATATCTTCGTTATATATAACTCTTTTGTATGACAACTTTGAAATCTTATGGAAATGAAGAGATCGGTGCAATAGAGACAGGCCTTCAGCTCCTCCATGCCTGTTCCTGATGGTCAAAACCTTCAAATGAACCCACTATTCAGAACAGCCTATAATTCACAGTACATAGCGATACAATAAAAAACGGCAATCCAGCATCTCCTTGGTTAAAACATTTTTTTTGTTCCTTTTATTAGTTGCAAAAAATCATTGTAAATAAAAAATGATAGTCACAGACACAGGATGGTATAGTACAAATGCGGTAGATCCAGCGCAATTCTTCAACCAAGGAGACGCTGTATTGTAACACTATGTATTAAACATGTTCCTGACCGGTGGAACTACAAGTCCGTGCGTTTAGTCCTTCAACTTGGGAGACAAATAGAGATGAGCGAACAGTGTTCTATCGAACACATGTTCGATCGGATATCAGGGTGTTCGCCATGTTCGAATCGAATCGAACACCACGTGGTAAAGTGCGCCAAAATTCGATTCCCCTCCCACCTTCCCTGGCGCCTTTTTTGCACCAATAACAGCGCAGGGGAGGTGGGACAGGAACTACGACACCGGGGGCATTGAAAAAAATTGGAAAAAGTCATTGGCTGCCGAAATCAGGTGACCTCCATTTTAGACGAATAGTGGATTTCAAATCCGGGTCATATGAGAATGTGAACTTTGTGACTATGAGACAGGGATAGCTGTACAGGCAGGGATAGCTAGGGATAACCTTTATTTAGGGGGGAATGTTATTAAAAATAACTTTTTGGGGCTCTATCGGGTGTGTAATTGTGATTTTTGTGAGATAAACTTTTTCCCATAGGGATGCATTGGCCAGAGCTGATTGGCCGAATTCCGTACTCTGGCCAATCAGTGCTGGCCAATGCATTCTATTAGCTTGATGAAGCAGAGTGTGCACAAGGGTTCAAGCGCACCCTCGGCTCTGATGTAGCAGAGCCGAGGCTGCACAAGGGTTCAAGCGCACCCTCGGCTCTGATGTAGGAGAGCCGAGGGTGCACTTGAACCCTTGTGCACCCTCAGCTCTGCTACATCAGAGCCGAGGGTGCGCTTGAACCCTTGTGCACACTCTGCTTCATCAAGCTAATAGAATGCATTGGCCAGCGCTGATTGGCCAATGTATTCTATTAGCCTGATGAAGTAGAGCTGAATGTGTGTGCTAAGCACACACATTCAGCTCTACTTCATCGGGCTAATAGAATGCATTGGCCAGCGCTGATTGGCCAGAGTACGGAACTCGACCAATCAGCGCTGGCTCTGCTGAAGGAGGCGGAGTCTAAGATCGCTCCACACCAGTCTCCATTCAGGTCCGACCTTAGACTCCGCCTCCTCCGGCAGAGCCAGCGCTGATTGGCCGAAGGCTGGCCAATGCATTCCTATGCGAATGCAGACTTAGCAGTGCTGAGTCAGTTTTGCTCAACTACACATCTGATGCACACTCGGCACTGCTACATCAGATGTAGCAATCTGATGTAGCAGAGCCGAGGGTGCACTAGAACCCCTGTGCAAACTCAGTTCACGCTAATAGAATGCATTGGCCAGCGCTGATTGGCCAATGCATTCTATTAGCCCGATGAAGTAGAGCTGAATGTGTGTGCTAAGCACACACATTCAGCACTGCTTCATCACGCCAATACAATGCATTAGCCAGTGCTGATTGGCCAGAGTACGGAATTCGGCCAATCAGCGCTGGCTCTGCTGGAGGAGGCGGAGTCTAAGGTCGGACCTGAATGGAGACTGGTGTGGAGCGATCTTAGACTCCGCCTCCTCCAGCAGAGCCAGCGCTGATTGGTCGAGTTCCGTACTCTGGCCAATCAGCGCTGGCCAATGCATTCTATTAGCCCGATGAAGTAGAGCTGAATGTGTGTGCTTAGCACACACATTCAGCTCTACTTCATCAGGCTAATAGAATACATTGGCCAATCAGCGCTGGCCAATGCATTCTATTAGCTTGATGAAGCAGAGTGTGCACAAGGGTTCAAGCGCACCCTCGGCTCTGATGTAGCAGAGCTGAGGGTGCACAAGGGTTCAAGTGCACCCTCGGCTCTCCTACATCAGAGCCGAGGGTGCGCTTGAACCCTTGTGCAGCCTCAGCTCTGCTACATCAGAGCCGAGGGTGCGCTTGAACCCTTGTGCACACTCTGCTTCATCAAGCTAATAGAATGCATTGGCCAGCGCTGATTGGCCAATGTATTCTATTAGCCTGATGAAGTAGAGCTGAATGTGTGTGCTAAGCACACACATTCAGCTCTACTTCATCGGGCTAATAGAATGCATTGGCCAGCGCTGATTGGCCAGAGTACGGAACTCGACCAATCAGCGCTGGCTCTGCTGGAGGAGGCGGAGTCTAAGATCGCTCCACACCAGTCTCCATTCAGGTCCGACCTTAGACTCCGCCTCCTCCAGCAGAGCCAGCGCTGATTGGCCGAATTCCGTACTCTGGCCAATCAGCACTGGCTAATGCATTGTATTGGCGTGATGAAGCAGTGCTGAATGTGTGTGCTTAGCACACACATTCAGCTCTACTTCATCGGGCTAATAGAATGCATTGGCCAATCAGCGCTGGCCAATGCATTCTATTAGCGTGAACTGAGTTTGCACAGGGGTTCTAGTGCACCCTCGGCTCTGCTACATCAGATTGCTACATCTGATGTAGCAGTGCCGAGTGTGCATCAGATGTGTAGTTGAGCAAAACTGACTCAGCACTGCTAAGTCTGCATTCGCATAGGAATGCATTGGCCAGCCTTCGGCCAATCAGCGCTGGCTCTGCCGGAGGAGGCGGAGTCTAAGGTCGGACCTGAATGGAGACTGGTGTGGAGCTATCTTAGACTCCGCCTCCTCCAGCAGAGCCAGCGCTGATTGGTCGAGTTCCGTACTCTGGCCAATCAGCACTGGCCAATGCATTTCTATGGGGAAAAGTTAGCTTGCGAAAATCGCAAACTGACAGGGATTTCCATGAAATAAAGTGACTTTTATGCCCCCAGACATGCTTCCCCTGCTGTCCCAGTGTCATTCCAGGGTGTTGGTATCATTTCCTGGGGTGTCATAGTGGACTTGGTGACCCTCCAGACACGAATTTGGGTTTCCCCCTTAACAAGTTTATGTTCCCCATAGACTATAATGGGGTTCGAAACCCATTCGAACACTCGAACAGTGAGCGGCTGTTCGAATCGAATTTCGAACCTCGAACATTTTAGTGTTCGCTCATCTCTAGAGACAAACTGTCGGGTCAGTGACTCATTTATCCTTCATTGAAGTTTGCATCGTTAATACTGCATCATATTGGTTTATGAACTTTTGCTTGGGTGGCTGTGATTCCTCCTTTTTTCCCCGTTCCTTTCATATTGGATATAATTCACAGTGACCTGCTTGCCACTACACAACCATGTAAGTAACTTCCTTATGGCCTCCACTTCAACTTGTAGACTATAAACTATTGTGGGCAAGGTCCTCTTTCCCACTTTTGGCTAAGGCCCCAAATAGACAGCAAAAAAAGCTCTGCAGGAAAAATAGTTTCTTCTGCAGCGCTTTTCACAGAAAGTCTGTAGAGGTTTCCTCTGTGGACTTTCTACTTTCATTATACCAATAGGGAAGCTGCCAGTGTTTCTGTAGGTATAACTGAAATGCTGTGATGATTTTGGAAATCACTTATTTTTCCACAAGTTGTGGATGGGATTTGTGGGAACCCGGCCTTTGTTGGATTGCATCTTTATATACCCATACAAGACACTATTTATGGTTTGAGACACATTTTGGACTTAAAAGACTCCCTTTAAGGCTAGCTTCACATCTGCGCCTGCTCTATGTTCGGGGTTTCCGTTCCCGAATCCACATATAGTCTATGCGGTCCGCGGGTAACTACTTTTTAAGTGAATTAACCAAACAGAAATCCAAATGCTAGTGTAAGAGAACTCTCACATTGCATTTTAAAGTTTTCCAAGATTTTATCTCACCTTTAGCAAATGTGTGTAGCACTTTCCTGGCACATGCAGAAAACATACAGGGAGAACCTAATGTGAAAGTAACCTACTACAGTACTAAGGATTATAGATGAGCGAGTAGTATTCGATCAAATACTACAGTATTTGAAATATTTGTACTCTATCGAATACTACTAGCTATTTGCAGAAAATATTCGATTCAGAACCAGCGTTGATTGGCTGAATGCTATACAGTGTATAACATTCGGCAAATCAACGCTGGTTCTGCAGGCGGCTCGTCCTTGCTAGTCAGGAGAGCTGGCAGCTTGCTGTTACGAGGGAGCTGACCTTTTCTCATAGGAATGAATTGACCAGCGTTGATTGGCCAGTGTACAGCATTCGGCCAATCAACGCTGGTTCTGCCGGAGACTCGTCTGTGAGGAGGTGGAGTCTAAGATCGGACCACAGCAGTCTCCATTGTGGTCTGATTTTAGACTCCGCCTCCTCACAGACGAGCCTCCGGCAGAACCAGCGTTGATTGGCCAGTGTACAGAATTTGGCCAATCAACGCTGGTCAATGCATTCCTATGAGAAAAAGTATAGCTCCCTCATAACAGCAAGCTGCCAGCTCTCCTGAATAGCAAGGACGAGCCTGCTGCAGAACCAGCGTTGATTTGCCACAAGCTCGTCTGTGCTAGTCAGGAGAGCTGGCAGCTTGCGGTTACGAGGGAGCTTACTTTTTATCAAGCGCTGTGCAGTTAAAGCGCACGGACCCCATAGACTATAATGGGGTCAGTGCACTTTAACTGCACAGCGCTCCTCCTAAACACTCTCCTCCTGCTATTCGTGGACTTGGTGACTCTCCTTTAGTCGAATAGTGGTTTCCCCTGAAACAAGCATTTTTTCCCTTAGACTATAATGGGATTTGATATTCGATCAAGTAGTCGAATATTGAGGCTCTACTCGAAACGAATATCGAATCTCGAATATTTCACTGTTCGCTCATCTCTACTAAGGATCTCCACCTGTAAAAGGATATGAATTATAAAACTTGTGATCTTTGTGCAATCTAAGATACACAAGAAAACATGGAACATTTACATATAGCTACAGTCTCTGACAGTACTAGAGCTGTATCTATTATAATATAAAGCATTGAATGAAGTATTAAGTGGCAGTATCTAGTGGTGAACAATTTATATTTCATCATTTCCAGATAGACCAGATTGAGAAATTTGACCCTACAGCAAAGGTGTGTGCCTGAAATCTAATAACAATTCTTAAACCTCTTAAGCTATGTTTGCAGATGCATACTTTTCTACTTTTAGAGGAACATTAGATTAGTCAGCAGGTACAGGAATACAATTGTAGCTTATAAAAACTAGAGATATGTGAGGTGCCGGGACAGTCGCTCGAGAAAGATTGAGTAAGAAGACATTTGAGTCAATGTCACTTCAGGAGACAGCGGAAAGGAGGAAGTGCTTTTCTCTGATAAAACAAACATGCTACACATTTTATTTTATTTACTTGTGCTGTTGATTTCTACAAAGTTTGTTGAAAGGTTTGTGACCATTTGAGGACACCAATTCAATATAATACTGCAACATACAAGCAAATTGCTTGACAGACTTATCACTGCCACTGGATGGCTGCACGTATAGATCGCTAGCATATCACTCTGTGATAGCACATAACCATGTTTCCAACTGGCCAAGATTCAGCAAGGCAGTCCAAGATTTTGAGTGCTGTCCTGAGCAGTGGGTAAGTCTCGTCTGCGACTATATTTACATCCTTTGGGTGCAGATAGAGTTGAGTGCAATCACTGCTTCACCGTTTATTCCTTATCACTACTGCCAGTGTCTTGGATATCTGCATCATAGTCTCCATAATCGTCTGAAACTGGTGTCCGCCGATTTCAATTTAAAACAACAGCTACCTCCATATGTGTCCTCCATCTTAGAGTCCACCTGTCCTCAGTTCTGGTCCCCCAAACAATATGTATATGCTATACAGTATATAATTACTTTTTGTATGCCACAAAAGTGGCTCACTCATTTTTTCCGCTGGAAGCAAACAATCATCTGATGAACAAGCAAAGTCTACAATGCAGCGGATATATTTTTATCATCAGACATCAAACTATGCAATCAAACTTTGTGTCTGTGCAAAAAAAATAACAGTTTCCAGGTGGAGAGGCCACATACAGACAGTGGAGGTCACCTTTAAAGACCCATTTAAATGAATGGGTTTTAAAGCTGACCGCTAGCAAGCCGTCCCCTTTCCAGTTTTCCTGGGGTTTATGACAGAAACCCCAAAGCAGACAGAGGGATAGTGTGAACCCAGCCTTATAGCACCTAGTACCATAACTGAACAAAAATGTAATTAAACAAGCCTGGGGTTGCCAGAGCTCATGCCAAGAAATGGTACTTTTACAAATTTACTGGAGCCAAAGAGCCTACTTGCTCAGACAAGGTGTTGACATTTTAAGCAGATGACTGAGCTCCATCCTGCAGAATGCTCCATGTACTTTACAATGTCACAGAGTGTGCACTCCACTACGGAGAGTGGGAAGGTTAGACAGTGAGATGTCTGAAAAGGTAGGTGCAGATGGTGATATATACTACAGCCAGAGCCGTGTATGACCAACCCCTCCTAGGAACTTGCTTGCTCTGCCTGCCTGTGGGACATTGCAACATTGACAAAGGATTTCCAGTAAGTTGCTGCAGGACAAGGTAAAGTTGCCCTTAAATTTAACCAGTAAACAAAAAGATATTGAAACTGGGCCAACAGCACAAATGTTAGTTTTTATTTAGCCATATGTCAAAATGGCAATAGTGAGAAATGTATTCTTTATATAAAAGTGATAGTCCTATAAAATAATATACCTATCTGACCAGTTCATATCGTTATCAGCTTTACCAGAAAATGGAGACATTTCACAGGCGGAAAAGAGGCAACTGTAAAATGAACTATCTGCAGACTATAGGACTAGCCCTTAGATTTATGCTGCTGACTGTTATCAATCCAGACAGAAAATGAAGTCTGTCTGCAGCATAACAATCCACTTTTCTATGATCAGACTATGTTTATTTTATGCTATTTTACCCCTTCCCACCGCAGCAAATTTTTTTATTTTTATACTCTGCCTGCTAAAAGCTGTAACTTTTTTATTATGTTCCCCTTCACAAAGCTGTATAAGGGTTTAATTTTTTTAGACAAATTGTACTTTGTCATGGTGGCATTTAATATTCCATATGATGTGCTGGGAAGCTGGGAAAAAAAAAATCAGAATTGGCTTGGATTAGAGAAAAACTGTGCAACATTTCACAGGCTTCATTTTTACAGCATACACTATGCAGCCAAAATGACATGTCACCTATATTCTTTGGGTCAGCACGATTCACTTCAATTCACTGCAGTACTGCAGCCAGGCCACTACACAGTGAATAGAGTTTTTTGCTTCAGCCTCCATCCACTATGCTAAGAACAGCTAACTAATGGGGGAAGCAGATGCCGCACCCCACTAATCACAGATTATTCACCAATTTCCAGAAACATCACTACTCTTATCTATAGGAAATATCTCAGATATTGCTGCTTGGTCCAGGTCACTAGAATGACAATAAACTACAATATCAGACACAGCCCATGTACAAAAGTGGCAATAATTCTGAAAGGAAGAAGTCATGTGGAAGAAGTCTGTAAGTATATAGTTATGGGAGACTGATCTGTGATCTCCTTCATTATAACTGTGTGACAGGCATTGTCTGCTCATCAGTAGTTTATACCTTTGCCTGTGGTACAGTGTATCGTACAGGAATACAGGATATGTATAAAATGAGTGTTATAAGTCATAATTTTATTATTTAGTACTTCTGCTGAGGGGCCCTTAAACATAACACATCATTACTCACCTCACCCCGAACTTCCATTTCCAGCAGTTCAATTCTGTCACGGCAGTCATATGCTGTTTGTGAAGAGGTCACTGTTGAGGCTGACTGGCTGCAGTGGTGGACTAGCTGTATACAGGTGTATACTACCTGTATACAGAAGAACAGAGCTGTCAGTACTGGAAACATAGACCTGAGGAGAGGTAAATAAGGAATTGCAGCAGTATGAAATAATAAAATGAGTTAGACAACCCCTTTGATTCCTGTATATTTTGTCTGGTCAGAGGGTGAGTTGTATGACCTTACTAAAGAGAAGTATTCATGTAGAAAGGAATAACTACATAAGGTAATACTGGAGGAATAAGTACATAATGAATGGGGAAAAAAATCACCAGAGAGAAAACATATGATAATTGTCAAAAGTTTAAAGATCCCTTTAAATGTTTGTTTGTATTAGCTGTTTATGTATAAGTGAGAAAAAAAGGAGTCATTGAAATCCTTAAAGGGGTTGGCCACATTCAGTCTAACATTGAGAGATAAATGTTATTATTTGTATAATAAAAAGTTGTACAATTTCCCAGTATATTTTCTGTATCAATTCCTCACGGTTTTCTAGATCTCTGCTTGTTCTCATTCATTCTGTTACTTCTAGTGGCTAAAAGTCTGACCATGGTCATGTGATATAAAGTCCATGGTCATGTGATGAGGACACAGGTGCACAGCTCGTTACCAGGCAGCTGTCTGATTACTGTGCTGTGGCTACTGTGCACCTGTGTGCTCATCACATGACCATGGACTGTCCATCACATGACCATGGACTGTCCATCACATGACCATGGTCAGACTTTTAGCCACTAGAAGTAACAGAATGAATGACAGTAAGCTGAGATCTAGAAAACTGTGAAGAATTGATAAAGTATATTGCAAACTTTTTATTATACAAACCATAACATTTGTCTCTCAATATTGGTCTTAATCTGGCCAATCCCTTTAATTCACTTGGATATACACTACACTTGAATATGATGACAGAATCATCAGAAGATTACAGGTTATAATGACTTACTCAACATGCACATGTTCAATTCAACTTCCTTCATCTGCTTCCTTGAGTAATCCATTAGTGGTTAGGTATCATAGAGAGACACTCAGCGCAATGTTATTTCAAATTAGGTTTCTAGGTCAACATCATTAAAAAATTCCTTCCCAAAATTATATGCAATGTCTCCTAAATTGGTAATGACAGAAGAAAATGTTTCCCTTTCAGTTTGTAGGACAACTCCCTATGGCTAATGTTAGAATCTGCACGGCCTATCTTTGTATAGTAAAGCTTGTGTTACTGTGTTTTCTTGGCATCAGTTGTAGAGAATATGATTCAAGTGGGCATGGTTTATGCGTAAAAACTGATACTACAGTGACACATCTCATTATGGCTTCTTTCTCATCACCAGGTAAGCTCTCAGCAATTGTCTTAAAGTAATAAAAAAAAATGCCACTCATTGGCATCTGTCCCCCCATACACGTCCATTAAAAAAACAACAAAAAAAAACAAACAAACATATACTACACAGTATTTTTCTTAACTGTATCCAGCTTCATGGGTTCAAGCAGCCTAATGTGCAACTCCATGAGATAGAGACTAGAGATGAGCGAACACTAAAATGTTCGAGGTTCGAAATTCGATTCGAACAGCCGCTCAATGTTCGTGTGTTCGAACGGGTTTCGAACCCCATTATAGTCTATGGGGAACAGATACTCGTTAAGGGGGAAACCCAAATCCGTGTCTGGAGGGTCACCAAGTCCACTATGACACCCCAGGAAATGATGCCAACACCTCTGGAATGACACTGGGACAGCAGGGGAAGCATGTCTGGGGGCATCTAACACACCAAAGACCCTCTATTACCCCAACATCACAGCCTAACAACTACACACTTTACACACTCAATACCACCTCTCTGACAGTAGGAAAACACCTTGAAACATGTGTATTTGGCACTTGCAGTGAGGAGAGCTTGTCACCAGCAGTGAATTTGGCCCTTGTAGTAAGTTGAGGTTGGCACCAACATTTGTTTTGAAAATCAGGGTGGATTGAGCCTCTAACCAGCAGAGTTTGGGCAAATTCATGGTGGAGGGAGCCTCTAAACACCCCAGTTTGGGCAAATTCATGGTGGAGGGAGCCTCTAAAAACCCCAGTTTGGACCAATTCATGGTGGAGGGAGCCTCTAACCAGCCCAGTTTGGGCAAATTCATGGTGGAGGGAGCCTCTAACCAGCCCAGTTTGGACCAATTAATGGTGGAGGGAGCCTCTAACCAGCCCAGTTTGGACCAATTAATGGTGGAGGGAGCCTCTAACCAGCCCAGTTTGGACCAATTAATGGTGGAGGGAGCCTCTAACCAGCCCAGTTTGGACCAATTAATGGTGGAGGGAGCCTCTAACCACCCCAGTTTGGACCAATTCATGGTGGAGGGAGCCTCTAAACAGCCAAGTTTGGACCAATTCATGGTGGAGGGAGCCTCTAAAAACCCCAGTTTGGACCAATTCATGGTGGAGGGAGCCTCTAACCAGCCCAGTTTGGGCAAATTCATGGTGGAGGGAGCCTCTAAACAGCCCAGTTTGGACCAATTCATGGTGGAGGGAGCCTCTAACCAGCCCAGTTTGGACCAATTAATGGTGGAGGGAGCCTCTAACCAGCCCAGTTTGGACCAATTAATGGTGGAGGGAGCCTCTAACCAGCCCAGTTTGGACCAATTAATGGTGGAGGGAGCCTCTAACCACCCCAGTTTGGACCAATTCATGGTGGAGGGAGCCTCTAAACAGCCAAGTTTGGACCAATTCATGGTGGAGGGAGCGTCTAAAAACCCCAGTTTGGACCAATTCATGGTGGAGAGAGCCTCTAACCAGCCCAGTTTGGGCAAATTCATGGTGGAGGGAGCCTCTAAACAGCCCAGTTTGGGCAAATTCATGGTGGAGGGAGCCTCTAACCAGCCCAGTTTGGACCAATTAATGGTGGAGGGAGCCGCTAAACAGCCCAGTTTGGGCAAATTCATGGTGGAGGGAGCCTCTAAACAGCCCAGTTTGGACCAATTCATGGTGGAGGGAGCCTCTAAAAAACCCAGTTTGGACCAATTCATGGTGGAGGGAGCCTCTAAACAGCCCAGTTTGGGCAAATTCATGGTGGAGGGAGCCTCTAAACAGCCCAGTTTGGGCAAATTCATGGTGGAGGGAGCCTCTAACCAGCCCAGTTTGGACCAATTAATGGTGGAGGGAGCCTCTAAACAGCCAAGTTTTGGGAAATTCATGGTGGAGGGAGCCTCTAACCAGCCCAGTTTGGACCAATTCATGGTGGAGGGAGCCTCTAAACAGCCCAGTTTGGGCAAATTCATGGTGGAGGGAGCCTCTAAAAAACCCAGTTTGGACCAATTCATGGTGGAGGGAGCCTCTAACCAGCCCAGTTTGGACCAATTAATGGTGGAGGGAGCCTCTAAACAGCCAAGTTTGGACCAATTCATGGTGGAGGGAGCGTCTAAAAACCCCAGTTTGGACCAATTCATGGTGGAGGGAGCCTCTAACCAGCCCAGTTTGGGCAAATTCATGATGGAGGGAGCCTCTAAACAGCCCAGTTTGGGCAAATTCATGGTGGAGGGAGCCTCTAACCAGCCCAGTTTGGACCAATTAATGGTGGAGGGAGCCGCTAAACAGCCCAGTTTGGACCAATTCATGGTGAAGGGAGCCTCTAAAAACCCCAGTTTGGACCAATTCATGGTGGAGGGAGCCTCTAAAAAACCCAGTTTGGACCAATTCATGGTGGAGGGAGCCTCTAACCAGCCCAGTTTGGACCAATTAATGGTGGAGGGAGCCTCTAAACAGCCAAGTTTGTACCAATTCATGGTGGAGGGAGCCTCTAAAAACCCCAGTTTGGACCAATTCATGGTGGAGGGAGCCTCTAACCAGCCCAGTTTGGACCAATTAATGGTGGAGGGAGCCTCTAACCAGCCCAGTTTGGACCAATTAATGGTGGAGGGAGCCTCTAACCACCCCAGTTTGGACCAATTCATGGTGGAGGGAGCCTCTAAACAGCCAAGTTTGGACCAATTCATGGTGGAGGGAGCCTCTAAAAACCCCAGTTTGGACCAATTCATGGTGGAGGGAGCCTCTAACCAGCCCAGTTTGGGCAAATTCATGGTGGAGGGAGCCTCTAAACAGCCCAGTTTGGGCAAATTCATGGTGGAGGGAGCCTCTAACCAGCCCAGTTTGGACCAATTAATGGTGGAGGGAGCCGCTAAACAGCCCAGTTTGGGCAAATTCATGGTGGAGGGAGCCTCTAAACAGCCCAGTTTGGACCAATTCATGGTGGAGGGAGCCTCTAAAAAACCCAGTTTGGACCAATTCATGGTGGAGGGAGCCTCTAAACAGCCCAGTTTGGGCAAATTCATGGTGGAGGGAGCCTCTAACCAGCCCAGTTTGGACCAATTAATGGTGGAGGGAGCCTCTAAACAGCCAAGTTTTGGGAAATTCATGGTGGAGGGAGCCTCTAACCAGCCCAGTTTGGACCAATTAATGGTGGAGGGAGCCTCTAAACAGCCCAGTTTGGACCAATTCATGGTGGAGGGAGCCTCTAAACAGCCCAGTTTGGGCAAATTCATGGTGGAGGGAGCCTCTAAAAAACCCAGTTTGGACCAATTCATGGTGGAGGGAGCCTCTAACCAGCCCAGTTTGGGCAAATTCATGGTGGAGGGAGCCTCTAAACAGCCCAGTTTGGGCAAATTCATGGTGGAGGGAGCCTCTAACCAGCCCAGTTTGGACCAATTAATGGTGGAGGGAGCCGCTAAACAGCCCAGTTTGGGCAAATTCATGGTGGAGGGAGCCTCTAAACAGCCCAGTTTGGACCAATTCATGGTGGAGGGAGCCTCTAAAAAACCCAGTTTGGACCAATTCATGGTGGAGGGAGCCTCTAAACAGCCCAGTTTGGGCAAATTCATGGTGGAGGGAGCCTCTAACCAGCAGAGTTGTGGGAAAGCAGGGTGGAGGGAGCCTCTAACCAGCAGAGTTGGGGGAAATCATGTTGGAGGGAGCCTAGTATTAGCAGAATTGTGCAACGCTTATGGTGGATGAGTATGAGGATGCGGAGGAATTGGAGAGGTTGAGTACAGACATGGAGTTTCATGTTGGGGTGCTTTACACAGGTGGGCACAAAAATGAAGGCTCTATCCAGTGGTGGTTCATTTTTATCAAAGTGAGCCGGTCGGCACTCTCAGCTGACAGACGGGTGCGCTTGTCAGTGATGATGCCACCGGCTGCACTGAACACCCTCTCAGATAGGACGCTGGCGGCAGGACAGGACAGCACCTCCAAGGCATATAGGGCAAGTTCAAGCCACAGGTCCAACTTCGACACCCAATACGTGTAGGGCGCAGAGGGGTCGGAGAGGACAGGGCTGTGGTCGGAAAGGTATTCCCGCAACATGCGCCTATACTTCTCACGCCTGGTGACACTAGGACCCTCCGTGGCGGCACTTTGGCAAGGGGGTGCCATCAAGGTGTCCCAGACCTTAGACAGTGTGCCCCTCGTTTGTGTGGACCGGTGAGAACTTGGTTGCCTACTGGAGGAACTGCCCTCCCTGCCGCCAACGTCACATGCTGGAAACATCTCCATCATATTCTGCACCAATTGCCTGTGGCAAGCATTGATGCGATTGGCCCTCCCCTCTACCGGAATAAAAGACGAGATGTTGTTTTTATACCGGGGGTCAAGGATAGCAAAGATCCAGTACTGGTTGTCCTCCATGATTTTGACAATACGCTTGTCGGTTGTAAAGCACCCCAACATGAACTCAGCCATGTCTGCCACAGTGTTAGTTGGCATGACTCCTCTGGCCCCACCGGAAAGTTCAATCTCCATTTCCTCCTCATCCTCCATGTCTACCCATCCGCGCTGCAACAATGGGACGATTCGAAGTTGCCCGGAAGCCTCCTGTATCACCATCACATCATCGGACAACTCTTCTTCCTCCTCCTCCTCCTCCTCCTCCTCCTCCATTAAACGCAGTGAAGCGGACAGATGTGTGGACCTACTCTCCAGCTGTGACGGATCGGATGCTATCCCTAACTCCTCTGTGTGATCTGAGTTATCCCTGATGTCAATCAGGGATTCTCTCAGAACACACAAGAGCGGGATTGTAAGGCTCACCATCGCATCCTCAGAGCTCACCCTCCTTGTGGACTCCTCAAAGACCCGTAGGATGTCACAAAGGTCTCTCATCCATGGCCACTCATGGATGTGAAACTGAGGCAGCTGACTTTGTGGCACCCTAGGGTTTTGTAGCTGGTATTCCATCAAAGGTCTCTGCTGCTCAACCACTCTATTCAACATCTGAAACGTTGAGTTCCAGCGTGTGGGGACGTCGCACAAAAGCCGGTGTTGTGGCACATGCAGGCGTTGCTGGAGAGATTTTAAGCTAGCAGCGGCTACTGTCGACTTGCGAAAGTGGGCGCACATGCGCCGCACTTTCACCAGTAGCTCTGGAACATTGGGGTAGCTCTTTAGGAAACGTTGCACCACTAGGTTGAAGACGTGGGCCAGGCATGGAACATGTTGGAGTCCGGCAAGCTCCAGAGCTGCTACCAGGTTCCGGCCGTTATCACAAACGACCATGCCTGGGCCCAGGTGCAGCGGCTCAAACCATATTGCCGTCTCATCGAGGAGGGCATCCCTCACCTCGGAGGCAGTGTGCTGTCTGTCCCCCAAGCTGATCAGCTTCAGCACAGCCTGCTGACGTCTACCAACGCCAGTGCTGCAACGTTTCCAACTCGTAGCTGGGGTCAATCTAACAGCGGAGGAGGAGGCGGTGGCGGAGGAGGAGGCGGTGGCGGAGGAGGAGGCGGTAGAGGAGGAGGAGGAGGGGGGGTGTTCTTCTCGTGTCCCTGCCAGGAATGTTAGGCGGGGAGACAAGGTACACCGGGCCAGTTTGGGAAGCAGTCCCAGCCTCAACTACATTCACCCAGTGTGCCGTCAGTGAAATGTAGCGTCCCTGTCCGCATGCACTTGTCCACGCGTCGGTGGTCAAGTGGACCTTTGTGCAAAGCGCGGAACTAAGGGCCCGCCTGATGTTGAGTGACACGTGCTGGTGCAAGGCGGGGACGGCACACCGGGAGAAGTAGTGACGGCTAGGGACGGCATAGCGAGGTGCCGCAGTTGCCATCAGGTCCAGGAAGGCGGGAGTTTCAACAAGCCGGAACGCCAACATCTCCTGGGCCAGCAGTTTAGCGATGTTGGCGTTCAAGGCTTGCGCGTGTGGGTGGTTAGCAGTGTATTTCTGCCGCCGCTCCAATGTCTGAGAGATGGTGGGTTGTTGTAAAGAAACGCCTGATGGTGCCTTTGATGGTGCAGGAGAAGGAGATAAGACAGGACCAGGGGAGGATGAGGTAGAAGTCAACAAAGTGGCGGAGGCAGATGAAGTGGTGTCCTGGCTCGTCCTCTGGAGTGCATCGCCAGCACAGTCAGCAGTGGCAGTGGCAGAGGCAGAGGCAGTGGCAGAGGCAGTGGCAGTGGCGTGAACGGCAGGCGGCCTTTGTCCTGCCGTTGCTGCCTGCCACTGATTCCAGTGCTTGGATTCCAAATGACGGCGCATTGAAGTGGTGGACAGGTTGCTCTTCTCAGAGCCCCTAATCAATTTCGAGAGGCAAATTGTGCAGACAACACTATATCTGTCCTCGGCGCATTCCTTGAAAAAACTCCACACCTTCGAGAAACGTGCCCTCGAGGTGGGAGTTTTTCGGGACTGGGTACGAACTGGAACATCTTGGGAGATTCCGGGTGTGGCCTGGCTTCGCCTAAGCTGCTGACCTCTGCCTCTGCCTCTAGCTACCCTTTTTGGTGCTGCACCTGCCTCAACATCCACACTACTTTCCCCGCTTGACATCCCCCCTGTCCAGGTCGGGTCAGTGTCCTCACTTCCTCTTCCAACTCCTGTCTCATCTCCTCCTCCCGCACAATGCGCCGGTCAACTGGATGCCCTGACGGCAACTGCGTCACATCATCGTCGATGAGGGTGGGTTGCTGGTCATCCACCACCAAATCGAACGGAGATGGAGGAGACTCTAGTGTTTGAGCATCTGGACACAGATGCTCCTCTGTTAGGTTCGTGGAATCGTGACGTGGAGAGGCAGGTTGAGGGACAATGAAAGGAGCGGAGAACAGCTCTGGGGAGCAGGGACAGTTTGGGTTATTGTTCCGTAAAGCTTCGGAATTTTGGGAGGAAGGAAGACAAGACTGTTGGGTAATAGGAGGAGAGGAGGCAGAGTCTGACTGGCTGCTGGACAATGTGCTGTAAGCGTTCTCTGACAGCCATTGCAAGACCTGTTCCTGGTTCTCGGGCCTACTAAGGTTTGTACCCTGCAGTTTAGTTAATGTGGCAAGCAACCCTGGCACTGTGGAGTGGCGCAATGCTTGCTGCCCCACAGGAGTAGGCACGGGACGCCCTGTGGCTTCACTGCTACCTTGCTCCCCAGAACCATTCCCCCGACCTCGCCCACGGCCTCGTCCACGTCCCTTTCCGGGAGCCTTGCGCATTTTGAATTCCTAGTTAGAAATTGGCACTGTATACCAGTAGTAAAAATTGTGGGTGCACGTAACCCCAATATATTCTTTGAATTCCCAGTCAGACACTGGCACTATATGGCAGTAGCAAGAAATGAGGGTATTTGTATTCCCAATATATTCTTTGAATTCCCAGTCAGACAATGGCACTGTATACCAGTAGTAAAAATTGTGGGTGCACGTAACCCCAATATATTCTTTGAATTACCAGTCAGAAACTGGCACTATATGGCAGTAGCAAGAAATGAGGGTATTTATAACCCCAATATATTCTTTGAATTCCCAGTCAGACAATGGCACTGTATACCAGTAGTAAAAATTGTGGGTGCACGTAACCCCAATATATTCTTTGAATTCCCAGTCAGTCACTGGCACTATATGGCAGTAGCAAGAAATGAGGGTATTTGTATTCCCAATATATTCTTTGAATTCCCAGTCAGACAATGGCACTGTATACCAGTAGTAAAAATTGTGGGTGCACGTAACCCCAATATATTCTTTGAATTACCAGTCAGACACTGGCACTATATGGCAGTAGCAAGAAATGAGGGTATTTGTATTCCCAATATATTCTTTGAATTCCCAGTCAGACAATGGCACTGTATACCAGTAGTAAAAATTGTGGGTGCACGTAACCCCAATATATTCTTTGAATTCCCAGTCAGACACTGGCACTATATGGCAGTAGCAAGAAATGAGGGTATTTGTATTCCCAATATATTCTTTGAATTCCCAGTCAGACAATGGCACTGTATACCAGTAGTAAAAATTGTGGGTGCACGTAACCCCAATATATTCTTTGAATTACCAGTCAGAAACTGGCACTATATGGCAGTAGCAAGAAATGAGGGTATTTGTATTCCCAATATATTCTTTGAATTCCCAGTCAGACACTGGCACTATATGGCAGTAGCAAGAAATGAGGGTATTTGTATTCCCAATATATTCTTTGAATTCCCAGTCAGACAATGGCACTGTATACCAGTAGTAAAAATTGTGGGTGCACGTAACCCCAATATATTCTTTGAATTACCAGTCAGAAACTGGCACTATGTGGCAGTAGCAAGAAATGAGGGTATTTATAACCCCAATATATTCTTTGAATTCCCAGTCAGACAATGGCACTGTATACCAGTAGTAAAAATTGTGGGTGCACGTAACCCCAATATATTCTTTGAATTACCAGTCAGAAACTGGCACTATATGGCAGTAGCAAGAAATGAGGGTATTTGTATTCCCAATATATTCTTTGAATTCCCAGTCAGACAATGGCACTGTATACCAGTAGTAAAAATTGTGGGTGCACGTAACCACAATATATTCTTTGAATTACCAGTCAGAAACTGGCACTATATGGCAGTAGCAAGAAATGAGGGTATTTATAACCCCAATATATTCTTTGAATTCCCAGTCAGACAATGGCACTGTATACCAGTAGTAAAAATTGTGGGTGCACGTAACCCCAATATATTCTTTGAATTACCAGTCAGAAACTGGCACTATATGGCAGTAGCAAGAAATGAGGGTATTTGTATTCCCAATATATTCTTTGAATTCCCAGTCAGACACTGGCACTATATGGCAGTAGCAAGAAATGAGGGTATTTGTATTCCCAATATATTCTTTGAATTCCCAGTCAGACAATGGCACTGTATACCAGTAGTAAAAATTGTGGGTGCACGTAACCCCAATATATTCTTTGAATTACCAGTCAGAAACTGGCACTATATGGCAGTAGCAAGAAATGAGGGTATTTATAACCCCAATATATTCTTTGAATTCCCAGTCAGACAATGGCACTGTATACCAGTAGTAAAAATTGTGGGTGCACGTAACCCCAATATATTCTTTGAATTCCCAGTCAGACACTGGCACTATATGGCAGTAGCAAGAAATGAGGGTATTTGTATTCCCAATATATTCTTTGAATTCCCAGTCAGACAATGGCACTGTATACCAGTAGTAAAAATTGTGGGTGCACGTAACCCCAATATATTCTTTGAATTCCCAGTCAGACACTGGCACTATATGGCAGTAGCAAGAAATGAGGGTATTTGTATTCCCAATATATTCTTTGAATTCCCAGTCAGACAATGGCACTGTATACCAGTAGTAAAAATTGTGGGTGCACGTAACCCCAATATATTCTTTGAATTACCAGTCAGACACTGGCACTATATGGCAGTAGCAAGAAATGAGGGTATTTGTATTCCCAATATATTCTTTGAATTCCCAGTCAGACAATGGCACTGTATACCAGTAGTAAAAATTGTGGGTGCACGTAACCCCAATATATTCTTTGAATTCCCAGTCAGACACTGGCACTATATGGCAGTAGCAAGAAATGAGGGTATTTGTATTCCCAATATATTCTTTGAATTCCCAGTCAGACAATGGCACTGTATACCAGTAGTAAAAATTGTGGGTGCACGTAACCCCAATATATTCTTTGAATTCCCAGTCAGACACTGGCACTATATGGCAGTAGCAAGAAATGAGGGTATTTGTATTCCCAATATATTCTTTGAATTCCCAGTCAGACAATGGCACTGTATACCAGTAGTAAAAATTGTGGGTGCACGTAACCCCAATATATTCTTTGAATTCCCAGTCAGACACTGGCACTATATGGCAGTAGCAAGAAATGAGGGTATTTGTATTCCCAATATATTCTTTCAATTCCCAGTCAGACAATGGCACTGTATACCAGTAGTAAAAATTGTGGGTGCACGTAACCACAATATATTCTTTGAATTACCAGTCAGAAACTGGCACTATATGGCAGTAGCAAGAAATGAGGGTATTTATAACCCCAATATATTCTTTGAATTCCCAGTCAGACAATGGCACTGTATACCAGTAGTAAAAATTGTGGGTGCACGTAACCCCAATATATTCTTTGAATTACCAGTCAGAAACTGGCACTATATGGCAGTAGCAAGAAATGAGGGTATTTGTATTCCCAATATATTCTTTGAATTCCCAGTCAGACACTGGCACTATATGGCAGTAGCAAGAAATGAGGGTATTTGTATTCCCAATATATTCTTTGAATTCCCAGTCAGACAATGGCACTGTATACCAGTAGTAAAAATTGTGGGTGCACGTAACCCCAATATATTCTTTGAATTACCAGTCAGAAACTGGCACTATATGGCAGTAGCAAGAAATGAGGGTATTTATAACCCCAATATATTCTTTGAATTCCCAGTCAGACAATGGCACTGTATACCAGTAGTAAAAATTGTGGGTGCACGTAACCCCAATATATTCTTTGAATTCCCAGTCAGACACTGGCACTATATGGCAGTAGCAAGAAATGAGGGTATTTGTATTCCCAATATATTCTTTGAATTCCCAGTCAGACAATGGCACTGTATACCAGTAGTAAAAATTGTGGGTGCACGTAACCCCAATATATTCTTTGAATTCCCAGTCAGACACTGGCACTATATGGCAGTAGCAAGAAATGAGGGTATTTGTATTCCCAATATATTCTTTGAATTCCCAGTCAGACAATGGCACTGTATACCAGTAGTAAAAATTGTGGGTGCACGTAACCCCAATATATTCTTTGAATTCCCAGTCAGACACTGGCACTATATGGCAGTAGCAAGAAATGAGGGTATTTGTATTCCAAATATATTCTTTGAATTCCCAGTCAGACAATGGCACTGTATACCAGTAGTAAAAATTGTGGGTGCACGTAACCCCAATATATTCTTTGAATTCCCAGTCAGACACTGGCACTATATGGCAGTAGCAAGAAATGAGGGTATTTGTATTCCCAATATATTCTTTGAATTCCCAGTCAGACAATGGCACTGTATACCAGTAGTAAAAATTGTGGGTGTATATAGCCCCAATTCTATTGCTAGGGGACTTGCAGGGTATTTCTGGGGTGAAGGTGGGGGGGCACACCGTTGGAACGGGTATCGGGGTATATATCGGGTATACGGGAATACACTGACAGTGTATTCCATTCAGGATCCTGGGAAAGCTGGGTTGCGGCGATTGAGCCCGTCAGTGCCACGTTACACTGACAAGCTTCTCCCTGGAATTTAGCTCTTATAAGAGCTGTTGGTTGTCTTCTCCTTCCTATCCTAGCCTGTCCCTGCCTACCCAGAATCTAAGCCCTAGCTAGCTGGACGGAAACCTCCGTCCTCGGTGAATTGCAAGCTCAGAATGACGCGAACCTGGGCGGCGCTGTTCTTTTAAATTAGAGGTCACATGTTTTCGGCAGCCAATGGGTTTTGCCTACTTTTCTCAACGTCACCGGTGTCGTAGTTCCTGTCCCACCTACCCTGCGCTGTTATTGGAGCAAAAAAGGCGCCAGGGAAGGTGGGAGGGGAATCGAGTAATGGCGCACTTTACCACGCGGTGTTCGATTCGATTCGAACATGCCGAACAGCCTAATATCCGATCGAACATGAGTTCGATAGAACACTGTTCGCTCATCTCTAATAGAGACTCTTTTGAATAGGGGACTATGGATTAGTATACTGTAATACAGTAAGGTGAATGAAAAAAATGTGATATGAATGAAACTTCTTTTTTTTTTTTTTTTTTTTTTTTTTTTAACTAACCATTTCAGGACCAAGGTCTCCTGAAACCTAAACGCCCAGAGCCAAATTTCACCTTCTGGAATGACATGTTCTAAAGGTTAATGATTTTTTGCTTTATAAGTTAAATCATTCTAGGTTTTATTTATTTTATGCGGCACTAGTGCGCATCAACATGAAACCATATTTTTAGAGATGAGCGAAGAGTAAAATGTTCGAGGTTCGATATTCGTTTCGAGTAGCCCCTCAATATTTGACTACTCGAATCGAATATCGAACCCTATTATAGTCTATGGGAGGAAAATGCTCGTTTCAGGGGTAGGCAACATTCGATCAAATTATACTTACCAAGTCCACGAGTGAGGGTCGGGCTGGATCCTCCGAGCAGTCTTCTCCTTGCAGCGTCCCCGCGGCGTCTTCTGGCTCTGAATTCACTCTGCCAGGCATCGGGCCTGGGCAGAGCCGACTGCACATGCCCGCACTACAAGCAGACATGCGCAGTCGGCTCTGCCCAGGCCCGATACCTGGCAGAGTGAATTCAGAGCCGGAAGACGCCGCGGGGAAGCTGCACGGAGAAGACTTCTAAAGGTAGGAGAAGAACTAGCGTTTATTGGCCGACTGTATATCATTCGGCCAATCAATGCTGGTTCTGCATCGAACTTTTACATTCGAACAGCGAGTGGTACTCAATCGAGTACGAGTATTTCGAATACCGTGGTATTCGATCGAATACCTACTAGATCGAGTACTACTCGCTCATCTCTAACTATTTTTAATTGGTTTTAGTTTTAGATAGAAAAAAAATAGCATCTAGTTCTTTAGACTGAAGCCCCGTTGCAAAAATGCATATTTTTACAGTACCTGCAAAGTGAATGAGAATCTAGCTAATCCCATTCAGATAGCAGAAAAAAAAATCTCCAGCAGAAAAGTTGTGTTTTCCAAGAACACCTATATTTTTGAACTTCTCAGCATGTCAACTATACCTGCAGGAATGCGGAAACATTTTCCATAAAGGTATCATAAGGGCAGAAAGTCCGCAGAGAAAAACCCAGTGAAAACACAATAAAAAAAAATGAATGCTGCAGTTTTTGTTTTTTTTTGCTATTTTTCGCTACATGTGGGCTTAACTTTAAGGACGCGGCGGGGTAGTTTGTAAATGAATGCACAGTGACTTTTTTTTTCATATTTTCCTCCCGTCTTACAAAAGTCATAACTTTTTTATTTTTCTGTTGACATAGCTATGTGACAGCTTATTCTTTGCATGATGAATTAGTACCATCTTGGGGGTACATGTGAAAAAGCCCACAATTCTATTATCATTTTTTGCATGTTGTTTTTACAGTTTTACAGAACTCATTTGCATACCGAAGAAAACACCGATTTCTACCAAACAGCAGTGTGGAGAAGACATCTAAAAGTAGGAGAAGAATAGCCTTTCTTAAGGCTATTCCTATGTGTTAGTCAGAAAAAAGGGTATCCAATGATAGGATCCCTTCAAAACTGCTGCTGTAGATTGCAGTGAGTTAGCTGTTGATGAGTTCATGCAGCTAGAGTGCTACAATAACAGTATGTGCCCTCAACCTTATGGTGTCTAGCAGTCCCATAAATTATAGTAAACTAATGGGTATGGGGTATTACACTGTGATCAGGATAAAGGGATTTCCCGGGCTAAATAAATGACGACATATCAATTATTATCAGGGGTCTAATGCCTGGGCTCCTGGCCAATGCTGCAGCCTCTTCAGTACTAAAAAGTCTAAGGGTAAGTTCACACAGAGTTTTTTGGTCAGGGTTTTGAGGCCGTATCCGCTTCAAAACCCTGACCAAAAAGACGGCTCCCATTGAAATCACTGGGAGCCGCTCAGGTCTTTTTTTCCGGGAGCCGTTTCTTCCAGCTCCCGGAAAAAAGAAGCGAGGTGCTCATTCTTCAGGCCGAGTTGCCTCACGATTCGGCCTGAAGACACACCCTCCTCCGGACTAAACCCATTCATTGGGCCTAATCCAGAGCAGAGTGCGCAGCTGGATGCCGGTGCAGTGCACCGGCTTTCAGTCGCAGCTACCCGGTTTTTGAATCGGAACCTGTGGTGGCCTCTGCCTCAAGTTCCGATTCAAAAAACCCTGTGTGAACTTACCATAAAAAGCAGAGACTGCGCTCATGGAGGGCAACTACTGCTTCAAACAACTGATCCATACGGGTCCCAGGTATCAAACCTACAAATGATAACCTATTGTAAGAATAGTTCATTAATTTAAAAGTCATGGAATGAAACCATGAACAATATTGCATGTAACAATCAGTGGCGTAACTAGGAATGGCGGGGCCCCATAGCGAACTTTTGACATGCCCCCCCCCAACCGACACCGACAACCTCGACCGACCCCCTCCTCCGCACTCTATTATGTCCCTTAGTAAGCCCTGCACACAGTATTATGTCCCTTAGTGGCCCCTGCACACAGTATTATAGCCCATAGTGTCCCCTGCACATACTAGTATGCCCCACAGTGGCCCCTACACACAGTATTATCCCCCATAGTGGCCCCTGCACACAGTATTATACCCCATAGTGGCCCCTGCACACAGTATTATCCCCCATAGTGGCCCCTGCACACAGTATTATAGCCCATAGTGGACACCCATAAACAATTATTATACTCTGGGGTCTTTTCAGACCCCAGAGTATAATAATTGGAGACCTGGGGGAATAAAAACATAAAAAATTACTGTTACTTACCTGTCCCCCGGCTCCTACGCTGTCTTGTCCGCTGTCGGCCCTCTTCTATGACGTCGGACGTCACATGACCCGGGAAGCAGGCCGGGTTCATGTGACGTCAGACAAGTAGGACGGAGGCCTGGCAGGATCGTGGAGAGGTAAGTAACAGGTTTTTTTTTACGTTCTCCTGGTCTGCCGATCATTATACTCGGTGGTCTGCAAAGACCCCCGAGTATAATGATAGTCTTTGTGGGGCCCGCGGTGTCACTTACCGATCCCAGCCTATTACCGACTACCAATCAGCAAGTGAATAGGGCCCGTAACGGCCTATTAATAAAAAAAAACGCAGCGATAGCGGCTGTCACCGGGCCCCCTAATGGCCTGGGCCCTGTGGCAGCCGCCTCCGCTGCCTCTACAGTAGTTACGCCACTGGCTACAATGCTAGGAAGTAATATGCCATGTTCTAATAAACCCGTGGTTCAGCTGCTTTATAAGAATAGGGTTTTAGTCACAGTATAGCATCTGGCTGTTGCAATAACACAGCAGCGAATAAGTATCATCTGCTATAATGTTAAAGAATCACCATACTGTTGCTGCATTACATGTACACATGCACCAGTGTATCAGTTTTGTTTGGAGTGTTTCTTTAAGTTTAGACAACTAATGTCTGTGTTTACATGCCGTGCTGAGTGTGCAGGAAATGTTTGCAACACATTGTTTTTCCACATGCTTCCCCGGGAAATACTGACTCCTCTGAACTTCATCTATTAATTTTTTCATTGCTTGCCTAAAGAGATTTGTGACGGTTTTTTTGTTATGATTTCTATGGGTCAATTCATGCAAATCAACAAATGTAAAAGTGTGTGCAACATTATAGGTTCAAGACCAGTCTAGCAAGTTTCTAATTTCGATCTTAGCGTGGCATAGGTAAACTTACTTCTCATGTTTTTCTATGTTACTCTGCTGTTGACTTCCTTGTCTTCTGCGTGCTACAAAAATAATTCACTTATAAGAAAAAATATGTAAACATTTTGCAATCTTTATTTCTGAGGCACTACAGGCTTCAGAGCTGTAATCTATCAACATTACTTGATAGATCAATGTTTGAACACAGATTGCTTATGCAATTTTCATTCTCCAAAGTGTAGCTTGTATTGTATGACTATTGTACAGTAACTTGACCTAATGTATTATGCTAAGTTCACACCAGCGCTTTGGTCTCCATCATTCAGTTCTGCAGGGGGACACGAACCATAAAGAGCCAGACCGCTAAACAATGGTTACACATGGATACTGGTGCTACTGGTTTATGCTATGTAAATTGCTCTGCAGATGAACCTACACTCACCACTTTATTAGGTACACCTGTCCAACTGCTCGTTAACACTTAATTTCTAATCAGCCAATCACATGGCGGCAACTCAGTGCATTTAGGCATGTAGACATGGTCAAGACAATCTCCTGCAGTTCAAACCGAGCATCAGTATGGGGAAGAAAGCTGATTTGAGTGCCTTTGAACGTGGCATGGTTGTTGGTGCCAGAAGGGCTGGTCTGAGTATTTCAGAAACTGCTGATCTACTGGGATTTTCACGCACAACCATCTCTAGGGTTTACAGAGAATGGTCCGAAAAAGAAAAAACATCCAGTGAGCGGCAGTTCTGTGGGCGGAAATGCGTTGTTGATGCCAGAGGTCAGAGGAGAATGGCCAGACTGGTTCGAGCTGATAGAAAGGCAACAGTGACTCAAATAGCCACCCGTTACAACCAAGGTAGCCAGAAGAGCATCTCTGAACGCACAGTACGTCAAACTTTGAGGCAGATGGGCTACAGCAGCAGAAGACCACACCGGGTGCCACTCCTTTCAGCTAAGAACAGGAAACTGAGGCTACAATTTGCACAAGCTCATCGAAATTGGACAATTGAAGATTGGAAAAACGTTGCCTGGTCTGATGAGTCTCGATTTCTGCTGCGACATTCGGATGGTAGGGTCAGAATTTGGCGTCAACAACATGAAAGCATGGATCCATCCTGCCTTGTATCAACGGTTCAGGCTGGTGGTGGTGGTGTCATGGTGTGGGGAATATTTTCTTGGCACTCTTTGGGCCCCTTGGTACCAATTGAGCATCGTTGCAACGCCAAAGCCTACCTGAGTATTGTTGCTGACCATGTCCATCCCTTTATGACCACAATGTACCCAACATCTGATGGCTACTTTCAGCAGGATAATGCGCCATGTCATAAAGCTGGAATCATCTCAGACTGGTTTCTTGAACATGACAATGAGTTCACTGTACTCCAATGGCCTCCACAGTCACCAGATCTCAATCCAATAGAGCATCTTTGGGATGTGGTAGAATGGGAGATTCGCATCATGGATGTGCAGCCGACAAATCTGCGGCAACTGTGTGATGCCATCATGTCATTAAGGACCAAAATCTCTGAGGAAAGCTTCCAGCACCTTGTTGAATCTATGCCACGAAGAATTGAGGCAGTTCTCAAGGCAAAAGGGGGTCCAACTCGTTACTAGCATGGTGTACCTAATAAAGTGGCCGGTGAGTGTATATTGCCATCTGACCTGTGTTTCATCAGGTCTCCAATGATAATTGTGCAAGATCTGTTTCAGGAATTTAGCAAACATGAGCTGTAGCCAAATGTTTCTGAATTGCCTCTTTGCACCTCTTAAGGCTGATAAATACCTATTGCAATAAGGAAGTTTTTTAATCACTACATCTGATAAAATGTACTGTAGCTGCAGCAAAGATCAATGCAAGTTAGAGTCAAAGGTGTGTGACTACAGTAGAGGCATATCTAGCAAAGACTGGACCCCATAGCAAACTTTTGACTTGGGCCCCCTCCACACACAATATAGCGCCCCCTTTCCTGGCCCCTAAACGGTAAAAATGTTCCTTATGCTGGACCCCACACAGTCGGACGCTCCATTTACACACAGTATAATGTCCCATGGTAGCCCAACCACTATCATGGTCGTCCAGGGCCTCATCTATTTAAAACAGGCCGCGGGCCCCATACCACTCCAGGCCCAGTCACATCCCCTGCGATCACGATCGTTACGCCACTGGTTACATTCTAACGCTGTACAGCTTCAGCTGCAAGAAATGAGATGCACGGGGTCACCTGAAGGGCTGAAGGGGAAGCAGAGACGGCCGGAGTATGTGCAGGGATTTGCAAGTAAATAAGGGCCATCACTTGCTGGGGCCTATTTAAAAACAATAAAAGCAGCAGGGGCCCATCAGGCCCATAAACTCGTGGGCGCCATAGCTTTCGCTATGGCTGTTATGGAGGTAGGTCTGCCGTTGTTTGTAACTTAACAGACTACTCACTATATATCTGAATGAAATTTGGTCATAGTCCTCACCTTTCTTATTCCAGTAGCAACTAACTTTCATTTCTGACTATTGGCTTCTAGAGTCTTACCTACTATCAAAGTTTCATTTTCCTGTAAAGGCTACAACCAAACACTGGCAGCAGAGCCCTGGAAATCTGACAGAATTCATTCCCACTTGTTACATATTTACATTGTAAATGAAACCGAAAAAATAAATGGTATAATAGTGAAAGGGATAGTCTATCACAAGATATTGAGGTAACAAATCAGGTCCACTCTATTAGCTACACATGGCTGATATCTCAGTCTGTGGATAGGCGCAGTGTAGTATTTCATTCTGAATGAGCATACTGACCCCATAAATCTTCACATAACCATCATGCAGGGCAAACATTGCTGTGTAAGTCATTCTTTATTAAAATTAAACTGGTAAACCAGACTCCATACACACTGTGTCAGGGCAACGGGAGAGTCTGTGGTAGCCCCCTCACTACTACTGTCTATCAGCCATTGGTAATCCTCAGGTCAGTCTCATACGGAACTGATGTACAATCTGCATGTCCCATACCATAAGCTTGTAGTATAATTGCCATGGGGCATAATTAACCAGTGCATGTGTCTTATACTGTAACTTTTCCTTACATCAAATTTAGAAACCTAATAGCAAATGTTGAGATGGTTGAATTTAAAATCCCTTTAACCTCCCATCCTCTATTGCCTTCCTTCACTATTTTTCCAAAAACCCCAAGTGTCTTATCAATAAAATCCCCATTCATCCTGGTAGCACCAGGCTTGCAGGAAGTGCCATTTTCTTTGGGGGGTCCTAACAAGCTTTTCCTGCTCGTTTCTCTAACCCCTCACTCACATCTGCATTGGTTTTACGTCTGAGGGAATCCGCATGGGGACCCCCCGAACGGAATGCCAAATGCAATTGCAAGCACTGGGCGGTAAAAGCACACAGACCCCATAGACTATAATGGGTCCATGTGCTTGCCGTGCGCTGCCCGCACGAATCATGTGGATAGGAAAGTAGATTGTGAACTACTTTCCTGTCCGCATGTTCTGTGCGGACATCTGTCGGAAAGCACACGGACCCCATTATAGTCTATGGGGATCCATGTGCTTTTAATGCACAGTGCCTGCAATTGCGTTTGGTATTCCGTTCGTGGGGGTCCCCATGCGGACTTCCCCGGACGGAATACAAACACAGATGTGAACCAACCCTTACTTGTTGCTAGGACTCATTGTGGTCTCTTGTAGGTGGACCCCTGCATTTTTAGGAGATATGTAAACAGTACCATTGCATGTGAATAGTTTATCAAGAGTTTGACTGCTATTGTTAGATTGCTATTTGACTACTAGAATACTCTTGGATCATTACTGTCTAAATACTTGTCAGACATAGGAGTATCTATGTAGACAATAAAATAAAATTGCTTTTCACAGCTTCATTCCCTAAAAAAGAACAAAATAAGATTTATTGGGAACTCATGCTACAAGTATACAGATTCCCAAGTGATAAACACAAAGACTCGTGTATACTATAAAACAATTTCTTTTATGAAACTTTGTCACAAGTCCTCAAGTTATTGCTGGGTCCGCCGTGCTGAATTTGCATTGAAGCTGGATTTGGAGATACAATGGCAGTAATAAGAGGCATTTTGTTATTATTGCATTGCACCTAATACTGTACGAGCTAATAAATATATTCCTAATGGTTTTATTTATTAAAAATGTAACGTCTTAAATGCATATGCTCTGTCCATGCTTCTGTTGGTTTTGAATAAAGATTGAATACATTTTTACATGATGTTAATGGATATTGGATCTTTTCTGCCTTTCTGCAGTGCAAGTATACTTGATAAAGGTGATAGCAAAGAATGTATCTTTACTGCAGCTGTAAAAAAATAAGGAGATCTTCTCATTTTACTTATCTAGCCACAACCTTTACTGCCGCTTCCTGTATATTTGCATTTACAAGAAGCTAAAGGAAGTAAAAATAGACACCTGCTAAGACACGTAACAAAAGCAGCAAACCTTGGGCTTTGAACCTTACACTATGTTTTGTGTGACTGTTTGATTCAATAAATATAAGAATATGTAAGTTGCCTTACAAGGGGAATTTTCAATATTTTTGCTGCAGCTTTTTCTACTGGGGCCTTGACATCACTTTGAATATGGTAAAGTCTGGGACTCTTCATTGGTCAAAGTCCATGCCAAAATATTTTAAGAATACCCTATTTTTTCTTAGAATTTATCTCCTGAACCCAGTAGAACAATAACATACTGTACGCAGTTGCATTAATAAGCCTGACAATGTTGAATCCCTAGAAAGGCTCGTACATCTGATCACTTGGTCACCTGGCCAAATGCCACCCCTGCTGTGTCTAATAATTGGAGGGTAACTCCCAGGTAATGCCAACCTCATAGTTGGTGAAGCAATGCTCTACATAAGTTCTATCTAGTTGTTGTTAAAGGAACCTGGTTGCCTAAATTTGACACTAAATCATCAACGAACTCTTACGGGCAGCACGGTGGCTCAGTGGTTATCACTGGAGTCCTGGGTTCAAATCCTGCCAAGGACATCATCTGCAAAGAGTCTGTATGTTCCTCCTGTGTCTGCCTGGGTTTCCTCCCAAACTCCAAAGACATAACGATAGGGAATGCAGATTGTGAGCCCTATATGGGACAGTGATTGTCAATGTCTGTAAAGCGCTGCGGAATTTGATGGCACTATATAAGTAAGCATAATAGTAATGGACCAGTGATTTAGTGTCCTAAATATCTCTATAGACAACTTGGGGTGCTATACTGCTGTTTCATTGTGCACACACCCAAAGTCTGGCTCATGAACAGTTACTTAGTGTAACTCTGTACGCTCTGCTCATTTTGTTCATTTTACACGTGTAAAAATACACGTGTAAAATGTAGTTAGCCAATGAGTTCAATCGCTTTTTCGTATAACGCGCGTCTTTTTGCATGCGCGTCTACGTGTGTTTTATTGGTCAAAATAAAGCTACGTGTGTTCCTTTACCATTTGAAGTAATCGCGGTGCTTCATCGTGTTGGTCATCATCCGGTCACATGCTGCGACACAGGAGACATGTTCGGCTGTGATTTCTTCTTTTGGATTTGTTTTGCATTGTCTGAACACCATCCTATTCCTTCCTTGTTAATTGATTTCCCACCACACCCTTCTCCTTCACCTTCATTTCTCTCTGCTCCTCTATTAGTTAAACTTATTCTTTCTCTGTGATTGACAACCTGCCTTCCTATCAGGTCCAGGGCGGGTTCTTCCTCCCTATTTAGTCTTCGGTCACATTCACACTGGTGCTTGCTATTGCCTTTTGCGTACTTGCTTTTTCTGCTATTACTTATATTCTGATTCTTGACCTCTGGCTTTCCCTATTGACTATTCTTTTGGATTCCGATTTTGACACTTCATTGCTCGACTGTTACTGACCCCTGGCTAGCTGACCTCCCTTCATTGTTATTGTCTTGTCTGCGTTTTGTGTGCCACATATATAGGTAGGGATCGTCTCCAAGTTGCCGCCTATTGCGTAGGATAGGGCCAGGCAAGAGGAAGGGAGAGTGGGGGGCTTCAGCTTAGGGCTTACTGTCTCTTGAGCCCCCATCTCCCCAGGGTTCATCTACGCCCTGGGGAACTGCTGTCTGCACTTCCCTAACACTCGTATAGGAAACCCTATTATTAATAAATCCCACCCCTTATCCATACTGACTGATACATCTTTCCCTTCTCTGCCATATATCTTTTGTATTCTTATGGCTGACCTATACCACACCAAAGATGCCAACCACGTTATACTGTTTAGTTCTTTTTTTAAGGAAATGAGTTGCATTATTTGTAAAAACCACAGTTTCTCTCCTGTCATGTGCATTAAATGTTTGGCTATGAACGGAAAAGGAAAATCCAGATGATTTAGCAGTTTTAAATTTCACTTCCTTTATACTAAACAAGTTGCCCAGAGCAAAACTTCCAAACTTTGGAAATTCAAAATACCATATTCTCCTATTTTATATTTATTTACATCAGACATGTAAAAAAGAAAAAAAAAAACTTTCAAAATGAAACAGATAAAGATACATTTTCGTTTCCACAATCCCGAAAAGCTACAGTCTTATTGTCAACAGCAGCCCATAGCTCGGTAAATACATTGGTATACACTAAGGCTAAGCCCCACGTTGTGGAAACACAGAAGAAAAAACACTGAGTTTTACAGTACCAGCAAAGTGAATGAGATTCTGGCTAATCCCATGCACACATTGTGGAAATGCTGCATTTTTTAAAAACACAGCCGGTCAATTTTACCAGCGGAAACACTCCTGTTTTCCATATAGATTTAAAAAAGAAAGAGAAAAATGCAAAAGCGCAATGAAAAATGTTGAAGAAAAAAAGAAGAGTTCCTGCTGATTTTCCCCTCCCTGTTTCTTAGCTGCATTCTTCAATGTGGGGTTTATCCTAAAACTGAGGCCCCACATTGTGGAAATGCAGCTTTTTTTGTTGCACATTTTGTTCCTTTTTTTTTTTGACCCAAAGCCAAGAATGGCTTCAAAAGGAATGGGGAATATCTAAGAAGTTCTTATACTTCTTCGTTTTGGCTCAAAAAACTGCAGCAAAATCTGCAACAAGAAAAGCTGTATTTCCGCAACGTAGGGCCTCAACCTTAGCCAAGTTTACAGTAACTTGTATCATTATGGCTATGGGTAGTGATTGAACTTGTACTTGGATCTGAGATGATTCTCCTTAAATAGGTTTGCGCAAATATTGAAACAACAATGGATACATGAAATAATATAACATTTAGTGCATGCACTTTTAGAGTCTCTGATTTGTCCTATACGGCTATGTCCATGCTCTAAATTGGCTGCCATTTTGCTTGTAATTACTATTAAATACAATGAAATCTCTTCAAAAGAACATTGTTTTAAAAAGACCACCCTTTTTAATCAGACCAGATTTCCTAAGATAGGTTTTTGTTGCTGCTATACACTAAATACTAACTATCTTTGAGAAAACCACACACCTAGAAGTTTGTCAATGCAATTTTTGGTCTAAGTATGAAAGTCGCCTAAATGTAATATCTAGTGGATGGCTATTACAATTTTGTTATGACTTCATTCGTAGAATATACACAGATCTTCAAAGCTGTGGAATAAAATATGGTTTACAAAGCTAAATATTATGGCTTTCTGAAACAAACAAAAAAAGTAATTTATTTTAAGTGAAATCATTTGGTTTATCCAGATCAAGAGAAGAAGAATAAAAATTATGCAATCCCCTAATAATTTGCAGGCAGTTCTTACAGAAGGAAAGCTTGCCTTAAGGTGACCATACAAACTAGACATCTCTCAGATGAACAAGCATCTGGTGGTCATCTTATCCAACCCCAACATACACATGCACACTCGACTTGTCAGAGCCTGCATACTGAGGACCAGATTTACTAAGAGTGTCTACGTTTTAGATGGTGCAAATTACACTAGTCATAAAAGTCATTTTTATACAAATCATACAGGTGTATAAAATACTTGATAAAAGTGATAAACAGTATGTTAAATTGTGATGTATTTCTGTATTTTCTGAATGTAGGGGCATAAGGGGAACATCATTACCATGTGGGAGCATAAAAGGGACACTGCTACCTTGTCGGGACACAAGAAAATCACTATTACTTTGCAGGGCTACAAATGGGAATTGTCAACTTGTGGGGAAGACAATTAACTTATGGAGGTTTAAAGGAGTTCTATCATTGGTGAAATGTGATTTGAGCTAGTGATATGCGTGATATCCTGATGTGATAGCCTTAGAAGTGATAGCCTTTGAAAAGGCTACTCCGGTGCCGCTACTGATTTTTGAAAAGACACCCCCCCTCCGGTTTTTATTACATATCGGTAAAACCAATATGTAAATGAGCTTCTCCATGCACCCTGGGTGTTCCCCCAAGCCACCGTGCACCCCCTGTGTCATACCTTGATAACACCCCCTCTTTTGCTTGTGGTCCAACAAGTCCTCATCCTCCGTCCGTGTAACCACCTCCATCGTCTCTAATCTCTTTCCTGCGCATTGAAATCTCGGGCATGTGCAGTAACACTCCCTTCTGAGCACTACTGCGCATGTCCGAGTGCCATTTTCTTGTCCGCTTCACCGTTATGTCCACTTCATTGCAGCCTGCTCCTCCAGCCCCCAGGCTCTTCGCTTGAACTGGACTCAAGGTATGGTCCTCCAGCTCTTGACTCCTCATCTGCGGGTGCCACTACGGCCATGAATGAGGCCTTACCACTGCCTCTCCCCTGTCTGGCCGGATATCAGCTCAGCTTAGAGTCATATTCCTAGAGCAGCAGCTCTAGGAATCTCTTGGAACCTCCCAGTTTCTTTCTCAGCCCATAGGTGATTTAATGTGTCCAACAAGGGGGTCCCATGAACTGTCTTCCCTGCCTCCACTACTCGAGAAGTCCACTTCCCATTATGACTTGGGGTGGCATGACTTTCCCTCAGGGCTCCCGCAGCTTCTTAGGACCAAACACCTTCTCTATCTCCTCTGGATGCTGCTAAAAACCAGACGCCACCGCCAGAGATATGCCTGCTGACCAGCCCAACCCTGCGGATATTCAGATGTTGAACTCCACTTTGTCTGGCTCAGATATAGCAAAGTATGCTAGATTCATAGTGTAAACAGGAGAACACTACATTTAAATCTGAACTTTCTTCCTTGTTGTCAAGAGTAGAAACACTGGAGAAATCAGTGTCACAGACAGTAGAGACATCTACTTCATTACAAGATACAGTCCAGCTGAAACTTCTAACATATTGTCTCTTCTGTCTCAAGTTGGATTAAATAGAAAACCGCAACAGACGGAACAATTTCCACATTAGAGGTCTCCTGTAATTGGTCACTAACCACAACTGGTGTCCATGATCTTCAACAAGGTCCCAACTCCTAGATTGAATCTAGATTGAAGCCAAGAGAGGTCATCTGCCAGGTTTGCTTCTATAAAGAGAACATTCTACTGAAAACCAGAGATAACCCAGTTGCTTCATTCCCTCCAAAACCTCCCAGATCGATCCAAACAAAGTCTGGTTCTGGAGACAGCTCTGTGCCCTTTGACCTCCATCTTGAAGTAACAGAATATCCATTTCCAGTGGTATTTTCCTTTTGTCCTGCAAGTGCATCATAACAGTCTTCCTCTTACCCTCTGCACCATGGTCAATTTGCCTTCCTTCATTTGCACTCTGGATCTACTTTCAGTTTGCCTGCCATATTGACTTTCCTTCTTCTGGCCTTCCTCAGCACTCGGCCAGATGGCCTAGACATTCTTGGAGGACCCACCCATCAAGCCCTAGACCTGCTGATCTTCATGGTCTTACTCCCTCATTCCCCTCCTGATTCTATGCACCATTTATAAGTAACCTGATGGAGTCATTCCCATTCCCCCTCCTGTCTTTTAACATACCGTTTATAACGTATATTCTGTAATATTGCCCTGGCATGTGTTCACAAGGGAAATGCTATCATTCAGCTTCATTTGTCTCTCTGTGTCCCTTCTATATTGGGCTCTGCTCCCTCTGGACCTGCCCTGTTGATTCCTCCTCAATATCTGTCTTTCTATAGGATCCAGTTGTGCTTGTCCCTGATCTTTGGTTTCCTTGCACCCCACATAAAGTCTTGGTTGGATGACCAGATGATTCATTTGCTAAAGCTCATGTTTTGCTCTTTAGCTCAGCTTATGGTAGGATTTCTACTGTTTTTGACTTTTATGTTTGTTTTCCTCCTTTTTTTCTGCCTCTTCTCCTCTGCCCTTCCTAGATAGCACCAGCTTGTGCCTTTCCATCAGTCTGCAGGTGGTTCACGATGTGGTTGGTGGACTTCTTACCTCGGGACAATTCCCTCATAACAATTCTCAAATTAGTCTCCTTCAGTGTGAGGGGGCTGAATACCCTGGGGAAGTGATCACAAGTGACCAGTTTGCTTCATAAGAAAAAGGTGGACATTGCCTGCCTGTAGACCATTTTAAAAATACTAGTCTGCCATCTCTTAAGAATAAATAGTTATTACATTGGTATTTAAGTAACAACCCTTCTTCTAAAAGTAAAGAAGTAGCCATCCTTGTTCATAAGTCCCTCCTTCATCAAATCCTCCATTGTATCAAGGACCTTGACACAAGATTCCGCATCCTGAGCTTGTAGAGTGAGAATAGGATCTTCATGATCATTAATGTTTATTCCCTGAACCATGATCAGACCCAAATTATCTTGAAATTGGTAGGTATAGCCTTGCCAATGGTCCAAGGGGCAGATTCTATGTGGTGATCTGAATCTCACCCTCAACCCTACTTTAGATAACTTCAGGAAAGGCTGTCCTCTCCTATTCTGCAATCAAAATGGATAAAAGGGCATTGCTTCAGCTTCATGACTCCTGGCATCTCATTCACTCCACAACTAGAGATTAGACCTTATTTTTTCCACCTCACAATTCTAATAGCCACATCGACCACGTCCTGATTCACCAGGAAGTCCTTCCATGGTCTCCTGAAAAGGATATTGGAACCATTCTTAGTCTGACCATAAGCCTGTTTTCTGTGCTTTATCTGTGCTTTACTCAGCTTTATATAATTTGGATGTTCCTTATACTACGCCACTCCAAATGCTGACACTACCTACTGTAATGGGGCCCCTACCTACCTTCTGCCATTTACATTAGTGGTATATTTTGTGTGACAGATGGACTTTTGGGTCAGTGCTCTTGAGCAGTCTTTCCATATTCTGCTCAAACATGGAAGAGATGATCAAGATGTAGTCCAGGTAAATCAACAGGCATTATTGGTTTCCCCAGGCACTACTCCATCAATCGCTGTAATGTGACCAGCGTATTGCTCAAACACATACAATCCCATCGGTGTAATGAAGGTGATCTTTGTTCCCCTTTCAAATCTGCATGTCTCCCAGGGAAAACATTTTTTAAACACCAGACATGCCAAGGTGGTGACCTGGTATCCAGCGTTACTCAAGCAAGAAAGCTCCACTCCACCTATCTTGGCTTGACTCACAAGTCCCACCACATCAACAGCCTCCACCTTAGGGCATTGCTGTCGTTTCCTTTTAATTGCAGGCTGTCTTAATTGAAATAGTAATTCTGCTGAGCCATGCTGTGAAGAATATTTTCCTGTGAGATATTCCCCTCCCACCAGCACATCCAACAGGTTTGGAGTGTGTAGTGTAGCCTCTGTTCCACTTACAAACCACCACCTTCTGGTCTTGCAGCTGCCATCGCCACCCTATGTTCTTGTGCCACCCACAGCTCCTACAGGGATTCTTCTAGCTTTGCCCCCATGATACCCTCCCCAGACACCAAGACAATCACCTCCCTGTCTTCTGGGAATGGTCTACAGGCCCTCTTGCAATGCCATTGCGATACAGTTACACATCCCCATTATGAACTAGTCTTATACCTTACAGCCTACAGCTTCAGCATCAGTGGTCAGAGTATTTCTCACTCCAGTCTTTCTCCGCAGCATGGCAAGGAGCATACTGTTGGCATACTGCTCCAGGGTCTCATCCTCACCTTGCACCCTTATGAAAATCTTCTTCCATAATGGGGCCACATCTCCCAACACCACCAGTATTCTGTTTGGCCGTATCCTGGCAAGAAGCAGGCTACAACATGATGGCACTCCCCTTCTAGCATGGTCAACTGTCTTTGAGTGCAGGGCTAGATTATGAGACTAACTCCAGTTGCTGCTTCCAATTTTTTAAGAGAATGCTGGTTCTATCATACATTGGAAAATGGTCAAACAACACCCGAATGGGAGTATAGAGATCATTTCTAGAGATGAGCGAACAGTGTTCTATCGAACTCATGTTCGATCGGATATTAGGCTGTTCGGCATGTTCGAATCGAATCGAACACCGTGTGGTAAAGTGCGCCATTACTCGATTCCCCTCCCACCTTCCCTGGCGCCTTTTTTGCTCCAATAACAGCGCAGGGTAGGTGGGACAGGAACTACGACACCGGTGACGTTGAAAAAAGTAGGCAAAACCCATTGGCTGCCGAAAACATGTGACCTCTAATTTAAAAGAACAGCGACGCCCAGCTTCGCGTCATTCTGAGCTTGCAATTCACCGGGGACGGAGGTTTCCGTCCAGTTAGCTAGGGCTTAGATTCTGGGTAGGCAGGGACAGGCTAGGATAGGAAGGAGAAGACAACCAACAGCTCTTATAAGAGCTAAATTACAGGGAGAAGCTTGTCAGTGTAACGTGGCACTGACGGGCTCAATCGCTGCAACCCAGCTTTCCGCGGATCCTGAATGGAATACACTGACAGTGTATTCCCGTGTACCCGATATATACCCCCGATACCCGTTCCAACGGTGTGCCCCCCCACCTTCACCTCAGAAATACCCTGCAAGTCCCCTAGCAATAGAATTGGGGCTATATACACCCACTATTTTTGCTACTGCCATATAGTGCCATTGTCTGACTGGGAATTCAAAGAATATATTGGGCTTACATATAACTTCAATTCCAGGGAGAAGCTTGTCAGTGTAACGTGGCACTGACGGGCTCAATCGCCGCAACCCAGCTTTCCCAGGATCCTGAATGGAACACACTGACAGTGTATTCCCGTATACCCAATATATACACCCCAAATCCCCGTTCCAACAGTGTGCCCCCCCACCTTCACCTCAGAAATACCCTGCATGTCCCCTAGCAATAGAATTGGGGCTATATACACCCACTATTTTTGCTACTGGTATATAGTGCCATTGTCTGACTGGGAATTCAAAGAATATATTGGGGTTACGTGCACCCACAATTTTTGCTACTGGTATATAGTGCCATTGTCTCACTGGGAATTCAAAGAATATATGGGGGTTATGTGCACCCACAATTTTTGCTACTGGTATATAGTGCCATTGTCTGACTGGGAATTCAAAGAATATATTGGGGTTACGTGCACCCACAATTTTTGCTACTGGTATATAGTGCCATTGTCTCACTGGGAATTCAAAGAATATATTGGGGTTATGTGCACCCACAATTTTTGCTACTGCTATATAGTGCCAGTTTCTGACTGGTAATTCAAAGAATATATTGGGGTTACGTGCACCCACAATTTTTGCTACTGGTATATAGTGCCAGTTTCTGACTGGGAATTCAAAGAATATATGGGGGTTACGTGCACCCACAATTTTTGCTACTGCTATATAGTGCCATTGTCTCACTGGGAATTCAAAGAATATATGGGGGTTACGTGCACCCACAATTTTTGCTACTGGTATATAGTGCCATTGTCTCACTGGGAATTCAAAGAATATATGGGGGTTACGTGCACCCACAATTTTTGCTACTGGTATATAGTGCCATTGTCTCACTGGGAATTCAAAGAATATATTGGGGTTACGTGCACCCACTATTTTTGCTACTGGTATATAGTGCCATTGTCTGACTGGGAATTCAAAGAATATATTGGGGTTACGTGCACCCACAATTTTTGCTACTGGTATATAGTGCCATTGTCTCACTGGGAATTCAAAGAATATATTGGGGTTACGTGCACCCACAATTTTTGCTACTGGTATATAGTGCCATTGTCTCACTGGGAATTCAAAGAATATATGGGGGTTACGTGCACCCACAATTTTTGCTACTGCTATACAGTGCCATTGTCTCACTGGGAATTCAAAGAATATATTGGGGTTATGTGCACCCACAATTTTTGCTACTGGTAGATAGTGCCATTGTCTCACTGGGAATTCAAAGAATATATGGGGGTTATGTGCACCCACAATTTTTGCTACTGGTATATAGTGCCATTGTCTGACTGGGAATTCAAAGAATATATTGGGGTTACGTGCACCCACAATTTTTGCTACTGGTATATAGTGCCATTGTCTCACTGGGAATTCAAAGAATATATTGGGGTTATGTGCACCCACAATTTTTGCTACTGCTATATAGTGCCAGTTTCTGACTGGTAATTCAAAGAATATATTGGGGTTACGTGCACCCACAATTTTTGCTACTGGTATATAGTGCCAGTTTCTGACTGGGAATTCAAAGAATATATGGGGGTTACGTGCACCCACAATTTTTGCTACTGCTATATAGTGCCATTGTCTCACTGGGAATTCAAAGAATATATGGGGGTTACGTGCACCCACAATTTTTGCTACTGGTATATAGTGCCATTGTCTCACTGGGAATTCAAAGAATATATGGGGGTTACGTGCACCCACAATTTTTGCTACTGGTATATAGTGCCATTGTCTCACTGGGAATTCAAAGAATATATTGGGGTTACGTGCACCCACAATTTTTGCTACTGGTATATAGTGCCATTGTCTCACTGGGAATTCAAAGAATATATGGGGGTTATGTGCGCCCACAATTTTTGCTACTGGTATATAGTGCCATTGTCTCACTGGGAATTCAAAGAATATATTGGGGTTATGTGCACCCACAATTTTTGCTACTGGTATACAGTGCCATTGTCTCACTGGGAATTCAAAGAATATATTGGGGTTACGTGCACCCACAATTTTTGCTACTGGTATATAGTGCCATTGTCTGACTGGGAATTAAAAGAATATATTGGGGTTACAAATACCCTCATTTCTTGCTACTGGTATATAGTGCCATTGTCTGACTGGGAATTCAAAGAATATATTGGGGTTACGTGCACCCACAATTTTTGCTACTGGTATATAGTGCCATTGTCTCACTGGGAATTCAAAGAATATATTGGGGTTATGTGCACCCACAATTTTTGCTACTGCTATATAGTGCCAGTTTCTGACTGGTAATTCAAAGAATATATTGGGGTTACGTGCACCCACAATTTTTGCTACTGGTATATAGTGCCATTGTCTGACTGGGAATTCAAAGAATATATTGGGGTTACAAATACCCTCATTTCTTGCTACTGCCATATAGTGCCAGTTTCTGACTGGTAATTCAAAGAATATATTGGGGTTACGTGAACCCACAATTTTTGCTACTGGTATATAGTGCCATTGTCTGACTGGGAATTCAAAGAATATATTGGGGTTACAAATACCCTCATTTCTTGCTACTGCCATATAGTGCCAGTTTCTGACTGGTAATTCAAAGAATATATTGGGGTTACGTGCACCCACAATTTTTGCTACTGGTATATAGTGCCATTGTCTGACTGGGAATTCAAAGAATATATTGGGGTTATAAATACCCTCATTTCTTGCTACTGGTATATAGTGCCATTGTCTGACTGGGAATTCAAAGAATATATTGGGGTTACAAATACCCTCATTTCTTGCTACTGCCATATAGTGCCAGTTTCTGACTGGTAATTCAAAGAATATATTGGGGTTACGTGCACCCACAATTTTTGCTACTGGTATATAGTGCCATTGTCTGACTGGGAATTCAAAGAATATATTGGGGTTATAAATACCCTCATTTCTTGCTACTGGTATATAGTGCCATTGTCTGACTGGGAATTCAAAGAATATATTGGGGTTACAAATACCCTCATTTCTTGCTACTGCCATATAGTGCCAGTTTCTGACTGGTAATTCAAAGAATATATTGGGGTTACGAGCACCCACAATTTTTGCTACTGGTATATAGTGCCAATTTCTAACTGGGAATTCAAAATGTGCAAGGCTCCCGGAAAGGGACGTGGACGAGGCCGTGGGCGAGGTCGGGGGAATGGTTCTGGGGAGCAAGGTAGCAGTGAAGCCACAGGGCGTCCCGTGCCTACTCCTGTGGGGCAGCAAGCATTGCGCCACTCCACAGTGCCAGGGTTGCTTGCCACATTAACTAAACTGCAGGGTACAAACCTTAGTAGGCCCGAGAACCAGGAACAGGTCTTGCAATGGCTGTCAGAGAACGCTTACAGCACATTGTCCAGCAGCCAGTCAGACTCTGCCTCCTCTCCTCCTATTACCCAACAGTCTTGTCCTCCTTCCTCCCAAAATTCCCAAGCTTCACAGAACAATAACCCCAACTGTCCCTGCTCCCCAGAGCTGTTCTCCGCTCCTTTCATTGTCCCTCAACCTGCCTCTCCACGTCACGATTCCACGAACCTAACAGAGGAGCATCTGTGTCCAGATGCTCAAACACTAGAGTCTCCTCCATCTCCGTTCGATTTGGTGGTGGATGACCAGCAACCCACCCTCATCGACGATGATGTGACGCAGTTGCCGTCAGGGCATCCAGTTGACCGGCGCATTGTGCGGGAGGAGGAGATGAGACAGGAGTTGGAAGAGGAAGTGGTGGATGATGAGGACACTGACCCGACCTGGACAGGGGGGATGTCAAGCGGGGAAAGTAGTGTGGATGTTGAGGCAGGTGCAGCACCAAAAAGGGTAGCTAGAGGCTTAGGCAGAGGTCAGCAGCTTAGGCGAAGCCAGGCCACACCCGGAATCTCCCAAGATGTTCCAGTTCGTACCCAGCCCCGAAAAACTCCCACCTCGAGGGCACGTTTCTCGAAGGTGTGGAGTTTTTTCAAGGAATGCGCCGAGGACAGATATAGTGTTGTCTGCACAATTTGCCTCTCGAAATTGATTAGGGGCTCTGAGAAGAGCAACCTGTCCACCACTTCAATGCGCCGTCATTTGGAATCCAAGCACTGGAATCAGTGGCAGGCAGCAACGGCAGGACAAAGGCCGCCTGCCGTTCACGCCACTGCCACTGCCTCTGCCACTGCCTCTGACTCTGCCACTGCCACTGCTGACTGTGCTGGCGATGCACTCCAGAGGACGAGCCAGGACACCACTTCATCTGCCTCCGCCACTTTGTTGACTTCTCCCTCATCCTCCCCTGTTCCTGTCTTATCTCCTTCTCCTGCACCATCAAAGGCACCATCAGGCGCTTCTTTACAACAACCCACCATCTCTCAGACATTGGAGCGGCGGCAGAAATACACTGCTAACCACCCACACGCGCAAGCCTTGAACGCCAACATCGCTAAACTGCTGGCCCAGGAGATGTTGGCGTTCCGGCTTGTTGAAACTCCCGCCTTCCTGGACCTGATGGCAACTGCGGCACCTCGCTATGCCGTCCCTAGCCGTCACTACTTCTCCCGGTGTGCCGTCCCCGCCTTGCACCAGCACGTGTCACTCAACATCAGGCGGGCCCTTAGTTCCGCGCTTTGCACAAAGGTCCACTTGACCACCGACGCGTGGACAAGTGCATGCGGACAGGGACGCTACATTTCACTGACGGCACACTGGGTGAATGTAGTTGAGGCTGGGACTGCTTCCCAAACTGGCCCGGTGTACCTCGTCTCCCCACCTAACATTCCTGGCAGGGACACGAGAAGAACACCCCCCTCCTCCTCCTCCTCTACCGCCTCCACCTCCGCCACCGCCTCCTCCTCCGCCACCGGCTCCTCCTCCGCTGTTAGATTGACCCCAGGTATGAGTTGGAAACGTTGCAGCACTGGCGTTGGTAGACGTCAGCAGGCTGTGCTGAAGCTGATCAGCTTGGGGGACAGACAGCACACTGCCTCCGAGGTGAGGGATGCCCTCCTCGATGAGACGGCAATATGGTTTGAGCCGCTGCACCTGGGCCCAGGCATGGTCGTTTGTGATAACGGCCGGAACCTGGTAGCAGCTCTGGAGCTTGCCGGACTCCAACATGTTCCATGCCTGGCCCACGTCTTCAACCTAGTGGTGCAACGTTTCCTAAAGAGCTACCCCAATGTTCCAGAGCTACTGGTGAAAGTGCGGCGCATGTGCGCCCACTTTCGCAAGTCGACAGTAGCCGCTGCTAGCTTAAAATCTCTCCAGCAACGCCTGCATGTGCCACAACACCGGCTTTTGTGCGACGTCCCCACACGCTGGAACTCAATGTTTCAGATGTTGAATAGAGTGGTTGAGCAGCAGAGACCTTTGATGGAATACCAGCTACAAAACCCTAGGGTGCCACAAAGTCAGCTGCCTCAGTTTCACATCCATGAGTGGCCATGGATGAGAGACCTTTGTGACATCCTACGGGTCTTTGAGGAGTCCACAAGGAGGGTGAGCTCTGAGGATGCGATGGTGAGCCTTACAATCCCGCTCTTGTGTGTTCTGAGAGAATCCCTGATTGACATCAGGGATAACTCAGATCACACAGAGGAGTTAGGGATAGCATCCGATCCGTCACAGCTGGAGAGTAGGTCCACACATCTGTCCGCTTCACTGCGTTTAATGGAGGAGGAGGAGGAGGAGGAAGAAGAGTTGTCCGATGATGTGATGGTGATACAGGAGGCTTCCGGGCAACTTCGAATCGTCCCATTGTTGCAGCGCGGATGGGTAGACATGGAGGATGAGGAGGAAATGGAGATTGAACTTTCCGGTGGGGCCAGAGGAGTCATGCCAACTAACACTGTGGCAGACATGGCTGAGTTCATGTTGGGGTGCTTTACAACCGACAAGCGTATTGTCAAAATCATGGAGGACAACCAGTACTGGATCTTTGCTATCCTTGTCCCCCGGTATAAAAACAACATCTCGTCTTTTATTCCGGTAGAGGGGAGGGCCAATCGCATCAATGCTTGCCACAGGCAATTGGTGCAGAATATGATGGAGATGTTTCCAGCATGTGACGTTGGCGGCAGGGAGGGCAGTTCCTCCAGTAGGCAACCAAGTTCTCACCGGTCCACACAAACGAGGGGCACACTGTCTAAGGTCTGGGACACCTTGATGGCACCCCCTCGCCAAAGTGCCGCCACGGAGGGTCCTAGTGTCACCAGGCGTGAGAAGTATAGGCGCATGTTGCAGGAATACCTTTCCGACCACAGCCCTGTCCTCTCCGACCCCTCTGCGCCCTACACGTATTGGGTGTCGAAGTTGGACCTGTGGCTTGAACTTGCCCTATATGCCTTGGAGGTGCTGTCCTGTCCTGCCGCCAGCGTCCTATCTGAGAGGGTGTTCAGTGCAGCCGGTGGCATCATCACTGACAAGCGCACCCGTCTGTCAGCTGAGAGTGCCGACTGGCTCACTTTGATAAAAATGAACCACCACTGGATAGAGCCTTCATTTTGTGCCCACCTGTGTAAAGCACCCCAACATGAAACTCCATGTCTGTACTCAACCTCTCCAATTCCTCCGCATTCTCATACTCATCCACCATAAGCGTTGCACAATTCTGCTAATACTAGGCTCCCTCCACCCTGATTTCCTCCAACTCTGCTGGTTAGAGGCTCCCTCCACCCTGATTTCCACCAACTCTGCTGGTTAGAGGCTCCCTCCACCCTGCTTTCCCACAACTCTGCTGGTTAGAGGTTCCCTCCACCCTGCTTTCCCACAACTCTGCTGGTTAGAGGCTCCCTCCACCCTGCTTTCCCACAACTCTGCTGGTTAGAGGCTCCCTCCACCCTGATTTCCACCAACTCTGCTGGTTAGAGGCTCTCTCCACCCTGCTTTCCCACAACTCTGCTGGTTAGAGGCTCCCTCCACCCTGATTTCCACCAACTCTGCTGGTTAGAGGCTCCCTCCACCATGAATTGGTCCAAACTGGGCTGTTTAGAGGCTCCCTCCACCATGAATTTGCCCAAACTGGGCTGTTTAGAGGCTCACTCCACCATGAATTGGTCCAAACTGGGCTGTTTAGAGGCTTCCTCCACCATGAATTGGTCCAAACTGGGGTTTTTAGAGGCTCCCTCCACCATGAATTGGTCCAAACTGGGCTGGTTAGAGGCTCCCTCCACCATGAATTTGCCCAAACTGGGCTGTTTAGAGGCTCCCTCCACCATGAATTTGCCCAAACTGGGCTGTTTAGAGGCTCACTCCACCATGAATTGGTCCAAACTGGGGTTTTTAGAGGCTCCCTCCACCATGAATTGGTCCAAACTGGGCTGTTTAGAGGCTCCCTCCACCATGAATTGGTCCAAACTGGGGTTTTTAGAGGCTCCCTCCACCATGAATTGGTCCAAACTGGGCTGGTTAGAGGCTCCCTCCACCATGAATTTGCCCAAACTGGGCTGTTTAGAGGCTCCCTCCACCATGAATTTGCCCAAACTGGGCTGTTTAGAGGCTCCCTCCACCATGAATTGGTCCAAACTGGGGTTTTTAGAGGCTCCCTCCACCATGAATTGGTCCAAACTGGGCTGTTTATAGGCTCCCTCCACCATGAATTGGTCCAAACTGGGGTTTTTAGAGGCTCCCTCCACCATGAATTTGCCCAAACTGGGCTGTTTAGAGGCTCCATCCATCATGAATTGGTCCAAACTGGGGTTTTTAGAGGCTCCCTCCACCATGAATTGGTCCAAACTGGGGTTTTTAGAGGCTCCCTCCACCATGAATTGGTCCAAACTGGGGTTTTTAGAGGCTCCCTCCACCATGAATTTGCCCAAACTCTGCTGGTTAGAGGCTCAATCCACCCTGATTTTCAAAACAAATGTTGGTGCCAACCTCAACTTACTACAAGGGCCAAATTCACTGCTGGTGACAAGCTCTCCTCACTGCAAGTGCCAAATACACATGTTTCAAGGTGTTTTCCTACTGTCAGAGAGGTGGTATTGAGTGTGTAAAGTGTGTAGTTGTTAGGCTGTGATGTTGGGGTAATAGAGGGTCTTTGGTGTGTTAGATGCCCCCAGACATGCTTCCCCTGCTGTCCCAGTGTCATTCCAGAGGTGTTGGCATCATTTCCTGGGGTGTCATAGTGGACTTGGTGACCCTCCAGACACGGATTTGGGTTTCCCCCTTAATGAGTATCTGTTCCCCATAGACTATAATGGGGTTCGAAACCCGTTCGAACACACGAACATTGAGCGGCTGTTCGAATCGAATTTCGAACCTCGAACATTTTAGTGTTCGCTCATCTCTAATCATTTCCATGCCAGTACCTGCTCCAAGCCTGGTCGGAGCATAAATTTTGCCACTGCATCAGCTCCTGTTGTCGTGACTTCTGGCTAAAGTGTTGCTGAGGCTGGGTTCACACTTGAGGCGGTAAACACTCTATCTTCCTCCTATATCTATCCTGATGAAAGTGGAAAGGTGAAATTTTTAGGAACTGATGGCTACAAACTAACTACTTCTGCTTAATAGGTTCTACTGACAAAAATTTAAGGTGCAGAAGTTATTCATCAAATGTAAAGGGGGAAGGAAATGAACTTGGGAACAGTTGTTCCTAAGTACTTCCTAGGGTCACTATAGATGGGCATGCCTTCTTTGATGCTCCTTAGCTTGCAGGCTTCTCTAAGCAAGTCTACCTTGATTGGCTATACTGAAGTTCCTCTGCTACCTATCTGGCTGCCTGTGGGTCAACTGCCATACCCGATATGCCTTTTGGTAAACTTCACCTCTAGGATCTTCAAGATCTGTCACCTCTACAGTAGGTATGATTGGTGCCTCATGGACTGCCATTGATCTAGATCTTGAAACCTCCCCTAACAATTTTTTTTTCTTTTTATAAAGAGCTGAATGAATCTTTCAGTATCCCAAAGCTTGTGGTGGACTATTACAGAGATTTTCATAAATTTACCATTGATCTTATTTTTGCAAAAAAACTGATTTTTTTATGAGACATTTTTTCAACCTGCTTTATGTAAATATACCTTAAGGCCGTGGTCCCTATTGGCCGAAACGCTGCGACAAAACCCGGGGCATTTTACTGTTACTGCAAGTAGATGGAATTGTAGCAAATGGAAATCACAGCATGTCAATTATACCTTATGGAAGGGCTGGTGGTTGCCCTATAGGTATAATGGAGAAGAAAGTTTGTGGTGGAAACCTCGGCAGACTTTCTGTGAAAACTGCTGCAGGAATTTTTTATTTTTTTTTCTTGCAGTGCTTTTTTGCTGTAGTCCGCAAGGATTTATTCAGAAAACTGGAAACTGGTATGGTTTGACCCCTAAAATAAGGACAGTTCGGAGCTCCACTCCATCGTGTTGTTTCACTTGTCTTGCTGTAAGTTTTATCTGATTTCAGCAACAAGAAAAAAACAGTCAATAAAAGCATCATAAAATCCTGAGACTGACACTTATCTAAGAATAGTCTTATAAACATGAAACTATGCTTGTATAAGATTGCTGATACTGCAGAGAGTAGATCAGAAATGAAAGCAACAGTTCCAAATGCTCCTCCCTCCATATAACAAGGCAAAAAGAAATGTACACCTCTCCACTCAGGCAACAATCCTCGTACCATCGACATGAAATCTGCTCCAGGATCCCCCTACCTCCCCCTGGCTGGACTTATCTTATTCCTAGTTTTGCTTCAGTCTGTATTTTTTGCAGTCACATTTATTTACTTCAAAAACGAAATCAAACAGGTAATGCAGAATCTCTTCTCCTTCTGGAGCTCTTCAGACTGAAGCTTTTCTGACAGCTGGGAGTGACAACCTCTATATATATATATATATATATATATATATATATATATATATATACACACACACACACACACACACACATACTCTCTGTATATATACAGCCTATGATCACCTCTCCTCTTTACTCTCTTCTTACTCTGCTTTTGGGGGAAGGGAAATAAATTGTGTGATTTTGCTTCATGCACATTGGTTCGGATTTCTACTTTCTTCGTCCTTATAGTTTGTAATATCTGCTGTGTTGCAGAATCTGCTGGTCTTTGTAGTGCTCTGTAGCTGCTGTATACTGTAGGCTACAGTTGAAACCTCTGGCTAATTTCCAGAAAATTCAAGGTTTTCCTGCCTTTGTTTCTGGAAATGTTCCCAGTACACAGTTTCACTGTTCTCTAAGCTCAGGAGAATGTTTATTAACTTTTCTTACTCTGTGTGTATGCGATATGTTGAATTAATACATAAATGCAGAATTTGTCGTTTTACTCTTCCGGATTACACTTAACTTGCAGTACTAGTTAGTCACAGATAAAACACTCAACTTTTCTGTATCTGACAAACTCAGCTCAACTACATCTCTGGCTTATTTTCTCTTCCTGTCCCTTGCAGAAATACAATATCATGACTTTACAGTGATGCTCAATGGTGCGTTTTGTGGTCTTAGCATAAAAGGCATAGTGTGTAACCACATCCACTAACACTTTTTATGATATTTTGACCACACAATTGTGCAGTAATAACTTTGTGACCTTTTTTCAGTTCAGCAGCCTGCATCTCCAGTATTGTGCTGTTGTGTTATGTTTCTTTGCATGCACATCCATGCAGCAGAGTTGAATGTGCGCAGCTTGCTAGAGGCTACAGTAGGAATGTAGGTGTGTGAGTCTATAAACAAACACAGCCATTGCTATTTTACAAACTTATCTTCAGTTGCCTGGTTATATGAGAACTGATAAATTACAGATTTATTTAAATACAGATTTATTTCAGTTACCTTCCAGGACTGGGAAATGCATACCTGCCAAATGTATCCATTTTTAGGAAATGTGGCATCAACAGACCACAAAACAATAGTGTGATTTTACACAAATCTGCAAATAGGGACTATTTCCTTGCAAATTGTGGGTTGTTACTAGTTATAGTAGGGACAATATTTGCAATATCTAGTTTTTTGGGATTCAGTTGAAAGGTGTGCAAATGCATGTTCATGCATCATAACATACACATACACTTATATGGAGTGATGTTGGTCTTGAAAATCCAAGCTCTAAACCCTGACCTGTATATTATATAGCATTGTTATTGAGGTTAGTTATGTCAGCCTGGTTTTCTTCACCTAGATTCTCTTTCAAAAAAGACTTTATTCGGGCCCTGATTGTGTGGGCTGAACTTTTATACTGCCCATTGTCAAGTAATAAAACTCTTAAAAATCCAAGGCTTTTTTTTACAGAAGGTCTGCAAAGGTTTCCTCTTCTACTCCTATTATACCTATATCGAAAACACCAGCATTTCTGCAGGTATAAGTGACATGCTGTGATTTTCAAAAACATTAGTGTTTTTGAAAATGCAGTTTTTCTGTGTGGATTTTTTTTCTGCAATGTGTGGATGGGATTAGTCGGAATCTCATCCACTTTGCAGGTAATGTAAAACACAGCGTTTATGGCAGATTTTGCAGCGGGTTTTTGAGCCAGAGCCTGGAGTGGATTGGGGAGAGAAGTATACTTGTTTCCTTTATATTTCCCATTCCTGTTGTAGAAATTCTGCAACAAAAAAAGCTGCTTTTCTGCAACATGGGGCCTTGGCCAAAATGTTATCTTTTGTAAAGATTATAAGGAACAAAACAGTATAACTGGCTGCAGAGTGATAATGAAAAGTATACAAGGCAATGTTCTTGGACATGGATGGTGTTTACAGGTAGCGAGCCAGTTAACTAGATAAATAATTCCTGCAGATTGCGCAGTACCTTGACCTTAGTTCATACTAGTAGTTTAACCTGATAGCATGAAAACAAGATACAGAATTCAGCACACACTATCAAGTATATACTTTATGCCTCCTGGTTCTTCCTTATAGGTCTTGGAACCCACAGATACAATCAGTTTTATGAGAATGTTACTACATACTGCTTTTTTTAAAGAAATGTTCCTTAGGCTAATGCCCCATGGGGCATCCCACAGCAAAAAAGCGCTGCGGAAAAACTGCAGTGGCAACACATCGCGGTTCTTCTTGAAGTGCTTTAGACAAAACGTTTGCAGAGGTTTCCTCTGCGGACTTTCTGATTCAATTATACCAATGGGGAAACTGCTGGCGTTTCCATAGGTATACTTAATATGCTGCGATTTCTAAAACTGTGCCGGTTTTGGAAATCATGGCATGTCCACACCACGGTTTTTATCACAAAGTGGGTATTGGATTCGCTAGTATCCCATCCACTTTGCCCTGACTGTAAAACACGGCAATTTTTCCTGTGGCGCAAATCGTGGCATTTGCTCCACATGGGGCCCTGGCCTCAAGGAGGTTTTATAAAACCATACTAGCAATTTACTAATGTCATTTAGGAAAGACTACATATACAAATCTGACATATGTCATCTTGACAAAATTTACAAAACACATTTTCTGGTGCACAAGCCATGAAAAATTTTTTGTAGCACATGCTGGTTTTTGCTCAAAAAAAGCACAATTTAAGCATTTTGCAACATCCTGTGATGCACCTGAATTATTAACAGTACTGGTTTTAATAAGTCAGCCCCAATGTGTGAAGGTCTGCAGCTGAAAAACTGAATATGTGAATAGGAATACTATATCTGCACATCTGGCGATGAAAGACCAAGTGAACTGCCCTGTGTGAACTTGCCCTTAGTAATATGTTCCATAAGCCCTTTTGTTTAGGAAAGGACACATAGAGCAGCAGAATATGGAGGTGTTTGGTTTATGATGTAGCAGCATTGAAGCCATTAACACTATTTCACTATTTATTACTACATTAACAGCGAGTACAATCTGAATTAGCTGAAACCGAAACAATGAAAATTTTTGTTTTTATCCCAGCGCAGTACTTAACCTTGGGAGTGTCTGGATCTCATCCTGTTTTATTTTTTTAAACAAGGAAACTGAGCCCAGTCCAAGAATGAAAGATGTGAAATGACTTTTAGCTTGCAGGCAGCCACCGAGGTGGGATTAACAAGTGAGCTCATATAGAATATACAATGTGGTGGGCGCTACATATGACTCAGTTACTTTAGTGTGGCTTTTCAGCAATAACTTGAAAGCAGTCCCCCCCTCCCCCCATAGATTCCCAATACACTTTTAATTTACTGTATAACCCTAACCTAGGAGAATGTTCACATATGGTAGAATTGTGGCCTGGATTATATACTGCAACCCTGCAACAATGTGCAATACAATACAAGTGAATGAAGTTTCACCATATATCAGCACAGATTTTATGACATACTGCTGATGAAATCTACAAATGTAGCATCTGTTAACATGATGTGATTTGTGCCTGCAGTGTACCATAAGTCATAGGAGGAGCTGCCCATCAATTTATCATTTTTAGCCATTGCGTCCATTCTCCCCCTCATGCCTCCTCCACTTCTGTCTACCCCCCCAAAACATTGACAGTACAGTGCTATTGTAAATTATAGCGTTCCTTTTATGATTTGGTTATTTCAATTTATCGCCAATTGTTAGACGGGCCCTGCAATATAAATGCATGCAAAATCTGCCCAGTAAATTAAATGAACTGTCTACAAGTGCGAGTTACCCTCAAAAGCGGATTGTGCTAATGTGATCCGTTTGTCCTGTTAATAAAGTTCTTTTAGATCTTTGCAATATAAAGGGTGAAATCCATGGGACGGTCGAGGGCAAACAGATTTTGCAGTGGATAGAAGGACATGCCCGCAGAATAAAATTTCCACCATATCTGGATATACCTGAAAAGTGAGCCGGGACTTTTGAAGCATTCTTAGATTAATATAAAAAATTGCATAACCAGTGTAGTCAAAATACCAAAATTCCTTTTCACTGCCCTGAAGGAACTGTTATGGCATCTGTGTCATTGTGTTTTATTGTGCTGATGGTTACACGCTGTCGGCATAAATACTTACCATAGTCTTCACAAGGATATTTGCACTTGCTTATTTTACTAATCAAAAAGAGATAAGTGGTAATCAGATAGGTGGGATATTAACATACAGGCCTAATAATACCAAGTCCACCATTACTATCCCTCAAAAGTTGTAGCAAAATTCTTGATTTTCTGCCATCCTAATTGTGCTCCTGTGCTAAAGGAAACTTTTAGGTTGGGGTCCCACATTGCAAAAAACGCTGCATTTTACAGCAGCTGCAAAGTGAATGGGATTCTGACCAATCCCATCTACACATTGCAGAAAAATAACTGCAGCGAAAGTGCTGCAATTTCAAAAACACTCTAGTTTTTTGTAAATTGCAGCATATCAGTTATACTTACGTAAAAGCTGGGGGATTCCTTATAGGTATAGTAGAGGTAGAAAATACACTGGGGTCTTTTCCACAGCAATTTCGGCTACAGTTCGCTACTTGAGACCTTAGCCTTAGGAGCATTTCCTGGCCGCTATCAATACTTACATCTGTCACAAACAATGGAGGGATGTTTAACAACACCAGTGTGTGCTATGCCAGTCTTGACGCTCTCTGCGCTGGCATAGAGTGCACTTAATTCATGACAAGGTATAGTACTCATCATGAATTAGGCGCTTCTTCCAGGAGCCATGCATCTATCCCAGCTCCTTGCTGGCATGGATATTTACCTTCATTTACACCACAAAAATGATTCTGACATAGCTGATGTCCCAGTCGCACCCACATTGTAAAGACTCAGAGTGTGGTACTAAAACCCAATTAAAAAGCATTAAAAAGTCACAAACCATTCATCTGTGCCTTGTTACACCAAACATATGGTGCAAATTTCTTTGATTTTCAAAGCTACAGTTTTATTACATTTAGTTATTAAGTAAAAATTTTAAAAAATATAGCTTTAAAAGGTCATGAGCAAAAATAAAAAGGAGGCCATACCATAGACCAGCTTTCATCAATGGAGAAAACTGGAAAGAAAGGTCACAAAGCACAGAAAAATCATCCAAATCCTTTAGCTTATCAAATGTCTTATACATGGACTGGCGACATCCTTGAAAAAAGAACAGGGAGAGTGGAGGTCAGGAAAATATTTAGCCTTCTTGACAAGTCCAGTTCTTCCATTATCTCTAGTACCGATGCTATGAATAGGTAATAGCTAGTTCTATCTATAGCATAATCTATATTAAGCTCCATAACAGTAAAAAGTCACATTAAAGAGCAAACTTGTTACCTGGTGAGCTTTATCAGGAAGTAGACTTTGTATGAAAGTTGTAGAACAGCTTAGGTCAAAGATTGTCATTCTAGCGTTCAAGGAAATTGACTAAAACTAATACTCAGTCAATGTACTTTGAATCTGGGAATTCCTATTGAGGAAAAAAAGACGTTATTGCTATTTTTATCTTTATGGTAGAACAAAAATAAATTCCCATGAGACAACCTCTAGCAATGAGGGAAACTGTCTTAAGTTTTACAATAAAGATAGACGTAGACAAGGAAACATCCGGATACCTTTGACAATAGACAAAAGCTCCTGCACTTAGTTTGTCACTGCTGGAAATTACATTTTGGGTTGTTTTCCAGGAACATTATTATTATTATCTCCTGGCTGACTAGTTTTCCTACATATGTCAGTGCTAGTTACATACTTAAGTTCATATTTTCAATAATGAGACACAAAACTACATCATATTATCAGAAAACCACAGTGTCGAATACCAAACTTATGCAAGGAGTACATGGAACTGAAGGGGGCCTTTTCTGTTGCTGGTTGTTACAACCATAATCCACACCATAAAGTCACCTGTGCTACAAGTCTTGCAGGGAGTCTGTCAGCAAAGAAAAAAATGCAATTCAATCAGGTCCAATACCTTATAATGCCCAATGCCATGATCACAGTTGTATATTTGATTTTGGCCTCATTTTTCAAAAAAATATGTTTTTGTCCGTATGCTAATAAACTCAAAGTGTATCAGGGACATGGTCGAGCATCACAAGCAGGGCTGCTTCTACTTGCAATACCCGGCCCAGCAACACTGACATAATTGCAGCCGGCCAGACACCAAATCTGGAGCTGGCTGTTGCGTGCTGTTTGTGGCATCTTACACCTGGAAGAACCCAGTGTGAAGCTGCTCTCTTATTCTTCTGGGTGCAGGATGACATTAGTCATGTATGTGCAGTCCACAGTGCAATATAACAGCGGGGACTCTTGTAACTATGTCACTATTGCTGGGCAGGGTATTGAGAGTAGATGCAATTCTGCGAGTGATGTCCAGCCATGGAAATCTGGAAAATGAAGCCATCATTCTCAAAACTGAATATAGGATTGTGATCATGGCACTGGACACTATTATGTACTGGGCCTGGTTACATGACGATTTTCTGGTAAAAAATTTTTCTTTTTTTTTTCTTTTGTAACGGAGTATAATATCAACTATTGAAAGTAACAAGTCAGTGATTACCGAAATTCTGATGAAATTTGTGGGTTTTTCTAATGCAGTGCACTTCCTTGTCAGTCCTGATGAAATGTCTAGCCTATTATGATTCATTCTGTGCTAGGTTTACTTCAGGTTTATTCCCAGAGGTCTGAATAGCCTGACTGTGCAATATCTTACAAATTAAATGAGGGTACTCTAGTTTCTTCCCACACCACAAAGATATACTGATAGGGAATGTAGATTGTGAGCCCTAAATGGGACAGTGATTGATAACATCTGTAAAGCGCCGTGGAATATGATGGTGCTATATAAGGGTATGTTCATACAGAGTATTTTGCAGGCAGATTTTAAAGCGGAATCCGCCTCAAAATTCGTCTGGAAAAATGTCTCCCATTCATTTCAATGAGAGTCCCTTGCTTGTTTTCCTGCTAGCGATCTTTTTCAGCATCATGCCCTATCTTCCCGCAGCTCGAGACTCACTCCTGATTAGACCAATCATTCGGACCTGCATTGCATTGGCATCCCAGTTGCGGCTAGCTGTGCGGAAAAGTCACACGGCGGAAAATGGTTTCCACCATATGAACTTACCCTAAGAAAGCTAAATAAATAAATGAAAAAATAAAAAATGTAATTAAAAAATCCCATGTCATATCCTTCTTTTCAGATAGGTATGTCCGATGCTGATGAATTAGAAAGTATTTAGTTACTTCCTGCTTCCCTACAATGGAACTGCTATAGATTAGTGTGAAAAAAATCTGTCAGTCTGACATCATCAGGAAGGACAAATCACCATTTACTGGTTACCACATAATACCAGGATCAGCACCGTCTGGGGGACAAAGAAATGAGTCACATGGCAGTTATGTCGAACATAGTTGCTCTCACTCTCCTTTAGCGAAACTAAAGGCAGTGAAGGATTTGGGTAGAAGGCACATGATAAAGGTGTGCAGACCTAAGGCAGCGTATGCATGAAGCTACACAGGAAAGATATAAGAATCCTTTTAAAGGGGCTCTATCAGCAAAATCATGCTGATAGAGCCCCACATATTCATGAATAGCTTTTAAAAAGGCTATTCAGGCACCGTAAATGTTATATTAAACTACCCCCCAGTTTTAAAATAATACCCTAAAAAAGAATGTGATCTACTTACGCATCGTGCACGCTGGGCGGGCATTCAGGGTGCGCCGTCTTCTTCATCCACACCTCTTCTTCTTCCGATTTCCTCCGGTCCCGTCCTCCTCCGGCACTCGCGAACTGACATTGATATAAAAAAATAGCCTGGGCGCCTGCGCAGTAGCCGTAGTAGAAGCCACATGCTACTGCGCATGCACCTAGGCCATTTTTTTTATATCAGTGTCAGTTCGCGAGCGCCGGAGGAGGACGGGACCCGAGGACATTGGAGGAAGAAGAGGCGTGGATGAAGAAGAAGACACAGCCTGAATGCCCGCCCAGCGTGCACGATGCGTAAGTAGAGCACATTCTTTTTTAGGGTATTATTTTAAAACTGGGGGGTAGTTTAATATAACTTTTACGGTGCCTGAATAGCGTTTTTAAAGGCTATTCAAGCATATGTGGGGCTCTATCAGCATGATTTTGCTGATAGAGCCCCTTCAAAGCCGGGGCCCCACATGGCGTAAATTCCGCTGAAAAAAATTGGTGTTTTACAGTCCCTGCAAAGTGGATGGAATTCCAGCAAATCCTATCCACACATTGCCACGGACATTCTGCGATTTCTAAAACTGTTGCGGAAACCTCTGCGCACTCTCTGTAAAATGCTCTGCGGGAAAAAACAAAATGGGCTTTTTTTTTTTTTTAAATGTAGATTGTGAGCCCCACATATGGATCACAATGTACATTTTTTTCCCTATCAGTATGTCTTTGTACAATGGGAGGAAACCCACACAAACACGGGGAGAACATACAAACTCCTTTCAGATGTTATCCTCGGCAGGATGCGAATCCAGGACTCCAGCACTGCAAGGCTGCAGTGCTAACCACTGAGCCACCGTGTTGCCCCCCGCAGGGCTTTTTTGCCTGCTGTGTGGGGCCTTAGCCTGACATAGAGTTGTTGGATGTTAGTAAGAATAATATTAACTGCATTACTATAGCTAGAATATCTATATATCATTAACATATCCTACAAGACCTCACAGTGACTATATCCAGTTACATCCGTCTATTGTCCTAGTGACCCTTAGAATTCTACTTTGTTATGTTAAACACCCACATATAAGAAGACAATTTTCCCATCAGACACTGGATTGCCTGGAAGAACCCCAAGTTTATCTGATAGTAACTAACTTCATCCAGATGTGCTCCGAGTTTTATTTCATGTCCAGTTAAAAAAGTGATTCAGCAAAGTAACAATGAGCAGATTGTAAAAGAACATCTTAATGTTGCTCTCAGATTTGCAGGCTGAGAATATGTATATACTTTTGTTATAAACCCTTGTGCATGAGGGCCACTATTGAACCTTTTAAGTGCACTCTATGCCAGCGCAGAGAGCGTCAAGACTGGCATAGCACACACTGGTGTTGTTAAACATCCCTCCATTGTTTGTGACAGATGTAAGTATTGATAGCGGCCAGGAAATGCTCCTAAGGCTAAGGTCTCAAGTAGCGAACTGTAGCCGAAATTGCTGTGGAAAAGACCCCAGTGTATTTTCTACCTCTACTATACCTATAAGGAATCCCCCAGCTTTTACGTAAGTATAACTGATATGCTGCAATTTACAAAAAACTAGAGTGTTTTTGAAATTGCAGCACTTTCGCTGCAGTTATTTTTCTGCAATGTGTAGATGGGATTGGTCAGAATCCCATTCACTTTGCAGCTGCTGTAAAATGCAGCGTTTTTTGCAATGTGGGACCCCAACCTAAAAGTTTCCTTTAGCACAGGAGCACAATTAGGATGGCAGAAAATCAAGAATTTTGCTACAACTTTTGAGGGATAGTAATGGTGGACTTGGTATTATTAGGCCTGTATGTTAATATCCCACCTATCTGATTACCACTTATCTCTTTTTGATTAGTAAAATAAGCAAGTGCAAATATCCTTGTGAAGACTATGGTAAGTATTTATGCCGACAGCGTGTAACCATCAGCACAATAAAACACAATGACACAGATGCCATAACAGTTCCTTCAGGGCAGTGAAAAGGAATTTTGGTATTTTGACTACACTGGTTATGCAATTTTTTATATTAATCTAAGAATGCTTCAAAAGTCCCGGCTCACTTTTCAGGTATATCCAGATATGGTGGAAATTTTATTCTGCGGGCATGTCCTTCTATCCACTGCAAAATCTGTTTGCCCTCGACCGTCCCATGGATTTCACCCTTTATATTGCAAAGATCTAAAAGAACTTTATTAACAGGACAAACGGATCACATTAGCACAATCCGCTTTTGAGGGTAACTCGCACTTGTAGACAGTTCATTTAATTTACTGGGCAGATTTTGCATGCATTTATATTGCAGGGCCCGTCTAACAATTGGCGATAAATTGAAATAACCAAATCATAAAAGGAACGCTATAATTTACAATAGCACTGTACTGTCAATGTTTTGGGGGGGTAGACAGAAGTGGAGGAGGCATGAGGGGGAGAATGGACGCAATGGCTAAAAATGATAAATTGATGGGCAGCTCCTCCTATGACTTATGGTACACTGCAGGCACAAATCACATCATGTTAACAGATGCTACATTTGTAGATTTCATCAGCAGTATGTCATAAAATCTGTGCTGATATATGGTGAAACTTCATTCACTTGTATTGTATTGCACATTGTTGCAGGGTTGCAGTATATAATCCAGGCCACAATTCTACCATATGTGAACATTTCTGCACCTCTTTTACTGGACTTCTATTTCATCCTTCCTTTCCATAGACTTCTATCCACATATATAACCTGGTAATTCAGTGAACTGATAGTCTGCCTTGGCCTCCCAAGATGGATTCAGCAGAGATTTTAGGAAAAGGAGAAGTGGAGCCTCTTTCTCTGATAAGATGTAGTACAGTGTTTCTTATATTTGTCTGTACTATTGATTTATGTAAAATATTTTGAAAAGTTAGTGACCATTTAAATAATCTGTACAGTGCTAAAAAATTTGAAGGAGAAGAAGCAGACAGTGAAGATTAGCTTTTAATCCAAGTGTATGGGCCCTATAAGGCTGAGTTCAGACTAAGTTTTTTGGTCCAGAATTTGAGGTGGAGGCCGCCAGTCACGGCATCCGCCTGAAGAATGAGCATTCGCTTCTTTTTTCCCGGAGCTGGAACAGACCGCTCATGGACAAAAGAAATGACCGGCTCCCACTGATTTCAACGGGAGTCATTTTTTTGGTCAGGATTTTGAGGCGGATTCTGCCTCAAAATCCTGACCTAGAAACTCCATGTGAACTCAACCTAAAAGGTTCAATAGTGGCCCTCATGCACAAGGGTTTATAACAAAAGTATATACATATTCTCAGCCTATGGAAAGTCTATGGAAAGGAAGGATGAAATAGAAGTCCAGTAAAAGAGGTGCAGAAAGACACACATAGACATGGTGTTTCAACTAATCACTTATCAATAGTTTTCTTTCTATCAATAGTGCTCAGTACTTTTCTATAATGTCCTCCATGCTGCTTCTATGTGAGATAAGAAACAGAATCTCCTGTTTTCTCTTTGTGTCTAGGGGGACATCACATCAGCTAGTGCACACTCACTGCTTCTGGCAAAATTAAGAAGGATACACTGGGGAAGGGGGCTTTTCATATGAAACACTGTATTTAGTTTTTGATGTATTTGTTGTTACATTGCAACCTCCTTACACTCAGAAGAATGAACCTCCTTTAATCCATTTTTTCTAGATGAATGAGAACTACATCAGAAACAACATTGCCTGTTTAATGGGAGATGACCTCAGTTATGTAGATCCACCAGCAAATACCAATAAGGTTGAGAGCACAAATGAACCATGTAGAGAAGTGAGGAAACAAGTCCAGCGAATTATCAGAATGGTAAAATATTCTAGAATTATTGTACATTTACATTTCCTCTAAGCTGTGGCCCATGTCATAGTGGAGAAGTGAGTGTAACTTTTTTCATTATTGCCATATTTTATTAATTTCTTGTGTTGTTCCTTTTAGATATTGGAGGAAAGGTATGGACATGAGATAACATCTTTGATAAAAGGTATCATTTTTTTTCACCATCTTTTTTAAAATTTCAACCTAGTACTTTTTCTTGGGGAATTACTGATATGGTTATATCTGAAAAGTGCGCTAATAGATGTGTTTATTAGACCTTTTTATTCCTGCAAACCCAGGTGCCCATAATGTCTACTGCATGAGGTTATATGATGGGAAAGTTTTGGAGAGAATCCTTTAGACCTCATAGGTTGGATAGTTAGTAATTTCCAGACAAGTTAGAACATTTGTTCTGCTCTTTCACTACAAGATCAGATCTGCCAGTATAGATGCAAACTAGACGTTTCCTGCTTTATGGCTGCTTTGTTGTCCCAGACAGCATGTTAGTCATATAAAAGCAGGATAACACCATTTACTCATCGGAAACTGTCAGACTGTGGTCCCACTATGTATTTATTACACCCCTTATTTCTGTATAATATTCACATTGCTGTAAGCAGAATCAGTGTTGTATTCAGAAGAAATGACCAAAGTGCAAACCTTCACTGTTTGCACAATATGTTTAGCTATGCTTATGACATATTAAGAGGTAAATCAATATTCCATGTCACCCTGTGACCGGCCTCTTCAGCTAGTTTCATTTGTGCTCAGGTCAGTTCTTAGTAATGTCTTAAAAACAGTTAGTTTCTAAGCTATAGTTTTCTACATAAGTGAATAGAATATGGCGTACAAGGTTCAAGACAATATAATATTAGATTTTGATGTGTTTGTAGAAAAACAGTTACCTATGGAGTTATTTTATTTTAGCTAATAACATGTCCAAACCATATGTATTTTCATGCAGTGCAATAGAAACACTATGGATGGTATACTTTGACTTCTTATCTCGTGATAGTGGCAACCATAGGCTGTCTATACACTTAAAGGGTTTGTCTGGGTATTTAAATTTACCTTAATTTCATGACGTAGAGGTTGTTCCACCCCCTCCCTCCTCTTCTAATGCCTCAAGTGCTATAGTGGCTAGCTGACCCCCATTAGCAGAGGTATGAAATTAGTAGAGGATGGAGGGGTCAAGCAACCTGAGGGGTGGGGGCTAGTACTGATCACGTGACCTGGGGTTCATCAGGAAGTATCTGCTGGATGAATTAAGGTAAATGTAAATCCATGAACAATCCCTTTAATACCTTTGCAAAAAGTAAAGAAAAAGGTTGCAGATTACAAGGTTGCAATACAAAGATGAAGTATATGTTGTGTCTTTTGTTCATTCATAGAGACGTACTTTTGACTTGCATCTTTTATACCCTCCACCACATAAGCTTTCCTTACATGTAGAGTAGGATGAAATTATTCTATATTACTGGACACCTCTTTTGCTCCTCGCACAGACCAGACTACATAGACTACGCTCTGAATTTCCCATATTACTATATTCACGAGGGACTGTCACCAGAATATACCATACCACCCTACTACCTGCTGGAACTACCTGCTACAAGCTGTATTGAATCAGCACTGCTGATATTAGAGTTTTAGCAAATAAAGGCTTTGCAGATGATCACACAGTTGCATGGCTTGTTACAAAACACATCTCTGATAACCATATGGTAAAGAGCTGTGCATATGAGTGTCCATGACATATGCAGATTTATATCCAATAGAAGTTTCAATCAAATGTCTGCAAGCAGAGATTGTTAAGCCAGGAAAAACGGAAACAGCAGGAAACAGTGAAAAAGTGAATTTGTTCCTAGAGCCACATAATGGAACGTAGCTCCCTATAGATTAATACCTGGGTTCAAAGAAACCTATGGCACAATCTGGGAATAGTGGTCAAGTTAGTATAACTCCTCCAGGAGGAAGAGGTTCCCATCCATAGTTTCGAGGTTTTTGCCTATTATCAATGCAGACTAGAGTACTGGCTGGCTATGTGAGAGATCTAGATGTGGGTCAAAGCCAGACATATCACCACCTGTCGCTCCAGAAGTAGATTAAAGTGTTATGATAATGTATTGTATGCAACATTTCTGGTTATTATATTTTCTAAATATAGTCTCTTTTTTATCCAGAAAAAGTTTCAGAAATTCTACCAGTCTCTGTGGCTGAGAAACAAATCTACAATGGCCCAATGATTGCTGCCCATGTCTCTGGGAACAATAAGATACCCATGACTATAACAGGTATGATGGAAGATTTACATAATATATCTATATAATATAAATGTATGATGATTAATACTTCTAATACAAAATTATCAACAGTCTAACATATGATCATGGTAAATATGTATAATATAATGCACTATGTATAAAATTGGTGGTGAGGGGAATGTATAAAATGCCAATGTTCTGGTGGTGAAAAGTCAAATTTTCGGTGCATGTGACATCTGCAAAAAAAAAATTAGAATTTTCAACAGAATTATTAAATTATTTTCCGGCCTTAATAAATTGCAATCAAGCAATTAATTGACTTGATTACAAATATACAATAGTTTTATCAACCCTACCCATATGCAAAGCTATACCCATGGAGTATTTCGCTCCTGGTGGTCATATGTAACTCCATTTTATGTGACATTGTACCTTAGAAGGGGTAATGTCTCTCATTGGGGAGAGACTAGTACAGGGACTTATTAGACCATGCAAACCCTACTAAGAATTCTGGGGAGCCCCCTTCCAATTGGTGGCATTAGGGGACCATTCCTCTTCTTCACCAGTGAGGTCTTGTTTACATATTTCTTATTCGGTAGGTTGGCAGTAAAATATAGGGTAAACCACATTTGGCCAGCAGGCCAAACTACCACATACACGACAGAATAGTTATAAAAATATATAAATTTTATTTAGAAAAGTACATAAATAATAATAATAGATTGGAGGTAAACAATGCATCAGCTATGGATGCAATGACATACAACTAGGCTTTCATAAGGAAATATGCTTTGCATTTATAGTCAATACAATATTCAGTGAAAAGAGTTCCTCACCACATAAGAATGGGCATCATTAGCTATATACAGATGGATGAAGATCCAAATCATTAGCACTTCTTACTAGAGGGCCAATACATTTATATTTGATATTGTAGACAAAAGAAAACATATGAGCAACATTGAGCTTTTACCTGTAAGTATGTCATGCATCAGAACGCATGCAAAGCATATTTCCTTATGAAAGCCTAGTTGTATGTCATTGCATCCATAGCTGATGCATTGTTTACCTCCAATCTATTATTATTATTTATGTACTTTTCTAAATAAAATTTATATATTTTTATAACTATTCTGTCGTGTATGTGGTAGTTTGGCCTGCTGGCCAAATGTGGTTTATTCAATAGTACTACCCAGCATTGCCCTATATTTTTTGTGCTAAGTAAAATATAGGGATTTTTAATCCAGATTATTTGCAAGGTTGCCTCATTTTTATTTTAGATACGCTAAAGTAATCAAAAATAGTTGCAAACCAGTACATATCCTTTGGTTACCCAACTAGTCATCTGTTTGTGAAATTGTATCTCTATGCTTACTTTAGACTATCCATGTATGAACTATAGCCAATATATAATAAAAATATATAAAATTAAAATACAATCCTTACATGTAGAGTACAGCTGGTTGGTATAATTCCAGATAACCTGGTTTGACTGGGTTGAACTGACCTAATTCTTCTTAAGAAGTAAATTAATCTCAGCAAATTCTTCTACTCGGTGACTCATTGAGTTCAAACAGTGAAAGCAAATCCAGTAACCTAAGTAGGACATGTGAAGAGAACTATATAGAATAACTATACGGATATAGCAATATATAAAGGGAGTCTACTACCACCAAAATATTCTCTACACTACTTAGCTAGTTTATAATGAACATATCTTTTTTGTGTCCAAGTGAAATCTTGCTTTTAAGACAATCAACTTTTAATGTCAGTGCAAACAAGGCTTGTTGGTCTTTGCTCGCCGCACATTGAGATGGCATATTTTGACAGATGCAGCAACACCTTGGAGAAATGAACAGCTAATCTGCTAGGCTGACTAGATGTTATGGCTGAGGCCACGCGTATCAAAAAAGCACTGCGAGAAAAAACGCAATGCATCACAATTCTTCCCTCTGAGCTTTCCTCTGTTGCCTTTCTGCTTCATTTATGCCTATAGGGGAAGCTTCCATAGTTATAAAAGACATGCTGCGGTTTCCAAAACCGCAACATTTTTTACCACAAAGTGGGGATGAGATTCACTAGAATCCCTTCCACTTTGCTTTGACTGTAATTAAGTATTCAAAGGCTTATGATTCTACAGCTAAACTTAAAGAGGACCTTTCATGGATTTGGGCACATGTGGTGTTATACCGCTGGAAAGCCATGCTGAATTCAGCGCACTGTCAGCTTTCCCAATCTGTGCCGCGGGTGAAGAGCCATCGGTACCGGTACCGTAGCTCTTCACAGTCAGAAGGGCGTTTCTGACAGTCTGTCAGGGATGTCCTTCTGCACAGCAACGCCAATAGCGCTGTACTGAGGAGCGGGGAGGAACGCCCCCTCCCTCTGCTCACAGGAGGGTCTGAAGCTATAAGTGGATTTAGTAGAAGGGAAATGTATATGTGCTTCCTATAAATTTCCCATTCCTTTTGAAGTCTCTCTTGGCTTTGGCTGCAACATGGGGCTTTAACCTCAAAGATATACTGTAACCCAAGACCTTTATATAGATGGGCTATCCTTATAGGCCATCAGTATAAAAGTCCCGGAATACCCTTTTAAGGCCTGATCATGTACAGCCAGCTTAGAGGAGCCCTGCATGTCCAGCTCACTGTATAAGCAACAATCTAATAGTTAAAATATAGCTACCATATAATATACAAATCTCTGTTTTATCATTGCCTTCATGCCTGTAATACTTCAAGGTTTTCCTTACATTGTTGCATCAATGTTTGAGAAGTATTACAATCATTAACACATATGTCCCTTTTTCTTAACAGATTCAGCAAATAGGCATTACAGTGGGAACAAAATAACTGAATGGTCTAATAATACCCTGCCAGATATGAACGGCATCAAAGTGCAGAATGGAGAACTGGTTATTACAAAAAGCGGCTTTTATTACATCTATGCTCAGACATATTTCCGTCACAACGATAATGAAGGGAAAGTAAAACAACTAGTGCAACACATATATAAAAAGACAGACTACCGAGATGCCATAGAATTAATGAAAAATGTCAAGACTACTTGTTGGTCTATAAGTGCAGAATATGAACTTCATTCCATTTACCAAGGCGGGGTGTTCAAACTAAATGAAAATGATCGCTTATTTGTTACTGTAAGTCATAAAAACTTACTTGATATGGAAGGCAAAGCAACCTTTTTTGGGGCATTCCTAGTATTCTGAAAGACTACTGAAGAAACTAACTTTGCAAAAGTATCAAGAGAATTAAGATGCAAGTTCCTATTTGTACAGCGTGACATCCTGAATGCATTGCATCTCACTGACATGATGCTTCTATGGGGTGGTCCACAAAAAGCCCAAAATCTGTTTACTTTGTGTGGTTTGCACAGGATACGGACTTACCCATTATAGAAGATGCTGGAGATGGTTTCATCCAACAGCTATATGAAAGCTGTGACCATCTTATTATTTTCAGGAACAGCTTCTGCATGTTGGATATTCCATATTGGCATCTTCAGCTAGAGTATTGTCTGGGAATTAGTTTGAGGTGACCCCACAGATAAGTCACACACTGTTAGGTCTGGTGACCATGGAGGCCACAACCCTTTGCTCGTGGTACATTCTTCCCTGAATGCTTCGTGAATTTGGCACAGAGATATGCGCTATGTATGGCAAGGTAACTTGAAAGAAACAATTCTCATGCTTGTCATCAGTTGTGCATAGAATGTCTTGAAGATGTCCATGTACATGGTTGTGTTCACATATTCATCCATTTTTATCATAGAATATTAAGTCCACAATTCGTGTACTTATAGCCAAACACCAAGCACCGATTTTTGGATAATAAAGGGTGCAGCTTGCATGAATTTTTTGTGTGCCTGTAACCCACCAAGTCATAGCAGTCATATTAGATAGCCTCATGTAATATACTGCATGATTCCCCTCCTTTACTGTTGTGTAGCTACTACTCAGGAAGGCTTCAGGTGAAGACATTTCAGCACACAACATCTGCAGAGGTGCATTTACTGGGATCATTTTGGTGTCAATTTTTGGGCTGTTCACATTCCTTTCCTGAATATCTAAAACAGCAATTGGAGGTTATTTTTTTGGCTACGGATTCTGTGTTACACCATTTTTGCACCATAGCAGATTTATTTTTGCTGGAATGGAAATGTTCAGGAATTGACCAGCAAAACAGTCCTGTGTTTTCTAGAATCTGTGCACATGTAACTCACTACCATCACAACTCATCAAATACAAAATGTTGGAGAGACTCACAGATAACACTTCTACCCTCCATAAAAACTACCACTCGACTGGCAGGGAAGGACATGAAGGACTTTATTCATTTCTTAAACTGTTCTGGCAAAATAAAGGCTGAGATTTGATTTGTTGCTATAACCAACATGACAGTCATCCTAAAAGACAGTTTTGACGAATTAAGGAGATTATCCTGTACAAACCACACAAAGGAAACAGGGCTCTTTTCTTTGTGGCTCTCATATGTATAGCAAGCACACTGTATGTGAAAGCACAGATACACGAACCTAATGTTTATAGTCAAGAAAACATTTAGACCCCTACAATACTTTTTTGATTTAAAGGCCAATGAGAAGTCCTATTTGACCAGGCACTTGCTCTTCAAACCTCCTATCGCTGCCTTAAAGGAACACTAAACCTGAAAATGAATGTTTGGAGTAAAGAGAAGATTAACTTGCTCGCACTGTCTGTTAGTCTGTTGGATTTCCTGTGAAACGTTATAGTAGAAATCCTACAGAGAACACAGTTGTAAAATCCTCCTAATTGCTTTCTGTAAGAGAATGGCTCAGTCAGGGGAGCAGTAGGGGGAGGCTCCCGCTGCAGCCATTAGTCTTATTGCCAAGCATAGGATTGTGAGAAGGAGGAGGGGAGAAATGGCTAATCTTCTAAGGGTCCATTCACACGTAGGAAAATGGTGTGGAATTTCAACGGTGGAAAAAAAGCCTCCCATTGACTTCAATGCTAGCAGAAAAAGGAACCCATTGAAGTCAATGGGAGGCTTTTTCAGCGCTGAAATTCCACACCAAATTCCTCACCATTTTCCCCCGTGTGAATGGACCCTAAGACAGAAGCAGAATTATAAATATATTTCACTGTGAATTCAATTGGTGGGTGAATAAAAGCAATAGATTATAGGGAATTCCTATTTCTGATGTATTCTTTTAGTTTAGTGTTCCTTTAAGTTCAGTAACTGCACCAAATTACAAATCACTTCAAAATATTTTATGTTATAGTATACTACTTGTATATGGTTAATACTCCTTGAAGGATAATATGTTGGTCATTGAATGCTATGGAATTCATCCAAACTATTTTGGCTCTTGGTTCTATTGATAACACTACAATATTTCCAAGCATTTTGTCTCAGCATTCTAGCACCTAAAACAAGACACAGCAGATGTATAAAATGTAGCCTATATGTCAGTAACACTTCATGAAGTACGTTTTGAGGCAATAGGACAACCTACTAAGGTTTCAGGTTGTCCAGTTCACATTATATTGCCAATAGTATGAAGGATCTGAATTTAATTGTTCTCTAATGAAAAATGAACTTGCAAACAAGTTGGGGTTACAAAAAAATGGACACCCCCATTAATTGATAGGTTGTTTAGTAACTTTAGAAACAGCTGACCATGTAAAGACTCAAATTATTACAATGTCAGTAAGGCCCCTGGCAGACGACCCTGGATTGGGTCAGTGTGCTATTTGTGTATTTCACAGAGAGTACACTTGCCCATTCTTATCTATGGGTCCTTACATGTGACCGTGATTTTCACGGTCCTGTGTGCAGGCCGACAGTCCAGGCCGCCTTAGATAGGACAGGTCCTATTGGAAAGGAGACGCTGAAGCACAGCCTGTGCAGGGGCGACACACGGAAACATCCCCGTGTGCACCATGTGCAGCTCATGCTTTTAATTCGTGGCTGGTCGTTTGCAGCACGATCGGTCGTCTGCAACCAGCCTAAGAGTCAGATGTGGCAATTCTCCATCCCAAGGCTTGTGAATATTACTGTACCATACTGTGACTCCGTATATCCTTTTAGTGGTTGAAATCCACCAGAATGTGTATGGCGCTTAGCTACATCTTAAAGTAAAATATTTCTATAGAAATGATAATAAACTGCTTATGTTAAGCATAAACATTTGAAGACACAACATGAATGTAGATAATGTATAGTTTTGTACAGTTTTCTAAGATTCTCAAATTTAAAACATAATCTTTGATCAAATGGAAGGAAATTTTTTTGTATTTCATTAATAGTTTAAAAATATTCATGTGTATTAATATGTCGTATTAAAAGATTTGCCAATAATAGGCCTACCAATAAGGGAAAAACCACTAAAGGGAAAATCTTTATAAATTGTAAGAATAATGACAGTAACAATCCTTTTTGTATAATATAATGAGTAACTTTCTTATATCCGTATTTTCTAATGCTGTCTAATGAACTGGAACCGTACACCGGCTATATCATGTTAAATGTATAGAAAATGACATACACATCCCTATGGATATCATTTTTTTCTTAGAATTAACATACATTGTATAATATTATCATGCATTTGTGATCTTCTGCTCACTACCATTTTAACAAATGGATTTTGTATGTTCAGTTTATTTTTTTACATAAATAAAAACAGAAAAAATACATTTGTTTTTTTTACTACTGAAATAATTTTTTGCAGTAACAGTTCAGTAATATGTAAGATGCAAAGTCAAATGAAAGGCCATGCTTATTTGTGGGAAGATTTCAGCAAAATCCACTTTAGTTATTGCATATTTTGCCGCAGATTTCAGCTAAAATCCACAACATATATGACATGCTGCAGTTTTGAAATTAAAAAAGTTTTTTCATTCCTCCTTGAGACATAATTTTTTTTTTGTAGGGGGTGGGGCAGAAAAAAATGGTTGGAGGTATTTATCATATTTAGCCTATAGAGAATTATGCTTTAAAAATCACCATAACTAGAACATGCAGGGTTCTGTAAAGGAGCCAAAAATAATAAACATGCAGCACCAGTGAGAAAAAATATTGTGTCTGTGTTACTTTTCTTAATGAATATAAACATTAAGGCTGAGGGCCCCCATGTTGCAAAAATGCAGCTTTTTGGCCACGGCAAAAAACGCTGCCTTTTTTTTACCTGTAGATGGGATACTGGCTAATCCCATCCACACATCGCAGAAAAAAATCCACAGAGGAAATTATGAGATCTCCAAATCGTTTGCATTTTTGTCAATTGCAGCATGTCAATAAGGCCCCTTTCACATCATGTTTTTCATGTCAGTTTAACAGATCCATTATTTTAATAAAAAAACTGATGCAAAATGATGTCAGTTCATGCAGCATAAAAACTGATCCTTAAACAGATATGCATACGTTTGCATCAGTTTTTTGCTAAAAAATAAATAAATCAGTTTTTGTTATGCTTACCTCTGCCACTCTACTAACACATGTGGGGGGCGGTAATCAATCCCTAATGGCTGCCCCAGCATGTGTGTGCTACCCTGGATGGTACTAGGTGAAACGTGGGGGGTAGCAGAGGAGCTGTCCCCCAAGCACTACAACTCACAGAACATTTCTTTTGTTGTTGAAGCACTCCACATGAGTTTCAACTAATACCGTTAGTGGTATCAGAGGTATGGGGGGTAGCAGATGTGAGGATGCACCTAATACCATCGGGGTAGCACATGTGGGGGGTGCAGCCATTAGGGTAGCACACATGGGGGGGGCAATCAATCACTAATGACTGTCCCCCTCATATGCCACCTCTGATGGTATTGGGTAAAGCACATGTGGGGGAAGCAGAAGAGCTGTCCCCATGCACTCCAAGTTACAGTACAAATAAAAAAAAAAGTGTTGTGATTTATAGTGCTTGGGGGACAGCTCCTCTGCTTTCTCCCACGTGTGCTTTACCTAATACCATTAGGGGTAGCACATTTGTGGGGGGGGCAGTCATTAGAGATTGATTGCCTCCTAATGTGTGCTACACTTAAAGTCTGCTACCCCTGGTCCTATAGCATGAGTGATACTACCATTTGTAACCCCCATTAGAGAAATGGTTGATGCTGCTGCCCCTCCTCCACCTCTTGTATGTCCTGGCTCTCAATATCTCCAGAGCCATCCCAGTCCTATCTTCTCCCCCCCCCTCCCCCACAAGTGCTGTCCCTGCCTGCATGTATGACTGTGTCTGTGCAAAAAAAAATTCTTTTCACGGTGGAGTGGCTGCATTTGGACCCCGGCGGTTTGCTTTAAAAACCCATTGAAATGAATGTCTGCTCCTTTCATATTGTATCTACATAAATGTTCTCCAAAGTTTCGATTACATTTGGAATGTGAATATTTAATAAAAGATGTCAGGAGAGTTGACAGATCACCTTTAAACTCTTTCACTGCTGCTATGGTACCTGTCAGGGCATTGACTGTACTTTCTGTGTTCTACAGAATAAAGGGTTAAATCTCCAGCCTGTAATGTAGATATACTTGTTCATTTAAAGCATTCATTTGGAGTCCTTTATCTAGTTAGATTTATTATGTGATCAAGGTGAAGTTGAAGCACGATATACTTACCAACAACAACCTCATGAGCCAAATATAACATGGGTGATAAAATATGGAAATCCTTCTATCAATCCTTGAAGTACAAATAACCCAACCATCTGACCTTCCAGGTTTATTAATACAATGTGGCCATGTTGAAGTTTTTACAGAAAAGTGAATAAACCCATAGGCAAAAGCTATATACAAACATTTAGCAATGGGAATTTCTAATTGTATCCGTTTAACTAAAGCTGCCGTCCATAAGAATACATGTGTCACTTGCTGGGAAAAAAATAAAAAAGTCTTGTTTATCCCTGACTTTGGTAGGACTTAGCTCTTAGCTTAAGCTAGGGATACAGGTTGACTAGCTACATCACACATGCTGTGTTACTTGCATTCACAACAAATGTAAGTAAATGGGATTGCGGTAACTCTCAGTTACTGTGACACTAAGCACTGATTGATCTTGTGGTGTCTGAGTATTGCAGTTGTGGCAGCCCCATCGTCACAATGTCACCCCATTCACTATGCCAAAAGCTGATGCAGTAGATGGAGAGGAGCCAGCCTGCTCCCATTTAAGTAATAGTAGTGGCGGTACAATTTCCATAGTATTTCCAAACTATGCAGTAGATGGATCTGCAGTACTGCTCCTATTACTTGAATAGAAGGGGCCTAAAAGCTTCCAGGGATTAGAGACTGCCAATACAGCTGATCTGTATAGGGTCTAGGTGTTAGATCCCTATCCTGTGGATATCCATTTGGGGGTGGAAACCCCCTTTAAGTCAATAGGTTCTGTTGAGTGAAAGCTGTATCCAGGGCCACCGATAGGCCAGTATTACTGCTACTGGCGTCAGGGGCCCAGCCAAATTGAAAAATGGGGGGGGCCCAGTTTTGGACCGCCACCGTGTGCCGGCCCCCTGGCGCCCGCAGCAGTTGTGTGTCCGATTTCAACTCAGATCTGCGTCCAGAGGACACAGTTCTGAGTTGGACACATACACGGCTACAGCAAGGAGCTGACACAGGTCAGCTCCTTGCTTCGCTGCTGCACGCCGGCTACTGCTGCCGCCACTGCACGCCGGCTGTGTAGATGCGATGTGATGACGTCACATCGCGTCTACAACTATTGGCGAATGAGAGAAGAGGCGCACAGACAGCAACGGGGGAATGAAGGAAAAGGTAAGTTTAATGTGTACACAGTACACTGAGGTGAAACGTGAAACGGGGGCAGATGAAGGAGAGGACGGCATGACACTGAGGGCAGAGATGTGGGGACATAAATCTGGGGGCAGAGATGGAGAGGACAGCATGACACTGGGGGCAGAGATGGAGGGACATGAATCTGGGGGCAGAGATGTGGAGACATGAATCTGGGGGCAAAGATGGAGGAGACATGAATCTGGGGGCAGAGATGGAGGGGACATGAATCTGCGGGCAGAGATGGAGAGGACAGCATGACACTGGGGGCAGAGATGGAGGGACATGAATCTGGGGGCAGAGATGTGGAGACATGAATCTGGGGGCAGAGATGGAGGGGACATGAATCTGGGGGCAGAGATGGAGGGGACAAGAATCTGAGGGCAGAGATGGAGGGGACATGAATCTGGGAGCAGAGATGGAGAGGACATGAATATGGGGGCAGAGATGGAGGGGACATGAATCTGGGGGCAGAGATGGAGGGACATGAATCTGGGGGCAGAGATGGAGGGGGGACATGAAACTGGGGCAGAGATGGAAGGGGACATGAAACTGGGGGCAGAGATGGAGGGGGGACATGAAACTGGGGGCAGAGATGGAGGGGGACATGAAACTGGGGGCACAGATGGAGGGGGGACATGAAACTGGGGCAGAGATGGGGGACATGAAACTCATCACATCACATCGCGGCTACAAATGCCGGAGCTCAGCGTTAAAGCAGGAGCTGAGCTGTGACAGCTCCTGCTTTAAACGCCTATGTAGTCAGCTCATCAGTGTCCTACCGCCGATGAGCTGAATACATAGGGGTTTAAAGTAGGAGCTGTCAGCTCCTGCTTTAACGCTGAGCTCAGTTGGAATCGGGACATGCCGACCGGGACCATTTTGTTAGGTCCCGGCTGCGCCGCGGGACCCTGGATCCGCCCCTGTTAGAAGGTGAACGGGGGGGGGGGGATTGTTGGGGCATCAGGTGTGCGGCACTGCGGAGAGGGAACATCTGGGGCAATAATATACAAGTTATTAGCTGGAGAACTAAAGGCACACAATGCCTCCAAAGGTATGTGTGCTTTGTATTAATAATGATGTAGGCCGCTGTGCTACTAGCATAGCAGCCTGTTTGGGGGAGGGACTTTCACTTTAAAGGAGTGTTCACATTGCGTTTTTGGCCTCCCTTGCTGGGATACGTTGGTAACCAGACACAATCAGCTACCCACTTATCCCTGCACGGAGAACTGCAGGCCCCCCCCCTTTTTTTAATGGCCAGTTCTTCGTGCAGTTATAAGTTGACAGCTGATTCTGACTGGTTACCAACGTATCCCGGCAAGGGAGGCCAAAAACGCAATGTGAAAAAGCCCTGAGGATTTATTAAGAGGGCTCTTATAGATGGTGTTGGCTCTCTATAGGCGCTGTCACACGGAGCAGATTGTACCTGCAAATATAATCTGATTAAGCCTTGTAATGCTGCTAAATAAAGGGAAATGTAATACATAATTGGTATGTCGCAAAATAAAGTAGTTTTAAAATGGCGGGGGAAGGGGGGGAGGGTGCAGACACTTAGGCTGTATGGGGCCCCAAAATTCCTGATGGTGGCCCTGGCTGTATCCATCATGCATGGATCTAGTATTTCATTCTAAATAGACGCCACAATGCAGATGGGAACACATTGTGGAAACATTTTTTTTGTTGTTGAAGATTTTGTTGCAGTTTTTGGACCAAAGCCAAGAGTGGATGCCAAGGGAAAGTGGAATATATAGGAAGTTCTTATACTTTTACTTTCTGTTCAATCCACTCCTGGCTTTGCCTCAAAAAAACTGCAGCTTTAGCCTTAATATCTCCCTTAACAGCCCTCCTGTTTTTTTTTGTTTTTTTTTAATGTTGCTCCTGCTATATATCGCACTTCTTATACCTGGCAGAAAATAACATTTATATGGCACGTGTAAATCAATTACTTAAACATCCTAGTAGAAGTTGCATTTTGCTATTTTATCTTTACATTCTGCTAAAGCAGTCTTTCTCAAAGTGGGCGATAACGCCCCCTTGTGGGCGCTGGAAGCCTATAGGGGGGCAGTAAAGGGCACAGAGAAGATTGGGGGGCGTTGAAGCGGTTTAGGGGGGCGATGGCTAATTTAAAGGGGTGGTATCATAACAATGATTCTATCTATACTGCTTGTTAATGTGGATTTAAGACTTTTCCCAAATACACTGCTTCAGCAAAACTGCTTTGTTTGTCCACTATCTTACTTTATTCACTTCATTATGGACACTAGCACCTGGCCCCCTGCTCATTGCTGAGGGAGCCACATGACATAGCTCCCTGCTGTGTGGGGGGAGAGAGGGGGGGGGCTGAGTGTATGGAGCCAGCCTGTGTCTGCACCACACATACACATCACATACACATCACCTAGCTCCCTGCTGTGAGATAGAGGGGGGGGGGGTGTGGAATAAGTGCTGCTTTCTTATATAAAGCAGTCTAAATCCTACTGGGCTAAAGGACCTGGTCTCTCTGTTCACTAGGATAAAGCTTTATTATATAGAGCAGGCTGCTAGTGGGCAGAGGAGCCAGGTCCTTTAGGAAACTCCGTACAAGGTAAATCCAAGTCTACAGGACCTTTTGATGACATCAAAGGCCCTTCAGTCATCCCATAGGATCACGCTATGTGGTGGGTGGAGCTACATGCTAATTTGGGGGCGGGGCTAATTGACGCAGGCAAACAGGAAGAAAGAAGATTTTTAGGCAGCTTAGAAGGCAGATCAAGCTTCATGAGGCTACCCCTTTAAAATAGTTTTTTTGCTTTTAACACAAACTTTACCGCTCCTTTACGCTTATCGCGCGTTTCCTCGTGTAACGCCATCTAGGGGACTAGACAGTAACTATTTCCTGTCCAAAAGTTGTCAAACTGTACCATAGATGGCGGTAAGCTCCAATGCGAAACGAGAAGTTTCTAGTCCATTCTCGATAGTACTAGGCCCGCCCACTGCCTCATATAAAAGCGCACGCGCCATCATGTCACAGCCAGTCATGTCATTCGACGATATTACGAAAACAAGTGAATTTAGCCGCTAAAAAAATTTTTTGGGGGGGGGGCGCTAGAAAATAATTAATTCTCGAAGTGGGCAGTAGACAAAATAAGTTTGAGAACCTCTGTGCTAAAGCATTAGAAGAAATCATTCCAAATCTTGAAATCTATTCTTTAAGTTTTTAGCAAGAAAGGGGTCAAGACAGAGGTAAATTTTGGCAGCATAACATCCTCCCACAGTGCCAGAGACGTACATTCTCATCAGCAGGCTAAGCTAAACAATAGAAACTCACAAGAGGTAAAAAAAATATTCCTGTGAATCATTGTAAGTAAACATTAGTGAAGATAATTCTCTGGGCTTGTTACACTGCCCCCTGCATGACTACATTATGATATGACTGGGAAGGCTCGAGCAATTCGATTTCTTCGCTGTGTGTTAGAAATTGGTATATTCCCATGGCAACAATCAGTTTATTAATTTTGTAACTCATTTGGACTCTCATAGAATAAGAACTTTACATAAAACAAAGATAATAATATGATAATATTAGGGTTGGTGTGTAATAAGCCATGCAATATCCATATATTTAGAATAATCACAAAATCGTATCCTGAAACCAATTTATTCAATGTATTATTTCCAAAGAATAAAAAACAAAAAGCTGAATTTTAAGGGTTTTCTAGTTTGGACAGTTCTTTTTGTTGGCACAGCCTGTTATTAGCAGATACATCCTGGCACAACTAGTTATACATCTGTAAGGGTAAGGGCCCACATAGCGAGCTGAAGCAAAAAAATGTTGTGGGAAAAACTGTGGCGGCGACACATTGCAGTTTTTCCCATAGCGCATTTCACAGAAAGTCCGCAGTGTTTTCTGCTTCAACTATACCTATATTCACCTAGACCTACCATTTCTATAATGATTGACAAGTTGCGATTTCCAAAACCGTGATGGCTTTGAAAATCACAGAATTTCTGCTGTACATATTTTTCTACAATGTGTGGATGAAATTCGCTAGTCCCATCCACTTCGTAAGGACGCTGTGTTTTTTGCTGCACCATATATGAAGTGGCCAAACTGTGGCATTTACAAATATACCACGTCAGGCCTTGGTCTAAAGGGAGCATGTCAGTAGGACAATTGGTATTATACTAATGACAGTGCCTTGTAGAGTTGCTTCTACACTTTCCAAAGATGCATTTCTTATTCAGCAATGCAGCTCCATTTTACTTGAGTCTATTTGTCATGCCTGGATCAATGGGACTCTTTACAATACAACTGTGACATGGGATCCCAATGAATCTCCGCCAAACATGTGCTAAACGTGATAATCGGTCATGGATAATGAATGCCTTCAGATGACTTCATAAAAGGAAGGAAATGTGACGACGTACCATTTCAGTAATAAGTACTGTATATTAGCCATTTCAGTTTACAAGCTGGGTGGTGTAATGTGTAGGTTGTGTCATAGAAGTGACAGGTTAATTGTAGTATTCTGTATATTCCATAATGATGGCGACTAGTTCCTTTGTGAGACAATTGGCAAAGGCTGTAAATCAATAGGGTAACCCGTTTATCAACTATTTACAGTGTATACGACCATTAGCATTATAAGAATATGCGGATGTGTTTTCTCATTATTAGGATTCCTCCTCATCTACATTTTCAACATGCTGGATACAGATAAAGGCTATATTTGCTGTTTACCCTAACTAGTAACATTTTCACTGTGGAATCGATAAGCTTATAGGTAAGTCACAGGGTGCCAGCTGCTAAGCTAAATCTACAAGACCATTACAGCCATATTGACCACATGCAGGCCCTTGTGTGGTTAAGGGGTATCGCTAAAGTCTTTTCTGGAACCAGCATAGCAGCATTGGCCTTCATTACATGTGTGTAGCCAGTTATGTCTTAAACATTTTTATGGAAATATGATATAGAATTGAACTATTGCTGCATCATCACTTTAATGCTAAGGTCATAGCATCATTGGGGCTCGGACAATCAGAATATTAGAGGAATTTATTGATTTTGGTTTTCTCCTTTCTTTTGAATGAGCAGAGGTTCTTTACGCAAAGTCTTCTCAAGATGAAAATCTCCTCAACGCAAGTCAACGCAACAAAACATCTCAACGCAAGCCAAGAAGTCACCGAACACATCTCATATTAGACTAGGGATTAGAGGGTTCCTTCTTTTAGAGTGTAAGCTCCTCAAGTTCCTTTGGGGCAGGGATCATTAACCTTTTAATGACCACTTCCACTATACTTCATAGTCTACAATAGTTTTTTTTTCCTCCTAATTTGCCCCCTATGATTTTGGGGGTCAGTGTAACTGAAGCTGTAACCACTCATGGCCTGCATGCAGCTGCAGGATTGCTGCTTTAACATGGCTGCCGGTTGAAACACTGAATGGTGGTCCTTAAAGGGTCAATGATGGTTTTCTTTAGATTGTAAGCTCAGAAGAATAGAAGGTCAGACGGAACCCTCCATAATAGATTGTAAGCCATGAAGTCAATCTCTGGTCAAGAGACATCTGGAGACTGACTTTATTGGCAGGAATCCCCTCTTTAGGCTAGGGCTAATGATGACCAGGATGAATCCTATCTCTGAGGATGGGCTACATGGTGGCCTTGGCTGCGGCATATGTCAAATGGCTGGAGATCGCAGTGTGGCACTTTTTCCACTTACTCTAATGGAAGTGAATGTGGTTGCATTATGACAAGCAAGTAAGAATATCTATAAATCTTCTAATATATTAGATAATAATTGTTCCAGCAATGGTTGCAACTGAAAATAACCTGATCATTGGGCGATCACTCCCTTGTGAGTCATTGAGACACAACCACATTCACGTTCACTGGCAAAGATGCCAACCACACATAGATGTAATGTATGTGGTGGCTGAAGTGGCCAGGTAGCCTCTGTCCTAGAGTTAAGCGTTTATAGTGGTCACTATTTATGTATCATCATAGAGAGCAGGAGCATAACTACCAGGGTAAAAGCAGTAGCCGCTGCCACAGGGCCCAGGACATTAGGTGGCCATTAGGTGGAGCAACCCCAGCAGGTAACGGGCCCTATTTACTTACCAAAATTCCGCCTGCGCTTCCCCTTCTGCGAATGCGGCTGTGAGCAGGAGCAAGGTTCGGTATGTAAGGCCGCAGGCTATCATTATACTCTGGGGTCTTTTTGGACCTCAGAGTATAACAATCAGAGGCCCAGTGGAGATGAGGGAACATAAAAAACACTGTTAATTATTTCCTTGCCTTCACTCTGGCAGGCATCACATGGGCCTGTTTCATTATGTGTTGCGATGCAGATGTGGATCACATGACGTCTGTACCAACATGGAAGATGTCCTAAATCTGTAGGGAGTGCACCGGAGCCAGGGAGATGTAAGTAACAGTGTTTTTTTTATGTTTATATCCTCTTCTGGTATAAAAATTGTTCATAGATGGTCCACAATGGGGAATAATACTGTGTGCAAGGGCCACTATGAGGCATAAAAGTGTGTGCAGGCGCCACTATGGGGCATAATTGTGTATGAAGGGTCCACTATGGGGTATAATAGTGTGTGCAGGAATGCAGTTTGTACAGGAAAGGGAGGGGTCGTTTGGGTCAAGGGGGGGTGGGGAGTTGGCCCATACCAAATGTTCGCCTTGGGGCCTAGTGATTCCTAGTTACACCACTGGCTACAGTGCTGTACATAAATGTACTGACCAAGAAGCCCCATCCCACTATGATGCTTTCATAGCCTCAGAATCACATGTTTATCACACTCCTGTGGAAGCTTTCACTGTATGTGGTAAATGCTTATATCACCATATCTTGTGATTGGCGGTATCGATCAGTGTCATTGCTCTGTCCATTACTTCAGTGATGTAAACCAATCGGTGAGGGACCATGGAGAACTGTGGTATGTAAAATGTACAGTGGGGCAAAAAAGTATTTAGTCAGTCACCAATAGTGCAAGTTCCACCACTTAAAAAGATGAGAGGCGTCTGTAATTTACATCATAGGTAGACCTCAACTATGAGAGACAAAATGAGAAAACAAATCCAGAAAATCACATTGTCTGATTTTGTAAGAATTTATTTGCAAATTATGGTGGAAAATAAGTATTTGGTCACCTACAAACAATCAAGATTTCTGGCTCTCACACACCTGTAACTTCTTCTTTAAGAGTCTCCTCTTTCCTCCACTCATTACCTGTAGTAATGGCACCTGTTTAAACTTGTTATCAGTATAAATAGACACCTGTGCACACCCTCAAACAGTCAGACTCCAAACTCCACTATGGTGAAGACCAAAGAGCTGTCAAAGGACACCAGAAACAAAATTGTAGCCCTGCACCAGGCTGGGAAGACTGAATCTGCAATAGGCAACCAGCTTGGATTGAAGAAATCAACTGTGGGAGCAATAATTAGAAAATGGAAGACATACAAGACCACTGATAATCTCCCTCGATCTGGGGCTCCACGCAAAATCTCACCCCGTGGGGTCAAAATGATCACAAGAACGGTGAGCAAAAATCCCAGAACCACGCAGGGGGACCTAGTGAATGAACTGCAGAGAGCTGGGACCAATGTAACAAAGCCTACCATCAGTAACACATTACGCCGCCAGGGACTCAGATCCTGCAGTGCCAGACGTGTCCCACTGCTTAAGCCAGTACATGTCCGGGCCCGTCTGAAGTTTGCTAGAGAGCATTTGGATGATCCAGAAGAGTATTGGGAGAATGTCCTATGGTCTGATGAAACCAAACTGGAACTGTTTGGTAGAAACACAACTTTTTGTGTTTGGAGGAAAAAGAATACTGAGTTGCATCTATCAAACACCATACCTACTGTAAAGCATGGGGGTAGAAACATCATGCTTTGGGGCTGTTTCTCTGCAAAGGGGCCAGGACGACTCATCCGGGTACATGAAAGAATGAATGGGGCCATGTATTGTGAGATTTTGAGTGCAAACCTCCTTCCATCAGCAAGGGCATTGAAGATGAAACGTGGATGGGTCTTTCAACATGACAATGATCCAAAGCACACCGCCAGGGCAACGAAGGAGTGGCTTTGTAAGAAGCATTTCAAGGTCCTGGAGTGGCCTAGCCAGTCTCCCAATCTCAACCCTATAGAAAACCTTTGGAGGGAGTTGAAAGTCTGTGTTGCCAAGCGACAGCCCCAAAACATCACTGCTCTAGAGGAGATCTGCATGGAGGAATGGGCCAACATACCAACAACAGTGTGTGCCAACCTTGTGAAGACTTACAGAAAATGTTTGACCTCTGTCATTGCCAACAAAGGATATATAACAAAGTATTGAGATGAAATTTTGTTACTGACCAAATACTTATTTTCCACCATAATTTGCAAATAAATTCTTACAAAATCAGACAATGTGATTTTCTGGATTGGTTTTCTCATTTTGTCTCTCATAGTTGAGGTCTACCTATGATGTAAATTACAGACGCCTCTCATCTTTTTAAGTGGTGGAACTTGCACTATTGGTGACTGACTAAATACTTTTTTGCCCCACTGTATATTTTTATATGCTCATAATCCGATGATAAATTTTTATACACCATAAAAGAGCTAAATAGCTCCGCCACACACACAGCAAACCCATCCACATTCGTAATAAGCCCCTCTTCCTACAAATCATGTCCGTTTTCTAAAGACATATTTTTACAATTGACTCATACTTAAAATGGCTGGTAGAAATTAAAGATTGGCTACGGCCTCCAAGCAGTAATATTTATTGGGCTGTAGATTAACCTGTGTAGTGGCAACCCTACATGGACCCCAACCAATCTAATATATGTCATCGACCCTGTGAATTGTTGATAAATATTTCTTGATGGAATATTCCTGCAGGTCAAGCTAAGGCTGCATGCACACGGACTTACGCCGGGCTTGTAAAAATACTCATTCACAGCTGTACACGTGAGCGCTGCGGTCGGCTCCCGAACACTTCCCATTCACTTCATTGGGAGAGCTCGTAACGTCGGCGTTACGAGCCCTCCTATTGAAGTGAATGGGAAGTGTTCGGGAGCCGTCCGATGCGCTCGCGTGTACGGCTGTGAATGAGCATTTTTAAAAGCCTGGCGTAAGTCTGTGTGCATGCAGCCTAAGAAGTAAATTAATGAAGGGGAAAGTAAAAGACCAGGTAGATTTGATGAGGACTGATGCATCTAAAATACTTTCAGAAAAACAATTCAGAGACTAGACCCAACTGTGACAAGTCAGCTTATACTTATTGTAAGGGAATTCAAGTGATAAAACGTTGCAAGTACAATTTCATGTATCACTGACTACAGCTACAAATGTGAGGTTCTTAGCGCACAGTTTTGGGAATTGTGCGAGCCCATCTGCCACGTCAAGGCGACCTCATTCAGATGGGTCCCTACACTAAGACTTTATTTATATAAGAAATGTTATACTCCCCTATAGACGAGACCCCAGAGATCAAGATCGTACAGACTGAATTGTAACAGTGAATATATTAGAACATGATCTCCTGCCCTATGTATAAAGTGTTAGTGTAGGGACCCATCGTAATAAGACCAATAAGCGGTTGATGGGATCAAAAATGTTATCAAAAAGTTGTGCTATCACTTTTTGTATAACTATTACTAAAACATCATTATATATATATATATATATATATATATATCATCATTGAATGTATATATATATATATATATATATATATATATATATATATATATATACTCACACACATAAACAGACGTAATATATAAAAACACGTAACTTATTTATTGTACATACTCACATACATGATGATAAATACACTTACTCTAAGTGCAGCAGATACTCCCATAAACACTTACTATATGGGCTGCACATACTAATACATACATTTATTTTATGTGACGCACAGTCATATATATATATACTTAACTTATTTGCAGCACAAACTCATATATACAGTTACCATATGGGCAGCACACAATCTTATTTACTACTTACATCACATGCAGCATACACTCATGTATACAGTTAACTATGTACAGTACACACCTATATACTCTTAACCAATGTGCTGCACATACACATAATTACAAGTAACCTATGAGCTGTACAAACTCATATATATCTATATCATATATATTATATATATTTATCATATATATTTTTTCCCGAAAACAAGACATTGTCTTATATTAAATTATCGTCCTAAATATAGGACATGTCTTATTTTCAGGGGAGTGTCTTATTAAGCAGGGGACAACCCGCTCCATAAGACATTCAGGAGGTTAGGCGAGGGGAGGGGGAGGTAGGCTACTTACCTTCCCCATCTTCATAGCAGTGCTGTGCTGCTGTTGATCGCGGCGGCGGAAGTGGTGGGCAGGGCTTAGCGAGGCTGCCGGCAGTTGCCAGGGAGCCTCACTTTGTGGGCATTGCAGCCGGCTGAATGCTGTGCATTGTGTTCCATGTGCACAGGAAAGCTGGCTGCTGCCTCTGCTGTGATACTGACTGCTGTGGGATGAGCTGGGAGAGCCAACTCCCTGCAGCATATGCACAGCGGGCATCTCCCAGTTCATCCTACAGCAGGGACAGTGGATACAACCTATGGTATCACAGCAGAGGAAGCAGCTTTCCTGTGCACACAAAACATCGCGCACAGTGTTCAGCAGGCTGCAATGGTTTTTGGGGAATGCCTTATTTCCGGGGCATGCCTTATATTAGGCATTTAAACAGAAATCTCCCCCATGCCTTATTTTCGGGGGATGACCTATTTTGGGGGAAACACGGTACACTTACTTAATGTGCTGCACACACATATATAAACTTTACCTATGTGCTGAAAACAAACACTTAACTTACGTGTTGTACACATTAATAGACAAGCTTATGCTGGGTTCACACTAGTGCCCGGAGTCCGTTCTGAGCTTTCCGTCTTCTGCATGCAGAAGACAGAAAGCTGTCAGACCAGGTCCAGCCGTGAGCGCCAGTGAGCGTTTTGTGCTCTCCGCCGCGAAACCGTTTTTTTTAAAACCGGACACAGAGTACTGCATGTCCAAATCTGCGTCCGGTTTAAAAAAAAAACGGTTTCGCAGCGGAGAGCATAAAACGCTCACGGCCAGGCACCTTTCAAACTCATTCAAATGAATGGGTTTGAAAGAGTCCTGCAGCTTTTCATCTCCTGCTCTGTTTTGTGCAGGAAACGGAAATCTGTATGAATGGAGACCGGGCGCAGATGTAAACAAGCCCTTACACTTTGGACAGCAAACAACAATACATATCCTTAATCTAAGTGCAGCAGATACACATATACACTTACCCTATGTGCTGCACACACCAAACTATACACTTACTCTATCCGTAGTACACACATATATACACTTAATGTGCAGCACACTCTCTTAGATACTCTTACACTATGTGAAGCACACAATGATTTCTACATTTATTCTAGCTACAACAGATTCTCATTAACACATTTACTCTATGTAAGTATATATATACACCCCCTATGTGCAGCATATATTCATATATATTTTTACCATATCTGCTGAAAATACACTCATGTATATATATATACATATATACACACATCTACTATTATGAACTGCACACATTCATATATACACTACTTGATTTACATGCTGTAACATTTCATACCCATATATCCATTTACTCTATGTTCGATACACACTCATCTCTTACCCTACGTGCTGCACACCTAAAAACACTTAAAGGGGTATTCCCACCTCACATACTCAGCAGTCTTCACTCCTGTAAAATCTTCTTTCTTCCTGGTTTCTTGCATCATTTGGTGGGCGGGGTTTCACAGGCAACCTGCCGTTTAGCTCCACCCCCAAATTTGTGTGTAGCTCCGCCCACCCACATTGGACTATGAAGTACAGGCAGCAGCAACTCCATTCTGTGTTACATACAGAGACTGCCTGTCTCTGCCATAATGAACACAATTGAATTAGCTAGCCTGATAACTGGGAGAACAGAAGAAATGAAAGCAGCTCCTCTCCCTTATCTGATAGCAGGGAGCTAGGTCACATGGTGTAGATACAGGAATAGCTAGATACACAGACTGGCCCCCGTGCACTTAGCTCCTCCTCCCTCCCCCCTGAGAGCAGCAGATACATCATTTGACTCAGGAGCAGCTAAGTCAGGGCTGTGGCCACAAAAAATTGAATAAAGTAAGATAGTGGACACACAAAGCAGTTTTGCTGAAGCAATGTATTTAGGAAAAGTCTTACATCCACATTAACCAGCAGTATAGATAGGATCCTTGTGATGGGACAACCCCTTTAAATTATTTATTGCCCATACTCACATACATGATGATAAATACACTTACTCTTAGTGCAGCAGATACTCCCATAAACACTATATGGACTCCACACACTAATATATACATTTATTTTACTTGCTGCACACAGTCATATATACACTTAACTTATTTGCAGAACAAACACATAAATATAAATATATAATAATACCCTATGTACAGCACACTCTCTTGTATACAGTTTCTCTACGTGCTGCACACATTTAAATATACACTTAGCTTATGTGCTGTATCCTGCACAGACACAAACACTGAATTTATGTGTTGCACATACTAAAAGATACTCTTATAGAAGGTGAAGCAAACAATAATATATACACTTAGTGTATGGACAGTACAAATTCACAAATACGCTTAGCCTATGTAATGAACACATAAAAACACTTATGTGCTGCACACACTCATAGATACACTTACACCTCGTGATGTACACAATAATTTATACACTTATTCTAACTACAGCAGATACTCATATATTCACTTACTCTATATGCACCACACACTCATATATATGCCCTTACCCTACGTGCTGAACACCTAAAAACACTTATGTGTTCTACATACATGATGATAAATATCCTTATTCTAAGTGCAGCAGATACATATATACACTCACCCTATGTGCAGCACATACTCAAATATACACTTACACTATTTGCTGTACAAACTGTAATATAGAATTTCCCTATGAGCTGCACAAACTCATACATACATTAACGCTCTGTGCAGCACACATTCATAAATACACTCACACAATGTACTGCACACACTTATATATACACTTAGCTTATGAGCTGTACCCTGCAAAGAGCTGCACAGATACAAACACTGAATTTATGTGTTGCACATACTAAAAGATACTCTTACAGAATGTTAGGCAAACAATGATATATACACTTAGTCTATGGACAGCACACATTCATAAATACACTTAGCCTATGTGCTGAACACATAAAAACACTTATGTGCTGCACACACTCATAAATACACTTACACCTAGTGACTAACACAATGATTTCTTACCCTACGTGCTGAACATCTAAAAACATTTAAGTGTTGTACATACTCACATACATGATAATAAATAATCTAAGTGTCGCAGATACTCCCACAAACACTTACTATATGGGCTGCACACACTAATATATACATTTATTTTATGTGCTGCTTACTGTCATATATATATACTTAATTTATTTGTATACAGTTACATATATACAGTTACCATATGTGCTGCACACACTCTTATATACAATTTCTTTATGTGCTGCCCACTCTTATATACACTTACATCACATGTAACATACACTTATGTATACAGTTACCGATGTACAGTACACACCCATATATATACTTAACCAATGTGCTGCACATACACATAAACACAATTACCCTATGAGCTGCACAAACTCATACATACACTTACTTAATGTACTGCACACACATATATAAGCTTTACCTATATGCAGAAAACAAGCACTTAACTTACGTGTTGTACACATTCATAGACAAGCTTACACTTTGGACAGCTGACAAGGATGCATATCCTTACTCTAAGTGCAGCAGATACACATATACACCCTATATACCCTATATACACATATATACCCTATGTGCTGCACACACTCAAATATACACTTACACTATCTGCTGTACAAACTGTAATATAGAATTTCCCTATGAGCTGCACAAATTCATATATACACTTATGCTCTGTGCAGCACACCCTCATAAATACACTCACACAATGTGCTGCACTCACTTATATATACACTTAGCTTATGTGCTGTATCCTGCACAGTCAAACACTGAATTTATGTGTTGCACATACTAAAAGATACTCTTACAGAAGGTGAAGCAAACAATGATATATACACTTAGGGTATGGGCAGCACAAATTCACAAATAAGCTTAGCCCATGTGCTGAACACATAAAAACACTTATGTGCTGCACACACTCATAGATACACTTATACCTAGTGATGTACACAATAATTTATACACTTATTCTAGCTACAGCAGATACTCATATATTCACTTACCTTATATGCATCACACACTCATATATATGCCCTTACCCTATGTGCTGAACACCTAAAAACACTTATGTGTTGTACATACTCACATACATGATGATACTGTTAGTGCCGCAGATACTCCCATAAACACTATATGGGCTCCACACACAAATATATACATTTATTTTACTTGCTGCACACAGTCATATATACACTTAACTTATTTGCAGAACAAACACACACATATATATATATATATATATATATATATATATATATATATATATATATAGTTACCCTATGTACAGCACACTCTCTTGTATACAGCTTCTCTACGTGCTGCACACACATATACTTAGCTTATGTGCTGTATCCTGCACAGACACAAACACTGAATTTATGTGTTGCACATACTAAAAGATACTCTTATAGAAGGTGAAGCAAACAATAATATATATACTTAGTGTATGGACAGTACAAATTCACAAATACGCTTAGCCTATGTACTGAACACATAAAAACACTTATGTGCTGCACACACTCATAGATACTCTTACACCTAGTGATGTACACAATAGTTTATACACTTATACTAGCTACAGCAGATACTCATATATATTTATTATACACTTACTTAATGTACTGCACACACATATATAACTTTACCTATATGCAGAAAACAAACAAGCACTTAACTTACGTGTTGTACACATTAATAGACAAGCTTACACTTTGGACAGCTGACAAGGATGCACATCCTTACTCAAAGTGCAGCAGATACACATATACACCCTATATACCCTATATACACATATACACTCACCCTATGTGCTGGACACACTCAAATATACAATTACTCTATCTGCTGCACAAACTGTAATATAGAATTACCTTATGATCTGCACAAATTCAAATTTACACTTATTCTATGGGCAGCACACCCTCATAAATACACTTACTCAGTATGCTGCACACACTTAAATATACACTTAGTCTACATGATTACCCCGTACAGAGCTGCACAGACACAAACACTTTATTGATGTGTTGCACATACGAAAATTACACTTACAAACATTGATTCATACACTTAGGCCCGGTTCACTTCTGCGTTCGTTAATCCGTTCGGAGAGTCCACATGGGGACCCCCGCACGGACTACCGAATGCATTGGCAAGTGGTGTGCAGTGAAGGCACATGGACCCCATAGACCATAATGAGATCCATGTGCTTTCCGCGCAGTCTCCACACGAGTCATGCGGATAGGAAAGTAGATTGCGAATTCTAGTCTATGGGGTCCATGTGCTTTCACTGCTCACCGCTTGCCAATGCATTCAGTAGTTTATTCAGGGGGGACCCCATTCGGACTCCCCAATCGGATAACCGAACGCAGATGTGAACCAGACCTTAGTCCATGTGCAGCGCAAATTCATAAATACACTTAGCCTATGCTGAACACATAAAAACACTTATGTGCTGCACACAATCTGAGGAGGCGTTCATACTTGCACCTTTGTGCACCCTGTAACCGCCATGTTTCCGTCCTAAGCCCCAGAGAAACTACACATTTGAATGGGTCTTAAAAGCAAACCATCAGGTCTGTATGCAGCCTCTCCACAGGAAAACCGTTTTTTTGGCTGGACACAAAGTCAGACATGCAGGACATTGTGTCCGACTAAAAAAATGTTTTCCCCGCAGAGAGGGTGCATACGGACCTGACGGTTTGCTCTTAAAACCCATTCCAATGAATATATTTTAACTAAACGCCAGGACGCTGTCCCCTGTGCATTTTCTCCGGGGCTTAGGATGGAAACCCAATGGACGGATACAGGGCGCACAGGGGAGCAAGTATGAATGCCCCCATAGATACACTTGCTCTATGTGCATCATACACTCATATATACACTTTTGCTAGGTGATGCACACACTTATATATACACTTACTCAATGTTGAGCACACACTCAACATTACACTATGTGAAGCACACAATAATTTATACATCCTCTTTAAGATCAAGTCTAACTTGACGCTGGCACAATATGTCGCCAGCTACATGGCAGAAGTCTTAGCAGGAGCAGCTTATGAAAGAGGGCCTTTCATGTCCTCGGGCACAAGAGGTTTTATATACCGCCTTCCTGTTATGTCTTCGGGCACCTGCAGTTTTATAAACCACTAGGCCAGTGATGGCGAACCTTTTAGAGACCGAGTGCCCAAACTGCAACCCAAAACCCACAAAATTTTCGCGGAGTGCCAACACGACAATATAGACTTAATACTATGCAGATCCACAATTGCGGACAGTTACTGACCAAAAATTACAGTCATGTGGGGCTTTACAGAGCTTTCAATAATACAAACAACGTTGTACTGAAATGTAAAGGTCTCGGCATTTGGTACTTTGAACAATTAATTTTCACTATTTACATCGCACAGGATCTGTTTTATAGTTACCGTGTAATATTCTTACATCCTGTACTAATATCACGTCTGCTATAAAACAGATACTGTGTGATATAAATAGTGAGGGGACCCCAGACAGTATTATATGCTCTGCAGTGGGCCCACCACACAATATTATATTCTCCACAGTGCCACAGTAGCCCCCCAGTGTTATATGCTCCGCAGTAGGTGTCCCCCCCCCAGGATTATATGCTCCACAGTGGCATCCACACACAGTATTGTGTGCTTATAAATAGGCCCCCCCCCCCAGTATTATATGCTCTTTAGTACACCCCCCAGTATTATAAGCCACCCCAGTATTATAAGCCCCCCCAGTATTATACACTCCCCCCAGTATTATAAGCCCCCTCAGTATTATACACTCCCCCCAGTATTATACACTCCCCCCAGTATTATACACCCCACCCAGTATTATAAGCCCCCCCAGTATTATACACTCCCCCCAGTATTATAAGCCCCCTCAGTATTATACACTCCCCCCAGTATTATACACTCCCCCCAGTATTATACACCCCACCCAGTATTATAAGCCCCCCCAGTATTATACACTCCCCCCCAGTATCATACACCCCACCAAGTATTATAAGCGCTCCCCCCAACATCATATACACAGTGAGCCACTCTCATACTCACCCCTGAAGAGCCGCCGGCATCCACCTTCTTGTCACTGGCGGCGCTGATGACGTCATCGCGCCCGCGTCGGGGCAGAGGTCAAACTCTGCAGCCAGTGTAGGCCGCGGTCGCGCGATCCGCGGCCTACCCTGACAGCTTTCAGCTGTATGTGCATTTGCACATACAACTGAAGGCAGTGATCGCTCATCAACGGGGAATCCTGTACCGGATTCCCTGTTGGTGAGCGATCCGGGCGACCGCACGCGTGCCAGCATGGAGGGCTCTGCGTGCCCTCTCTGGCACGCGTGCCATAGGTTCGCCATCACTGCACTAGGCTTTCCCATTATGTGCCCCAGAGCTGGAGATATCGGTACTGTTAGTTTCGGCATCGATCTCAGCCCACTGTCAGAAGGGCGTTCCTGACAGTCTAGCTGGGCCGTGAGGAATCCCCCCCCTTCCCCCGACAGTACTCGTCCATAGCTCTCTACTGTCAGAGGGGATGTTCCTTACTGCCCAGAAATGACACTGAGCTGTGAGGTCTATGGATGAGTACTGTCAGTGGGGGAAGGTGTTCCTCACAGCCCAGCTAGACTGTCAGGAACGCCCTTCTGACAGTGAGTTTAGAGCAATGCCATTACAACAGCAGCGATATCTCTTGTCCTGGGGCACATAATGGGAAAGCCTAGTGGTACATAAAACTGCAGGTGCCCGAAGACACTTGTGGTTGTTAATTCTGTTTCAGTATGACTATAGAATATATATATATATATATATATATATATATATATATATATATCAAGAAAGGAGAGAAGCAGAGCTACAAGGTAGGCAACACTACCAGTGGTTAGGCTCTGTTCACATTGTATTACCTACATGTCTGGTAACACTGATGACATAAACCCGTGGTAGATATTTCCATTGCATGAACCTACATACCTCACAAGTGCATATATTTAGGCTACTATTGCAATAACACATTTCAGACAGTATATACTTTGACTGCAGGCTGGATATTTACTAACAATTACCCCCTCCCCCACCCCCATCCACTACCTGTAAAATGTCTGTGTACTGATCTGCCACGTCTTTAGATCTTCAGTATTTAGATCAGATCCCGGTCACTTACTAAAGGTATCAGTGCTGCAGATCCGCACACACACACGTCCATCTTCTCCCGGCATCACTGACAAGTAACTGTCAGCAGCCAACTGTCATGTCAAACTCAGATCCAGCAATCCTATTGGTTGCAGGTGGATGCCGTTACCATGGTGACATGCTCCATAGACATGGCTGTATGAAGGTTGTTTATTGTATTATTAACCCTTTCTAGGGAGTGGGATGTGAAACAACAGCCATTTTGCCATTTATATAGTCAGTAAAATGTTGCCTTGTTTGCCTGCTTTATAACATATTCATTGCATTAAAGGGTCAGTACAGTTATCTGGTGTCTGATATTGATGGTCAACACCCAGGACAAGTAATGGTAATGTGAACATACTGTGAGCCATGCTGCTCACTCGCCATACAGGCTGTAGTGGTGAATGTAGGTACTTCAGCCCTGTCCCATTAAAAAACAACATAGAATAATTTGTGGGAATTACATAGCTTACATAAACCAGGTGAACATTCTCCCCATAGTATTTAACCCCTTCTAGGACGTGTCGTTACCTCTGGAACACTCACAATAGAAAACAAAGAAAGTATAAGGTAAACAAGATACTCAACATCTCCAAATTGAAAAACTATATACACATGGGGTGGTCTGCCGTGGGCGCTCCTGGGTATATACTTGTTACTCCCTACATGGGTAAGCAATTGTGACCTGTTTATCTATCAGCATATGTGAGTATATGCAATGTCTTTGCTACCTGCCATTATGTTTCCCTTATGTACACTATAAACCATGGAATATACAACTATATCCACATACTCCACACAATGTATATGAAATATATGAATCCACATTGAATATGCTGCTATAATTACAATATTTGGTGTATTCCATCTGTGAATTATGTCAGTAGACACTTATATTCATCATCTAGTGCTGGTTTTCTGTGCATTTGTTGTGAGTTAATAAATATATATATATATATATATATATATATATATATATATATATATATATCTCATCTTATTTACATTGAGTCACATATCCGATGTATAATTATTATATACTATATACTTTACTACCAGGAGAATACCCATTTTTTGTGCTGACCTCTTGTGGGAACATTCCTGTGCTGCTATCTGTCTATCTTTTTATCTTACTGTATATGTAATTTTGTATGTAAATTTTATTCTAATAAAACGTGTATATATTGGACCTGTCCTATTAAATTCTATGGGACAGCGCTGCAGTTCATACCAGTGCAAACTGTGACTGGGGCCCTCTACCAAGTACGCAAGAGGGGGGCCAGAGGTGGGTGAGGGGGCCGCCATGGGAGGGGGGGCGGTGGGGAGAAGGGGGTGCCGCTGGAGCTGGGTGCCACAGGATGGGGGGTGGCTTAGGCACGGCGTACCATAACCAACGACAATTGCCTACATGTATGTAACGCTGACCCGCAGACGAAGTCGCGGGCAGATGCTAGTGTAGTCATATAACTGTTACCCTGTTTGCCTGCTTTGTAACATATTCATTTCATTAAAAGGGTCAGTACAGTCATCTGGTTTCCAATATTGATGTTCAAAACCCGTCACAGGTAATAGTAATGTGAACATACTTTAAGCCAAGCTGCTCACTCGTCATGCAAGCTGTAGTGGCGAATGAAGGTACTTCAGCCTTGTCCCTTTAAAGTTTATGATACAGCACTGCAGTACCTATCATTGGCGTAACTAAAGTCTTGTGGGGCCCAGTGCAAACTGTGACTGGAGCCCTCTAACCCCTCCAAATTCTTTATAGCAACAGATATGGGTAATGCAGTTGTATCTCTGGCACTTGAAAGGGATACAACTACATGGACCACACATAGTATAAAATGCTTCACAATGGCCCCACACAATATAATATGACCCACAGTGGCCCTACACAGTTTAATGCTTCATAATGGCCCCCACACAGTACAATATGCTCTACAGTGGCCCCCGCACAGTATAATATGCTGCATAATGGTCCCATACAGTATTATATGCTCCATAATAGCCCCACACAGTTTAATATGCTCCACAATGGCCCCAAACAGTATAATGTTCTTCCTAATGGCCCCCTCACAGTATAATATGTTCCACAATGGTCCCATAGAGTATTAAATGCTCCATAATAGCCCCACACAGTTTAATATGATCCACAATGGCACCAAAGAGTATAATGTTCTTCCTAATGGCCCTCACACAGTATAATATGTTCCACAATGGAAAAATGCTATGGTTTAGGATTTAACAATATGCATGCCAATTGCACAAAATTTTGAACATATAATTCAAGTTAAGCAAACTCAGATGCAGATAAAGTAGAATTTATGCAAACAAGGACAGCAGGACAAATCCTGGGACAGTCCCGTTGTATCCTGTATACCTTGATAGGGTTCCCTCACTCCCATAGTAGCAGAGTATAGCAGCTGCTGCCATGGCTGGTTTTAGACAAAGTGGGGCCGTGGGCAAGTTTGCAAGTGGGGCCCTAAATTCTAAGAAATACCAGTGTTAGAACTACTGCGCATAGCAGCTGCTATATTCTGTGACCATAGATGGCCTTTTGGCCTGGAGTTACTCCAGCAGGCAAAGGGCCATATTTACTTACCACTCGTGCCCACAGCCTGCCCTCATTTCCCCTTTAGCACTTCAGGGGTCGCCATATGTCTCATATCATGTCGGTGCCACTGAACAGCGTCAAGACTTTGTTGACATGAACATAATATGGAATGCACGTTTTACGGGGATCAATAAGTACGGTCACAGCTCCAATGCGGATTCCTGCTGTCTACCACCCTCTTCAATGAGTTCACAAATGGCATGTGGGTCCGGCTGGTGTCATTGACGCACAATGATGCCAAAGTAACTCACGTATGTGATGTCACTGAAGAGGTTTGAAGAGAGCAGGAAGTAACACTGGAGCACAGGAGAGGTAAGTATAACTTGAATGCCATAAAAAAATGTCTGTGAAGTTAGAGTAACCTCCGTTCATATCTGCGTTTGGTAATCCGTTCGGGGAGTCTGTATGGGAACCCCCCGAACAGACTACCGAACGCACTGGCAAGCAGTGAAAGCACACGCACACCCTATAGACTATAATGGGGTCCGTTTGCTTTCCATGTGCTGCCCGCACAAATCATGTGGACAGAAAAGTAGATCACAAAGTACTTTTCTGTCCGCATGACTCGTGCGGACACTGCGCAGAGAGCACATGGACCCCATTATAGTCTATGTGGTCCGTGTGCATTCACTGCACATCGCTTGGCAATGCGTTTGGTATTCTGTTCCAGGGGGGTCTCCATGCGGACTCCCCGAACGGATTACCAAACGCAGATGTGAACAAGGGGTAAGGCTAAGGCTCCACAGGACATCCCCCCCGCAAAAACGCGCTGTGGGAAAAACTGCAGTGGCAACACATCATGTTTCTTCCCACAGCTTTTTACTTAGAAAGTTTGCTGAGTTTTCCTCCACGGACTTTCTGCTACAATTATACCTATGAGGAAACTGCTGGCATTTCCATAGATATAATTGATATGCTGTGATTTCCAAAACTGTGCCGTTTTTGAAAACTGCAGCGTGTCCGCACCAGTTTTTAACGCAAATTGGGCATGGTATTCGCTAGAATCCCTTCCGCTTTGCCCTTACTGTAAAACGTTGTGATGTTTCCAGTGGCAAATCACAGCATTTCCATTCAGAGTTTTTTGCAGGCGGATTTTGACACAGAATCCGCCTGAAAATCTGCTTCCCACTCATTTCAATGAGTTTTGTTCTGCTTTTTTTTTTTAGCTAACAGAAAAAAAAGCAGCATGACCTATCTTCAAGTGGATTCCACTTGTCAATTGGAGGCAGAAAAAACGCAGGTTTTTTTGGTGCAGATTTTGACACAGTTTGTGCAAAAACAACTTCAAGAACCGCTAGCATTTTTTTTAAAGAGAAGTTTCCAGGAGCAAAAAAAACGTGACAAAAACCTCATCAAAAACCGCGTCAAAAAATGCGTCATGCCAAAAAAAAGTCAAAATTCCATTTCCTAATTTCTGAAGCAGATTTTTTGCACCTGTAAAAAGCTCCATGTGAACTGACCCATAGAGATTCATAATCCATTCATAATCCTTTTTGGCTTCCTAGTATATAGTATTAGGAGGTACAATTTGTCCTGCAGAGAACAAAAAAACATGTAGCTATATACAGTCCTATGAAAAAGTTTGGGCACCCCTATTAATCGTAATCATTTTTAGTTCTAAATATTTTGGTGTTTGCAACAGCCATTTCAGTTTGATATATCTAATAACTGATGGACACAGTAATATTTCAGGATTGAAATGAGGTTTATTGTACTAACAGAAAATGTGCAATATGCATTAAACCAAAATTTGACCGGTGCAAAAGTATGGGCACCTCAACAGAAAAGTGACATTAATATTTAGTAGATCCTCCTTTTGCACAGATAACAGCCTCTAGTCGCTTCCTGTAGCTTTTAATCAGTTCCTGGATCCTGGATAAAGGGATTTTGGACCATTCCTCTTTACAAAACAATTCAAGTTCAGTTAAGTTTGATGGTCGCCGAGCATGGACAGCCCGCTTCCAATCATCCCACAGATGTTCAATGATATTCAGGTCTGGGGACTGGGAGGGCCATTCCAGAACATTGTAATTGTTCCTCTGCATGAATGCCTGAGTCGATTTGGAGTGGTGTTTTGGATCATGGTCTTGCTGAAATATCCATCCCCGGCGTAACTTCAACTTCATCACTGATTCTTGAACATTATTCTCAAGAATCTGCTGATACTGAGTGGAATCCATGCGAGCCTCAACTTTAACAAGATTACCGATGCCGGCATTGGCCACACAGCCCCAAAGCATGATGGAACCTCCACCAAATTTTACAGTGGGTAGCAAGTGTTTTTCTTGGAATGCTGTTTTTTTTGGATGCCATGCATAAGGCCTTTTTGTATGACCAAACAACTCAATCTTTGTTTCATCAGTCCACAGGACCTTCTTCCAAAATGAAGCTGGCTTGTCCAAATATGCTTTTGCATACCTCAGGTGACTCTATTTGTGGCGTACGTGCAGAAACGGCTTCTTTCTCATCACTCTCCCATACAGCTTCTCCTTGTGCAAAGTGCGCTTTATTGTTGACCGATGCACAATGACACCATCTGCAGCAAGATGATGCTGCAGCTCTTTGGAGGTGGTCTGTGGATTGTCCTTGACTGTTCTCACCATTCTTCTTCTCTGACTTTCTGATCATTTTCTTGGTCTGCCACTTCTGGGTTTAACAAGAACTGACCCTGTGGTCTTCCATTTCCTTACTATGTTCCTCACAGTGGAAACTGACAGGTTAAATGTCTGAGACAACTTTTTTTATCCTTCCCCTGAACAACTATGTTGAACAATCTTTGTTTTCAGATAATTTGAGAGCGGGCTGTCCATGCTCGGCGACCATCAAACTCAACTGAACTTGAATTGTTTTGTAAAGAGGAATGGTCCAAAATACCTTCATCCAGGATCCAGGAACTGATTAAAAGCTACAGGAAGCGACTAGAGGCAAAAGGAGGATCTACTAAATATTAATGTCACTTTTCTGTTGAGGTGCCCATACTTTTGCAAATTTTGGTTTAATGCATATTGCATATTTTCTGTTAGTACAATAAACCTCATTTCAATCCTGAAATATTACTGTGTCCATCAGTTATTAGATATATCAAACTGAAATGGCTGTTGCAAACACCAAAATATTTAGAACTAAAAATGATTGAGATTAATAGGGGTGCCCAAACTTTTTCATAGGACTGTAAACATAAAAATGCAAAAGTTAAGGCTTTTGAAAGTTGGGGAGGAGAAAATGAAAATTCTTGACAGTTAATAGGGATTAAAGGTATTCCTCAAGACTTCATATTAATGATTTGTCCCTTGGATTGGCCATCAGTATGAGACTGTTGAGGATCTGACACCCTACCACTCAGCTAAGCAGAGCTACAGTAGCATGGCACAGCCAAAGCATAGTATACAGACCCGACATATTGGCAGAAAATAGCTGATCTGTGGGTGTACTGGGTGATAACTTATTCTAAGGACAGGTCATAAATATGAAGTCTTTGAGAATACCTTTAGGGTGCCTTCACACAGAGTTACGCTCCGTGTATTCTGTCCATTTAAGGGTGCATTCACACTACCGATACGCTGCCTGATTCTGAACGTTAAAACACGTTCAGAATCAGCGCGTATAAAGCAGTTCCCATTAATTTCAATGGGAGTCGGCATACGAGCGCTCCCCATAGAAATGAATGGGCTGCTTTTTTTCACAACGAGCACTCCCATTGAAGTAAATGGGAAGTGCTCGCGTGTATGGCTAGCTCTGCTCATTCCGAGCCATACACGCGAGCACTTCCCATTCACTTCAATGGGAGTGCTCGTTGTGAAAAAAGCAGCCCATTCATTTCAATGGGGAGCGCTCGTATGCCGGCTCCCATTGAAATGAATGGGAACTGCTTTATACGCCGCTGATTCTGAACGTGTTTTAACGTTCAGAATCAGGCAGCGTATCGGTAGTGTGAATGCACCCTTACACGTGTAAAAATACACGTGTAAAATGTAGTTAGCCATTGAGTTCAATGCCTTTTTTTTAACGCGCATCTTTTTGTGTCCGCAAAATTACGCACACAAAAAGACGCAAATATGCCATTGAACTCAATGGCTTACTACATTTTACATGTGTATATTTTTACACGTGTAAAATGGACAGAATACACGGCGCGTAACTGTGAAGGTACCCTTAGGCTAATGCTCCACATTGCAGAAACACATTTTTTTTGCTGCTGCAGTATCAACAAAGTGAATTAAATTTCATAGACATCATCCAAACATTGTGGAGAAAAAAAAAGAGCTGCACAAAAGCTGCACTTAGGTAACATGGATTTTTTGAAAAATGCAGCATGTAATTTCAGCCTCAGAATCACAAGAGTTTTCCCTGTAGATTTAATAGGGGAAGATACAACACAGCAAAAATGCAATAAAAAAAATAGCTGCAGAAAAAAAAAAGCAAAGCACGCTTCCTACTTTTTTTTTTTCACAGCTTTTTTTAACTGCATTTTGCGACACAGGGACTTAAACTAAGGCTAAAGCCCCACGTTGCGGAAATGCGTCTTTTTTTTGTTGTTGCAGATTTTGTTGCGTTTTTTTGAGCCAAAGCCAAGAATGGCTACAAGAGGAATGGGAAATATATATAGGAAGTGCTTATACTATCTTCTGCTCAATTCACTCCTGGATTTGGCTCAAAAAACCACTGCAAAACCTGAAACTAAAAAAGCTGCGTTTCCGCAATGTGGGGCCTCAGGTTTAAGGTGCCCTCCGTGACAGTTCTGTTGACTCTGGAGATCCTACACAGATTGCCTGCTGAAGAATACATTATTTCTGCCCTGTTGTTTCCTAGAAGAGAATTTCACTTCTCAGTGGTTGCTTCTTATCCCCTCACAAAGAAACAGGCGAACAGGAGCAGGAGCTTGATATGTTTTATTTTTTTAACACTTCAGTTGCTGTCACTGTTATGTGGGCAATGTGGTATGTACACATCAGATTTGACTATGGCAAATCCGAACCGTGTCAACCCTTTTGCAAGCACTGAAGGTAATAATATACTGTAGGGCACTATGGTTGGCTGAGTCAGGTATACATATAATGAGGTTAGCTATGTCATGGTGCAAAAGGCTTGGATTTGCTTACTCTTCTGCTTCACAATCTGCACACGGACATGCAGCAACGAGTCTGTGGAAATTTGGCAGATGTGTGGGCCACCCCTGCCTCAAGGGACCCATGGATTTCCTTCAGTGAGCCCAGGATACAAAATGGTTTGCTATAGGACCTGTCCTGAGTGTTACCCTGGGCTCATGGTACCATAGACGATCCATAATAATACGTGTCTTTGGGACCGTAGAAAATGATGTGCTAACCATGAAAAACATTCCTCTATTCTAGAAATGTTAAAAGCTAGGTAGGATTTTTGCAGATTTTGCATCGGGGACTAGAAGCTTCAAAACACGACTCTGCAGTACAAGAGAAGGTACTGTCCTCCTGCCTCGCTTTATGGCGTTGTGCATACAGCTGCTGCACTAGACTAGTCTTAATAATCTACAGTTTCTTCAAATATCACTTGTTTTTCACACCTGCATTACTCATAGGACTCTCCGCCTCATTCTTTTTCATGCACATTGTCAAATTTACCACTAGAGGGCATCAGAATGTAAGACTTTAGCTGCAAGATAAAAATCCATTCTACCTAATAAGACTATACTGTCTGTAAGAGTCTCAACCCAGCACACAGGTTTAGGCTTATATTACTTGCCTTCCATCTGTTAGCATCCATTAACCAGATTACTAACAGATTAATAATATAGGGGACGGCTAATGTATTAATGAATATATTTGGATATTGAATTATCCACGATATAATATACTACTAACAGTACTAGCAACTAGAAGTCTGCAGCAAAACCAAGCATGGAAAAAGGAATCAAATTCACTGTCGTCTACGTAGCCAGCCTATCGGATATGCTATTTTACTACAGTCTGTAGTCTGCTAATTTCTAGACTGCAGTGAATGACAACTGTGGATTTGCTGCAGCGGTATTCAATATTGGCAATACTAAACTGGGTACTATTGTCACAAACTCTCCAATATGGGCCCAGAGGGGTCACCTTCCATCTATACAAAACCTCTGTACATTTACTTTTAATTGTAATCTTTGCTGTTATCATTGAGGACCCCGGACATATTAATAAGGACGCCATTATACAGCATGTGCATCCAGTCAGTGCAGCACATGTTCACATTAAATACCATGCTGGTTACTGCAGCTTGACTGCAAATATGTACTAAAACACCCATGGCATGTTCACATGGAGCTTTATGAATCAGATTTTTAAGTGTTCAATGCCTCAAAATTTGCCTCATAAAACACCTGAAATCTGCCCTTTTTCATTTGATTTGGAGGCACTGGAAGATTTTTTTCTGCTATCGGATTTTTTTGGTTTGCAGAATAAAGAAGTATCTTGCCCCATCTACAGGCAGATTCCTCCAGAAACTTCCATTGAAATGAATAGGAGGTACAAAAAAACCTCAATAGATTTTTGTGATGGTTTTCACAAAGGAAGTTTCAAAAAATGCTAGAGGCAGTGGCGTAACTACCTACTACGGGTTAGCAGGGGTAGCCACAGGGCTCGGGACATTAGGGGGCCTGGCCACAGCCGCTACCACTGCGTTTTTTTTCTGTTCTTAATAGGCCATTATCGGCTGGGATCGATAAGTGATGCCGTGGGGCCCACAAGCACTATTATTATACTCGGTGGTCTTTTCAGGCTTCGGGCCTAGTTGTGTGTTAGTTCCAGCACTCCTCTACGCTTTATGTGAGTCATACTATGCTATGTGTGTCATGCGTTTTTTGAAGCACTAGGAAAAAAAGCCGTACAAGCGGGCACTTTCCATTCACTTCAATGGGAGTGCTCGTAGTGAAAAAAGCAGCCCATTCATTTCTATGGGGAGCGCTCGTATGCCGGCTCCCATAGAAATGAATGGAACTGCTTTATACGCCGCTTATTCTGAACGTGTTTTACGTTCAGAATAAGCTGCCGTATACGTAGTGTGAATGAGCCCTAATAGGAGAAAAAAAGCAGAGAAAATGCAGCAAAAACACAGAAAAATACTGTGGAAAAATTCACAAAGTGTTTTCACTGCAATTTTTTTCCCAGCATATTTTTTTAGCTGTTTTGCATGACTTTAGACCAAAAACTGCACCCATTGGCTATTAAATTGTTAAATTTAATAGTGCTATGTGGTTGCATCTGACAGTTGGAGAGGCACAAGTACAGTCCTGTAGGACCGTATATGTGTGTGAGGTTTCTGGTGATCCCAAAGGTAAGGCCCCATGGGCTGGAAATGCCATGCTAAAGCGTTGCGGGAACAACCGCGGCGGGAATGCATCGCGGTTCTTCCCGCTGCACTCTGAACAGAAAGTTCACAGAGTTTTCCTCCGCAGACTTTCTGTTACCATTATATCTATGGGAAAGCCACCAGCGTTTCCGTAAAAATAATTGACATGCTGCGATTTCCAAAACCGCACTGCGGTTTCAAACGCAAAGTGGGTATGGGATTCGCATGAATCCCATCCACTTTGCAGATACTGTATAACACCGCCATTTTTCCCGGAGAAATCGCAGCGTTTTCAGCCCGTGGGGCTCCAGCCAAAGTCAGTAGCTGCGTGGACTGTGTTGGGGAGTGATTTATGTTCATTATGCAGCCTAAGTGAAGACTGAATGCAATATTGACTGAGTGGAGTCAGCTGCACCTACGTGCTAGGATGGTCTGTACATGACACATAACTTCATTACAGAGATAATAATTTATTTTAGACTATGCAAATGAGCAATCTAGAGCAGCAAGGGTGTCTTCATTACTCCAAACTACTATGCCCCCCCCCACACACACACACACACTGCCCAGGAACATCCACCATCCAAGGAGCAAAGCTGAAATATCGTGTGGCCCTCTCACTCAAATAAGGGGCATATTAGAGCAGCATGGGACATCATAGTTTTGAGCAATGGAGCCGCCCTCTGTGTCCAGATTGCTCATTTGCATATTCTGAAATAAATTAATGTCTCTGCAACTGAGGAAGAATTTTCATGAAATAAGTGTTACATTACAGTAAGCCTGGCCTATCTATGTTTAGGTTTAATATGCCTCACTCTAGTGACAGACTGACTACATGTTAGAGTAAGTTCAGAAGTAGTTTTTTGGTCCGGAACCTGAGGCGGAGGCCGCCTCAGGTTCTGGACCAAAAGCCAAGTAGCCACGACTGAAAGCCGGTGCACTGCACTGGCATCCAGCCGCATTCTCCGCTCCGGATTAGGCCCAATGAATGGGAATAGTCCGGAGGAGGGTGTGTCTTCAGGCCGAATCGTGAGGCGAAATGGCCTGAAGAATGAGCACCTCGCTTCTTTTTTCCGGGAGCCATAAGAAACGTCTCCCGGAAAAAAGACCTGAGCGGCTCCCATTGATTTCAATGGGAGCCGTCTTTTTGGTCAGGATTTTGAGGCGGATATGGCCTCAAAATCTTGACCAAAAATATCCGTGTGAACTTACCCTCAGGTTGAGGCCCCATGTTGCGGAAATGCAGCATTTTATGTTGTAGATTTTGCTGTGTTTTTTTTTTTTTTTTTTAGCCAAAGTCAGGAGTGGCTACAAAAAGAGCAGGAAATATTAAGGAAGCCCTTAGAAGTTTCCCTTCTGTCAAAACCACTCCTGACTTTGGCTCAAAAAACGATTTGTGTTTCCACAATGGCGGGCCTTAGCCTTACAGTTCTTTACTGTTATCCATTATTTCAATGAACATCAGAAAGAATTATATATTCTGCTTTTGATAACATAATCCAATATCTGGCAGTAACTCCTACATACTAATCTCTGTACTATAATACAGTGCTTTGCTTTTTTTTTTGTTCTGAATCAGTTGCTGAATTAGGAGAAAGTGAAGCAAGAAGCCATTGTCAGTGGCTGAACATATGGGGTGTTGCTATTGCATACTTGCCAAATTTTGGAAACTGTTTTCAGAAAGAAAAGGGCCAGTGATGCGAGCCAAAATTATTCATAACATGCCCAATTGTTTACATATCATGCCTCTTGGACAAAAATCCAGACAAAGTAGTACAGTATGCTCTACTATTTTGTGCGGTAAAATTCTAGGTTCCACGTCCTCCATATTTTATACAGGACTTCTGAAGAGAACCTTCATGTGTTAATCACAGACAAATAATTTATGACACCTGACCCTGACCATGTCCCTACCCATGTTCCCATTGGCTCTTTCTTTTATAACATACAGTATAATTCTCCTTTACTAAACCAACATAATATAATAGTGGCCCACATACATACATTTTGCCTTCTTTGTTACCCCCCAAAGTAGAATGCCCTCTTAGTGGCCCCCACACAATATTATGACAGCTTAGTAATTCCCACACACTATAATGCCCACTTAGTGGTCCCCACACAGTATAAATACCCACAGTGAGATCCAGGACGCACTCCGTAAGTTCACTGAGCACTGTGTGTTGTCTGTACACAGGGGGAGGTGAGAGCAGGGAGGCTGATGATGATGACGATGACTCATCAGCCTCCCTGCTCTCACCTCCCCCTGGGTAAACACAGCACACAGTGCTCAGTGACCTTCCTGAGTGCTCCGTAATGGCTAATTAGCATATTAATAAAAGTGGGCTAATTCAAAAACATCCGAGAGGATTAACAAATATAAGGTATGTCTGGAATAGCCTTTCTAAAGAGTATGCAAATATATGCTTAGTTACAAAATGAGTTTTCCCAATGATAGAATCCCTTTAATATATTCAGAGGATTCAATGATGCTTCCCCCTTACCATTCTTCCCTCATGGTTATAAAGATTAAGTTATTAAGCATCTCCTGATGATGTTATATACTTCAGACCCCCCGCCATTTTTAGTAGCCCACCTTTACACCCATTCTATTTTCTCCATGTCTATTTGTAGGTGGGGTCTCAGAACTGAACACAGAATAGGATGCATTGCTTCTGGCCACCCAGGAGAATACAACGAAATGCACAAACAGATTGAAAATTCTGCCCAATCTGATGACATTTTGGTTGGTTTGGGAGTTGACATGACCATTATGTAATATGGCGCTGTTGTAGGAGTGAAAAATAGCTAATTTTAATTTTCCCTGATTATATCACCTAGTGTCCACAACAGACTATATGGATTTTTAAAGGCAATGGCCACATTGTCCTATTGATTAAAAAAAAAGTATGAAAAATGTGAAAAACAGACATTCTGTCTCCTTTTATGTTTACATTTTTTTCTGATATTGAAATAATGAAAAAAATGCGAAAATAAAAACAAAATAAAAATAAAGCCCTATGTGTGACCGATAACAGATGTGAAATTTATTTGACTAACCCGAAAGAAATTTTTTAATTTTTTTTTTCTCTGAACAAGAGAATTTGGCCCAGTCCTGAAGTGGTTAATATCTACACCTCTTTGTTTACCAATTACAAGCTAATGAGTATGAGGAAATGAACTGCTATTCGATATATGGATGTCTCCAATAATGTATCTGTGCAGATAAGATTATTAATACATGGCGTGTGCTGTAAAATACTTTACTTGGTAAGAAATCACATTTGTTGCTGCCATGTATTCTGGATCTGTTGACATTTTTGTCATGCAATTTGCTTTCTCTAAATTGCTAGTTGGTTTCTATCATGAATATTGCATGTGGCAGCTGGTCCTGGGTGCATAAAATATTATTCACGTGTCATCTTAAGCACTGTAAGCAAACATTTACTTACAATTTGAAGACACCAACCAAATTATACAGCTGCTACTGTATATGAATGAAGGTGACAGACAAAATGGTTCATTACCTCCAATATAATAACATTCAGCATGTTCTGTGCCAATGGATTCTAAAATATTGGGGAACATATATCAAGGGACACAGTAGATCATGTACAGGACAAACTAGTCGGAGAGTATATGAATAGAATGCTAGATCTTTATTATCCACTGCTCAATGCTTTACTAACTTAGGCTTGATTCACATCTGCGTTCGGTATTCTGTTCGGGAGTCTGCTTGGGGATCCCCTGAATGGAATACCGAATGCATTAAAAAGTGGTGAGCAATGGAAACACACGGACCCCATAGACTATAATGCGGTCCATGAGTTTTCCATGCTGTGTCCACTTGAATCATGCAAAGAGGAAAGTACTACTTGCAGGACTTTTCTCTCCGCATGATTGGTGCGGACACAGCACGGAAAACAAACAAGCCCCATTTTATAGTCTTTGTGGTTTCATTGCTCACCGCTTTTTAATGCGTTCAGTATTCCGTTTGGGGTGTCCCCAAGCTGACTCTCTGAATGGAATACCAAATGCAGATGTGAACCAGGCCTGAGGATTTAAAACCATCTTTAGGTTGAGGCCACACGTTGCAGGAAAGCTGATTTTTTTTAGTTGCAGATTTTGCTGCACATTTTTTGAGCCAAAACTAGGAGTGAATCTAGTAGAAGGGAGATTTATAAGTGGTCCTTTATATTTTCCATTCTTTTTGAAGTCATTCTTAGCTTTGGCTTAATAAACATCTGCAACAGATCAAAATCTGCAACAAAAAAGAAGCTTGTCATCAATTATTATTATTATTGTGTATTTATACAGCACCATTAATTCCATGGTGCTTTACATACAGTACACAGAATATACAGGTAGATATAATACTAACAGTGATCGACTGGCACAGTGGGGTAGAGGGCCCTGCCCGCAAGGGCTTACAATCTATGAGGGAAGGGGGATAGAGACAGAAGGAGAGGGAGAGACTGTACAGATGACAGTGTGGTTACAGTAGTGTTATTGGAGGTTGTAGGTCTTCCTGAATAGGTGAGTCTTCAGGGCCTTCTTGAAGCCTGTGATTGTGGGGATCAGTCTTATGTGTCTTGGTAAGGAGTTTCAGAGTATGGGGGATGCACGGGAGAAATCTTGGAGACGGTTGTGTGAGGAGCGGATGAGAGCAGAGCGGAGTGGGAGGTCATTGGAGGATCTGAGGTTACGTGTGGGCAAGTAGCGGGAGATTAGGTCAGAGATATATGGAGGGGACAGGTTGTGGATGGCTTTGTATGTTAGCGTTAGTAGCTTGAACTCAATTCGCTGGGCTATGGGTAGCCAGTGGAGGGACTTGCAGAGGGAAGCGGCCGATGAAGATCGGAGGGTGAGGTGGATTAAGCGAACAGCACAGTTTAAGGTGGACTGGAGGGGGGCGAGGGTGTTAGCTGGGAGTCCATGGAGAAGGGTGTTGCAGTAGTCTAGGCAGGAGATTATGAGGGCATGGACGAGCATCTTGGTAGTTTCCGGGGTGAGGAAGGAGCGGATTAGGTGGATGTTCTTGAGTTGGAGGCAGCAGGAAGTGTTGAGGGCTTGAATATGTGGCTTGAAGGATAGGTCGGGGTCCAGTGTTATCCCAAGGCATCGGAACTGTGGGACAGGGGTAAGTGGGGTTCTGTTAACTTTGATAGATGGGTCATGTGGAGGGGCCATACGGGGTGGGGCGAAGATGATGAACTCCATTTTCTCCATATTGAGTTTGAGAAAGCGTCCAGTCCAGTCATGTTACTATGGTGACCATTGAGGCCAACTAGCAGTTTCTGCATTAGTGGTCGTATTCATGGCAACCGATCAAGATAAGACTGTCACCACTAAGAAAGTTAGAGAAAATCTTTAAAACTCTGCAGAATTTTTAATTACTTATATTTGCAAAAATGTTTAACTTTTAATTATCTACAAATATAGATATGATTATGTACATGGGAATACCCCTTTAAAGGTGTCTAAAGCTGCACCAAATCTCTCATAAAGACTGAGCCACTGTGACATATTTGGCACCTCTTTAGGCTGAGGCACCACGTTGCGGAAATGCAGCTTTTTTTGTTGCAGATTTTGTTGTGTTTTTTTTTAACCAAAGTTGCAAGTGGATTGAGCAGAAGAGAGAAGTATAAGAACTTTTTATAGCGTTCCCATTTATTTTGTAGGCATTCTTGGCTTTGGCTCCAAAAAACGCAACAAAATCTGCAACAAAAAAAGCTGCATTTCTGCAACGTGGGGCCTCAGCCTTAGACTGTCTAGTCAAAGTTTACATGTCACTGCCTAACCATTAGACATGAATAATAAATCTGCCTTAGGCTAGTTTCAGATAACTTGTGTATTTTGCGGTCAGCAAACTAGTCATTAGTCATCAGTTTTTGCAGACAGTGTGCGATCCTAGTTTGCGGATCCACCATAAAAAACACAGGTGACATTTAAAAATATCCCTAACTTGTCCGCGAAAACAGACCACACCAATGATACACACTGAGTGCTAGGTTTTCGTCTCCCATAGGCTTCTATGGGCGAGTCCATTCTGCAAAAATTTAACAGAATAGGACCTGTTCTATCTAATGCTGCACACAATCACGGCTCGCACAATGACCAGTCATAAATATGCATGTACCCATTGAAATGAATGGATCAGTGTGCAATCTGCGAAAAACAAGGGTAGCACACGGATCTCGCTCACAGTCGTCTGCAACTGGCCTTAATATGGGGATTCTGGAATTTGTAACCCAACAGTGCCTTATCTCTTGCACTTAGCCCACTTAAGCTTCCTATAGTGTATTAGCTGACATGTCACATGGTATATGCCCCATTGGCACAATACACAATCATTGCCGGGTGAAATGAATAACACCATAATGTTGTTGAAATGGCAGCAGCCAATATATGGGATATATCATGCAGCATGTGAGCAGTCACTTCTTGAAGTTGATGCAATAGAGGGTGAAAAAACTGGGCAAGTGTAAGAATGTGAGCAATTTGACAAAGGACACATTTTGATGACTAAATGATGGGTCAAAACATCTTCAAATTGCAGGTTTTGTGAGAGATAACTGGTATGCAGTGGTTAGTACATACAGATGTGTTCTTACTTACCATAGCTCGGTCTGAGATATCCTTGGTCTGAGTTGTAAGAGGTGATTACCTTGGAGAAAGAATTTAAAAATTAGCAGTATTCTGGCATTGTAACAGAAAAAAAAATATTTTTCATTTTGTGCCACTCATCGAAGGTTATTTTAAGCTAATTTAACAGGCAATATATGGAAGGATCAACTGGTACCAAAAGTGGTCCAACTAGGGACATCTGGTGAATGGACAACAGGGTCATGTGTGCCCAATTCAACCCTGTTGGTGAGTGAAGGCAAATCCATTTGTTATAATCCCACAGAGCAGCTACTAGCTCTACCCTATGTTGCACGTATATAGAACTGCATGAACCTGGTGACAAATTTCCTTCTAAAGTCTAAATACATGTGTTATAGAAATTAAAGCACTTTTATGTGTTCGACCATCTAAAAGGGTTTCCCAATGTTATATAATGGTTTCTTCTTGTATAATGAAAAGTTTTGTAACTTCATCAGTTTCTCTGTGACATTTTCTACTTGTCCCAAAATGATTATGTTCTCTGCTGGCCTTCACTGAGTGTAACCCTTCTTATATTCTGGATCTGAAAACATGGCCAGAAAACCCTTTGCATATACAGATGTGCAGATCTTTATATTCACACACTCCAGATTTGTTTCTAGCATTTTTGCAAAAGAAAATTAGTTCCATTCACCTGGGATTGTTTTGAGGGCAAACATGTTGGGTTTCTGCAAGACTAGGGTTGAGCGATCGGGATCGGAAAAGATCAGATTCGGATCGGCGATCGAGTAAATTTCACGATCGCGATCGGAATTCCGATCCCGACCTTTTCCGGCGGGATCGAAGTCAGAGGTTATCTCAAGATCGGCTCAACCCTATGCATGTATATATCATGAATAGGGTTGAGTGATCGGGAAAGATCGGATCCTGATCGGCAATTGAGCAAATTTCACGATCGGGTTCAGGATCGGCTGGAAAATGATCGGAAATAGGATTTTAAAATCAATCCTGAAATCTCAAGATCGGCTCAACGCTATGTAAGACCCATTCTAAGAAATGAGATAGTCATAGACATTTCTGCAGAAAATCTGTCCCATGTGAATATACTATATCATAACAAAGAATTCTAATATACTTAAAAGATGATCATTTAACAGGCTTATTAATATATATATATACAATATATATACATATATATATACAGTCCTATGAAAAAGTTTGGGCACCCCTATTAATCTTAATCATTTTTAGTTCTAAATATTTTGGTATTTGCAACAGCCATTTCAGTTTGATATATCTAATAACTGATGGACACAGTATTATTTCAAGATTGAAATGAGGTTTATTGTACTAACAGAAAATGTGCAATATGCATTAAACCAAAATATGACCGGTGCAAAAGTATGGGCACCTCAACAGAAAAGTGACATTAATATTTAGTAGATCCTCCTTTTGCAAAGATAACAGCCTCTAGTCGCTTCCTGTAGCTTTTAATCAGTTCCTGGATCCTGGATAAAGGTATTTTGGACAAACAATTCAAGTTCAGTTAAGTTAGATGGTGGCCGAGCATGGACAGCCCGCTTCAAATCATCCCACAGATGTTCAATGATATTCAGGTCTGGGGACTGGGATGGCCATTCCAGAACATTGTAATTGTTCCTCTGCATGAATGCCTGAGGATTTGGAGCGGTGTTTTGGATCATTGTCTTGCTGAAATATCCATCCCCGGCGTAACTTCAACTTCGTCACTGATTCTTGAACATTATTCTCAAGAATCTGCTGATACTGAGTGGAATCCATGCGACTCTCAACTTTAACAAGATTCCCGATGCCGGCATTGGCCACACAGCCCCAAAGCATGATGGAACCTCCACCAAATTTTACAGTGGGTAGCATGTGTTTTTCTTGGAATGCTGTTTCTTTTTGGACGCCATGCATAACGCCTTTTTTTTATAACCAAACAACTCAATTTTTGTTTCCAAAATGAAGCTGCCTTGTCCAAATGTGCTTTTGCATACCTCAGGCAACTCTATTTGTGGCGTACGTGCAGAAACGGCTTCTTTCTCATCACTCTCCCATACAGCTTCTATTTGTGCAAAGTGCGCTGTATAGTTGACCGATGCACAGTGACACCATCTGCAGCAAGATGATGCTGCAGCTCTTTGGAGGTGGTCTGTGGATTGTCCTTGACTGTTCTCACCATTCTTCTTCTCTGCCTTTCTGATATTTTTCTTGGCCTGCCACTTCTGGGCTTAACAAGAACTGTCCCTGTGGTCTTCCATTTCCTTACTATGTTCCTCACAGTGGAAACTGACAGGTTAAATCTCTGAGACAACTTTTTGTATCCTTCCCCTGAACAACTATGTTGAACAATCTTTGTTTTCAGATCATTTGAGAGTTGTTTTGAGTAGCCCATGATGCCACTCTTCAGAGGAGATTCAAATAGGAGATCAACTTGCAATTGGCCACCTTAAATACCTTTTCTTATGATTGGATACATCTGGCTATGAAGTTCAAAGCTCACTGAGGTTACAAAACCAATTTTGTGCTTCAGTAAGTCAGTAAAAAGTAGTTAGGGGAATTCAAATCAATAAAATGATAAGGGTGCCCATACTTTTGCACCGGTCAAATTTTGGTTTAATGCATATTGCACATTTTCTGTTAGTACAATAAACCTCATTTCAATCCTGAAATATTACTGTGTCCATCAGTTATTAGATATATCAAACTGAAATGGCTGTTGCAAACACCAAAATATTTAGAACAAAAAATGATTAAGATTAATAGGGGTGCCCAAACTTTTTCATAGGACTGTATATATATATATATATATATATATATATATATATATATATGAGTGTACCTCAAGCCAGCTTGTCAGATATATCACATATAGTGTACTGTACTCTGTGTATGACACGACACACTTGATAAGCTTCTGCTTTGCTGACATTAGTGGTTTTAGCCAAGAATATGAGTTTTGCTGACCTTTTTGCTAATATGCCTATTTCTTTTCCTCATCCCTACTAATCTTCATATCTAAAATTCAGTATTGTTATGGTTCTTACAACCAATACACTGCTTGTCTTTTGTAAGGAAATATGAGTTATATTATATAAATGTAAGACATGCGTGTGTATAATATGTAACTAAATATAGTGTATAAGAAATAAATGCAGCATATAAACTATAGGTTAATGCAATGTATTATATAAAAAAATACATAGTCTAATATAGAAACAGTGTAGAAAATACATCGTAGTGTTAAATGATGATGTATACAGTATGTAAATGCAGTATATAAACTATAAGTAAATACAGTGTATAAAGTAAAAATACAGTCTAATATATGAAGAAACTATATATAAACTATAATATATACAGTACACAAATTCAGTGTATAAAGTAGAAATAAAAGCAGTGTAGATTATATAAACAAATCCAAATAAACCCAGTGCAGAGCATATGAATAAATCCATAAATAGCTAATAACATCTGCAGCAGATCTGTCTCCTGTGTGCATTCTCTAGCCATGCTTCCTCTGCATCCTGCACAGGCTGGGAGTTCCTAGAGCTCAGTAACCTGAAACATGCATAGAGAATAATAGTACATGGGAGGGAGAAGGGGCGTGCTGAGGATCCTCTCTGAGGTCCGCTCTTCAGCATATCATACAGGTCTAGCTGCTGGGATACAGAGGACTCTTCAATACCCAGCAAGGAGAAGATGAGATCTGGCCACAAGGAACTCTTCTCCCATTGCTCTCCAAGTTTCTGCATCAAGACTTAATCCTATAAGAATGGCCAAGGATATGTGTTATTTGGAGCAGACATTTAAGAAACCATCTTTATTTGAATTTTTTGTTCCAAAAATCTACCATGAACTGGAATGAATAGTTTAGTTTATTTATGACTGAAGCCTACAGAGCTATCCTCAGTTCCTTCTGGTGTGGGGCGGATTAGATTAACCTGTTGAATGTAATGGGTTGTATACCTGCTTCTATAAAACTGCACCTGCACCTTCATTTGCTCCATTGTAACTCCCATCCCTGAATTTCTCTAAAGGTCGACACAACTCTTCAGTGGAAATGAAGACATGTCATATGCTTGTTCTGAAGCTTCATGGTGAGAACATCCCTCGACTTTATTTATGGCCAGGTGAGAACCATGTCCAGTGAAATTTATTCAGACAATATAACCAAGGATTACTACTATAATTCCACCTGGCCAGAAGACCCCCTCTATCTTTTCCCATTGCCAGTCCTTACAGGAATCACTGTGGTTTGTGTTTTTCTGTTTATTATTGGGATATTTGGTAATATCATGACCATGCTAGTGGTCTCTAAGTACAAGGATATGAGGACTACGACTAACCTGTATCTCTCCAGCATGGCATTCTCTGACCTCCTAATCTTTCTCTGTATGCCACTTGATTTATACAAGCTCTGGCAATATAGACCCTGGAATTTCGGAAGCCTCCTCTGCAAACTGTTCCAGTTTGTCAGTGAAAGTTGCACTTACTCCACAATACTGAATATCACAGCTCTAAGTGTGGAGAGATATTTTGCCATCTGTTTTCCTTTGAAAGCGAAAGTGGTCATCACTAAGGGAAGAGTGAAACTTGTCATCTTTGTTCTTTGGGCACTATCCTTTATTAGTGCTGGACCTATCTTTGTCTTGGTCGGTGTTGAACATGAAAATGGGACCAACCCTCTGGAAACAAATGAATGTAAAGCTACTGAGTATGCAGTCAAGTCTGGACTTCTTACCATCATGGTGTGGACATCAAGTGTCTTCTTCTTCTTGCCTGTCTTCTGTCTCACTGTCCTGTACAGCCTTATTGGAAGGAAACTGTGGAGAAGAAAGATGGACTCCATAGGACCAAGTATCTCTCATAGGGACAAGAATAACAAACAGACTGTCAAAATGCTAGGTAGGAGGCCATTCTGGTATTTATGTGTGTGTTTTAACATTCTATTATATTGAAGTTTAGTTTGAGAGAAGCCTTATACTCACCTGGACCCTACATATACACATAGTAAAGCTATGGGCACCATTATTCACTATAGGGACAAAGTATTTTATATTAGTTTTACATGTTGGGTAACTTATGTTAATATACTAACCAATATATAAACATATATAATTGCCCATGAAGATCTATTTCATCACTTGATGTTTGTTACCCATTTCATGACAAGAGACTGTCTACCTAATCTACCTACCATCTATCCTATAAACCATTTCTCCATCTATCTCCATGTGCAGTATATAGAGTACTATTTAGCATCATATTTAGTTACCTATGCACCTATAACCATCTTCAAATGTTTAAGCATCCTGGCAGAAAGAAGCTCTTTACACTCTTTTGGGTTGTGTTTTATAATATATGTATAGAACATCTGTGATTTAAAACAGTTTTTTATATGTATACTAGCTGCATTTTTTTAATCGTTTTTTGTTCTTGGAAAAAAATCTATACTTAGCGTTTACTCCGTTTTTCAATAAACACTACTGAAAACTGCAACTAAAATATGGTCAGCACAAACCCTGTACCTGTAGACTTTTTTTTAACTATATACTTTTTTATAGTGCTTTAAAAGACACAGCCGAGTTCTGTATTTTACTGGCCAAAAGTAGTCATTTTATTCATTCTGTTGGCAAAAATGACAATAAGAGCACACTGCAGAAGTGATAGGGTTAATAATACAGATCATTGTCATTGTTTGTCTCTCGATAGTTTTGGCTGTAAGCAGTAATAGGGCTCCCCGCCATTTAGTCAGCTTTCATCTTATTAGCAGTCTGTGGCTCCACAAGGAACATAATCTTTCCTTAGGGCATTAGTTATTACTACGGCAAAGGAATATCCATAATTATTACATGTTGCATATACATACAGTATTTGAGATTACAAAGATATTACAAAGCACAAAGGCTCCAATATACTGTGCTACAAGTCTTTAGCACGATGTAAACTTATTTTCCATGTTTACAGAGCTGGCATAATGCCAGTATAAAATGAATGCTAATGAGAATATACAACTTAAGCTGCTATAAACAGAGTAAGCTAAAGGAACACTACATGGCGATGATGCATATAGTCTATTCTAGAAGCCCAGTTACTCATTGCACACTCTTACTCCATAGTGTGCAGCCTCAGATGAACTACTACTTATTTTTATGTAAAAACGTTTATTGTCTTATGATCAATATTCTATTATTTATCCCTCGATGCACCATTAAAAGTTCTCTACTAAGTGTAAAACTCAAACACTATCTGGGTATAATTTATAGCACTAGATATATTAGTCTTCCTGATTTATTAATAAAGTGCTGCAACTACAGCACAGGGGAGACTAATATATGCTTTACAATAGAGAGATTGTGGTTGTATTGTACAATGAGGATTTATATCTGACTCTGAGCCTGAAGAAAGATACGTGACAACTACAATGTGAGAATGCTGGCCATTAGAGGTGGTAGTCCACCATTAACCATGTGGGAATTTAGATATGAATAAGCCATACCATACCATACACCAGTAAGACATGTTATAATCTACATGATCTCCAGCAGAAATATGAGGCTTGGAGTAGGATTTCTGTTGCAGAAGAGATGTGGCTGTGCAATGGATCCACATGGGGATTATTATTCAATGGGGCGAATTCTTACATGTGCAATAACTTCAGTATAAAGTTGGCCACAAAGGGGCAATGTGCATGCACCCACAGTTACTAGAGATAAGTAAGTACCATACTCATCCTCAACAAGTTAGAAGTTACTAAACTTAGAAATGGAGAAATGAATGGGACTGATATTATCAGGTTTGGAATTGTAAACTTCAGCTGCATAAGGACATGGTGGCGATGTAGTGGGCCACAAACCAGTTCATAGGGTCTCTTAATAAATAATATTAAACATATTAAGGATAACAATCTTATAATTGTGTATGAATATCATGTTTACATTTTAGAATTTAGCATCTTTATTAGAGATGAGCGAACAGTGTTCTATCGAACTCATGTTCGATCGGATATTAGGCTGTTCGGCATGTTCGAATCGAATCGAACACCGCGTGGTAAAGTGCGCCATTACTCGATTCCCCTCCCACCTTCCCTGGCGCCTTTTTTGCTCCAATAACAGCGCTGGGTAGGTGGGACAGGAACTACGACACCGGTGACGTTGAAAAAAGTAGGCAAAACCCATTGGCTGCCGAAAACATGTGACCTCTAATTTAAAAGAACAGCGACGCCCAGCTTCGCGTCATTCTGAGCTTGCAATTCACCGAGGACGGAGGTTTCCGTCCAGCTAGCTAGGGCTTAGATTCTGGGTAGGCAGGGACAGGCTAGGATAGGAAGGAGAAGACAACCAACAGCTCTTGTAAGAGCTAAATTCCAGGGAGAAGCTTGTCAGTGTAACGTGGCACTGACGGGCTCAATCGCCGCAACCCAGCTTTCCCAGGATCCTGAATGGAATACACTGTCAGTGTATTCCCGTATACCCGATATATACCCCGATACCCGTTCCAACGGTGTGCCCCCCCACCTTCACCCCAGAAATACCCTGCAAGTCCCCTAGCAATAGAATTGGGGCTATATACACCCACAATTTTTACTACTGGTATACAGTGCCATTGTCTGACTGGGAATTCAAAGAATATATTGGGAATACAAATACCCTCATTTCTTGCTACTGCCATATAGTGCCAGTTTCTGACTGGTAATTCAAAGAATATATTGGGGTTACGTGCACCCACAATTTTTACTACTGGTATACAGTGCCATTGTCTGACTGGGAATTCAAAGAATATATTGGGAATACAAATACCCTCATTTCTTGCTACTGCCATATAGTGCCAGTGTCTGACTGGGAATTCAAAGAATATATTGGGGTTACGTGCACCCACAATTTTTACTACTGGTATACAGTGCCATTGTCTGACTGGGAATTCAAAGAGTATATTGGGAATACAAATACCCTCATTTCTTGCTACTGCCATATAGTGCCAGTTTCTGACTGGGAATTCAAAGAATATATTGGGGTTACGTGCACCCACAATTTTTACTACTGGTATACAGTGCCATTGTCTGACTGGGAATTCAAAGAATATATTGGGGTTATAAATACCCTCATTTCTTGCTACTGCCATATAGTGCCAGTTTCTGACTGGTAATTCAAAGAATATATTGGGGTTACGTGCACCCACAATTTTTACTACTGGTATACAGTGCCATTGTCTGACTGGGAATTCAAAGAGTATATTGGGAATACAAATACCCTCATTTCTTGCTACTGCCATATAGTGCCAGTTTCTGACTGGGAATTCAAAGAATATATTGGGGTTACGTGCACCCACAATTTTTACTACTGGTATACAGTGCCATTGTCTGACTGGGAATTCAAAGAATATATTGGGGTTATAAATACCCTCATTTCTTGCTACTGCCATATAGTGCCAGTTTCTGACTGGTAATTCAAAGAATATATTGGGGTTACGTGCACCCACAATTTTTACTACTGGTATACAGTGCCATTGTCTGACTGGGAATTCAAAGAATATATTGGGGTTATAAATACCCTCATTTCTTGCTACTGCCATATAGTGCCAGTTTCTGACTGGTAATTCAAAGAATATATTGGGGTTACGTGCACCCACAATTTTTACTACTGGTATACAGTGCCATTGTCTGACTGGGAATTCAAAGAGTATATTGGGAATACAAATACCCTCATTTCTTGCTACTGCCATATAGTGCCAGTTTCTGACTGGGAATTCAAAGAATATATTGGGGTTACGTGCACCCACAATTTTTACTACTGGTATACAGTGCCATTGTCTGACTGGGAATTCAAAGAGTATATTGGGAATACAAATACCCTCATTTCTTGCTACTGCCATATAGTGCCAGTTTCTGACTGGGAATTCAAAGAATATATTGGGGTTACGTGCACCCACAATTTTTACTACTGGTATACAGTGCCATTGTCTGACTGGGAATTCAAAGAATATATTGGGGTTATAAATACCCTCATTTCTTGCTACTGCCATATAGTGCCAGTTTCTGACTGGTAATTCAAAGAATATATTGGGGTTACGTGCACCCACAATTTTTACTACTGGTATACAGTGCCATTGTCTGACTGGGAATTCAAAGAGTATATTGGGAATACAAATACCCTCATTTCTTGCTACTGCCATATAGTGCCAGTTTCTGACTGGGAATTCAAAGAATATATTGGGGTTACGTGCACCCACAATTTTTACTACTGGTATACAGTGCCATTGTCTGACTGGGAATTCAAAGAATATATTGGGGTTATAAATACCCTCATTTCTTGCTACTGCCATATAGTGCCAGTTTCTGACTGGTAATTCAAAGAATATATTGGGGTTACGTGCACCCACAATTTTTACTACTGGTATACAGTGCCATTGTCTGACTGGGAATTCAAAGAGTATATTGGGAATACAAATACCCTCATTTCTTGCTACTGCCATATAGTGCCAGTTTCTGACTGGGAATTCAAAGAATATATTGGGGTTACGTGCACCCACAATTTTTACTACTGGTATACAGTGCCATTGTCTGACTGGGAATTCAAAGAATATATTGGGGTTATAAATACCCTCATTTCTTGCTACTGCCATATAGTGCCAGTTTCTGACTGGTAATTCAAAGAATATATTGGGGTTACGTGCACCCACAATTTTTACTACTGGTATACAGTGCCATTGTCTGACTGGGAATTCAAAGAGTATATTGGGAATACAAATACCCTCATTTCTTGCTACTGCCATATAGTGCCAGTTTCTGACTGGGAATTCAAAGAATATATTGGGGTTACGTGCACCCACAATTTTTACTACTGGTATACAGTGCCATTGTCTGACTGGGAATTCAAAGAATATATTGGGGTTATAAATACCCTCATTTCTTGCTACTGCCATATAGTGCCAGTTTCTGACTGGGAATTCAAAGAATATATTGGGGTTACGTGCACCCACAATTTTTACTACTGGTATACAGTGCCATTGTCTGACTGGGAATTCAAAGAGTATATTGGGAATACAAATACCCTCATTTCTTGCTACTGCCATATAGTGCCAGTTTCTGACTGGGAATTCAAAGAATATATTGGGGTTACGTGCACCCACAATTTTTACTACTGGTATACAGTGCCATTGTCTGACTGGGAATTCAAAGAATATATTGGGGTTATAAATACCCTCATTTCTTGCTACTGCCATATAGTGCCAGTTTCTGACTGGGAATTCAAAGAATATATTGGGGTTACGTGCACCCACAATTTTTACTACTGGTATACAGTGCCATTGTCTGACTGGGAATTCAAAGAATATATTGGGGTTATAAATACCCTCATTTCTTGCTACTGCCATATAGTGCCAGTTTCTGACTGGGAATTCAAAGAATATATTGGGGTTACGTGCACCCACAATTTTTACTACTGGTATACAGTGCCATTGTCTGACTGGGAATTCAAAGAATATATTGGGGTTATAAATACCCTCATTTCTTGCTACTGCCATATAGTGCCAGTTTCTGACTGGTAATTCAAAGAATATATTGGGGTTACGTGCACCCACAATTTTTACTACTGGTATACAGTGCCATTGTCTGACTGGGAATTCAAAGAATATATTGGGGTTATAAATATCCTCATTTCTTGCTACTGCCATATAGTGCCAGTTTCTGACTGGTAATTCAAAGAATATATTGGGGTTACGTGCACCCACAATTTTTACTACTGGTATACAGTGCCATTGTCTGACTGGGAATTCAAAGAATATATTGGGAATACAAATACCCTCATTTCTTGCTACTGCCATATAGTGCCAGTGTCTGACTGGGAATTCAAAGAATATATTGGGGTTACGTGCACCCACAATTTTTACTACTGGTATACAGTGCCATTGTCTGACTGGGAATTCAAAGAGTATATTGGGAATACAAATACCCTCATTTCTTGCTACTGCCATATAGTGCCAGTTTCTGACTGGGAATTCAAAGAATATATTGGGGTTACGTGCACCCACAATTTTTACTACTGGTATACAGTGCCATTGTCTGACTGGGAATTCAAAGAATATATTGGGGTTATAAATACCCTCATTTCTTGCTACTGCCATATAGTGCCAGTTTCTGACTGGTAATTCAAAGAATATATTGGGGTTACGTGCACCCACAATTTTTACTACTGGTATACAGTGCCATTGTCTGACTGGGAATTCAAAGAGTATATTGGGAATACAAATACCCTCATTTCTTGCTACTGCCATATAGTGCCAGTTTCTGACTGGGAATTCAAAGAATATATTGGGGTTACGTGCACCCACAATTTTTACTACTGGTATACAGTGCCATTGTCTGACTGGGAATTCAAAGAATATATTGGGGTTATAAATACCCTCATTTCTTGCTACTGCCATATAGTGCCAGTTTCTGACTGGTAATTCAAAGAATATATTGGGGTTACGTGCACCCACAATTTTTACTACTGGTATACAGTGCCATTGTCTGACTGGGAATTCAAAGAATATATTGGGGTTATAAATACCCTCATTTCTTGCTACTGCCATATAGTGCCAGTTTCTGACTGGTAATTCAAAGAATATATTGGGGTTACGTGCACCCACAATTTTTACTACTGGTATACAGTGCCATTGTCTGACTGGGAATTCAAAGAGTATATTGGGAATACAAATACCCTCATTTCTTGCTACTGCCATATAGTGCCAGTTTCTGACTGGGAATTCAAAGAATATATTGGGGTTACGTGCACCCACAATTTTTACTACTGGTATACAGTGCCATTGTCTGACTGGGAATTCAAAGAATATATTGGGGTTATAAATACCCTCATTTCTTGCTACTGCCATATAGTGCCAGTTTCTGACTGGTAATTCAAAGAATATATTGGGGTTACGTGCACCCACAATTTTTACTACTGGTATACAGTGCCATTGTCTGACTGGGAATTCAAAGAGTATATTGGGAATACAAATACCCTCATTTCTTGCTACTGCCATATAGTGCCAGTTTCTGACTGGGAATTCAAAGAATATATTGGGGTTACGTGCACCCACAATTTTTACTACTGGTATACAGTGCCATTGTCTGACTGGGAATTCAAAGAGTATATTGGGAATACAAATACCCTCATTTCTTGCTACTGCCATATAGTGCCAGTTTCTGACTGGGAATTCAAAGAATATATTGGGGTTACGTGCACCCACAATTTTTACTACTGGTATACAGTGCCATTGTCTGACTGGGAATTCAAAGAATATATTGGGGTTATAAATACCCTCATTTCTTGCTACTGCCATATAGTGCCAGTTTCTGACTGGGAATTCAAAGAATATATTGGGGTTACGTGCACCCACAATTTTTACTACTGGTATACAGTGCCATTGTCTGACTGGGAATTCAAAGAGTATATTGGGAATACAAATACCCTCATTTCTTGCTACTGCCATATAGTGCCAGTTTCTGACTGGGAATTCAAAGAATATATTGGGGTTACGTGCACCCACAATTTTTACTACTGGTATACAGTGCCATTGTCTGACTGGGAATTCAAAGAATATATTGGGGTTATAAATACCCTCATTTCTTGCTACTGCCATATAGTGCCAGTTTCTGACTGGGAATTCAAAGAATATATTGAGGTTACGTGCACCCACAATTTTTACTACTGGTATACAGTGCCATTGTCTGACTGGGAATTCAAAGAATATATTGGGGTTATAAATACCCTCATTTCTTGCTACTGCCATATAGTGCCAGTTTCTGACTGGTAATTCAAAGAATATATTGGGGTTACGTGCACCCACAATTTTTACTACTGGTATACAGTGCCATTGTCTGACTGGGAATTCAAAGAATATATTGGGGTTATAAATACCCTCATTTCTTGCTACTGCCATATAGTGCCAGTTTCTGACTGGTAATTCAAAGAATATATTGGGGTTACGTGCACCCACAATTTTTACTACTGGTATACAGTGCCATTGTCTGACTGGGAATTCAAAGAATATATTGGGAATACAAATACCCTCATTTCTTGCTACTGCCATATAGTGCCAGTGTCTGACTGGGAATTCAAAGAATATATTGGGGTTACGTGCACCCACAATTTTTACTACTGGTATACAGTGCCATTGTCTGACTGGGAATTCAAAGAGTATATTGGGAATACAAATACCCTCATTTCTTGCTACTGCCATATAGTGCCAGTTTCTGACTGGGAATTCAAAGAATATATTGGGGTTACGTGCACCCACAATTTTTACTACTGGTATACAGTGCCATTGTCTGACTGGGAATTCAAAGAATATATTGGGGTTATAAATACCCTCATTTCTTGCTACTGCCATATAGTGCCAGTTTCTGACTGGTAATTCAAAGAATATATTGGGGTTACGTGCACCCACAATTTTTACTACTGGTATACAGTGCCATTGTCTGACTGGGAATTCAAAGAGTATATTGGGAATACAAATACCCTCATTTCTTGCTACTGCCATATAGTGCCAGTTTCTGACTGGGAATTCAAAGAATATATTGGGGTTACGTGCACCCACAATTTTTACTACTGGTATACAGTGCCATTGTCTGACTGGGAATTCAAAGAGTATATTGGGAATACAAATACCCTCATTTCTTGCTACTGCCATATAGTGCCAGTTTCTGACTGGGAATTCAAAGAATATATTGGGGTTACGTGCACCCACAATTTTTACTACTGGTATACAGTGCCAATTTCTAACTAGGAATTCAAAATGCGCAAGGCTCCCGGAAAGGGACGTGGACGAGGCCGTGGGCGAGGTCGGGGGAATGGTTCTGGGGAGCAAGGTAGCAGTGAAGCCACAGGGCGTCCCGTGCCTACTCCTGTGGGGCAGCAAGCATTGCGCCACTCCACAGTGCCAGGGTTGCTTGCCACATTAACTAAACTGCAGGGTACAAACCTTAGTAGGCCCGAGAACCAGGAACAGGTCTTGCAATGGCTGTCAGAGAACGCTTACAGCACATTGTCCAGCAGCCAGTCAGACTCTGCCTCCTCTCCTCCTATTACCCAACAGTCTTGTCTTCCTTCCTCCCAAAATTCCGAAGCTTTACAGAACAATAACCCAAACTGTCCCTGCTCCCCAGAGCTGTTCTCCGCTCCTTTCATTGTCCCTCAACCTGCCTCTCCACGTCACGATTCCACGAACCTAACAGAGGAGCATCTGTATCCAGATGCTCAAACACTAGAGTCTCCTCCATCTCCGTTCGATTTGGTGGTGGATGACCAGCAACCCACCCTCATCGACGATGATGTGACGCAGTTGCCGTCAGGGCATCCAGTTGACCGGCGCATTGTGCGGGAGGAGGAGATGAGACAGGAGTTGGAAGAGGAAGTGGTGGATGATGAGGACACTGACCCGACCTGGACAGGGGGGATGTCAAGCGGGGAAAGTAGTGTGGATGTTGAGGCAGGTGCAGCACCAAAAAGGGTAGCTAGAGGCAGAGGCAGAGGTCAGCAGCTTAGGCGAAGCCAGGCCACACCCGGAATCTCCCAAGATGTTCCAGTTCGTACCCAGCCCCGAAAAACTCCCACCTCGAGGGCACGTTTCTCGAAGGTGTGGAGTTTTTTCAAGGAATGCGCCGAGGACAGATATAGTGTTGTCTGCACAATTTGCCTCTCGAAATTGATTAGGGGCTCTGAGAAGAGCAACCTGTCCACCACTTCAATGCGCCGTCATTTGGAATCCAAGCACTGGAATCAGTGGCAGGCAGCAACGGCAGGACAAAGGCCGACTGCCGTTCACGCCACTGCCACTGCCTCTGCCTCTGCCTCTGCCACTGCCACTGCTGACTGTGCTGGCGATGCACTCCAGAGGACGAGCCAGGACACCACTTCATCTGCCTCCGCCACTTTGTTGACTTCTACCTCATCCTCCCCTGGTCCTGTCTTATCTCCTTCTCCTGCACCATCAAAGGCACCATCAGGCGTTTCTTTACAACAACCCACCATCTCTCAGACATTGGAGCGGCGGCAGAAATACACTGCTAACCACCCACACGCGCAAGCCTTGAACGCCAACATCGCTAAACTGCTGGCCCAGGAGATGTTGGCGTTCCGGCTTGTTGAAACTCCCGCCTTCCTGGACCTGATGGCAACTGCGGCACCTCGCTATGCCGTCCCTAGCCGTCACTACTTCTCCCGGTGTGCCGTCCCCGCCTTGCACCAGCACGTGTCACTCAACATCAGGCGGGCCCTTAGTTCCGCGCTTTGCACAAAGGTCCACTTGACCACCGACGCGTGGACAAGTGCATGCGGACAGGGACGCTACATTTCACTGACGGCACACTGGGTGAATGTAGTTGAGGCTGGGACTGCTTCCCAAACTGGCCCGGTGTACCTCGTCTCCCCGCCTAACATTCCTGGCAGGGACACGAGAAGAACACCCCCCTCCTCCTCCTCCTCTACCGCCTCCTCCTCCGCCACCGCCTCCTCCTCCGCCACCGCCTCCTCCTCCGCTGTTAGATTGACCCCAGCTACGAGTTGGAAACGTTGCAGCACTGGCGTTGGTAGACGTCAGCAGGCTGTGCTGAAGCTGATCAGCTTGGGGGACAGACAGCACACTGCCTCCGAGGTGAGGGATGCCCTCCTCGATGAGACGGCAATATGGTTTGAGCCGCTGCACCTGGGCCCAGGCATGGTCGTTTGTGATAACGGCCGGAACCTGGTAGCAGCTCTGGAGCTTGCCGGACTCCAACATGTTCCATGCCTGGCCCACGTCTTCAACCTAGTGGTGCAACGTTTCCTAAAGAGCTACCCCAATGTTCCAGAGCTACTGGTGAAAGTGCGGCGCATGTGCGCCCACTTTCGCAAGTCGACAGTAGCCGCTGCTAGCTTAAAATCTCTCCAGCAACGCCTGCATGTGCCACAACACCGGCTTTTGTGCGACGTCCCCACATGCTGGAACTCAACGTTTCAGATGTTGAATAGAGTGGTTGAGCAGCAGAGACCTTTGATGGAATACCAGCTACAAAACCCTAGGGTGCCACAAAGTCAGCTGCCTCAGTTTCACATCCATGAGTGGCCATGGATGAGAGACCTTTGTGACATCCTACGGGTCTTTGAGGAGTCCACAAGGAGGGTGAGCTCTGAGGATGCGATGGTGAGCCTTACAATCCCGCTCTTGTGTGTTCTGAGAGAATCCCTGATTGACATCAGGGATAACTCAGATCACACAGAGGAGTTAGGGATAGCATCCGATCCGTCACAGCTGGAGAGTAGGTCCACACATCTGTCCGCTTCACTGCGTTTAATGGAGGAGGAGGAGGAGGAGGAGGAGGAGGAAGAAGAGTTGTCCGATGATGTGATGGTGATACAGGAGGCTTCCGGGCAACTTCGAATCGTCCCATTGTTGCAGCGCGGATGGGTAGACATGGAGGATGAGGAGGAAATGGAGATTGAACTTTCCGGTGGGGCCAGAGGAGTCATGCCAACTAACACTGTGGCAGACATGGCTGAGTTCATGTTGGGGTGCTTTACAACCGACAAGCGTATTGTCAAAATCATGGAGGACAACCAGTACTGGATCTTTGCTATCCTTGACCCCCGGTATAAAAACAACATCTCGTCTTTTATTCCGGTAGAGGGGAGGGCCAATCGCATCAATGCTTGCCACAGGCAATTGGTGCAGAATATGATGGAGATGTTTCCAGCATGTGACGTTGGCGGCAGGGAGGGCAGTTCCTCCAGTAGGCAACCAAGTTCTCACCGGTCCACACAAACGAGGGGCACACTGTCTAAGGTCTGGGACACCTTGATGGCACCCCCTCGCCAAAGTGCCGCCACGGAGGGTCCTAGTGTCACCAGGCGTGAGAAGTATAGGCGCATGTTGCGGGAATACCTTTCCGACCACAGCCCTGTCCTCTCCGACCCCTCTGCGCCCTACACGTATTGGGTGTCGAAGTTGGACCTGTGGCTTGAACTTGCCCTATATGCCTTGGAGGTGCTGTCCTGTCCTGCCGCCAGCGTCCTATCTGAGAGGGTGTTCAGTGCAGCCGGTGGCATCATCACTGACAAGCGCACCCGTCTGTCAGCTGAGAGTGCCGACCGGCTCACTTTGATAAAAATGAACCACCACTGGGTAGAGCCGTCATTTTTGTGCCCACCTGTGTAAAGCACCCCAACATGAAACTCCATGTCTGTACTCAACCTCTCCAATTCCTCCGCATCCTCATACTCATCCACCATAAGCGTTGCACAATTCTGCTAATACTAGGCTCCCTCCACCCTGATTTCCCCCAACTCTGCTGGTTAGAGGCTCCCTCCACCCTGATTTCCACCAACTCTGCTGGTTAGAGGCTCCCTCCACCATGAATTTGCCCAAACTGGGCTGTTTAGAGGCTCCCTCCACCATGAATTGGTCCAAACTGGGGTGGTTAGAGGCTCCCTCCACCATGAATTGGTCCAAACTGGGGTGGTTAGAGGCTCCCTCCACCATTAATTGGTCCAAACTGGGCTGGTTAGAGGCTCCCTCCACAATTAATTGGTCCAAACTGGGCTAATTAGAGGCTCCCTCCACCATGAATTGGTCCAAACTGGGTTTTTTAGAGGCTCCCTCCACCATTAATTGGTCCAAACTGGGCTGGTTAGAGGCTCCCTCCACAATTAATTGGTCCAAACTGGGCTAATTAGAGGCTCCCTCCACCATGAATTGGTCCAAACTGGGTTTTTTAGAGGCTCCCTCCACCATGAATTTGCCCAAACTGGGCTGTTTAGAGGCTCCCTCCACCATGAATTGGTCCAAACTGGGCTGGTTAGAGGCTCCCTCCACCATGAATTTCCCAAAACTTGGCTGTTTAGAGGCTCCCTCCACCATTAATTGGTCCAAACTGGGCTGGTTAGAGGCTCCCTCCACCATGAATTTGCCCAAACTGGGGTGGTTAGAGGCTCCCTCCACCATTAATTGGTCCAAACTGGGCTGGTTAGAGGCTCCCTCCACAATTAATTGGTCCAAACTGGGCTAATTAGAGGCTCCCTCCACCATGAATTGGTCCAAACTGGGTTTTTTAGAGGCTCCCTCCACCATGAATTTCCCAAAACTTGGCTGTTTAGAGGCTCCCTCCACCATGAATTGGTCCAAACTGGGCTGGTTAGAGGCTCCCTCCACCATGAATTTCCCAAAACTTGGCTGTTTAGAGGCTCCCTCCACCATTAATTGGTCCAAACTGGGCTGGTTAGAGGCTCCCTCCACCATGAATTTGCCCAAACTGGGCTGTTTAGAGGCTCCCTCCACCATGAATTGGTCCAAACTGGGCTGGTTAGAGGCTCCCTCCACCATGAATTTCCCAAAACTTGGCTGTTTAGAGGCTCCCTCCACCATTAATTGGTCCAAACTGGGCTGGTTAGAGGCTCCCTCCACCATGAATTGGTCCAAACTGGGGTGGTTAGAGGCTCCCTCCACCATTAATTGGTCCAAACTGGGCTGGTTAGAGGCTCCCTCCACAATTAATTGGTCCAAACTGGGCTAATTAGAGGCTCCCTCCACCATGAATTGGTCCAAACTGGGTTTTTTAGAGGCTCCCTCCACCATGAATTTGCCCAAACTGGGCTGTTTAGAGGCTCCCTCCACCATGAATTGGTCCAAACTGGGCTGGTTAGAGGCTCCCTCCACCATGAATTTCCCAAAACTTGGCTGTTTAGAGGCTCCCTCCACCATTAATTGGTCCAAACTGGGCTGGTTAGAGGCTCCCTCCACCATTAATTGGTCCAAACTGGGCTGGTTAGAGGCTCCCTCCACCATGAATTTGCCCAAACTGGGCTGGTTAGAGGCTCCCTCCACCATGAATTTCCCAAAACTTGGCTGTTTAGAGGCTCCCTCCACCATTAATTGGTCCAAACTGGGCTGGTTAGAGGCTCCCTCCACCATGAATTTGCCCAAACTGGGGTGGTTAGAGGCTCCCTCCACCATTAATTGGTCCAAACTGGGCTGGTTAGAGGCTCCCTCCACAATTAATTGGTCCAAACTGGGCTAATTAGAGGCTCCCTCCACCATGAATTGGTCCAAACTGGGTTTTTTAGAGGCTCCCTCCACCATGAATTTGCCCAAACTGGGCTGTTTAGAGGCTCCCTCCACCATGAATTGGTCCAAACTGGGCTGGTTAGAGGCTCCCTCCACCATGAATTTCCCAAAACTTGGCTGTTTAGAGGCTCCCTCCACCATTAATTGGTCCAAACTGGGCTGGTTAGAGGCTCCCTCCACCATTAATTGGTCCAAACTGGGCTGGTTAGAGGCTCCCTCCACCATTAATTGGTCCAAACTGGGCTGGTTAGAGGCTCCCTCCACCATTAATTGGTCCAAACTGGGCTGTTTAGAGGCTCCCTCCACCATTAATTGGTCCAAACTGGGCTGGTTAGAGGCTCCCTCCACCATGAATTTGCCCAAACTGGGCTGTTTAGAGGCTCCCTCCACCATGAATTGGTCCAAACTGGGCTGGTTAGAGGCTCCCTCCACCATGAATTTCCCAAAACTTGGCTGTTTAGAGGCTCCCTCCACCATTAATTGGTCCAAACTGGGCTGGTTAGAGGCTCCCTCCACCATGAATTGGTCCAAACTGGGGTTTTTAGAGGCTCCCTCCACCATGAATTGGTCCAAACTGGGGTTTTTAGAGTCTCCCTCCACCATGAATTGGTCCAAACTGGGGTTTTTAGAGTCTCCCTCCACCATGAATTGGTCCAAACTGGGGTTTTTAGAGGCTCCCTCCACCATGAATTTGCCCAAACTCTGCTGGTTAGAGGCTCAATCCACCCTGATTTTCAAAACAAATGTTGGTGCCAACCTCAACTTACTACAAGGGCCAAATTCACTGCTGGTGACAAGCTCTCCTCACTGCAAGTGCCAAATACACATGTTTCAAGGTGTTTTCCTACTGTCAGAGAGGTGGTATTGAGTGTGTAAAGTGTGTAGTTGTTAGGCTGTGATGTTGGGGTAATAGAGGGTCTTTGGTGTGTTAGATGCCCCCAGACATGCTTCCCCTGCTGTCCCAGTGTCATTCCAGAGGTGTTGGCATCATTTCCTGGGGTGTCATAGTGGACTTGGTGACCCTCCAGACACGGATTTGGGTTTCCCCCTTAACGAGTATCTGTTCCCCATAGACTATAATGGGGTTCGAAACCCGTTCGAACACACGAACATTGAGCGGCTGTTCGAATCGAATTTCGAACCTCGAACATTTTAGTGTTCGCTCATCTCTAATCTTTATTATAACAATAAAGTAAAGTCAGATTGTCTAAATGCTTCCTATGGAATACTGGAACTTCTAAGAAGACACTCATAGTGTTTCCAAGAAAGAATAACCTGGGCAACTCTGGAGGACATTTTTGAAACTTAATCCCTGTCCCATTTCCCCCATTGTGGGATATTTACTAAACTAAATGTGCCAGAATTCTGGATTAGTTTGCACCAAAACCTGAAATTTCACATACCACATTTATTAAGTTTCAGGCACTTTTTTGCCTCTTCGAATAAAAAGTTGAGGCTCAGCAGGACAACAGACATGGTTTTCAGAACGGGTTCATGGCTGTAACGTGTTCTCCATATTGGCGCCAAATTTTTAGCTAACAATTCTGGTGCAAAGAAAGCCAGCTAATGGGTGGTATGGACTTAGACTAGACAGCATACATTTGCACTAGATTTTTCATTAAGCTTCAGCCATTGTATTAATTCTGCTGCATTTTTAGACTGTCTACTATTTGCAGTGTCTTAAATCTAATACAGGATAGTAAATTTACCCCAGATTACCTAAAAGTACACCTAAATTATCTTACAGCAATGTCTAAATTTAAGGCAGTATTAATAAATCTGTCCCAATAATTTCCTGCTCAGTAGAAATAGGATGCACATTTAGTTATTTGTTATCAATGTTTTTTTTTTCTTTTTCTTTTGTCCACATGACCACAGCAACGAGATGTTGGATTCTCACAAATGGGATTTTTTTTATATATATACAGTTTGCAGTTTGGCCTATTGCTCACAATGTTGTCATGTTTGTTTTAACTATTTTCAGTTTTCCCCCAGCGATCTCAATGATTTTTAGCATTAAAAACACATTTTTTTCCAATTAGTACCACGCTGGTTTTCTACATTTTTAGAAAATTGTTTGCACAACCCTTTTTTTCCATAAAACTACAATTATGATCATAAATAAGGCTAAGGTCACACAAAGCAAATTTGCAGCTAAAAAAAAAAACAACACAATTTTTTGCACCATTTTTCATTGAGTTTTAATTTTCTCTACATTTTTATTTTCCTATTAAACACAAGCATTTTCGTAGTTAGAATTACATGCTGTATTTTTCTGCAGTTTTTTTTCAACTCTGTTTCCGCTGCAGCCAAAACAATGTGTTTCCGCAACGTGAGTACCTAGCCTAAAACTGCTTTATAAATACTGACATACAGTATATGAGTGCCTTTAGAGGCCCACACATAGTGCTGCTATGTAGTGCACCATGCAACGGAGAAAATACATTTATTGTGGAACTAAATTAGGTCTTATGTACACTCTCAATGAGGTGGTCTGCAATACATAAGCCCTCATGTAATGTTCTATTGTGTTGGAGGCTACGTGTTACAGAGTCCATCTAAGATTGTAGACGAAAAAGTCCTGCATGCAAAATAGTGAGTACCATATTAGACACCCAACGGATCTCATTATAGTCAATGGGATCGGTCGGCTGTGTTGGTGGGCACAGACTGATCCAACTTTACAGTTCATTACGTTTTTCTGTTCCTATAACAGAATGAATGAATAGAAAGAGCGACTCTGATGTGAACTTACCCCAAGTATGTGTACCTGCATCCATTTCACAGAATGCAGACGGCATTGTAAACCATGGAACTTTTTAAACTCTGGTTGACACAGCTAGAGTTTAGACTTTATGTAGGCGTTACAGAATTTTTGCCCTGTTGTCAACACCAGATATACTGATATATTGAATTACATTTAAAATCTGAATAAAAAAAACAATGCAACCAGAATGAAGGCATCATTGTTTATATCCACACTTAAAAGAACAGAAAGGATGTCTAGGTAAAGGGGTTGTGTTTGGTTTTTGTCATTAAAAGGAGATGCCTAAAATGTCATATTGATGTTCTATTCCTAGGAATTCCTGACGTCCCCACCATATAGCGGTACAGAGTGTCCCCACACATCTGCACAGGGCGTGCAACTAGAAACAGGCGGATCTGTATAATGTGTAGTGGCCATGGCATGCTTTCTGCAGATCGACTTCCACAAAAGTATTTAGATTGTAATATATGTTGTAGGTCCATATGTATGTATCCTTCTCATACACACCCTGTCCATTCAGTAGTGAAGTTCTGCCTCAATGTCCAATGTCAGTGCATAAAAAATTGCTAAGACTCATGCAAAGCCTATAGTTCCAGTTTATAGAGTTGTAGACACTCTGTGTTGCTGCAGGACTTCTGGGGAGAATTCTTAGGTAGCACTGAAAGTAATGGGTCGTCTTATAAGAATTTTTGGTCAAAGAATCACAGTTTTATCACATAGCAGTCGAAAGTAGCCATATTAAAGAACTAGGTCTGTACTATAACAATATACATGGGTCCTTAGCAGTTATTGAAGAAAATCCCCCTTTAGAAACTTCAGAAGCAGATAAAGTTGGACATGCCTTCACCATATAAAGGCTAACACACTGGACGCTATGAGGTTAGACTGTAAATGACTGCAATTGACCTTGTCTTTAACACACTTTCATATCTTTTTCAGCTGTGGTCGTGTTCGCCTTCATCCTATGTTGGCTGCCATTCCATGTGGCCCGCTACCTGTTCTCTAAATCCTTTGAAGCAGGATCCTTGGAAATAGCTCTGATCAGCCAGTATTGTAACTTGGTATCATTTGTGCTTTTCTACCTGAGTGCCGCCATCAACCCCATTCTATACAACATCATGTCCAAAAAATACCGTGTAGCTGCTTGTAGACTATTCCGACTTAAGAAAGTTTGCAGAAAAGCACCTTACGCAGTGAATGATGAAAGTTCACCTGCTTGGACAGAATCCTATGTGAGCTCATGACAGGAAACCTGTGCACAAGGAAAACATGGCCTACCTTTTGCCTGACAACACTGAAGCCATATTATTCCAGAAAAGACGTTGTAGCATCCATAACATGTGTTGTGTTTAATTGTAACACACAATAGTATCTCAGGATTACAGCGCTATCTATGTGTGATGGAAAGCCTGGCCAGTGCTTTGTACCAGTGGAAACTTTAATATCCATTCCTATTTTTAGAATTATTTTTTTCCTCAGTGAAAGCGATATTTTTTGCATTGGTTTTTCAGAAGGGTGCTTGAGGCAATATGGTTCTCATGTAGGGATTTCATACAGTATTTATTACGCTATAACCTATGTTTAAAGTGCTACCATGAGCGCTCAGTTTTCTGTAATACATTTTCTTTTTTCGTACACTTCCTGTGGCTTGGTGTCCAAAGAATAATGGTCCTCAGTACAGTATATAGTTTTAATGTCGTGTGAGAGAATAATAAAAGCTCATGTAAAACCTGCTATTCTGTTGGTCTTTGTTCAGTTTTTAATTATTATTATCTTGTTTCCAAAATCAGATCTGTATTATTAAATTTGCACGTGGCACACGACTATTACACGTCAATGCACTAGTTAGACAGTGAGTGGCTTACTGGCCAAGGATGTTCATTGTGTGCAACCAGATAAATGCAAGGACAGAAATTTATAGGGCTCGAGCAAAAAACTCAATACACATAAAAGTAATGTCAGATGAAGCTGACAAGTTTGGAACATAAAAATGCATGCTCATCCAAGCCTAGCATGCATGTGTATGAAGTATATGGCCAGCTTTACTTGCCTGTTTAGAATTATTATTTACAGTAAATTAATTTTTTTTTCTTGTTCCAAAGTACACATAAGGAGAGTGCATTACCTGCAATTACCGATGCTCACCCACTAGTTTCTGCTTCAACTATAGCCAAAGTGAACCTAGAACAAGGATACAGCAGGTATTGCTTTATAGCAATCTGTAGCTTATACCTGCCGACTGTCATAAACAGGTAACAGGACCACCACCGGTCATTTATTTTCCCCATCTTTACCAGTAGAGTTCTGCTGCTTGCAAAAGGAGTGATGGGTGGTGGTAGCATATCATGGTGCTGCAAATACCTCTCCAAAGTGGAGATATATGTCACCGTGTGACAATGGGTGATACAGAATAATTCTTGTAGGTAATTCATTTAAACCATGTATTTTTCTTGCTGAGCTGTTTTTCAGGAACTTTTACTGTGTAGAATTCAATGAGTTGTATGAGTAAGTTTAAGGCTAAGGCCCCACGTAGAGGGCTGCAGCATAAAAGCACTGCAGGAAAAACTATGGCAGAAATGCAACTTGGTTTCCCCCCCCCCCCCCCAGTGCTTTTCACAGAAAGTCTGCAGAGTTTTCCTCTGTGGACTTACTGCTTCAATAGGGAAACCACTGGTGTTTCCGTAGGTAAAATTGACATGCTGCGATTTCCAAAAATGAAATGGTTCCACTGCGCAGATTTTTCTGCAATGTGTGGATGGGATTCAGTAGCTTTGCAGGGACTGTAAAAACATGGTTTTTGCTGCAGCGTTTGTGCCAAGTGGGGCCCCGGAATAAAAGCTGAACTTTGTTCAATCATTTAGAAATTAAATACAGACATGACGGGGTGCAGGCCATATAAATCATGGACAGGAGCTTTGACTAACATATACTGTATGACATTAAGGCCTGTGCGGCCTCAGGATATCATCGGGCCAGCCTCTTGCACAATATTGAGTACATTTACTAATGTAAAATGCTGTGTAGTTCCAGCCTAACTATACCAAAGAACACCTAGAACAATATGTCTCCCCTTAAACCTCTTTGAAATCACAGTTTTAGAAAAAATATGTTTAGCATTCTTGAAATTTTTCAACACAAAGGTTAACTTGCAAGAAATTATGATGAAAAAAGTTTCAGTAACTGCTATCCTAAATGTCACACAGTTATGGATGGTTTTACATTCCCTGCAACCTGTTTTGTCAGCATTACATATAAGACTAACTAAACCGGATCTTTACAGTGACATGACTGTACAGTATATCCCATGTCATTGTTTTCAGTGGGTTATAGTCCACTTGTATCAGCGTATATAAAACCTGAGGCATTATAGGAATGGTCAAGAAAATTTCCTCTAACAGAAATATCAGTAATCATTTCAATATATTAAGACCTAAGTTTAACAGGGCAGATTTACTGGTGTGGTTAGGATTAGACATCTAGCTTGAGAACAGCTGTCTTTTTCCATCTTGCTTGACAAGTGGGTGGGGCACTGATAATGGGTGTGGTTTAACAGTGACAAAATGCAGAAAACTTTAGGCATAAAAATTCTAGCTCACACTAAGCTAAATAATAGGTATAAATGTAGATTAGATAGCTTAAACTTGCACTGAATTTATTATCCATTATCGACCTCACACTTTCAGAGGGTGTAAATTGTCTAACTGTATATATGATTGTGAAATAGTGGTGTATATAGCCAGCCCCAGAGTTTTGAATAGGTCTAAAAGGTTCACAGTGGTCATCAGATGAACCTGCTGCACTGGGTGAGACACTGGAGCATCTGAATAGTATCCTATGCAAGAAACTTCAATGAACAACCTATTAAAACACTGGATTATTTAAGCAAGAGGTTTACTAAAATCAATCAAATCGGCAGTCGGTTGAACATGTGACCAGAGTGAGGCAAATTCTCCAAATCACTAGTCATGTGCATGTAGCTTCACGCAAATATGAGGAAGTCTGAGGAACGTAGAGAGAGAGATGGAGAAGGTGAGACAATAACTAATCATTAATGAGGGTTGGGTACCAAGTGGGAGGAATAAAGGGACTGACATTTGGCCTGTGTGTGGTCATTTTTTTATGAAGCGTCTAAGAGGTGTGCCAAACATATTGTAATTTGGATGTGTGAAAAACTGAGAACACATGAATTTCATCCATGTGGAAGCCTTCTTTAAGCTATATAAACTATAGACCCATAATATGCAGGGTTTTGCTACAATCTGTTCTATGACTGTATAAGCTTTCATACATGGGGTCATACTAGATGTTCTGCTGCTAATACTCTCATCATGGCTACAGAAGATTATGCATTTGTCTGTGAGGCTATGGGTGTGTATAATATGGAGCAGCCTGCCTCCCTTCCCTGTCCATTATAACTAATTTGGTTCAATTACATGTAATTCTGCCACTAGTAACTGTACAATAGCAAACAAGATGCTGATAGAAGCATATGAATATATTATAGGAAATCCAGAAACAATGAACTGAAAATATAGAGCAAATACATGCAGGCCAAAAAGATGCCTGATACAGGAAAAGAGCAATCTATGAGCACAGCCAAAAAAGCTGCTTGCTGTCTGTGTATAATATCCCATGTGTAATAACACAAGAAGCCAGAAGTAGACACAAGTACATAGAAGACTTTTCTTACATTGTAAGCTGTGTTTGATTTCCCCACTATTCACTCCCGTGCACAGAGAAATTAGTTTGCAGGTGTATGTGGAGGCTGTGAGGAGAATCAGCCTCTCCCCTATCTATTTACTGTGTGAAGAGAGAAAAGAACCTATCCCTTCACTCACTGTGAAACCGCCTTGCATCTATGGATTTCATTTCCCTAGTAACAAATTAACTAGAAGGCAGAAACTTTAGATTAGGTTTTCAGGCAGAAACCAACTCCATTTCTAATTACAGTGCATTACATTTTGATCCATCATATTCTCTATTAAATGAGACTAAGGTGCCTGAAAAGTTAGTGACCATTTAAGTCCATATATCGATAATCAGAATATACCAAATATAAAAAGACACATGTTGTGTTCCATATAATAAATCCATGTATTCATTGCTCTCGGTTCAGCACTAATAATCATACCATTGTTGATCCAGTTCCTTGTTACAACTATTGAATTTTTTTTACCGACAGTAGCCGTATAGCGGACTAGTGTTAGAGACTGCAGGTAAAGTATAATTACCCTATGGACTTCAAAAGTGCTTTTAGAAAGAATATAGTTGAACTTCTAAAATAAAAGAATAGCAATTTTACAGCATCTCAACATAGTGGGGCTCTCAGAGCTGGCTTTTAGAGATGATCTGTAGCCTTTGTGTCAGACATCATTGTGAAACAGACTATATAAAAGTCTGCTGGGAAAAAAAGAAAAAAAGTTTGACTTGGATGGCAGATGAGCAGAATAGAAAATAGCACAACAAACCCATCTGCGGTTATTTCTATAGACCAAGGATGAAAGGGTAACATTATACTGTGTGGAGGGGGTGTTTGGTGTACATTTTTGTAATATACTTTATTAACCTATTTTACTTCCTTTTGGTAGAAGTTGGGCTCCATTGTTCTCCAGATCAACGCTCTAAGCATTGCCACAGTCTATCCCATACACAATGTGTATTTCCAGGATATAGATGTGTAGCAGTTGCCAAAGTGGAGGGAGTCACTTCAAATAACTGTACCTCCAGTTTTATACCATGTAGAACATGTGGTATTTGAAAGCTAAGGTTCTTACAGTTCTAGCTATGGACAAAGAACAAGATATCACAAGATATTGGGAACATGCGATTTTATATACTGCTAAAAAGCCAACAGTGCGCTGAATTCTGTGCACTATCGGCTTTCTCATTATTTGCCCCTGCTGAAGAGCTATCGGTGCGGTTACCATAGCTCTTCGGTGTCAGAAGGGCATTTCTGACAGTCTGTGAGGAACTCCCCTCCTGACAGTAGACTCCATAGCGCTGTACTGTCAGAGGGGAACGTTCCTTACTGCCCGGATTTGTCTATGGATGAGTACTGTCCATAGACTACTGAAAGGTGAAAAAGTTCAAGGGGTATAAATACTTTTACAAAGCAATGTAAGCTGAAAAAAATTTGAGATTTCACTTTACTTTGATTTACCAAACTAATATTTAGCAGGATAACCATTATTTCTGAGAACTGCTTGACATCTGGGCAGAATGGAGTTTCGGCACCTCTGAACATAAATTTTTAGGTTTTGTCTCATAAACCATTTTTTAATGTCACCCCACAACTTCTATATATGATTGGGGTTAGGGGATTTGACTAGAACTCCAATAACCACAATCCACAATGTGTTTTAGGTCATTGTCATGTTGAAATACCTATTTCAAGGATATTTCTTCTTCGGCATAGGACAACAAGTTCTCCTGAAGTATTTTGATATTTTGAAATGGATAGAAGATCCCTTGTATGTGATAAATAGGCCCAACATATTGGTATAAGAAACCTCCTCATATCCTGATTTTTGCAACACCATGCTTTATTGTCCTCATAGCTTGAATCCAGTGCTTTGGGATGAAAGGGGTCATCTGACATACCATGTGCGGCCACTAGACTCAAAAAGAAAAATTTTGCTTTCATCAGTTCACAAAATGTTGTGCCATTACTCTTTGGGCTGGATAATATGTAATTGCCATGTATTCAGGGCATGTCTTTTTTCAACAACAGTATTTTACGGGGGGTTCTTGTCGATAACTTGGGTTCACTTACTTGTCATGTGATTGTAACAATTCTCATTAGTAACTTCAGATCCTCTTTGATCTTTCTGATGTTCATTATTGGCTGAGCCTTTGCCATGTCGGCTTTTGCATTGATCCATTTCAGGTTATGATTGCCCCTGCATTTGAGGTCATTTTAGCTGGGCAGCCTATAATTTCCTGCACTTCTCTATATCTCTTTCCCTCTCCAATCAATGTTTTAATCGATGTACGTTTATCTTCAGAAAAATGTCTTGGACGACCCATTTTTCACCAGTATTTCTGAAGGAAATGCACTATAACCAACACGTGCAACATTTGCCACCCTCCAACGTTAAATAAGGACCAAAATTTAAACCTCTTATTCCACAGAATGAATGACTTCACCTATTTAACCCCATTCAGTATTTCACACTTCTTTTTTTTTTCTTTTTTAAATAGTTTTCCCTCAAGGTAGTTTTTACATAGGTGACACATATTGTTGCGTAGAAGGGGGTGGAGCTAAAACCTGTAACATGGGTGTGGTAGTGGCAATATATATATTGTCAGGGTCTGGGGTTGCTAGGTGGGGTGGCATAAACACACAAGTCCAGTTTCTTTAGTCCAAAACAATAGTAGAGTTTTATTTTCACTCAAAAAAGGTAGTGCAGCAACAAAAGGAAACAATACAAAAATAAGTACCTGCCCGGCTAGGCTTTAACTAAACATAGAATAGGTTACCTCACCTATAACAGCAGAAATCAAAGGCCAGTAGAATCATTCAGGACACAGCTCCAAAAATATGACCTCTCTGTCAGCTCTCCATCCAAGCTCTGCCCCAAGTCTGCTGCTGGAGCTGACTTCTTAAGCCTCCCTTAATGAGCAGACTCTCTGCAGCTGAGTCGTGGCCGGAACATCCTCACAGTGTGAACTGGAGGGGGGTGGAATGACAGGTCCCACTACCAACCTACCTGTCATTCCTAAAAATCCAGCCCAGTAACTGGAACTTTGAAATAACCCTCAGCAGACAATAGCTATCTGCTGAGAAATGTTCTTCCTGGAGCTTTCTCATCTCTCCCACCCTAGTAGTCTGAGTGAGATGTACACCCCCCTCCATTGCCTGACCAGCCATGGGCTTACAATATATATATATATATAATATGTTTTGTTTTTTTGCTTTAGCCTCAGTTACACGAGGAGCGCAGCCTCCTGAGCTACACTGCAGATCTGATCTAGGTCCCAGCAACTTATATATTTCCCAGCCCCAGATGAAACATGTAACTATCAGGCTGCAAGGGCATGCCCGATCCCATTACTGTGTACACAAAGATCAGGAAGGAAGAGGTGATAATAGATTGTCCTTATCTTCTCTATTGGGGGTTCGGCTGTAGTTGGAAGTCTGGCTCTTATAAAAGTAGTGAGCACAGCAGATAAAGGACAAAATGGCATATATTTTGTTATAAATTACAGTGTGCCAAAAAAGTGAAATTCTTCCCAATATTTTTTTTTTATTTTTTTTTTAGAAGAGGTGGATATGCATGATGCTTCTGGAGGTTTCACCTACATTTCATGAGCTCTAAACAGAATATTATTTATCAGTGTTGTGAATGTTCTTCTCTAAAGGTAAACACACAAAATACATTGGGGAATTTATCATGCAAAAAAATGTGACTTTTTTTCTCTTACAGTGCCCTCTCCAAAGTCCCAAAAGGTTGTGTGGCAGGAAGCTTGAGCAGGACCACTTTGACTGTCATAGTTTGCTGTTGTAAATGATGTCTGAAATCTATGTCACCTATGACTTGGCCTAGAATTTAGGACAGCTAAATGAGGCACATCCTCTGGCAATGCAGGGAGTATCAACACTGGCATATTAACGTTGGTCTTGATAAAGCCCTCACTCTCTCTGTCATGGTCTTGAAAATCGATGATCTATTTGCCCAATACATTATAAAACCCAAGCACTTCAGCTATATGTTTGTTCATATTAGTCTGGTTTTAGACTAGTGTTGTAGCATCCATATTTAGGGTTTTTTCCCCATTTTTTCCTTCTGTTCTTACTTTAACCCTGCTGTCTACAGTGATGGATACAAACTGAAAGTATGCCATTTGTATCCATAAGTCTAGCAGTCTATTGTTTGTTCTAATATATCAGAGGATTAAAAAACAACAACAACAACAAAAAAAAAACTATGGATATTACAACACTGGTTTGAAACCAGCCTTAATTTAACAACAAATTAATTCATAAAATAAACATATATACCAGAGAATTTTCATTGGTGGGCATCTAACGTCTGGGACACCTACTAATGAGGCAAACTAAGGGACAGAACTCCATCACCATCTCCAAAATACTGTTCATCTCTGTTCTACTGCAGTATGTACACAGAGATAATCTCCAAGACGTTGAAGTCTATGGAGTGGGAAGGGAAAAGGACGACAGAAGCCAGAGAATACAGGCAGTGAGCTGGAACAAAAACAAAACTATACTATTTGTGGAGATTAGACCCATATATATATATATATATATATATATATATATATATATATATATATTGTGCTCTTTGTCTGCTCCTTATCTCCACTTTCCATAAAATTTAATGGGCTACGGTTACTTCTGTGTATGGATATATACATATACAGTGAAGGATGGAGAAGGGAAATGGGAGAAATACTAATTTTACTATTTTACCTGCTCAGGTTAAATTATGAAATTTAAAACTAAGTTTTAAAATTTTACACACACTTTATCATTACAGCCTCTGAATTCTTAGGCTATTAGGGGTCCTGGTAATCTGCCCCCCCCTTCCCCTCCAGTCGCTAAGTGGTGGCATATCCTCCTAGTGATATGCTGTCACTTACAATTGTGAGGATATCCCTTTCATGAAGTTTCCAGAAAATGTATTTTAGTTTCATATTTTCTAGTGGTGATCATTGCTGTTAGTACAAATAATTTGGATAAATATGGATTAGAAATGTATGTGTAACTCAATATGTTTTTTTTTAAGGCTAGGCCACCTTTGGAGCAGAACTATGATCTGTGACCACAGTTTACCTAAGGAAATCTGAAAGTCAGTACAAAAGGCGCTAACTTCCATGAACACAAGCTGGAATTATATGTAACCTTTTCTCTATAAGATATAAGATTATACTGGAACTGCTACAAATTAGCCTTAAAGGGGCTTCTTGTAATCTGTTCTGTAATGCAGTAGTAACAATTGAATATGCTTGGGGTAGCTGGTAGGCTCCCTTTAAAGGGATTCTATCATTGGGATATTCCATTTTTAACTAAATCTATCTTCATGTAGCCTTTAGAAAGGTTATTGTAGACATACCTTTTGTTTTGTGATCGATGCAGCCAATTTGAAGAAAAACTCATTATCATCTTATACAAATCACGTCTTCTTGGAGCACGGTGGGCGTTTCCACCTGTGCTGCGAGCACCCCTGCATCCTCATCCTGTACCTGCATCGCCGCCCCCTCTTGCTTGTTGTTCACTCCTTCTTCTCTTCTTTCTTCCTTGTCTTGTCAGTGCGTATGAAATTTTGCGCATGCGCTGTACACTCAGGCCCAAAGCTGAAGTGGCCAAGCATAGAGCGCATGCACAAGATTTCATTTGCGCCGACGGGACAAGGAAGAAAGATGAGAAGAAGGAGTGAACAACAAGCAAGAAGGGGTGGTGATGCAGGCCCAGGATGATGACGCACAGGGGTACTCGCAGCACAAGGGGAACGCCCACCGTGCTTCGAGAAGACTGATTTGCAGAAGAAGATAATGAGTTTTTCTTGAAATTGGCTGCATCGATCACAAAACAAAAGGTATGTCTAAAATAGCCTTTCTACATGAAGATAGGCTTAGTTAAAAATGTAAAATCCCAATGATAGAATCCCTCTAAAAGAAATGCTATATTTTCAAAGGAATTCCTAAAGGAGCGTGCAGATAGTTCATGTAATTTATTTCAAACCTATATTCTATAACATGTGGTTTACAAAAACACTTGGTCATAACATCATAAAAATGACAAATCTGAAAAAAAAAAATCACTAACCATCAAGATAGGAAGTAAAACATTTATTGGGCTTAAATATATTACATATACACTAGAAGTACAATTAAGTTTTACATACTGTAGCAATTTCTTATTTTGCAAAATCTATACATTAAAGTAGATATAACGGCTTTAATACAATGCATACAAAGTAGTCTTAAATTTACAATACCAGAAAATGTGATTTTTAAATGAATTGTTTGGAATGTTTGCCCAATAGCGAGGTAAAAAATATTTAATAATTCAATTGAAACAGTTGTGCAAAAATACAATTCTGACTTATCCAATTGTTGCTTTCAAATTGATGCGAAGAGACAACAATCTATTAAAATTGGTATGGAATAGCCTTCACCATCTCGCTCAGATACGAGGTGATGGTTAGCTCCTCTGCCAGTCTGTTTGCAAGCAGCAATACTAGGCCAGTGCACTTTGTTATTTGCTTACCAGGGTACAAAAGTGAATGGTTGCTCTTCGTTCAACAGGTCAGTGTACATGAATGGAGATGTCAAATCCTGACCCAAAAGCTTTGGAAGAATATTGTAACATTACAAATAATGCCACAAAGGTCAATTTTAATTGAGTAAAATGAATCATATGGCAGACTTCAGATACTCTATATTTGGAGTCTTGGAGTGCCACTTAATGGCACGGCATCTTTAAGAGCCTTAACCAAATGCTAAAAAATAAAACATCAAACGGACTATGAGAAAAATATAAAAATATATTTTGGCAATTTCATATTTTCATGGACACAGACATTATAAAAAATTACATTAATTCCATAAAAAAAATACGTCGCTCCAGAAATAAAAGACAATATCTTCTAAAACTGGCCAATAATGTTTTAGTTTCAAAATGCATATATAAAATATTCCCATAGTGGCTTACTAATGGTTGGAATAGTATCTGTATTTTGTAAATGTTTTTAAAGAATTATAGAGTAACAGTTATCATGAAACATTCAAAGCAGCATTACTACAAAAAATATATATATATTTTTGACAATAACATAGTTTTAACGTACCTAAAACTTAATATAGCCCCGCCCACCCATGTATTTTCTCGAATTAAAGAGATAAGGTGCAATTATATATTGTAAAGATGTTTCATTAAAATTTTTACAGGTACCACTATAGATATAATGTATTGATAGTGTTGCTAATATGGAAGTGGCCTATTCATTGACTTCCATTCTATGTTGCGATTTGTCATAATGAGGTACTATAGAATAATGATATTTAGCTTTGATCTACTAATGGCTGCCTATTTCTATTAAAAAATAACCAAAACAGATACTAAATACCCTTTGCTTAGAGGACAATAGGTAATAATGCTGCCATGAATGAGAGCATACACTATTATGTGCAACATCTTGTGGCTACAGAGCAAATAACCCCAAGCGTTTCTTTTTAAAATTGTGACTTTTTTTTTTATTGACCAGCTGTTTTTCTTATGAAATGTATCTTATCAATTTATTTTTGGCTTTTTTTTCTCAAGGTAGCAGCACTGCTTAAAGCCGGGGCCCCAGGTCTTATAAATTCCGTAGTGTTTTACAGTCCATGCAAAGTGGATGGAATTCTAGTGAATCCAATCCACACATTGCAGAAAATATGCACCGTGGAAACGTTACGGTTTTGGAAATTGCAGCATGTCAATTATCGTCCCATGGAGCTAAGGCCCCATGGGACGATACACAGCACCAAAGTGCTGCGGGATCAACCGCGACGGGAACGCATCTCGGTTCTTCCTGCAGCACTTTGAACAGAAAGTTCAGAGTTTTCCTCCGTGGACTTTCTGTTACCATTATATCTATGGGAAAGCTGCCGGTATTTCCGTACATATAAATGATATGCTACGATTTCCAAAAACGCTATGGTCTGTGCTTCAGTTTTTCCCACAAAGTGGGCATGGGATTCCCACAAATCCCATCCACTTTGCAGATACTGTAAAGCACGGCAATTTTTCCCACAGTGTTTCCAGCCTGTGGGGCCCTGTTCTAAGAATGTCTTTTTTTAAATTCTTGAATTCTCCTTTAAACAATGGGACAATTACTTTGTACATTTCAATAAAATACAAAAATTATTTTTTTTTATTAACATCTCTATAGATTATGCTCATAAAATACAGAAGACATTAGGCATAAAATATATTTAAATAAAAAAAAATGTAATTTGCCACAACCTTGGCAGAAATATTAGTTTGCAGAGCTATGTTAACGTAGTGTTTACAGTTATATTACAAGACAATTCTAACATTTGCTACATCATTATAGGCACACAGCATGATTAGTGGATCGTAACACTTTCCTCAGAAGAGATGATTACAGAATTCGATTACATGTAAACGTTTCAATCACGGATTTTTTTTTGTGTGTGTTTTTTTTTTTTTGGCTTTACATGCGCTGATTTTATGTAATGATAAAACAAACCTCAAATAAAGACAGATATCACTTAAAATGCTGCTGGGTAAAAATTTACCTAAATTAAAAAAAAACTTTAAAAAAAACTTAAAAAATGATCATGCTACAAATATTAGTACATATTTATTTGTCTTTACAATAAATAAAAGATTGCACTGTAATTGGGTTTTTAAAAGTACTTAAAATAATATATTGTTAAAAAAACAAACAAAATAAAAAAAACTACAACAAAATATTGTTGGGTTCCCCATTGCTTTGGTTATGGGAATAAAAAGCAGATATACTTTATAGAGGAATATAGCAAGATACGTCAGTGAATGTCAGACATGTAATTCTATCACAATGCAAAAGAAAAGCAGCAAAAATATACAAAATATAGATTTATATAAAAGCTGAGTATATGGTGTGTGTCTGTTGCACCCTCTTGGAAATGAGTTGCACCTTCAGCTGAAATGTTTCCCTGAGGCACTTTATAATGTCGTAGAACAGAGGGTTCATAGAAAGGATGTCAGTAATAGACTCTTGCTGCATGTACTTATCTTAGCTCAGGATTTGGTGGTTAATAGGTTCTAGCGTTCTTTGTATAGTAGGTTTACGTTTTTACACGGTCTCAATGTGATATACTTCATATAACAATGCATTATGAACAAGGTTAAACAAAACTTTAGTTTCAATAGTTCACAAAACCATTATAACTATTCATTGTATTTCACCTTGCAATGTAATGGCCGGACTATATTTGGGCCAATTCTTGGCAGTAAGACAATGCATGCAGGTGAGGTCGCTCAATCTCAATGAGTTTTCACACTAAATGTAAGTATTGCTAAATCATATATCCTACCAACATTTAAGTTCCTGACTGCCAGATAATAAATGGGAATGTATCACCAAAATAACAGCCTAATTTTAAGTGTTATGTTAGACATATTTGAAAAAAACATCTTGATGATGTCCTTAAAAATCTTCCATGTTATTATCTATATTAAAAAAAAATCTAATCTGACTCTGACCACTAAGCCAAATAATAAGCTAAGACTTCCTGTTTTCTGTAGAAGAATTCTTTGCAGCAGTCCCCTCACTTATGAGCACAGTGGTGATCACAGCTATCATATATATGTACATAAGAAACAGAGTCCACCAGACACAATAGGTGATTTCACAGCTTATCTACTCCCTTATCTCTGTGTATTGACCTCTTCACAGGTTGCAGAGCAAGTCATAAACTAATTTAGGCTTTGTGGAAAAAGTTGAAACTGCAATATTTTTAGGATTTTTTTTTTTTTCAAATATAGATAACATGGAAAATTACAAACGTCATCAAAATTTTTTTAAAAAATGTTCAATATAAAAATATTTCAACAACAGGTCATTTTCTGATGACACTTTCCCTTTAAGAATGACAGTCTGAGTCCAGAATTTTAATGTTGATTTAAGGGTAAAAATGATTTGGTTATTAATTTCCCCCTTTTCTTTCCCTCCTTACTTTAGCTTAGTTTTCTTCCTCTGGGTTGTATTGTTTTGTTATATAGCACCAATGCCTGAGAAATCTATTGTTATTTTCTGCTCTATAAAGCTATTCTTTTAGATTGGTCTTACAATATTAATTATCCTAATTGAGACAATTACCTTATAATATTTTCTTTACTGGTAAACTTTACTTTATAATCACTCTGCCGGTGCAACAATCTCAAGCAATGACGAGACAGGAGGCATGCTTTAGACTATCTCAGACACTGTAGCCACAGATAACAGCTCTGCCCGAATGAAGAAGTAGCTAATATACAAGCACTGAGAAAATAAATAGAAGGTAATCATCCCCTATTGGCATTTACTTACAATTTTGAGGTCACGTCTGGACAGTCCCTTTAAGCTTCGCCATATTTTCAAAATGTGTTTCGAATGATGTGTAATGCAATATTACATATATAATGTGTTCATTATTGTACAGTATACTGAGCTGTGGACTACAGTAAGTAATGTTTTGGCTTGTATGTCATGTTAGCTGCATTGGTTCAAGGCAATGTATTACTAATACTTTGCACTTGTACAGTTATTGTATTGGTTTTGAACAGGCTGTTACTGCCAGCGCCATGTACAGCAGACAACATAGTAGCCTTAAAGCACATTCAATTTTAAGGCACTATTTTAATTTGCGTATACTTTATATCACTTAAGCTTGTAAACATGCAGTTACGTTCCCTTCTTAAAAGATAGCAATATCATAACAGTTATATGAGCAATTTCAAGTAAAATACATGGAATTTCACAATACATTTTCTACTTGTATATGTAGGAATTTCTATTTCATGTGAACAGATTGAATATGTAGAAATTTCTCATGTGTACCTTTTTGTCTGTGCATGTCTGAACTTCTGTAGAAAGCCACATTAGTATACAAAGCCTTATCCCAAGCTACAAGTGTTTGGATTGCCTTGAATTATTCCGCATTTTGACCATTTGTTTAGAAACAAAGTCAACCACTAATTTGGGTCATGAACATGAATTGGCTAAGGAACAGAATACTGCTGCTGTAAATGATTCAGTTATAGAGCTACGTAGCAGAAACAAATTTCAGCTATGTCCTGGGTTTACATTTCAAAAAGGTGCATCAAAACACTGAGAATATATTGAAACAGTAAAAATATGAATATAAAATGTAGAACGGAAAATGTCTGTATTTGTTTAAAAATGAATATCTGAATAAATGGATTATAATGCGCAGCATTAGTTAAGTTTATATCTCTAACCTGTCTTCATTGTTTACTTCATAAAGAAGTATTGAAGTATAAAGGCAAATAAAATAGACAAGGTTGCAAATCCTAAAACAATAAGAATTGCGAACTGTTCATCAGTAGGCACCATGCCCTTGAGTTTCGAACTGTCAAGCTGTGATAGGTCCTCCGGCAACATGAGATCGTTCCGCCTCATAATAAAAGATGTAGACGGACTGTAAGATCCACAGAGTTCCTGTGATGTATCGATACATCGACGACATACACAAACCCGAAATCTGTAATCCATATTCGTTTGTACACCTGAGATATGAAATGATGTGTCTTCTCCTTTGTATACCTGCAATATACATACGATCATTGTTAAAATGTGATTCGCAAATTTAGATTGCATTCAGCTTAACATGCTGAACCAGGACATTACCAAAAAATTTCAACAACAAATTACAAAGTAAACTTTTCAACTGGACTGCCATACTTTTTTCTCCATCGAATGTAATAGGGAAGCACCAGTTTGAAACTTTTTTGATGACATCTCCACCGCTGCCAGAGAATTGTCTCCAGCGCGGCCTCCTTCTTCGTCCGCAGCATCATCTTCAATGTCTTCTTCCGGCGCAGGGTCGTAACTTCTAGGCATCGGGCCTTGAGTGGAGCAGACTGTGCAGGCATACAGGCCACATAAAAATGTCCATTAACAATACTGTGCAAGCGGCCATTTTCCCGTGGCTTGGGCGCTTGCTCAGTCTGCTCTGCTCAAGGTCCGACGCCTAGAAGTTATGAGCCTGCACTGGAAGAAGACATTGAAGATGACGCTGCGGACAAATAAGGAGGCGGAGCTGGAGACAATTCTCTGGCAGCGGTGGGGACGCCCCCATCGCTGTTTGAGCGCTGGGGCCCACCCCCATCGCTGCGAGAGAACTCATTTGCATGTAAAAACCGGTATTTCTAAGGAACAGCGCAGCGGAGACCACGTCTAAAGGTAAGAGACGAATAGCCTGTCTAAAGGCTATTCCGACGTCTTATCCACAAAAAAAGGTTTTAATGGTAGAATCCCTTTAAGAGGTTACGTAGTTCACAGAGTTGTTTAGTTCCAATGAAAACTGTCATAGAGGGTGTGGGATCCAAGCAAATTGTTCAGGATATAATCCACTATCATATCTGTGCTTGACATGACAGACAATTGTATTTGTTAACACTTTCTTTTATCAGTGTAAATTGAAGTCACTTGAGGAAGATATATAAGGCAAGGAGTGGGATTTATATTTCCCCACTTCTCATAACAAAATAAAAATGTAAATTACATATCTCATAGCGCAAATGTCCCTCTCCTCATATTTTTATGTAATTTCCACATTTCCATGTCATGCAGGAGATACGTTCATGTGACAGGAAAGAGCGAGATTTGCTAGCAATTTGCTGACACTGCTGCTCGATTTATCATAATTCACATATTGTGCTTCAATAGGTGTTATTTTTTATCTTGGTTTAATTCAGTTACATGAGATGAGTCTTAACTTTTCATGTAAATTTTACATTTTACTTATATAAATAAATGGCCCTTTTGAGCCGACTCTCACTTTCAGAACAATAGGAGATTAACTGCAACAATAACAAAAGTTAGATAAATCTAATATTGTACAATGTACATGGGTGTCAAACTAAATTTTGTAGAGGGCCACAATGTCTTCAATGGGCAGTTAGCAGTTCTGAGACTGTATAAGTGTAGCTCTGCCAGTTAGGCGTAAATACATTTTTAGCCCGTTGAAGGCAACTATAAAGTATTATTGTAGGTAATAATTTCCTAATTTTCTACCGTACATGGTTATAGCTCCACCATATATATAATAGTGTCCTTATAATATCTCCCCTTACAGGTAATAGTGTCCTAATTATCCATGCCAAAGGCAATACTGTCACAATGAACCTCCCCTTAGGTAATTGTCTTTCCATAAGAGCTAGTGTCTTAATTGCATACTTAAATTCATACTGTACGGTCCCCAGCTTATTGTAATGTGCGCCCAGCTGTGCACCTCTTCTATTGTCCTTCGGGCTACCCTGTCACCTGCACTATTGTACCACAAGCAGTATCATAGAGCAGCAGACAGCATGGCTGGACGGACATTAAAAGAATGACACAGTGCAGCACCACATCAGAAGAAGCCGGGCACCGCATCTTACAAGAAGAAAAGGCATGTATGAAATAATTAGACCTGGAGATAGAAGTGTGACAAGGAGCCCCCCTGGCTCAGGGTTACGGTCTCAAGGGTGACCACTGTGACTCCTATAGCTGTTTATTCTGTCTTTGGTCGGTGGGTTCACAGCACTCCACAGCTATTGAACACTTGGAACCTTCCAGCCAAAGACCGAACAAACTCAGTGATGGGCCGATGCAGATGCACCATTAAAGCGTCCTTGGGCTACAAAGTACAAAGATGCGGAACAGATTTGGCTGGCAGGCCTTGTGTTTGACACTTGTGCTGTGCACAGAGTAGTAAAGGTAGTAAATAAGGTACTATGACTAAAAACATCAGTATGGCTATGTGCATGTGATTTTAAAGGCTCTGATAAAGGCGCTATTTTATGAAGATCCTAGTAGCGCCAATTTTTTTTCTTCATTTGCATGTGTGAAGTGTTCCTATCACCTCCGGGCACCAGGTTGATCATGCCAGGTCTTTTAAATTGCTGCCTGCGGAAGCTAGATGTGGGTGGAACCATCCAGGTTTTGAGTAAATCATAAGTGGCACCATAGTATAAGAGCACATGTGGCAGTACATGTGGGTGGTGCTAGTTCCTAGCTAAACTGATATTATGGGGTAAGAATGTGCATGCTGTTTTAAAGACCTGGTCCTGTGGTGTCTGTGTCTCAGTGTAAAGTACAATTTAAGTACATTCACTTTAAAGTGCTTTACAATACACCCAGCAAATAGCACTAAAGTCCCTCATCCACATAAGAGAAATATTGGATGAACCCGCTGCTAAACTGGTTGACTACCTAATGGGTGTGCGGGTGAGGGGGGGGTCTCCTGACTCTCTCTGATAGGTGAGGTTATGAAAAGAAAGGATTGGGCTTGCTGATTTACAATGTCAGCTTAGAGGAGTCTGGAAGAAACTTTGCACCCTCTGAGCATATATGTATTTTGAAGAAAAACAATCACCGTTTGTGAAGGTCCCGAGAAAAACCTAAAGATATCTTTGACTTTGTGTTCATCTGCCCATAAGAATAACACAAAGAAGTGGGATGATTGGATTATATTTTATTGGATTATACTTTCAGGTTTTCAGTAAATGGAAGGTTACAGAGTTTGAATGAGGCTAAAAAACAAGACAGTTGTCTTCCAGACACAGCCCCACTGTTGTCCCGAGGCCAGAATCACATTAATATGATAAAATGACTAACTAGCATCAACAAGATCTCCACATTAGTGCTGTAAGTTACTCTAATAGGCACGGGGCAAACATGCAAAAAAGATTATAAAATATTATTTTATGTAGGTTTTTAATGAGAAAAACTAACGAATTTAAGAGATAAGATTGAATTTCAGATATAACATTCAACGTCTACTTATCTAAATTAAAGAATACAATAATAATATTATCTAGAACAATTAGGAAATATTTCAAAAGTGAAAATGAAATTTTATCATACAATTCTTTGGGGAATTGCAGTAATTTGCTATTTGGGTTCTATGTACACTGTCTGACTTATATTTTAGAGCGAAACAGCATGACTTATGGTTGTTTCTCAAGGAATTACAATTTAATTACTAGTCCTCTAAAACTCAGGGAAATGAGTCTCGTGGCTAATTACGGGTCTCTGGTAGTTAAGATGGATGGACAGACTAGATCAGTATTTCATGTAGGATAATTCTTGGCTACTGCAGGAAAGAAAATGAATGCCAGAAGGATGGAGATATATATATATATATATATATATATATATATATATAGCCAGGGTCTGGGGTTTCTAGGTGGGGTGGCATAGACACACAAATCCAGTTTCTTTAGTCCAAAACAAAAGTAGAGTTTTATTCTCACTCAAAAATACAGTGCAGCAACAAAAGGAAAACAATACAAAAATAAACCCCTGCCCAGCTAGGCTCTAACTAAACATAGAATAGGTTACCTCACCTAAAATAACAGAAATCCAAAAATATGACCTCTCTGTCAGCTCTCCAGCCAAACTCTGCCAAAGTGTTGCTGCTGGAGCTGTCTTCTTAAGCCTCCTTGACAAGGAGACTCTCTGCAGCTTAGTTGCTGCCGAAACATCCCCAAAGTGTGGACTGGACTTAAGGGGGGTGGAATGACAGGTCCCACTACCAAACCTACCTGTCATTCCTAAAAATCCAGCCCAGTACTGAGCATGTACCAAAATGCTCAGCAGACGAAAGTTGTCTGCTGAGAACAAACATTCCTGGAGTTTTCTCATCTCACCCACCTGAGTAGTATGGGTGAGATGTACACCCCCTCCATTACCTGACCAGCCATCGGCTTACAATATATATATATATATATATATACACAGTCCTATGAAAAAGTTTGGGCACCCCTATTAATCTTAATCATTTTTAGTTCTAAATATTTTGGTATTTGCAACAGCCATTTCAGTTTGATATATCTAATAACTGATGGACACAGTAATATTTCAAGATTGAAATGAGGTTTATTGTACTAACAGAAAATGTGCAATATGCATTAAACCAAAATTTGACCGGTGCAAAAGTATGGGCACCTCAACAGAAAAGTGACATTAATATTTAGTAGATCCTCCTTTTGCAAAGATAACAGCCTCTAGTCGCTTCCTGTAGCTTTTAATCAGTTCCTGGATCCTGGATAAAGGTATTTTGGACAAACAATTCAAGTTCAGTTAAGTTTGATGGTCGCCGAGCATGGACAGCCCGCTTCAAATCATCCCACAGATGTTCAATGATATTCAGGTCTGGGGACTGGGATGGCCATTCCAGAACATTCTCATTGTTCCTCTGCATGAATGCCTGAGTTGATTTGGAGCAGTGTTTTGGATCATTGTCTTGCTGAAATATCCATCCCCGGCGTAACTTCAACTTCGTCACTGATTCTTGAACATTATTCTCAAGAATCTGCTGATACTGAGTGGAATCCATGCGACCCTCAACTTTAACAAGATTCCCATTGGCCACACAGCCCCAAAGCATGATGGAACCTCCACCAAAATTTTACAGTGGGTAGCAAGTGTTTTTCTTGGAATGCTGTTTCTTTTTGGACGCCATGCATAACGCCTTTTTTTTATAACCAAACAACTCAATCTTTGTTTCCAAAATGAAGCTGGCTTGTCCAAATGTGCTTTTGCATACCTCAGGCAACTCTATTTGTGGCGTACGTGCAGAAACGGCTTCTTTCTCATCACTCTCCCATACAGCTTCTCCTTGTGCAAAGTGCGCTGTATTGTTGACTGATGCACAGTGACACCATCTGCAGCAAGATGATGCTGCAGCTCTTTGGAGGTGGTCTGTGGATTGTCCTTGACTGTTCTCACCATTCTTCTTCTCTGCCTTTCTGATATTTTTCTTGGCCTGCCACTTCTGGGCTTAACAAGAACTGTCCCTGTGGTCTTCCATTTCCTTACTATGTTCCTCACAGTGGAAACTGACAGGTTAAATCTCTGAGACAACGTTTTGTAACCTTCCCCTGAACAACTATGTTGAACAATCTTTGTTTTCAGATCATTTGAGATCGGACTGTCCATGTTCGGCGACCATCAAACTTAACTGAACTTGAATTGTTTTGTAGAAAGAAATGGTCCAAAATACCTTCATCCAGGATCCAGGAACTGATTAAAAGCTACAGGAAGCAACTAGAGGCTGTTATCTTTGCAAAAGGAGGATGTACTAAATAATAATGTCACTTTTCTGTTGAGGTGCCCATATTTTTGCACCGGTCAAATTTTGGTTTAATGCATATTGTACATTTTCTGTTAGTACAATAAACCTCATTTCAATCCTGAAATATTACTGTGTCCATCAGTTATTAGATATATCAAACTGAAATGGCTGTTGCAAACACCAAATATTTAGAACTAAAAATGATTAAGATTAATAGGGGTGCCCAAACTTTTTCATAGGACTGTATATATATATATATATATATATATATATATATATATATATATATATATAGTAAATACACACACAAACACATACATACACACTTGCCATGAAAATAATATTCAACTTAAGTACTAAGGGTCACTAATAGAGATGAGCGAACACTAAAATGTTCGAGGTTCGAAATTCGATTCGAACAGCCGCTCAATGTTCGTGTGTTCGAATGGGTTTCGAACCCCATTATAGTCTATGGGGAACAGATACTCGTTAAGGGGGAAACCCAAATCCGTGTCTGGAGGGTCACCAAGTCCACTATGACACTCCAGGAAATGATGCCAACACCTCTGGAATGACACTGGGACAGCAGGGGAAGCATGTCTGGGGGCATCTAACACACCAAAGACCCTCTATTACCCCAACATCACTGCCTAACAACTACACACTTTCCACATTCAAAAAAACCTCTATCAAAGTGGGAAAATACCTGGAAACCTTCTTTACTCCCCAAATGGATGGACACAAACCCCAATTTAAGCTCAACAAACAGTAACAACCACCCCTTTAAATCACGTTCCCCATGACAACCACAAATGGAATAGGCAATGGGAATTCCAAAAGCCCTCACCCTTAACTGTCATTTTGAGTGTGTGTGTGTGTGTGTGTGTGTGTGTGTGTGTGTGTGATGTGGTAAGACCTTCCAAAATTCACTTTTCTAGCCCTTAACATGAGCCCTTGCAAACAAAGTTACAGGACCTTAAGCTGAGCTACCAGCAGAGATTGAGGCCCTTGGCATGAGTAGAGCCTTGCACCAGCAGTGTTTTTGGCACTTAGGGTGAGTTGAGCCTTGTACCAGCGTGTGTCCCTTAACATCAGGCGGGCCCTAAGTTCTGCGCTTTGCACAAAAGTTCCACATTAACTAGGCTGAATGGTACAAAGATTAGTAGGCCCGAGAACCAGGAACAGGTCTTGCAATGGCTGTCGGATAACGCTTAAAGCACATTGTCCACCAGCCAGTCAGCCTCTACCTCCTCTTACCCAACAGTCTTGTCCTCCTTCCACCCAAAATTCCCAATCTTCCCAGAACAATAACCCCAACTGTCCCTGCTCCCCAGAGCTGTTCTCCCTTCCTTTGACTGTACCGCAACCTGCCCCTCCATTTCGCGATTCCACGGACCTAACAGACGAGTATCTGTGTCCAGATGCTCAAACACTAGAGTCTCCTCCATTCCATCTCCGGTCGATTTGGTGGCGGATGACCAGCAACCCACCCTCATCGACGACGATGAGATGCAGTTGCTGTCAGGGAAGCCAGTTGACATGCGCATTGTGCAGGAGGAGGAGGCGAGACAGGAGTTGGAAGAGGAGGTGGTGGACGACGAGGACACCGACCCCACCTGGACAAGGCGGATGTCAAGCTGGGAAAGTAGTGTGGATGTTGAGGCAGGTGCAGCACCAAAAAGGGTAGCTAGAGGCAGAGACATGTCCAGAGGCAGAGGTCAGCTGCTTTGCCGAAGCCAGGCCAGACCCGGAATGTCCGAAGATGTTCCCTTTTGTACCCAGCCCAGAAAAACTCCCCCATTGAGGGCACGTTTCTTGAAGGTGTAGAGTTTTTTCAAGGAATGCGCCGAGGACAGATATAGTGTCGTCTACACAATTTGCCTCTCGAAATTGAGTAGGGGCCCTGAGAAGAGCAACCTGTCCACCACTTCAATGCACTGTCATTTGGAATCCAAGCAATGGAATCAGTGGCAGGCAGCAACGGCAGGACAAACGTCGCCCGCCGTTCATGCCACTGCCTCTGCTCACAGTGCTGGCGATGCACTCCAGAGGACGAGCCAGGACATCACTTCATCTGCCTCCGCCACTTTGTTGACTTCTCCCTCATCCTCCCCTGTTTCTGTCTTATCTCCTTCTCCTGCACCATCAAAGGCACCATCAGGCGCTTCTTTACAACAACCCACCATCTCTCAGACATTGGAGCTCCGGCAGAAATACACCGCTAACCACCCACCCACGCAAGCCTAGAACGCCAACGTCGCTAAACTGCTGGCCCAGGAGAGGTTGGCGTTCCGGCTTGTTGAAACTCCCGCCTTCCCGGACCTGATGGCAACTGTGGCACCTCACTATGCCGTCCCTAGCCGTCTCAACTTCTCCCGGTGTGGCGTCCCCGCCTTGCACCAGCACGTGTCACTCAACATCAGGTGGGCCCTTAGTTCCGCGCTTTGCTGCAAGGTCCACTTGACCACCGACACTTGGACAAGCGCCTGTGGTCAGGGATGCTGCTTATCTTTAAGGACAGGCAGGGTGAATGTGGTGGAGTCTGGTCCCGGGGTGCAAACTGAGGTACCCTATCTCCTCTCCCAGGCCAAAATTCATGGCAGAAGTAGACTGAAACCCTACGACGCTGCAACCTCCACCACAGCTACTAGCGGCAAACGCTAAAACACTGGTGTGGGGAGACGTCAGCAGGCGGTGCTGAAGCTCATCAGCTTGGGGGACAGACAGCACAGTGCCTCCGAGGTCAGGGATGCCATCCTGGCTGAGATGGCATTTTTTTTTCCCTGCTACACCTGGGGCCTGGCATTTTTACGCCTGTGATAATGGCTGGAACCTGGTAGCGGCTCTGGAGCTTGCCAGCCTCCAACACGTTCCATGTTTGGCCCACGTCTAACCTAGTGGTGCAAAGTTTTTTGAAAACATACCCAAATATACCGAAGCTACTGTTGAAAATGCGGCGCTTGTGCGTCCACTTTTGCAAGTGCACAGGAGTCGCTGCTAGCCTAAAAACACTCTAGCAAGGCCTACATCTGTCCAAACACAGGCTGTTGTCCGTCATTCACACACGCTGAAACCCTACAATACCATATCTTGAGCAGGGTGTGTGAGCTGCACAGACCTTTGATGGAGTTCCATCTACAAAACCCAAGGGTTCCTCAAAGTCAGCTCCCAAAGTTTCTGCACCATGAGTTTCCAGGGGTGGCAGAGTTATGGCTAGGGGCAGAGGCATGGATAGGGATGATGTCTAGGGGCAAAAGCAGTGTGGATGTGGAGGCAAGCTAAGCAGGAAAAACTGGGGGTACAAGCTAAGGCATGGACTGGGGTGATGTCTAGGGGCAAAAGCAGTGTGGATGTGGAGGCAAGCTAAGCAGGAAAAACTGGGGGTACAAGCTAAGGCATGGACTGGGGTGATGTCTAGGGGCAAAAGCAGTGTGGATGTGGAGGCAAGCTAAGCAGGAAAAACTGGGGGTACAAGCTAAGGCATGGACTGGGGTGATGTCTAGGGGCAAAAGCAGTGTGGATGTGGAGGCAAGCTAAGCAGGAAAAACTGGGGGTACAAGCTAAGGCATGGACTGGGGTGATGTCTAGGGGCAAAAGCAGTGTGGATGTGGAGGCAAGCTAAGCAGGAAAAACTGGGGGTACAAGCTAAGGCATGGACTGGGGTGATGTCTAGGGGCAAAAGCAGTGTGGATGTGGAGGCAAGCAAAGCAGGGAAAATGGTGGCTAGAGGCAAAGGGATGTCCATAGGCAGCAAGGGCAAAGATGCAAAACTCTCCCCTGTTTCAAGAATTTTCCTGACTTGTCTCCCCACAAAACATTCCTGGGAGGAGGGCTGAAACACCACCCTCCTCCTCCTCCGCTGTTAGATTGACCCCAGCTACGAGCTGAAAATGCTGCAACACTGGTGTGGGGAGACGTCAGCAGGCTGGGCTGAAGCTCATCAGCTTGGGAGACGGACAGCACACTGCCTCTGAGGTCAGGGATGCCATCCTGGATGAGATGGCAATTTGTTTATCCCCGCTGCCCCTGGGGCCAGGCTTTTTTGTCTTGTTGGAGGGCTCTGGAGCTTGCCAGCCTCCAACACGTTCCATGCCTGGCCCACGTGTTCAATGTAGTGGTGCAATGATTTTTAAAAACATACCCCAAATTAGCTGAGCTAAGGGTGAAAGTGCGGCACTTGGACACCCACTTTCCCAAGTCTACAGTACCTGGAGCTAGCCGCAATACACTCCTGCAAGGCCTACATCTGCCTGAAGCACCTACTGTTGTGCGAGGTCACCACACGCTCTAACCCTAGATACCGTATGTTCAGCAGGGTGTGTGAGCAGCAGAGACCTTTGATGGAGTACCAGCTACAAAACCCAAGGGTTCCTCAGAGTCAGCTCCCTCACTTTCTGCACCATGAGTTTCCATGGGTGGCAGACTTATGGCTAGAGGCACAGGCATGGATAGGGGTGATGTGTAGGGGCAAAAGCAGTGTGGATGTGGAGGCAAGCTAAGCAGCAAAAACTGGGGGTACAAGCAGCCGGTGGCATCATCACTGACAAGCACAGCTGTCTGTCAGCTGACAGGCTGACTTTCACCAAAATGAACAGACAATGGATAGACTCATCATATACATGTCAGTTACATGACAAATTTAGTGCAATTTGCAAGTCCAAGATGGGTTGGAGATCTGCGGAGAGGAATCTCACCACCTCTTGCGGGTGCCATCATTTGGAAGGCAAGCCCTGGGCTAGGTGGGTGAGAGCAAGCGCAGGATAATCGTCGTTTGGCCTGGCGGCCACTGCCTCTCCCACTGTTGACAGGGCTGGCGCTGCAGTCCAGACCAGCAGCCAGGACACCTCCACATCTGCCTCTAACACTTTGGGGAGTTCACCCTTATCCTCACCTTTTCCTGCCATTTCTCCTTTTGCCCGCGCCATCTTGCGCCTCTTCCCAGCAACTCCCCATCTCCCAAGCCTTTCATTTCATGCTAAAGTACAGTGCAACCCACCCACATGCCCAAGGCTTCAACGGCCTCATCTCAAGAAATCTGGCCCAGGAGATGTTGGAATCCCGGCTGGGGGACACTCTGCCCTTTTTGGGCAGAGTGTCTACTGCGCCACCGCACTGTGCCGTCCACACCAGCACTTTCCCCCAAACATGAGGCGGTCCCTAAATTCAGCGCTTAGCCCTAAAGTTCCATGTGACCAGTTACGAATGGACAAGTGCATGCGGACAGGGACGCCACCTTTCAATTTGGGCACAGTGGTTGAATGTAGTTGAGGCGTGGACCGGGTCGCAAAATGTGGTGGCCTGACTTGTCTCCCCACACAACATTCCTGGGAGGAGGGCTGAAACACCACCCTCCTCCGCTGTTAAATTGACCCCAGCTACGAGCTGGAAACGCTGCAACACTGGTGTGGGGAGACGTCAGCGGGCCGTGCTGAAGCTCATCAGCTTGGGGGCCAGACAGCACACTGCCTACAAAGTGAGTCATGCCATCCTCGATGAGACGGCAATGTGGTTTTTGCCACTGCACCTGGGCCCAGGCATGTTGTCATGTGTGATAATGGCCGTAACCTGGGATTGGCTCTGTAGCTTGGCAGCCTGCAACATATTCCATGCCTGGGCCATGTTTTTAACTCATTGCTGCTAATCATTTTAAAAAGGTACCCGAATGTTCCTGAGCTACTGGTGAAAGTGTGGTGCTTGTGCGGATAGTTTTTAAAGTCTATAGTTGCCGCTGCTAGCCTCTATGCACTCCTACAACGCCTGTACCTGCTGGAACAACGGCTGTTGTGCGATGTCTCCACACTGCTGGCACTAAACATATCATGTGTTGAGCAGAGTGTGTGAGCAGCACAGACCTTTGATGTAGTTCCAACTCCAAAACCCTCGGGTTCGTCAAAGTCAACTCCCTCAGTTGCTCAACCATGAGTGGCCATGGGTGGCAGACTTATGTGAAATCCCATCCCATCCATTGCACTGGACACGAAACATTAGCATGCACTCAGCACAACTTCGGATATGGCAGCTGCGTTAAGCAGGGTGCAGGGTACAACACAGACCAGGCCCGAGCACCAGGAACAGGTGTTAGAAATACTGCAGCATCCGCCATTTCCTTCCAATTTTGGGGTTTTGGACCCGCCACCGACTTGTCTGGACCTAAGTGGGGATCATGAGACACAGTTGCCATCAGGGCAAGCTGTGGTCATGTGCGGTTTGCAGTAAGGGGCCAGTGCGCAATTGGAAGAGGAGTTGGTGGATGACGAGGCCACCGACCCCACATGGACAGGGGTGATATCTAGGGGCTAAAGCAGTGTAGATGTAGAGGGAAGCTAAATCAACAAAAAACCTGGGTAGAAGCAAAGGCATAAACTGAGGTGATGTTTAGGGGCTAAAGCAGTGTAGATGTGGAGGGAAGCTAATTCAACAAAAAAAAAACAGGGTAGAAGCAAAGGCATAAACTGGGGTGATGTTTAGGGGCTAAAGCAGTGTAGATGTGGAGGGAAGCTAATTCAACAAAAAAAACAGGGTAGAAACAAAGGCATAAACTGGGGTGATGTTTAGGGGTGAAAGCAGTGTAGATGTGGAGGGAAGCTAAGCAGCAAAAACAGTGGGTAGAAGCAAAGGCATGCAAAACTCTACCCTGTTGGAAGACTTATTCCTAGGTCTGGAACACGTTAATGGCCCCCCTGGACAAATTACTGCCACTCAGGGGCCTAGTGTCACCAGGAGGGACAAGTATAGGCGCATGTTGTGGGAATACCTGGCCGACACCAGCTCTGTCCTCTCCGATCCCTCTGTGCTCTACAGCCTACACTTATTTTCTCATCTTTTTTTCTGCACTGCACATCTCTTGCCTGCTTCCTTTGGGATCTTACAAGTGGTGGTCCACTTCCAAAGATGGTAATTTCACTAGACAGTGTAACGGGAGTAGCTGAGGGATCGCTGTCTTAACCACTTTTTGGCACAAAATTAACTTCCAAAGCCAAATATGGTGCAAGTATATGATGCAAGGACACCTACACACCTATCTCTGACACATTGGGGAGTTCACCCTCATGCGCCCTTTTGGCCTGCACCATCATGCGCCTCTTCCCAGCCACTCCACATTTCCCAAGCTTTTCATTGCAGGCAGAAGTACAACACAACCCACCCCCATGCCCAAGCCTTTAACAGCCTCATCGATAAACTGCTGGCCCTGGAGATGTTGGTGTTTGTTTATGCTTCTGGAGACCCAGGCCTTCCGTCAGCAGATGGCAGCTGGGGCACCTCCCTATGCTGGGCCTAGCCGTTACTACTTCTCTTGGTGTGCTGTCCCTGCCTTGCGCCTGCATGTGTCCCATAACATCAGTCGGGCCCAGAGCTCTGCGCTTTGCTGCAAGGTCCACTTGACCACCGACACATGGACAAGCGCCTGTGGTCAGGGATGCTGCAGTGCTTATCTTTAATGACAGGCAGGGTGAATGTGGTGGAGTCTGTTCCCCGGGTGCAAACTGGGGTGGCCTATCTCCTCTCCCAGGCCAAAATTCATGGCAGGAGTAGACTGAAACCCTACGATGCTGCAACCTCCACCCCAGCTACTAGCGAAAAACACTGTAACACTGGCATGGGGAGATGTCAGCAGGCCGTGCTGAAACTGATCAGCTTGGGGGACAGACAGCACAGTGCCTCCGAGGTCAGGGATGCCATCCTGGCTGAGATGGCATTTTTTTTTCCCTGCTACACCTGGGGCCTGGCATTTTTGCGCCTGTGATAATGGCTGGAACCTGGTAGCAGATCTGGAGCTTGCCAGACTCAAACACGGTCCACGCATGGCCCACGTTTTTCAACTTGTTGGTGCCATGTTTCTTTGAAACCTACACCATTGTGCCTGATATACAGGTCAAAGTGGGGCCATTTTCGTAAGTGAGAACTAGCCTCTGCTAGGCAGAAAACATTCAGAGCACACTCCTCTCATCTTCGCACCGTTGGCTGGCGGAGGAAGACGAGGGGGTTGGAGTGGCATCTGATGTCCCTGTCCCACACGAGGCTAGAGGGTGCACTTCAGTGCATCCCATTGCTTCACCACAAATGGTGTGAAGGGGAGTGGAAAATGGAGGAAATGGAGAGTGACCCTTACAGTTGGGGCCAGCAAAGGCATGCCAAGTAACACACTGGCACACATGGCTGACTTCATCTTGGGTTGCTTTTCAACACATATTTCACATCATGAAGAACAAATAATACTGGATTTTTACAAGCCTCGAACCCCGGTCTAGGTCTAATGTCTGTTCCTTTCTTATATTAGGGGAGAGGGAAAAAAAAATTACTTCAGTGATACGTTTAGCGTACATAGACTGACTATTAATGTGCATCCCACTTAGTGTTGTTAGGGTTACACACCGTCACAACCTGGCTAAAGCTTCTATAGCTGTTAATAAAGTCAACATAACTTTACGGTATCCAAAAAGACAGCTGGTACCGACAGAGAGCAAGACAAATGTCAACCAAAGCTGTGAGCTCTGAACACCCACAGTGACTTTGGCGTCATCATCATTATAAGGGAGCGGGTGGTAATAAATAACTTGGCAGTGCCTAAAACCCAAAAAGCTTATACAACTATATTTACATTAAGATACACAAATGACACTTTTCAGTAGCATGTCATGAGACAAGCTGATAAGCTCTTCCTTTGTGCAGTGCTATTTGAAAGTTAAACGCTGCCTTTATTTTAATTCTGGAGAAGGTGCAGACATTAGATTTAGAACATGTTGTCTTCATTGTCCAAATCCTCTATATAGGTAACGTGTTTTTCGGGCCGAGCTGTCTGGGAACGAGCTGGTGCAGCACTGACAACCTGGGTGAATATGGCAAGAGCCTGAGATGTAGGGTGAATGAATCCCCAAATTATTTGTGGAATTCCCAGTGAGACAATGGCACTATCTACCAGTAGCAAAAATTGTGGGTGCACGTAACCCCAATATATTCTTTGAATTCCCAGTGAGACAATGGCACTGTATAGCAGTAGCAAAAATTGTGGGTGCACGTAACCCCAATATATTCTTTGAATTCCCAGTCAGACAATGGCACTGTATAGCAGTAGCAAAAATTGTGGGTGCACGTAACCCCCATATATTCTTTGAATTCCCAGTCAGACAATGGCACTATATACCAGTAGCAAAAATTGTGGGTGCACGTAACCCCAATATATTCTTTGAATTACCAGTCAGAAACTGGCACTATATAGCAGTAGCAAAAATTGTGGGTGCACATAACCCCAATATATTCTTTGAATTCCCAGTGAGACAATGGCACTGTATAGCAGTAGCAAAAATTGTGGGTGCACGTAACCCCCATATATTCTTTGAATTCCCAGTCAGACAATGGCACTATATACCAGTAGCAAGAAATGAGGGTATTTGTAACCCCAATATATTCTTTGAATTCCCAGTCAGACAATGGCACTATATACCAATAGCAAAAATTGTGGGTGCACGATAACCCCAATATATTCTTTGAATTCCCAGTCAGACAATGGCACTATATACCAGTAGCAAAAATTGTGGGTGCACGTAACCCCAATATATTCTTTGAATTACCAGTCAGAAACTGGCACTATATGGCAGTAGCAAGAAATGAGGGTATTTGTAACCCCAATATATTCTTTGAATTCCCAGTCAGACAATGGCACTATATACCAGTAGCAAAAATTGTGGGTGCACATAACCCCAATATATTCTTTGAATTCCCAGTGAGACAATGGCACTGTATAGCAGTAGCAAAAATTGTGGGTGCACGTAACCCCCATATATTCTTTGAATTCCCAGTCAGACAATGGCACTATATACCAGTAGCAAGAAATGAGGGTATTTGTAACCCCAATATATTCTTTGAATTCCCAGTCAGACAATGGCACTATATACCAGTAGCAAAAATTGTGGGTGCACGTAACCCCAATATATTCTTTGAATTACCAGTCAGAAACTGGCACTATATAGCAGTAGCAAAAATTGTGGGTGCACATAACCCCAATATATTCTTTGAATTCCCAGTGAAACAATGGCACTATATACCAGTAGCAAAAATTGTGGGTGCACGTAACCCCAATATATTCTTTGAATTCCCAGTCAGACAATGGCACTATATACCAGTAGCAAGAAATGAGGGTATTTGTAACCCCAATATATTCTTTGAATTCCCAGTCAGACAATGGCACTATATACCAGTAGCAAAAATTGTGGGTGCACATAACCCCAATATATTCTTTGAATTCCCAGTGAGACAATGGCACTGTATAGCAGTAGCAAAAATTGTGGGTGCACGTAACCCCCATATATTCTTTGAATTCCCAGTCAGACAATGGCACTATATACCAGTAGCAAAAATTGTGGGTGCACGTAACCCCAATATATTCTTTGAATTACCAGTCAGAAACTGGCACTATATAGCAGTAGCAAAAATTGTGGGTGCACATAACCCCAATATATTCTTTGAATTCCCAGTGAGACAATGGCACTGTATAGCAGTAGCAAAAATTGTGGGTGCATGTAACCCCCATATATTCTTTGAATTCCCAGTCAGACAATGGCACTATATACCAGTAGCAAAAATTGTGGGTGCACGTAACCCCAATATATTCTTTGAATTCCCAGTGAGACAATGGCACTGTATAGCAGTAGCAAAAATTGTGGGTGCACGTAACCCCCATATATTCTTTGAATTCCCAGTCAGACAATGGCACTATATACCAGTAGCAAAAATTGTGGGTGCACGTAACCCCAATATATTCTTTGAATTACCAGTCAGAAACTGGCACTATATAGCAGTAGCAAAAATTGTGGGTGCACATAACCCCAATATATTCTTTGAATTCCCAGTGAGACAATGGCACTATATACCAGTAGCAAAAATTGTGGGTGCACGTAACCCCAATATATTCTTTGAATTCCCAGTCAGACAATGGCACTATATACCAGTAGCAAGAAATGAGGGTATTTGTAACCCCAATATATTCTTTGAATTCCCAGTCAGACAATGGCACTATATACCAGTAGCAAAAATTGTGGGTGCACGTAACCCCAATATATTCTTTGAATTACCAGTCAGAAACTGGCACTATATGGCAGTAGCAAGAAATGAGGGTATTTGTAACCCCAATATATTCTTTGAATTCCCAGTCAGACAATGGCACTATATACCAGTAGCAAAAATTGTGGGTGCACATAACCCCAATATATTCTTTGAATTCCCAGTGAGACAATGGCACTGTATAGCAGTAGCAAAAATTGTGGGTGCACGTAACCCACATATATTCTTTGAATTCCCAGTCAGACAATGGCACTATATACCAGTAGCAAAAATTGTGGGTGCACGTAACCCCAATATATTCTTTGAATTCCCAGTGAGACAATGGCACTGTATAGCAGTAGCAAAAATTGTGGGTGCACGTAACCCCCATATATTCTTTGAATTCCCAGTCAGACAATGGCACTATATACCAGTAGCAAAAATTGTGGGTGCACATAACCCCAATATATTCTTTGAATTCCCAGTGAGACAATGGCACTGTATAGCAGTAGCAAAAATTGTGGGTGCACATAACCCCCATATATTCTTTGAATTCCCAGTCAGACAATGGCACTATATACCAGTAGCAAAAATTGTGGGTGCACGTAACCCCAATATATTCTTTGAATTCCCAGTCAGACAATGGCACTATATACCAGTAGCAAAAATTGTGAGTGCACGTAACCCCAATATATTCTTTGAATTCCCAGTCAGACAATGGCACTATATACCAGTAGCAAAAATAGTGGGTGTATATAGCCCCAATTCTATTGCTAGGGGACTTGCAGGGTATTTCTGAGGTGAAGGTGGGGGGGCACACCGTTGGAACGGGGATTTGGGGTGTATATATGGGGTATACGGGAATACACTGTCAGTGTGTTCCATTCAGGATCCTGGGAAAGCTGGGTTGCGGCGATTGAGCCCGTCAGTGCCACGTTACACTGACAAGCTTCTCCCTGGAATTGAAGTTATATGTAAGCCCAATATATTCTTTGAATTCCCAGTGAGACAATGGCACTATATACAAGTAGCAAAAATTGTGGGTGCACGTAACCCCAATATATTCTTTGAATTCCCAGTGAGACAATGGCACTGTATAGCAGTAGCAAAAATTGTGGGTGCACGTAACCCCAATATATTCTTTGAATTCCCAGTGAGACAATGGCACTGTATACCAGTAGCAAAAATTGTGGGTGCACATAACCCCCATATATTCTTTGAATTCCCAGTGAGACAATGGCACTATATACCAGTAGCAAAAATTGTGGGTGCACGTAACCCCCATATATTCTTTGAATTCCCAGTCAGACAATGGCACTATATACCAGTAGCAAAAATTGTGGGTGCACGTAACCCCAATATATTCTTTGAATTACCAGTCAGAAACTGGCACTATATAGCAGTAGCAAAAATTGTGGGTGCACATAACCCCAATATATTCTTTGAATTCCCAGTGAGACAATGGCACTGTATACCAGTAGCAAAAATTGTGGGTGCACATAACCCCCATATATTCTTTGAATTCCCAGTCAGACAATGGCACTATATACCAGTAGCAAAAATTGTGGGTGCACGTAACCCCCATATATTCTTTGAATTCCCAGTCAGAAACTGGCACTATATGGCAGTAGCAAGAAATGAGGGTATTTGTAACCCCAATATATTCTTTGAATTCCCAGTCAGACAATGGCACTATATACCAGTAGCAAAAATTGTGGGTGCACGTAACCCCAATATATTCTTTGAATTCCCAGTCAGACAATGGCACTATATACCAGTAGCAAAAATTGTGGGTGCACGTAACCCCAATATATTCTTTGAATTACCAGTCAGAAACTGGCACTATATGGCAGTAGCAAGAAATGAGGGTATTTGTAACCCCAATATATTCTTTGAATTCCCAGTCAGACAATGGCACTATATACCAGTAGCAAAAATTGTGGGTGCACATAACCCCAATATATTCTTTGAATTCCCAGTGAGACAATGGCACTGTATAGCAGTAGCAAAAATTGTGGGTGCACGTAACCCCCATATATTCTTTGAATTCCCAGTCAGACAATGGCACTATATACCAGTAGCAAGAAATGAGGGTATTTGTAACCCCAATATATTCTTTGAATTCCCAGTCAGACAATGGCACTGTATACCAGTAGCAAAAATTGTGGGTGCACGTAACCCCAATATATTCTTTGAATTCCCAGTGAGACAATGGCACTATATACCAGTAGCAAAAATTGTGGGTGCACGTAACCCCAATACATTCTTTGAATTCCCAGTCAGACAATGGCACTATATACCAGTAGCAAAAATTGTGGGTGCACATAACCCCCATATATTCTTTGAATTCCCAGTGAGACAATGGCACTATCTACCAGTAGCAAAAATTGTGGGTGCACGTAACCCCAATATATTCTTTGAATTCCCAGTGAGACAATGGCACTGTATAGCAGTAGCAAAAATTGTGGGTGCACGTAACCCCCATATATTCTTTGAATTCCCAGTGAGACAATGGCACTATATACCAGTAGCAAAAATTGTGGGTGCACGTAACCCCAATATATTCTTTGAATTACCAGTCAGAAACTGGCACTATATGGCAGTAGCAAGAAATGAGGGTATTTGTAACCCCAATATATTCTTTGAATTCCCAGTGAGACAATGGCACTGTATAGCAGTAGCAAAAATTGTGGGTGCACGTAACCCACATATATTCTTTGAATTCCCAGTCAGACAATGGCACTATATACCAGTAGCAAAAATTGTGGGTGCACGTAACCCCAATATATTCTTTGAATTCCCAGTGAGACAATGGCACTGTATAGCAGTAGCAAAAATTGTGGGTGCACGTAACCCCCATATATTCTTTGAATTCCCAGTCAGACAATGGCACTATATACCAGTAGCAAAAATTGTGGGTGCACATAACCCCAATATATTCTTTGAATTCCCAGTGAGACAATGGCACTGTATAGCAGTAGCAAAAATTGTGGGTGCACATAACCCCCATATATTCTTTGAATTCCCAGTCAGACAATGGCACTATATACCAGTAGCAAAAATTGTGGGTGCACGTAACCCCAATATATTCTTTGAATTCCCAGTCAGACAATGGCACTATATACCAGTAGCAAAAATTGTGAGTGCACGTAACCCCAATATATTCTTTGAATTCCCAGTCAGACAATGGCACTATATACCAGTAGCAAAAATAGTGGGTGTATATAGCCCCAATTCTATTGCTAGGGGACTTGCAGGGTATTTCTGAGGTGAAGGTGGGGGGGCACACCGTTGGAACGGGGATTTGGGGTGTATATATGGGGTATACGGGAATACACTGTCAGTGTGTTCCATTCAGGATCCTGGGAAAGCTGGGTTGCGGCGATTGAGCCCGTCAGTGCCACGTTACACTGACAAGCTTCTCCCTGGAATTGAAGTTATATGTAAGCCCAATATATTCTTTGAATTCCCAGTGAGACAATGGCACTATATGGCAGTAGCAAAAATAGTGGGTGTATATAGCCCCAATTCTATTGCTAGGGGACTTGCAGGGTATTTCTGGGGTGAAGGTGGGGGGGCACACCGTTGGAACGGGTATCGGGGGTATATATCGGGTATACGGGAATACACTGTCAGTGTATTCCATTCAGGATCCGCGGAAAGCTGGGTTGCGGCGATTGAGCCCGTCAGTGCCACGTTACACTGACAAGCTTCTCCCTGGAATTTAGCTCTTACAAGAGCTGTTGTGGTTGTCTTCTCCTTCCTATCCTAGCCTGTCCCTGCCTACCCAGAATCTAACCCCTAGCTAACTGGACGGAAACCTCCGTCCCCGGTGAATTGCAAGCTCAGAATGACGCGAAGCTGGGCGTCGCTGTTCTTTTAAATTAGAGGTCACATGTTTTCGGCAGCCAATGGGTTTTGCCTACTTTTTTCAACGTCACCGGTGTCGTAGTTCCTGTCCCACCTACCCTGCGCTGTTATTGGAGCAAAAAAGGCGCCAGGGAAGGTGGGAGGGGAATCGAGTAATGGCGCACTTTACCACGCGGTGTTCGATTCGATTCGAACATGCTGAACAGCCTAATATCCGATCGAACATGAGTTCGATAGAACACTGTTCGCTCATCTCTAGTCACTAATCCAAAAAGATAAAAATGCTTCTATGAATTTTACTTACCTGTTTATATTCGGATTCTCGACCAACCTGTACTTGTAAAATGTATCCAATTGGATCTCCCCTCATAGGTGATACTGTCTCCCAGGCAATTTCACATGTGTTTCCTTCCAATTGTGTTACACGAGGAGCTGAAATAAAAATATTAATTAGACAGAAAATAAATATTTATGCACTGCATATATAAATATATGGTGAGAAGGTGACAGATAAAGTTCTGGAAGGTTGCTATATCTCCCCCAGATTCCTCACTTTTTGTATGGTGAGTGAGGTCACAACACAGGTCTGTAACAAAACCTCAGCCATGAGAAGGCCTTTCTGTGTTACCCACTTCTTATCCTATTGCAGAAAGGAGCCTTCCAGCACATGTGGGAGACCTCAAGTCAAGACCTCAGTCCTGAGCAGTTCCTGAGGGAGAGTGAGGAGGAGTGGGGTTCTGTCCTAAGATCCGGACAACTGGTGAGAGACCAGTGTGAACTGTTACCTTTGTTTTTTCCTTTTGTGTTTTCCGTGTGCCTGTAGCTAGCCACACGTAGAGTTAGAGTTTCTTTGTTTAGTTAGCAGCTCAGACAAGCAGGATTTATGTTATTGTTTTGTGCCTGAAGTTAAGGCTTGTTTATTTTCTGTCAGTTTTTGCAAAATAAATGTATAGAACAAAACCTGTTTGAACCCGATTTTTGTGTCTGTCTCTGGCTGTGTGCGTCTGCTGCTGCTACTGCTGAACCTACTCCCACCACAATATATATATATATATATATATATATATATATATATATCATACACTCACCGCCCACTTTATTAGGTACACCATGCTAGTAACGGGTTGGACCCCCTTTTGCCTTCAGAACTGCCTCAATTCTTCGTGGCATAGATTCAACAAGGTCCTGGAAGCTTTCCTCAGAGATTTTGGTCCATATTGACATGATGGCATCACACAGTTGCCGCAGATTTGTCGGCTGCACATCCATGATGCGAATCTCCCGTTCCACCACATCCCAAAGATGCTCTATTGGATTGAGATCTGGTGACTGTGGAGGCCATTGGAGTACAGTGAACTCATTGTCATGTTCAAGAAACCAGTCTGAGATGATTCCAGCTTTATGACATGGCGCATTATCCTGCTGAAAGTAGCCATCAGATGTTGGGTACATTGTGGTCATAAAGGGATGGACATGGTCAGCAACAATACTCAGGTAGGCTTTGGCGTTGCAACGATGCTCAATTGGTACCAAGGGGCCCAAAAAGTGCCAAGAAAATATTCCCCACACCATGACACCACCACCACCAGCCTGAACCGTTGATACAAGGCAGGATGGATCCATGCTTTCATGTTGTTGACGCCAAATTCTGACCCTACCATCCGAATGTCGCAGCAGAAATCGAGACTCATCAGACCAGGCAACGTTTTTCCAATCTTCAATTGTCCAATTTCGATGAGCTTGTGCAAATTGTAGCCTCAGTTTCCTGTTCTTAGCTGAAAGGAGTGACACCCGGTGTGGTCTTCTGCTGCTGTAGCCCATCTGCCTCAAAGTTCGACGTACTGTGCGTTCAGAGATGCTCTTCTGGCTACCTTGGTTGTAACGGGTGGCTATTTGAGTCACTGTTGCCTTTCTATCAGCTCGAACCAGTCTGGCCATTCTCCTCTGACCTCTGGCATCAACAACGCATTTCCGCCCACAGAACTGCCGCTCACTGGATGTTTTTTCTTTTTCGGACCATTCTCTGTAAACCCTAGAGATGGTTGTGCGTGAAAATCCCAGTAGATCAGCAGTTTCTGAAATACTCAGACCAGCCTTTCTGGCACCAACAACCATGCCACGTTCAAAGGCACTCAAATCACCTTTCTTCCCCATACTGATGCTCGGTTTGAACTGCAGGAGATTGTCTTGACCATGTCTACATGCCTAAATGCACTGAGTTGCCGCCATGTGATTGGCTGATTAGAAATTAAGTGTTAACGAGCAGTTGGACAGGTGTACCTAATAAAGTGGCCGGTGAGTGTATATATATATATATATATATATATATATATATATATAACACACAGTATATATGATAAAATCTCAACTTAACTGCAGCAAGGATGCCAATAATAATCATAAAGTGATAGCAATTTATTTATGAGAAACAAGGTTGTAGGTGAACATGTGGCCAATGCAAAAATTACCAACCAGTTATCCAAATATCAACTTTAGCATTAAAATGGTCATTGATGTCTGTCTATTCTTTTTTTTTTTTTTTTGAGCAACCCCTTTGAGGGACACAATGACATGTTACCGTAAGCAGGTACACTCTATATTTAGATGCAGAATAGCTTTTTGGAAATGGCACTTTGCATACTGCATCATGCATTGAAGAAGACTCATTGAGGTTAGCTTTCAGCAACCAACCTGCTGAACATGCAACCGCAATAACAATGACAATTTAGGTAGTCTGCACTTAGAATATACAGTCATTATATACAGTATTGGTCAATGCTTCTATTGTGATCATTGGCTGGTGCATTGCTATCAGCTTTGTATATCTAATTATTTTAGGTAAGGTGGATAGGTATGGATAGGATACTGGTAGAAACACTGTATTTAACACATAACAATATTTTACCATAAAACCAGGTAGAGCTAGACAAGACATTTTTGAATAAAAGTTGAAATTGACTTCTAAAATAGATAATTTAGATTATAGGATTTGAATGTATGTGGAAAGTCAACCATACAGTAGAAGATCCATATCAAGTTTTGCCTGGCATCAGGATATGAAGTAATACTGCTCGAAATTTTTAAAGATATCATTGTGAAAAAAAAAAACTTCTGACAAAAGTGCTCAGCTTCATTTTTTTGTTTTAGTGCTCAGCAAGTATTTCAACATCCAGGCTACCACTTCTCAAACCATTTGACATATTAGTACTATATGAAAAACATATTTTAAAATATCAGGCACCAATTTACCAAGGTCTGCTCCTTACCTTTTCCATGGTTAAGTTGAGAGACGGTTTACAAAGAGCATCCAATGTGTTACTAAGGACGTCTAGTCATTGAAGATAGTTAACATTCTCCTACCAGGGCCCAGCTATTTGTTCAACCACTACATTGGGTCTCTTAATTTGCAGTAAATAGACAACTCACCTTTAATGGTTGGTGGCACTGATTTGGTTGTACTGAATGTGTAGATGTCAGAAAATGGACCTTCTCCAGCATCATTCACAGCCTGGATTCTAAAGTTGTAGCAGGTGAACTCTGTCAGTCTCTGCACTTTATAAGTGTGGCTTGGACCTCTGTAGATGGGGAGAAACCTACAAAAGAAATTGAAATATTTTTCTTGTGCTCTATAATGCTGGTGGTTGAGATCAACCATTCAAAGAGGGTAGATTTCTACTGCCAATGAACGGTGCAAAGTAAAAGAAAGCACAAGATTGGTTGTCATGTTCAACACCAATGTTGTATCTCCATGACTCTTGCTACTGTATGCGAAACTATGAAGAATTACAAAGGAAAACAAAGGATCACATCAGAAAAATAATACAGATTTAATGGATACAGTAAAAAGACAAAGGGATTACTTTACTTTTATGTTAATGGAAGCATAAAATCCACCAAAAAGGTATTTAATAGAAGATTACAGAACAGCAGAAGATCTCACATAAAGCCAGAAAAGCCAAAGGAATGAAGGCAATCCAAACAGAAGATAACAATACATTTTGTTTAGGAAATGTGGGATATTAGTCCGGAAATAAAGGATCAGAATTAGCAATTTTCTTTTCTCATGGTACATTAGTAACACATACAAAGATTTATAAATCATCTCATTACATAATAAAGAAGAAATGCAAGATTTATTAATCAAAACAAAAGTGACCTTTCAGAAGCTAAAGGCTACTTACATACCCAATGGTCTGTGCAAATGAACAAAACACAAATGATACAACATGCTTACATTACACAAAAGTACAACTAGTTCTCTGCAGTCATGTTTTGTACTATGAAAGGATACACAAGGGATTCCAAACAAAATTAAATCAGTTCAGCAGTTTTTAGAAAATAAGATCTAAGCACTAAGACGTTCTACCTACTGTACATACAGTATAATCTCTGTACCATGCACTGTAGGGAGATGCTCAGAAAACAAATACATTTATTTAGCCTTTCCTAAACTTTCCTACATTAGGGTTTGAAAGATGCCAAAAATTCTTATTACCATGAAGAATGCCTACTGTAAAGGAAAGATAAAGATGTGGAGTTGTTTTTCATGGATTAGGTTTGGCATCTTTTTTTTTTTTTAAATGTAGATTGTGAGCCCCACATAGAGCACACAATGTACATTTTTTTCCCTATCTGTATGTCTTTTTTAGAATATGGGATGGAAATCCATGCAAATACGGGGAGAACATACAAACTACTTTCAGATGGTTTTTTTGCCCTTGGCAGGATTTGAACACCAGGACCCCAGCACTGCAAGGCTGCAGTGCTAAACACTGAGCCACTGTATGGCCCCTGCTTAGGTTTGGCATCTTGTAACTTTGAACATTTGTATGTTTTCTATTTGGTGACATGTTTGGTGGCAGTCCTTTCCGATCACAGCACAACATTTACATTGTGCACAATGTGATTTTAAGAGTCTGATGTAAAGCAACTCAAGACTTATACAAAGCCCTGATCTTTGTACTGGTGGGTAAAGACTCGTTGTGATACACTGCAAAAAGTAATCTGTGCGCAGGACATATATAGAGAAGTACTGGCTGGCTTCTCCTGTTATCTATTGCACTTCCTGCTCACTCCTCTCCTTGCTATAGACTTCTATATACATAAGCCATCTGAGTCATGTGACCTGTACTCTGTCTCAAGGCAATAGGACAGAGAATTTGACAATGAAAGTCATTTTAGCAGTGGGAGGGAAAACAAAGTCTGATAAGAGTAGAAAGATGCATTTGTCTCTGATAAGATACATTACAAAGTTTCCTAGAATCACCTGTACTATTCATTTATATAAAACGTGTTAAATTGACAGTGCCTGCTTAAAATGCACTGCTGGTTTTGAAATGTGGAGGCGAAGATAAGAAATCCTATATAATTTTCTAAATGCCAATTTATTATAGTTTATAAAGGTGTAACAATAGATACAAGTAAAATAAAGGTTTTAGTGGCAATAGCTAATAAACTGATAGATTATGCAATTCCGCGTGAGTACAGTATATCCCTGAATAAAGAAAAGACCAGAAAACAATGTACACAAGGAGCTAAGCACATAAAAGTAATGTAGCGAACACTTACAAGATGCAAACATGCATCTCTTGCTAACCACTTAAGTCATGTTCTCTTCTGAAATTGCAGAACATTTAACATAAAAGCCGATTAAAGACATATCCATTAATGTCACAGTAAGTTTACTCCCACTTCTTATTTTCTTGTGACAAGAGGCGTTGAAATACACTTATAACCCACGGAATATTTTGTATATATTAATATAGATCTATCTATTTCTTTATCCACTGCTGAAGCAGGTACAACTTATAGAACACCAAGGACTTGGATGTACTTAGAAGTTAACAAACTGTTTCATAAGATTTGGGAAGAACAGCTGTCATTCTTAAATAGCTTTGAGGACACAAAGTTTTGCATTAGGAACATCTGTAAGAATATCATGCAGCCTTTTTGTGACCTTCTGAGAAAGCAGTTCAACTGACACCAATGATTCTTGAGATATCTGGTTGCTTGAAAAAAATCTCTGGCCATGGGTGCATGAATGTTAGACATGAGCCTTCTCTGTTCTATGAAGACTTTGCAATCCAGTGATCATGTACTTCCAATCTTATACATGATCATTGTTTGATCAGGTAAATACAAAGGAGCAATGTATGACCATTTAGTGGGAATCTATTATTGCTAAAATCGCTTCTTAAATAATCATATCTTCAAAAAGCCTTTACAAAGGCGTTTTTCAACAAGCCTGATTTTTCTTCATATGCAAATAATTTTGACGGAGTACAGGAGGCGTTATCCTGTGCTCCGAGCACAGCCGTGTCATCAGGAATTCCACGTCTTGCATCCGTTCAGTAACAGCCCCTTCTTCAACTAGTTGCGTCAAGAGCAGTTAACGACATAGGGTGCGATCCAAATCTCGCACACGCGCTGTGCACAATCTATATTCTCTTCTTGAACAAGTGAGGTGCAAGATGAGAATAAAGATGGTTCACTGCACATGTGTAAGATTTGGATTGCGCCGTCACTAGCTGCTCTTGATGCAACTTGTTGAAGAAGCATTTTTGAAGAACGAAGTAAGGTGTTGAACTCCTGATGATGCAGCTGTGTTTGGAGCCCTATTCTTGTCCGTTTTGTCGCCCAAGCTCATTCATGAAATCTATAAGCCCATGGAGGTTGTTTTATCATCTTTTTATACATACACATCTATGTACATCAAGGTGAAAGGTAGAGTGTTGGAGTCCCACTATATCAGCCCCAGATTTCTGACCTATGTGTGGTCCAGGGTGGATCTAGAGTAGGCTTCAGCCCAGGTTATGGTCATAGGCTCACTACTGGCCCATAAAAGGCTGAAGAGCCTGCACTTCAGGGCAGATCAAGGGAGTGAGAGGAAACATCTGGGTCTGTCCTGATAATCTCAGTCTGGTGAGATAATATTCTGCTAATTTGTTTGTTCATGTGGTTGTTAGTAAACCACACATATAATTAGCTTATTATTACTGTTTAGTTAGCAGCCCAAACGAGCAGTATTATGTTTCTTACTGTTTTGCCGAAGTTAAGGCTGTATTTTATTTTGCTCATCTTTTTGTGCCTGACATAAACGTTTATTTATTTTGCTGTTCTTTTTGAATAAACTGGTTTGCTGCAAGAGTTGTGTCCCTGTATCTGGTTGGGTCCGCACCATTACTTCTACCGACCTACCTTCCCCACAATATATATCTCTTACCCACACACATACATACACACACAGTATGTTTCTTCCACAACAAATTGTGTCTACTGACTAAAACATAATGCCAAGATGCTGCTGAACTACAAGTTTCAGCATGACTTCTACATGTATTTATTTTCATAGTTTCTCATGATAAACGAGAAATATCAGAATGTCTACTCGGGCAAATCTATTTGCAGTTCTCTAGCCCTGTAAATACTCTTTGCATCAAGTATGAAATAAACAGTGCTGCTTAGAAAGTCCAGTCCAGACGAACCATGAGATAATGGTGTCACCTTGTTAAATAGCAACATTAATCTTTCAACACTGTTTATGATTCTCCCTTCAAGTCAAAACTTCAGTCCAAAAATTGACTCCATATATCAAGGTTCAGCAATGCAGATGTATGACTATTGTCATTTTAGCTGCTAGACGGGACGTGTTGAGGGTTAGTATGTTATTTAAGGGGACAGTGTTCTTGTAAACATCCTTTACAACATCATAAAATAGAAATGAATGGGTCAAGGTTTAGTTTTGACAAACTCCAATGAAAAATTTTACATTGTAGCAATTCATTTGGGTCCTACAGACCGCTTGTTCAATTTTTCTTGTGTCTATGGAGCTTCTTGGGTACCACATGTCTCATAATTAACAATGGTTTCTGGTCTGAGTTAGCACATATTAGAGATCACACACAGGAGTACAAGATCAGTCGTATAAGCACAAGGAGGCACCATTGATATAGCTGGGAATGTACTAGGTGAGAAATTATTTCCTTAGGCAATAATCACATTGGGTTAGTTGCTATGAACGTGCTGGCAGCAAAACGGAGGTGATCTACAGTAACATTATAGTGAATGATTAAACAAAACCTCATTGACATGTTGGGATTACGGCAGACAGCACAAACTGATGCATGCATGTTGTAAACCTGAAAGTTACCCAGGACTTTAATCCTTTCCTTTGTACTACAGAGAAACCTACAGGTGAGCTGCAGAAAAAAATAATAAAATAAAATCACCCAATATCAGGTGGTTTTTGCCATGGCAGGTTGCAAAGGAACGTGCTGCAGAATTTCTGTGTATTCACTGTGTGTGGCCCCAGTCTAATAGAGTTTTCTCAACCTGTATATGAACTCCCATGGAAGTAAATGGAGCATGTTGGGAGTTGAAGTTTCACAGCAGCTGGAGAGCCAAAGTTTGCTGAGCCCTGGTTTAGGAGAACCAAGGCTTCTTGGGTAATTGGAGATATAATTCAAAGAGCATATTTCTCTCTTCAGTTCCATGAGAACTATGCCAAGCTTTTTTTCCGGTTAGTAAAGATGGTCCCAACAATAGGACAACCTGTGACCATTATCAAGTCAAAGGTTCATCTACAGCAAACCATTCCTTTAATTCCCCCAATAATCCACAGATGTACAGATCCCATTCTCTTGTTGAAGCAATGAATGAAGACATTCACACAGATAATCTCGCTAATATGGGAGCTGTGTTGTTGATAAAGTAGCGGATTCTTGTTTCCAAAACAGAATTAGAAGAAGACTAAGTGGTCTGTTTTGTAAACAATAACAGGAAACACTATTTCCTCTTGAGATTCATTATTCCATACAGAATACATGTCACACTGTCCTTTAAGCCCTTCCAATTGATTTATAGCACTTGTTAGCATGCCCAATATTAAAAGTGACAACCGGTGATCCTATTAGTGGCCATCATCTAAATACCAGTATTTAGTATCACCAGTCTATTTTGAAACTCACTTTAACCCCTTAAGGACCCGGCCATTTTTTGGTTTCGCATTTTCGTTTTTCCCTCCTCACATTTCAAGAGCCATAACTTTTTCATTTTTCAGTTCACAGAGTCACATGATGGCTTATTGTTTGCGGGACAAATTGTACTTTGTAATGGCATCATTCAATATGCTGTGCAATGTACTGGGAAGCTGGAAAAAAATTCAGAATGAGGTGCAATTGGAGAAAAAATGCATTTGCGCCATTTTCTTATGGGTTTAATTTTTACAGCGTTCACTGTTTGGTACAAATGACATGTTACCTGTGTTCTACGTGTCAGTACGAACGCGGTGATACCAAATTTATATAGTATTTGAAATGTTTTGATACTTTTAAAAAAATGATAAACTTTGCAAAATAGAAAAAAAATTTTGTGTCATCATGTTCTAACACCTGTAACTTTTTCATATTTCCATGTATGGAGCTGGTTGTGGTGTCTTTTTATGCGGGACAAGATGACGTTTCTATTGATACCATTTGGGGAAAGATCTGATGGTTTGATCACTTTTTATTCAATTTTTTATAGGAGGCAAAGTGTTGAAAAAAACGCTTTTTGGCGGTTTTTATTTTTTTGCTGCTACGCCGTTCGCAGTACGGGATAAATGTTTTAATATTCTAATAGTTCGGGCATTTTGGAGCGCGGGGATACCTAATATGTTTATGTTTAATGTTCTTTAATTACTTTTATAGCTAATCTAGGGAAAGGGGGGGTGATTTGAACTTTTATATTTTTTTTATTTTTTTAATACTTTTAAAAACTTTTTTTTTTCTTCTGTTACATTTATGATCAGACCCCTTAGGTACCTTGAAACCTAGGGGGTCTGATCGCTCATACTATTCACTGCAATACTACAGTACTGCAGTGAATAGCAGAATCGCAGCACTTCTATTAGACGATGCCTCTGGCCATCGTCTAATAGATCTCGTGCAGAGACAAGACTGGAAGCCTTCAATAGGCTTCCGGCTGTCATAGCAACCGATCACCGCCCTCATGTGACGTTCAGGAGGGCGGCGATCGGCGAAACATGGCGGCGCCCATGCCGCCGGCGCCGTTTACACACTGCGGTCACGTTTGACCGCAGTGTGTAAAGGGTTAACAGCAGCGATCGGCTCGGGCACCGACCGCTGCTGTTAGTGGCAGGTCCTGGCTGTATTATACAGCCGGCATCTGCCGTGTATGGAGCGAGCTCAGCGTGTGAGCTCGCTCCATACATCCCCATGCGACCCATGACGTACAGTTACGTCAAGGGTCGCTAAGGGGTTAAAGGGGTATATTCATATGGGCATTTATGGTTGTTTCTGTAGAATATGCCAGAAATTCCCAATAAAATGCAGATACTACTCCAGGGCCTCATATTGATTAGGCTTCCTGTTCAACTATTTTCAGCTCCCCCATACAAGTGAATGGATGCACAGCCATCTATTATCTCATTATGATTACAGAACAGGTGTCCCGGACTTTACAGTATTTATGGCATAGTCAGTTGTTATATGCCTAGATGGAAATATCCCTTTACAAGCTTTATTCAAAACAACCTATACATTTATGAGCATCTTACAGATGTAACAAGATATCGTGATTGGAACACATTTTTGCTTTGTATTTAGATTCTTGATGATCAATATTAAGAGGCACTGAAGGGAGACAAGACCGAAGCAAAGCCAGAATGACAATGGACTCAATTAGGCGTAAGAAGTACTAAAGTCCACTATCATAATGATGTGTGTTGTTTAAAACCTTCTCGAAAGCCATTATATAATATATAATAGAAACAAACAGAACACTTTCCATTTGTATCCATCAAAATGGACTTCAATGTAAAAAAAAAATCCTTTTATCAACTTTCCATTTATTTTGAAAGAATTTTTTTATATATTTATTTTTTTTAAACATTAAAGTCAATTTAATAGCTACAATACAAACCAAAAGTGTGCCATCTGTTCCCATTATAAGGGAAAAAAACATTTTTGTACCATAATACAAAAACATCTGCCTCAGAACAATATAAAAGACAAAGGCAAATGGCAGTCTCAACATAGTTTCATTTAAATACGACTAAATAAACCCTTTAATCTTTCAATTATAATAATTTATAATGGTCAAACACAAAGCAAATGTAACTACTTTCTAACAAATAACAATACCAAGCTTTTTTAATTCCAGTTCCACTTTATACTGTCATGTTCCTGAATTCTGTATACAGTGGGGCAAAAAAGTATTAGTCAGTCACCAATAGTGCAAGTTCCACCACTTAAAAAGATGAGAGGCGTCTGTAATTTACATCATAGGTAGACCTCAACTATGAGAGAAAAAATGAGAAAACCAATCCAGAAAATCACATTGTCTGATTTTGTAAGAATTTATTTGCAAATTATGGTGGAAAATAAGTATTTGGTCAGTAACAAAATTTCATCTCAATACTTTGTTCTATATCCTTTGTTGGCAATGACAGAGGTCAAACGTTTTCTGTAAGTCTTCACAAGGTTGGCACACACTGTTGTTGGTATGTTGGCCCATTCCTCCATGCAGATCTCCTCTAGAGCAGTGATGTTTTGGGGCTGTCGCTTGGCAACACGGACTTTCAACTCCCTCCAAAGGTTTTCTATAGGGTTGAGATCTGGAGACTGGCTAGGCCACTCCAGGACCTTGAAATGCTTCTTACAAAGCCACTCCTTAGTTGCCCTGGAAGTGTGCTTTGAATCATTGTCATGTTGAAAGACCCAGCCACGTTTCATCTTCAATGCCCTTGCTGATGGAAGGAGGTTTGCACTCAAAATCTCACAATACATGGCCCCATTCATTCTTTCATGTACCCGGATCAGTCGTCCTGGCCCCTTTGCAGAGAAACAGCACCAAAGCATGATGTTTCCACCCCCATGCTTTACAGTAGGTATGGTGTTTGATGGATGCAACTCAGTATTCTTTTTCCTCCAAACACGAAAAGTTGTGTTTCTACCAAACAGTTCCACTTTGGTTTCATAAGACCATAGGACATTCTCCCAATACTCTTCTGGATCATCCAAATGCTCTCTAGCAAACTTCAGACGGGCCCGGACATGTACTGGCTTAAGCAGTGGGACACGTCTGGCACTGCAGGATCTGAGTCCCTGGCGGCGTAGTGTGTTACTGATGGTAGGCTTTGTTACATTGGTCCCAGCTCTCTGCAGTTCATTCACTAGGTTCCCCCGTGTGGTTCTGGGATTTTTGCTCACCATTCTTGTGATCATTTTGACCCCACGGGGTGAGATTTTGCGTGGAGCCCCAGATCGAGGGAGATTATCAGTGGTCTTGTATGTCTTCCATTTTCTAATTATTGCTCCCACAGTTGATTTCTTCAATCCAAGCTGGTTGCCTATTGCAGATTCAGACTTCCCAGCATGGTGCAGGGCTACAATTTTGTTTCTGGTGTCCTTTGACAGCTCTTTGGTCTTCACCATAGTGGAGTTTGGAATCTGACTGTTTGAGGGTGTGCACAGGTGTCTTTTTATACTGATAAGTTTAAACAGGTGCCATTACTACAGGTAATGAGTGGAGGAAAGAGGAGACTCTTAAAGAAGAAGTTACAGGTCTGTGAGAGCCAGAAATCTTGATTGTTTGTAGGTGACCAAATACTTATTTTCCACCATAATTTGAAAAAAAATTCTTACAAAATCAGACAATGTGATTTTCTGGATTTGTTTTCTCATTTTGTCTCTCATAGTTGAGGTCTACCTATGATGTAAATTACAGACGCCTCTTATCTTTTTAAGTGGTGGAACTTGCACTATTGGTGACTGACTAAATACTTTTTTGCCCCACTGTATGTGTTTTCCTGCTCTGCTTTAGGTGATAGCTTCATATCATTATTAACTCCTTCAACAATTATTCATGAATATCGTAGATGAAATCATATTATTACTTTAAATGAGCAAGATTAGAAATCAATATATAGTTACTGAAAAACAAAGAGCATCTGAGTTCAGAGTGAAAGAGTTCTAAACTCTTTAAGTATTTGCCAGCATTCACACACAGTAGATTCAACCTAGGAAACTCAACATGAGCTATCATAAATTAATTGTCAGTTAATTATGGAATGGAAACAGATCTGGTTCTAGGCATTAGTATCGACAATTACATCAATTAGTGAAGCTAAATAGTACCCGCCAGCATAACTTACATCAAATGTAATTTACATAACCATATTTTATTTTTAAGGTCAAGAAACAAAATAAAAATCTGTATATGTACAAAACACAACTTGTTATCTATACTCAGATTTGAGCCTGAATGCATTACTCACTGCTCTATACATCAGGACAGCAAATGCTCTAGTTAACTTTTTAATAAGAAAAGATATATATTTATATATATATATATATATATATATATATATATATATATATATATTTACTTATATTAGTTAAAGGGTTTGTTCCAGTATAAGCTAAGAATTAACCCTTACACTAAACCCCTCCCTCCGACTAACTTCTAATTGACTTCATAAAAAAAATAAATCTATAAATTACCCATATCCCTGGAGCCCCAGGAACACTTTCTGATAATCTGGTAACATTCCGTTTCACCACTTCTGAAACAAAACATCACCATTACTCTCCTCTTTCCCCCCCCATCCATACTTACCAAGCCTTCCTGTATCCGGGAACTGCTCCCCTCCTTCTCTCTGCTAGTAATGGGTGGGATAGCTTAGCTAGTGAGACAGAGAGAGGGGGAGGAGTGAGTAGTGGGCGGGATAGTTTAGCTAGTGAGACAGGAAGGGGGAGTGTAAAAGAGTGAGAGAGGAGGGGGGCTGAGTGAGAGGGAACTAGTGTAGAAGCTACACAGGAAGCTGCACAGCAGGAAGTTACACCAAGTAAACAAATGCAGAGGATGCAGCAGCAACCAGAGACACTCAGAAATCACTCCAAGCACTGCTAAAGATATATGGGTGTAGTTATTAACCTGTGTACTGGTTGTCTATGGTATTGTAAATCAGTTTCACTGAAATTAACGGAACTGAGATGTAATACCACACATAACCTGTGGACAAGTGTAGCACTGTTTCTGAAAGAAAGCTAACAGAGTGTATGTCAAACAGCTCAACAGGCTCCCCATTATATCTACAGAGGGCAAAAGAACCTATTGGGTGGTAGACTTTGGAAAAACCATTTGGCTACAAACCATCCTTGCCAAAGCTAATAAACATTACCAGAACCTATACACCTAAACTTTTTACCTTTAATTTTGGGTGTGAATGGTAAAGAAAATGGTAAAAAGCACAAAATCAATGTAAGAAAGTCTGTCCTATCTGATAGAGTGAGCCTGTCAGATGGGTAGTGTTGTGCAATCTGCAAGCAGCATGTTAAAGTGCACAAGTAACTGAGCAAATCGATGTATAGTGTGTGGAAAACAATATGACATAATCTTACATTATCCATTAAAATTTCTGCTCTTTCTATGTTGAGAAGTCAAGGAGGTGGGCCCTATCAGTGACTGATTACTTTTCCTCATGGGAAGTAGTCACCTTGAAAATATAGAGCATGCAGGAAGCATGTTATAGAGCAGAAGGAGCTGACCAGATACTTTTTATGGATTTGTGGTAAAATATTCTGTATAACCTGACATTTATGAATTGGAGTTTCTGCTCTTTCTATGTTAAAAAGTCAAGAAGGTGGTCCTATCAATGACTGAATGTTAGATCTGTATGCACTATCATAGAGCGGAGGTTTTTATAAACATGCTTACAATTTTAACTGTGACATTTAGATCAAAAGTGAAGATTTACAATAAATGTATTTATAGAATCGATAAACATTGATTTATCATATAATAATGTCTGCCTTGTCTTCTTAGATTTCTAGATATAATACAAATGTATAAAACAGGAGGAAATTCTTATTTTACTCTTTACCATCATTTTCTGTTGTCACAATCGGTGTCTTATTAGGTTCTTTAACAGGTCATCTGGGCTGTGCAGTTGACACTAATGACACGCTCATGATATAGACCACTCAACAGTCATTAAAAGGCATTTTCCTTTAAGTCTCCTAACTCAAGAGTATCAATACTGCCAAGAACTAACTGCAATTTTGGTGTTTGTCCATCAATAAACCAACCTAGACAATTAAGTCAATGGTATTTCAATTTATGTTGAAAAGGTTTGTGGCTAGAAAGATGTCAGGTGCCTGTGTCATCTTAGGTAATGTGTTCTAATATAAATGTTGCATCCCATATTGATAATAGGTAATTGAACCATGCAAGTGGACAAACTGTTCAAAGGACTTTCTAAGTAAACCTTTAATCAACTATATATGTCCAATTAATGTATAATTATCTATAATCTATGAAAGGTATTATAGGTTACTCTCATATCCAACTCACATTCCAGCTATAAGGCTGAGGACACGCAATGCAGACAGTGCCACAACCAAAGGCCTTTGTGTGAGGACAATGGCGGCAAGTTGAGGCTCATAAAACTGTGGCTTTAATCACAATAGCATGTAGCCAGTGGCCACTAAGGGTGGGTATCATATCACACACAGCAATGGAACTGCTGCTACATTGTGTGCGTCCACTTTCTACATTGTTCTTTACAATGGATGATATTATCAAGCAGCAAGGTTTTGGAAGAATTCTTTTTTTTATTTTTACAAATAAAACTTCTTCACTGCATGAAAATTTTTCTACTTTGTCCTTCACAGTTTTCAAGATTTACTCTCATAGGATGTATCATAACCATGTGATGAACACACAGGAGCAGTGGGATGTGAACCCACTGTGTCAACAAGCTACTTTGACTTGGACTACTCCTGAGGATGCTGTCTAAGTAATCCCCTGGTATTCACCCTTTAATCCCTGTACACAGACTTTGCTGCAGGGGACACCAGGTTGCTACCTCTAGTATTCCCAGTGTTGAGGACTCCTGAAAGGACAAAAGAGCTTTAAGTGCAGAGGACAGTCCAGGATCAGGACAAGTAGAACAGAGTCAGAGTCCAGGCACAGGTCAGAATAGTAAACCTAATTTGGAGAAAAAGTAAACAACGAAGAACACTCTCAGCCAGAGAATCCACCTTCTACATGTGTAAGAGAATATAAACTCACTTGTAGAAGAGAGTCATTAGACCCCAGCCCCTAAAGTCCACATATAGAATAAATTCTCCGATAGACCTTCAATAGTGAATTGGCACAGTCTTCAATACAAAGCCAACAGGATCTTCAATATAACCAAATACAATCCATTGGCAACATCTTTTTATTACTATTTATTTTATTTACAATGTTGAAGACATGCTGCCATTGGTTGTGAATACCGTTAGTTTTATATTAAAGACCCTGTTGGTTCCACATTCAAATTCTATTCTAGGAAATAATGACTTCTGCCCCATAGGTTAATCTGTATTCTGAGTCTCATGTTCTTAGTGCTGAGAATACAGTCTGATGTTTACCTTATCTCCTATTGACATTGCCAAGTCTATAACCTAGACACAGGATTAAGCAGTGTTTACCATTGGGGATCCAGTATTCCCCAAAGGAGATAAAGGGCTAACCTTAAAAATTAGGCAGATTGGGATTATTTTGGTTCTGATATCCCTCAGACTTGGAGTTAAGCATGCTCACTCAGGAAGGGCAGGGTGCTCTCAATGCCAATGCAAATTTATTTCAGAGTTAAAAGCTTTGCTATAGGGTTTTTTTCTTTTTTCGTTCGGTCACAGATTCAGAGTCCAGACACAGGTCAGGAAAGGTGATACAGGATCAAAGTCAAGCAACAGGTCTAGGACCAGGTTTTCATGGGATAGAAAGTTGCTCAGGCACCCTTCCCTAGGAAAAGGTGGCTTAAATATCCTCGAGTCTGACAGCTCACAAAGTCAGCTCCAGCAGGAGGTGGTGTTGAGCATGAGAAAGATGGGATGGAAAGCCGCAGCGAGTGTGAGCACACAGATGGCTGTGACCTCTCAGAGAGCAGAGATAGCGGCAGCCACAGACTGCCTGTGTGAAATAGATTACAGTTACATTGTACGTGAGAGCCGTGCCTTGTAAGGAACAGAGCACCTGTTATATGCATATTTAAGGCTCTATTTGGATCATGTTTTTTACATCTGTTTTCCAGGTGCAAAATTGGGCGCAAATGAATGGTTAACAACAGTTAACATAGACATCAATGTTTGAAAAAAAACAAAACAGAAAACTGTTGGGATGGCCAAAAAAGTAGGGTATACTGTTTAATTTATTTTTTTTTGACTTCTATGTAAATGTAGGGCCATCAGTAATCCGAATAGAGCTTACAAGTGCTTCCACATACAGCAGATTCTTCACAGAAATTTCTGCAGCTGAAAATAGGTTTCTGCAAGATTCATTAAGATGAATACAACTGATAAATTCTGCAACAAAGTCTGCCATATGTAAGGACAAACAACTGCATGCAAATCGGAGCAAATGTATTCCACAGCAAAAGAACAGGAGGAAGGAACTAACTGCACCCTCTTATCGTTCCAATTTCTGGCAAAATTAATAGGATGGAAAAGAAAATTCTCATTCTCATACAGGAACTGGATGGAGAAACCTTGTTGTGGAAAAATCATGGCATATCGAGTATGATTAATTGGCCAGAGAATGGGTACTAGAGTCTATTATATCCCAAACATAATGTTTATAGTAAACCAAGAGGACATAATGTGCCAAGTGAAAAGGACAAAAATAAACATGTAGAGAAACCATTCGACGTGTACCTTTTATTTTTGTCCTCTATCTGGAGGATGAAAATAACATCATCCGTTGCTTGAAACTTTGTTCCACTTTCTCCCCACTTTAGTTTCAGACTCTGGGGTCCGGCGGCTGCACACTCGAGCCGAGGAGGCATTGGTGGAAGGGGGTTTGTCTTTACGCTGAGTGCTTCACTGAATGGCCCAGCACCAATTTCACTCACTGCTTGAATTCGGATTCTAGAAATAAGAAAGAAACACCGTTACAATAAAGGCAGTATATTGTAGCCTCCAAAAACGCCTTTTTATCACATTTTCTTCCATCTTTCTAACCAATTCAGAAAACATCATTAAAAATTCACTTTGACACAGTGTGTGATCTTCTCTTATCCAATCCAGCCATCACTGATACGTTAGGTAATGGAACAAATTAGGCAGCTATAACATTTTAGCACAGTCCATTATACTTTATCTTGTAAAATTATAGAAATTCAGTAAACGTGCAGAAATGTCTTCGTGTCTGTATAATCCCGGCAGAAAGTTCAATTCACAGGATCTAAATACTATGGTAAATCAATGTATCACATAAACAATGTTATAGCTCCAGGACAGGGGTGATATAAACAGTTTAGATGATGTTCACTGTAAACGGCAATATTTTAGCATAAAACGGTGTCAACAAGATGAAGTAGAATTAAGTCCACATGCTGAAGTCACAATAACTCACTATTAATTGTGATGTGAGAATATCCCTTTCTGAAGAGATGCAGAAACTATAAAAATGTAATATTTTATAGAAAATTATATAGTGACAACATACATGATGCAGGGATTATTACATTCCATGCTTCACACTAGTAAAGAAAGGTTCAAATCTGTGTTTCGATCTACATTTTTCACAAATTCATACAAATTTAATAGAAAGATATATAAAGGAGTAGAGTCTGTATGCATTTTCCATTGGGTTCAATGTGAAATAACATGAATCCATGCATTTATTCAGGTTTCCACTTGAATGTCAATGGACACTGACAAAACACCCAGTGAATTCAATGGGTGATCCATGGATTAGTTTTTCCTCAGTTTCATTAGGCCAGGGCTCCACGTGATGTAAACACCGCAGTTCGCCCACAGTGGAAACGCTGCAGAAAAAAACGTGTCGCTTTACAGTCACAGCAAAGTGGTTGGGATTCTGAGACACCCATGCCCACTATGCAGCAAATTCCAAAAAGTCCAAATGTTCAAATTAAACCTCTCCTTCTGGGTGCCAATTTGTCTTCATATACATTGGCAGCCCTCTATTTTCTAACAAATGGCTAAGAAACTTGTAGTTAACAGAACATTAGTCATTGAAGAAACGTAAATCAGAGCTCATTGAGACAGATTTACTACTGTATAATACATAGTCACTGTAAACTTAGAAAGGACAGTCTAAATGTGTGACTCATGCTGTACAATAAATCTGATTAATCTCTGGACACTTATTGAACGTTATGCCACCTATTGGTTGGCTAAGACTCCATTCAGACGACAGCGTTTAAAGGCCATGTGACTTTTTTTTTTTAACAGATGTTACACGGCAGAATTAAATTCAATGCTACTGAATGGGAGCTTTTCACATCACTGTCATTTTGATAAACCATCCAAATAAAGGTCATGTGCCGTGTTTTTTTTCAAGACAGAAAGTGATACTTAGACTACACTCACTATAGACAGCACATGAGAATACAGCTCCCACTAGTGGAGAACTTGGGAAACAATTTGTTAGCCCTTATAGATAAAAGTTGACAGTATCAAAAATTGTAAGCATATGGACAGTTTTAACTTTTCTGTTCATGATTATGAGGGCTGCCAGTTTGTCTGAGCTTCTCATCCACTCTGTTAACCACATTTATGCTGCTCTATTAAAAGCATATTTATGGCCATAGACACCATTAGACTGGAGTCATTTGTGTCATTGAGGTCTGTGGGAGAGTTTTCTAGACATGCTCTGTGCAGGGATGGTGGTAGATAAGCTGTGACAACTTATAGTCAGTAGTGGATGCACTATGGGTGATATTAGGTGTTCTCTTCTATTGTAATCCTATCTATGATGTAAATAAGGTGACTGCTACAAAGAAAACCCAAAGAATTGGCAAGTACATATATTATTAGGCTAAGTGGCCATAGAGAAAACTGCTGGAAATATTACTTTTGATTTTTAAATATAAATATTGACATAGCAAACAAAAAAAAAACCTAAAAATTCTCAAAAATACATTAAAGAGGACCTTTCATCAGATCGGACACATGCGGTTTTATATATTGCTGGAAAGCTGACAGTGCGCTGAATTCAGCGCACTATCGGCTTTCCCGATCTGTGCCTGGTGTAAAGCGCTATCGGTCCCGGTACCGTAGCGCTTTACAGTCAGAAGGGCGTTTCTGACACTTAGCCAGGGACGCCCTTCTGCCCAGCAGCGCCTATCGCGCTGTAGAATGTGAGCGGGGAGGAATGCCCCCTTCCCTCTCCTGATAATACTCGACTATGGACGAGCTGTGTGAGCAGAGGGAGGGGGCGTTCCTCCCCGCTCCACAGCAAAGCACGATAGGTGCTGCTGGGCAGAAGGGCGTCCCTGGCTAACTGTCAGAAACGTCCTTCTGACACTAAAGCGCTACGGTACCGGGACCGATGGCGCTTTACACCGGGCACAGATCGGGAAAGCCTATAGTGGGCTGAATTCAGTGCACTGTCAGCTTTCGAGCAGTATATAAAACTGCATGTGCCCGATCTGATGAAAGGTCCTCTTTAAATTTAAAACCTTGCATTAAAAAATAGGCAATTTGGGGGTAACAAATAACCCTTTAAAAACAAGGAAATCTATACAAAATCCCATGATAAAATTTAAAATCTGTAACCTCCTACCAGCACCTCCATCTTTAGATGGGTAGTTTAGCATATACTGTATAAGTGAATGAGACCAATCCAATATTTTTGGATTTACACAATTTCCAAAGGCAAATGACAATTCTCAAACTGGGTTATACTGGAGTGTAAGTAGCTGTCATGTCAGGCAAAGTTATATATGAACTCACATAAAGATGGTCAGGAATGGATATAACCTGTTTTGAAAGGGCAGGGAAGATTAGGGCATGGTGTCTATGGGGACAATTGTTGATATAACAATTGTATGCATTTAATACATAGCAGTAAGAGTGTAAAAGAAGAGGTACACTTTGGTCAGCAGATGACCCCAACATTGTTTTGTAGAGATTTATTAACATGTTTCAAAGGTTTATTGCCATTTTTCAGCAGGAACATTCTTCTCATTATTTTCCCAGTGTCGCTTCTAAACATAAACTGCTGGAGATCGGTTAGTTGCTGCTAAAACCCTGCAAACTTCTGAACTCTAAAATATGGCCTAAATACATGAAAAATACTACTCCTGACCTAATAATATAAACACAGCAATGAGAATTCTATTTGCAGTCTCGCCAGTGCTCCTAGACCAAAAAAATATCTCACCAGTGAATTAATCATCAACAAGATGACATGAGAGTGAATTGATATCATCATTCCCAGATAATTAACTCATTCATTGCTTTTACACTACTCTAAAAGGAGTATAAGGAATACAAGATTATCTTATGTAACACCCAGGATTCATCTACTCCATTATTGCAAACATGTCCCGAAGCATTTTGCAAACTATCCCATAGTTATGCTTGCTAAAGGTATTCATATAAAAGGTATGCACTAAGCAAAACCATGTAAATCTTATTAAGGCCGGGTTCACACGATGTATTTTGGCACGTAATGTGCCACGTAGACGCCGCGGGAGCTTTTGCGGGCCGTATACGCTTCCATTGTTTTCAATTGGAGCCGGTACCGTATACGCGGCGCTACTTTGCGGCCGTGATTTTGCAGCGCCCGCAAAATAGCGCCGCGTATACGGTACCAGCTCCCGTTGAAAACAATGGGAGCGTATACGTGGCACATTACGTGCCAAAATACATCATGTGAACCCTGCCTAACTATTAACATGTCAGGACTCTTGACATGTCCATTTTTATTAAATACTTGAATTAGTAAATACTTGTATTCCTTATGGAAAACAAAAATGTTAAAAAAAGGGTTCTGTATAATCTTTTTCTAATATAGCTGCGTTGTGTTGTTGCATTGTTCTTCCTAGAATTTGATTGATAAACTAGCATCTGCCCGCAACTTTGCCTGCGGGTTGGTGTTGGCGCTGAGCTGCTTATATTTAGCCGATTTAGCCGATTGCTGTTGTAGATGATCCGCCTGCTCCCGTGTCCCGGTTCTACTACATGGCAGCATATGCGCAGCATACTCCGTTGAATGTACATCTCTGCATATGGAGTGTGTAATCAGTTGTGCTACAGCGCTGCCTAAGCTCTGCTACATCTGGCAATTTGGATTATAGGGGTTTATAGTGGTGTTCTTATGTCAGTGTCTGAGCAGCTTCTGTGGTGGAAACAGCTGTACGGATGTTGCAGAAATTTGCCACAGTTCAATCACCCTGCTCCCGCGTCTCAGCTCTGCTACATCGCTGCATATGCATAGGATACCCAGCTGTATGTACATGTTTGCATATGGAGAGCCTATAGAGGTGTGCTACAGCGCTGCCTAAACTCTGCTACATCGGGCAATTGTGATTACAGGGGTTTGGTTATGTGACTGTCTGAGCAGCTTCTGTGTTACAAAGGGCTAAACGGATGTTGCTGAAATGTGCCAGAGTTTGATCAGCCTGCTCCCGCATCTCAGCTCTGCTACATCGCTGCATATGCGTAGGATACCCAGCTTTATATACATGTTTGCATGTGGAGAGCCTACTGAGCTGTGCTACAGCGCCGTGTAAACTCTGCTACATCGGGCAATTGTGATTACAGGGGTTTGGTTATGTGACTGTCTGAGCAGCTTCTGTGTTACAAAGGGCTAAACGGATGTTGCTGAAATGTGCCAGAGTTTGATCAGCCTGCTCCCGCATCTCAGCTCTGCTACATCGTTGCATATGCGTAGGATACCCAGCTTTATATACATGTTTGCATGTGGAGAGCCTACTGGGCTGTGCTACAGCGCCGTGTAAACTCTTCCACATCGGGCAATTGTTATTACAGGGGTTTTGTTATGTGACTGTCTGAGCAGCTTCTATGTATGTGGCAAATTTCATGCAAAGCAGTTTAGCCATTTTTTCTAGATTTAGGAACAAACATCCAAACACACAAACTTTCACATTTATAATATTAGTAGGATTGACAACTGGCTTTTACCATCAGCCTTGCTAAAGATTCCCACACAGACATACACTGTCAGCACAGTTTGGACAGCGAGCATCAGACTGTATTCAGATACACCCCAAACTGCTAACACCCAACTGTTAATTTATACATAAATTCCCAGGAGGAAGTGACAGCTCTAAGGAAAGATGATTCAGAATTGCTATTTTATAATGTATAAAATTATTCGATAGATCAGACACAGACAGTTGACAGATCTCTCAAAAGATGGCCATACATACTGTGTTTCCCAGAAAATAAGACAGTGTCTTATATTAAATTTTGGTACTAAAGATATGACATGTCTTACTTTCAGGGAATGTCTTATGTGCTTGCTGCGCAAAGTATGAAGAAAAACATTGGAGCCGACTGAATGCTGTGTGCAGTGCTCCGTGTGCCGCTGCTGTGATATCGTACGTTGTATCCACTGTTCCTGCTGCTGTGGGGTGAGCTGGGAGAGTGGACCCCCTGCCACATACGATGCTTAGTGTATGCACAGCAGGCATCTCCCAGCTCATCCTACAGCAGCAGGAACAGTGGATACAACGTATCGCAGCAGCTGGTATACCTGTGCACACGGAACATCGCGCACAGTGCTCAGCCAGCTGCAATGTTTTTCTTCATACCGTACAATCTTTGTGCAGGAAGCATATTATTAATGGGGGACATCTTATTTTTAGGGGTGCCTTATATTAGGCAATTCATCAAAACCTCCTCTATGCCTTACTTTCGGGGGATGATTTATTTTCGGGGAAACACGATAGTTATTCCAATATTTTTTCTCCAAGCCCTGTACGCACGCAACATAATACCCATGCATTTCCCCACTGAATACGCTTTCTGAATGATGGATAGGTTTATCGCTATATCATCTTACATATGAAAATTTTGAACCAATTAATCTGATTATAAATTGTTACATGTATGGCTACTTTAACAGTGTATTAGAAAGTTTCCAACTAAATTGTTGGAAACGGGTTACTTCACTCTTCCCTTGAACCATTTTTGATGAATCAATACCATGGTATTCTTTTTTTTTGGGGTGAATAGAGTTTTTTTTTAATTATTTGTCTACAAGGCATAACACCTATAGATAGACCAAAATAAATATAGAAAAGATTTTGCTAACAGTTTGATTTTTACAATAAAAATCATATTACCATCTTGCTATACTGTCTTGTTTAGAAGACGTAGCCATCGACTCACGTCTGTTGTCTGCCTTATATAGTAACAGCTAAGAACAAACACGAAACTCAGGAGTGCAATGAGCTGTCAATCTAAACAAATGTTCTCATTATGTACTTGAAGCTCTATAGTCACCCAAATGAAACAATTTTTGAGAAGGTACAAAATACAAGACTGTAATTGGGCAACCAATCAGTTCTTTACAAATGTGTTATTCACACAACCGAACAAGAATATATTGGATTTTATCCACTTAACGGTTCATTGAAAACAAAGCTCTTACTGTCGATCAGTGTTATATAAGAAAGTCACACATTGGTTTTTACCAGTGTAAAGGATAATGCAACTGAGGTTTTTGTGTCTAGAGAATTAGTGTCATTTATTATTCTAGATTATTTTTGGCAAGTTAAGGAACAAACCATCCTTTTCACACGGAAATATATATTCCCTACTAAATCAAATTTTATCTATATAGGGTATGTGTGAAGGGCAAATAAAAGGTCCACATATATGATAATGTGCACTGTTTTATAGGAAATAGGTTGTCACCTTTGGGGAAGTCGTATACTACTGTCTGATTGAGGCTACCACTGGATTATGACATCTGAAAAAGTAAAAACGGATCTACAACCACTATAAAGATACGTGAAAGGGGTTGCCGAAGGTCATAAAAGTAAGGAAAGGCACCCAATGGTATGAAATAACAGAAGATGTATTGTTTACCAGTGATTGACTGCAGAGGTCATGTGTTGTTGATGTGACATCATTGAGGCAGCAAAATAGACAAACAGTGGTAAGTAGTAGAGAGGTGGCACTGGAGCAGTAAAGTAAGTAGTGCTTCTTTTTATATTTTATATACCATTGTCTGTCTTTTCCCTATTTTATAAGACTTCTGACAACCCCTTTAAAGGGCGATTGCCAGGTCAGATATCCCTGGTAAACCAATGCTAGGTTCACACCAATGCTGCATTTCTGCTGTTCTGACGGACCTCTAAAATAGCTTTAACACACAGAGTCCCTTGGATACCAATTGACTATAATGGGATCTGACGGGTGTTCGTCTTTTTAAAACTGAAACTGGCGGATGAAGGAGTCCTCCATGTAGGTGGACATTGTGATGGAGTTTCCAACCTAGACCCGGCATATATGTGAATGTAGACTAAGCATAGTGCCATGTAGTGTAATTAAACACAAGTACCATTGATGCTGTGTAATGTGATCTGAGCAATGTAGAGAATTCTTAGTTTTATTCTCTATGTAAATAAGGTGCTTTGTGCACCAGGGGAGTGTGTTCCTGGGCCTGAGCACCATCAATCACATTGTCTCAACTCATAGGCCTGTCTTGCTACACTTGTGCTGAATGCAAGTGATAATGTCAAGAGCAGGAAGGGGCAGGGGTGGGGCTGAGCAGCGCATGTGAGTGATTAATGGGGGCCAAGATTACTTGCATCCCTGTGTTCTGAGCACCTCATTTACATAAAGATTAAATATAAGAATTCTTTACATTTCCAGGATCACATTACACAGCATTGGTAGCTGGTACTTGTACCTAATTACATTACATGGCACTATCCTTAGCTTACCAGGGATAGATTAGCTGAAATCAGTCAGCACAACATTTTGCACCTAAAAACAACGTGATCGCTCACTTGAGGTCTAATAGTAAATTAATAGCAAACTCATAATAACCAATCAGCCTAATGTAGAATACTGGTGGGATATAATCAATCAATAAAAAACTGAAGTACTAAGAGTTTTCTTACAACTGAAGAAATCACCATGCTACAAATACCAAAGTAAGTGGTTTTCCTAATTTTTGAGCCGTGGCAAGTGCCATGCAAACCATTTTACTTGCGCTTACTAAATATACTGTATATCTAGAACAAATATAGTCCGCTATATACACCAGTTTATATAGATCTATATATGGGTCACTACTATTCCCATAATGGCATACATTTCCCAGACTGGGTCTAGATAGAAACATTCTTTAAATATTCTTTAAAGGGATTCTATCATTTGTGTCAGTGGTTTTGAGATAAAGACTTGCCTGGATAGCTTTTAAAAAGGCTATTCTACAACTACTTTCTTTTTTTTTATTCTCCCCACCGTTCCCTTGTAACACTGGTTAATTACTTTATGCAAATGAGCGCATAGTTTTGCTTCATTCAGAGTGCTACTGCGCATGCCCGAGCGCCATTTTGTTGTAGCTCGCTATAGAAATCAGCATACTATGCTTTGCTATAGCGAGCTACACCAAAATTGTGCTCGGACATGCGCAGTAGCACTCTGAACGAAGCGAAACTGTGCATGCCCGAGAATTCAAATGCAGCAGCACAATCTAGCCGGAAGAACATCCAGGGAGGAGGAGGGTCAGATGGAGCACAAGCAATGGAGGGGCGTGAATAAAGGTATGACGTGGGGGGTGCTTGGAGGCCCTGGGGAAGGCCCAGGGTGCTCGGTGCGCTCATTTACATAAAGTAATTAACCAGGATTACAACAGAATGGCGGAAGAATCGAAAAAAAAAGAAGGTACTAGTAGAATAGCCTTTTTAAAGGCTATCCAGGAATGTCTTTATCTTATTATTTAGCGGTTCTTGCACTCAACAGAAAGAGGACTGGTGGTGCCAGGGGCAGATGAGTATGTTTTTTACCTTGTACATCTTCCGTAGTCAGCCCATATCAAATCCAGGACAACGCCTTTAAAGGAAAAACATACCCCACTGGGGTTACTTTTAAGGGAATCTGTCACCAGATTTTGGGACTCCATCGGCATGTCCTTCTGCTGCTTGAACTAAGTGCTTTATACCTGGTAATCTCCAATGCATTCCCTAGTTTAGCAGTTTAATAACTTTTAATTTGCCAGAGAAGAGTCCTGGACTCATCTTTGGGGTCCTTTGGGTATAAGCACAATGAACCACCGACAACAAGGATAGAACACATTGCTTCATTGTGCATGTGTCCAGAGTCACCACAGGACTCGAGGACTCAAGTTCAGCAAATTAAAAGTTAATAAACTCTAAAACAGGGAGATAGATGGGATTGAGATTACTAGGTTTGGGGCCCTATATCTCATAGGCATACAGATAAGGTGATGACTTAGACGAGCCAAACTTGAGGTCAGGTCGCCTTTAAAAAATTATCTGTGAGCAGCTTAAAAAACAATATTAGTATTAGCTAAGGGCAATGGCAGTTTTTCTATCTTGGTAAACATTGTGTGGAACATATATTTTTGAAGATCTATGGTGCATCCAGGAGGATAGATACTTTATACATTTACTTATCAGAGGGCCCTGGAAGGAGATTGAATGTTCTTACTAGGAAGGGAATGTCAGGTGTGGCATTATGCAGGTCTGACTGATGTTTTCTCTCACTCTTTTGCTTAACGCAAGCAGTGTCATTTCCACAGTAAGGGAAGCACATCAGTTAGCACTGCCATGCACATTTGCTTTATCAGCACAATAGCAATCTCCCCATATAGTCCTGAGATCATTGCGGCAATCTTTATGCTTAGAGCACAGACAGTTTTTCATTCATTCAGGAGACAAGCAGACTCCAGGAGTAAAACTGTATAATCTAATCTAGTCCTTCATTAAGAATTAACATTGACAGCAAATGAATGGAAAATAAATTAGGGATTGCCGATTACATGGAATCTTTATTATATCTGAAGAAAAGAGGCAACCTATAGCGAATGAGGGAAATAATGTACATTAATAACAGAGGAATGATTTTGTAATAGGATTACATATGATTTCATCCTGGTTTTCTTTAATACCGAGGCCAGATTTATAGATATATATCCATTGTAAAGGGGTCCGGGTTTATCCCACTAATCCTCATTTATATACTTCCCTCTATGGCCAATGGTCTTGGGGATTTCTTCTATACTGATGAGGGTGCCTGGAAGGTATTCTAATTCAAGTTGGAGATCCTAGATTCTGGTGCTGCTTTTCCTTTGACAGGAGCAGCAAGCACAGATCTTAATCTGGCTGAAGGACTTTAATATATTAATTTGAAATTGCAAGGATTAATATATATTGGGCGTTTTACCAATATTGCAGATGAAGCATATAACGCCCATATAGATACAGCATACCTGCAAGATTCTATGGGCTTGCGCAATTTTCTATTTCATAAACAGCACATGTGCAAGATATGAGACATTATTGCGATATTTTTCCTAGGTATGGTGACTGATAGACTATCCATTGCGCTTTCTTGGTATAGTGGTTGCCATAGTATTGCTTCTCTTGTTGGTTGTTATGCAGATTGGGAAAAGCGCTCGGGGCGGTGCAAGTCAATCAATAATAATGAATCGCATCTGCGCTAATTAAGTACTGATGTATCATAAAATGGTTTTATATGATATTTATTACACTGTTTAATGATGTTACATAAAACATGGATGATTTGTCACAATAATCATGTTTTACACTTTTTATGCGGATTAAGCTGCATTATGAATTATGTGATTGTTATTAATGAGATTTCCTAGATGTACTTGATGTATGTGCCCTGACACATTGAGAAAAGCTGCTGAGATAGGAGCTGAAACCTTGTGCATGTGAAATAAATCCACATATATTTTTCACTATATTTTGAGGAGTGTTGCCTCTTTTTATTTTTATTTACATGGATGCTCATTTGCCTGGCCCCTTTGACTTTTACCCATTTCAGTAGTGCTGCAGGTGATTTTATGCTCGGTACCCATTGTTATAAGATAGGACATCAGGTTTAGATCAGCAGTGGTCTATCTCCAACAGATGGTGGGCTAGTGTTTGTGCCAGTATGAGCAGGACTCACTCGTAGTACTGGCAGCGGTTGTGATATGGCAGCAATTGGTCTATTCCCGTTTATGGGACATAGTCTGCAATACTGCAGTTATTAACAATACAAGTCACTATAGCTCACACAGTCCAGGGGAAGCAGATGATCTGCAATCCCAGAAGTCAGGGGTGGACTTAGTTTTCACACATTACTTTTCTGTTCGTGATAATGTCATTTCTTTAATGGGAAAAACAAGTTCTAGATCTATTTTTTTTTCCACCACATCATCCTCTTCAGTTTGTAATAGAAGCAGAACAGGGGTGGTAGGACTGAGTGATTTTTGCCTAAAAATAAAGTCTTCATTTTATTTCAGCTTATAGATTTTAAACTGTGCGCTGCCATTTTTGAACTGGTTGTTATGACAACTGTGAGTCTATTAAAGTCTCCCAGGCTTGTTATTATAGAACTTCTATTACAACCTGACACATCAATCTGACAATATACTGCAATACAAGTAACTGTAATATACTGCAGGTGTGATCAAACTCTCAGAGGGACTAAAAGTATAAAAAATATATATATATATTAAAAAAAAAAAAAAAGATAAAAAAACTCACAAAAATGAAACATTTAAACCGCTTTACTAAATCTACACTCAAAAATAATAATTTAAAAAAACAAACAAACATGTTGCAACTGTAAATGCCTAGTCTAATTAAAAAAAAATAAAAATAAATAATATTATACAAGATAGTATTTATCGCATTTGGTGTATGGCCTAACAAAGAAACCAAAATCGCAATGCCCGAATGGCCACTTTTATGTTCAAACACCTCCTCCTCAATAAAAATGGAACAAAAGTGAGGAGGGAGAGAGTGTCGTCAGGCCGCTTCTTTTTTCTGGGAGCCGGAAGAAACGGCTCCCGGAAAAAACTCCAGAGCGGCTCCCATTGAATTCAATGGGAGCTGTCTTTTTGGTCAGAATTTAGAGGCGGATACGGCCTCAAAATCCTGACCAAAAAACTATGTGTGAATTTACCCTAATAGTACCATTGATGAAAATAACAAAAAGAGCACTTAGATATAGTAGCTCTACAAATAGTTATGAATGTCAGAATATGGTGATACAAAATAATATCTTTCTAAGTTTTATTTTTTATTTTTAAGTAGGAAAGCTATAATTTAATATAAAATCTATATTTTGGGTCTCATTGGACTTGTGCTGGCCTGCAGATTACTTTTTAACTATACAATGACCACCATAAAAATAAATTCCAAAGAAACAATGTAAACCCTCCTGGGTGGAGAAAGGGGATCTTGCTCTAATAACACCTTTTGGAAGGACGCTCCCTATAAATCAATGCCTAGTTTTCTTGAAACCTATTGTAATGGCATTATGTGCGATTTAAAGGGGTTTTGTGGTTTCTAAGATTGATGGCATGGCTTCCTATGCTGCCTTGGTACATCTGATCTGCGGGGGTCCAGGGTGTCAGATCCCTGAAGATTTAAGGATCCCTAAGGATAAGCCATCAACCTTGAGAACAGATACCGGTAACCCTTTTTAAGCTAAACCAGAATATCTCCTCTATAAGGAACAGAAACCCATTAGCTGATAGTGGTTTCGAGGTTATTGCCTGTCACCAGTGCAAAGCAGGGTACTGGCTGTCTGGGTGAGAGGTCATAGATGTGGGTCCTAAGAGGTACTATATCTCCTTACGAAGACTATTGCCTTTTCAGGCCTCAGATAACTACTGAAAGAGTGCACCTAACAAATGAGAAAGACTGGCTTTAGCACTTTGCACCACCACCTTTCCTCCTCAATCTCAATATCTTATTAGAAGACAGTAGGTGGATAAGGGTGGACTGTGGCTGTTACTTCCGTATATTTACATTATGATCCAAGGAATGTTTGCTACCTGGATTTTTTATTTATTTTACTGGGGAAGAGCAATTTAAATTTCTGACTCAGGCGTCACAAAAGCTGGAATCAGCTGTAGACAACGTGCAATTAAAATACAATAAGCGATGGCTGCAAACTGTCTTAGGGTGCTACAACATGACTCCGGCCCAGCTCCAGGCTACCAGTGAAACATTTATTGATTATTGCCATCTTATTACTGGCTATTACTGCACATTTAGTAACAAGGACTAAACAAAGACCAATAAATGTTTTACTATGTTTAGTAAAAACATCATTGGCCAAGTCGGCATGCTGCCAGGGTTGCATTATGTTCCAGCATCTTTATCTACTTCTGATATCCATATCACAACAATGATAATTTATCATTTATAAAGTAGAAATGAAATGTCACATACTGGTATGTTGCTTCAGGCTGCAAATTCTCAATAACGTAACTTGTTACATTTTCTACTGATATGGTATAGTCTCCCAAATCTATGTGGTATGCAACAATTTCTGATCCATTGCAGCATGGTTCCTCCCAGCTTAGCAGTAGGCACACCGAAGAGAGCATTGTATATGATTCTAGATGGGCTCCATCTATCACATAAAGGTTAGGCACTGCGTCTGGGACAGATGCTGGTGTCCTGCAGTTCACTATATCACTCAGTGGTCCAACTCCAGATAAATTTACCGCCTGTTAAAAAAAAGACAAAATATTTGTCATGTATGTAAAAGAATTTTATTATATCATTTAAAACACACAGACGTAGCTACAGTAAAACAGTCTGAGATTTTCATAAAATCTGTCTATGAGGAGGCAATATGATAAAAAAATAACTAAAGTTATGGTCACACTAGTGCTGTGTGACCGTTCGGGCATTCCTTCCCCCATCCCGCTTGAAAAATGTAGGAAGAAAAGTTCTGCAAACAGGACTTCTCTCCACATTTTTCAGGTGGAAAATGGGAGGAAGCAGGGTTTTCTTTTTTGTCAGGTCCCCAAGTGGACGCCAAGAATGGAAACCCCTACCATAGTGTGAACTAGGCGTAATACTTTCCTGCTAAAATAAGTAATAATAGTCTAAACATCAAATAAGCTGCAAGTGGTTGGCTGTCGTGGTCACTTAAATAATGTATGTGACATCATCACTCCAGGATCAGCCCAATGCATGCGATCTGTTTCTTTGCTTTTTTTTTTTTTAAAGAATGGTTGGGCACCACTAATAGAGTTACAGGGTGCTGCTACTATGATACAAAACCATTAGCCAGATAATCAAGCAGTATACAGAAACAATTACTAATCTCTATTAAACAAACAAAATAGACAGTATATACAAGGATCTTACATACAAGTAAAACATTCAAATATAACAGATCTCCTCATGATAAATGGTGATTCATCCTTACCGTAATAAGTTATGGGTATACACAAATAATTTATATGACACCTACACAAGCCTACAAAGCACAATAATTCATGAATAAATATTAATTTAATAAAGTGTAAGGGCAACCATGAAATAGTACAACAAAGCTGAATGTGACGACCTTCGGTATCCAAATAGGAGCAGTGGCTTATTACTAGTGGGCGATTTGCCCTTATTATCGAGGTGATCAACTATGTTTAAAGCAGTTAATTTTTTTAATGTCCTTGTATATTTTGCCTATATTTCCGTTTGTTTAACACAAATTTTAAGCTTTTCTATATTTAAGCATATGCTTTATTCTGTCACTTATCTTTTTTTTTTATTACATCATACTGCCTACTATGACAGATTTTGGAAGGATCTAAGTTCCCATGTAGTGGGCCACAACAAGAAAGCAGTGCGGGAAAAAAATGAGGCGGAAACGCATTGCATTTTTTCCCTGCAGTGCTTTTCACTGAAAGTCCACAGAGGAAACCTTTCTACTTTCATTACATTGCGACGGTTTTGGAAATCGCAGCGTTTCTGCTGTGTGTATTTTTCTGAAATGTGTGAATAGGGTTCTTTACAATCCCAGTCACTAGGGTTGAGCCGATCTTGAGATTTCAAGATCGATTTTAAAATCCTATTTCCGATCATTTTCCAGCCGATCTCGATCGTGAAATTTGCTTGATCACCGATTGGAATCCGATCTTTTCCGATCCCGATCTTCAACCCTAATCAATGCTTTTCTATGGGAAAAGTCACTTTTAAGTTTAAGCCGATCTTGAGATAACTCCGACCTTGATCCCGCTGGAAAAGATCGGGATCGGAATTCTGATCCCGATCGTGAAATTTACTCGATTGCCAATCGGAATCCAATCTTTTCCGATCCCGATCGCTCAACCCTACCAGCCAGTTTGCAGTGACTGTAAAATGCCACGGTTTTTCCACAACACTTGGGGCCTGCTACATGGGGCCTTATCCTAAGGTAGTGTTGGGATCTGTCAGACATTGGGATTTAAAAGAAGATACAATTATATAGACATAAAATGGTTCTTGGTTTCCCAACGCCAACACACAGGTCTCCACAAGGAGCCACAATACTCCTGACCCAACTTCTGGTTTATTAACCAATTCTGTCTTAAAAAATCATGCTGTAAAACCTATATACTTTAGCCTGTCTTTATATTTGCAAAGAAACAAACTCATTCTTCCACAGTTGAAGGGCTTGTCCCTAAGAATCCTCTATTTGTTTGAAAACCTTAATCTTGATAAATAGCAACCCCCTAACCCCCTAGGCTTGTCTCCTTCTCGGAGTTACTAAGCCTGTGAGTTTGTGCAGTCCTTTTGCGTTTATAAACGTATGCTTATTTTTTTTATACTAACACTGGTGGATATGATCTTTTGGCTTTCAATTGCATAAATAAAATGAGGCTAGTAGCATTTTGCTTCTAAGACTTCCATCTGAGACACTGCACTTTTCTTTACCTAATCTGTTTTACTTTTTCTATCAATTTTCACGATTCCTAAGTTACACTACCAAGAGTTAGAATTCTCTTATGCTGCTAAGAAGGATCTGTGCAGTTATTGAAGCTGGCCGTGTGACATCTGAAAGAAGACTCAGCTACAGGATCAATTATTAGAGAGAAATGTCCATGTCCTGGGAAGACACAATGGAGGAGATTTATGAAGACTGGCAGTTTCAATGCTGATCTTAATATCTCCCGTGCCAGTGGTGGGTGCACTTTACTTATTATTAAGAGGCAGCAACCTTTTAATTCTGGCACATCTCTGTTGGTCCAGAATCGGTATCTAAGGCAGTCAGTGACTGGAGAACATTATTATTATAATTAGAATATTATTTCTGGTTATTAGATCACTTGTATTCTGCAATTTTTAGCAGACCAGGATTATAATGTGAAATTCTATCCTTAACCTGATGGTTCATGTTTATAAAGTGGGCCAGGCCACAAAAATTTCTCATTTCTTGTAGCTTACACTACCTCGGGAAGAAAGGCAAAGGCATGGAGGCATAAGATTCTTCAGAAGGCAATTTGTTCTATTTTATTTAGACCTTTGGCAGTCAGCTCCATTAGAATAACCTAATGCAGATGGCGATCCACATGTTACTGTGTTTAATTACCTATACAGGATGTTCATATATCAAAGGTACACCACAACGAATTTTAGAAATGTGTATGATCTGCTATGGATGATGATATTTTACCTCCAGACACACTTATAAGCTTTAGAAGGTATCCCAGTATAGGTCTTTCATTTTGTAGAACAGTAAGAGACACTGAACAGCTCACAGGCTGGGATTTTTTTTGGCAGTCTAAAAGTAAATAAACCCTTGCAGACAAGTGACCTCTACCAGTAGAGGTGCATGTCTCAATATGCTGCTTAGCACCGTCATCTTCTATTTAAATAAATCATAGGTTACAATAAATATGTCTGAAATATGCTTATTGATACATTTTTGAAAATGGTCATCGGCAGAAATGGTTAAAAACGTCCATTTTGGACAATATTTATTGTAAGTGCATGGGCAGCGTAAGAGTTAATTTCAAAGTAGTCACTCTTCTGCTTAACCTGGGGATCAAATCCTTTAAGTCTTCTAATTTTCATATATGTTAGATATGTTTTTTCTTCTTTTACTGTATATATAATAAATCGCTCATAACTTCAAGCCATATGCAACAACATGTAGGATCTCTGGTAAATTGTGCTAACCTCTTAGTCCATATTCTAATGAATACTGAATGATAATCCTGCCACTATTTCAGACATACTCTAGTATAAGTCGACTTTTTCAGCACATTTTTCATGCTGAAAAATCTCTCCTCGGCTTATACATGAGTCAGGGTCCACGGAGCACAGAAAACTGGAAGGACCTGGAAGGGGGAGGTCCTTTAGTGCTACCGCTCTGTGATTGGCTTGTCATGAGGTCACATGACTGTGATGTCATCAAAGGTCCTGTAGCCACTGGTATGCAACATCTGCAGATAAGGTTAAGTCTAAATCCTAGTAGCTCCGCCCACACCAGAGTCTGATCACATGGCCATGACATCATCAGAGGTCCTTTAGCACACTAGGATTTAGCATCTACCCTGCAGATGAGTGGCCAGGATACATTGTGTCTTATGGAAGATGTCTGTTGTATGGAGGAGAGGAAGCTACAGTAAAGTGATACACACAGGGACCTTCCATTAGTTACTCTGCCTATTAATGTCAGGCATTTGGGGTTATTAATATAGTTTCAGTAACTCCATGTGCCTCACATTAATAACAGTTAACCCCATAATGTCCCTCATATTAACCCCTGTGTGCCCCATATAAGGGTTACTAATATGTGAGACACATGGGGGTACTAATGAAGGACCTTAATTATGAAGATACCTAATTATTACCTCCATATGTCCCACATATCAATAACTCATGTGAGGCACACAGGGGGTTAATGTGAGGGACATGATGGGGTTAACTGCTATTACTATGATCCCCATGGAGTTACTAAGCTGTAATGCACATGACCAGACTTTATCTGCAATGGTGGATTTCCCCCCTCGGCTTATACTCGAGTCAATAAGTTTTCCCAGTTTTTTGTTGTAAAATTAGGGGTCTTGGCTTAAATTCGGGTTGGCTTATGCTCGAGTATATACGGTATACATTCTATTCTACATTCCTTGTATGTGGCCTTATACAGCTATTCGAACATCAGTGCTTTATACCTTAAAAAGATATATAAAACCTAAAACATAAACTTGCATAGGGACCATTAGACAAATAAAATTAAGCAGTGTGAACTAGGAATATTCTAAACGTGAAGTATTAACCAAGGCTGATTAATGTGCAGTTTAGTCAACAGTTCTCAGCCTTGTTAAATTGACAGCTTCTCTTGTACATTTCTTACAAGTTGGTTGCTATAGCAAAAGGTGGTAATATAGTTTCAAGAGCGGATTCAAGGACATGAACACAGTGGTAAATATGGGTTTCACTTTGCTCTAGGCGCATCCTTTATCTAGACTGAAATCTTAGAGCGCAATGAAAACCTTACATCATTTTCTAGCCTGTCACTGATATTATTTGCCCTGTTTCAGATCGGTCTGGAGAACTGACTGTCAGTTTTATTAGCTGAAAAACACATTTGCTTTTGTACGCAGTCATTATCTTAAAATTGGCTGCATTAATCTTGTTATCTCAGATAGATTAGCATATTCTCATCTGAAACGTGTTCCTAGACTACTGAAGAACCATTCTTCTGTCCGCCAATGCATTAAGTGTCCTAAATGCCTGTTAGTCACTATGCAGGTAATCTGGTAAACCAATATAACAAGGCATATCAAGAGATTACTATGCTAAGAACAGATCTCACATAATATAGGTATGTTTTCTAGGCAGTTCTTTATAAGAGACTTTGGGAAACCAAAGAAAAATTCTTCCACTGTCAGTTACGTTCTCAAGGATCAAGATGATCAAGTGTGGTCATTGTAGTAGGATTCAGTTCATCAAAGCCGACCCATCTCAGTAACGTCAACTATGATAAAATTCAACCAAAATGACCGATGTTATCAATTCTACCTGACTATAGATTCAGAATCTAGAGAGAACTATAATTCTCAATTGCAGATGGAGGATTTATATCTGGTGAAAATTTGATCTGTCAGGTTGGAAAATCTTAGCTGTTGCTGGCTGAAAGTACAAGTGTATGGCCAATCATTTAGGACATTTTATGCAAGCATCATGGAGACAGATTTGTATAAAACCACTCCCTAATCGGCCAGTTTATTCTCTTATGTTGCTGGTGGGACTGTGTATGAATAATCCCAGATATGACTGATCAGCTGAAATGTAGCTAATCAGAATCTTAAGTATATGGACAGCTCTTAGGCTAAAGAGTCATGTTAAAAAGAGATTCCTTAGCAATGTGACTTTCACATCACATACTGTTTATTAAAGAGTTTTTCTAGCTGACTTTTTTTACATTTTTTTTCAAGGCTGCACCCAAACTTAAAAAAAATTGGTCAGCCAGACGAACCCTTAATAAATAGAGATGAGCGAACAGTGTTCTATCGAACACATGTTCGATCGGATATCAGGGTGTTCGCCATGTTCGAATCGAATCGAACACCACGTGGTAAAGTGCGCCAAAATTCGATTCCCCTCCCACCTTCCCTGGCGCCTTTTTTGCACCAATAACAGCGCAGGGGAGGTGGGACAGGAACTACGACACTGGGGGCATTGAAAAAAATTGGAAAAAGTCATTGGCTGCCGAAATCAGGTGACCTCCATTTTAGACGAATAGTGGATTTCAAATCCGGGTCATATGAGAATGTGAACTTTGTGACTATGAGACAGGGATAGCTGTACAGGCAGGGATAGCTAGGGATAACCTTTATTTAGGGGGGAATGTTATTAAAAATAACTTTTTGGGGCTCTATCGGGTGTGTAATTGTGATTTTTGTGAGATAAACTTTTTCCCATAGGGATGCATTGGCCAGCGCTGATTGGCCGAATTCCGTACTCTGGCCAATCAGTGCTGGCCAATGCATTCTATTAGCTTGATGAAGCAGAGTGTGCACAAGGGTTCAAGCGCACCCTCGGCTCTGATGTAGCAGAGCCGAGGCTGCACAAGGGTTCAAGCGCACCCTCGGCTCTGATGTAGGAGAGCCGAGGGTGCACTTGAACCCTTGTGCACCCTCAGCTCTGCTACATCAGAGCCGAGGGTGCGCTTGAACCCTTGTGCACACTCTGCTTCATCAAGCTAATAGAATGCATTGGCCAGCGCTGATTGGCCAATGTATTCTATTAGCCTGATGAAGTAGAGCTGAATGTGTGTGCTAAGCACACACATTCAGCTCTACTTCATCGGGCTAATAGAATGCATTGGCCAGCGCTGATTGGCCAGAGTACGGAACTCGACCAATCAGCGCTGGCTCTGCTGGAGGAGGCGGAGTCTAAGATCGCTCCACACCAGTCTCCATTCAGGTCCGACCTTAGACTCCGCCTCCTCCGGCAGAGCCAGCGCTGATTGGCCGAAGGCTGGCCAATGCATTCCTATGCGAATGCAGAGACTTAGCAGTGCTGAGTCAGTTTTGCTCAACTACACATCTGATGCACACTCGGCACTGCTACATCAGATGTAGCAATCTGATGTAGCAGAGCCGAGGGTGCACTAGAACCCCTGTGCAAACTCAGTTCACGCTAATAGAATGCATTGGCCAGCGCTGATTGGCCAATGCATTCTATTAGCCCGATGAAGTAGAGCTGAATGTGTGTGCTAAGCACACACATTCAGCACTGCTTCATCACGCCAATACAATGCATTAGCCAGTGCTGATTGGCCAGAGTACGGAATTCGGCCAATCAGCGCTGGCTCTGCTGGAGGAGGCGGAGTCTAAGATCGCTCCACACCAGTCTCCATTCAGGTCCGACCTTAGACTCCGCCTCCTCCAGCAGAGCCAGCGCTGATTGGCCGAATTCCGTACTCTGGCCAATCAGCACTGGCTAATGCATTGTATTGGCTTGATGAAGCAGTGCTGAATGTGTGTGCTTAGCACACACATTCAGCTCTACTTCATCGGGCTAATAGAATGCATTGGCCAATCAGCGCTGGCCAATGCATTCTATTAGCGTGAACTGAGTTTGCACAGGGGTTCTAGTGCACCCTCGGCTCTGCTACATCAGATTGCTACATCTGATGTAGCAGTGCCGAGTGTGCATCAGATGTGTAGTTGAGCAAAACTGACTCAGCACTGCTAAGTCTGCATTCGCATAGGAATGCATTGGCCAGCCTTCGGCCAATCAGCGCTGGCTCTGCCGGAGGAGGCGGAGTCTAAGGTCGGACCTGAATGGAGACTGGTGTGGAGCGATCTTAGACTCCGCCTCCTCCAGCAGAGCCAGCACTGATTGGCCGAATTCCGTACTCTGGCCAATCAGCACTGGCTAATGCATTGTATTGGCTTGATGAAGCAGTGCTGAATGTGTGTGCTTAGCACACACATTCAGCTCTACTTCATCGGGCTAATAGAATGCATTGGCCAGCGCTGATTGGCCGAATTCCGTACTCTGGCCAATCAGCACTGGCTAATGCATTGTATTGGCTTGATGAAGCAGTGCTGAATGTGTGTGCTTAGCACACACATTCAGCTCTACTTCATCGGGCTAATAGAATGCATTGGCCAATCAGCGCTGGCCAATGCATTCTATTAGCGTGAACTGAGTTTGCACAGGGGTTCTAGTGCACCCTCGGCTCTGCTACATCAGATTGCTACATCTGATGTAGCAGTGCCGAGTGTGCATCAGATGTGTAGTTGAGCAAAACTGACTCAGCACTGCTAAGTCTGCATTCGCATAGGAATGCATTGGCCAGCCTTCGGCCAATCAGCGCTGGCTCTGCCGGAGGAGGCGGAGTCTAAGGTCGGACCTGAATGGAGACTGGTGTGGAGCTATCTTAGACTCCGCCTCCTCCAGCAGAGCCAGCGCTGATTGGTCGAGTTCCGTACTCTGGCCAATCGGCACTGGCCAATGCATTTCTATGGGGAAAAGTTAGCTTGCGAAAATCGCAAACTGACAGGGATTTCCATGAAATAAAGTGACTTTTATGCCCCCAGACATGCTTCCCCTGCTGTCCCAGTGTCATTCCAGGGTGTTGGTATCATTTCCTGGGGTGTCATAGTGGACTTGGTGACCCTCCAGACACGAATTTGGGTTTCCCCCTTAACGAGTTTATGTTCCCCATAGACTATAATGGGGTTCGAAACTCATTCGAACACTCGAACAGTGAGCGGCTGTTCGAATCGAATTTCGAACCTCGAACATTTTAGTGTTCGCTCATCTCTATTAATAAACTTTCTTTCAACTACTTTTACAGTTAAGTCATTGTTCTACTTGGAAGTAACTACATTTTTTTCAGGCACCTTCTATTAAATATAATCTTTCCTCATTTGTGACATCACGTATAAATAAAGCAGCTGCACTTATTATAGTGTCACACAGAAATGATAATAAGTTGTTATTTCAGATACCTATTTTAAGAAAATGAAATTTTGATTTTAGAAAATTTCTTTCCTAAATGTGTTGAGCAATGTTTGGTGGAGAAATATCACAAAGCAACACTTTGGGGTCTGATGATGAAGCCATTTAGTGGTTTTAATGTGTAGACAAGGCAATGTGGCCAATTTCAAACAAAAACAGCAATTTTCCTGTTACACCAATTTAACGGTGGGACCGATAGTCAATGTTATAACTCAAACAAATACAAAAATACCAAAAAAAAAACAAATTATGTTTCATCCTATGGTGGGAAATCATTAAAGTATGATAGCCTTTTGTGACATAAGAACAGCTCAAAATAGACAAATTAGGACAGCGGGAGGAAAATATCCTTGAGAAACCCTTACCAAAGATTATAGCAAAAACAGATTGGACAGGTAGTGCAAAATAGATATACTTTGTCATACAGGACACATCTATAGGGAAATGTTCACAATACCCATATATTGCATTTCTTGTTTTTATTGGTGGATGCATCAAATTGAAGATTTGTCTGTAGGTTTTTGATTTTGTCTGTACCGTGATCATTCAATAGTCTACAGTTGTATATGGAGAGTGTTAAATTCATAATTACATATTGTATAATTTAAGATTTAACATAAGATTTAACATAAGACTTCAAGGGAACCTGGTTCTTCAAGACAAAGAAATGCAAGGACACTATACAGTGTAAATTGTGTGAACCACAGTTTATGCATTTATACAAGACAATGTAGGTCTTCATGGTGAACTACTTCTGCATTCAATGTAATGCAACCGAAATAAAATTATCCAATAAAAAATGTATTGGACTGTTTGGCGGGTAAGAGTTTGAGTGGCATGGCCTTTACTGTTATCTCCTACAGCCATATAAATGATAAGGATTGCACCATGATACCAATATAGGCACTGCAGCCATATATGTTATCCTAGTACAGCACTTTAAATGTTATCTTGTTTCACCCCTAAACTGTAACTATAATTTTTGTACTCCATTGACCTATATCACTAGTGCAGCGTAACACATGCTGCCTATACTGGACATACGTACCTGAAGCTGGCAGCAGTACTGTGTTGCTGGTGATAAATCAGACACCTGAAAACTAGTTTCAGAGCCACTGTAAACTAACTCTAGCGCGTCCTCTTCTTTTCCCCACTGTAGTCTGTATCCTGAGATGTCTGCACCATTGCTCTCAGGACTCTGTTCGGGAAAAAAAAAAAACATTAAAAATAAACCTGAATCCTAAAGAGTAAAATTGGATGAAGCTCCAACAACAGATGAGGTGGCACAAAATGCCTATTACGTCATAAGTAACCAATAATCATTAGTTCTACCTGACATTATATAAACCGAGCTGGCGATAACTAAACAATGCCAAGTGCAAGCAATTAGCCATGGCTGTGCTGCCCATGACAAGCGCATGTAGCGTGAGCTTCAGGAGACGCTATTCACATTCCACTGGCTGCTTCAGCCCTTATTAAATCATTGAAGAGATGCTGACTTTTACCAGGCTACTTTAAGATATGTAAGGCAATATTTCATCAATTAACATAGACTGTACTGTGAGCTCTCAAAGAAAGAGGTTACCAGGAATTCTGGCATTTTTTAAGGGAAATGTCAATTTGCTTTTATATGTCACTCAGTGACACGGACTATGATTCTTGAAATACCACTGACAGGAACACGAGAGTCAAGCTTCTCCTTCATATAACCTTTCATAATAGCAGCCACTCAATCCTATACAGCCATACAGAACAACTCTTTCCCTATAAGTAAAAAGGTCTTCTTAGAACTGCAGGAATTTCCACGTGCACACAACAGGAGCAGAATGGGACATGTAGTAAGTATCTCAGAAGGAACACATGGTCCTTTCTATAAAACAAACAAAATAAATGTATCTAAATAGTCCCATTGACCCATATGGCTCTGTATGCTGTCCATTAACATAACAGATAACACTTGGTGGCCCCTGAAAATTATTTGTAAAAATAGAATCTCCCTATGTCCGACCCCCATGAAGCTCTAGCTTCCATAGCTTGCACTGATGAAGGTTGATAAATATTAAGCATTTTTCTCCTGTGACCCTGTCTCATAGCGATGAAGCATTACATTCTGTAGGAGTATGGATTCTGAGACTCTAAAAACCTATTATCACAAATTATTCAAGTATTCAACTACTTATTTTAAAGGATTTTCACAACTTGAATAATTTGTGATAATAGGTTTTTAGAGTCTCAGAACCCATACTCCTACAGAATGTAATGCTCCATCGCTATAAGTGCTGTTTGAGTACTGGGGACCGCCCCCAGTGCTGCGAAAGAACTCATTTTCATACAGAAGAAAACCGGGATTTCTACCGAACAGCGGCAAAGAGAAGACATCTAAGGGTAGGAGAAGAATAGCCTTTCTTAAGGATATTCCTACGTGTTAGGGAGAAAAAAAAGGGAATCCAATGATGGGATCCCTTTAAGTCTATAAAAAATAATAGCACGGTCATGTGCATAAGGCCTAAGCCACATGGTGAATGAGAATATGATACATTGGTTTGATAAGTATGCTGGTAGGTAGAATGAAAATTTGTAACAATGTCACAAATTTTTAAACTTGCCTTATTTTTACGCTTGCATTACAAGAATATAACTTATATGGATTAAAAAAATATCTACATATGTAAAGTGCTCTTAAATGTAATGAAAATTAATAGACTGTCTGTGCAAAGCCTAAAGCTTTAAATACTGAAATCTCATCTCATTCTGTTTTACAAAATTCATCCTTGAACTGTTATGTTTTATGCAGCAACACAAGGACATATTGGGTCAAAAAACTGAAAAATAATTTGTACTGGCCTTTGATGTTCTGAGTTCTTAACAGTGAGAAGTCACTATTCAGAGTCTGACAGCATTGTGTACATTTCCAATCTTCACTATGAGACAAGTCAACATTGTTTAGCAGTTAGCTGTATCCTTCTAAATTTGGAAATGCTGGTAGTTGGTAAGTTATAACAAAACATATGTTTGCTAGAACACTGAATTTATAGCGGTTATATTTTTTTTCTTGAAGCTACTACTCAGATCAGATATCCAAAATCTTTTTTTTGCAGAGCGTAGGGCAACAATGAGTAAACTATAATTCTCTCCTCCAAAACAATGCTTTTTTTCCCAGGATTTTATCAATTTGTACAAATGAAAGAAACGTTTTTTCTGATTATAGACATATAGGACATGTCACTCAAACCAGCTGGGCCCTGGAGCTATATACTCTCAGTAGAAGTACAACAGGTCCCAATTTCCACAATTTTCAGTGCCAATCGTCAATGATACTTGATAAGGTCACCTCAGTCAATATGGGTTTATGCAACGGGCCATTAAACCACTATATTGTGTATTTACGGGGTTCAGAGAATGAAACATGAATTTTACATTAAAGAGGTGTTCCAATTCATATTTGTACTGCATAGCTTGGCTTAAAATAAGAAATAGTATATACTTACCTGTCTGTATGTCTAGGGATCCAGCAGAGTCTCCATTGGGTCTCCATTGGATTTACTATCAGCCTGCACATAAGTGCATCAGCCAATCAGTGTCTGAAATTTCCCCACTGTGGGACTATTAAAGGACTAGCTTATCTTATAGCAGAGCATCAGCGCTCGGTCAATGATAGGCTGACATGCTCCTGTATAGGTTAAAGGTAAGGAAGACCAGGGACCCGATCCTCACCAGAATAGACAGGTAAGTATACAGTATTTGTCATTTTATGCTTACTTCTACAATAAAAATAATAACTGGAAAACCCCTTTAAATTACAGCAAACGTTGTGATGTGACTTTTAGCTGTGTAGTTTTAACATAGGTTGGAAAGAGACATATGTCCATCAAGTTCAACCACAAGGCAGACACCAAATACTCCATATTAGGGGAAAAATGTCTTCCTGACTTCAAAGGTCAAAATTATCACCTTGGTCAATACTAGAGATGAGCGAGTAGTACTCGATCGAGTATTCGATCGAATACTACGGTATTCGAAATACTCGTACTCGACTGTTCGAATGTAAAAGTTCGATGCAGAACCAGCATTGATTGGTCGAATGCTATACAGTCGGCCAATCAATGCTGATTCTTCTCCTACCTTTAGAAGTCTTCTCTGTGCAGCTTCCCCGCGGCGTCTTCCGGCTCTTCATTCACTCTGCCAGGCATCGGGCATGGGCAGTGCCGACTGCGCATGTCCGCTTGTAGTGCGGGCATGCGCAGGCCTGGCAGAGTGAATGAAGAGCCGGAGGACGCCGCGGGGACGCTGCAAGGAGACGACTGCTCGGAGGATCCAGCCCGACCCTCACTCGTGGACTTGGTAAGTATAATTTGATCGAACGTTGCCTACCCCTGAAACGAGCATTTTCCCCCCATAGACTATAATAGGGTTCGATATTCGATTTGAGTAGTCGAATATTGAGGGGCTACTCAAAACGAATATCGAACCTCGAACATTTTACTGTTTGCTCATCTCTAGTCAATACCCTTTTTCTAGAAATCTAATACCCATCTGTAATATTATATTTATTTTTTTTTTAAAAAAGGCATCATGGCCCCTTCAACTTGTTCAGTGAACCATTACAAGATCTTGCATCAAAGATTCCCATAATCTCACTGCACTTACAGTAAAGAATCCCTGTCTACGACGGTGATGGTGATTAATAGATGTATGGGAACTCTATGACAATTCCCAGTAAAACTGCTACTTACAGATGTGCCACTTTTTTACTTTTTTACAGATGTGCCACTTTTTACTAAACATATACCAAGATGTACGACACAAGATGAGATGTACAAGAGATGTGTAAAATCAGCAGATGTCTCAGATGAATGCGGTCCATCAGAAATCGGTCCCTATTGGCTTCCAAGTTGATAATGAACACTTCTTTTCTTTACTGAATAGCACAAGGATGTATTATTTATGTATCATAAGAAATTGAGGCCCTTAACAAAATTCAGGAAATGTCAGTAGTTTATTTCATAATGATACTAGAAGATTGGTAACCAATAGCCAAATAAGACATGAATGAGAAATGATGCTTGTTGCTAGTTATTCTAACCACGAACGCAGGAGTACCAGGAGATACCTTGATGTGCGACTTCAGGGAACTTCCTCTGACAGTATTTCAGAGAGCATGATGAACAATTATGTGAGAACACTATAGAAGTGTACAGAACATGTAGGAAGATAGTTCCCAGAAGAGATTACCATTTACAAGATTGCCACTGCAAAAGCAGCAATAAATACCTGTTATTATTTTCTGAAACGCTTTACAGATCTTTAGATAAAAAGCAGAGTTTTGCTAATCCATCCATTTTACTAATTTTATCGCATTTAGGTTTTATAAAATACAAGCACGCACATGTATAATAAATAAACACATCCTGTACATATAGAAAATAACTTTAATTGTTGGATTACTAGGAAAAACACTTGGTACTCCAACCATGCTAGAACACTGTGGGTGGTGGACCAGCTTGTACTTAAAAAAGGAACATGTCACCAATGTCTTATTTATTTTGCATAAATCGATCATGAAACGTATCACTTTTCTCATATGTCATTCTCTGTATATGATTATGGGACAGCCATCTTGCCTGAGCTTTTCTTCACATTCAGTGATATACTTTACAGCATAGTCATGCCCATAGCAGCAATGGACTAGAAACGTTTTCTGGACATGTTCTGTGTAAGGAGGCGGAATAGAGAAGCTGTGCCATCATCTATTGTCAGTAAGAGAGTGAACACTGGGACAATAGGTTTAATCTATAAAAGCGTTATTTTCCATTGTAATCCTGTTTATGGTGTAACTGAGGTGACACATTCCCTTTAAGGCCTTTTGAGGGTTTGTGTTTTATATAAAGTTTAGTAAATTATATACCAATATTGTAAAAATGACCTAGGCACCCACATGATGAAGGTGGTGCTAAAGTTAAAAAGCAACTGGAATTCTACTACTACCACCCTCGCCTCTCCATAGACGTGTGTTTATAAAGCTTGTACATGGATATTGGTAGAATTAGTGATAAGAGTCTGAGTATAGGTAAGGAGGAAGAGAGCCGCTTAAGTGGACAATTAAATAAGTTTAATAAGATATTACAAAAGGTCTTATATTCTCTTGTACTCAATACAAATTATAATAATACTTGTATTCAATATGAATCAATATGTGTGTGTGTATTATCTGACTGTACTGTATGTATATAGACAGAATGCATACATGCATGTATGAAATAACCCAGTAGTTGACTTTTAATAATGCAGAACACTATAGAGACATATATGGTTTAGAGGTGTAGGTTTTTCTCCAGCTAGACACAAATCCTCAAGATAATTATGAGGACAATGGTCAAGAAAGATTCATTTCCATCAAGATGGAAATTGGGAAACTGGAATAAAAGTAAATCCCTGTGATTCCCTATAATGGGCTTACCCTTCTGACCACCATTTATAAAACACTATCAGTGGTGACAAGAACAGAATTATGCAGGTCAGAAAGACTGAATATAATGGATGCAGCTGCTATCTTCATTTACACAAGGCAATTGCTGCTACACTTCATTTCCAGTCTCACTACTCAAACCATTTTACATTAGTGACTAGCTCCCATAGAGGTATAACACAAAGTGGAATCCATTTGTACTGTGTCAATCTCTTCAAAAAGTGACTGAGAAACACATCCAGGCTGAAAAAAAACGTATATGAATTTCATCAAAAACTTGGCACTTTAAACAACTCATTGAATGAAACTCTTGGAAGAAATGATTCTCAAGTTGTCCATCTGACGTCACTAGCTCTCCCATTCTCACCACCAATGCACACACTCATCTTACCTCCCAGCTTATAAGTACACATGTGTCAGAGAGGAATGTCAGGACTGGAGGTCTGCACTGTGCGGGTGGTCCTGCAGCAGTTGTGATCTCTGTGGCGTCTGAGTAAGGACCATACTGAAATACACAAAAAGTCTATGTTGGTAACTCGCTGATTTAATGTGTCTGGCCTCGATTCCACAAAGTGACATTTTATAGCATTCCTCAACGAAAAACACAAAATCAAAGCAAAAAGTTATTACTGATTTGCAGCTTACTCTTTTCTAATCTCTTTGATCCATTTCCAAACCACCTCTTGCCAAGTTATTTTAATAAAATAAATAAAATATATTTCTGCTAAATGATATTTTACCCATCACAAATAGTAATCTATACAGCACTAGCATAGATATGAATACATCAGTGAAGGGAAGCAGTTGGGAATCTTGTAAGCATACTATATAGTGCAAATGGACAAATCAAGAATAATATATATACTGTAATGAATACAGTCTCTACTCCCAGTGTCCCAACCAACTTAGAGTGTCTTTATATGCTTTGATATTGAGTACAAATCGACTATTGATCATTCTATTCGATTACTTCAACGTATACCTGCTAAGACATTGTTGATAGTTAAAAAAGTGATTGCATAATGTGATAACATATTGCCTTATGAATAGTCAGGACTGACTTCTGGGACCCCAACTGTTCCTTACAATGAAGCAGTGCTGCGGTTACTGAGCACTGTTGCAGGTAAAGACTGGAAGTAGCCATAATACTCAATACACTATATGGATAAAGTTTAGGGACACCCCTCTTAATCATTGAATCCAGGTGTTTCATTCAGTCCCATTGCCACAAGTGTATAAAACTCAACACCAAGCCATATAGTCTGTCCTTACAAGCATTCGTGACAGAATGGGTTCTGCATATCAATACATTTTGGACAATTACTTGACTGTCTCCAATGCACAAAGCAATGGCTGGCAGAATTTGGTGTAGATGAGGTTCACTGGCCTACAGAGCACTGACCTCGGTCCTATTAAACACAGGCCCTCTTAAGCAACATCAGTGTCTGACCTTATGGCTAAGGCCCCACTTTGCAGAAACGCAGCTTTTTTTCTTGTAGATTTTGTTGTTTTATTGAGCCAAGCCAAGTATGAATACAAAGGAATGGGAAATATATAGGAAACTCTCATACTTCTCCCTTCTGCTCAATCCACTCCTGACCTTATCTCAAAAAACCTCAGCAAAATCTGCAACAAAAAAGCTGCCTTTCCGCAACATGGGGCCTCAGCCTATAAATGCTTTTCTGGATCAATGGGCAAAAATTCCAACAGAAACACTCCAAAATCTTTTAGAAAAACTTCCCAGAATGGTGGAAGCTGTTTTAGATGCAAAAAAGGGGCTAACTTCATATTACACTCTATGGATTTAGAGAGGACCTTTCAGGTCCTCACAGCTCAGCAGTATTATATACCACTAGAAAGCGAACATCTCACTGTCAATTTCGGCCCTTACCTGTCTACTATCGGACCTGTGTACTATTTTAGGAGAAGGGGCTTACCTGCAAGATCATGTGTTGGCAACAGGCAGAATTAAGTATCAAGTATTCCCAGAATAAAAGAATGTAGTTGTTTTTTGCTTCTGTAAATGTAAGCGGTTGTTCCCTGAACTACTTCTTACAATTTGAGTTATATTAAGAGATGTTTCCAGGAATATAAAGAACATATACATTGAAAGAGTACACACATTAGCAAGGATGTCATAAGAGGAAGACTTTCATACACATGAATTTTTATAAAGCAGTTAATAAAATCACTTACTCCTCCATCATTTAGCGCTCGTACTCTGAACTGATAAGTACTTCCAGGAAGGAGATCACTGACTGTACACTCTAAATCACAGCCATGATAGACCTCAGTGGTCTGTCCTCCAGGTACACCGAGCTCTAGGCTATACTCTGATACCTGACACCCTGGGGCATCTGAGGAGAAAGTCATACTGGGGGTTATAGACTGTAATCCTGATATCCCTACATAGCAATAACAACAAAAACCCTGCAACTAGTAAAAGAACATTACACAATTGTATCCACATAAACATTACAATATGCCTTCCATAGAAGTGTCTGAAAAAATGACAGTTTTATATAGATATTTTTTTTACCCAAAATATATGAATCATGTTCCCATGTTCCCAAGTTAAAAACAAAATTGGATAAAATAGAACAAGATTATAAAATTAAAAAAAATACAAATGCACCAAATTCATTTAGCAAGGCGTTGTTCCTTTATTCCTTACACCCCAATATACTTTAAAGGATACCTTAAATTATATCGACAAAACAGGTTTACACTTAGGGGCATCTAGAATGAGTGCAAGGTCCCAAGGTGACCATACTTTTTTAGGTGTCCTCTACAGCTTACACAGGAGACTGTGCTATCACCTTGGAACCCATACATCCTACATGGACTACATTGGCACATGAGTACCGTATTTTACGGACTATAAGGCGCACTGGACTATAAGGCGCATTGCCCATGAGCGCCTTATAGTCCGTCTCGGTTCATATATAAGGCGTACCGGACTATAAGGACTTTGCCAGCGGCCGCTTAACCCCCCCGCATGCCAGCCGCTTCTATTGGAAGCGCTCGGCAGGCGAGGAGTTAAAGGGGCTCTATCAGCAAAATCATGCTGATAGAGCCCAACCGTAAAAGTTATATTAAACTACCCCCCCGTTTTAAAATAAAACCCTGAAACAGAATGTGAAACTTACCGAACGGTGCAGTGTGGGCGGGCATTCAGGCCTCCTCTTCCTCCGATGTTCCGTCCTCCTCCTCCGGCGCTCGCGAACTGATAATAGCCTGGGCGCATGCGCAGTAGCCGTAGTAGAAGCATTATGATATTGCGCATGCGCCCAGGCCATTATCAGTTCGCGAGCGCCGGAGGAAGTGGTCAGGACATCGGAGGAAGAGGAGGCCTGAATGCCCGCCCACCCTGCACCGTTCAGTAAGTTTCACATTCTGTTTCAGGGTTTTATTTTAAAACGGGGGGGTAGTTTAATATAACTTTTAAGGGTGCATTCACACTACGGAACACCAGCGTGTATCACAGCCGTACATGCCGGCGTTACAGCAGGGCTGCCGGACACTTCCCATTCATTTCTATGGGAGCCGGCATGCGAGCGCTCCCCATAGAAATGAATGGACTGCTTTTTTCCATTCATTTCTATGGGGAGCGCTCGCATGCCGGCTCCCATAGAAATGAATGGGAAGTGTCCGGCAGCCCTGCCGTAACGCCGGCGTGTACGGCTGTGATACACGCTGGCGTTCCGTAGTGTGAATGCACCCTTACGGTGCCTTTTATGTATGTATGGAAGCGGCACGCAGACTTTGCCGCGGCTTCCATCCATATATAAGGCGCACCGGACTATAAGGCGCACTTACGATTTCTGAGGAAATCGTAGGTTTTTATGTGCGCCTTATAGTCCGGAAAATACGGTACAGTCTACCGCTACACTGGAGAAGTAACATTTCAATATACTTGAATGGTAGGGCTGTTGCTTTTAAGTTGTGCTGGTTCTGTATTTCAACACTGTGCTAAAAAAAAAAAAAAAAAACACTTTATTTTTTGTCTCTTGTATGTTGTGTAGTATGGGTATTTGGCACACCTTTAATGTTATCCTATGCATGGTCATATATTGTAAGTTACTGGGCAATTGTGCAGTGTGTTTTATACTATTTATAGCTTAAAAGTTATGTTTTAATGGGTATTGCTATTTGTATTATCTCATTTGAACCTGCGATAATGTGGGCCAGTAGAATATACAGGATTCTGTATTAGGTGCTATTCATTTATGTTCTATAGTTGGAGGCATGCTTTAAATACTATCTGCGTCCACCACTAGGGGGTGTAATCAACACACACCAGTAGCTTCCAGATTAGGGAAATCATTTATACGGCTTTCCATAGACTTGCCAACTGAAGTAATCTGCTGATTATCTATGTCATTATTACATCTCTCTACCGCTCTGTATTACAGGACACAAAATGAGGAGATACTATGTGGGAGGTAAAAAAAATAAAGGGTAATGAAACAAATAATACAACACATTTTGTGTCACTTCTGTCAACTAAAATACTGACTGATGAGGCGGCAGACTTGAAAAGACTTGAAAGGCATTTCAAAATACAGAAAGCTAAAGATCAATGACTCCGAGGTTCCATATCTTTTACATGTTCTTATTTTATTCTAAAAGGGTTCCTCAACTAATTTGAAAAGCTTCCCATTTACTGTACATAGTGGGAATTAAAAAAATAGTAATAGTAATCACTGTAATGTACTCTGCAATGTGGTAGTGATAATTCAATATACATGGATAAGGTGACAGATGTCCTTTAAGGCTTATACGTCATGTGCCATTTATGCAGAGGTCAGTGATAAGGCCTATGATTGGCTGCAGCTGCAACCTGCCTCAAATGAAGGGAGGACAGGACAGGAGGGACAGCAAGGAACTGCCGAAGCTGGAAATGGAGAACATGAGAGAGTAAACGTGTTATTCTACTGTCACTATTTGCAGGACGTTGTTGGAAAACTCCGAAGGGCCCGTTCACACGGGCACAGAGGGGTCGGATTATGGCACGGAATCCATGTCATAATCCGCCCCCTCACAATGGTGGTCTATGGAGACCGCTAGTGTTCTTTTTTCCGCTAGAGGCATGTTGCTGCTAGTGGAAAAAAGAAGCAAGCTGCCCTTTCTTCCTCACGGTAGCAACCTCTGGAGTCGGCCCATTCATTTGAGCCTACTCTGGAGGGAAAAGCCGCGACTGTCGGAAGACGGGACATTAGTGGCATGCGGATTTTGGCCCGAGAGTGACGCGGCTCCCCGCATCAATCTCGCTGCCAAAATCCGCCCTTCCGCCCCCCATGTGAATGGGGCCTTAATATAAGCAAATACAAATTAGAATCTCTACTACTTTATCAGCAGATACCTACCCCATTGTAAGTGAACTTCTTTGTGCTTTGGTTTGCCTACCACTCTTGGTGCTTGACAAGGTCCTGGCGCTACACATAATGTGTGAATAGGCTGACTTTCAGAGCACTAAAGTGAACAAAAAATGGTTTATCAAGAAAAATGGAACCATAAAGACATACAGCATTGTAGGTGTTAAATCAAATATTTTTCATTAACTTTTTTTCAAATATGAACACGTACAAACACAATTACAAAAGACACCAAAAAGCACAGAAGACAACCTACTTTATACAGAATGCATTGTACTGATCATGTATAGGCTTACGACACGTCTATACCATAGTTAAACTGTTTAAATTGTATCTAAACTGTAATTGTAATTGTAATGTAATTTCATCTTTTGATTTTCTGGCAGCATTTGTCACATTAATACATTTTGAAATATACTTTATGAGTAGATTTTTGGTTCATATCCTTGACATGCTGGGCTGCAATCCACTTTCTGTCCCTTCTGTATTGCTTTTTTCTATATTAGTAGCTGAAATCTGTATGTTACCTCTTGCTACACAGTACAGGTTGCTGGGTTCTTGTATAATGAGAGTGGGGGATTTCACTTTTAAAACAGTTATATCTTGGGCATTATTAAATTTAGAACAGTAGTTTTCGAGTCATATGAAAGATTACAGTTCTACCCATTTCCAGAGATATTGATAGCTGAAAAGAAAGCCAAGATTGGCCTACATACACAATATGCAGCTGGACTTGCTCCAAAATCCCAACTGTGTTTTCAACTGATGATATACTGTAGATAAACCTGCAATCTCATCTTTCCTAGAACACCAGAACCACGGTTCTATCTTGTATAATGCAAAACAATGTAGAATATTTAATGTCTTTTATACAAAAGTAATTTATTATAATACCACCAGTGGTTAACAGAACAATATTGCATACTGACAAATCCTTTGTAATAGAAATTTGTGCCACAATTTTTGCACACATTGCCATTAACATCCCTCTTATTGTCAAGCCAAACTCCTTTCTATTAACGCCTCATTTCTTTTTGAACAAGGTAAATACAGTATCTAAAACACAAACTTGCACATGTGGTGCAAGGCGTTTTAAGCCAAAATTCTGGTGTATTTAGCGAAGTAAATCTACCCCATTATATGCAATATAACAGTTAACTTACAGTTATCTAACAATCCTATATAGTGAATGCGGCGACGTAATTCACAGGATTCTCTATCATATTGGAAGACACCACTATTATAATTGATACATGATCGCTAGAGGCCACTGCTTTTTCATTTGGGGCCCAGGAGTGTCAATTGACACTTGATAGCTGAGGATCCTGCCACAGATATTTTATTTGGTGCCCATGAGCATCAAGTTGTATCCTGATAACTGGTATCTCACTTTTTCCCACAAACCTATTATAGTTTCAAGTGGAAGGTTTAAACACCTGAGACAAATATGATATCTGCTCTATAGAGGTTTTCTAGGAAATCCATATTACAAGGCTACATAAACTGATAGCAGCTAGAGACAAGCAGCAATTTCTCATCCATCCTGATCTAATGAGTATGAAATCCCCAGTGGCTACATCTGTATACATATCTCATCTATATTCAGTTTGGTATTATATCTTTCTGTCAATGTCCAATGTGATTTGACCTTTAAATAGATAAAACCCAATGAAAGAATTTTCCTACCAAACACTTAAAATTGTACATTTGAGCAAACTTACCTTCCATACCACTTTTTAAAGTCAGAATGCTATATTTTTAGCCTTTTAAAGGTCAGACTAAAATACAAGCTCTACGTACCTGACTGTGCCCTCCTGTGCTGATGGAGCATACTCGGAGTTTATATAAAGTGCTGGGTTTCAAGTCATTACAGGTATATTCTGTTGCAGACCCACTATATGCCACCTTCCATTGTGTTGCTGCAAAAAAAAAGCATGGCCATTATTAGAATGTAAATCCAAATATTCTGCTTTTCAATAGGACTTCATAGAGAGTAAGATCAGCAAAACATGAAATACAATGAAAAGCAAACAATAACATGGGTGCATTTTCTTCCAAGAGGCTGCAGTGCAGTCTACTTTGGAAAATGTTATTTATGCTAAAAGGAAATGGGCCGCTGTCAAGACGAAATACAGATTGACAAATGGCTTCAAAATTACAAGGAGCTCTTTTAATGACTGCAGAACAGAATACAGGCGACCTGTCACCGTGCATGGTTAACACCTTATTTTCCAGTTATTATATTACAGTGGAATTTGTTCAGATAAGTCTTTTATATAATGAATGTCAGTATAAATACCAGATCCCAGCATTGTATTATAACGTAGTATGAATATTATTAAGACATCTTGAATGTATACGATACCAGTATAATTGAATGTGAATGAAAAGTAAAGATGCCGGCTGACATGTTCAATAGTGAAATGTGACAATGTCAGCTTACTATGCATTTAATAGAGGGGTTGATGATGTGCATCTTGTGGATCTATTGAGTTTACATTCAATTTTATTTTCCTTGAAGTCAACCCTCCAGAGAGAACAGACTTCAAGCTCTCATGACCTGTTTCTTGGAATTCATTAGTGGTGCACAAGCAATCTTAAGGGTGTAATTGGTAGGAAGTGACTCTACTGCTGTCTTCCATTCTGACTCTACTGTGGCTCATCTGTTTGTGTAATGCTCCCTAACATCACCCCATCCTTTCTGAAGCTTTCAGATTAATGAATGAAAATGAATATATATATTGCCTATTTGTCAGCTGACAAACTCAGGTGATGTTAGATATGCCAGATTTGTAAGGCAAGGCTATTTTATAACCTGTGTATTTGTAGGAGTTGCTCTGCTGAGTTCACATATTTGGTGCTTTTTAAGCAATAAAATTATTTTTGTCTTCAAATATTGATATGTTTCACAAAGCAATTTGAGTTAGAGTTAGATACATAAAGTAATAGTTGCACCTTGTCACAGCATGTGCAGTATGGCTATATTAAATATATCGCTACGGTTTCTTTAAAAAGACACAGCATGACATATATTTGTAATGCATTTGTACAAATACATGTTTGGATACTCTGTGGTTCTCAGTGAGAATGTTGCACAGGGACACAGTGTGACAAAACTTACCCTAAGGACATTAAGGGATGAGACATAAGTCCTACTATTGAACTACTATATATCCTTTCAGTATAATAACAAGACCATCCTGCAGAAATATAGGAGTCATTTAATCAAGACCAATACAAATTTGCTCGTGGTAAGCGGTGTTCTTTGATCTATCAGGTACCTGTGGACATACCAGGGTCACTTGGTTTAAAAGAGGGCACTGTAATAACTATATAAGGATGCGCCTCTGTTAAAGCCAATTATTCCTTCCAAGAGAATGATGTAGTAACAATATTAGCCTAGCCATCTAGAAGGAAATTTATACACACACCGCCTAATTCCAGCAGTATATACAAAACATGTAAACATGTCAAAAAATGCAATGTGCTGTCATTGGTGTTCAGACAGTATATGGTCAGATTATAAAATTACTCTCACCCTCTCTCTACAGAGAAAGTTTTATATGAATCAGTGTCTCCATTAAAATGATTTGAGAATATGGTATAAAATTGGAGACTTCTAATCTTTTGAGATTCTGTGAATACTGAAAAAACACATCTTTTATGTGACCACTGCATAATCGCTGCAAAAATTGTTACGAAGCATTTATATACACCAGAGAGAGAGAGGTCAGAGCAACAAGCGGTCTATTCATTGTGGCGACAGAATATGTTCCAGCTGATTTGTTAAAAATGTTTCATTACGGTTAATTTTTCAAAATATTTATTATCTTCACACAAAAAGAAAAAAAAAATTAAGGGCAATTACTGGGATATTACTGAAAAACATATCCCGCAATATATTTTCCATGGAAGCAGTCAACATGAATCAAATGCAACCAGTTTAACAGCCATATGACAAACCTTCAGAAGCCCCTTCAGAGATCTCCAAAAGGTATTTCAGAATTTCTGAGCCACCCTTGTCTTCGGGAGCATCTGGAAAAAAACATCAGCGTGTGAAATGCCAATACAAAAAGATTTCATTCTTCTCTTTCCTTTTGATTGAGTCTTAAGAATGTCGCAGAATTTTACCAATGTTGGCAAACTAGTGATTTCCTACCACTGTCTTTAAAGGGAAATCTGTCATGTCCAAAATGCCCCAAACCAATAGTAGAGCAGTGTAGGACCTTTAATAGGAGCAGAAATTATAGCTTTGTGGCCACAAATGGATAACGTAATGCACAGATAATGTAATTTTTATGGATATGCAAATCAGCGTACATGTGTAAATGCCTTGGTTTTCCTCTGGACACAGGCCAGCAATGCCCCTGTAGATGTGAATGCCACTGTCATACTCTGTCTGCTTCACAGTTGTCTGTAGAAAAATCTCCCAAATCAGGATAGATATAGTTCACATATCTATCTTGAGAATGGTAATCCCCAGGCCATTTTAGTAAGTGTATACGTGGCTGTAAACGCCATGTGTGATTGTCACCATTCGCTTCTATGTGGGAGTATATAAAAATGGTTGGGCTCTACAGACTTAATAGGGCACATTTATTAATACTAGGGTATTGTTCTGTTCTCTGCTATTGTACTGAGCCCTGGGCCACCCAAGTTACACAACATGATATACAACTGTAATATAGTGCACTAACAGAAAACCGAACACAATAACAGTAAACAGAAGTGTGGCAACAAACGTGAGACACAGTAACAACCAGAAAGTCTGACTTCCTATTGCAAAATGTTAGGGCACTGGCAAGAGATACAGTATATTTATACCAGAAACTAGCACAACTTGCCCCAAGGGCTTTCTTGGGGCAATTCTTCAGGTTGGGGCCACCTTTTTTTTCTTCATTCTACTAGAGGTAAGCAATTGAATAGTAAAGGGACCTAGAAGGATTAAACCGGACATATCTGAGGCAGCTAGTCAAGAAGATTGCAGGACAGAGAGATGTATATCCCCCAACTTTACCAGTGTTTCTATATTATACATACTGAATGTGTTGGAACCCCATAAGGTATTTAAACCTATGGATTTTTCCATCCTGCTGTGTTTTTCTTTATCAGATTATTGTGAATTATGACATATGAATAATAAAAGTTAAGGTTTTGGTAACCTTTATTTTTTTGTGATAATAAGATAAGATAAGACAAGATAAGATAATCCTTTAATAGTCCCACAGTGGGGAAATTAAATGTCTTTTAAGGTCAACATATTTGTGAGAGTCTGCAGAAACCACATGTTGGTTACCTATTGAAATTCTATCTGCAGCATTCAGTTGCTTATGGATCCCACAGTCACGACTTATAACCCTGTTTGCAGCATTCACTTGCTTATTGATCCCATGGTCATGTGTTTTACTCTTGCCTGCAGCATTAGCTTGGGATTGATCCTATGGTCACGTGCTACACCCGTCCGCAGCATTCACTTGCATATGGATCCCATGGTCATTTAATTTGACCCCTGCCTTCAGTATTCAGTTAATATTGATCTCATGGTGATTTGTTACACCCCTGTCTGCAGCATTAGCTATAGCATTCTATGGTGGACTGGGTAAAATGTAGACACTGCAGCGCTCTTATTCCCTGTTGCGCTATCCTAGGTTTTGTCAATAAATCATTTCATTGTAACGTCTCTATATCCAGAAAATATTACTCACTACAAACAATGTTCTTCACATCTCCATATACAGCTCTTTATTAGCATCCCAAACTGCCAAGAACTGCACTGTCAAGAGAAGGCTGCAGCTCTCTTATCTGCAAGCATGATAAGGCTGTTGTCTGTCTGAATATGAATGAGATTCTGCTTCATTCATTTCAGTGGACATGTTTCCCAGTTACAGACATTTATTAAAATGCTACATCCGTCTTTATCTCTGTATGCTGTTTGTTACATTTTGTGTACTGGAGTGTTTCACAATTGCTCCATATTAAGCCTATACCCCTCCTGAGTGTCTCGTACCAGCTGCTATTTATAAGTATGCATTAAATCCTTGCACACAGTGATATTTAGCAACCAATATAACAAATTGTCATTATGAAGCATGATACATATAAAATTATGCAAGCATGGAAGTCACTACTGTACATACCCCACTGAATAGTGAAGCCATGAGCAGTGACAGCACCCTTGACTACAGGTCGAGATGGGGGACCTGGCCGGTCCGGACTTGTGGTGCAGACCAATATTTCACTCGGACTGCTACTTCCTTCAACATTTGAGGCAATAAGCTGTAGTACAGAAGGCAAGATATGAATTCATGTAAAATACATTAAACTTTACAAAATAAATGGCCTTTTCTGACACAAATGTTAGTTATGGGAGCTTTTAATAGTCAATTGGTCTGGTGAAGCACTGAATATAGCAGCCTTCATTACAGGCATGAATGTCTTTGTGCAATCCATAATATGCTTTCAGATAGGCCCCATATGATCTGTATGCATTTATTAAAAGATGACAGACTTCTATCTACAGCTATTATGGGAATGAGAACAGAAAAACAAATGTTAGCTATAACAAGAGGTCCAGATGTAAGATATAGCAAGAAGCACAGATACAAGATATAGCATGATGCATTCTCTTGAAATATATCTCCCTGCTTAATACATGGTTATTCATGACAGTACCTATTTCCACATTATTTTCCCCAACATTGCAGAGATTTATTTAACTAAATGCAGCAGAATTCTGTGCCAAAAGACTGTCCTACAAGTCATACACCACATTTAGAAGTGTCTAGACTCTTGCTGTAAACTCGCTTAACAAGAGGGAACAGGTTTTACATAAAAAGAGCGTCGTAACCCTAGAGACAATTTCAGCTCCTGTATATTATTATTTGGCCTATTCCCAAAGAACCCTTTAAGGTGTGACAATATGTGCAAAAAAGCAAGCCAATAAACAGATGGTATAAAGATCATTTCAGGTGACTAATCAGAATAAACTACCGTGAGTGTACACGAAGAGTAACAATATTTATGGTCATTATAGGACTGATATTTTTCCTAATTTATCAGTTTTCCCCTCTGAATGCTATATCTATAGTTTGCATATGTCCTGGGCGCTGGCTGTCAGGGGGGCCAACAAGCCACTTATGTATTTAGATACGGAGTTAGAGCAGTAAATGGAACTTTTGGCCCAAACTTCTACCTACAATTCTGCTTTCTACTCTTTATCTCCTGCACATCCTGCTTTACTCCTCCTTCCCCTCTTCATAGAGTCCTTCAGATACTAGTAATCTGAGTCAGTTGACCTGTAGTCCACCTAAAGACGGATTGCGCATGGATTTTCACAGTGATTTTAGTAGAATTAGGGGGAACGAGGAAAATGGCCGACGGACATGCGCAGTCAGCGCTTTTGAATGAAGAGAAGAGGAGCGCGAGAGAAGAGGCGGGAAGCGGAGAAGAAGACAGAGGTTGTCGCTGGAGAGTTTTCAAGCAGCACTGTGGATGCCCCCAGTGCTGTGAGAAAACTCATTTACATAAGGAAGAAAGAAGATATTTCTCAGGAACGCCAGCGCGGTTCAGGATAATAAAGGTAAGAGAAGAATTACCTTTCTTAAGGCTATTCCTACATGTATTTAGTTTAAAAAGAGTGTCCTAATAATACAATTCCTTTAAAGAGGACCTTTCACCTCCTAGGGCACATGCGGTGTAATACAAGAAAGCGGACAGTGCACTGAATTTAGCGCACTATCGGCTTTCACGTTCTGTGCCCCCGGTGAAGAGCTATCGGTGCCGGTACTGTAGCTCTTCACTGCCAGAAGGGCGTTTCTGATAGTCAGTCAGGAACGCCCTTCCTCACAGTAGCATCTATTGCGCTGTACTCTGAGAGGGGGCGCTACTTACCGCACAGCGATGACACTGAGCGGTGAGGAAGGCCGCCCCCCCAGTACTAGTCTATGGATGAGTACTATCAGGAGGGGAGAGGGGAATTCCTCACCTCTCTCACAGTACAGTGCAATAGATGCTACTGTGAGGAAGGTCGTTTCTGACAGTCAGTCAGGAACGACCTTCCTCACAGTAGCATCTATTGCACTGTACTGTGAGAGAGGTGAGGAATGCCCCTCTCCCCTCCCCTATGACCAGCCGCAATAGTAATGTATAGAATCTTCCATAAATTTGTGTAAAAAAAGAGAAGCTTTAAAAAAATATAATAAAAAAAATAAAATAAATAAAAGTTCTAAATCACCCCTTTCCCTAGAATACATATAAAAGTAGAGCATTACTGTGAAACACATACACATTAGGTATCCCTGTGTCTGAAAGTGCCCGGTCTACTGAATGTAGGGTATCTGCAGTGCTCCTGTTCCGTCGGGAAGGGGTTAATAGGAGCACCGCAGATACCCTATATTCAGCCAGGCTGAATTCCAAGTGGGGGAAAAAGAACAGTCCTCAAGCTCCTTTCCCAGGATCTACTGCACCCAAGAACTCCGACCATTTTCATTTTTAAAATTTTCCAGTAGCTGCTGCATTCCCCCCCCCCCCCCCCCCTCGGCTTACACTCGAGTCAACAAGTTTTCTCATTTTTTTTGTGGTAAAATTAGGGGCCTTAGCTTATATTCGGGTCGACTTATACTCAAGTATATACGGTACATATGATATACAAATAATGAAAATTTTGCATAAAGGAATCATTTTCTGTAGCTACAATGAAATATAATGAATGGATGACTTTGCACTGATTGATAATGGTGGTTTTATATTTAATAGTGATTTTGTTATTTAATGGGTATAAATCTTTATTAAAAAGATATAACACAGGATATAAAAAACTCAATGACATAAAATACATAGACACAACACTGTAGTATCAAATTATAATGAAAATATACCAAACAGCGCCATCTGCTGGTAATCTAGTATGTTAGGTTTCTTTTAAAAGACTCACCCTAAATTTGTATTGTGTGCTTCTTTGGAGATTATTCACAGTACATGTTAATTCTTCTCCAGTGTACGTAGGTTGAAATACACTGTCCTAAAAGCATAACATAACAAATGTTATTAGAAGTTTATTAAAACAAGTGAAATGTAATTTTTTCTACACATTATACAGTCATTACAATACTAACTGCGAAATACCAGGAGCTTGAACTTACCGCTGTGGTTCCATCTACAACTTATACATGGGTAATATATAAAGAAATATAGTGCATTTGGAAAAGGTTATATTGGATTATTCTCCCTCACATTATGTCCATATACTTCCTAAAGAATGATTTATCACATTAGTTACCTTATACACATCCTTATCAGTAGTCCTAGAGAAGACATGAATGATGAGAGTATCTGCCACTAGTGCAAGCTCTATTCATCGAACCATGTCTCTACTGTTTTGTTACATACCCTAGCCCTATTACTACTATAGTAATATTTGTGAATAATTTCCTCCGTCGTAAAGATATTGCTGTTTTTGTCAATATGCAAATAAGCTCTTTGCAGCAATGAGGGTGTTGCCATTGCTCCAAAGTGGGAAACAGCAACATTATTATTGTTCTAGCAATCTCATCTGTATATTGAGACAAAAACAGCTATGTCCACAATGGAGGCACTGATTCACAAGTAACTCAGGTGACCCTATCCTGTGTTAGAAGTTTGTCTCCCCATTGTTCCCAAGCAGTAAGTGTTGTTAGTTTTGGAGCCTTATATGGTACTTAGAATCTGTACTGTCAGGTGGGGGCAAGAGCAAGTATGGGTAGAGGTTTTTTTTTTTTTTTTTTAAACTCTACCACTGGCCATCTCTGATTGGAGCTCTGAATCCCCTTGTCTGCTACGGCCTAACACCGCCCTTCAAACAGGAACCAAAATAGCATATCAGGCACCAAAACTAACTGCACTGATTACTCTGGAACAGTGAGGGCTAGAGAAAAACGTCCAACTGTGCCAGAATCAGTGGAACGGCACCTGTTATCAGATGCCGAGAAGTAGAACTGGTGTATGGAGTGAAATGTTATCTTAAAGCTGTAAACAACGGGTGCCTGTAAATCTGGAGTAGTGTGTTCAGTGATTCTTAGAGCTTTGCCTGCTCCACTGATCACATAATCCCACTTTAATCTGATGATATGCCATAAAAACGGCTGCTTTTAGTTTCTCTGTTATAAATTGTCTCTAAGTTATAAACTGGTAAATGATTGACTGCTTCATCATATGGACATTTCTCCCAGTCATGTCTCGCACATTAGATTGATTTTCAATACACTGAGCGCTTTTCATAGACAGTTTGACTGATAGAAGAAAAACAGGAGAATAGCAGGTATAGCTACAGATATCCATACAGCAGCTAACTTGCTTCTTCCGTAGAATAAAAAATATGTAAACGACCATATTAGACGTGTGGACATTTCAGCAAGCAAAATGCATGACAAAGAGTACAAGGAAATTATAATGCAACCCTCTAGCATTTCACTCTAAGAACTCTCAAGGCAGAAGCACACCTTACAGAGCAGTCCTTATAACCTGTCACAGGTTATTTATCCAAACCTATCCAGCCATGCCAAAGATATAAGCCCTTTTAGTGTTGATGCAGATTAGTGTACGGTACTAGCCAAGTGGGTAGTAACACTGCATGACATACAGTAGACAGAGACCCCACCCCAGAGAAACTAGTGTGTTACCACCCATACCCTATATCCTAATTTGCATCAAGAAAAAAAGATGAGTGTCACTGGACTTTTCAGACCTATCTATAGGCTAAAATTAATCCTGAGTGTATACAAATAACAAAGGTACAAGTAATGTTGGACTCATGTTTCTTGAGCCCGCCATCCATTAACCCTTAGGAAATAGACCATTGTACCGTTCAAATTTTGTGTTTTCTGCTGGAACATTATCAAGTTAGATCTTGGGCTCACTGGTGGACCAGTTCAACACTGCGTACATTTATTACAATCCAAGAGTTCTATCTTGTAACAAAGTGCAGCAGGTCCTTTATTTTATTGATCAGTATCAATCCAAATGGTGGGACTCCAACCCAAGAATATTCAATTGACAGCTACAATTGGCTAACCTATGGCTGTATATTTTATTTGTCAGATGTATGAAGAATTTATCTACTGTATATGCAGATTTTAACCCTGTCTGCTTTTCAGACTTACATTTATCACTAGATGAACTAGGGGAGGAATATACAAATCTGTCTCCCAAGATGTAAATAGGGAGATAGTGCCTCTGTTATGCTGCCCTCTATAGGAAGCACCCTGAACATCATGCCCGACTTTCCCAGAAGCCTTTACTGCATAATGTGGGTTTTATACCAAGACAGTTTCTCAGCTCGTTTCGGTCTGGTTGGACTTCGTCAGTGCAGCGTAGAGAGAACTGACTTGGTAGAAGTGAGAGGCTGAGAGATCAGATTATGGGGATAATGTCCATCCTTATGGAGAGGCAACTATGGCTGTATAAGTCTCCACACACCTAATAAGTGGTCTCTCCATAAGGATGGACATTATCCCCATAATCTAGATGAACTAGTGTAGACAACAGACAAACCGAAACACAAACCGTGCTCAAGGCCAGCAGAAAAGTGTATTAGCTTCACAATAATCATGCTGTCTTGACATGAAAACTGTTGGATCACTTCTATTTTCACTCAGATGGACTGACGTCCATTGTCAGCACTAGACCATCATAAATTCACGCCTTCAATGTAAAAAGTTGAACAAACAAGGCAAGAACTTAACGTACAGTATCCTCCTGAATCTCCAGCGTGTATGATATCACCTCTTCTGGAAAACATCCCTCTGGCCGCATCCAGTGGAGACTTATCCATGTAATTCCAGCTCTAATAAGTTTCGGCGCTGCGGGTGTAGGAGGGATATTGCCTGATGTATAATACACAACCTCCTGGCTGTACTCACTATGAATAGACAAGAGACACATGAATGACTTGGTTGTTTACTATGCATTCCTTAATGAAAGCTACGGCTGATTTAATTATGGTGGTTTACTCAACACTACAAGCGGGGGGGACATCCAGTTTACGCTACCCATCCAAAGTAATCATGGGAAGACACCTGACTCCGACAAGTAAAGCAATGTTTTATCAGAAGAACAAGCCATGGACTATGCTTTTCTAAGCTTTACAGATGTTCTCCTCCTTATCTAAGAGCGTTATTTGGACGTTTCTTATTTACTCATCTAAAAACACGTATGCCGATAGCATTTTAACTTTAACACTTGGAACAAACCACTCTTCACTCTTAAGAACACAAATATTTTTTATTGATTAAGTCTCTTTATAATCCAGTGGTCATAACCTTTTTTTTTTTTTTTTAAACATCACTGGAATTATTTGTAATGCAATCAAAAAGGAGTCCCCTCCCTCAGCTTTGTAACCGACCCTGATATGCAATACAAATGAAATTCTGATTACATATGTACAGTATCGTGTATAAGTTTTAGACAGGTGTGGAAAAAGTGCTGCAAATTAAGGCTGGAATTACATCTGCGTTGATGTCTAAGGAGATCCACAGATTCTGGTTAAAATTGGCAGAGAGAAGTCCTGCAAGGAGGACTTCTCTCCTCTGGTTTCAATATAAAACTGTCCCAAACCTGATGGACCCCATTATAGTCTATGGGGTCCGCGGGTAACAGCTTTTTAAGCAGACATGGTTTCTGTTTTCCATGGCCCCATGTGGACCTAAACCACAGAGATCCAAACACTAGTTTTCAAAAATGGATGTGTTAATACTTCATTCTAAATGATGTATTACACAAGTATACTAGAACAGTCTATTTGATACTCTGTTCCTTAAACTTATAGGCATGCATTTATGGCATGAACGCCCAATAAAGTCAAAATAACCTATTATTCATGTTCACAACAGAGAAAAAGTCTCTAGCCTTTCTTTATCTGATTAAAGTCCAGACATCTCTGAAAATGACTTATGATAGTTCACGACTGTCCTGCAATGAAACCCCCATGTTCAAAGTTTTGTGTTTTCTAGCACCAAAACAGTGTCAGGAAAACCTTTTACTTGCCAATTATGTATAATCCTTCAGCCAGTCATGCAAGGAGGTAGACTTTACATAACTCTTAAAACTCGCTCAATTACTTGGGCTGATGAAATCCTATTTAGCTGTTTTAATTGGCTCAATTTATTTTTAAACTACTTATTTGTTTAACAAAAAGGAAATTAGATCAAAATATTAGAAGATATTAGGAGAGTAATTGCTAAGAAAAATGTCTCAGAATTCTAATGTAATGTACACCAAAAATTGTTTGTGCTGTATACGCCAAGTGTTCTAGACACTTTGACACCATGTATAGAGAGGGGGAATCACTCGAAAGGGGTAACACTTTGCGGACAATGTATATGATCTAAGTTGTAACATTGTATGTCAAACATACACCACTGTGGGGCATTATTAGGTGCCTGGGAAGTATAATTTGGTGCCTGGAGACTATTGAAGAGTAGAGATGAGCGAGTAGTATTCGATCGAGTAAGTATTCGATCAAATACTACGGTATTCGAAATATTCGGACTCGATCGAGTACCACTCGCTATTCGCAGTAAATATTCGATTCAGAGCCAGCATTGATTGGCCGAATGCTATACAGTGTACAGCATTCGCCAAATCAACGCTGGTTCTGCAGCAGGCTCATCCTTGCTAGTCAGGAGGGCTGGCAGCTTGCTGTTATGAGTGAACTTACTTTTCTCATAGGAATGAATAGACCAGCGTTGATTGGCCAGTGTACAGCATTCGGCTAATCAACGCTGGTTCTGCCGGAGGCTCATCTGTGAGGAGGCAGAGTCTAAGATCGGACCACAGCAGTCTCCATTGTGGTCCGATTTTAGACTCTGCCTCCTAACAGACGACCCTCCGGCAGAACCAGCGTTGATTGGCTGAATGCTGTATACTGGCTAGTCAACGCTGGTCAATTCATTCCTATGAGAGAGTCAGCTCCCTCATAACAGCAAGCTGCCAGCTCTCCTGACTAGCAAGGACGAGCCTGCTGCAGTACCAGCGTTGATTTGCCGCAGACTCGTCTTTGCTAGCCGGGAGAGCTGGCAGCTTGCTGTTATGGGGGAGCTGACTCTCTTTCTCATAGGAATGAATTGACCAGTGTTGATTGGCCAGTGTACAGCATTCGGCCAATCAATGCTGGTTCTGCCGGAGGCTCGTCTGTGAGGAGGCGGAGTCTAAGTTGGACCACAATGGAGACTGCTGGTCAATCAACGCTGGTCTATTCATTCCTATGAGAAAAAGTAAGCTCGCTCGTGACTGCAAGTTGCCAGCTCTCCTGACTAGCAAGAACGAGCCTGCGGCAAATCAACGCTGGTTCTGCAGCAGGCTCGTCCTTGCTAGTCAGGAGAGCTGGAAGCTTGTGGTTGCGAGGGAGCTTACTTGGTGACTCTCCTTTAGTTGAATAGTGGTTTCCCCTGAAACGAGCATTTTTTTCCCATAGACTATAATGGGATTCGATATTCGATCAAGTAGTCAAATATTGAGGCTCTACTCGAAACGAATATCGAATCTCGAATATTTCACTGTTCGCTCATCTCTACTGAAGAGCGTTACTAGGAGTGTGGGGGACCACTGAGGATCCATATACTGAGTGTAGCATAACTAGGATAGCATGACACTATGAGGGGGGATCAGTAAGGAACCCCAGTGCTGGGTGGGGTGGTTGTGTGGGAAGCACAGGATAGTATAGCTTTGAAGGTGCATTCACACGGTGAAGTTGTGGGGGGAGAAATTGAGTTTTGATATGGTTTTTGAAATTTACAAGCAAAACAAATTTATTTAGTATGTTTCAGCTGTAAATTCAAAAAATGTCCTAAAAACTGCAGCAAAACTGAAAATTATTTTTCAAGAGTGTCGAAAAGGTTGGGAAACACGGCCTAAACTGATAAAATATTGATGGTCAATGTCATAGTGTGAATCCAGTATAATGTTTTATACTGGATACATTCTATGGGATAAACACATAAAGCCAGTGGCTCACAAAGAAAATTGAAGTGAAGAAGAAAATAAGTCAAAATATGCAATAAGGCACATCAGAGTAAGCAAATGAATGCACTTACCTTTTGCCAATATCATTGCGTGCTGCTACTCTAAATGTATACCCTATTGCCGGACACAATTTGGTCAGCTTACAGTGCCTTTGGTTCCCCGTGTAACACTCTCTGAAAACACTATTTCGTTTTCCCTGGTGGAAAAACAGAACATTTAATCATTTATGATTCATTACCCTGTTCACTCATTCATTTTGTATTTCTTATATCCATGTCTGATCAATTTCTATTTTCTAAAGATTTCTTTCTATCAGTGCTTGTTATACTATACTATGTTATAGCATCAATTCTTGAAAAGGAAAATATAAATCTGAATTACACGTGAAAAGTAAGAGAACTCCTTAGAGAACCAATACTTCCTGAGTGCACATAAGCCCACCATGCAAAGGGAAAAAAACATAAAGAACTGTCATATTGATTGCTCTCTTCTGACCTAGGTTTACATCCATGCTCGCCTTCTACACTGGTAGGTCGTGCAGTGTCTATGTTTACATCCTGTTTCTGTGTAATGAGTTTAACAGATGAGAGACTTTGGGCCATCTCTGGATGTTTTTCTCACCACAGAAAGATGCTCATATTTTTGTATGTTGCAAGTAAGACTGACTAACAAAAATAAAAAAAAAAAAAAAAAAAGGAAAAAGGGCAAATATTCTATTTTGTTACAACGAGTCTTAAATTGAACCTTTTACATCTCCTGACTTGGCTGTTTTAGTAAAAGATTTTATTCTTCATCAAATAAGAAATCTGGATAATCTTTTCTCATAAGTCAACATTGTACCATTCTTCTATTATTCTTCATGAATATTTATAAAAAAAAAAAAAAAAAAGACAGCTGTTGTGTTACCATTCCCCTTGTCAAATGGGCGTGTCCCTGCAGTCTGACTGAGTCAGCACTGACTGGACAAGTCAGAGTGAACCTGGAAGGGGAGGGGGGGGGGGATGGGCACATCCCCAATTGGTAACACTCAGAGGCCAACGTATTCAGGAATTCCAGTATGCATAATGGATAAATGGTACAACATAGAGTTCTATGACGGCAGACATATCAGGAGATGAGATATATTATGTTTAAGACCTATAAGTCCCTGCCAGCCTCTGCTTACCTCAAACAGCAATAGCCACAGTTGATTAGAATTGTCATGTTTGAGAAGTAGAAGTATAACTAAAATGTCTTAGGGGGTGTTCACACTACAGTCGGTGTCCGACAGCTAGTGTCCGGTGCTAATGTCCGTTAAAAATCTAGTGCGGACATTAGCATCGGACACTAGCTGTGTCCGTGGCATTTTGCATTGATTTAAATGGACATCAGGAGCGTTCTTTTACAGTCCGTGCCTGTCCTTAACTGTCCGTTCACAAAGATGTCCCACTTTTCAAGCGGACAGCAAAACCCGACATGTAGGTATTTTTTGTCCGCTTTTGTGAAAAGTCGGACATCTTTGGGAACAGACAGTTAAGGACACCCACGGACAGTAAAAGAACGCACCCGATCTCCATTTAAATCAAGGCAATGTGTCACGGACACAGCTAGTGTCCGCTACTAATGTCCGTGCAAGATTTTGAACGGACATTAGCAGCGGACATTAGCTGTCGGACAATGATGGTAGTATGAACGCTCCCTAAGAGGGAATATAACGGATAGAAAAATTGGTGTGTGTCTGCTAGACATAGGTAGTAGTGTAGTATGAACTTGCCTGAATAAACACAAATTAATAAAATTTTCCATTTTTTGAGCAGGCATCTCCCATTTAGAAACATGTGGATGTCAGTTCACTCTGTATATTATAGTGATCATCCTAGAGTGTTTACTCTGACTAGGCAAGATTCACTTCAATCTCCAATATTGGGAGCTAATAAGCTCCGGGTACTATATCACTCTGAATCTATGGAAGGGGTGAGATATAATAGGAGTATTTTAGTGGAAGCAGTAATACCATAAAGCTAGCGACACAGTAGGGACCTCTTACCCCCAATAATCCTAGTATTCTCATCTTCATACCTCTGATGAACCCCTAATTTAAATTACAAATAGGGGGTAAATGTGCCAAGTGATGTATCTGGTAATCTAAGGCCATATTATTCAGGACAATAAACTAAGTATATAAGCTGGAGGCAGGAGAAATCTATATGTCTCCCGTACCTCCTTCTTGTGTGGTGCTAACATACTGCAACGAGCACTGAAAATAATTTTAATAGAATTTTGGCACAAAATTAGCTGCCAATATTGAAGACTGATGTGAATCTTGCCTAGTCAGAGTAAACACCAGAGGGGACATTGCCATAAATTGACATTTACCTGTCTCTAAATGGAAGACGCCTGGCCAGTATATAGGTATACATAATTAGGCAACTTCTATCACAATTGCTTCCTTTGGAGTATGCAGATAACAGAGCAGCACCCCAACAGAAAACAGCAGAAAATGCTATTAACCCCCTATGGAAGGCCCTCCGTTCTAGGAGCATGCACATATTCTATAAGTTACACTGTTTCAGCTACTAGGAGCACAAGGGGACGTTCCCTGCTCAGTTACAGGATGTGTTCTTACCTCATCCCACTGTAAGAGATAGCTGGTGATTTTTGAACCATTATCCACTGGTGCCTGAAATAACAGCACAATAGTCAAAAGACACAGGGAATATCAAATGCATAAATCATAACTATTTTCTAGAGCAGTGAATCAATGACTCTTACCTTCCATTGTAGTGTGAGTGAGCTTTTGGTTCTGTGAGACAGCTTAGGTGGGAAGGGACATTCTGGTGCACAACTGTGAGTGGTGAATATGATGGGTTCTGAACAGGATCCCTTTACGGACTTATTTGTTGTATAGACCCTAGTACAAACAAGAGTTTTGCCATATTAAATAGGTGACCTTCAGCAGGCGTATAGGCACAGGTCATGTACTGCAGACTGTACATAACTGATAGAATAAAAAGTCAAGATTTCACAAACTACTTATTCAATGTTCTGCAACTTTAACATACTTAAAGAGGACCTTTCACCATTTTGCCCACAGGCAGTTCTATATACTGCCGGAAATCTGACAGTGCGCTGAGTTCAGTGCACTGTCGACTTTCCCGATCCGGGCTCAGTGTGAAGAGCTTACAGTCCGGTACCGTAGCTCTTCTATGGTCAGAAGGGCGATTCTGACAGTTAGCCAGAGACGTCCTTCTTCACAGCACAGCCAATCGCGCTGTGCTTTGAGAGCCGGGAGGAACGCCCCCTCCATCTGTTCACAGTACTCGTCCATAGACGAGCATTATCATTGTCAGCTTTCCGGCAGTATATAGAACTGCCTGTGGGCAAAATGGTGAAAGGTCCTCTTTAAACACATACTTTTACCCACAGATATTAATGACTTATCCTTAGGACAGGTCATTTAAGGGGTCTTGCCAGTACAGTCTCTTTACCGTATTCACAGAATTTGGGGAAAAAGATTGCGCAAATAGGGGCAACACGGTGGCTCAGTGGTTAGCACAACAGCCTTGCAGCACTGTAGTCCTTGATTCGAATCCCGCCAGGAGCAACATTTGCAAGGAGTTTGTATTTTCTCCCCGTGTTTGTGGGGATTTCCTCCCATTCTACAAAGACATACTTAAAATAGAAGAAAAAAAAAAAAAGTACATTGTGATCCCTATATGGGGCTCACAATCTGCATAAAAATAAAAAAAAAGATTGCGCAAATGTGTTAAATCTGTTAACCGACCACCAATGAGTAATAGTGATATGCATTTGACAATACTTCAATGGTAATTTACTGCAATCTTAATTGTAAATGCCATTTGCAAAGTATCAGTATACAATTAGGCCGGGTTCACACGGAGTATTCTGGCTCGTGATTTGGTACATAGACGCCGCGGGAGCTTTTGCAGGCCGTATACGCTCCCATTGTTTTCAATGGGAGCCGGTACCGTATACGCGGCGCTATTTTGCGGCTGTGATTTTGCGGCGGCCGCAAAATAGCGCCGCGTATACTGTATCGGCTCCCATTGAAAACAATGGGAGTGTATACGGCCCGCAAAAGCTCCCGCGGTGTCTACGTACCAAATCACAAGCCAGAATACTCCGTGTGAACCCGGCCTTAGATGTACAGAATTTGTTTGTATTTTCAAAATTTCTTGTCTGACACTATGTATGTTCACATCTATGTTTGGTATCCGCATCTTGCAAATCAGACAAAAATAAAATGGGTTTGTCTGCTTTTGGTGGATCCATTTTTTTCCCCTGTTCATCTTCATTCTTAGCATGCGCAGATAAGAATGAAGAGTTAAAAATGTATTGCAACATGGACACAAACTGATTACTATCCATTGGTAATTCACTGTTCTTTCTGCCTCCTATAGATCTCAAAGTTATAAAAATGGTATGTTGCTGTCCATCATGGATACTTATTTTTTGGCCGAAGCAAAAGTGCTGCAACTCTGACTTTGGTCTCCATCCAAAAGAGTGTATACATGGCAGAAATTCTCCAAGCGCACATCTGTAGATAGATTTTTTTTTTTTTTTTAAAAAAAACCAAAACACTGAAATCCCTTGGATTTGTAAAAGAACGGTTCAATTTTTATGATTCTTCAACAGATCACAAAAAATGATTAGGTGCGGAGACACCAATGCAGATGTGAACCCAGCCTTACAGGACACCATTACATTAAAATGATCACGAGATCAAAATATCATTGAGTTGTTTAATCATTTTACGGAAAACAGTTTTGTCTATGGCCATCATAATGTGACCGGCATTGTTATTGTTTTTCCAGCTTCAGAACCAGAACAACAAGACTATAACTCACCTAACATGGTAATCTGTTGCAGGCCTGAGGTCTTTCAGATGACACTCCAATTCTTCTCCACTGCAAAGACAAATTGTATATGGAGAGAGAGAGAGATAGAAAGGGTGAAGTTAATACAGGCTCCTGCCCTCCATGGTGATATTATCATCAATATAAGCGACAGCGTGAGAGATATACAGCACAACCATCTGCCTAGCCAAGACCTGGAAATATTCCTAATGCAAGAAACATACTTCTTGGCTGCACAGATCAGAGCTTTTACAAGGTTTTAGCTCAGATATATAGACATCAGCTCTTGATGACATTTATGCACAGTTTACAATGTCTGAAGTAAAAGACAGAGAATAAATAAACTGTACAAGGCCACTACTTAAGTAATGACTGCAAATGGAAGATCAGTACGTACATGGATTTCTCCGCACATAAAAACATTCTCTTTATAACTAATAAAATGTGCCTAAGTTATAGAGGTCACAGCTACCATATGGCTCCCGGTAAGCTTGCAGCTTATTACCTGTAAATAATCTTATATTTTCCATCTCTTCCTTTGTCTGATAAAGCAACCTCATAACTACAGGAATATGACAGGCCATTACTGGTTTTATCTCCACTTGGATACCCATTGGCAGGGGACCATGACACTAAAGCTGTTCTGGACTGAATATTGGAGACCTGAAATATAAAAATAAAACATATAGTCAGACCTTTTTGTGGATAGTGCATCAGTATAAAAAATCCATATCGGCTGGAAAACAAACATATTCAGTCGAGCATTAGAGGTATTCAACTGTGCAGCCGTTTATCAGCCATTGCAGGTCCATGAGGGCACCACAGATGGTCTTATCACAGCCCAATGTAAAACTGTATAAATTAGACTTTGTATAGTAATGTTAAAATTATACATATGGGGATATTATTCGGTATTTGCATGTTGATATGAATTTAATGTTGTTTGGTGGTATTTGCTCAGATTTGTGTGACATTACTTTTTAGACACTTTTTGGTACAATAATAATAATAGCGACACTGTATGACACAGTTATTTAGGCGCCGCACTGTATTTTTAGGTACTGAGTTATACAATTGTTTGTACGTTGTATGACTGAGCACCATAATTATAATAAGTGAATCAGGCCTTCCTTCCTTCCGTCTTTAGTTCCTGCACAGGGATTAACATAGGATATTGTGCACAAGGCCTAATAAAAACCAGTATGGTTATTCTTCATATGACATAAAACCAAGTAGATTCATGCTGAAGTAAATATATTATCCTTCACATTATGCTGAGTGCAATAGCAAACCATGCAAGATAGAAAAATCTCCATCAACATCTATGTCCTCCAGACGGGAAAGGAGGTGTGCACTTTAAAAGTCATCTTAGGTCCATTAATGAAGCGATTATAGAAGCATGAATAATTTATATAGAGAAAATACAGATGATGTCTAATAAGAGGAGCAGTAAACAGCGAGATGCTTCTCAATGGGGAAGGCGAAAGTAAACAAAGGGTTGCTGAAATATTTAATTGGTTTGACGTCTTGTTTACGTACAAAGCAAAACTCAACATATCTCCCCAATTATCTTCCATTTACTTTTACAATCAGCTCAGCCTACTGCAGATAAAAATACCTCGGGGGTAATGAGACTCGAAAAGTTCATAACAGAACTAAAAGGAAAAAAAAAAAAAGTGTGTCATTGCACAGTGCGAATTTGTAATTGAAGTTGGTGTAGGTTTACCAGTTTATACTATATTATAGTATTTATGTATATAAAGCTGGTATAAATGTGTGACGTGAGGAAATGCAAAGTCTGTTTCAGTTTTCATGGACAAATTTTTCTCTTATCAGGGTTTCCCTTTAGGCTAAAGCATTATGTTGAGGAAATGCAGCTTTTTTGGTTGCAGATTTGGTTATGGTTTTTTGAGCCAAAGCTAGGAGTGGAATGAGAGTAAGATAGAAGTATAAGAACTGCCTATACAGTTCCCGTTCCTTTTGTAGACATTCTTGGCTTTGGCTCAAAAAGCAACAAAATCTGCAACCAAAAAAAAAAAAAAAAAAAAAAAAAAAAAGTAATAGGAGTGGATTTCTATAGTTTCCTGGAGCCACCACTATACAGTGCACTGGGCTGTAACAACGCTCCTATTACTTGAATAAAAGCCCCCATTTGGGGCTAGAAAAACCAATCCAGAATTTTCTATTCCCATCCTAATTTGCGACCCTTAATTTAATGAAAGGAGCCGCGGAAGCACAGCCCATGCACGGGCAGCACATGAGGAACATCTTAATGTCCCTCTTAATCTCTCCCCCGGTTTAAATGCCCCTTCATCTGCACACAGTTTAATGTCCCTCATTTATTTGCCCCCAGTTTAATGTCCTCCCTTCACCTCTTCCCCCAGTTTCATTTACCCCCCTCATCTGCCACCAGTTTAATGTCTCCCCTCCATCAGTCTCTATTTTCACGTACCCCTTCATCGTGTTCCCCCCAAAAAACATGACTATGACTGCTCTGCCTGCAGTCTCAGTCCTGGAGTGTTCTTGGAGCTAAAGGCGCGATGTGAGTGATGTCCTCACATTGGCCTGTAGCTCCCAGGGCCGGAGACCTGCTGCAGATGACTAATCAGGTGGAGGATGGATCCCATGTCACCTCTTCATGTGTGCCAACTGCTCTGAATTTGCTAGGATTGCACCAAATTTACAGGGGCAGGAGTGGGGGCTTAAGAAGACCCCTCCCACACTGCAGTCCTGGGGGTTGGGGGCATTCCCCCTATTTAGCCTTAGACCTACAGCAGTTGCTCCCCAGACCTTGTTAACTCAGAGACGGCCTACTACCAACTTCACAGGGCCAAATTGTCTCTTTGATAAGGGCTGCAGCTTCCCTGTCACTATATTGCACCAAAGTCACACCAGTTTGTAGATTTCACAACAGCTAGAGGACTACAAGTCACAGCAACTGAATTACATCTAGGAGAATGGGGCCACATTGGCAGAGACTGGCAGGGGTGTAACTTAAAGATGCAGATTTTACATTGGGTTCCTGCCTGCCTTTTGGCAATTAGAATAGTGGTACTAGATATGAGGAATAGTAGCTATTTCTCATATCTAATGGAAGGCTTTGATATACATGTGAACAGGGTCTTATACTATCTAATATTGTAGGAAGTTTGTTTTATTAAAAAATCAAAAAAACTAAGTTATATAAATCTATCAGATAAACGTCTGAGCATTCCAAACCCTCTTAGGATATCATAATACACCGACATCTTAATCATCTTGGCAACCTGACACTATGGTGGTGGAGACCTGGAGGTTGATGCAGAGACGTCTGCCTGGGGGATCCCTAAACATGGAGTGACCTGAATCAGATTTTGAGGTAAAAGTGTAAGTGGTCTTTTATAAAGGGACGCAGCTAAATATCCTCAGACCCCATATAATAATATTGGACCCAGGGTGTCACTGGTTAGATAAAATGTTAAATTGTGCCATTCTTCTCCAACAATATTGTGTTCATGGTCTTGTGCGATTTGTTACGGTTTTGGCAATGCCAAATGTAATGTCTATAAAATAATTGAAACTAAACGATAAAGGAAATGACAAAAGCTCTGGAATCTACAATCTGACCCATTAGGTGTGAGGCAGGTTTGGATCCCAGGATAGCCCCTTATGTTAATGATCGGCCTCCTTCATCACATTACAGTAGAGCACTAGGCCTTCACTGTGTCGCTCATAGCAAACAGTCAGAGAGCAGCTTTCATTTTAGTACAGTAGTAGAATAAATGAAAGCTGATCTCCAGTTGGTTGCTATCTGGGCCTTGTTAATCAAAAAAGCCTGTGTCGCCCATAGTTTTAGCAGAGCAGTAAAGCCTAACTCCAATTGGTTACCATGATAAATAAGGCCATTGTCTAGTACCACGTAGTAGTGCACCATATTTTCATAGCAGTCTATCTTGCCATCATATAATCTTCATTTATGGAAACTATAATTCCAGTGAAATAGTCTCTTAATAAATTTGATGCATGTAACAGACCCGCAAATAAATGCTAGTAAATGTATCAATCTGGGAGAGGATACACCCCCTACAGATAAGCCCCTCCTAGTTTTAAAAGGTGATAAATACGAGTAAAATAAACATGAAATAATAATTATAGCGCCATTTTAATGTGCATCTTTGTTATGGCGCACGTCCCTTATTTAATTGCATATGGTAGTCCGTAGTGGCTGGTGACATGCCAGGGCCTATAGGGTTAACCCTAGGCTGTTGTGACATCACATCCCCCGATGATATCACAGAGCTATGAGCCTAGCTGCCATTTTACCCTTCTTATGACACCATCATGGCTGGATGACATCACAATCTAACCTTCTTATGACAGCATAATGGTTGATGACATTACAGGCCTATAAATGTAAGTGCGCAGGCCCATAGTCTCTGTCCGCCTGCACACCACCTGTGTGATTCTGCGAGTTTGGTTCTCTGCAGTTTGTGCTCATCTCTTCGGACATGGCAGCTGTCACCACCCTCATCTTCGTGATAGCAATGTTCACTTGGATTTCTACTACCTTCGATCAGCCATCCTGGATCATGGAGACGGGCAGTCATCTTAGGCCCTGTTCACGTGGGGCACAGGACCACGTATTTTGGTCACGATTTTGACGCGTGAAGCCGTGTCAGAATAGGATCAAAATGTGTCTGCTGCGACTGTCGTGGCTTCCCGCTCTGGAGTAGACCCAAATGAGTGGGCCTACTCCGGAGGGTGCTGCCACGAGGCGAATGCCACGGCTGAATCAGCCGCAGAATACGCCTGAAGAAAGGGCAGCTCGCTTCTTTTTTCTGCTAGTGGGAACAAACTGCTAGCGGAAAAAGGAATGCTAGCGGTCTGCATAGACCTCTATTGTGAGGGGGCGGATTTTGACAAAGATTCAGAGAAAAAATCCGCCCCCTCTCTTGCCCCGTGTGAACGAGCCCTTACACCTGGGTCACAGTTGCCAATAATATTATCACCTGGATGCCAACCTTCAAGGTTGATGCTGACCTGCACCACTAGGGTCGGCAACATGCTTGAGTGGACAATGGCCGTCTTGGATTTACTGGATTGGATAATTGTCAGCACCTAACCGCTCATGTACATCATCAACTGCACCGACTTGACTGTGTGTATGATCATGGGCAGCTACCTACTGGGCCTCCTCAGCAACACGACCTCTGTTATCTGCTAAGTCATCGCGAGCCCGCACCATCATCAGCGATCTTATCAACTGGGGTATCAGCTGCAGCAACCTACTGGATGGCAACCACCTTCAGCCACCTCAGCTGGAATGTTAGCGGCAGTAATCTGGTCAGCTGGGTCACCAATAACATAGGAAAATGGCTAACGGACATGTACAGTCTATGCTTTTGGCTGAAGATGCGGGCGATGACCCGGCGAAGAAGACAGAGGTGTCACTGGAGAGTTTTTGTTTAAGCAAAGGAGAGCGCCCCCCTGTGCTGTCTGAAAATTCATTTACATATGGAAGAAAGAAGAAATTTCTCAGGAACAGCAGTGCAGATCAGAAAAAGAAAGGTAGGAGAAGAATAGACTTTCTTAAGTCTACTCTGACGTGTACTTAGTTAAAACAAAGGGATTCTAATAATAGAATCCCTTTAATAAATGGTGAATGCCAGAAAAATTAAACCCATACCAAACTGGCATAATTGCTCTTTTTTCCATTTTTATTTTTTTTCCAGCTTCACAATACATTGCACAGAACATTAATTGGTGCCATCATGAAGTGCAATTTGTCCCCATAAGCCTCATATGGCTCTGTAAATGGAAACATTAAAAAGTTGAGTGTTTTTGAAGGTGGTAAATAAATATAAAAATAGCAAAAATGAACAATAGCTGCGGGAAGGAGTTAATATGTGACACTACAGCAAAAATTGTGCCAAACATTTTGGTGCATTTTTTCGTTGGAAACAACGGACACTAATAGGTGGGCTTGACAGTCTAAAAGTGTGCCAGATTCTCAATCAGCATTAGACATTTTGAAAAATGTGGTGTAGTTTAAGACTGTCCAAAACCTATACAATATTCATTTATCATTTATTTTCCTTGCTGTTCCCATAAGCCAAAATAACGATATTGGGTAGTGTAAGCCCGTATGCCCCTAATTTCATGGAGGCACAGAGAGGTAAGAAGCTATACATATACTGAAGAGATACGGCATGCAATAGATTAAACACCTACCGTCAACTTCTCAATCCCTGATAAAATCTCTTGATTCTTCTTTATTTCAGGTTCATATTCTGTAATAGAAACATGTAAGAGAACACTTACACACAAATCATTACAATAGGAAACACAAATGCCAGTATATATACATACATGTGCATTGCCACTCACCTACTCTAGGTACTATAAAGGTAATATACATATGAAGAGCTCAACGGAAAAATGGCCTAAGTCCACATTTTGTCATATTTCAAATTATTACCTAGAAAGCTTCTTTGTACCTCGTTCTATGCATTGGGTTTACAAGGTACCTAGGATTAATGAACTAAGTCCATATATTTCAATGCAGAAGAATTTACATTCAATGGAATAATGGCCTAACTCCAATACAAACTTACTTACTTCACTCTCGTTGGTCATTTTTTCATTGAAATTGTGACTTCCGGTCTGTTGTTTATATTAGTGTAAAAACTTTGTCTTATTGTTTAAAAGGCTCTAAATCGACTTTTGCACATATTTAGCGCCGAAAAGGGAGGCAGGTAATTATTATTCTTCATCGTTTAATAATTTTTACGGTATATTTGACGATATTAGCATAAGATTGCACTTAAGCCGACTGCTGCGGCAACCATAAAGATACGTGTGCTGTAGCGCCTTCGATGTGTAAGCCATATTTAAGATGTGCCTTTATTTCTGTTATGCAATTAATTATTATTATTATTATTATTATTATTATTATATAATAAATAATAGTAGTAATTAATTAATAATATTAAATAAATAATATATATATATTTATACATGAAGCTGCAATTTTTTTAATAAATAATACAATTTATGATTAGGATTAACGGTGTTCATTAGCTGATTACATTGGATAGATATATTCCACAATAATGCCCGTTTGCTTTAGGCTAAAACTTTAAATTTCGTTTTTCTCACAATATTGATTTTTGGACTTAGGCCATTTTTCCGTTGAGCTCTTCATATGTATGGCATTAACATTAGAAACAGATCATCAGTAGACATCAATACCACAATGAAATTTCCCCATCAATACCAAAATGATAGTTTTCCATGCTAAGAACTCCAGACATAACTGAAACCTGAGCAATTCTCCCCACTCCCCACATAGTATTAACCAAACAAAGATCTGGTTCATTGATCAATAACACAGAATATTTGATAAATCAAAACTTTCAAATCCCAGTGATGAAATTTTACTGCAAAAATGTATAAAAGCCAATACAGAGATTAGGGGGCACTTATTACATACGGTGGAGATGCTGCTCATATTCATCTCAATGCCACATTTACCTAATGTCACATGAAGCCATAGTTCTGTGCAGGATGCAGGCAGGCCTATGTATGCTACAGTAAAAAATAGCACAGGTGGATTGCAATAGACAGATTATCAGGCAGGACACTTAATGTATTAAAAGATAGCCCCGCCACAATAGGGAGATCATGGTGAAATTGTCAAGAACCACAAAAGAACCCTGTCGGAGAGAGACGTGTCATATATAGTACTAAAGGAAAGCAGTACTGTATTGATCCAATATGTACTAGTGTATCTCAATAAATTAGAATATCATCAAAAAGTTATGGACTGTTGCTCAGTTTCCCTCTGCCGACAAATGTTTTGGAGATGGAAATTTCATTTTCTAACAGGAATTGTCACCTGTCCACACTGCCAAAAGTACCAAGACCTGGTTTAATAACCAAAGTATTACTGTGCTTGATCAGCCAGCAAACTCGCCTGAGATGAGGAATACGAGTGACATCAGACCTTCTTCCTCTTCCTCAGGCGAGTTTGCTGGCCAATCAAGCACAGCAATACTTTGGTTATTAAACCAGGTCTTGGTACTTTTGGCAGTGTGGACAGGTGACAAATCCTGTTAGAAAATGAAATTTCCATCTCCAAAATGCTTGTCGGCAGAGGGAAGCATGAAGTACAGACGAGCTGAAGGCTGCTATCATACAACCTGGGCTTCCATAACACCTCTGCAGTGCCACAGGCTGATCCCTCTATGCCACATTGCCGCACTGATGTAGACATTCATGCAAAAGGAGCCCCAACCAAGTATTGAGGGCATTTACTGTACATACTTTTCATTTAGCCAACATTTCTGTGTTAAATATTTTATTTTACAGTTGGTCTTATATAATATTCTATTTTTCTGAGATAATGCTTTGGAGCAACAATAACCCAAGTCATTAAGTGACAATACCCTTGTTACTCCAAAGAGTTAATTTACATATGGACAAAACAAAGCAATATCTTGCCAAATTACTGATTCATAAGGGAAAAACATTGTGTGATTCAGGTGCCCCTAACCTATCATTTGCAGGGTTGGGTCGATATGTTGGGTTCAGGGAACTTCCTTTAAAGCCAATTCATGATTGTCACAGCATTTGTCCCCCTCTAACCCCAAACTTATCACCTAATGCGTGGATAGAGGATAACTTGTTATAACTTTGCTTTGATTACATATATAGCGCCATCATACTCCATAGCGCTTTACACAGATATTGTCAATACAAGTAGGGCTCTCAATCTAGATTCTCTTTCAGTATGTCTTTGGATATATAACTTGAATAAACACCCATTTAATGGTTTCTGTAATATGTTACAGTGTTTAGAGTCCTGTCCAGATGATAATAAATATTTCTGGATTAAATACAATTTTCAATGCAACATGGAAAAAAAAACTACTTCCTCCTTATCTGCTTTATTTTAGGATATGAAATGGTGTGCTGTAAATCTATATTTTGTCCACTAGAGGGCAGTCTAAACCATAGATTATTGTTGGAATTTATTTTTTGCAGACAGAAACCTATTTCATTGTTACATACATACTTCTTATGATGTTTTAATTTTATAGGTTTTATACATTTTAAAATAAGAGAAAAACTAAAATAATAACAGATAATAACCAGTCGCTGACCCCAAAGTCAAATGAATGCGGTGAATACCAAAAGGATGTTTCTTTGTAAAGGGAGGGTCACACTAGGTTAATACAGTCTGCGCCCTTATCCATCATAAGAGAACATCAGACATTACCAGTAGTAGAGTGATGGATGCAGATGGAGACCCTTTCTCTGCATTCATTACCACTGACTAGAAGGTAATAAACATAATGAAAACCTTCTTCAGTTATTTATTTACTTTCATAACGGTAGAATAAGTCCTGCAGGTACAACTTTTTCTTCCAACAGACAAGTAGAAAACATGATGGAAGAAAGCTTCTGTACTGTTTGGGTTTTTTCTTTTACATGGGGGTGAATGCAGATGGATGACGGAGGAAGCCTCATCTGCATCTGATATTATATCATATGATATGTTCGTTGCTCATCCTGTACCTACATGAAAAATGTCCCAACCTACAGTGACTTTATTATAAGAAGAAAGCTATAAGTGTACTCAACATATCCCAAGATGTGACGCAATGAGGTTTAGAAAAAAATAAATAAATACATTTTTGAAACTGAAGTTGATATACTTACCCAAAATTTAAGAAAACCTTTCACCACCTCCAGCAATTCAAGATCTTAGCATCTGTTAATAGGCACCTCACCCTCACCATTCCTGAATAACAGGTGCAGTTAGCTTTGGTGCCTGATGTGCTATTTAAACTCTGTAATGTCAGAAGGGCGGTGTCAGGCAGGGGGTGTGATTCAGAGCTCCAATCACAGGCAGCCAGTGTCAGAGCTCAGAATCACACCCCTTGTCAGTTCCTGTCTGACACCGCCCTTCTGACAGTACAGAATCTGAATAGCATTAAAAAAAAGAAAAAGAATCTGAATAGCATATCAGGCAACAAAATGAACACCAATGATTGCTCAGGAACGGTGGGGGGAACCAGAGAAAAAACTCCAACTGTGCCAGAATCAGTGAGTAATAGCTATTAAATTATGTAAAGAGCTGGACTTGTTGCAGGTGGCGAAAGGTCCTCTTTGATCAAAGATATTGGTGGAGACATCTACTATTCACATACATTAACAACTTCTTTAAATAAACTTTACTAACAGTACTGTATACTATACTCTGTAATAAGCTAGCAGTCTACATAGACTAAATTACATTGTATGGATGAGGATTATGACGTGGATTCCGCTGTCAAAATCCTCCTCCATGTCCCCGTGTGAACTAGCCCTAATATGGTCAAGTACACAGGCCTAAATGGCTGCAAAGAAAGTCTTCCACATTTACAGCACGAATCGGTCTATGCAGGACTATTGGTCTAAGAACTTAAGGCTAACTAGGTTGGTTAAAAACTAGATCAAAAAGAAAATATCATGAGTGGAGCACAGTCACGATCAACTCTACATAAAATACTGATTTCTACAGGTCCTCATAATAATAGCATCAGGTCCTTGTAGTGGTGGAGGAGGCCTTTCAAAGCTGTTTTGTGTTATTTTCTACATGGATTTGGTACCAAAAGTCCTTATGGTTTAGCTTTTATTTATCTTTTTTTCTACTAAACATGAGAATAGAGAATGGATTGGTTTCATCCAGCTAATATTTTCCATGCACTAAACCTTTTCTCAATTACTTATTCACAAACATTTCCATATGCCAGCAACTCTTTCATAATCAGATTGCTGTTGTACCCTCTCGGCTAAGGAGAACATCTCCCAAAGTTACAAGCTCTTATTACATGGGGTCACAACTGGGCTTCTTTACACGGATGCCTCTTAATTTCTCAAAAACACATTATTGCACAATGGACTACATGACCCTCATGCCAAAAATGAGAGGTTACTATCTGAGAGAAAAATAAACAATACAGGGTGTTCTCAGTCCTTCATTGTAAATGCCTGAAGATGGCAAATGTCATTTTTCAACGTTTTGTCTTTTTTTTTTTTTTACACAAAAGTATGAAATATTGCATGATGATGATGATGATGATGATGATGGTTATTTTAAAGCCAATGGGAGCTACCAGTACCACAATAGAAGGGCAGAGCAGATAAAAGCCCTATCGATACTGTTATCTATGGTATAATAGAAATGATAAAAAAAATTAAAAAAAAAGCTTTATGAGGAGAAACGTACAACTGATCATTGTGTGAACTGTAGCATAATATATACTGATGCCATAATGTGATATACAGTATCACTGCACGTGAAGATATGTATTGACAGTTTTTCCATGAACTTATTTTTGGGGAGGGGGTTTTGATAACCTGACACTATTTTTAAGTATTTTTAGCTTCACTTTAGTGTAAATATACTATGGAACTTTGTTTTCATAAACTCAATATCTCTGCAAAGCATAACATTCTCTATTAGTAAATGCTGAAACTGGAAAAACGCCAATACAGGTTGAAAGTACCGCTATATAGGCATATACTGTGTACAACTTATAAACAACAATACAAAAAAAATATGTATATGCAAAAGTAGCGAGTTAAGCATTACGCACACGACCATGTGCAAAGTCAGTGTGCTAACCGTGCTTTTCAGGACTACCACACTGGCCCATTCATTTTTTTATGGTCCAGTGTATGGGGCTGCATACTGATGGCCACAAACAACACACTGATGTCATCCATGTCCCGTCTATGCAGTTTAGTCCCGGCCTGACAACAAAACCAATGACAGGTCATTGAAAAATGTAATTCAAAAAGATATTTGCAGAAGTTTGGGTAAACTCACCAGAGCCAAATCTGTAAGTATGATAAAGAGAAACTAATACACTACTGAAAAATATGAAATGAAAAATTGATGTTGTATGTGGTGGACCAGATAGCTTCTCTGTATCAGATAGAAAACAGGTAATCGCAGATCCCTTTACATCTGCATTTATTCCATTACTAGAGCTTATGTGCGTGACAGCGTTTCACAAGCATGTGTTGTTCATGATCCATTAATAAAATAAGACAGCCTTTTTGGGTCCGTATTCACAGACCCAGATACCCCAAAGAGATAGAGAATGGGTCTATGAAAAAATATTAAAAAATCCCACAAAGGTTTGTTAATACACAGCTGAGGATCGTCTTAGGGGTGTGAATGGAGTGTTATACTATGGTAGTACTAAGTCTGAAGGTTGGTGAACTAGACATGCTCTTGGCATTGCACAGTATTCATATATTTGCCAGGAGTGTTCCTTTAAGATTATTTGAATATTCTATGACTAGTCTAGGAATGTTTTCACAGATGGAATGAACTACAAGGGCACATATTGTCTTCTTCTGAATCCAGACAATTCTGTTTCTACTGTCCCTTATAATATTCTGTCTCAGATTTTCCAAGTTGTTTTCCCTGTAGAAGAAACATTCATGAGCAGTCAGATCTGTCAGTGCTGTACAGCTGTAGAATCACTCACAATCTCAAGTAAAATATTGGGCACTGAAATCTTGGTATTTATAAAGGTGATGTAATCTGGTCTTTGATGTGATGCAAGATTTCTTTCTTGCATCAGTTTGTGCTGGCATCTAGTATCGGAAATGTATCATTTCATGTTTTTTTTCACTCCCTTTGCCACATGTACAGAGCTTAAGATGACTCCAAGCCAGATGCAAAGGAACACAAACACTTCTAAGGGTTGCAGCCATAGGACCAGAGTCAAAAATCACACAAATTGCAATAAAGTTACCAGAATGCTTCCCTAGATGTGCCCTGACCAGCTTTAAACACTTTCTCTGACGTAAGCAGGGCTGATCTAGAACACATGGAATGACCCAAGTGCACAGATGCAGAATATTACTAGTTTTTCATTCTCAAAGCAAAAATGAATGAGATGAAAAAGCGACATCATATATATGTGTGTGTGTATGTGTGTGTGTGCCTTCTGAACTTGGTTTCCACAACTGTTTAAAGCTAGTGCTACACCTAGACATCACTGCAATAAATTCACGCCGATTCATCTCTCGCTAGAAATGATGCTCTATCCTAAATAAGAGGAGACCTCTAAGGCACTTCCTCTCTGACAGCAAACCTCTACCAAATCTAAATACATACAGCACTTCCTGTGAGATGGCAGACACAGGAAGTGACATGAAAATCAACCATGTCACATGGATTTCCATGCTTTACTATAACGGAAATTTGCGGCTTGATTTTTACAAATCATAGCCCATTCTTGCAGGAAGTAATACGGGTAATTCCTGCATATAGTGACTTGTGGGAGATCTATGTATGGCAATCCTACAAAGGTCCCATGAGCTTCAGGTTCAGTAGAGAGTCGAGAACAGTAGGGAGCTTAATTATTATGTCAGGCACCAAAACTAACTGCACTGTATAGTAAGTGGCTGATAGAGAAAAAGAATATTCAACACTAAGGAGATAGTGAGTGGAAAGATGAAAATTAGAGATGAGCGAGTACTGTTCGGATCAGCCGATCCGAACAGCACGCACGCATTGAAATGAATGGAAGCACCTGGTACTTCCGCTTTGACGCCAGCCGGCCGCTTAACCCCCCGCGTGCCGGCTACGTCCATTCATTTCAATGTGTGCGTGCTGTTCGGATCGGCTGATCCGAACAGTACTCGCTCAACTCTAATGAAGATGTTCTGCAATGGGATGGATGAATGATATCACTGAAATCCTGAACACACCATCCATTGATCGGAGAACCTTGAAGGAGGACATTTGGTAACAACATTATTCATATGGTTACCAGGAACGGAAAGTGACGTTCCGACACTTACTAATAATATACATATGAGCTAATGTTATTAAATAATGATTAGAGAATGTCAATCTGGACAAGCAAAATCTAGTCCCAGGTTTTATTTCTTTAATTTATAGCCACAAGTTAGTGATCCATGGCTGCTTACTTTGGCCACATAAGTTTAGAAATCATGATTTATTATGTCAAACCACATTTTTTCGTTCAGTAGTTTATCTTCTTTCAACTACTGAGAGCCAACTCCACACTTAGCTGCTGGACGCACTGACTATTTATTGTATCTACAGCAACTCTCCATTCCAATTGAGTGAGCTCACCATAGATCCCAGCCATCCGGCTCTTACTTCATAAGAAGATTTTAACACTTGAGGAATCCCTGTCATGACACTAAAAGCTCAGTTCACAGCCATGATTGTTACATTCCATGCAATTCATTTTTATTTCACGCCAGACTATATTTTAGAAGGAGTACCACCAGGGACCAAATCCACACATCTATGTCCCTTCGAGGAAACAACTGTTCCTATTGCTACCCTAAACATGCTCCATGTGAGGAACAGCAACGCATACCAGAATTCATGACAAGTTCTGCCCCGGATTTGTTAGGCTATGATCACATTTGTGTCAGAGACTCCAATTGTCCAGTCTAAAATCACATGTGAAAAGTTCCCGCAAGCATAATTTTTCCATCTGGTGAAATCACAAAGAAAACAGATAGGAAATGCATCCTCTACAGTCAATGGGGTTCCATAGAATCCATTGATATCCAGAAGTAGACAGATCAGACTTAATATTTAGTCTCATCTTCTGTTCCTACCACGGAAGAAAGGAAAAGGGCACAGAAGTGAACCCAGCCTTAACTTACTTGCCTGCCCCCAAACAAGGCATTTTGAGCAGGATGATATTAGTTTAACATTCCTCTTGTACGAATTACAACTACAGATGTCTTCTAAGGAACCCCTGACCTAGTTCTAAGAAACATCATGTGTCTGCAGAATCTTTTCTGGGGAAACACTTTTATAAGGCTAAAACTGGTACACACAGTATAGATATTGACTGTACCACAAACTGCTCTTGAACATTCAGGGCTAATTCAGTAGGGCATTCATATATATCTTACCAGGTAGAGGAAGTTAATGCACCAACAGACTCTTCCAGTAGCAATTCGCTCTCTTAAAAACATTTGGCCAGTCTCTCTATGGCTGAAATCAGGACACAGCAAATCAATGTTACGGTGCTAGACTATCAGTGGGAAGCTGTAGCCCAGGGCTAGGGAACCTTCGGCTCTCCATCTGCTGTGAAACTACAACTCCCAGGATGCTCCATTCACTTCCATGGGAGTTCCCAGAACAGCAAAGCCAGTATGCATGCTGGGAGTTGTAGTTTTGCAACAGCTGGAGAGCCATACGTTCCCTACCCCTGCTGTAGCCTGTTGTAACCAGTTATAATGCCCAGAAACATTAGAAGAAACATTACTATCAGGATTATTTTCTAAGGCTCTGCTCACATCTACATCATAGTTCCATTTATACCAGAAAACACAACATAGTGACGGATCAGATACTGAATAGCCACCAATGGCATCCAATGAACCTCAGTGACTCATAATAGCATCCTAAAGCATGTCTGTCACTTTAGGATTAAAAAAAAAAGAAGCACTGCACTATTTTATGTAAATTGTGATGGGATTTGTGATAGAGGCTCTGTAATCATCAGCAATGGAGGCTCTGCTTAGGACCTCTAACACCGTGACATCATATATACCAGGAATGGGCCCCACGTCAAGTCAACGTATCTTGGGCTCTATTGTTCTCGGTCATCTGATGGGTCCATCACAGTCTGAATTCAGATTGTATTTACCATGATGAAAGGGAAAAATGGAACTTACAAAGTAGATGTAAACTCACTCCATACTGAAGTATCACTCTTAGCACTGAGGTGCCCTACCATCTCCAGCCTGCACCGGCCCATAAAGAGAGTTAAGCCTCCCACTACTTTAGCACCAACTGCGATGCTATCAGGGCTGAAAGCCCACCCCAACTACCTCATTTAAATAGCACTTCAAAATAGTTTGTTGAAGGAGGAGGTGATCGACGTTAATATATTGTATTTATAGAGATAAAGATAGTACTTTGTTTTGTGTATACGCCCCTGTTACCAAAGGAACAAAATATTATCTGGGAGCAGTGCACACCGATTTGTGCATATCCAGAGACATTGTGACCCATCTCAAGGACCTGCCAGCTAATCTGTTCTATCAGCCAGACAGTTCATCTAGCCAAGTGCTTCCTGCATTCCTTCCTTACTGATGCTCAGCTTCACTTACAAGTATGCCTGGTGCATTGGTTGCTAACACTTCCTATATTCCAACAAGAAACTGACATACATGGAATCGCCATCAACAGTACAGTAAAGAATCTGGACAGAAATCAGACATTTACAAAGACCACTAAATAAAATAGAGTTCTTCTAGCTAATCTGGAAATGTGAAGAGAGAGGTTCATGGACAATGTGCATGTGCTATCTGCTATACAAAAGAATCACTGTTGTGATGTAAAATCATGATATAAATGATAGAAAATCATTATATTGCTCCTATACACAGGTAGATCTATGCAGCTACAATGCAGTTACTGAAACGGTTCAGTTGTTATCATCTCTGGCCGATGACTAAAAACAACGTACAACACGTGAAACACCAACCAGGGAATGCCATGAACTTCCCTACCAAGTCATACCTGTGACTGTCGCCTAGACAGTAGTAAATGTCAATTATCAAAGTATCACTTTAACGTTTTTTTTTTGAATTCTAAAATATATAGGCTATATTGTGAGCCCTATGCCGGACAGTGTATGTTGATAACATTTGTAAAGTGTTGCAGAATATGTTGGTGCTATGTAAGTAATAAAATAAATTAATAAATAAACATCCTTAGGATAGACTATCAATATCGTATCGGTTAAGTTTTAGTTATCAGCATCCCGGATGACCAGAAGTTTGAAGCTGAATGGGAGAAAGCTGCTGTATACTTCACAGCTACTACTAAGGGCCCCTTCACGCGGAGTTTATGCTCCGTTTATTCTGTGTACGCTTGGTGTATTCTGTACATTTTACACGTGTAAAAATACACGTGTAAAATGTAGTTAGCCATTGAGTTCAATGGCTTTATCGTATAACGCGCGTCTTTTTGTGCGTGTGCACGGGCCCTTTAAACAACACAGAGTAAACAATGTAATGAAGAGGTTGCAGCACTCGTCTGAGCTCCATTGCCCCTTTAAACAGTGGTGAAGGACGAACCTCCCCCAAACTAATAGCAATGAGCTCTCCTTAGGTTATGTTCACACATACTGTAGCACTGTTGTGACTTTTCCGTCACATTTTGAGCTACATATTTTTCATCACATTCTAATATAAAATTACAAATATTTTTCTCAAAATTTTTACAAAAAATTCTATAAAAAAGAAAGATTGCTATGTAAGAAAAAGGGTTGAAGGCTATATAAGTGTGTGTATTTTAGGGTCTATGAATTTTCAGATCTGCAGCATACTCTATTCTTGTGCGGACAACTGGCAGATCTGAGTATGAAGCAGATGTTCAAAGCACATTTACTGCAGATTTTTCAGCACAAGCTTAACTCTCACTTTAGTGGACACAGATCAAATAAGACCAGAGCACTGATCTCTTAAATTATGGCCCAGTAAAAGAAACAATGGGATGTGACTGTGCACAAAGCCTGGATTAATGGAAAAATCTCACAATCCAAATGCTCTCACAGCACAATAGTCAATGTGCACAATCTCAATGTGCTCAATGAGAGATTCAGTTTGGTGCAGATTAAAAAATAATCTACGGCCAAAAGCAACAATCAGTTTGGCAGCTCACCTTGTCCAGTCAATGATGGACTCGTTGGACCTTGAAGAGCAAACAAAATAAGAGACCCTTCTTAATGGAACCCAGAATGGCATTACGGACATCTAACACCTCAATGTACAAAGTAGTATCTGCAAAAAAGGCATTTATAGGTAGTTTTGTAAAATGCATCACTTGAGGAACACAACAGTGTAAAAGGGTTGTCAACCATTATATTGCTAATGAGGTTGTCAGTCAGCTTTTCTCACGCGACCGAGCCACAATCACCAAGATGACAATTATTTTTGTGATCACATGTATTAACATGACTCTGTTCACAAAAAAAAGTATCACCGCTCCGTACATGTTCAACATGGATCAATAATTCAGCACCTATAGAATTCTAGACCCATACTGTACCTTTATTTGTCTCTGACTTCATATGGAGAAATAAGAAATCTATTCTCCTTAATTCAATCCAATGAGAAAAAATGGAGTCTTGTCCTATTACATATTGCCAGTGATTGACTTCAGTGGTAAAAATAAGAGCATTTCAGGTTTCTGGTTTCCCACTTGGTAGAGGCTTTCTGCAGTCAACTGATGGAATTGCTATCAAAAAGCTTCCACTGACATCATTTAATGTTTCCCTATGTGATATTTTGATTATGTTAGCTTTTTCGGCCTCGTAGAAAAAAACTAATGCATATTGTGTAGGTATTTTAACATTAAATGTGACACTACAGACCTTATTACATAAGAAACTTCAATAATGTTTTATTAGTGAAATCCGCTTAACTATACCGATAGGGCATGTGCACTGTACCTATATGGAACATGTATTGTATGTAAGACTCAGCTGCCTGTAAAGCAGATGGAAAAATCGATCAAATGACAGATGATGGACATCTTGGTCAGTCATCAGAGAGAAACCTGTCCTTCTGTCAGTTAGGCTTTCCAGTAGATGATCCTGCACTCACAAGTACGGGTACCCTAAGGCGTGTCACAGGCAAACACATGGAAAGCTTCATTCTTAGGGGTTCATATTATTGTCTTTACCAAATATACACTTGGCTTTAATAGCTCTTGCAAAATGAACTACAGAATCAGAGATAAAGCAAGCACCACCATTTGTATATTTCCAAAAGGTGCAAGAAGGATTGCTCCTCAATAGATTTTGAACATAGTCTTCTTATCATAGCCTTTTCAGCATTATTCATACTCATACGGAATCTATAACTTTCAATACACAGGGCAGTGTCAGTGCAGACATCTGTATTTCACATTCTCCAGCCTTAGCCCGAATGTATCCATCTGGACATTTAAGATATTTGTATCTGTTTAGCTACAAGGTTGGCTTGGAGCTCTGGAAGAGAGATTTCCCCTCCGCTTTCTCTTCCACAAAGTGGAGGAACGTTTGTCTGCTTAGTTTAATGATAACCATAGGTGACTCGAATGTCAGATGTATAATCTTACACTATAATTTACGAGATTTCTTCTGTTGACCGCCCTCTCCATAAATGATATAATTTCATTGAAATACTGGGGCCCTCATATGTTGATATAGGTGTAAGATACGTCTGTGCTACGTCTGGCTAGACTGAAAATAAAATATCATTAAGAAAAATGTAAAAGTAAATAAGAATACTATAAAAAGGATCTGGAAACTATTTATAATGAGTAAAAAGATCTGATAGACTGATGAGGCCAAGGTACACAAAAGACTTACTGGCTTCACCAAAGAGGTGATTCCTACTAAATACCCTGGAGACTGTGTCAGTAGCCTAGATGATGATGTTATCAGTAGTAAATAAAAGATTGTATTAAAATAATGGAGAAGTGTTTTCTCTCTTCCTCCATCTTCTCGGTTGTGCCTGCTTTCTGCTTTGAATACCAAGCATTCCATCTGCCCGCCAGCTGTGCTCCTTAATCCTCTCTAATAACTGCAGCTAGCGCTGCACCCTGAGAATCCACAACTTTAAAAACTTTGCTTCACACTCACTGCCAGAACTGATTTTTAGACATTTGTCTCATATGAAAAGCAGTGTAAACAGTTTTTACTGACAGGTGGTAAATTTCCAGTCAAAAATGTAAAATGGCATGTAAAACGTAACTTGCAGCTGCATGTACTGGGACATCCACCCCGCATACATACTGTATAATACTGTAACTCAGAAGGTTCAGTAAGGGGGTACAATATTTTAACCAGTGTACTCAAGACTACGTTTTCTTACCAATGCACAGATAAGAAACCTAAGACACTAGTGTGAGCCCCACTGGGAGAAGAGATTGACAAGGATTATACACCATACTGGGGGTCAGAATTAATAGTAAATGTATTCTGGGTAAATTTTGTAGTACATTGTTTGTACTCTCCTCTCTGCTGGGTTTTGTCTTGCTACATGTCCCTCTTCCTTTGTGTATTTCCACTATCCCATCCATTCACCCGTCTCCCAATTCGAAAGCAGTTTAATAGCTAGAAATAAGGAACAAAAAAAAGAGGCAGTTATTCAACCTTCAGTTCCCCTGCCATGATCTTCTAGTCTTCTTTCACTAGGCTGCTGCGGTGATATGCCCTACTTAAAGGAAATGTGGCAGGAGATGCAGACTAGCCAAAACCACAAACAGCATAAAATCCCTACAGACTCCCTCATTGCAAAGAGCTATGTCTTACTCTGAAATGCTGTGGCATTTCATAGAAAACACAGCTTAAAAAAATGAACCAGAAAGAAGAAAAGTTGTCCCCGGAGCAGCTCCCATTGGCTTCTCCTCACTAGCTTCTGTTTCAATGGCAGGACCCTCGCTTTAAGAAAATGGGAGCAGAACTTTCAATCAAGCCAAGCCGAGCATGGGAAAGTCAGCAGGGATCCACACCAAGACACTACCATATTATTATTATAAAATGGTGGCCTCGGCCAATGGAACAAACACTTTTGTAGCTATGCTACACTATTGCATTGATATTTCCCATTGCCCCACATTATAGCTAGGTGCAGCCACACCCATAATAGCTACGTACAACCCCCATAGTGAAGGTGATGGATGACAGAAGAATACTGTCCGTGATGAGCTCCATGATGGAGAATAACTTCCATCCCATGTATGATACCGGGATAGCACAGGGCAGTATTGTCAGTGACCGACTGCTTCACCCCAAGTGTGAAAAGGAACGCTATCGTAAGTCTTTCCTTCTCGCTTCGGTTAGGCTGTACAACCAACACCTGGTTAAGTGTAGATCACTCCATACAGAGAACTGAAAGATCTTTAAAGAGGACCTTTCACCATATCCGGGCACAGGCAGTTCTATATACTGCCAGAAAGCCGACAGTGCGCTGAGTTCAGCGCACTGTCGGCTTTCCCGATCTGTGCCCGGTGTGAAGAGCTTACGGCCCGGTACCGTAGCTCTTCTATGGTCAGAAGGGCGTTTCTGACCATTAGCCAGAGACGTCCTTCTGCCTCGTGGCGCCAATCGCGCTGTGCTGTGGAGCCGGGAGGAACGCCCCCTCCCTCTGCTCACACAGCTTGTCCGTAGACGAGTATTATCAGGAGCGGGAGGGGGCGTTCCTCCCGGCTCCACAGCACAGCGCGATTGGCGCCGCGAGGCAGAAGGACGTCTCTGGCTAATGGTCAGAAACGCCCTTCTGACTGTAAAGCGCTACGGTACCGGGACCGATAGCGCTTTACACCGGGCACGGATCGGGAAAGCCGACAGTGCGCTGAATTCAGCGCACTGTCAGCTTTCTGGCAGTATATAACACTGCCTGTGTCCGGATATGGTGAAAGGTCCTCTTTAAGTTGTGATATCCCTTCTACTATTTTTACCTTTATCTTTTTATTTGTACCTACTGTCACTGTAATGCCTCTACTGTGGAGCTTCTGTATTTGTATTTTGTATTATTATTGTATTATGGATGCTGCTATAACACACTGAATTTCCCCATGGTGTTACTATTAAAGGATTACCTTATCTTATTTCTGTGCGTTGTTCATATGATTGCAAAGCAATACACCTGAATACGCCTGAATATTACAAATTGTACAGCAAGAATTGGTGTCCATACTGTATCCAAGCCAAATAAAATGAATCATAGCTTATATGTCCTTAAAGCTATTGCACCCTTGTCCAAAATTTACTATGACTTGATTCAACACATCTGGCTGATAAATGCCTTTAACATTGCATCATTACTCAAGATAATATTTTGAGTGTTGACAAACTTTTACAAACCTCTACGGAAACATCTTTATCCCCAATTACGTACTGGAACAGAAACCACACAGCCGGCAATGGTTCCAAGCTCCAGATAGATTTTATTTTATGGCATTTCAAAACTTAGCCAATAAAACAAGAAAATAGAAGGACTTAATATTGCAACTGGAGGATGAGCAGCACTATCCACTACTGAACTGCAATATTAGCTCTTAGGAAGGAGGTTACAACGTCACTATGATATTATGTAAGTTGAGAGGCAGCATAGAGAAAAGAGCTTTAATTCAGAAAACTGTGGGAAAGAGGCACAAAGTAAGGCAAAATAAAGAGAATTTGTCAAAACAGGTATAAGTCAATAGTTATTGCCTATTCATAATAGTGACAATGGTGCAAATATTGAGCTTTTATCTTTTGCGAATTTTGAAAAATATATAGAAGGAAAAAATGAAAAAGGTGTGTCCTTAAGGTACTTTAGATCCTTAAATCCTTTTCATATGCCAATCCTCAATGAGACCTTCATTCACTATCTATAATTCCGTATCCCATGCCTGTGTCTGTTGGGGTATTATACACGAATAGCTAGCTGTCGGCCTCTTTATCTAGATTTATCACTCTGGTGGCCTCACCTCACTCACTATTATGGGTAAGTATGTTGCCACCTTTACCCAATGTTCAATAAATCATTTCCTTACCAACAGCCACTCACAAGGATCCACAATATATACTCATGCAAATATATAGGGACTCATGCATTCATGCTACTAGCTCCTATTGGCCAGATTGGTGCACACTATACTGTGCTACTGGGTGAACTGCTACCGGCTAAGTCCCTCTCCCAAGAAAGCTAGGAGGTGAATTGAACCAGAACTGCAATAGTTAGCATTAAGCAGTATAACACATCCCATTCACACATCAATCACTGGCCAGTAAATCACCACTACTACTAGATCCCTATGTATAAAGATGGAGCCTTCAATCTCCCTCCAGCTGGATCATACTGCTACTGGCGGTACTACCAAATGTTAAAAAGCACCTGTCTCCCTATAACGCTGTCACTGTTTCCCCATAGGGCCTGATGTATATTGCGAGGAGACTCCTGCTACGCTGGCAATAGCTGGTCTGTTGCCAGACTAATATATGCCAGAGCCACTGGTTCTAATGAATGAATAGCGACCGAGAGTATTCTTCCCCCCGTCTCCTGGAGGTCAGAATGTTCAATACCAAAGGGGCCACACGGTGGCTCAGTGGTTAGCACTGCAGCCTTGCAGCGCTGGAGTCCTGGTGTTCAAATCCCGCCAAGGGCAAAAAACCATCTGCAAGGAGTTTGTATGTTCTCCCTGTGTTTGCATGGATTTCCATCCCATATTCCAAAAAAGACAGACTGATAGGGAAAAATGTACATTGTGAGCTCTACAATGTGGGGCTCACAATCTACATTTAAAAAAAAAAAAGAATGTTCAATACCTGTGGTGCAGGACCACCATTTTAGCCTGCCCAGCTCGCGTATCTCACACTGGCCAATGCACCTTCTCACTACCTTTGTCCTCCACCTACACCCTATGCTATCACTAGCTGGAGTAAATTGAACTGAACAGGTTGTCAACACCCCCCTCAAAAAAAAAAAAAAAAAAGCGAATTAGCTCGCCTCACCAAATTCCCTGCAACTCGACTGTCACTCGTGGACTTTTAGTAAGTATAATGTTATCGAATTTTGCGTACCCCTGAAACGAGCATTTCCCCCCATAGACTATAATGGGGTTCGAAATCCGTTTGAACAGTCGAACAGTGTGCGGCTGTTCGAATCGGATTTCGAACCTCGGACATTTTAGTGATCGCTCATCTCTAGTCCTTAACTGTCCGTTCACAAAGATGTCCAATTTTTCAAGCGGACAACAAAACCCTACATGTAGGTTGTTCATATGGTATTGTAATGGCAGCAGGGTTAATGAAGGTTGTAGGCTTTCCTGTATATGTGAGTTTTCAGGTAGCCGTTGAAGTCTGTCAATGTGGGGGACAGTATTCTGTATGTAACTACATGACCTATATTAATTCTTTTCAGAATATACTAATGACACCCACTGTACTATATTTATTATCTGCCATTTGTATAGCACAGAAATAATCACTGTGATAGCATAGGGTGTAGGTGGAGGACAAAGGTAGTGATCACTTAACTTTCCCTAGAGAGATTTTTTCCTTGTCTGCGGCCACACGCTGCAGGTTTTCAGCAGGTTATCTGAAGAATTGCCAGCAATCAACCTGCTGAGAAGTATAGTACAATTGCAAAAAAAAAAAACCTGTAATACACCTGTATGTTGTGCTGCAGATTCTGAGCACGCAGCATGCCAAATGTTGCTGCATGTTCAGTCACAGATTTCAACCTCTACCATGCAAAGAAGAAAATGAAGAAATTTACAACTATGAATGTCAATGGTTCATCTCATTTCCAGCTACCTTCACTAGTAAAATAATAAGACTTTGCACAAAATCATTATTTAGAAGTGTACGTGATCACAATAGACTCTGCATGTTTGAGAAAATAAATAGATTCCATTGAGCTGGAGCTGGCATGCTGTTTTATTGATATGCCTTTATTGATATGCCATTATTGATATAAACAGAATTTTTCCTAACAAGTGACCTCAGTACTGCATTAGGTTTTGATTCTGCTTAACATTTGGACAATGTCTCTACAGATTGAACTTGCAATGGGTTAACCCACTGCGTTGTACAGCACCAGCATACTGGATGAGATTTTACAAACTCTCATTCACATCCTGTGAGTAAAACCAACACCACAAATTGATCTACAATTTTTAACCCGCAACATGTCAATTTATCCTGAGGGTTTACTATACAGGTTTTGGTTTATGCCGTACTAAGATAGAAAGTAATGCAAAACACACACACAGATTCAAGCAGGAATGGTTCTGCAAAAAACCACAAGATATTTATTACTGAAAGCCTTTGATTCTTACCTGTGCCATAATAAGACTGCTCATATTACATTTCTGGGTTTTTTTTTTTTTTTTAGGTTTGATTAAAAAATGATGAACCCAATATGCAGTGGCGTAACTAGGAATGGCAGGGCCCCAAGGCAAACATTTGACATGCCGCCCCCCATCCCCCCATCCCAGGATATCACTAAGTAGGCCTGAAGCCTTCTGAAGCGCAGGAGAGGTAAGTAACACTGCTTTTTATATTCCCTCACCTCTCCTAGCGATCCGATCATTATACTCGGGGGTCTGAAAAATATAATGATAGTGTTTGTGGGGTTGGCGGGCCGCGTGCTTACTTACTGATCCCGCCTCCTGCTCACAGCCGCCTTCGCAGAAGGGAAAGCACAGGTGGCCGTAAGCAGGAGCCAGGATTGGTAAGTAAATAGGGCTGTGTGGACTGTAGTAGAAAAACTGCATTTTCAAAAATGCTTGCTGTTTTGTAAATCGCAGCATGACAATTATACCTACAGAAATGCTGGTATTTTCCATATAGGTATGATAATGGCAGAAAGTCTACAGAGGAAAAATGTGCACTTTCTGTGAAAAACTCTGGTTCTCACTATGATGTGGGGCCTTAGCCTAAGTCAGATTAGAAAATAAACCTAAGAATAGTCAGAGTGTCTTAAAGCACATGTCCAGTATTCACTTCTGTATGTGTGTGTGTACTTGTGTATTTTGGTGGGGGTTTACAGCATTTTAGGACTTCCTGCTCAATTACCATAATGAAAATTCAGAGCAAATCAGAGAAAACTATACACACCAGACATATTGAAAAGTGACTGACTATTCCTAAGGAGGTGGAAGTCTCTGCGTAACACCATAAATGCGTTTACCTATTGGTTTGTTTTTTTTCCTGCAGTCCAGGTTGTGGTGTCTATGGGTGATATTGTTCACCAGTTATGTATGGGGCTCCCACAGCACCACCCTTGGCAGCTCAAGTGGCAAGATTAAATAAGTCAAAACAAGTCTGCCAAACAAAGTTCAGTGATGTTAACTAACCCAATGCCTTCAAATCCTTCACTGCAAGTGTCTGCAAAAATCCATTTTTAACCCATACTTGTGACAGGTCCTACTGTAATGTTTTACATTTCACAATCCTACAATAACTCAGCTGCTAAATGTGCAGTATATGCATAACACCAGCGTGTTCACACCAGTCACCCATAAGCCTCAGGTCTTTTCAGTATGTCAAAGCATGCCCCATGGAAAATACCAGGAAAGAACATGTCATTTACACCTCAGCATAGAATAAGCTCCATGTGTTCTAATTACACAGCAAATTACTATTAAATGAGCAACAGGTTTCATGGTGACACTGACAAAAGGGCTGACATTGAAAGGAAGTCTCTGCCCTGCAGGGCTACATTAGGTGCGTGTTCCTTTATAACCCTGTGTATGTATATGCCGATCTACTAAATTACCAGATTATTGGAGAAATCTACCCTTTCATGACCGCAGCTTCCTTGTACGGAAATTGGACACATTATCAGAGCAACATAAAATCAAGTGAGAACATTTTCTATGGATTGGTTTCAGTGTGAATCCACATTAGGCTGAGGCTCCACGTTGCAGAAACGCTACTTTTTCTTGCAGATTTTACTGCGTAATTTGAGCCAAAGTCAAAAATTGCTACAAAGGGAATGGGAAAAACATAGGAAGTTCTTATACTTCTACCTTCTGCTCAATCCACTCTTGGCTTTGGCTCAAAAAAACACAGCAAAGTCTGCAACACAAAAAAACACTGCATTGCCGTAAAGTGTGGCCTTAGCCTTAGAGTGTGAAAATTGAGATATCTGAGTGACATGGTGTGGTTATTAGCGCAAGACTACCCGGGGCCAGAATTTCAAAAGCTGCAACCTTAGGTTTTTTTGTGTAACATTACAAAAAAAAAAAAGTATACAGAGAAAAAAAAAGTGTGATCAAAGAAAAACATCCAGCAAAGGTGTATCCTATAGAAGGAAACAACTGGCCAACAAAAAGGGTTAGAGGAGGGAGGTCTAGGATTGTTCTATCAAAAAGACATTGATCAAGGCACAGTCAAAAAAATTTGGCTCTGGACAATGTTTTGCTGGGAAATCATGGGCCCTGGGCTGGTATTTGTGCGGATGTTACAGTAGGTTACCTACCTAAACATTGTTTCAGACCTAGTGCAATAAGTAGTGATCATGGAAGTGGAAAGGTTTTCTTCCCAGTAGTCCGATTGGAGAACACTATCCTTACAAGAAACAGTAGCCCATATTAATCTTGCACAGTACATGTAGATAACACAGCCTTTAAGTTTAGTATCCCATTAAATAAAATACTATAGGCAGTACTCTGTATTATAAGAAACTGTTAATTCTTTATTTTAGTGTAATAAGAACCTGGGTCATTGAAATTATTTATTGCTGCGAGCTGACAATACAGAATCTCTCTTGCACATGGAGAAAGAAAGCCTTTGTCCCATGTGATGAAATTCCAGACCATATGAACAAAATACCCATCATAAATGAACAAAGGCATCTACTGTAACAAGTGCACAGGTGTGTGATCTTCACTACCCTCAATGACTCTGTGGTACAGGTAACAAATCACTGTGCCCTCTAGAAATGAATTACCAAGTAGCAAATGTCTGACGGTTTTTTGGAGGTTACCCATCAAAAACTGACAACCCAATGCAGCAATTAAAGGGTGTCTACAATTTTCAGAAATAACACAACACGTGCTCTAAACTTGTAATCCACTTTATGCCTATACCTTGTCTCTGATGTCTGAATAGGCTGCTACAGTAACACAAGTCCATCTCTATAAGCATACGGTAACAAACTGCACATTTTTTCAACTTTGCGTTCTTTGTAAAAAGTAATTTTTAAATAGTCTCTTATTTCCATGCAAACTAATTATAAAACCCCTTAAACCGTGCTGCTGTGTAACTTACTCATGTCTCCCCCTTGTCTCAGTGAATAACTTGTCTAGAAATTACACTAATATTCAGATTACCCACAGACCCCCATAGAATATAATCCGCCTTGCAGGACTTTTTTTCTCTGCTGATTTTAAGCAGTTTCTACAGCAGAGTCCGCAGAGTTTTCCTCTGTGGACTTTCTGTCACTATAATACCTATACGGAAAATGCTAGTGTTTCCAAAGATGTAATTGACATGCACAGATTTATAAAGACACAACGGTTTTTGAAATTGCAACATTTCCGTTGCAGATTTTTTTCTGTAATCTATGGATAGGATCAACCAGAATCCCATCCACTTTGCAGTTACTGTACTACGTTGCATATTCGTAATGTGGGGACCCAGCCTAAACTGGATTTGCCACGATAACACGTAACACTAGATTCACAATAGCGTTGGAGTCTCAGTACAAGACTCCACTTAAAGTCAGTTTTCAACGGAATCCTGGTGGACCCCATTACAGTCTATGGGGTCCATGTGTTTCCACATGTAACTGCTTTTCAAGCGGAGAGGGTTTCCGTTTTTCGGGTCCCCAAGTGGACCCAAAGGACAAAAACCTGAACACTAGTGTGAACCTAGCGCAAGGCTAGGTTCACGTATACCAATTTCTTCTGTCTAGTAATCTTATGCCTTGTCTAGATACAGTTTAAGGACTTTTTTTGCACTTTGTGCACCCATCCAGGGTCAAGAGTCAGACAGGAAAACCTTGCAAGCAACACTAGAAAGAAAACATTAAGTGGAACTGTTACACTGGCAAAACCACAGAGTTTTACAGTAACTAAAAAGTGAATGGGATTCTGGCTAATCCTGGCCACACGTGGCAGAAAAATATCCTCAGAAGACATGATGTGATTTCATGTCAGTTATGACATGTCTGTTTAGTAAGTATATATGAGAACTCTGTATTATAATATTCCTCTATTAATCCTTCTGTACACAAATTGACAACAGTGTGTCAGCGATCTCCTTGGGGTGTCAATGGGAACTGAGATGGTAATGAAAAGTTGTCAATGTATTCAGAACTTCCTGGAAGGAATGACAAAGAAGCATTACATTGCAGAATTCTAAGAAAAGATGAATGAGAATTGTTATTTGATAGTTAATTCAGGCAGGTGGGATGAAATGTAGGAGGAAAACAGAGAGAAAACAGAGGTGCTGTGGCCTCCATACTGTCTACTTAGGCTGCAGTAGACTATGGCAGCTCTTTCACAGACATGTAAAAAGCACCATCTATCCATTCACTCTGTAACTGGATATGGCTGTCTACCATATATTTTATGAATATTTTATCAACATATGTGATTAGAATGGCCTTTTGGCAGGGCAGACTCAGGGAAATTTAATAAGCCATCTACACCAGTTTTCTGCCATAGATGGGTGTAAGTTTGGTGCATCTTTGGTGACCGGATTTCTTTTGCGCAAAAGATGTGCCACATTGTTGGTTATGTGCCCCACTCATCACTTTTCATGCAAGTGAGATGAATGGGATGGAAACCAAAGATGGACCAGAACAGAGAGGCCTCTGCCTGACAAAGTCATGGCAGAAAAATGATGAGAGCCTGAACTCTATGCCATATCCTAACTGTATAGATTTTGATTCTGGCGCACACGGAGCAGTGGACTAGGACTGGCACATGAAATGCTAACCTTAATTTCGCCATTTTTTTTCAGTAAACATATTGCCAAAAAGAGGAATTATTATTTAGCTTAAATGTAGTAAAGAATTAGACCACCGCTGTAAGGTCGTCTGAAGATTGGGTACTCTGTATATGCAGTATCTAAAATTTCTATTTTAAGACATTTCTACCAAGTACATAGTCACAAACAGAGTCTTTATACGTCTGAAAGACTTGCTATCAGATAAATGTTCCAAAGCGCTTTTTTCTTTCCTGTGTACACGACAAGCGTCCTATATTTTTAGTATAATTATTTCACTGTTACACAGGAAAGAGAAATACAGACTTCCATGCACATTTTTTCCAGGGCATGAATACCAGGTCAAAGAGTCCAGTCCCTTCCTGTACAGTCACATACACCCCAGCAAAGACAAAATTATAATCTTCCTAAATAATTTTTATTCTGGCAGAGTTCCATGTGTTAGCCAGTCCAAAGAACACAGCGAGCGCCGCCTGCCCCAGGAACACAGTCTACCCTTAACTGAATTCAGTAAAAATGTACAGTGAATTGCCAAAATCCATGATTCACCATAACTTGTCTAGTTTACATATGATTAGCTGAGAACACGCTGGTCCCACCTTGATGAAATCCACCATGCTTTATAACTTAATGATGAGGTTTTCATTACCACAACTATTTCTAGAATCCCTAAAAGTGATGGCAACTTTTCCATTTCCTCTTTCTACAGTTAAAGGGGTTGTCCCTCTTTTATCCACTTTCCATAGAACCAGTGATTGGGTGGGTGGGGACAATACTGCTGAGACCTCCAACCATCACAAAAATCGGGGTCTCAAGTCCTCTACTCCTTCTTACTCAACTACAGTAATGAGGAATTTAAGAGGAGCAGTTGTCAGTCTATTCACAGTCTATGGAGCTGAGAGAGATCACCAAAGGCTGTAATCGCTATCTCCGCCAGTCCCATAGACTTTAAAAAGAAATAATTTTATTGATTTTTTTTTGTATTTTCATTTTGTGTTTCATGCATATTCACCAGGTGAAGAATAAGAATTTGTATTCACAAGCACCAACTTGTACAAGCAGAGGTATGTAGTACTTGCCAGGAAAAGATGAATGAAAGCGAATATTAGGAAAAGTAGAGATCAAACAGAAGAATATTTGCACAAAACTGCTTTTAAGCTAGGGACATATAGAACAGGTCTGCTGCAGGAGGCCCATAATGGATATCTTACAGTAAAACCATCCATATTTAAAAAAAAAATACACAAAAATAAAACTAAAATTGGCTGGTTTACGACACCACTTTGAGCCACAAATACTGGGCAACTGACTTGGTTTTCAATCTTTAGGCTAAGGTTTTTCTTGCAGCGCTTTTCACAGAAAGTCTACAGACTTTTTGCTTCCATTATACCTATGGGGAAACCGCCAGCGCTTACATAGGTATAATCGACATGCTGCAATTTCCAAAATGCGGAGTTACATTGCAAAGGTTGAAAACTGTGGCCAAACCCATGGCAATAATTGACACACCATTGATTCTTTTCTTTGCAGGTTTTCCTGCAGTGTGTGGATAGAATTAGTTTGTATCTAATGAACCAAACGTAAATCACTGCAGCACCATGTTGTCCACATCCAATTCACTTGAATTGTGGCAGGCAGGGTTGCTTAAAGGGATTCTACCATTAAACTACTTTTTTTCTAATTACCACGTCGGAATAGCCTTAAGAAAGGCTATTTGTCTCCTACCTTGAGATGTGGTCTCCGCCGTGCCGTTCCGTAGAAATACCGGTTTTAACCGGTATGCAAATGAGCTCTCCGCAGCAATGAGGGCGGGCCCAGTGCTGAAACACCGATGAGCGCGTCCCCATTGCTGCCCAGAGCTCTTTCCTGCGCCGCCTCCTTCTTCTGCAGCAACTCCGCCTCTTCTGGCTTCTCTTGCTCTTGTAGTTCTATACAGGAGCATAGAGAGGCCACCCCAAAATGGCCGCTGGCTCCTGTATTGAACTGCAAGAGCGGCTACCCAAAAATGGCCGGCGGCCATTTTTGGGTAGCTGCTCTTGCAGTTCAATACAGGAGCCGGCCGGCGGCCATTTTTGGGTAGCCACTCTTGCAGTTCAATACAGGAGCCGGCCGGTGGCCACTTTGGGGTGGGCTCTCTATGCTCCTGTATTTCTACGGTACAGCGCGGCGGAGACCACGTCTAAAGGTAGGAGACGAATAGCCTTTCTTAAGGCTATTTCGACGTGTTCATTAGAAAAAAAAGGTAGTTTAATGGTAGAATCCCTTTAAGCCATAATACAAATTCTAAAATGTGGATATATAACTGTGTGATAAACACAACAGAGGCAAATATAAAAACATTTGTGTGGGAAAATTACCACAACCCAAAACAAAAATCAACCACACATGGAATTAATAAAATATAATAAATCCATGGGAAGCACTCGCGTGTACGGCTCACTCGGCTCATTCCGAGCCGTACACGCGAGCACTTCCCATTCACTTCAATGGGAGCGCTCGTAGAGAAAAAAGCAGCCCATTCATTTCAATGGGGAGCGCTCGTATGCCGACTCCCATTGAAATTAATGGGATCTGCTTTATACGCGCTGATTCTGAACGTGTTTTAACGTTCAGAATCAGTCAGCGTATCCGTAGTGTGAATGGGCCCTAATATGGGAACCACATCCCCCTTATATTATTGCCAAATTATGCATTGACTGTCCACCGCTCCTATATACTGTACTGGCATTTTGGTACTTGTAGTTCTATTTACCCCCACTATAATTGTTGTAATTTGTTATTGTGTTATTGTGTGTCTATGTTTTAGAGGATACTAATAAAGATTTATTATATTTTATTAATTCCATTTGTGGTTGATTTTTGTTTTGGGTTGTGGTATATAACTGTGTGAGAAAAACCTGTGTATTTACTTTAAGTATCTACTATATTTCCTTACCAGCTCACACCCTAGGGGCCATATTATAAGGTGTCAAAACTTATAAGTATTTGCAGCAGGAGGTAACAGGTTGCCACTGCAGGAAACTCAAGCTCTATAGATACAGGGTCTTACATGGCTTTGAACTCATGGATCCAGCACTACTGGGGAGAATTGATCCCAAAATCGAACAGTATGCAAAAAAAGGCTGCAGTAAATCTATACATCATTTAGGAATGCTTTATGAGGGAAAACATTTCCTGTCATTTAACATACCATTAGGAAACTTTCATTTCCTAAACAGCATGAAATATCCTACACTGAGATATAAGCCGCTTACAATAATGCCAATCTTCACCTAAGAGAAAAAGGAACACTAAGGCTGCATTCACACAACCAATGCTCCATAAAACCAATTGGTCTGAAAAACATTAATTTTTCATGTATGCTGCAGACTAGAGATGAGCGAACAGTGTTCTATCGAACACATGTTCGATCGGATATCAGGGTGTTCGCCATGTTCGAATCGAATCGAACACCACGTGGTAAAGTGCGCCAAAATTCGATTCCCCTCCCACCTTCCCTGGCGCCTTTTTTGCACCAATAACAGCGCAGGGGAGGTGGGACAGGAACTACGACACTGGGGGCATTGAAAAAAATTGGAAAAAGTCATTGGCTGCCGAAATCAGGTGACCTCCATTTTAGACGAATAGTGGATTTCAAATCCGGGTCATATGAGAATGTGAACTTTGTGACTATGAGACAGGGATAGCTGTACAGGCAGGGATAGCTAGGGATAACCTTTATTTAGGGGGGAATGTTATTAAAAATAACTTTTTGGGGCTCTATCGGGTGTGTAATTGTGATTTTTGTGAGATAAACTTTTTCCCATAGGGATGCATTGGCCAGCGCTGATTGGCCGAATTCCGTACTCTGGCCAATCAGTGCTGGCCAATGCATTCTATTAGCTTGATGAAGCAGAGTGTGCACAAGGGTTCAAGCGCACCCTCGGCTCTGATGTAGCAGAGCCGAGGCTGCACAAGGGTTCAAGCGCACCCTCGGCTCTGATGTAGGAGAGCCGAGGGTGCACTTGAACCCTTGTGCACCCTCAGCTCTGCTACATCAGAGCCGAGGGTGCGCTTGAACCCTTGTGCACACTCTGCTTCATCAAGCTAATAGAATGCATTGGCCAGCGCTGATTGGCCAATGTATTCTATTAGCCTGATGAAGTAGAGCTGAATGTGTGTGCTAAGCACACACATTCAGCTCTACTTCATCGGGCTAATAGAATGCATTGGCCAGCGCTGATTGGCCAGAGTACGGAACTCGACCAATCAGCGCTGGCTCTGCTGGAGGAGGCGGAGTCTAAGATCGCTCCACACCAGTCTCCATTCAGGTCCGACCTTAGACTCCGCCTCCTCCGGCAGAGCCAGCGCTGATTGGCCGAAGGCTGGCCAATGCATTCCTATGCGAATACAGAGACTTAGCAGTGCTGAGTCAGTTTTGCTCAACTACACATCTGATGCACACTCGGCACTGCTACATCAGATGTAGCAATCTGATGTAGCAGAGCCGAGGGTGCACTAGAACCCCTGTGCAAACTCAGTTCACGCTAATAGAATGCATTGGCCAGCGCTGATTGGCCAATGCATTCTATTAGCCCGATGAAGTAGAGCTGAATGTGTGTGCTAAGCACACACATTCAGCACTGCTTCATCACGCCAATACAATGCATTAGCCAGTGCTGATTGGCCAGAGTACGGAATTCGGCCAATCAGCGCTGGCTCTGCTGGAGGAGGCGGAGTCTAAGGTCGGACCTGAATGGAGACTGGTGTGGAGCGATCTTAGACTCCGCCTCCTCCAGCAGAGCCAGCGCTGATTGGTCGAGTTCCGTACTCTGGCCAATCAGCGCTGGCCAATGCATTCTATTAGCCCGATGAAGTAGAGCTGAATGTGTGTGCTTAGCACACACATTCAGCTCTACTTCATCAGGCTAATAGAATACATTGGCCAATCAGCGCTGGCCAATGCATTCTATTAGCTTGATGAAGCAGAGTGTGCACAAGGGTTCAAGCGCACCCTCGGCTCTGATGTAGCAGAGCCGAGGCTGCACAAGGGTTCAAGTGCACCCTCGGCTCTCCTACATCAGAGCCGAGGGTGCGCTTGAACCCTTGTGCAGCCTCGGCTCTGCTACATCAGAGCCGAGGGTGCGCTTGAACCCTTGTGCACACTCTGCTTCATCAAGCTAATAGAATGCATTGGCCAGCACTGATTGGCCAGAGTACGGAATTCGGCCAATCAGCGCTGGCCAATGCATTCTATTAGCCCGATGAAGTAGAGCTGAATGTGTGTGCTAAGCACACACATTCAGCACTGCTTCATCACGCCAATACAATGCATTAGCCAGTGCTGATTGGCCAGAGTACGGAATTCGGCCAATCAGCGCTGGCTCTGCTGGAGGAGGCGGAGTCTAAGATCGCTCCACACCAGTCTCCATTCAGGTCCGACCTTAGACTCCGCCTCCTCCAGCAGAGCCAGCGCTGATTGGCCGAATTCCGTACTCTGGCCAATCAGCACTGGCTAATGCATTGTATTGGCTTGATGAAGCAGTGCTGAATGTGTGTGCTTAGCACACACATTCAGCTCTACTTCATCGGGCTAATAGAATGCATTGGCCAGCGCTGATTGGCCGAATTCCGTACTCTGGCCAATCAGCACTGGCTAATGCATTGTATTGGCTTGATGAAGCAGTGCTGAATGTGTGTGCTTAGCACACACATTCAGCTCTACTTCATCGGGCTAATAGAATGCATTGGCCAATCAGCGCTGGCCAATGCATTCTATTAGCGTGAACTGAGTTTGCACAGGGGTTCTAGTGCACCCTCGGCTCTGCTACATCAGATTGCTACATCTGATGTAGCAGTGCCGAGTGTGCATCAGATGTGTAGTTGAGCAAAACTGACTCAGCACTGCTAAGTCTGCATTCGCATAGGAATGCATTGGCCAGCCTTCGGCCAATCAGCGCTGGCTCTGCCGGAGGAGGCGGAGTCTAAGGTCGGACCTGAATGGAGACTGGTGTGGAGCTATCTTAGACTCCGCCTCCTCCAGCAGAGCCAGCGCTGATTGGTCGAGTTCCGTACTCTGGCCAATCAGCACTGGCCAATGCATTTCTATGGGGAAAAGTTAGCTTGCGAAAATCGCAAACTGACAGGGATATCCATGAAATAAAGTGACTTTTATGCCCCCAGACATGCTTCCCCTGCTGTCCCAGTGTCATTCCAGGGTGTTGGTATCATTTCCTGGGGTGTCATAGTGGACTTGGTGACCCTCCAGACACGAATTTGGGTTTCCCCCTTAACGAGTTTATGTTCCCCATAGACTATAATGGGGTTCGAAACCCATTCGAACACTCGAACAGTGAGCGGCTGTTCGAATCGAATTTCGAACCTCGAACATTTTAGTGTTCGCTCATCTCTACTGCAGACCCGAAGGGCACCCATTATCGCTGATTCCTCATACAGTTGAGTGTATTGAAGAATCTGTGAGAACAGACAAAAATAAGTCATGCTCTGGTTTTTTACCATCCATGGAAACAGACACATGGCCGATATTCACTATCATGAGAATACAAGGTAAGGGTAGTTTCGCACTTAGTAAATGTGGGCCTAAGACACTCTAAAAATGAGCCAGATGCATCACAGTTGCTGAAAGTCACACCTGGAGCATCCTTATACACCGACTAGTCTATAAGTTTATACCCTCTCTTCGTTGTCTTATCATTTTACACTAAATTTTTGGTACATTTTTGGAACATTCTGATCCAGTTAAGCCATGCCACATTTTTATGTAAAGGTACTCGCCTTTCCCATAAAGCCATGCCCACTTGTCAAGCAAGCCAGAAAAAATTTGATCTTAAACCATAAGAGCCACATTTTGGCACGTTTTTATACCACGATTGAGTCATAACCACAATAGTAAATCTATTTTTTTTTTATACAAAAAATGCTCAAAGTATGGCATTCTTCCATGGGTTTCAAAGAAATGAAAAAAGGAAAGAGACTGAAAATAAAGTCACAGGCCCCAAAAACTATATTTTCAGACTGGTCTTTAACATAATATTGGAATTAGAACTTATCTACAAAGTGACAACTTTGGTGGAACACTGTAATATGAAATTTCTATACAAAGTTTTCCTTATTTTTGAACTGGTATAAGTACCAATCATTTTTCCTTAATAACAATATTACTGAGTACATATTGTTACCAAGTAAGAAAAATATAATATAACCCCATTAATGTTAAGATCTCACTGAAAATACATTCAGAAAACACATACACACCTTGTGCGTCTTGCTCATTCGACTTTGGACTGCTCCGTGCCCTGCGTTCATTTTTTTTAAGTCCCGCTACACTGCCCACTCCTCCACAACCAGCGCCATTGTGAACTTTGCCATTGCCATTATACATAGTCGTACAGTTTCCTAAATGGTTCTTGTATAAAGTGGATGGAGGGCTGTTCAAGCGGTTTTGTCTATCGATCTGTTTGAGCTTTTTGTGTTGAGGCTTGCAATACTGGTCTTCTCGGGTGATGTAACTGGACATCCCAAACAGTGGTATTATTTCTGAAGACAGAAAAACAGACGGGTTATCAAATAAGTATCATTTGTATGTGTTCTTAGACGTGAAGGTCAATGAATCTATGACTGGTCTAGAAATTTCCTTCTCATTGTACAACAGGATTGATGGTTACTCAACACCTAAACTGAATGGTAATCTTATAGTAAAGCAATAGCAATGCTATACATGCAAGATTTCATGTGGTTTACTTATGCATGAAGACAGCAAAACTAAAATATAAATGGGATTATGCATACAATTCTCAAAACTATACATTAGTACTAAAACTTCAAGCCTAGAAGCTTTTACTTTCTGCTACTTTGGAGTTATTTCTATCTCTATAACTTATAGAAAGATACATATTGCTTAGTATGTATAAGCAAATGAAACCTGACAGTGAAGCTTCCTCAGCAGCATGTGTATTTCTACAGTATACACAGACGTTTGAGGACAATCTAACAATACATAAAACTCAGAAAAGGATATTCAGGTTATTTTTCATGGATTACAAAAGGAATAATAAAATTACAATATTAAAAAAGGGTTGTTTTTTTTAGAGTAGTTCTCATCACCAGCAAATCATTTGACCCAGTTATGCCTGTGTGTGTATATAACAGTGAAAAGCAACTCGCTGTCCTGGATATCAATCCGTCCATTGCAAGAACTTTAAAATGTCATTCATTAATAACTTGGAGTCTATCAGATATGAGCTTGGCTAGGTGGTCCGATTTTTTAGCAGAATGAACTCAAGTCATTCAAGTGTGGGGGCCACACGGTGGCTCAGTGGTTAGCACTGTACCCCTGCAGCACTGGAGTCCTGGTGCTCAAATCCCGCCAAGGGCAAAAAACCATCTGCAACGAGTTTGTATGCTCTCCCCGTGTTTGCATGGATTTCCATCCCATATTCCAAAGACATACTGATAGGGAAAAAAAATGTACATTGTGAGCTCTATGTGGGACTTACAATCTACATTAAAAAGAAGAAAAAAAAGTCATTCAAGTGCCTTCCATCCCCCATTGATATCAGTTCCATTGTCATGGAGCAGGATAGGTCCTGCTCTGTAAGTACGGCAAGGGAACAAAGCATTGGAACTCCCTTTGGAAGAGCCTTGGGTTGCACCAATTCTCAAGGGGCCCCGATATTGTAATATTGCTTCTTAATGATTCCTCAACTCCAATTTTAGCTCCGTCTTGGTACTTTCTAACACAAAAGGTGTAAAATCAAATTCCAAAACAGAGACCATCAGACATGCACACACATGGCTTCCAGAAAGGGGTTGGGAAAGGCTGTAAATGCTCAGGATATGTTACATCACCTAACCCATTTTGACACCAGAAGTCTACAGCTATTTGCCTGTGCACCTTGTGGTGGCAGCTTGTATGACATTGGGTTCCCATGGGCTTGAATTTGGCGAGTCAAGAGAAATAAATGTCATCCTCCTGAGAAAACGAAGCCATCAACTCTCATGGATATACTGTATTACAAGTTACTGAGGGTATTTTACCAAGTCCTACAATACATAATTCTGGTGACAGAAACCCCAAAAATAGGGATTTGACATTTCTTTAGTATTACACTAAAAATGCGCTGAATTTATCAAACATGCAGCATTTATAAAAAAAAAATAACAAATTTTGATACATTTGGCTAAAATGACATTATGATAAATCTCTCATACGGTGTTTACAACTTGTTTATAACGGGTCATGGCTTTTTAAGACAGTATGTTACATAGACAGAGAGTAACAAGTATTGCCTGCACAAGGGAGGGTAGAAGAATATTACATAGGATAGACAAAAATGGAAAAAATTCTGTACCTTGTTCTCCATATATTGTGGGTGGGAGATGATGCGGGAAGAACTGGGGTGGTATTTCCCCGTGCCCAGTGACTGGTGGGTAAAAAGGGGTGTGTGAATTGTGTAAGAAATGAGGATGATGTGCAAGGTATGGAGGTAAATGGTGAGTTGGAGAAATGGCAGATGGATAGCTGGGAGGGTAACAATCTGGAGACTGTGGAGTAACTACTACACGTCGAACTCCTGTGCTGTCTTCTATGACCTGGAAAAGAAAATGAATCATAGTCTATAACTGCACATAAAGGAAGAAATTGATATAAACAATGAGCAATACATATGTGGCAACCATCCAGCTTTCAGTTTTATCTTATACACACGTGGCAAACTTGCTACTAACCATTGAGTTTGTTACCAACATTTCTGTAACCAAAAGTTGTGGATTGTTTCTGTTGTCTGTACATGTATTTTAGCAAATGTCATACAGATGTTTGAGACAAGTCACAGAATTTTCTTAAACATTCTACTGAATATACTCTTAGGTGCATATAAGGCCACTTTTCTAGTTTTGATGCCTAAAACTTTGCCTATCACAGTTAGTATTCATGTACGGTAGTTTCCTTGGAAGGGTTATGATTTGGCAGTAAGTGAATTGTTTATAGGCTTACAATGTGTCAGAACATAATTAATCATGTACCAAGCAAATTAATGACAGAATTCTGCCACGTCAGGGTTGGCCTGGATTATATTACATATGTTAGAACTGTATGATTAGCAAATGGTGAAAGGAAAGTGCAGAACTTTTCTGAACACCATGTTCCGTTGGCTTCCAAAAGTCACATTTTTATACAGGGGACATGGGCTTGGTCCATCCTAGTCATTTCAGCAACTTGTGTTTGTTCCACAGTATATCATTCTTTTATCAACATGTCTTTTAAGATGAACTTCTTCCCCCTGAAGCTAGGGTTATAATTTTTGTGCAATATCCACATTTTCTTTTTTCTTGCTAATTTAGTTGCTATCCAATTTTATTCTAAATACACAGTAATTAATTTTTGCATCCTAGGGTGGGTTCCCATTACCATTATTTATTGTCTGTTGCTCTTATCCATCACAGAATGAGAGTAACAGACATTAAATGACAGATGTAGACAGAGCAAACAAGGAGGAGGAATGTAGTTGAAGTGCGAGAGACAACTATAAAGTAAAAGCTAAGTTGCCGCTTGCAGAATGTTTGTAAGGAACCTAGAAAACCAAGTTGCCAAATCAGAAGTGCTTCTTTTTTGGGCATATTTTCATTATTGCTGGAATTGTAAAAGTAATCTACCACCCCCATAATTGTATATAGACCAAATATAATGTCAAGTTGAGTAAATCAGAGCTTTTGCAGATAAATGTGTAAAAAAAATATCTGCAAATCAGGGGTATTACCTCACCTACTGGAGCACTTTTTGTTTTTGTTTTTTTTAACATCTTTACAGGAGCTGAGTCGCTCCTACTGCTTAAACCCTAGAAAGGGATGTAGCTATAGGGGTGCAAAAGAAACAGTCACTACTAGGCCCTCCAACCAGTGAGGGCCCAAAGACCTTATTAGAGAAAAATAAAACACAAGTACCAGGTGCATAACTACCGGGGTAGCAGCAGTAGCATCTGCCACAGGGCCCAGGACATTAGGGGGCCCGGTAGCAGCCGCTATCGCTGAAGATTTCTTTTTTTTAATAGGCTGTTACCTGCTGGAGTAACGCCAGCAGGTAACGGGTCCTATTTACTGCACCACCGGATTCCGTAGGGTGCTGCCTGAAGATGGATGTGGACAGGAGAGGAGCTGCCTCCACCACAGTCCATCTTTTAACAATTGCTGGCTTTACTACTGTACCCAAAGCAGGGGCCACCTGCTATCCAAGCCCCTGCCTCCCGACACTTGCATGATGACAGCAGGCAGGAGAAACTTTTATCCTGCCTGCTGTCCCCAAGCTCTGATATCTTCTGCTGGTGTCCATCCTAGTAGGCTAAAGGACCTTTGATGAGTTTCATGATGTCATCAAAGGTCCTTTAACCTACTAATATATAATCACACTCTTGTGTGGGCGAAGCCATTCCGGGTTGTACAGGTCAGTGTACAATGGAGAGAATGGGAGTGCAGACTGTGAGCAAAAGGAGGGAATGGGGGTGCAGGCTGTGTGTGAACAAGAGGGGCACATGGGTGTGCAGGCTGTGTGTGAGCAAAGAGAGTGACGTAGGGGTGCAGGCTGTGTGTGAGAAAGAAGGGGGAATGGATGGTGCAGACTGTTGATGTGCAAGAGTGTGTTGGAATGAGAGGTTCCCCCTCCACATCACCTTCTTGCTCGCACACATCCTTCACCGCAATTCCCCCACTTTCTCAAACACATTCTTCACATCCATTCCCTCCCTCTTGTTCACACATAGCTTGGACCACCATTCTCCCATCTTGCTTGCACCCCCATTCCCCCTCTTGATCATACACACCCTGCACCCCATATCACCCTCTTGTTCACATACAGCCTGCATGCCCACGTACCCCTGTTGGGAGGGGGAGCCATGTCAAAAGTTTGCCACGGGGCCCTGCCATTCCTAGTTACACCACTGACCAGTACCCAGTTACAATTTTGCATTGTTGTCTATGAGCTTCTCGCTATACCTCTCACTATCCTTTATTCAGGCCACCCTTTTCTCCCCCAAAGTTGAAGTCATAGCTTAGTTCCAGCAATCTTTCTCATGAGAAATTGAAGCACATGAACAGTACTGCGTGGGAGAAGGGATAGTTTGAATAAGGAGCACAATTTCAGTGCTATGTGTGGCTCTGACAACGGAAGAAGCGTGCACCAGCAGGTAAGGGAACGCCCCTGGTGTTCTATTCACCAAATAGGCATATTTTTAAAAACCTTTGTTTTTGTGCAAAATGCTGGTACATATGTGGTTGCAAGAATAAAGGTATGTTTCTAAAACTCTCAGAAGGCCTGACTAGACACCATATTAATCCTATGGTTAGGGAGGTGGTAGACTCCTTTTAATATTTTTCTTTAGACCATTTTCCCCCACATATAAACCAGGAAACATTGCACCCAGTAACACAAGCTTTTAATATGTCTTTGCCACAATAAAAACACGCACTTCTACAGATCAGGGTATATTTGGAGTGAAACAAATAGCTGCAATATTCTCTATAAGATACAGAAAAATGCCGTTTTCAATATAAAAAAAAGTCATATTTTACAATGTCAAATGCAGCATTTCAATAACTTCCACTGAAGAGCAGAGATGATTGTGCTTCCTGTTTCTAGATAAAAAGGACTATTAAGATAAAAGAGGCTTATACTTGTAACTATGACAACATATAATTGCAACCCAGACTAGAGAGAAGCGAGGTCATCATTTCTTATAACACATAAATTTGCCCAAACTGCACAAACCCACACGGACACATGTCACCTTCACTAGTGCAAAACTGCTCTGAATAAAAGGTACTGTATAGAGCAAAACTAGCAAAGCTTTCTCTGTTTCAGCTTATTACAGACTACAGGAGATGGAGAGGGCAGGTGGTATAGCAGAGAGAAGCTGACTCTCAAAGGAAAAGCCCACTCATGGCCACAGCTGCCTAAGTAGCGATTTTGAATCAATAACTTTAAACAGTTTGACTTAAATGGTCAATAACCTTTCAGACAATGTAGCCTCATTTCATAGAGCATGTCATGCTGGACCATCATATAATGCACTCTAATTAAAAATGTTGCTGCATTTGCCTGAAAAACCTTCCTAAAGTTCCTGTCACTAGGTGTCTACCTCCTAACTAATTTACTGTTCACGGCTTTATGGGAAGTCTATCCATAGCAGTAAGAAGAAAAGACAGTGAGATGGGAGGTTTTCTCTCTTCATAGTAAATGCAGATGGGAGAGGCTGATTTTACTCTCAGCCTCACAACTTTCTGCAAACTGCAAAGACTGAAAATTCAGCACATCCTTCATCTTACAATGTAAGAAAAAAAGTCTTCTATGTACTTCCATGTAGTTCTGGCTACTTGAGTGGTTACAGATGTATATTATTCACAAACAACAAGCAGATTTACTGACTGTGCGCATAGATTTTTGCATAGGCCTGCATGGTAGAATGGAGTGGGTATCTGCATGTGTCTGCTTTATATTTACTGTTCAGTCCCACCTATTTGTTTACTCTTGTACAGTTACTCCTGGCACAACTCCATATACCAAACTAGTTATATTGGATATGGGATGGGATCAGACTGCTCCTTATTGTACACGCTCACAGCCTCAAAGTAAAGTGCAAAATGTGCTTCAGGCAAAATGGGGACATTAGCAACAGAAAAGGACATCATATATAAGGCTTATACAGTCATAGAACAGACTTGTCCACCAAGACCCTGCACATATTTCAACTTTTCATGAAAACTACCTGAGTTTTAAATTGCAAAAGCTTGTGGTGTTGTTCACACAGTAACATAAAGTACTATTAAAAGTCATCTGATGAAAGTAATTCTAGGGACACTATGAACATACCTGTGAAATGTAACCTGGAGGTACATGTATTGGTGGGATGGACCCATTGGGAGACATCATTGGAACTTCTGCAGGACCTAGAAGAGAAAGTAAAAACTAATTGAAGTGACTGTCCATTGAGGAACTGAGAGTGATATACAAGTCAGTACCTAGAGGTGATGATTATCCATTCTTTGATTCTTAGAGTTTGCTATTTGGCTACTTTTATTTACATTAAGGCAGAGCCGCCACTATAATTCCAGGTTTACTTAGGCTAGGTTCACATCTGCACACAAGTTTACATTGGTGACTCTGCCAAAGAAACCCCGGATATCAGCGGAGAGAAAAGCCTTACACAGAGGACTTTTCTCTCTGCCGATTTCATAATGAAATAAGCAGACACCCAGTGGACCTAATTATAGTCTATAGGTACCGCTGGTGTTCCCAAGTAACCGTTGTTTTAGAGGTCTGGCTCTCCCTTGTTCGGGGTCCCCAGCAGACCCAAATGAAGGAGACCCATGCACAGATGTGAACCCTGAGACATACCTCCTACCTTATCAATGTTTATTAAGACAGGTCATCAATATTTTAGAGAGAAAGAAAAAGAAAAAACAGGAGAGAAAGAAAGGAAACGGTAGAACTTGCAGAGTGTAACATATGAAGAATACATATGAAGAATACATGTCTCACACTCGCTGAGCTGAACGTTTACATATATGTCTAAGGACTACAACTCGTCAAAACAATTCAATACAATATTGCAATGTACCCATTATTTGGACATGTCCAGCCAAGAGAAAAGGTAAGGAAGGATACATCTGTAATTGGGCACATCTAAAATGTCTCTTGAGCATCAAATAAAGAAATGTGTTGTGATGATGCAGTTTTTCCCAACAATAAGTGTTCACATTTTTTTCAGGATTTCCATTTTTCTGATTCATAATAGGAGGAGAAAAAAAATGAAATCCTGAGGTGGGCTGATCTGTGGTGTCCCAGAAACAAATGGATCCTCATAGACCTCACTAACCATAATGAGTATCTGTTATAATGTATGGACACCAGTGGTTTGCTTTAAAAAAAACATTTAAACAAATGGGTTTTAAAACTGACCGGCCAGCAATCCCCCATGCAGTTTTTCCGGGGATTAGGAAACCCAAAGGGCGGACAGCGGCGCAAGTGTGAACACCACATAAGATTGTCTCCCATAGTCACAAGCTTCAAGTAGACCTTGAAGACTTGACTCTTCAGAAAAGGCCTACAACCTTCAATAACACTGATGCCACCACACCACTATCTGAACAGCATGTACCCTCACCTACTGTCTTTATCCCCTTTCCCTCATAGATTGCAGGCAGGACCATACATCTCACTGTTCCAGCTGTTGCACTTGTTTTGTGTATTTTGTGTGTTGTATGTAAACCCTCAAATTTACAGCACCATGGAATTAATGGTGCTCTAGAAATAATAATACTAATTGTAACAAAAGCTCCTAACAGACCCCTGATACAGACGTCAATATAGTCTTTGAAAAGCCAGGTTTGCATAGATCCGCTTATCACTATGTCGGTTTCCTGATAAAAACAAGTTTTCATAATAGAACGTCTTTACAAAGAAAAGTACAAAAAATATCATCAACATGCAATAGATGAGAAACCGTTTCAAAAAGAAAATGCCTAGAACCAGCTCAGGACTTGGCTCTTTACTTTGACTCATGGCTAGTATCTATACCAGCAGGGAATACGGTAATTGACCTAACTGAGCAGGATCTAATATTTCACTAGTCTTTTGTTCCTAATGATTTATGGTATTCAACAAATTACATATTATTTCAGAATCACTGACTTTATGATCATTACATAGTTTTCACATGATAGAAACCATAAAGCGTATTATGTAGAACTATTCCCATATTATATTTACATAAGCTAATTGTAGATCTTGTAAAATACTCAGCTTTCTGCATTATGTCATCAGCTTACCCCAAGCTTCAAAAAAGGAATAAATCTTTGCTCCTGGAAAGACTTATTGAAATAGCAATACACAGAGATACAAAAACACAGAATGGTAAAAAAAACTTTAAAAAAAAAATCATATACTGTAGACATAAAAAGCCATCATAAAACACTGGTCCCAGTTGCCAGAGTTATAAGTTTTAGCTCAGCAGAAACAGATTTTCATTACATACCATGCAGTGAACTTTTGATGCAACGGCCATGAGATCCAGACTGCCGTGATTTTATGTAGCGGTACAGTACGTCAATGACTCAGTCACATACACTGAATGGATCAATGTATTCTTAAAGAGACATCACATCAGCTCATACTTTAACAGAAAAACTTTCTAGTCCAGTACCAGATTGAAAAATATACTGTAGTGATAACTTGGTATCTGCTATGGCACTATTAAAATCTGCAAACTTCACATTTCACTTCATTGAATCTACCCTTCATTGGCTCAGTACCCTTAAAATCCACACTTCCGAGTTCATCTTTGTCAGACCTGATAAGCTAACAATGACACTTAAGAGGCTTGCTGGAATTCCCAATATCTGCTCATTGTGACTTAGGACAAGTGACTGTCCCCTGAAGGGTCTGGCACAAAAAAAAAGCGAATTGTAAGGCTGAATGCGGTTGCTGTGACCATGCATTCCCAAAGACTTATGGTTATGCAAATATTGTAATCCCTTCCTGCCACAACACAGATATCTCAGTACAAGCATCTTCTTTAAAAGTGTTGCTGGTTTTAACAAATATAGCCTTTGGTTAATAGAGATGTTCAGAAATGTTTTACTATTTACCCAAGACTACTTTGAAGTTTTATGCTAAGAAACTGCACACTGAACTGCTTATTATGTATCTAACATACCAGGCTGACACGTTTACAAGGCCGGTGAGCACTAAAGCTACCAAAAAGGACTTTAGATTATGGAGAACTTTATTTTTATAAATACATAGACATGTATTATGGACCAAATCATTGGATCTCAAGTATAATGTAAAGAGCACAGCATATAGAATAAGCTGCAAATATCCATTAGGAGTACTTGTAAATGTACAAGGATGCAAATGCCATGTGATGGAAGCTTCCATAAAGGACTGAATCACACAATCTGTGCTACTCTACATCTCTAAAACTTCAGAATTTCTGTACCAGTTTTTCACCATATTGTTTGATTGAGGAGATCCTAATATTCTACAAAAGGGCTGTCCAGTCCAAGTTCCCAGTGAAGGATGAGCCATATGCGTAAAGTACACTTGAATGTCTCTATAGGACTCTTCTTGGACTTGACCCACCCACCACTACATCCATCTAGTCAATGAGAATCATATAATTCTTTACTGGAGAATCCCAGTTTAAAGGCTGCTGGCAATAGATTACAATATGTTCAACTGCAAAGCTCATAGACCGATACATCATGTTACACAGCTAACCACTGAGCTCAGCTACTCATTTTCCACAGCGTACATTTATAACCCTATGTAACATCTGCATGGAGATTGTATATTCTCTCAGTGTTTTCATGGGTTTTATCCCACATACCAAAAATATACCAATAGATAAACTGACTCAGGGGTGAACCTTCCCCTTTCGCCGCCCGAGCTAACTGCAGAAAGCTGCCCCCCCCGCCGGGAGGAGGGGGCGGATCGGGGGCGTGACCGGCGGATCGGGGGCGTGGCCGAGTGGATTGGGGCGTGGTCGGTTGGATCGGGGGCGTGGCCGGGTGAAGGGGCGGGGCTTAGCCCTGTTTGCCGGCAGAGAGTAGGCCCGGAGACTGCCTGCTCTCTGCCTGAGCGTGAGGGGAGGCTGCTGGAGCAGCGCTGCTTCAGTGGCCTCCCCAAACCACCGCTCGGTGATAAGCCAGTCCAGGACAGCTTGTCCTAGACTGGCTTAGGTTAGCAAAAATGCCGCCCTCCCTGAGGCCCTGGCATAGTGCCGCCTGAAGCGCTCGCTTCAGGTCGCCTCATGGGAGGTGCGGCACTGACTGACTCCCCATGTACAATTGTAGGTCAGCCACCAACTCCCCTACTCCACAACTCTCCATTCACTCAGCCCTTTGTGTGAAGACATGAGCCAACAGTGCGGTGCTGCTGCAAAAAAGGCTAATAAAATTCTGTGAAGTATTAAGACAAGCATTGAATCTAGATCAAGAGGGGTCATTATTCCGCTGTACTCTTCCCTGGTCAGACCACACCTGGAATACTGTGTACAGTTCTGGGCGCCTCAATTCAAGAAAGACATCGATATATTGGAGCAAGTCCAGAGAAGAGCAACCAAAATGGTGGAAGGTCTGCAAACCATGTCCTATGAGGAGCGGCTAAAAGAACTGGGATTGTTTAGTTTGCAGAAGAGAAGGCTGAGGGGAGATTTAATAGCAGTCTACAAATATCTGAAAGGTAGTCACAGTGCAGAGGGATCTACCCTATTCTCATTAGCACAAGGAAGTACAAGAAGCAATGGGATGAAACTAAAGGGAAAGAGATACAGATTAGACATTAGGAAAAACTTTCTGACAGTGAGGGTAGTGAGAGAGTGGAATAGGCTGCCACGGGAGGTGGTGGGCGCTCCATCAATGGAAATCTTCAAGCGGAATCTGGATAAACATATAGCTGGGATGATTTAGGAAAACCTGCACTCGCAGGGGGTTGGACCCGATGGCCCTTGAGGTCCCTTCCAACTCTGCCATAAGAATTAAGAATTAATCATGTATAATTCTTTTACATATGCAACATACGTGGTAGTTGAAGAGTACATTACATATATTTGTCATTGTCATTTATGTAATGCAGCATTTCTCTTATCCATAGAGTGGCTTTATAAGTTAGACATATGTCAGCACTAGCCTGGGGTCACTAAGGACATACATGCGGCAGGGGTTAGCCGATTCCATCCTGCAGCTTGTCAAATTATACAGCAGGCTTTCAACCCACTGCAAATTCCAGCCGTACAGTGATGGTTTCCAAAAAGAATAACATGCTGCTAAATGCCATAATAAATATTTGGTGGCATTTTCGCACTTTTTTTATTGCAACACTGTACCATGTACTCATTGCAGACTTTCTTATACTTGTCTGTAATGTATTATACTTTTTATCATATATGAGACTATCTTTACCATTTTCCCACAAGTGATTCTAAGAATTGGGTTTGTCCATACAAATTAACTGGAGTTTTACAGATTTTTCAAGTCACTCGAGGACAATGACTAAGTTAAGCAGCTTATAGCTGTAAGTTTACCAGATCTCCGTTTGCAGGCCTTCATGCCTAGAATGTTTAAATAGGAGGACAGAATTGATGCTGCCTACTTATGTTACTTCTCACTGAGGTCCCTTCTCAAGTAAAACTTCTCACACACAACTAACAGGGAAGGCTTCAGAATGAGAAAATGTATTTCCCTTTCTCCAGTCAAAGTGTCGAGCACAAGAGGAGCCATTCAATGCATGGTAGGGTGCCTCACAGAGATTGCAATATGTTCTCAGTTGGCAAACACAGCTCTGTTTGGACAGTATGTCCAGCCATCCACTCAGCAAACATCAGGATTCCTATTAGTGCACAGAAAGAAGCGACAGACTGTGTGCATTCACACATCATGGAAGGGTTTCAGACACAAATCTCCTTGTCTCGAAGATTATTGTCCATTCTTCTGCCTCTCACCAGACAGGACTCATTTAACACCAATATGAATCTTAAATATTTTAACTTTTTTACTTCTTATAATATACATTTAAGACAACTACCTCAACATGTCCTCTTGCATTTTATGGGAAAACATGTTGTTTCATGTTAAACTTTACTGAGCGGCAGTCAAATCTGTATTGGTTGATCCTTATTATTATGAAAAGCTGACATGTATACATACCCTATTCAATATATACCCTATACATACCCTATGATCAATATATACATAAGATATACACCACAGCCATAAAACACTTGCAACTCCTTAAGGCTAGATTCAGACATGCAGTATCTGTAGCTGTTTTGATGCAGGTTTTTGAGCCAAAGCCAAGATTTGAAAGGAATAGAAATATAAAGGATAGGCTTTTACTTCTGCTAAATCCTTCTGACTTTGGCTCATTAAACTGCAATTAACTTTCAATCCCATAACTGAAGCTCCACGTTGTGGAAATGCAGCGGGGGAATATAAAGGTGCAAATTAAACTACCAGCAAACAGAATGACATGTTAGCTAATCTCATCCAAACCTTGCAGAAAAAAGAGTCGTGGAAAAGCTGCTTTAGCAAAAATGCAGCATGTTAGTTTTAGCTGCAGAATTGCAAGTGTTTTCCATAAAGTTTGAATAGATTAGGGAAAGAGTAAAAAGTTTATGAAAACCTTGTGGGAAAAAAATTTGCATTTTCATTGCCCTATTTTCTGCAGTCATTTTTAGCTGCAATTCACTAAGTTGGGGCTTAGCCCATATCTGTATCTTATACCTAAGCCCTAAAGGAGAAACCATCTCGAAGTGTAACCATCAGTCCCCTCTACTGCTGTACAGTATTGCGGTACTATGGACACGATTCGACCCTCAAAAACTGCAAATCACCCTTATTACAGAATTCTGACCCAGCAGTATTTTTTTTCAGGTGTTCAAACATCTGTCTTATATCAGCAGAATTCCCTCTAGATTTATCTATAGCCATCCACGGTTAGAGATAAATTTAGGGGTATGTGTTTGGAGTGCATCGACTTAGTGAAGGGTGAGTGCAAGACTGAGTGAGTGAGTGAGTCAGCTCACCAAAAGATACATCACTGAATATGAGGATACTGTACAAAGACGTGGTGCAGGCAGGCCCACCTTTAAAAACTTAGTAAGGTGAATGCACTATAGGGATGTACAGTAAGTGGCACTTTAGTCCATTTACAAACTTGATAGAGAAAAACATGTTTAATATGAGTCAATACAAATCATGTCTACAATTAAGTTTCTGGTGAGGTAGCTGCTGGTGAAACCTGGGAGGAAGGGAAAGACAAGACATTGAGTCCTACGCTGAACCAGTCCCTTTTCCCTGCCTATTTGCCTCCCTGCCCTAGGTGACAGAGGACAACTGGGCAGCAGTCCCTTCTTATGATATAGGTGATAATACAGAACGCAGACAAGACAAAACAACAACAAATGGGAGGTCAGTTAGCTGAGGGGTCGCAACCAGTTGACCGGTGCAGTACAGAATCAAAATCCAAACGAGTAGTCACAAGGAAAGCAAAAGGTTAGAAATGTAAATACATACAGTAACAGTTTAGAGCTAGCACTCACAAAAAGGCAATAGCAAGCATTAGGGAGTGGGCTGTAAAGGTTTTTAAAAGAATCCACCTTAGACTTGATTGGCCAGAAGGAATATCAATCAAGCTACTAGCCTAACTACAAAATGACCAAAGGAACTAGAGCACAGGCTAGACTGACACACAGCAACAGTTCCCCAGCTCTGCAGCAACAACAAGTGCAAAGGTTTACAAATAAACATGCCCCCTTGCCACAGCATTCGATGGGAGGGTTGCGCAGATGCCCGGATGGGCAAATATGTTACAGAAGTGCTTTATTTGACATAGCATAATATTCCTTGGACAACTCCTTGTGTGACCTTACAAAAGATTACAGATTTACTTCTGATCTATGAGAAATCTTGATTTTACTAAACCTAAGGAATAAGGATGGATTCCACCTCCTATTAAGATAAACAAACTCCCTCACATATACTGTAAACTGCTGATAATCGTATTAACACAGCAATATATACTTTATTAAAGTTCCACTTTCCATACATCAACACATTCCCATTCGCAGAATCCTGTAAAGAGGTCTGAAATCATATGGCATACCCTTTGTGTCGATTTCCATGCCATTTCACTGATGTCATGGCACATGAATGCGCAATCTATGTCTGGAATGTGTATTTAACCCCTTTGGTAATGAGTAGATTATTAAAATCACATCCTTTTTGTGGCACAGTTACCATTATCTAAGGACTTTGAAAACTGATCCTGAAACATTACTTTACGTCAACATGTGATTATTAAAAAAGACTACATATTTTATATCAGACAAGTTGGATAACCATACAAAAGAAAACACAATATAACTCACACTAATTCTACATTCATGTACATAGTACAATAAGTATCCATTTATCTTTGTCCAATCCATTATTCAACCTCTATATCAGTGGTCTTCCTCATGACATCATAGGCATATGGTTTTACTTAAAGGAGACCATCCATACAGCTCAGTGTAGGGATATTACATCTTAAGTTAAATATATTCCTGTTTCAGAGTTAAAATATAAGTTCTGAATATTATATCCAAGATCATAAACATAAACAGCTGGCTAGCACAAAATGAACTCTACAGAAAGCATAGGACGGCATGGAAAACATAGACTTGTTTCCCACTGAACACAGCCAACGGTAGACAGACTGAATGCTATAGAAGTTCATTACGATACCACTCACCACAGAACAGCAATGAAATGTCATATGCAATGCCCTTTAGGGATTTTGTTAATATAGACTTATAAAACTGAGCCTAAATATATATGCACAGAAAGATCTATGAATGCACAGGACATTGTTTCCAATGGGAAACTTCCTCCCAGCAAAACCAAGGTCAGGACAAAATATGAATTCTTGTTTTGTTTTTGTTTTTTTGTGTTTTTTTTATTTTACTTTTTATGAAAGTTCATCACAAGTTCAATGAATTCACTTCATATAGACAATATAAAAAAGGAGCACATATGTGATCCCTACAGGTCCTTAAGGGGAACCGTCATGTTGCCTATCTGAACTGCAAGTAACATGTTACAGAGTGGTAGGAGCTAAGCAGATCATTGTACAATATAGTTTTATCAGTAGAACTTGTTACATTTCTGCTCCTTCTATGCATAGGAGTCAAGTGGGTGGTCCTATTAGGTGAGTGACAGCTTTTCCTCTGTGCAGTAATTCAGCAGAACTGCCCACTGGACTCCTCAGAGCATAAAGAGCAGAAATGAATATATTAATAAATTAATAATATGTACTAAAGTGTTTTCTACAATACCATAGACGGGTGTGAACCTGCCCCTTTCGCTGCCCGAGGCGAACGACAGAAAGCCCCCCCTCCCTTGTCCTGGACTGGCTTAGGTAAGCAAAAATGCCGCCCTCCCTGGGGCCCTGGCATAGCGCCGCCTGAAGTGGTCGCCTCACGGGAGGTGTGGCGCTGACCATAGAGACATCAATCTACTCAGCTCCTCCTGCTCTATACCAAGCAGTAGATAGGATATTTTATGCTTATATTTTTTGGGCAGCATGGTGGCTAAGTGCTTAGAAATGTTGCCTTGCAATATGGAGTCCTTTGTTCGAACCCAGCCAAGCACGACATCTGCAAGAAGATTTTATGTTTTCACAGTTTTTCTTCTACGATGATAGGAAAGTTAGATTGAGAGTCCTATATGGGACAATGATTGACAATATCTGCAAGGTGCTATACAAGTAGGAGAAATAAAAATAAAATAATAATAATAATAATAATAATAATAATAATAATAATAATAATAATAATAATAAATATTGTTATGTCTTACTTATAGCCATACACCATTGGTTAAGATTAGAACATGGAAATTAACAATGAATAATTTTAAGTCACTTTTTTTCAGTTTGACTGAATGACCATGAGTTGTTAGGCCAAACCACTGACTAAATCTCCTGCTCCGACTACTTCATATATGACTGACAGCTATGACAATTCAGAAGCAGCAATTAATTAAAAAGCTAGTGATTGAATTCCCATGGAAGTAAATATGTAAAACTATGCATCTAACCAATTATAAATTGTACAATATAATTAAAAATAATTAATTTAGTTTTGAAGCTGGAATCAGTAATTTTTTTCAGACTGACTCCAGAGATCTGATTTCCATACTGTCAGACTTCTAAAGTAACATAGTATTTACCAATCTCTTCTCATAGACTGTCCTGGCCTTGTGAGACCCCTATCTGTTACCCTGGCGATTTCTGCCCCCTTCCCCCCACGGACTCACCCCCTCTCCTTCCTATTGTTCCCCCCTTGTATCTTTGTTTCTTTATTGTCTTATGCTTTGTCTCCTGATTGTTTTCATACTTGTTTTTCCCTTGACATGCCTGTCTTGGACTTGATTGTTTGCCCATGTAATGGCTTATGGAATGGATTTTTTGCGCTTCCCTATACGTTCTGCTATTGTTCTGTTTCATATAAAAATTCAATAAAACTGGATTAGACTTAAAGTAACATAGTACATAACATGACTAGTGTATATTCCTACATATTGCAAACAATTTTCAACCAGGGAACATTTACATGATGAAATCTGAGGCCTCTGAGGTTGAGGGACTGTGTAATATGTACAAGAAACAAAACTCCTGCAAATCAGGAACTGTAAACACAATATAAAGGTCACCTGTATATAAATGTATCAGAAATGATACGTAGATAGAATATGCATTTCTAACTGTACATGCAAAACTGCAAATTTAGAAATGGAGATGACGAGAAATACTTTGACAAATAGAAGGTACTTTATATACATACCATGAGTGCAAAGGAAGAATGGGAAGAACATGTCATCATAGAAGCCCATATAAATGAAATATATACACTCACCGGCCACTTTATTAGGTACACCATGCTAGTAACGGGTTGGACCCCCTTTTGCCTTCAGAACTGCCTCAATTCTTCGTGGCATAGATTCAACAAGGTGCTGGAAGCATTCCTCAGAGATTTTGGTCCATATTGACATGATGGCATCACACAGTTGCCGCAGATTTGTCGGCTGCACATCCATGATGCGAATCTCCCGTTCCACCACATCCCAAAGATGCTCTATTGGATTGAGATCTGGTGACTGTGGAGGCCATTGGAGTAGTGAACTCATTGTCATGTTCAAGAAACCAGTCTGAGATGATTCCAGCTTTATGACATGGCGCATTATCCTGCTGAAAGTAGCCATCAGATGTTGGGTACATTGTGGTCATAAAGGGATGGACATGGTCAGCAACAATACTCAGGTAGGCTTTGGCGTTGCAACGATGCTCAATTGGTACCAAGGGGCCCAAAGAGTGCCAAGAAAATATTCCCCACACCATGACACCACCACCACCAGCCTGAACCGTTGATACAAGGCAGGATGGATCCATGCTTTCATGTTGTTGACGCCAAATTCTGACCCTACCATCCGAATGTCGCAGCATAAATCGAGACTCATCAGACCAGCCAACGTTTTTCCAATCTTCAATTGTCCAATTTCGATGAGCTTGTGCAAATTGTAGCCTCAGTTTCCTGTTCTTAGCTGAAAGGAGTGGCACCCGGTGTGGTCTTCTGCTGCTGTAGCCCATCTGCCTCAAAGTTCGACGTACTGTGCGTTCAGAGATGCTCTTCTGGCTACCTTGGTTGTAATGGGTGGCTATTTGAGTCACTGTTGCCTTTCTATCAGCTCGAACCAGTCTGGCCATTCTCCTCTGACCTCTGGCATCAACAACGCATTTCCGCCCACAGAACTGCCGCTCACTGGATGTTTTTTCTTTTTCGGACCACTCTCTGTAAACCCTAGAGATGGTTGTGCGTGAAAATCCCAGTAGATCAGCAGTTTCTGAAATACTCAGACCAGCCCTTCTGGCACCAACAACCATGCCACGTTCAAAGGCACTCAAATCACCTTTCTTCCCCATACTGATGCTCAGTTTGAACTGCAGGAGATTGTCTTGACCATGTCTACATGCCTAAATGCACTGAGTTGCCACCATGTGATTGGCTGATTAGAAATTAAGTGTTAACGAGCAGTTGGACAGGTGTACCTAATAAAGTGGGTGTGTATATATATATATATATATATGTATATATATATATATATATATAGATCTATAAGTATATATTACCGCCATAAAATGGATGTGCACATAGCCCCCTGCAAAGCATTTTCAACACACACTGTCTGTTTGCAAAGTTACAACACATCCATATATCTTAGAACTCTGTAATAAATCTGTCATGATCTTGCTTTGGGGACTAATGTTTGGACCCCCTAGTTACCAACATAGTGTTATTTTCCCGCTCCATTTCTAAACCACACGATAAGCTTCAGTAGTGACGCATGTGTACTTTATCATATCTTTGTTCTTGCAGACAATTTCTCTAAACTTATTATAACAATGTTTCATGCACTGTATTACACTGTCCAGTAGAATGGTGCCATTCTTCTTCTCACAGACTGTACTTATCAGCACAGACTATACTAGGGCATAATGTATTCTGTGTGTCTAATACTTGTAAAAAAGAAAAAAAAAGACAAGAAAATTGATATGAAAACATCATGCTATGCTCACAAGAGGAAACTTGAGGACAGACAGGGTATTAACATGCCAATCTTTCAAGGTTGAAGAGTAGCAAAGACAGCACAATCTCAGGAATTCAGGGTTACTGGCCAAACCACAAACAGACATTGTGTCTGAAGGATGGCATTCACCTGCATCTCCTGCCAGTGCCTCAACTATATATCCACGCAGAATAAGAATCCCAGGAAAGAGATCAGGCTCCCATCAATGTAGCAGCAGCTATCACTTCAATGACTAGCGTCAACTATGTATTTAACATTTATTAATATCCATACAATACAGAAATAATAATCTTCATTGTTTAACATACTATACAACATCATTTCCTTTCCAATATAGAAAACAGACTCCTCATTGAAATGGCAAAAAGATATGTAAATGGGTATTGAGCACAACTTAAGAACTGTTCATGAGTGTGATCAAACACCTAAAGCTACACTTTGCCTATTGGCCTCGGTCTCCACATTGTCATTCCTCCATTTTATTTATTTATATAGTGGCAACAAATACCAATCACTATATAGGTTATAGATTATAGCAGTGCTTAAATTGGGCTGGTTGTCAGTTCCGGCATAATGACAAACGTCTTTCAGCATTCCTTTATAAAGCCAGGATCGATAAGTAAGGCCCACGAACCCCACAAACACCACTATCATTATACCAAGGGGTCTTTTCAGACCCCTGAGTATAATGATCAGAGGGCTAGGAGTGGTGAGGGAACATAAACACAGTTACTTACTTCTCTTGGCTCCAGAAGGGTTCGGGCCTACTTGGTGTAATCACAGATGTCACGTGGACAAGGCTTGCATCCTTATGCGTTGTGACGCAACCCCGGCTCAAGTGACGTCTCGTCCATCACTGAAGATGGCCGGCATCATCCGAGAGTATGCCAGAGCCTAAGAGAGGTAAGCAACATTGTTTTTTATCTGTGTATCCTCCCCTGGGTCTCCAATTATTATACTCTGGGGTCAGTTGGTCAGGGTAATTATTCCAGAGTTCCCCCTAAAATATTCTCCCAGTTTAAGATCTGGATTATAGTCATTGCTTGCTTCAGACCCTTATTGTAATCTAAATTCATGTGGGAGGAAACAGAAGTTCTTGAAGGAAACTTTTGCCCCTGGTAGGAAATAACAGTCAAGGCACTAAGCACTGGCAGGAAATAGTGCAGAACTACTTTGAACTGCTATGTTTCTCCATATTATCAGTAGTATAATTTTTTTTATCGATTTCATGGTGCTTTACATGTAAAGATCTGTTTACATACAATACACATTAATAAGTACAACAGACCAACATAGTGACCAACTGGTCTTACTACATACTATAGGAGAAGAGCGACAGACAGTAAGTGATGCTACTGAGCAGTATGACAATATATTTTTTAACTTGAAGTCACCCTATATTAGGAGCTCTCCATCCAGGATAATGGGGAGTCACTTCTATAATATCTGTATGTCCTTTTAGGGTAGATACTAGAGATGAGCGAACACTAAAATGTTCGAGGTTCGAAATTCGATTCGAACAGCCGCTCACTGTTCGAGTGTTCGAATGGGTTTCGAACCCCATTATAGTCTATGGGGAACATAAACTCGTTAAGGGGGAAACCCAAATTCGTGTCTGGAGGGTCACCAAGTCCACTATGACACCCCAGGAAATGATACCAACACCCTGGAATGACACTGGGACAGCAGGGGAAGCATGTCTGGGGGCATAAAAGTCACTTTATTTCATGGAAATCCCTGTCAGTTTGCGATTTTCGCAAGCTAACTTTTCCCCATAGAAATGCATTGGCCAGTGCTGATTGGCCAGAGTACGGAACTCGACCAATCAGCGCTGGCTCTGCTGGAGGAGGCGGAGTCTAAGATAGCTCCACACCAGTCTCCATTCAGGTCCGACCTTAGACTCCGCCTCCTCCGGCAGAGCCAGCGCTGATTGGCCGAAGGCTGGCCAATGCATTCCTATGCGAATGCAGACTTAGCAGTGCTGAGTCAGTTTTGCTCAACTACACATCTGATGCACACTCGGCACTGCTACATCAGATGTAGCAATCTGATGTAGCAGAGCCGAGGGTGCACTAGAACCCCTGTGCAAACTCAGTTCACGCTAATAGAATGCATTGGCCAGCGCTGATTGGCCAATGCATTCTATTAGCCCGATGAAGTAGAGCTGAATGTGTGTGCTAAGCACACACATTCAGCACTGCTTCATCAAGCCAATACAATGCATTAGCCAGTGCTGATTGGCCAGAGTACGGAATTCGGCCAATCAGCGCTGGCTCTGCTGGAGGAGGCGGAGTCTAAGATCGCTCCACACCAGTCTCCATTCAGGTCCGACCTTAGACTCCGCCTCCTCCGGCAGAGCCAGCGCTGATTGGCCGAAGGCTGGCCAATGCATTCCTATGCGAATGCAGACTTAGCAGTGCTGAGTCAGTTTTGCTCAACTACACATCTGATGCACACTCGGCACTGCTACATCAGATGTAGCAATCTGATGTAGCAGAGCCGAGGGTGCACTAGAACCCCTGTGCAAACTCAGTTCACGCTAATAGAATGCATTGGCCAGCGCTGATTGGCCAATGCATTCTATTAGCCCGATGAAGTAGAGCTGAATGTGTGTGCTAAGCACACACATTCAGCACTGCTTCATCAAGCCAATACAATGCATTAGCCAGTGCTGATTGGCCAGAGTACGGAATTCGGCCAATCAGCGCTGGCTCTGCTGGAGGAGGCGGAGTCTAAGGTCGGACCTGAATGGAGACTGGTGTGGAGCGATCTTAGACTCCGCCTCCTCCAGCAGAGCCAGCGCTGATTGGCCGAATTCCGTACTCTGGCCAATCAGCACTGGCTAATGCATTGTATTGGCGTGATGAAGCAGTGCTGAATGTGTGTGCTTAGCACACACATTCAGCTCTACTTCATCGGGCTAATAGAATGCATTGGCCAGCGCTGATTGGCCGAATTCCGTACTCTGGCCAATCAGTGCTGGCCAATGCATTCTATTAGCTTGATGAAGCAGAGTGTGCACAAGGGTTCAAGCGCACCCTCGGCTCTGATGTAGCAGAGCCGAGGCTGCACAAGGGTTCAAGCGCACCCTCGGCTCTGATGTAGGAGAGCCGAGGGTGCACTTGAACCCTTGTGCAGCCTCGGCTCTGCTACATCAGAGCCGAGGGTGCGCTTGAACCCTTGTGCACACTCTGCTTCATCAAGCTAATAGAATGCATTGGCCAGCGCTGATTGGCCAATGTATTCTATTAGCCTGATGAAGTAGAGCTGAATGTGTGTGCTAAGCACACACATTCAGCTCTACTTCATCGGGCTAATAGAATGCATTGGCCAGCGCTGATTGGCCAGAGTACGGAACTCGACCAATCAGCGCTGGCTCTGCTGGAGGAGGCGGAGTCTAAGATCGCTCCACACCAGTCTCCATTCAGGTCCGACATTAGACTCCGCCTCCTCCAGCAGAGCCAGCGCTGATTGGCCGAATTCCGTACTCTGGCCAATCAGCACTGGCTAATGCATTGTATTGGCGTGATGAAGCAGTGCTGAATGTGTGTGCTTAGCACACACATTCAGCTCTACTTCATCAGGCTAATAGAATGCATTGGCCAATCAGCGCTGGCCAATGCATTCTATTAGCGTGAACTGAGTTTGCACAGGGGTTCTAGTGCACCCTCGGCTCTGCTACATCAGATTGCTACATCTGATGTAGCAGTGCCGAGTGTGCATCAGATGTGTAGTTGAGCAAAACTGACTCAGCACTGCTAAGTCTCTGCATTCGCATAGGAATGCATTGGCCAGCCTTCGGCCAATCAGCGCTGGCTCTGCCGGAGGAGGTGGAGTCTAAGGTCGGACCTGAATGGAGACTGGTGTGGAGCGATCTTAGACTCCGCCTCCTCCAGCAGAGCCAGCGCTGATTGGTCGAGTTCCGTACTCTGGCCAATCAGCGCTGGCCAATGCATTCTATTAGCCCGATGAAGTAGAGCTGAATGTGTGTGCTTAGCACACACATTCAGCTCTACTTCATCAGGCTAATAGAATACATTGGCCAATCAGCGCTGGCCAATGCATTCTATTAGCTTGATGAAGCAGAGTGTGCACAAGGGTTCAAGCGCACCCTCGGCTCTGATGTAGCAGAGCTGAGGGTGCACAAGGGTTCAAGTGCACCCTCGGCTCTCCTACATCAGAGCCGAGGGTGCGCTTGAACCCTTGTGCAGCCTCGGCTCTGCTACATCAGAGCCGAGGGTGCGCTTGAACCCTTGTGCACACTCTGCTTCATCAAGCTAATAGAATGCATTGGCCAGCACTGATTGGCCAGAGTACGGAATTCGGCCAATCAGCGCTGGCCAATGCATCCCTATGGGAAAAAGTTTATCTCACAAAAATCACAATTACACACCCGATAGAGCCCCAAAAAGTTATTTTTAATAACATTCCCCCCTAAATAAAGGTTATCCCTAGCTATCCCTGCCTGTACAGCTATCCCTGTCTCATAGTCACAAAGTTCACATTCTCATATGACCCGGATTTGAAATCCACTATTCGTCTAAAATGGAGGTCACCTGATTTCGGCAGCCAATGACTTTTTCCAATTTTTTTCAATGCCCCCAGTGTCGTAGTTCCTGTCCCACCTCCCCTGCGCTGTTATTGGTGCAAAAAAGGCGCCAGGGAAGGTGGGAGGGGAATCGAATTTTGGCGCACTTTACCACGTGGTGTTCGATTCGATTCGAACATGGCGAACACCCTGATATCCGATCGAACATGTGTTCGATAGAACACTGTTCGCTCATCTCTAGTAGATACAAAGGAAATGTCTTTCAGAGGTCATCTCTTAAAATTTTTGAAAAGTATCTCTGTGCGTGAGGCTGAAAGATTCACACGTTCTGTATCCATTTCTTCTGATCAATGCTAGTGCCAAAAGCATTACATATAAGTACCTCCAGCACAGACCTCATCAAAAATAAGATGAATGCTCTGTCTGGCCGTGCCGCCATCTGAAGTCTATGCCAGCTCACAGATGACGTAGATTTCAGGCATTATGTACGACAAAAAGCTTGCGTAAATGATGATAAATTTTGCGCAGTTGATAGTCTTGGCCACTGCACATCTTTTCCATGCTCTGTTTTTGGAAAGTGGTAAGGGTAAACTGGGACTGGCATTTCAGTTGCAGAAATTTGCTGCGCGTGAACCATGAACACAAAACATTAACCTGTGTGTCTTCCATGTGGTTGCAATGAAATGCGTTTCTGACAAATACAGATTAGTTTAGGTCTGTTAACATATTTCCACTGAAGGACTCTAGGACAGTGTAAGTTATAATAAAAGCAATTCCCTTTGAGAATACCTAGACATGGTGGAAATAATAGGCTCCTACAGCTATATAAGGCTAAAAACCGTCTTACTGGATACCACTAAGTGATGGCAGAGGTGAGATCTTCACTGGAGGATTTTTTTAACAGACAATTGTGACATTTTTGAGATTGCAATGTGTTTCCTGTAGGAAAAGACAAACCAAAGGTGAATGGTATGAATGTCATTACTATTATGTTAGCATACACTGCAAGCATTTACTTAGATGTCTTAGCTCTGACTTGTGTCACTTCTCTGTTACCTCAAACTTTTAGATGGCCTCCTTCCAATTACAAGTTAATGGCTTTACTCCTGCTCCCTGTTAATAGCCAGGGTGCCTAGAATTGGTCAGAGAAATGTAGACAATCCATACTTACAGTACAAGCACATTACTATAATCTACTACAAGGGTAAAGGACGAACAAGGAGTATATGCAAGTCTATACAGATAGATGGATGAGCGGACGTGCAGATAGACAGGCAGACCACTAGACATATTGAGCCGCATCTGACACACAGAGCAAGATAAATAAAACAGTATATTGGGTAAAACACTTCAGCTGCAAGTATAAATGTGACCCTGGAGGTAGGAATACACCTTTAAGATCTGATCCATTAAAAAAGGGGGCAGCAGGTCATGTAGAAGAAGCCGTAGGCTGAGTTTGCATTTGGATTTCCATTTTTCTGTTGTGTTACAGGATTCACCATACAACAGAAACAAATGGATCCCATTGATGATAACAATGACCGTTTTGTATCTATTATTTTAGCCCTCATTTTGCCAGGTGAAAAAGTTATGCAAACAATTTCAGACAGAATCTGCAATGGAAGCTCTTAATGGCATATCCAACACAAATGTGAACATAGTCTTATACTGTATACACCTACAATTGCCTATGGAGAGATAGTGAGCTTCTTTTAAAACATTCCTTGAACACTGCAGTATTACATGTGGCTGTAGCATATACTGTAACTGATGATGGTAACATAATATATTCTCATATTTGCCAACCATACAAAACAAATGTAACTCTATACCTTCCATAGACATTTGTGGTCCATTCTACTGTCACATCCAGAGAACATCAACACCTGTGAGGGTTCAACAAAATAGTTTATAGCTGAAGGAAGTTCTCTGTAAACAATGACGTCCATCCATTCTTGAAAATGTTTGGAGAACATATTGCCAGATAAATAAATTGAAATAAACCAGAAAGACCCCCCGTGGATCCCTATGGGTCACTTACATAGTAATTTCTGCAATAATTGTCAGTCAGGTAGTATCTGGAGTGTTTACTATATATGTCTATACAAATGAACTTCAAGCTGGACAAACCTTGTACCGCGCATAGAAATAAAAAAGCAAGAGGGAGATTCCCTAATACTAAGAGGGAAATCCTCATCTTCCTTGGCTTTCCTACTTATGTTCTGCAGATGTTACAGGTTTTATCCAAGGAGTGTGTTTACAAGGTTCTCTGCAGTAAACAAACCTCAGAAAATCTTGGCCTAAATTTTTAAATATATGGTACTAGGAGATGTTGCAGAAAACCAACAGTTTCATTTCCACCAAATATCATACAGTTTGACTGAATTTTCCACCTGCGTTTTTCTACTTAGAATATTTTGCTTGCCATTTTAATAGATTTTGTTTTAAAGGTGTTGTTGAAGACTTGATATTGTTGGCTTATTCTTAGAATAGCAACAATATCAGATTGATGGGGGACCGATACCTAGAACTCTACCCCACCTGTGGCTAACATATACACACAGTATACAGATCCAGAAGCAGGCAGCCGTACACTATGCAGATCCAGCGGCTGTGACAGCTGATCCATGAAAGGGTCAGTTGTCAGATCCCTCTAATCTGATATTGATGACCTATCCTAAGGGCAGGCCATCAATATCAAGTCTTCTACAACTCTTTTAACAGTAACATCACTTTAGTCACCTGAAGCTCACAGGCCCAAATACAAACCTGCAAGCAGAACTCAAATCTATTGTGTCATTTACTATACTAGTGTTTTCTACTATGGCAGAGGGGCATATGGGCCCAGATGCAAATGCTGATATGGCACCCTCTATAGCTATGCCCCAATTTCATTAGATTATTAAATCTATATAACAAATAATTTAAAAAAATGTCACGTAGTGACATCATCTTACGGAAGCGGTAATCATTTTTTTACAATATCTAGTAAGAGCTTAATTTGACAATGTTCAAGTTACACAAGTAATATACAAAGGGCCTTTGTGCACAACTTCTGGAGGGATTAATCGGCACTGTTCTCCAGAAACCCCTCCACAGATCACCTTTGTGTAGAGTACGGTTTTAACTTTCAGAAGATACCTGAAAATATTTTAATTTCATTACATTTGTTTCAAGGGGATCGGTTAAAAATTGATATAAAAACTAAACCATTAATAGTCTTTTGCTCTAGTAACCACCTGCTTTTATTATGGCAAATGCAAAGTATTTCTTGTAGTGCTCTATAATAAAATCTCCTAACTTGAAGGCACAGGATTAAAGAATAACACTCCAACTACAAAGTGTAAAGAGCAGGTTATTAGAAAATGGCACCAGAGAGATAATTTATTGTATGGCTGTGTATTGGTAACCAATTTCATATCTCTAATAGAGATGAGCGAACAGTGTTCTATCGAACACATGTTCGATCGGATATCAGGGTGTTCGCCATGTTCGAATCGAATCGAACACCACGTGGTAAAGTGCGCCAAAATTCGATTCCCCTCCCACCTTCCCTGGCGCCTTTTTTGCACCAATAACAGCGCAGGGGAGGTGGGACAGGAACTACGACACCGGGGGCATTGAAAAAAATTGGAAAAAGTCATTGGCTGCCGAAATCAGGTGACCTCCATTTTAGACGAATAGTGGATTTCAAATCCGGGTCATATGAGAATGTGAACTTTGTGACTATGAGACAGGGATAGCTGTACAGGCAGGGATAGCTAGGGATAACCTTTATTTAGGGGGGAATGTTATTAAAAATAACTTTTTGGGGCTCTATCGGGTGTGTAATTGTGATTTTTGTGAGATAAACTTTTTCCCATAGGGATGCATTGGCCAGCGCTGATTGGCCGAATTCCGTACTCTGGCCAATCAGTGCTGGCCAATGCATTCTATTAGCTTGATGAAGCAGAGTGTGCACAAGGGTTCAAGCGCACCCTCGGCTCTGATGTAGCAGAGCCGAGGCTGCACAAGGGTTCAAGCGCACCCTCGGCTCTGATGTAGGAGAGCCGAGGGTGCACTTGAACCCTTGTGCACCCTCAGCTCTGCTACATCAGAGCCGAGGGTGCGCTTGAACCCTTGTGCACACTCTGCTTCATCAAGCTAATAGAATGCATTGGCCAGCGCTGATTGGCCAATGTATTCTATTAGCCTGATGAAGTAGAGCTGAATGTGTGTGCTAAGCACACACATTCAGCTCTACTTCATCGGGCTAATAGAATGCATTGGCCAGCGCTGATTGGCCAGAGTACGGAACTCGACCAATCAGCGCTGGCTCTGCTGGAGGAGGCGGAGTCTAAGATCGCTCCACACCAGTCTCCATTCAGGTCCGACCTTAGACTCCGCCTCCTCCGGCAGAGCCAGCGCTGATTGGCCGAAGGCTGGCCAATGCATTCCTATGCGAATGCAGACTTAGCAGTGCTGAGTCAGTTTTGCTCAACTACACATCTGATGCACACTCGGCACTGCTACATCAGATGTAGCAATCTGATGTAGCAGAGCCGAGGGTGCACTAGAACCCCTGTGCAAACTCAGTTCACGCTAATAGAATGCATTGGCCAGCGCTGATTGGCCAATGCATTCTATTAGCCCGATGAAGTAGAGCTGAATGTGTGTGCTAAGCACACACATTCAGCACTGCTTCATCACGCCAATACAATGCATTAGCCAGTGCTGATTGGCCAGAGTACGGAATTCGGCCAATCAGCGCTGGCTCTGCTGGAGGAGGCGGAGTCTAATGTCGGACCTGAATGGAGACTGGTGTGGAGCGATCTTAGACTCCGCCTCCTCCAGCAGAGCCAGCGCTGATTGGTCGAGTTCCGTACTCTGGCCAATCAGCGCTGGCCAATGCATTCTATTAGCCCGATGAAGTAGAGCTGAATGTGTGTGCTTAGCACACACATTCAGCTCTACTTCATCAGGCTAATAGAATACATTGGCCAATCAGCGCTGGCCAATGCATTCTATTAGCTTGATGAAGCAGAGTGTGCACAAGGGTTCAAGCGCACCCTTGGCTCTGATGTAGCAGAGCTGAGGGTGCACAAGGGTTCAAGTGCACCCTCGGCTCTCCTACATCAGAGCCGAGGGTGCGCTTGAACCCTTGTGCAGCCTCAGCTCTGCTACATCAGAGCCGAGGGTGCGCTTGAACCCTTGTGCACACTCTGCTTCATCAAGCTAATAGAATGCATTGGCCAGCGCTGATTGGCCAGAGTACGGAATTCGGCCAATCAGCGCTGGCTCTGCTGGAGGTCAGGTCCGACCTTAGACTCCGCCTCCTCCAGCAGAGCCAGCGCTGATTGGCCGAATTCCGTACTCTGGCCAATCAGCACTGGCTAATGCATTGTATTGGCGTGATGAAGCAGTGCTGAATGTGTGTGCTTAGCACACACATTCAGCTCTACTTCATCGGGCTAATAGAATGCATTGGCCAGCGCTGATTGGCCAGAGTACGGAATTCGGCCAATCAGCGCTGGCTCTGCTGGAGGAGGCGGAGTCTAAGATCGCTCCACACCAGTCTCCATTCAGGTCCGACCTTAGACTCCGCCTCCTCCAGCAGAGCCAGCGCTGATTGGCCGAATTCCGTACTCTGGCCAATCAGCACTGGCTAATGCATTGTATTGGCGTGATGAAGCAGTGCTGAATGAGTGTGCTTAGCACACACATTCAGCTCTACTTCATCGGGCTAATAGAATGCATTGGCCAATCAGCGCTGGCCAATGCATTCTATTAGCGTGAACTGAGTTTGCACAGGGGTTCTAGTGCACCCTCGGCTCTGCTACATCAGATTGCTACATCTGATGTAGCAGTGCCGAGTGTGCATCAGATGTGTAGTTGAGCAAAACTGACTCAGCACTGCTAAGTCTGCATTCGCATAGGAATGCATTGGCCAGCCTTCGGCCAATCAGCGCTGGCTCTGCCGGAGGAGGCGGAGTCTAAGGTCGGACCTGAATGGAGACTGGTGTGGAGCTATCTTAGACTCCGCCTCCTCCAGCAGAGCCAGCGCTGATTGGTCGAGTTCCGTACTCTGGCCAATCAGCACTGGCCAATGCATTTCTATGGGGAAAAGTTAGCTTGCGAAAATCGCAAACTGACAGGGATTTCCATGAAATAAAGTGACTTTTATGCCCCCAGACATGCTTCCCCTGCTGTCCCAGTGTCATTCCAGGGTGTTGGTATCATTTCCTGGGGTGTCATAGTGGACTTGGTGACCCTCCAGACACGAATTTGGGTTTCCCCCTTAACGAGTTTATGTTCCCCATAGACTATAATGGGGTTCGAAACCCATTCGAACACTCGAACAGTGAGCGGCTGTTCGAATCGAATTTCGAACCTCGAACATTTTAGTGTTCGCTCATCTCTAATCTCTAACATAATGTACATTGTAAAAATCATTCTATACCTCAGCCTATTTTATTTCAGAGTAGATGTGGCTCAACTTTGTATATCTAGTAGTAACCTTAGGTTGGTTTTATGACCATGAAATGCTCACTGGGGATCTAATTTTGGGTAAATTATAATGGACACTGTCATTTTAACAAACTTCCAGAAATGAATAGCAAAGCAAAGATAAGAAACCTTATATTATATTTTGTCATAGTTACACTATTCAGTACAGCTGTATAATGTCCTCCATGCTGCTGCTTCTCCCTTTCTCCTTGTGGGCTATGTATGGAAGATTATAGCAGCTACTTTCCACAAGTGGGCCGACAGACTGAAAAAATTATATGGAGTCTGCAGCAGACAGACTACTAATAAATGCAAGTCAGATATAGTGTTGTTCCGCATATGCACACATATGATGGCTTATTGTAAAGAAAAATCACTTGAAAAAACAGGCATGCTTTAAATGTATTGGGACCATGTATGGTTTCTTAATGATATTTTATACCATATATGGTACGTTATTTTAAGCCTTGTGCACTTCTAAGTGCCTCTAGACCTTTGGTGGTCATCAAGATATATATGAAAAGAGGGGTCTCAAATTTTGTGTTTGAGATTTTTTTTTTTTAATATTGTCAGGGTCTGGGGTTGCTAGGTGGGATGGCATAGACACAAAAATCCAGATTCTTTAGTCCAAAAACAAAGGTAGAGTTTATTTTCACTCAAAAAGGTAGTACAGCTACAAAAGGAAACAATACAAAAATAAATACCTGCCCGGCTAGGCTCTAACTAAACATAGAATAGGTTACCTCACCTAGAATCACAGAAATCGGAAAGCCAGTCCAAAAAAATATAACCTCTCTCTTTCACTCTCCATCCAAGCTCTGCCACAGTCTGCTGCTGGAGCTGGCTTCTTAAGCCTCCTGGATGAGCAGACTCTCAACAGCTGAGTCACTGCCGGAATATCCCCAAAGTGTGGACTGGAGGGAGGTGGAATGACAGGTCCCTCTACCAACCTACCTGTCATTCCTAAAAATCCAGCCCAATACTGAGCATTTACTCAAAATGCTCAACAGACGAAAGTTGCCTGCTGAGAACAAACATTCCTTCTGGAGTTTTCTCATCTTACCCACCTGAGCAGTCTGGGTGAGATGTACACCCCCTCCATTACCTGACTAGCCATCAGCTTACAATATGTTACAAAAAAAAAATGAGGCCTTAGCAACAATTTTAGCCAATTATGCAAATAATAAGAGTTCTGAGTCCTAACTGGATCAATGGAGATCTATCTGACTTGTCAAAAAAATCATTTAGCAAGGTAACAATTTATTCTTGGTTGTTATTAGGGACAACCACATACCATCTCATGATTATGGCAATTTCCATTCTAAATCATTTTGTAAATTTATTACAACAGCCTCATTGAGTTTGCATAGGTTTTGATTAAAACTCTCCTGGTATAGCTATCATCACATGTCTAATCTAGGAAAACTGAGACACTGGGAGAAAACAATTAAAGGATGTAGATGTAAATTAATTCAGGTTGGCGGACCCATATACACTAATCCACTGTACTGTTAAGCCTTATTCAACAGCCAATGTCAAGATCAAGTTAACTGGGCCAGATCAGAGTAGTAGTGCGAACAGGATCCCCTGGCCTCACTGTTTGCTTATGCATCACTTCAAAGACATTCCTTACTATACTCCATGAGCAGTTCATCTTAAAAACAGTTTAGGTCTAGCCCCAAAGGTAATATTAACAATGCTACTAGGTAATGATTTTAGCAGCCTACTACTGTGTTTCCATAGCAGAGAATTGATATTCCAGTTCTGTTATACCACAAACTTGGACAAGCACAGAAGTCCCTTTACAGTCTTTAACAGCCTGCACAAGACAGACATATGTATTCTAAACTGCTATCATGTTGCACACTACTAAATGCATACAGTATATTATAATATATACTAAATCAGCCTTACATGTAGTAATGTAAATCACCATTACAGTAAGAATGAATGGAAAGTAATCAGAAACATGTCCTAATTAAAGGCAAATGGAGCTACGCCTCCTACAATGCAGGTTTAAAGGGAGGGTTCATCTTTATGCTGTTGTTCTACATACAGATCCAATATGCCAAAAAATTTCAGTCGAATAAATAACACATTATAGAGTCACCCATAGACTGGGGCCATACAATATGTGATTGCAGAAGGTTAGCAGATGTGAACTCCCTGGCGACTAACAAGGTGTGACCTACAGTAGCACCATTGTGGATGAGATTTATAGAGCGCTCATCCATATAGGACTAAAATTTGCAACATAAAGTGACTTGCACTGCGGGTTTAAACCTGCAAAATATCATTTATTGCTGTGGATTTCAACATTTGTGATGCAAAGCCTGAATGCCATGGAGGGCTAGTAGAGAAAAACGCACTGCAAAAACTACACATTTTCCGGTGGTTTTAGACATCATAGCTTATGCAAGAATAAGCTGAACAATTTCCCTGCAGCAATTCTGCAAAATACTTGCACTGGTGTTATAGTCTGGTAATATAGAAAACGGGAACAGCATACACTGGCACTTTAGGACAGGGAAAGATGGATAAATGCAACAATCCCTCCTGATAGGTCTGCTCACACCAACAAATAGGTCTTTATCCTTCCACGCTCCCAGTTTATTAGAGTTAAATCCATGCACCATCTCCTTATGTCCATATACAAGAAAAAATACAGAGTCAGAGAGCTCCTTTAACAGTTATTTTCTTGCAAACAGAAACACTGCACATATTCCATTCTACATAAACCAATGTAGCTCAGTTACAGATCAACGAAGAATTAAAACTTCCATCATATGGTAAGCAGCCAGGTCCAAGAACTCACAGAAAAAAATAAAACAATCCACAATAATGAATAAAAAGATGGACTTGGAAAAAGCAAATACTTTGGATGGGAAAATGTAAACAGGACATACCAGTATAAAGGAAAAAAAAAACAAAGCAAAACAACAGAAAACAGAGACTTCTTCCCTGCAAAAATGCTAATTTTATGAAAATGTGGCAAGGAATGCAGATCAGATCATACTGTAAAAAGGCTTATTCAGAGATGCGTTTACTTTTTCATAAAAGAATCTTGGATGGAATAGTATGTGAATACGGAATAGGGAGTGACGGAGAATATCTTTCAGGACTCTTGGGTAAGTCAATTTCATTTGTTTGAGGTTCACATGGTTTTCTCCACATTTTTCTGACCTTTTTGGGTGGAACCCGGTGGAAGCCTAGCAGACCCCATTATAGTCTATGGAGTACGTGGGTAACCGCTTTTTTAAGCAGATTAGATTTCCGTTCCTGGGGTCCCTGAGCGAACCTCACAAACAGAAATTCCAATGCAGGTGTGAACCTAGCGTAATAAAGTGTAAGGTCAGCCACAAGAAATAAAGAAGTTAATATACTTTTAAATTGCAGCGACCACCACTGACCAACCTTAGACTCTTCCAAAATGACTATGTATGTGACACAATATGTTTAAAAACAACCATATTAACCCATTAACTGTTTGTTTGTTTTTTTCAATAACATGGGAACTGCACAATGAAAATGACCTCGTGTGTAAGGCAATGCATGCACATGATCAGTTTAGGTTTCCTATCACGGGCAACATCCTGCTGTTGCACGTGAATGTCCTGTTTCTATACCTCAATGACATATGGCGTTCGTAGGCAGGTTAAAGTACCTGATTCCCAATTGGGGATCATAGCAGTTAATGGGTTAAGACTAGTGTACAAATACATTTCTTTAACCTGCAGTCTAACCATGATGAACACTAAGGATCTTACAGCCAGAGAGTCATGAACCTCCTCTCAGTTAAGATAATATAAGATAATCCTTTAATAGCCCCACCATGGGGAAATTCAGTGTGTTACAGCAGCATGGACAATACAGTAATATATTAAAGGGGCTCTATCAGCAAAATTATGCTGTATGAGCCCCACATATACGTGAATAGCCTTTAAAAAGGCTATTCAGGCACCGCTAATCTTATTTTAACACCCCCCCCCACCCCCGTTTTAAAATAAAACTATAAAAACATATATGTAAATCATACCTATCGTGCACGCTGGGCAGTCCTGCATGGTCCAACGTCATTTTCTGGTACGCCTTCCTCTTCTTTCCGCGATGCCCCCTGGCCCTGGCTCTTCCCCAGCTTCATCGTCCTCTTCTTCCGGTGGGATTGGTTTAAATCCGGAGTGCTACTGCGCAGGCTTTGGTGCCATTTTTCTCAATGGCGGTTCTCAATGGGATACTGAGCATGCTCAGTTCCCCTTAGAACTATGTGAGCGTACTGCACATACGCAGTACACTTGCGAACTGCCATTGAGAAAAATGGCGCCGAAGCCTGCGCACTGCTACTGCGTACGCGCTGGATTTAAACCAATCCCACCAGAAGAAGAGGACGATGAAGCTGGGGAAGAGCCAGGACTGGAGGGCGTCACCGAAAGAGGAAGGCGTGCCAGAAGATGACATCGGACGTGCACGATACGTATGATTTACATAAGATCAGATAAGATAAGATAATCCTTTAATAGTCCCACAATGGGGAAATTTCATGGATGGTACATATATGTTTTTATAGTTTTATTTTAAAACGGGAAAGGGTGGTTTTAAAATAAGATTAGCGGTGCCTGAATAGCCTTTTTAAAGGATTTTTAAAGGCTATTCATGCAAATGTGGGGCTCATACAGCATAATTTTGCTGATAGAGCCCCTTTAAAGAAAAGAACACATACAAGCTCATATAGCTTAGTATCTTTACCAGATAGGTAGATACTAGGAGTCATAGCAACTAGGAGGAAAAGAAAGACTCAGGATAATTTAATTCTCTGTACGTAGTGATCTCCACTTAGCCTGATGTTGATTATACAGCCTGACCGCGGTTGGGAGGAAGGACCTCCGATAGCACTCCTTCTCACACTTGGGCTGAAGAAGTCGGTTAATACTAAATAAATAAGAAAATAACAATAAATAATTGCATTCTCCATAATTTCGGAGAATCTGTATTGTGCAGTTCCTCATCTATTCTTGCTAGATATTTCTGAACAAATCTAGTGTTACTAATGGGGTGTGGGGGGGTCCCTACACACTCTCATATTGTGCAACCAGTGCTGAAAGCCTAATGCAGTGTATAGGCATAGCCTATTAGGATACTATAACATCCCGTTGTCATTTTGTACCTAAGTTTCTAGGAGTAAGAACAGAGAAAATTGTTATAGGCTGGGGAATTAGTTACTGACTCAGACATGGCAGGAGAGGTGACATGTCCTCTGTAAGTCTTCAGCTATAGGCAGATCTAAGAAGCACCAGCTTGCAGTGAAATTCCTGTAGGCATTTCTCCATTTATATGCTACTGCAGCAATATCATCACCTCGTTCCACTAGATTGACAAAATCAGAGCATATTATCTGTAATATTATTAATGCACAATTGCAGCTAAATCATATAAAGTACGCTCTCTTTCTGAAATGACCTTACCAATGCTGAAAATGAGCAAGTTCTTTACAAAGGTCTTTTAAGGTTCAGGCTTAAGGATGAAAGGAATGCCTTTAAGAGAATCCGCTTCTCTATTTCACACTCATTCAGTCTTACATTCCTGCCGGGGTCAAACAGCATTGAATAAGGAAACACAAATTACCGTAAGTGGGATTCTAGTGATAAAGGCCACTTTGTGATGGAGAAAACTATATAGAGCCCAGGGCTACAAAAGTCTACCTCCTGCAGGTTAGGAATACTGAATACTAAATAGGTCTGGGTTTAGTTGTACGGTATTATGTTCGTATATATGTGTGTGCATAGAGCAATACCAGGCATGGGCATCTCTGTAGTAGAGGTTGGCCTCTGGTACCACTTGTAGGTCCTGGAAATTGCTCCAACATTCCCACTGCTTCTTTTAATTTATTTTTTTAACCGCTTCCAAGCCCTTAGCTACCATCCTTCCCTCTAAATTCTTCTATTGCCTAATACTAACCCTTAAATCTGCTTGTATAGCCTCATATCATCTTATCCACACCTCTCCCTAATATTATCAATTACATTTTCTGTCCTGCTAAATGCCATGAGCACTCGTACAAGCTTCACCCCACCCACTGGGTGTCATTTCATTCATCTGGTTTTTTACATTGCTGTCAATGACCATACACAACTCTCTCTAGAGGTGGAATGGATATTTCATACCATCCTGATCTCACAGTCAGAATTATTTATAGCCATCATTTTTTATTATGCAAACAGTTTTATTTCCTATTTTCATATCTGTGATTCCTCTTATTTTATCCGCCTGCAATTTCATCCTCGCCCCACTTACTTCAGTTCAACAGTTGTCTTATTAGTCATGTATCTTGTGACCAAAGGGAATGCGGCAATGCATGACTTACAAATCTATCCACATATCTTTACCCTTCTCAGTAGGTCACTAACATATCCAATCTGAATACAAGGTCTATGCATAACCGGATTTTATATACTGTATGTCATTAGAGAATGACTCAATAAGACGCAGATCAGTAGTGACTCACGGATAGAAGGTCATTACTGATGTCACCACAGACAGTTGTCTTTCCGTTGGATTGATGGAGCTATACAAGAAGCGAACAGTGAGTGGCAAACCACAAGGATGTAAACAGTTCTCACAATATAGTTAATGGGGCTATAAAGCAAAGAAGCTCTGACCCACATGTCACAGGTCAAGCAAACAAAAGCAACATCAAAAAAAGAATAAGCCATCCAAAGACCCAAACATACCAAAGATCACATCAACATAAATAAAGTCAGCTGAACTGGCTGACACCTACACCAGCTATTGAAAATAGGGAGAGTAAAATCAATGGTAGATCTTATAGCATATACTTACGTTTCATAGTAAGACTGAATGTGAGGCATTTATGAATTTAAGGTTACAATTTTCAATACTCACATACAGTCACGTGTGTGCAATGCTCCACTTTGTTACAATATTTATAGAGCTGATCCTATAATATATCACAATGGAACGGAGCATCAAAACACATGCGGACTGCACGCTTGGTCGTGTGCATGAAGTCCTTGATCTCAAAATGCAATTTTGAAAGTACAACTGAAGTGATCCGACTGCCCAAGCGATACCATTATATAAGGTGGATACTCATTTATTATGTAAGACTGAGTATTGTAAGTGATGTCTAGAAACTCAAAATTATTAGGGATTTTCTAAATGTAGTGTTATCACAGACAACCAAACAAATGCAAAGTGCCTCCAACACTCTTAAACTTACCGTGCACAATAGATATAAAAGTCCTGAATCTGAAAAAAAGTTATTGACTCTACCTTCAAAATAAAATTATTTTTAATTCTATTTTACAATTATTGATGTTGTATATAAATGTATTAGTATTAAGTATTGCATATTTACTTTATTAACAACTCAAATCAATAGATGTTTTGTGAACTGGAGGAGCTTTATTTCTTCTATCTAAGGGGGGCGTTCACACTTGTGCCCATGTCCGTCCACCGTGTTTCCATCCTAATGCCCGGAGAAACTGAAAACTGACTGCTTGCCGGCAGTCAGTTTTAAAACCCATTCATTTGAATGGGTTTTTAAAGAAAACTGCCGGTGTCCGTATGCTGCCTCTTGACAGGGAAACCATTTTTTTTGCACGGACACAAAGTCGGACATGCAGAACTTTGTGTCCGTCCAAAAAAAATGGCTTCACCATGGAGAGGCTGCATTCGGACACCAGCGGTTTGCTTTAAAAACCCATTCAAATGAATGGGTTTTAAAACTGGCTGCCAGAAAGCCATCCCCTATCCAGTTTTTCAGGGATTAGGACAGAAACATGGCGGACAGGCAGGGGCACAAGTGTGAATGCCCCCTCACCATCACCGTCAGCCATTTATGAATGAGTTGGAATAGAAGTCGGGATGTGGAAAACTAGAGGCATCCAAGTTGGTGGTTTGGCCTACCAACTCCACAACCTTGGTTTCATGAGTAAATACCTTGTGAACCTGTACCAAATCTGTTTGGAATATCCATCTTTAATTCTGACAGCGTTCAATCATTGTTCTACCAACTAGAAAGTAAAAACTTAAGACTTAGGGCTTGTTCACATCTGCGTTCTCCTCTCCGTTCTGCAGGTTTCCGTTTCCTGCATAAAACAGAGCAGGAGGCGGAAACCTGCAGGAGTCTTTCTCACCCATTCATTTGAATGGGTGAGAAAGCTGTCCGGCCGTGAGCGGCGGTGAGCGTTTTATGCTCTCCGCCGCAAAACCGGGTTTTATAATCCGGACACAGAGTCGGACATGCAGTACTCTGTGTCCGGATTTAAAAAAACGGTTTTGCGGCGGAGAGCATAAAACGCTCACCGCCGGACCCGGTCTATGGTTTCCGTCTTCTGGCATGCAGATGACGGAAACCACAGAACGGAGACCCTGAACGCAGGTGTGAACCTAGCGTTAAGACTTTTCACCTTCTCCACTTCTTTGAATTCTTCAATATGTTCAATTTTTTTTTTTCAATGTAGATTGTGAGCCCCATATAGAGCTCACAATGTACATTTTTCCCTATCAGTATGTCTTTGGAATATGTGATGGAAATCCATGCAAACACGGGGAGAACATACAAACTCCTTGCAGATGTTTTTTTGCCCTTGGCAGGATTTGAACACCAGGACTCCAGCGCTGCAAGGCTACAGTGCTAACCACTGAGCCACTGTGTGGCCCACTAATATGTTCAATTTTTCTCAAGCACCTGCTACATCAGAGCAAAGAGTTCTAATTCAGCTCTATACTGTCAGGAGGGCGGTCCTAGATTGGAGCAGTTAGGGGACTGCCCATCTCACAGTAGACAACATAAATAACATATTTGGTGCTGGAAGTAACAGAAATTATTGTTCAGGAATGGTAAAGGCTAGAGACAAAATTCCAATTGCACTGGATTCCGTGCAATGGAGCTTATTAAAGGATGCAAAGAACTGGAGTTGGTGAAGGTAGTTAAAGGTACTCTTTAAGCCTATTGACCAGAAACGCACTGCAGCCTCATTCTTGTATAGGACTGCAATATGGTACCCATAGACTACTGTGGTGTACTACTTACAGAATTCTGTCCAGGGGAGAAAATCTCTGTAGTATGGCATGATGCAGTTACATGCAGCACCACACAAAATACCTTCTTTTTCCCTCATTCTGAGCCACTGGGACTCTGCATGCCTCCTTAAAACCTCCATGCACCAAGAGTAACGTTAGTTCTTATTTCTTTCTAATCTCAATAATATGTGCTTCCTGGTGCACATAAAGACTAAAGAAACAATGATTTAACATCCTCAATGCAAGAAAAAAAACCAAAACAATCAAGTCAAAAGTCAAACTTTTTTGCTGAGAAGGGGATTTCTTTGTTTGTGAGAATATGAACATTCTGTCTCAGCTTCAGCTTTATTCCATTTTTCTTCCTTCTCTCATAGCTGGGGTGATTCATCTTTTAACCGTCTCCTCAGCAGTACACTGAAGCTGCTCTGTTCTACTCCCGTTGTGGGAAGCCACGTCAGCAGGAAACCCTGCTGGCTGCCAGGTCACATTCATAACTGTCTAGAGCAGTCAACAAGCAACACAGTCCAGTACTTTTGGTTTTCACAAGTATACAGGGCTCAAAGCCTGGAAAATGGAGCAGGCCAGGAGCTGGAGACTAGATGTAAAATGGAGCTGTGTTCACTAAATCCTTGCTAATCTGAAAAATAGTGTTAAAAGTTTAGAAGATAAATTCTAATATTAACCAAAATTAGTATGTGAAAGCCGATAGTATCCGTCAAAACTGGTGCATCATTATAGCAATGATTTGGGAGACTGAGGAGTGGCTGAGCGCTGATCAGCTTTGATCTGATCGTATGTCTGGCTTACAAGATCGCATAGGATTGGCTTGAGATCGTGATTCCACTTGTGTCATGGATTTGACTATGACCAGCATTCAGTATTGTTTTATGTATCATTATGCATGCAAGTTGCAGAAGCCATATGGTGCAAAGTTTTTAATTAAAAAAACCCCGAAAACATTATTTTGAACTACGTGGCAGATATGAAGCGTTTTTGGCTGCTGCGTTTTACAGTACCAGCAAAGTGAATGATATATCATTTTATCATATCCATAGATTGTGGGGGAAAGAAACTGGTAATATTTTTAGCTGCAAAATTATGAATGTCTTACCTATAGATTTAATAACAAAAAGAAAGAAAAATGATTTTTTATTTTTTTTTGTTGTTTTTAACTTTTGGTTTTACCTCTGTTTTGCTATGTGTGGCCTTAACCTTAAAGAGGTCCTTTTCGTCACTTCTGCCAACTTCAACCCTTTGCATCTTTAATAGGTGCTGCTTCATTGATTCTAGTAGATAGAATGTTTTTGATAGTTCCACCATTCCTGAGCAATTAGTACTGTTAAATTCAGCAACCAATATGCTATGTAGACGCTCTACTGTCCAGCGGGTACTCAACATCTGAGGCAGAAAGCCAGGGACCACCCACCTGACAGTACAGTGCCTAATTAGCATACAGGGTGCTGACACTAAAATAATTGATTGCTCAGGAATGGTGGGAGCTAGAAAAAAAATTATAACTGCACCAAAATCAGTGGAGCAGGCCCTAGTAAGGGATGCAAAGAGTTGCAGTCGGTGGAGGTGGTAGAAGGTCCTCTTTAAATGTGTTTACAGTCTCAATTACAATGTTGTCAAACCTGCCATTGCATCTTATTGCTTATGGCAACTTCACTCTCTTAAATGTGTCAAACCAATTGAAGCTAGGACAATAAATATGGTGCAATGCCCAGCATATATATATATATTTTTCCCTATCAGTATGTCTTTGGAGTGTGGGAGGAAACTCACGCAAACATGGTGAGAACATGCAAACTCCTTGCAGATGTTGCCCTTGGCAGGATTCGAACCCAGGATTCCAGCACTGCATTGCTAACCACTGAGCCACTGTGCTGCCTAATACCCAGTATATTTTACATATAGCATTAGAATATGCACAATACACTAACATACAGATGTCAAACGCTATATAAAGACTAGAATAGAAAAATAAAATTCTGGATAAATCAGTCAAAATTGTATTTGAGCAAAATATCCACAAAGATCCACACATCTGGATATTAACGGGAATGTCATTTGTTTTGAATAAATATTTTTTCCTGCTTTTAAGGTTTTAGTTTTTTTTTCTTTAACATTTCATACTGTGCTGGTTGCTCAACACAGTACAAGAGCTGCCAAATCTCAGTAAAATTACTTACAGCCAGTAGAAGTGTTGTCAAATTTTCATCCACACAAAAATAAAGTTAGAAAAAAATGAAAATGTTCAAATGATAATCTCCTGGCCACAGCATCATAATTAATAACCAAACCTACCATTAGTCCTGCTGTGTTTACAGCTTCATCCTTCTACCATTTCTAAGGTTCTCATTATTTTTTTACAAGTTTACAACACTTTGGTGCATATCGTTCTGCAGGATCTTAGAATGCCATTGACTTTCATAAAGAAATCTTGCAAAGTGCTGGCATATTGCTAAGATTAAGTCTTTACTCTATGATGGGTAATGATAAGTGGGCATCTGACCACTGGGACTTAGAACAATCCTGAGAATGAAGGATCTGCAGCATTGGTGCTCCTATATATCATAGTCACTGTTTTTTTCACATACAGCACCAGTGCCAGAAGTGTCAGGGTGCAAGGAAAATTCCAAATGAGAGAGGATGCACTGCATCCCTGTTTTCTCAGGATCAGTAAAGGTCAGATATTTAATCGATTATGAAGCGAGAAACATTTAAGACAGGAATGATTCCTTAGCATATAGCTGTATTCAAAGATGTAGTTAACTATAAAAGTGTGTAATGTACTTACATTTTCCCAATCCTTTTATTTTACAGCCACATCCCTAGACCATGAATTGTAAAGCCGGGATATGCCATAAATACCTGGTTAGCGGGGAGACCAGCATAGTATGGTGGCTGGGTGCCACTACTACATCTCAGCCCCACTGAAGTCAGGAACCGAGCTGCAGAATTCGGACACAGGGACCAGAGCCAACTTCTTCCAGGTCCAGTCAGTGGCTTGGGTCTCTGTATAAATATCATCATAGGAATGTTGATGCTCAGATATTTATGGCCTATACTTAGGGCAGGCCATAACTTAAATATTCCCGACCAACCACTTTAACATGCTGTGTATTGTCAAGTACTAAACATTTGGATTCATCAATGGACAAAACTGCAAATGTGTCAATGTTTCTCAATCCTCGTGTGCAGTATGGCTTAGCCCTCTGTTATACAGACATATGCTGCCTCTACTTCATCATATACAGTTAAGAAGCCCCTAAGATTGGGTTCACACTTGCGCTATGTGACTGTTCAGGCAGTCCATCCCCCATTCTTCTTGATAAATGTGGAGAGAAAAGTCCTGCAAGCAGGACTTTTCTCTCCGCATTTTTAGGCTGAAACCCGGCAGAAAACTGGTGGACCCCATTTTAGTTTATGGGATCTGGGGGTTTCCACGAGTAACCGCTCTTTAATCGGAGTGGGTTTTCTTTTTTCGGGTCCCCAAGTGGACCTAAAGAACAGAAACCCAAGCACAGGTGTGAACCTAGCATAAGTTTAATACATGATTTTCACTAAACAGTGCTTACAGTATGCACTGTCTGACAAATATCCCGTAGTCTTCATATCAAGTAACCAGAAGGCCACTTTGATGAACATTATGAAAGAGACTAGCCGTATACTGCTATGTCTGCTACTGAAATTTCCCCATTGTGGGACTATTAAAGGAATATCTTATCTTATCTTATGTTAGGCACTATATAACCCATTAGCACACACTAGTAGAGTCTTGTAGTTCTTTGTTCTTTATACAACCAGTTGCCTTTTTGACGTGGCATTCAGTTCCATATAGCACCTCACATTCCATAGCCACATAGGCACATATGATGAATGCCAGGCTATGCTCCAGGAGGTAATTATGTTATGATAGCGTCATGTGAGAACCTTGGAGAATTACAATGAGGACTTCATATTATTAAGTCATCATAATATCAGAATATGATGTGGATAACAATAACAACATCTCTAGTGAAAGTGTTGTGTCTGAAAAATAGAACACCTAATATATTTGGAGGAAAGGCAAAGAACTGAATTGGAAACATATTTAGGAGGAACTTTCCTCATAAAAAACACATAAAAAAGATTTCCCCTTTTATTCAGTCACATCTGGAATGAATATTGTCCTGCTATTCTGAACTTTTTGACTTCCTGTGAAGCTTCAAACTATCCATGCACACTTCTGATCGAGAGTATGTAAAACAAAAAGACAGAACATATCTGACTTGAAACGTTCCAGTGCTTGACTCATGCATGAAGTGTATTGGATGACCTCTGAATGGTGAGACAAACAGGTATCTGTAAGCATAGCATGAATGCTTATACAGTAGGATGGAGGTCAAGTTGTCGTGAGGGAAGTCTACTGCAGAGCCTGGATGGCAATCATTGAAGGCTGCATAGAGAAGGTTTGACAGTGTTTCAAAAACCTTGAGCAGATGTTGACCACCTTCCCCCCAAAAAATATGTGACTATGATCAGTCTACAATGCTGCATCAATGCTTTCACTCTTTTGAGGTTGTTCTTTAAAATCAAGGCCAAAACTTTACAACCCTTCAGAGATCCTATCCAGTCTCCACACAGAGAAGGGCTCGCTCTGTGTGGAAATCTCCCCAGTTTAATTATATGTAATTGCAGGGAGCCGTTCAGCACACGCCATGAGAGCGCAAGAACAACAACCTGTGTTCATTTAATGGAAACTCCACTCGAACCTCCCACATTCACGTACAATTATGTGATGTTTTTCTTTTGTGTCTGACAGATTAGAAGCGAAACCTAAACATATCGCTTGAATAAGATTTGTTCTTTTTCTAAAGGGCAGAAAGGGCTTCCTGTCAGTAGATAGTAATGACCTTCCCCTCCTCCTTCCCAGAGAAAATCAGATGCACAGGCATCTAACAGACAACATGGATACATTTACATCAATTGATGAAACCCACATTGGAAAGCAATTTCCACGAATGCGACCACTGGCTAGGTGATTTTTTTTAGACAAGACGACAAGAACACAGGAGATAAAGGAATAGTAAATTGTTTCCAGTAGCCTAAAATACAACCCACATTTACAGACAATGTATCTCTCTAATGTGTGAAATTTCTTACAGAGGTTATCGACCGTAGTGCCTGGGAATACAGAATAACCTTCATAGCATGAAATCTGCCCTTCTGGAGAAACACATTCTGGATTGTCCTGTTCTCACAGGGGTTTATGCTCCACTCCTACGGGCCCTGCTTATCATGCACACATTGGGTTTGCTACTTTTGCATTCAGGTACAATTAGAATTACAGAATTTCCCATTTTGCAAGACAGAAAGAAGAGTGTTGCAAAAATGACACTGTCAACTGCACAACTAATAGGTACAAGTGGGTTTTGTCCTTTTAGGAGAATCCTCTCACCTTGGCTCATTTGTCAAGTGGTCGAGATACATTTACAACAGCCAGTTATCAGGAGCAAGTGTTCTTTAGCTATATTTGGACAGATCATCTTCCCGTTCAATAGGGCCATAATAGAGCTTGACTGAATGAAACCTCCAATTCAAGAGAACCCTTTTGATTTAGAACTTCAGAAGTTCCAGTGTGGAATATAGTGCTGTATAGTGTTAAATTCAGGGCATACATCTAGATTAGCAGAGATCCCGAGTGAACTGTTTCCTAGTCCTTTGGGAATTACGACTTCGGCCCCTTTGATCAGTTGATCAATTAATTAGAAACTAAAAACATGGTACCTCTTGAAATGAATGGGCGTCCATTGTTTTCCAAATGAGTTTGCCAAACCCTTGGACTATAACTAATGGGGGGCAGGTGGTAGACTGAATTTGTCATCCTCCCCTTTCAGCTAAACATGTCCTAATAGGACACACACACAGGGATACTAAGAGGAGGCTTTAGTCCTATTGCTAAACAAACAAAAAGTTGTATTTTAGAGCAAGCTGCAAAAATCTGTTGTAAAATGATGACATGCGTGCTGTACTCCCAGATAATGCCAAGCCATGACAATCTGTGATCTGTATGATAAGACCACAGAATACTGAAAATTACCTCTGTTAACCTGGGCTGCCATGCCAGTAAAAAAGATTAGTGCTCAAACAACTGCTTGGCACATGTACTTGGAACAAAGCGAGCTCAGAGAAACGCAGACAGAATAACTGAAGATAACGGCTGAATAAATGATTTGTAAAACATAAAAATAGCACAAATGCTCGGCGGGGTTTAGACTTCTACAAAAATAATAAATGTAAAAATTCGAGCTCACTTTCTCAGAGGAAAAGTCACATTAATATCTTAGCTGCTCGAGTGTATAATATTATTCTCTTGTATCGACTTGATGGAGACGTTGTTTCAAGGACAGAATTTGTTATGGACTGTGGTCCAAATATTATCTGAATGTATACTTTATTGAGAAAAAGCCTGAGAAAAACATAAGGAATGTGTGTGAAATGAAGCGGGAAATGAAATGGTGCAATGCTCTCTTACTACAGTACCGTCCCCAGTAAGGATAGTCGTGTAATAGATGCATATGTACATGCACTGAATATTAAAAAGAAATCTTTGCAAAGCCAAGTAAACAAAATAATTTTACAAAATTGCCTTTTGACACCATGAAAGAGATTTTTTCTTTTATATAGTTGTGAAGATGAAACGCTTGCATCGTAAAGTTATTCTAACGCTAAGGCCCCATGTTGCAGAAACGCAGCTTTTTTTGTTGCAGATTTTGTTGTGTTTTTTTGAGCCAAAGCCAAGAATGGCTATAAAAGGAATGGGAAATATATAGGAAGCGCTTCTAATTCTCCCTTCTGCTCAATCCACTTCTGGCTTTGGCTCAAAAAACTGCAACAAAAAAAGCTGCATTTCCACCCATGTTAACAATGAACAGCACATAAAATTACTCGGTGATGTGCTGTGGTTGATCCATTTTTATTTATTTATTTTTTTATTTTCTATATATTTAAATATCACTGGCTCAGTAACAAACAGACAGCACATACATTTGTGTGCTGTCCAGATTTTTCCAAGACCCCGGACTTTAATGGGCATCTGTGGTTTGCAAAATGGGCCTGTGTGTGCCCATTAAAGTTAAAGGGTTCGTACGCAGTTAGTTATTAAACAAGGACATTAAATCCATGTAAAATGGATGTGAGAATAAGCCCTAAAAGTCTCTGTTCGCATAGGACTACTGATTTCTGCTCATAACAAAAGACACTGCTGGATTCAGTGACTTGCAATGGGCTCTGATGGGGCTATGTTGTGGTATGTTGCTATGTATGCTAGAAAATGTGTTGGAATTACAACACAAGTGTGAATATAGACTTAAGCTTCGTTCACATCTGCAACGGTAACCTGTTCGGGTAGTCCGCATGGGGACCCCCCTGAATGATCTACTGAACGCGTTGGCAAGCGGTGTTCAGTGAAAGCACACGGCCCCCATAGTCTATAATGGGATCTGTGTGCTTTCCGCATGTTCTCCACACAAGTCATGCAGACAGGAAAGTAGATCGTGAACTACTTTTCTGTTCACATGTTCCGTGCAGAGACCATGCAGTAAGCACACAGATCCCATTATAGACTATGGGGGCCGTGTGCTTTCACTGAACACTGCTTGCCAATGCGTTCAGTAGTCCGTTCAGGGGGGATCCCCATGCGGACTCCCCCGAACGAATTACTGACAAAGATGTGAACGAGGCCTTACTTACTGAGGTTCCAAACTCTGATGATTTGGCAGGTTTCTTTTTTACTGGTTAATCTTGTCATCTAAACTAAGCAAAAGTAACTGTAACCATGTCATAATATTTCCAAATAATTTTTACTGTATGTAATTTAATATTTGAATTGTATATTAAAGTATAAATCCCACATAAAGAATATGCATTTCCTAGCTATTTAAAGAAGGGAAAGAAGGGGAAGTGTTCAGTGCAGACAGCTCTGGGTGTTGCACATCTAGGGATCTTCTGCGATTATTGTGCCAGGGACATAGAATTTGGATTTCTGGGTATATTTACACTGCGCCCTGTTTGCAGTTCTGAGGAGTTAAAACCCCTTTAAAACGAGGTTGCGGACTGCTAAAGGAAGATTTGTACTACTTCATTTTCATCCCTAATTTACAAGTTTCGCAAAGTTAGTTCCCAATTTGTAGACAAGTACTGAGTCACTACAATTATACAGTATAATCCACAGTCCATGTTCTTACTGGTTTTAGCTGCAGGCAATGCACACGGTTTTCTCATCCAATATACTGGAATGCATCAGGCCACTGGACTACTGATTTTTATCGCCTAAATAAACCCATTATAAATTCCCTTTAAATGGGGGAAATATAAACCAAGTATAATTTTCTCCTCTGAAATGCGGTGCTCTCAGGCACCAGAAACCACACTGAAGGGTTTAGAAGCGTCAGTCTGACATGTTAAACGGGCTAGTGTGAGAATACTCTGTAGTTACAGCCTACCACAGACTTTCCTTACCTTGAATGCACTGTAGTGTTCCGTCCTCGGCGCGTATTGTAAAAGTTTCTCCGGGGTTAACCTGAACTAGAATGACCTGTCAAAAGAAGATAAAAGTCCTTTAGAACAATGTAACATCTGAAGTCTGCTGGAGCAGGTTCAGCAATATCCACTATTAAATGTAGTTGTGCAAATAATAAAATATACAGCTCACTACACAAAACACTCTGGCCTGTGAATAAAGCGGTAACATGACAGCACATAGAGAACTTCATGTCATGTCTGCAGAACGGAAGATGATGTACTTTGGGAAAAAATAGCTGCACAAGTTGTACCTGAAATGAACTTCAATAAGTGAACAAAGAGGCCATCCAGATTCATTAAAGGGAACCAATCAGTAGGATAATGGTGTATAATCTAACAATACTATTTAATAGCTCTAGAGACACTGGATATAAATATTGAATCATTTTAAACTTTTCTAAACCCGGTCCCAATAACTTGTGGTGCTGCAACGTACGTTGTGCTGTCAAGTGTCATTAGGAGTGCAATGTACTGACAAAGGTTCACTGGTAAGGCTGCATTCACATGTGCAATGGAGCCCATATGGTGCAGCGTCCATCTAAAATTTCAGACAAAAAACTGCAAGCACAACTTTTTCATCTGGCAACTTCAGAGAAAAAAAAGACCAGATATCTGATGGACCCCCATATAATCCATGGAGTTCGTCGGGATCTGTTATCTGTTATTACAAGGACCAGTCTTTATAGTTAATCCAGTCTTCTGGCTCTATAGTGAACCAGAAAAAAAGGTTTAAACAACGCAGAAGTGAACTCATCCTTAAACTTTCCTGAGTAACAGACAGATCGCTCTATAGAAGAAGAGAACACCTGTCAATTACAGGTAAGAAGGTGACATGAGGAAGGAATATAACAAGGATAAACATTTGTAATGCGCTTTTCACATGGAGACTCAAAGCATAGGGAGCCTTGCTGAGTAGGCGAGTTATTGGCTGCTGTACAGGCGCTCATCTCCAACACTCACAAATGTCAGTTTTTTGTATGTTTTTGGCATGAGGAAACCGGAGTACCCAGAGGAAACATATGCAAACACAGGGAGTATATACAAACTCCATGCAGATGTTGAATACAAGATCTCAGCACTGCAATGTATCTCATGAAAGCATCAGACTCCTATGAAGTACAGTGATGCTTAGCAGTTTAAAGATTGCATTTTGGCACAGAAAACATTTGCATCGTGCCTACACTTAGCGGTTCATACATGTCACCGTATTTCTGCCTTTTTGCTCTAACAGTACCCAATATGCTTTGAGACGTGTAGTAACCATTTATGCCATCAGATGCCATTTGTGGCAGTTCTGTCTGTTTGTAAAAGTGAAAGTGGGAGCACCTTTCTTCCTGGCCAAGATATAGACACACTTAAGAAAGAAGACTCCAAAAAGACCTGCAAAAGCAGCATCGGTGTGAAAAGATTGGGACATATCCATCAAAGAAAAGAACTTGCAGTTACAGATGTGTCATAACATTAGTGACATCACTTTCAAGAAATCTGGGCCAGTCTCTCTAGAGCTATTGGATAGGAAAACACATTTCTGATAGACTTCCTTTAAATCAATTACAGTCAGTTAGGTACAGTTTGTTGACCTCCGTCATACCTTAACGTGCTATGTGGCTACAAATACCAATATGGACTGCCGTTTAAGGTTTGACCATACATTTTTCTTTTCTCATTCACAGCTGCATTCACAATTCTGCTACCTCAAGAGCACTTCTTGCTAGTGGTATATACAATTCACCTGGTGATTTGCATTCTGGAAATTGTAGTTTATTGTCTTTGTAGCCAATTGCTTGCTTTATTTCTTATGGGCCGACCAGCCTTATTAATGATATGTCCTACATGTGAAATTATATGTGTACAATGAAATTCAGAGTGGACATACATGTTCTGTATAGATGGAGGGTGGCTATTGTCCAACACAGGGCTGTAGCTACAGCTGGATATTTAGGGGTGTGTCTGACAGCAAACACTCGACTTAAGAGATGATCTTCAGTGCTTGTTTCTACAAAACTAAGACATCTGCATACTCTGCAGTGATTCATTGAATGCACATACAAATAGAGCAGCTAGTGATGTTCTAACACTAAGACATTCAGTCTTAAACAGACTCACCCAACTGGGTGGTAAGGTCATCTTGTATGACAACAGAACGATTTGACATTGAACAGCTAATACTTGTCTTCCACCCCAAGACTGATATTCTAAAACTTAAAACGGTCAATAACTTTTAAGCAAACCTTCCCTAAATGAACAGTACTCACAAATAGGGCTGGGCGATTACCCGGAAAATAACCGGAAATCAACCAGGATAACCAGGATTTTATTCACGTCGGTTATTTTGGGTTGGCTGTCACATTATTTGCGAGGTTCCACCTGCAGTTTTGTTTGGACCAAACACATCCAAATAGAAACTGCTATTATGATACTCTGGGATTTCTTCATTGGATTGCTTACTCAACTTGACAAGTTTCTATCGAATTCTGCAGTTGTAGAAAGATCTACATCATCCATGTCTCCAAAGGATCTTAACAATAAATCTAAAAACATAAAATATGTTGTATATGGACTCAGACGCCACAGCCCAGTGTTTCTAAAAGGATGCTTGGGAATTATTGGTACTTATGGGCTGGGTCCTAATATCACAAATGTTTTCACCACTCAGAACTGTTCAGACCTCTCATATACTCTTAACTTGCAGCCAGCAGAATTAAATTCTGTTACCCGCTGTCAAAAAGTAGAAACCACATTTTTCCAAGTCAGAACTAAAATTGTACAGAAGGGAAATGTCACCTTCTTCTCCTACACAGGTTTTCATCAGCCTGGTTTTTACAACAGACTTCAGAAAAGAGTTGCAGAACCCTGAAAACCTGTATGCATGGATTTCCATTGTAAAGTCATTTAGTCCAAGCTGAACGTCTGCATTTAGCCTACAGCTCTCCAGTTTTGTTGCTGCCGCCATCATCAAGGAAATGTTGCAATCTTCCAGGAAAAGTAGTTTCTTTATGATGACATTCTTAGTACTGGCTACAAGTTGTGTTACAGGTCAATGTATATAAATGGTCCAATTTTTTTATTTTTTTTTATTTTTAATGACTACACTCTTGGAGGGGGTTATATAAAAGGGCTGGGGCATTATGATGTAAATTAAAGATTAATTGGCATTTTACCTCCATTATGATTAATAAATGATTATTTAGATCATAACACATTTCAAAGGCCAAATTATAATAAGGGCAAAATAGATTGTAGCAAGATTGCCCAACAACAAGTAATTGCCCATTTGCCCCTATTATAATACAATCTTGTAATTAATGGTACCAGCATCCGCCAATACAGTTGATCATTACCGTGGGGCACGGGAGCCTACAGGAGGGGAGTATGTATTGGGTGTACCTCGCGAGGTTGGCGAGGTTGGTCGTTCGAACCAAACAAATCCAAACAAGTCACCTGCAGCCAAGATTCAATCACAAACACTCCCCAAAACACTTATGGTGGATACTTGCCTTTCAAAGTAATTATGAACTTAGTACAGAAAATAACAAAAGTAACAACGGAGAACATATGACTTCCCATTCTGTGAGCTTGTGTTGTCTACCATTGTACAGCTGACCTATTGTCCCATCAAGTCTATTACACGTCACAATAACTAATTTACAATATCAGCTCTGGAAAGGCAGGAATGTGATGTACGAAATTTTGCATCATATGACGGATTTTAACAGCGCCATTTCATACACCACAATCTACTGCTCATTCAGTTGTATGGTTATAATATTATTCTGCACAAATTACCAAAGAGATATACCATGGCAGCATGTCTCCTCTAGTATGCATTGGTGTATATGGTATGAACCATGTGTATGGAGATATTCTTCCCTAGAAATGGCTACAGCCAAGTGTAATTGTGTAGAAGGAGCAACAGATCAGCTGCACTGTGGTAAGCCACACGACCACTGTCTGCACAGTCTGTCCAAACACAGGATAAAACGGGTCATTTTTTTTCTGTCTGATTTGAATAGAATTGTACAGAATAAAATGTACATATACAATCGGAGGCACAAGAAGGTAGAGTATTTATGCTCCCTTATGGGAGCCCTATTGCTTCTCTGTATAATATAGAACTGAAAAACGGTGATGTCCATAATCCCGAAGCCTTAAGTAACCTAGGCTACTAACTGAAAAGGGTACTTATATACCGGTCATACAGTGCATATAATGTCACCTGTAAGTGATGGATTACTGTCATTTATACAAACACATAATACTAGATGAATCACTAATAACTAAGCACTTTACATTTTGCAAGTCACTAACCCTAAAAACAAAATGATTTTTATAAATAGAAAAGGAAACATTCACAAAACCTGTAATCGCCAGATCACAAAGCAGTCTCCATGGTTTATGCATATGGAAGTAAGCCGTTGTTATCGCAGTGACAGATTTTGCTCAGATGCTCTGCTAATTGTCATCTTTGCCTACGGTTGCTATGTTCCATCGTTTGATTCCAGCCAACAGTGGGGAACATCACTAATGTTTATCTAGGACGCAATACTTCTTCAAAAGGCCAAAAAACACATTTTCACTTCCAGTAATTGGTGATATTTTCTTGTCATTTTCACAACTTCATAACAAAATTTAATTTGAGAAGGTTTTTCACCTGTTTGGTATTTTTAGCACGAAAGGTGAAGAAGTTGTTTATATATGCATGCATATAATACATATGTATACATATAATATAATATAAACATAGAGAGCCTCAACGTGTGCGTGTGTGTGTGTGTGTGTGTGTGTGTGTGTGTGTGTGTGTGTGCGTGCGTGCGTGCGTGCGTGTGTGTGTTCATCTATAAAAACAGGTTGTGTCAAGATTTGCTTTTTGCAATCTTTGTTTTGCCCACAATATTGCTACAGAAATCTATGTCCTATTACACAGCAGGTACAAGTTGTTTTTATATAATACATTGTGACAATTATGTGTCAAGCAAACAGTTTGGGCAGGGATATTACACAAATAGTGACTAGAGTCTCTTCCTGGAAAGACTATTTTATATTATCATTACATATTAGGAAAACATCAGAAAACTGAACTAAAAAAGCGTGAATAAAACAAGCTCACACTTGTGTGTGATCCCAAAATAACTATGGTAATTAAACCAAAAATATCATCAGGAAGTTTGCGATACTTGGCTTCTATGACATCTGTATCAAGCATGTCACGATCTTCAATTAGATCAGGCTAGGACTGTAGACTCTAAAACAATGTTAAAGTTAAGGCCCCACGGGATGACCCGCAGCCAAAAAGTGCTGCGGGAAAAATCCCGGTGGCAACACATCACGGTTCTTCCGCAAAGCTTTAAACAGAAAGTTCGTACAGTTCTCTTTTGCGGACTTTCTGTTACAATTATATCTATGGGGAAAACGCTGGCGTTTCCATAGATATAATTGACATGCTGCGATTTCCAAAAACGCGTCGGTTTTGGAAACCGTGGCGTGTCCACTCCGTGGTTTTCACAGAGCAAGGTGAGCATGGGTGGACAAATCGTAGCGTTTCCTACCTGTGGGACCCTGGCATAAGGTGGTTTTCTGGGCAAAAAATAATTTTTAAAAAGAGGTGTGTTTGTGCTATTAATAGTTTAATAAGTGCAACCAAATACCTTTAGCAGTGTTTTGATTGATTTCTGGGGGGTTTTTTTTGTAGCTCCTCTGTATTTGTTTACATGGGTGGTTTGCAGTTCTTTTTTTCCTACAACTACCAAGATTCATTGGTGCTTCACTCAGAGCTGACTCATACTCTCTCCCTTTCACTCCCTCACAAACCCTCCCTGTTTCCTTAGCTAGCACTCCTGCTACTAGCCCTTCCCAACTAACTCACTTCTCTTCTTGACGTCTGCCAGCGCCTACCCGACACTCCGGCTCCATTGCACAGGCTTGGGCAGCTGGTAGATGTCAGGAAGAGGAGGAGCCAGCCCGTAGAAGAAAGAGATTTTCTGTACCTAGAAGATCCAGACAGGAAGACAGGTAAGTATGATGGGGTGGGGGGTTAGTATAGGTGATATTCCATTTCCAGAAACGAAACATCAGAGAAAAAAAATCTAAAAATGTGCCTGGGGCGGTCACATGACCATCCCTGCGATCTAGGTAAACATACTTTTTTGGTAAACTAAGTAAGTTAGAAGGTAGGCAGGTGGAAGGCATGGATAGCTTATTGTAGAAATATAATTTTATTCCAGACAACCCCTTTAAGAGTAAACAGTTGGCCTGACCAAACACATAAGGCTATTTTTTCATAGTAATTTACAAAAGTTGAAAAGATCTAACAGTATCTACCAGTAGTTATTGGCCAGGCTACTACCTATATGGTTCTCATGACACTAAGAGGGCATTCACACAGTAAAATTGGGTGCAGTTAAAACTGAATCAAGACTGCATTAGGGAAAACTAAATGAGTTTCACCTGTAGGATTAATAAACTGCAGTAAAAACCATATCAAAACTGCACACATTTTTTTCAGATGCAAGTGAAAACAATCTTGGACATTACCCACTGCAAAAAACATAAGTGAAATGAGCAACAAATCTGCAAAATACTCCTGTCACAGGGTATGTAATAAATGAAATCTTCAGTAGATGTAAAAATATGCAGCAGAACTAAAAATCTGTAACAGGTCCTCAAATCCACACAAATTATTTTCCACATTTTGGTCAAGCCCTTTATCCTATATGCATTGTAGGGTACTTTGGTTGGAGATTTGTTGTGCAGAGTCCTCATTCAATATTCAGAATGTCAGTGATTCAAAACATATTCTCTTCATGGAGATCCTTCTCCATCCCATTCATCCAGTCCCAAAAAGTCAACATGTTGCATTTGTGATACAATTTCAGTCTTTAAAGGGAATCTATCATTAGAATCCCTTTTTGAACTAAGTCCATGTCAGAAGCCTTAAGAAAGGCTATTCTTCTCCTACCTTTATTATTGTTATCTGCACCGCCATTACAGTGTTTTTTTGCTGTATGCAAATGAGTCTTCAGAAAGCACAGGGGGCATTCCCCTTTGCTCAAAAAAACATAGGGGTGCCCCCTGTGCTATCCAAAGATGCTGTCCAAAGACTCTCAGGCGACGCCTTCATCTTCTTCTCCCAGCTGTCTCTTCGCCACATCATCGGCCGTGTCTTCAGCCGAAAGAGCCAACTGTGCAAGTGCGTTGGCCATTTTCCTGTGGCCGAATGGACGCTCGTGTAAAAAGCCACAGGAAAATGATCGATGGACAAGAGCAGTCGGCTCTTTCGGCTGAAGATGCGGCCGATGACACGGTATATATATATGGTTGGGAAAAGAAGATTGAGGCATCCCTGGAGAGTCTTCGGATAGCACAGGGGACACACTCCTGTGCTTTTTGAGCAAAAGGGAACGCCCTCTGTGCTTTCTGAACACTCATTTGCATACTGCAAAAAAACACCGGAACGGCGGCGCGCATCAGTATAATAGAGGTAGAGGTTCTTAAGGCTATTCTGACGTGTGCTTAGTTCAAAAAGGGATTCTAATGATAGAATCCCTTTAAGGCCTTACTCACACATCAGTGTTTTGGATCAGCGTTTGCAAGCAAAATACCTGAAGCAAATAAAAAACGAAAAACAAGTGGAAATCGATTCATAATTCCTGATCTCTGCATAGCCTACATAGTCTTATGACTTAAAACTCTGATGCAAAACACTGACATGTGAATGAGGGGTCATACCTTTAAGAACACTTTATCACCTATCCACAAGCTAGGGGATTAGTGTCAGACTGAAAGGGTGTCTGACCCCCGGGTACCCCAGTGATCAGGAGAATGGGGGAACTCCCCCAAAAGGCTTTTAAATAGAGCAGCAGTGCTCCTTTCATTGATATGGGGCTGCAGGCACTGCCGGAAATTACTATTATGTAATTTAGCTCCATCAAAATGTATGGGGTGGGGGAAGAATAATGGGATAGGATGTACAGTCAGCATGCACACAGAAATGACTGATTAAAAGATTCTGCCCTGTAAAAATCTCTCTATAACTAACCATATAAAAACATTATTGGCATAAAATCATCTTTAGGCTAAATAAATGAAAGATAAAATTGAATTAAAAAGATTACCAGAAAAGTGATTTAGAAAACTGGAATATTCTGTCACCATAACAAATTGAAATGAAGGACAGGAAGTGCCTCAATAATTGTCCTGTTTTGCAAATGTGTTGAGCAGAGTTATACAAACTGTAAACTGGAAGGCAGATGCCCTTCCAAGTAACACAGTCATTACTGCAGATATGTGCAAACACCCTTCTGGATTTATTCACTGTGTCAGGCCTAGAACATTCCAATGAGATGGACGTGTGGAGAGACGTATACGTGGAACCGGAATGTAAATAAGTACTACCCTGTTTCCCCGAAAATAAGACATGTTCTTATAATTAATTAGCTAACGAAATATATGACCTTTCTTATTTTCGGGGGATGTTTTATGCAGCGGCTGGAGCGGGGAACAATCGGCAAACAAAGCGGGGAACAATTAGCGGAGTGCCGGCATGACTGCCGGTTGTATGTGATCCAGAAGGTGAAGGGGGGGGGTGTCTTATTTTCGGGGAAACAGGGTAAGAAGTTGTTTTATATGCAAGGAAAAACAGGATTATTAAATGGATATGTAAAGAGTTACTGTCCTTTCACAAAAATGTTGACCTGTCATAGTGAAGGTCCAGGTGCTGAGACTAAGAGGTAGACTAGCCCATCCGTGAGCTTCACACCTTCAACTGTCTAGGTGACTCTAAGGGCTAGTTCACACGTGAACTGCCCGCGTGGGTTTTGACACAGAGAGAGCCGCGGCGAGCCGCGTCTCTCTCTTGTCAAAACCCGCCCGCCGCGACCATCGCTGTCGCGGCTTAACCCTCTGCTGTCGGCTCAAATGAATGAGCCGACATAGGAGGGAGCTGCCGGGGGCGGAAGCCGCGCGGCTGAGCCTGCGCGGCTTCCGCCTGAAGAAGGACATGTCCTTTCTTTTCTCCGCTAGCAGCAGCTCGCCGCTAGCGGAGAACAGAAGCCCGGCGGTCTCCATAGACCACCATTATGAGGGGAGGTTTTGGACGCGAAATCCGCTGTCAAAAACCTCCCCTTATACTCACGTGTGAACTAGCCCTAAAAGGCCTTCCAGCTGCCAAGGAGATAGCAGAGACAAGCCCTTTGCCCCCTTGGGTATAAGAAAAAAAAATTAATACCACAGAATAATTTTTTTTTCCATGTTTAGAAGGCGATTCTGAATTGATGAGGTTTTAGTATTTTAATATGTGAAAATATAGATCAGTTCAATTTGATCAATTAATGTGATCAAAGGACATGATGTCACTTCCTGAGAAGAAAGCAACCATGTTTGCTATCAGATGACCCCTTTAAATTATCATTTCACTTTTTTTAACCTACTGTACATGAAGTTTGCTGAACAATTTTTATATATACTTTATTAACCTATTGGGCTTTATTTCAGAAGAAAAAAGTTCTGAAGTTTTTCTTAGCAATATTACCCCTCTATTGCTAGTATATGGAGCTATAGCAAATGACAAAAGGGTAAGTGATGCAGATCACTTCCAAATAGCTGAATCTCAACTTTATACCATTTAGAAAAGTAATTCTGGTGTCAGAGATTCTTAACAATGTCTACAGCCGTGCAAAATACATTAGACTATAGAAGTAAGATAAATAATAAGAAAATAAAAGTAATTTATCCTGGATTGAAATATTTTTAATAATGTCTGATAGGTGAGGGTATCAATGTATGACAATTGACAATGTATGACAATGTATGACACTATGACATACATAGTAGATGAGGTTGGATGAAGACATCAGTCCATCAAGTCCAACCTATAACACTAGAAGTATAGGCATCTACTTCTGTAAACGTATAAAATGACAAAAGTGAATTTAAATGGAACAAACTATATAAATCAATAGCTCAGTTGTATATTTGAAACTTTAATATATCTCTATATATATCTACCTTCTATGAAAACAATAACTGAGAGTAAAGATTTTTTTTCATTTTTTGCCCAATCCAATTTTCTTCATACTAATATGTGAATATGGACCAATCTTTGACACATTTATGGAAAATTATCTAAATTAATTCAGTCGTTTTTCTCCATTTTATTACTTGCTGCCAAGTATCCATACAATGTGTATAACTTTAAGCAGCTGCTATGAGACCTTGAAAGCAGCTGTCCCAACAGAAGATGCTTTTCTTGTTATTATTTCTCATTTTCCTCCAAATAGAGGGCAGGGCAGATTGTATCCAGCTGCTCAGTTACTATATGTTGCATCCAATGTACACGGCCAGATTATCTGGGGACCTCCCAAATATTCAGAACGGTTATTTTATTTAATACATACTTTGTATTGCTTATATCTATTAAACAAAATCTAACGCTTATAATGCTAATAAAATAATTCCAGTAATTAATTAGAAATAAATGAGTATGTTATATTGGATTGTTACCTATTGGCATGTCAATCCAGCCAAAAACATGAGCTAGATGTTGGCCGGACATTGATTTGACAGCTTCTTCAGCTGACTCCCCTACACATATGTATGCTTGGCGCAGCAGTGCATGTGCAATGAATAGGAGGAGACAAAGCCGCTGCCAGACATCTTCCCAATATCTACCCTTGAGGGACAGCCAGAAAAGCCCTTTAGATGACTGAAATCATTGTTTTTAGTCAACATATACTGAATCTAATATGTACAAACTGCTTTAGAACAAGTTTGTGAATACTGAAGAAGCTCAAATTAAAATATCAGTGTAAAATTCAAGAAGTGAATGGTAGCTTTATTAATAAAAGACTAGCACTGACCATCCAAAATGTAACAAACCTCTGAACGTCACCAATTCTATATGAGAATTCTCAATGTCTTCCTGCCACTTTGGCGGTCTTTAACCACTATCAGCAGACGTACTTTATGTGAACCAAATGTCCTCGGTGCTGAGTTGGTATTAGTGTATTTGTGGACTTCCTGTGAGACTTACAGTACTTATAGTGTGGTGGGACGAAAGGAACACATTGATACACTGAAGTACAGCATTGCCTTCTAAATACAGAAAGTATTAGTATGTCATCACTTCCACCACAAATCCCAGAAACAAGTGGTTTAGGATAGTGGGTGAAGACATGCAGGTCATTCCTTTTTAACCACTAGCTAGCTAAGCACCAGGAATTGCTGGTCTATAGTAGAGATACAACCCAATATTATAGAATCACTTATTCCAATTCGCATGCAGCTGTTTTGGGCTTGTTTGCCTTCATCCACCCATTAAGCTAAATGGAACAAAAATTACTAAACCTGCAATTGCAGAATTTGTGATGGAACATTTAACATTCTGCTTGAAGAAGGTCAGGCTTAACTTTCTGTCAAACAACATGTATAAAATGAGAGAATAAGAAAAGGGATGTCTCAAATAATAATAATAAAATAAAATAGTCCAATAAAGTTCTGTACATTTTCTAGAGTAGTGGCATCTGGAACTGTAAACCCACTCCCATTTACTTGCACAGGAGCAGCTGCCAGCTGCATACCTAGTATATGACTGCTAATGGTCTAAACTGATGATTGGGACAGGGTCCTGGTGGTCCCCAACCAATCTGATATTGATAACTTATCATATAGATAGGTTTTCATTATCAATTGCCTTCAGATCATAGACAAACCCTTTAAACAGCTTGTCAAATGATGGACACTGACTGGATCCTAGGATATGTGAACAATGTCTGATTAGTGAAGGTTCAACCTCTTTAATTTCCAACAATTGCTAGAAAATGTGACAAACATAAAACACAGAAGACCAATCATTCCAAGCAGAGAAAATATGGTGCAAGAAAATCATGTCTACTGTATAAACATATCACAATGCCACTTATATATCTATACATTACTGGTATCATTATATATGCACTGCTTATTTTTACATGCATAAGGACAACTTACCGCTTAACCTCTATTCACATCTCATTGCAAGTATGCATTGAAGGCACTATTCTTCTTCATAAAAGTCCCCCAAAATTTATAGTAATTTTAAGATCCAACAATATAATTAAATACATTTATATTTCCCATTGCATTCGCCCAATGTACCAGACTGGGGAAAGAATTTTGGTAAGGAAAGTGATGATCACATAGTAAATTATGGCTACTGTAATACAGTCCTCAACATAAACCATTTAAATTAATACTTTCATATGCTTAAGAGACTGGGATCAAACAGCCATAAAATGATGATTTAATGATGTGGTTAGACAAAAGTTTAGAAATGAACAAAAAGATATGTAACAAGTGAAGAGAATAAAGCAACATTTCCCAGGCTTTCTTTCAGTGGAAAAATTAACCAGGTCCAGAAAAAATAGAAAAGGGAACATTCAGCAAAATAGATGATAGACTATGCAAGTGTCAGTGTAAAACAAAACCCAAGAACATAGTATACTCTACATAGAAGGAAATGTAAGGGAAATTTAAGAGAACTTTAAAAACTTCTATGAGCTGTTTATTATAGGACTAGAATTTACCCGCGACCTCGTCCGCGGGTCATTGTTGGAGACGATGCAGCAGAGCCCATGGACCCCCGCTAACCCCCAAACCCCTCTTTTGCACCGATCTCTCTCACACGGCAGACCGTGAACTCCTCCCCCGCAGCACTGTAGTACCCCCGGGCCACCGAAAGTCATCTTCTGCGGCCCCCCTCTCCTGGGGGGCCCCCAAACCCCTCCTCCACATTCCCCATTGCCCCATACCCTGCATTTCCCCGGTATACTCACACAGAGCCGGCTCATCCACTCCACGTGTGGTGTCCCTCAGATTTAGGCCGCGTGTCCGCCTCGGACCTGAGTCAGGAGTGTCCGGCATCTTGTCAGGGGCGCAGACTGTCCCCAGTCGCTGGACTTGCCGAGCGCCGCATAGTTGATGCAGCATGGCAGAATCGCGCCAGAGATCCCGCACATGAGGCACCATCTTCTTCACTACGCTCTGTACCAGGCTGAATCCTCTCACAACATAGCGTGCACCAATCGGCGTACGCTTCAAGGGCCTTTGATAACGTCATCTCAGGTCCTCAAACTTACTCCCAACCGAACTTCGGTGCTCGCAGTCGTGACGCCTGTCCACCCACGGGGATGGTAAGTAGCCTATATTCTATTCCAGCCGGCATTCTATGTGTGTGTGAAATTTGAGGACAATCCATGCAGTGGTGTAGGCGTAATTGAGGAACAAACATCCAAACAAACAAACTTTCACATTTATAATATTAGTAGGATTAGTAGGATATATTACAATAGAGAGGACTGAACACAGAAATATATTCCTATCTAGTATGTGGTAGACCTTGCTTCTCAGGGTCATTTTACCCCTCGTTCACATCTGCGTTGGTAATCTGTTCATAGGAGTGCGCACGGGGACCTCTCGAACGGAATACCAAACTCACTGGCAAGCACTGTGCCAGTGAAAGCACACGGACCCCATAGACTATAATGGGGTGGCGTGAGATCTCCGCAGGGAAGAAGCGGACAGGTAAGTACTTTACAATCTATTTTCCTGTCCGCATGACTCATGCGGACCCCATTATAGTCTATAGGGTCTGTGTGCTTTCACTGCACACCACTTGCAAATGCGTTTGGTAGTCCGTTCTGGGGTACCCATGCGGACACCCGAAACTGATTACCAAATGCAGATGTGAACCAAGCGTTACACAGGATGTTGGTGTCTGAAATAAGAGTCGATCAATGATAAAAGAAGTTGATCAGTGCTCATTTAAAGGACCTAAACAGCCCAACAAATCTCTATAAGCATAAATGATGAATTAATGATGTGTGGGGATGAATGACTGTTAAAGCAATTATTCATCCCCATACACATTGTGTAATTGTCTGCAGTTTATCCCATGTTTTAAGGAAAGATTTGCTGCCGACAACAGTTTTTTGGCCTGCATAAACAATCAAACACTGTGATCACCTGACAACAAATTTACAAAAGGTAATAATCAGAGAAAAGTGTTTTAGTGAACTTTCATTCAACCGATCTTAGTCTTGGGAAGATGGGAGTACAGGTTGTGATCAATCTTTTTTCTCCAACAGGTAACCAAAAGGGAGTTGTTTGTACTGACACATACAGCTTGTCTCCTTACTCAAAAAGAGGGAAACAAAACCAGTTTTCAAAAAGATGTATATACACCACCATAGAGTTTTTTGCTCCGTATTATAGGGAAAAAGTTGTCCAAAACAGGACAAGTCACATAAATCAACAAAATTTGACTTTACCAACCTGCTGTGACCCATCTCCATTTACTATATGTGGCATCATGGCTACCTCCCCATTCAGCAAGGGTGGCAGTTCCAGTGGGATTTGGTCGGTCATCATCATTGTGACGTACATTCATGGAGAATTTTCTCTCAGCTGCCTTCCTAAGAAAAAAAAAGAGAATGTTAAGCACAAAAGCCATATCTGACTAATATTTTGCTGGTATTGCAATAATATTAAATACTATAAAATATTGTTTTAAAAATTGGCAAGCAGGGCTCACCTATGTTAAGAAATTAACACTGGACCAACACAGGATGAAAAGATCTGGTACTTTTAACATTGAATTTACGTGTGAAACCAGGCACAGAGTAAAATATGACCAATACTAGCCATACAAGCTAAGGGAGTTCAAGTAAGGCTAAAACATGGTTACATAGTTGATATGGTTGAATAGAGACAAAGGCCTATCAAGTACAGACTATAATCCTACCATGTTGATTCACAGGAAGGCAAACAAAACAAAACAAAACACAACATTAGGCTGATGCAATGTATAAACCATCACAAGATCCTGATGCAGACACCTCCATAATTTCACTGCTCTTACAGTAAAGAATCCCCTGCTATTATGATGATAAACCACGTTTCCTCTAAACACTGAGGATGTCCCTATATTCTCCATTCATATATTTGTGTATAGAAATTATTTGCCCCAAGCTGTTTTTTTTAACCTAAATTTGATAATCTGTCTTTGTACTTTAATCCTCCCATTCTCAATTATTTCTAGGCTACAGTACAGACATAACTTTTCAGTGATTTAAGAGTGATTAACCAATTAGATATTATAGAGGTTTGACAACTACAGGTCGGCCTGAGGGCTTCCCAGCTTCCTCAATTTGCAATAAGCTTCTTTTACGGATAAACATAGTAAACGTAATGTGGAAGCCATCACCTTCACGAGAAGTTCTGAATTGCTTATGTATAGTACAGCAACCAAGCTCCTGACCTTAAAGTACATACCAAAGAAGTCTACTGTGCCAGCCAGGTCCATTACATAATAATCATAAATAATGCCACAGTTATTAAAAGAACGATGAAGAAATGTTTATAAAATGAAAGGTTCTGCCAGGCACATCGGTATGAAAGACAAAACCGAGCCATGGTGAGCAAGGTAGCAATGTCTGCTCTTGTGGAAAATATTCCGAGACATGACCCAAACTAAGAAGAATGTACACAGCTGCTTGATCAGGCAACAAACAGTCTGGAAACTGTCGCTTTGTCTCTAGTGAAGAGCGAAATCACACGTGTTACGTTACCCTTCGAGGAATAAGACAGATTGATTGCTGGTTTCATACAGGCAAAATAATGTCAGAATGACAGCAGATGCTGGGATTTAGAGGAGCACTTTATAGATGAAATACGCCGTACCCCAGCTGCTTTCTCTAAACATGGCCTAAGAATCTTGTGCATATAACACACTGTTATTTAAACAAATATATTAGGATTAAGCCACTGGCTTCTAGTCGATACTGTTACAGTCATATGAGTTGGAGCTAACCTTCATTACCAGGAGCAGTGCAACATTTCTAGAGTATTAGATGTTGGATATCTATTGATATATCCTTTCAGCTTGACAGAATCTTTCCGTTCCGCTTGAGGCTTTCCTCAGCCTAATAGTTTGGAGTATAGGCCTGCTTGTTGACCTACTCCCAACTCCTCACATCTGCTACATGTGACCCTAATGTACCTTAACCTGTGCAGGCACAAGCAGAGACGTGTTGATGTTCACTACAGCACTAAGTATTTCTGCAGATGAGAACCTAAAGAAGGTAAGAACACTGAGGAAGACCTACTGAGGACACTGAGGAAGTCCTACTGAGGAAGTCCTACTGAGGACACTGAGGAAGTCCTACTGTGGAAGTCCTACCGAGGACACTGAGGAAGACCTATTGAGGACACTGAGGAAGTCCTACCGAAGAAGACCTACTGAGGAAGTCCTACCAAGGAAGACCTACTGAGGACACTGAGGAAGTCCTACTGAGGGTTGCAGCAATAATGCGTCAAAACACAACAAAAACTTTGACCGTTTAACACAGCAAATAATTTTAAGATCAACGCACTAATTTTTTTCCCATCTACATTGCACTTATTGCTGTCTCTCAATAGGGAGAATACCTCCATTCATACAGAGTATTTTTTATTGATAAATTTAAAGGGTCATTGGGTACAGAAATTGATGACCAGTAAGTTATCAAAATCAGATTGGTGAGGGACCAACACCTTGGACTCCTATTGGTCCTACTATGTTCACATCTGTGCTGCAGTGTCCATTGTTCTGGTCCATCAGTGGTGCTTAACGGGTCAGTGACTATAATGGAATCAGTCAGGTGTGTTCTTTTAAACTGAAACAGCCGGATGAAAAAGTCAAACATGCAGCACTTTCTCATCCGGCAATTTTTAGCAGTCTTACAATGGAAACTACAGTGCAGATGTGAACACAGCCTTAGCTGTTTCCAGGGCTGTGTTCCTTAGAATAGCTCAATATGTGTTATACCACAATGTCCTTTACACAAATTATTTGTTACTATTTTCTTGGAGAAAATATAGGGTTATGGCTCACCTGTAGAACAAGCGCCAACTTACATATAACCTACTGGGAGTCATATCTTTAGAATAAGTGAATAGAGTTATGAATTTTTTTATATATTTTTTTAATACCAAATTGATCAAGGGCACGGTAATCAAATGAGGTTTGTGATTTAGCATTTGGTGACAGGTCCTGTGCAGTGGTTATATGTACTAGATTCATGAGGACAAATGAACATTATAGAGTAGAGTATCTTGCTTTTGATTGTCCATTCCTGCCACGGAAGGCTACATTTCCCAGTAGTGATATGTGCAGGACACGTGGCTATACCGGCTTCAATATGAATTGAGGTCTGCTTAAAGAGACCATCTCCAAGAATGGAGATTAAAAGGGAATTTCACCTTTTTTACCAATTTTTTTAATACTGAAAAGTGAAAGTTTTTACAAACACCCTTCCATGAGATTAATAGAATTAAGGGGCCACACGGTGGCTCAGTGGTTAGCACTGCAGCCTTGCAGCGCTGGAGTCCTGGTGTTCAAATCCCGCCAAGGGCATAAAACCATCTGCAAGGAGTTTGTATGTTCTCCCCGTGTTTGCATGGATTTCCATCCCATATTCCAAAAGACATACTGATAGGGAAAAAAATGTACCTTGTGAGCTCTATGTGGGGCTCACAATCTACATTAAAAAAAAAAGGATTAATAGAATTACATGCATTGTAGTCGCATTCTGCCATTTACAGGTGAACACATTTGTCTCTATTAGTTTATGCTTACAGAAATTAGAGGAATTAGTTAATATGGAGGTTATGCAACAATTGTACTAAATATGGCTTTCATTTCTAATGCAGCTGATGTATAAATGTGTACTTGTTATTAAAAACGTCTGTTGACTCACCAGACCTGCAGGGACAAAAAATTTATTCTGAATGCTGAGCGACGTGGTACTGAGCGTGCGGCAAGAACAAAGATTAAGTATCCTTAATCTTCCAATAATTTAAGGGCTGTTAAACTGTGAAGTAGTAATCAGTTTTATTGTATATTAGCCCAAAATTCTGGCAGTCTTTCACCCAATAAATTGGTTGAGTGTTGTAGCATAGCCAGAGCCAAGAAAAGACAGAAGAGATGGTGATGCTAATTGTACTACACCAATATAGGTAGAAGTATTAGGCTGGGTTCACACAGGATTTTTTGAACCGGATTTTGACGTGGAGGCCGCCTCAGAATCTAGTCCAAAAAAAGGTTAGCTGCGACTGGATGCTGAAGCAGTGCGGCTCCGTATTAGGCCCAAATGAATGGAAAGGGAGTGGCACACAATTAAGGGCAGCTTGCTTCTTTTTTCCACGAGCGGTTTCTTCCTGCTCGCAGAAAAAGGAAGTGAATGGCTCCCATTGAAGTCAATAGGAGGCGTTTTTTTGAGACTGAATCTGAGGCGGATTCTGCGTCAAAATCCAGCCCAAAAAAAACCTGTGCGAACCCAGCCTTATATGGTCCGCACTCAAATGAACATGTGAGAAGATGATACAGGGCTTGCCCGGTACTATCTGGAAATACCTTCTTGAACAAGATGCACATATTGCGGCCTAATATGGTATATTAATGAGTTCTCAACTATCTTATGCAAACTTATCAATTTTGTTTCATCCTTAACCATATAGGTTAATGGGCATTGGTTATAAAAAGTATTGGAATTGTGGGTACAATCATTTATTTTCTTGCTATAGAAAAAATGTAAGGCTGTCCAAAAAGTTTTATGGTCATAACAGGTTTTTTTTTATACATATGTTTTTTTTTTTTTTGTGTGTATGTTCCCAAGGAGCCAAAGTTTCAGATATTACTCAGCGGGCTACCTGTTCACAGATGAGAGAATACATAAGATTAATATGGATAGATAGAGAAATTGACAGATATAAGATAAGACATACAGTAAGAAGATAAAACAACTTCATTTTTCCCACAGTTCTGCCGACTCCTTTATTTTTCGCTCCGGCAGTACAGATTACCACTATTAAAAGGTCAATTCAGTATGAGAAGATTGTACCATGCGGCTAACACAAACAGAAGGGTCTCAGTGGCATTTGATCTGGCATAACCTTTTCCTTCATTATAAAGAATAACTGTGTATGAAAGTTACTGAAGTCATTTGTGTCTACGGCACACAAGCGCAGGAGCAAGTATTTTGGAAGTGGGACTTCAAATGCAATAAACAGAGCAGAATGTGACATTTCACAGGACAAACACACTGTTATTTACAAGCCGCAGAATTATAAAACTGTGGAACAAGCTATTTTTGCCATCATACAGTACATCTAACCTAGTGTTACAAGAAGCTAGTTGGCACCGTCTTTAGGTATGCCAAAGATAGCCCTAGTCAGTTGGCTGTAGAAAATATGACTAAGGGCTCGTTCACATCTGCGGCCCGGTCTCCGTACTTAGGTTTCCGTTTCCTGCCTAAAACACAGGCAGGATACGGAAACCTGCAGGAGACTTTCTCACCCATTCATATGAATGGGTGAGAAAGCTGTCCGGCCGTGCGCGGCGGTGAGCGTTTTGCGCTCTCCGCCGCGAAACCGGGTTTTATAATCCGGACACAGAGTCGGACATGCAGTACTCTGTGTCCGGATAAAAAAATCCGGTTTCGCGGCGGAGAGCGCAAAACGCTCACCGCCGCGCACGGCCGGACCCGGTCTATGGTTTCCGTCTTCTGGCATGCAGAAGACGGAAACCATAGAACGGAGACCCCAGACGCAGGTGTGAACCCAGCGTAAGGCTATTGCTTGCTATATGTAGGGAATATGTTTTTGTATTCCAAAACAATCCTATTTAAAAAAAATAATAATAAAATGGAATTTCTTTAATGACGTGTACAATCCATGTGCTCTGGCGTTGGAGCGTGCCAATTATACAGCGCTAAACAGTGCTCATCTCCTTTCCAGCAGAAGCCATCTGTTGCTAGTTTCTAATTGTTCTTGCCAGGGATTCCACTTTCTGTCCCAACTTTGGGTAGAAGACTGGGAACTTACATATTACCAGACTTTGGCAAGTCATTCACATACATCAAGCAGAGAAGGAATCCAGCTTGGAGGAAGAGGCTATTGGGGCTGTTACCGCCACTAGAGGAGTAGTGTGGCCAACACAGAGTAGGACTACCTTGACCTGTAGAAAAACACTCTATGGTCTTGTGCTTGAAGACTCATACTTTTCTGTTGCAAATCTTTGCTTCATACCATAGGTAATGATAATTCTGTTTTGACAAATAGCACATGGATCTTCTCATAATGAAAGCCAGATCCTTCCCGATCATAAAAGACATAATAAACAGTAGACCCTGATTTTTTTTATGAGAGTGTTATCGGATACAGATACACTATAAAGCAGGTACTGGTAATAGAATACTGATAATTGAGGTAAATGGAATTTTGATTTTCTTTATCTTCTATCACCACTTATGTGTTTATAAAGGCTTTAAAATATATGGCCCTTAAAGGACTTTTTAGTTGATAACCATTGCTCAAGATAGATCATCAAGTCAAGATTAATGGGGGACCCTGTGGATCATCTATTAGAAGCAGCGGCTTTACGTTCTTTGCTCACACGGCCTGATGGCAGCTTAGTCCCATTAGAGTAAACAGGCTGAGCTTTGATACCAGGTACAACCACTGTACATATGTATGGCAATGTGCTTCGTAAATGTTGAAGAGGCGACAAGGCACACCCTAAAGTTGTAATCTCTTCAAACAGTCAGGGGTCCAGGATAGGTCTTTGATTATATTTCATCAATGACCTATCTAAAGGATGGATCATGAATTATCAGGCCTGAAAAGCATAACACTTTAGGCTAAGGCCTCACATTGCAAAATGAAGAGTACCATTGGGGAAAGGTAGGGGGGGATAGCGTTTCTCAATACCCAGCAATGATACTGAGCTGTGAGGATGATCTGCAGGGATACTGGCAGCTGAAATTAATGGCATCAATAGCACTGATACCTAGACACATACCTGCACAACTGAAAGTGCGCTAAATTCAGTGCATTGTCTGCTTTGCAGTGGTATATAATATGCCACATCATAGAGAACATGAAAGGTCCTCTTTAATAAGAGCAGAAACACATCTTTGTGGCCTCAAACTGATAAAGCAATGCAGAGAATCATCTTTTCATTAATATGCAAATCAGCCTGAAAGCACATGGACGGCAGAGACGGATTTACCAGATTTGCCTACAGACAGTCATGATGCAATCTGAGAATGTCAATCATGGCTAATAGAGAGACATTGGGCATGGATTCCTGACCAGAGCATTGGCAACTGTCTGTAGGCAAACCAGGTCCTAACCCAGAATGATCTGCATATCCATATTCATCTATCTGTTACAACAATTTGCTCTGACTGAAGACCCCTGCATGACACAGTTATTGGTTGGACATCAATATTGGACCCAACAGACTCCCTTAGAGGTGTTAAACTAGATAAAGTCTGATGACAATACCAATTGCTACAACACATTGATTTCATGTAAGTTCCTGAAGGAAAATAAAAATTGCTTCTATATACAGTGTAATGCTTTCCAGTCTCCTAATCCAATTGACCTACAATTTAATACAGTCTCAGTCTGGCAAAGATGATCACTTCCAGTTAACAGCTGAGACAGAAGAGACCACATCCTGACCATCAGGATGTGGGTGGTCAGATTCTGGAGCTGAATAAATGTAACACTTAATCATGGGAAGCATTATAGAAAGAAAAAAAGGAAAAAAAAAAAACCTTGGTATTTCACAGTTTCTTTCATTCATATGCCGGCTATCCATCTAGTTATTAACGTCAGTATGGTGAAGTTTAGTTATGACTCGATGCAGGGCCCCATGTATGGTGGAGCTGTAACTTTTCTGGATCCCCTGGTACCTTCTTTGCCACATACACAACAGGGTTAACCATTGTATGTCTCTACTTTACCTATTAGATTCTAAGCTTGAAATCTTAGAATTGGTTTCAGAACAAGTCACAAATTCATAAGATAAAAAAAAGTGATACGAGTACATAAAACTTTACTGAAATTTTCCTATTCACAAAAAGTTCTCCTTATATACAAAGCGTTGGATGTATGTTGTATAATTTTGGAAAGTCAATCAAAAGAATGTGCTAAAAAAAACACACTCATAAAATAAGAGCATATTATCCACCAAATAGAGCATATACTAAGCCTGGAAATAGTTAAATAAAGCAGTATCTCTGTGTTTGGGTATGCTTTCCTCACATGTGGACTTTTACAGTCATACATCTGTTCACAGCGGAAGTAACATTGGCATGAAAATATTTCTAAGCATGCAGCAAATCAATTGACCATTGTAAGCACATAATTCATTGCCATCTGATACAACTGCAGTGTGGTTGACATTTGCATGATTTAAAGTAAGAAAAACAAGAACATGCAAATGGCAGAGAAGCTCAAAATCCAAGTTCAAGTTTTCTACATATGTTATTTGAGTCCTAGGAGTCTTGTTGTTGTTCTGTATTCACATGATATAAAATGCAGAAGCCTGCTGTGCTGGGGATTATTAAAAATGTGCATATTCCATTGTAAGACGCAATCAATACAATTGTATCTAAGAAATGGAAGGGAACACTGGTAAATACTCTCTGGAATAAGAAATCACTAATTAAAAGGTCTTAAAGTGGACCCGGAAGGCCATAATTATCATACAGCGTTGGTTTGTACATAAAGCATTAATGGGAATATCTGCTTAGAAGGTATCACTATCTCCTGGGCAGGTAGCCAGTGCCAATGCAGAGAAGCAGCTGCCCAGGATTAGGTATAAGTAACTTGTGCTTTACCAATTAGCAAGTCAAGCATAGATTACATATTTGCTTGATAGTAGGCAGCCGACTCCCTGCAGCCGCAGTCTGCCCTGCAATATGCTCCATGCAAATCACTCATTCTAGGAAGCACAGAGACCCACAATGCATTTCTTACCAATCTCATTTATAATCCCAGTTGGAACTGTAGTAGTGGTCAGAGTGGTTATCAAACAGCTATGTTAGGAACAGATATAGATATTGAAGTTCCCATGGCTGCCGATAACGTTGAGAGAAACAAGCAGTCACTAGTGCATTTTCCGCTAAAATATTTTACTGCTACAAAATATTAAGAAATCCATTTATGACTCCTCAGCCCTGCAGAACCATTTTAGTAAAATAGGTATTCCAGGATTCTGAGATTGATGATTTGCTATTGGAAGAGGCTACAGTGTTCAGACAAGAGCTTTGGCCTCTTCACTGCTTACCAAGCACAGTGCCATATGTTGTATAGTGGGTGTGCAAGCCGGATTCTTTGCACAGCTGATCATTGGTGGTGTTGGGTGGTGGACCTTTATCAATCTGATATTGAGGACATATCCTAAAGTAAGACATATGAGCAAGCCCTTTTAATCAATTTTGTGTGGTACATACAGCTTTTCCAGACACATACGATCAGTTCTTTGTTTTGGCAACATAGGTTTGAGGAAGGGGTAGTAAAGATGGCAACCCCATTTACACGCACGTCTATTCCTGGAAATTTGAGAACAAGCCCTGATCTATAATATGCAATACTAAGTGCATTACATGGAACTGATTTGGATCCTAAGTAAATTATGTGAAACTGTGGGCCTTGAGTTTAGTCTTTCTGAACAGGTTTAGACAACTTGAATCTCTGTCTGGCTGAAGCTGAGCAATACCACAATGAACATGCAGGAACAAGTATTTGACAATCAGCTTGTCACAGGTTCAATGAACAATAAAGAAGCCTGAAAGCACAGATCATTTTTATACTAGGGTATATTTTATCACAGAGAAGGAGAAAGGCTTCCTAGGAGCTGTAGGTGTTCACACTACTTGGATCTGTGACACTAGAAAATTGAATGTCACCAAATTTTACCAGAAAGACGTATAAAGAAATAACTATTTCTCATATACAACAACTTAATAGAAGATGATGACTGTAGTAATGGTGTTTTTAAAGGGGTTTTCTGCTCCCCAAACTGATTATTTCAAGGTAACGAAACAAATGGGGCACACGAGCAGAATCACTACTTTTCAAGTAATGGGAGTAATGATGCAATACTCTGGCTGCACCACTATGCAGGGGACGGGGCTGCTGAATAGGAGAAGTGATGCATGAGCTAGGCACGAGGAGGCTGATAGATCAGCTGTAGAGATGAGCGAGTAGTATTCGATCGAGTAGGTATTCAATCGAACACTACGGTATTTGAAATACTCGTACTCGATCGAATACCACGCGGTAAACGCAGTAGAATTTTGATTTCCTTCCCACCTTCTCTGGCACTTTTTTTACACCAATAACTATGCAGGGGAGGTGGGACAGGAAGTAGGACAATGTAGGCATTGGAAAAAAAACGTATACAGTCATTGGCTGGATAAAGCAGCAGCAATAATAATAATAATAATAATACTGGGACTGGGCTTGTTAGATGCCCCCAGACATGCTTCCCTTGCTGTTCCAGTTGCATTCCAGAGGTGTTGGCATCATTTCCTGAGGTGTCATTGTGGACTTGGTGACTCCAATTGGCCGAATTTTGGTTTCCCTGAAACGAGCATGTTTTTCCCATAGTCTATAATGGGATTCGATATTTGAACGAATAGTCGAATATTGAGGTCTACTTGAATCGAATATTTCACTACTCGTTCATCTCTAATCAGCTGATCTGTGTGGGGTCAGAGTGTCAGACCCCCACAAATCACATACTGCTGACTTATCCTGTGGATAGATCATCAGTATGAAAAATTTGCACTTTTTCCATTAACATGGAGAAAGTGCTCAAAAAGGACATAATATAACACATCCAATTCTACAAATTGATTAATCTGTATTATTAATGAACTACAATATAAGGCTAAAACAAAAAGCCATTAGAATGTCTGGTACTTTATCAATGTCAAAGTAACTCCTACCTCTAATTTATGATAGTGTAAGTAGTTCTGATCAGGGCTTGCTTCTTGTCAGTAATGATTTATTGATATTATTATTTTACTCTAACACAGTTTAACTACATCATATAATGAATGCAATGTCCCTTACTTATGGATAAGGTACTTTTATGAAAGATTTGGATCTTTGAAGAAAAACTATAATTACAAAAACACTCTACAAAGTTTGAATCTGCACAGTATAAAAATATATATATATACACACACACACTTATAAATGTGTAGCTATCTATTCATCCATCCAGCCAACGCTGGCTTCAAATATTGATGTCCCAGAAGGTCCCTTCAAATTCCATTGGTTGCACTGCAGTTAATAGAAACCACATTGAGGCCGAAATGGGACACGATTCGCCCACAGCGGAAATGCTGCGAGAAAAATCACAGTGTTATACAGTAACAGCAAAGTGGATGGGATTCATGCAAATCCCATGCCCACTTTGCATTAAAATCCACAGCGTGCACACACTGTAATTTCGAAAACTGGCACGATTTCAGAAATCGCAGCATGTTAATTATATCTATGGAAATACCGGTGTCGTAGATATAATGGTAACAGAAAGTCAGTGGAGAAAACCTCCTTTAGTGCAGCGTTTCTTAGCCTAACCCTACTATATAATTTAATATCTTCAACATCTGGACCTCTTCACCTTATGTAGCAATCTATTGCCACAATCTATTGTCTATTATAGCATTATGTTTTAGTATAATTGACACAAATAAATATTATATATAATATTATATATATTTGTGTGTGTATATATATATATATATATATACAATGAGAGAGAGAGACACATATAGAGATCTTTCCATTATGTTCAGCCTACTCAGTCTTGCTTCTCTCTTCCATTTCCTCTCTTGGTCCCCACCCAATGGACAGTTTCCAGAGCCCACAAGGTCACCCACTTCTTTGACCTTGTGTTTAGTAACAAAAATGAACTAACAATGCAAGTGACTCACAAGCTTGTGTTCACTTTCAAATATCTGGATCTAATACCATCATAAAAGGTTTGCCATTCGACCCAATAACAGAATATCCCATGACCAGGATATCCCATTTCAGATCTTGATACAATAAACTCTTAGACGTTATAAATATAAAAATGTGATGCCACTGGTCCAAAACCATACAGAAAAAACAGATGCAGGAATGAATGCATACATTAGCTGATGAATTAGGGGGCGTTCACACTACTGTTGGTGTCTGCTCAGCAGTGTCCGTACCTATTGTCTGAACAAAATTTTAGCAACGGACATTAGCTGGTCCGTTTGCAATTTCCATTCATTTCAATGGGATTTTATCTTGTGTCCTTTAGTGTCCGTTTACAACCATGTCCATTTTTTTCAATCAGACAAAAAATCCTATATGCAGGACTTTTCTGTCCGTTGTTTTTTTTTGTTTTGTTTTGCTTTTTTAACATTGAGGTCTATGGGCAACAGACATATAACGGACAGTAATTGATAGTCATCAGTTACTGTCCGTTTGTGTCTGTTATGATAGGTGTCCATTAAAAAAAAAAAAAAAAAAAGACACCTTCTGAGCAGAAACCAACGGTAGTGTCAACACTACCTTAGATATACGGTATACTATCATTCTGAAATTTCCCCACTGTGGGACTATTAAAGGATTATCTTATCTTATTCAGCTTTATTTTTTTAGCCAAATAACTGCAGGTAAGTTTATCTTCACTAATATTTAGCAGTTAGGAGCTTCCATACTATACTTTCTAAAAACTGCTGCTAGAGCGACCAGTGAGGTCTTATCTGCATATTTCTTACCCAGTTTACTACACAGCGATTGTCAACATGAACGCACTTTCTAAAATGCAAATCACCAAATCAAACTCCTCACAGGATTTGATTCAGTATGGAATGATGGGAAATTTCAGCTCTGAATCCTGTACAATTGTGAATTTTCTCTACCCCCCACGTTCAGACAGGTTCTGCTCTGAAAAATTGAACAGTACAATATAAATAACTGTGGGTTTAAAAACTAATGTACAAATAATAAAGGGGCATAATCACAATGGTGAACAGATTATAAAGGTGTTTTATCTTATGTCCATAGACCAGATTCATTTTGGTAAAGCCCAAAATTTTACCGCAACTTTGTCATCTTTAGGACTTCTTTTCATCCAGCTATACACAAACCATCTATTATCCTGCAGTCTTATAATAGTCACACTGTACCTATCTCATAGCAGTTTGGCAAAGAGGTTTTCCAGGCTGTGAAAACTGATGATCTAACCTTTGATCAAATAAGGGTGGATGAAACCTCAGTCATCCCCACCACTCAGCTGATCTCAGAGGCCACCAGAATTAAAAGCCAAACAGTTCAGTTCTTAGTGTAGTGTCTGTACAGAGTTACTACAGCTTAGTCCCATAATTTGAATAGGAGATGAACTGCAATAATATGGCTGAAACACTACACAGAGAAAGAAGATGTGCTTCTGCTTCTGCTTCTCTTCTCTCTATTTTAGATATAGCGCCAATGGCTACTATGAACAGTTGGTTGGAAGGGGGAGGGGAGGGGTCATCTCATATTGATATTAGCCTAATAATAAGCCATCAATATCCATAACCCAAAAAACCCCATTAAACTTCAGAACTATCTCCCCTCAGCAACATGTTGCAAAGTAGATGATGACACAACCCAAGTCCTCATAAAGCTGTTCAGAGACATCATAAATATGGTGATTAGCCCAAATTCCATTTTATTCAATGTATTTCTCCCAGAAAAATGACAAAACACAGTGATAAAACTGCTATTCCCAGTGTTCCTAGTTTCTGTACATAAGCCACGTCACAGACTCTTTAGCTCTTATCTATTTCCCAGCTATGGCTAAACCAAACCCATGATTAAGGATGTTCAACAGCCCTATGATTTACTATAATAAGCTGCCATGTAACATACTATTCTGCGGGGGCTACGTAAAAGAAGTTATTTACTGTTTCAGCCACCAAGTCTCTGACAACTCTACATTTTATCATTGTAATATACAGTCCTATGAAAAAGTTTGGGCACCCCTATTAATCTTAATCATTTTTAGTTCTAAATATTTTGGTGTTTATAACAGCCATTTCAGTTTGATATATCTAATAACTGATGGACACAGTAATATTTCAGGATTGAAATGAGGTTTATTGTACTAACAGAAAATGTGCAATATGCATTAAACCAAAATTTGACCGGTGCAAAAGTATGGGCACCTCAACAGAAAAGTGACATTAATATTTAGTAGATCCTCCTTTTGCAAAGATAACAGCCTCTAGTCGCTTCCTGTAGCTTTTAATCAGTTCCTGGATCCTGGATAAAGGTATTTTGGACAAACAATTCAAGTTCAGTTAAGTTAGATGGTCGCCGAGCATGGACAGCCCGCTTCAAATCATCCCACAGATGTTCAATGATATTCAGGTCTGGGGACTGGGATGGCCATTCCAGAACATTGTAATTGTTCCTCTGCATGAATGCCTGAGGATTTGGAGCGGTGTTTTGGATCATTGTCTTGCTGAAATATCCATCCCCGGCGTAACTTCAACTTCGTCACTGATTCTTGAACATTATTCTCAAGAATCTGCTGATACTGAGTGGAATCCATGCGACTCTCAACTTTAACAAGATTCCCGATGCCGGCATTGGCCACACAGCCCCAAAGCATGATGGAACCTCCACCAAATTTTACAGTGGGTAGCATGTGTTTTTCTTGGAATGCTGTTTCTTTTTGGACGCCATGCATAACGCCTTTTTTTATAACCAAACAACTCAATTTTTGTTTCCAAAATGAAGCTGCCTTGTCCAAATGTGCTTTTTCATACCTCAGGCAACTCTATTTGTGGCGTACGTGCAGAAACGGCTTCTTTCTCATCACTCTCCCATACAGCTTCTATTTGTGCAAAGTGCGCTGTATAGTTGACCGATGCACAGTGACACCATCTGCAGCAAGATGATGCTGCAGCTCTTTGGAGGTGGTCTGTGGATTGTCCTTGACTGTTCTCACCATTCTTCTTCTCTGCCTTTCTGATATTTTTCTTGGCCTGCCACTTCTGGGCTTAACAAGAACTGTCCCTGTGCTCTTCCATTTCCTTACTATGTTCCTCACAGTGGAAACTGACAGGTTAAATCTCTGAGACAACTTTTTGTATCCTTCCCCTGAACAACTATGTTGAACAATCTTTGTTTTCAGATCATTTGAGAGTTGTTTTGAGTAGCCCATGATGCCACTCTTCAGAGGAGATTCAAATAGGAGATCAACTTGCAATTGGCCACCTTAAATACCTTTTCTTATGATTGGATACATCTGGCTATGAAGTTCAAAGCTCACTGAGGTTACAAAACCAATTTTGTGCTTCAGTAAGTCAGTAAAAAGTAGTTAGGGGAATTCAAATCAATAAAATGATAAGGGTGCCCATACTTTTTCATAGGACTGTATATATTACACATATATACTTTTATATATGAACAGTTTGTATATAGACATAGTATCTGTACATATATATATATATATATATATATATAGATATAGATATACTGTATATATATATATATATATATATATATATATATATATATATATATATAATATTTCTTTACACACACATACAAATGTAGCAGTTAACCCAAACTTCTATAATTGGTTAAATTGCTGCCGCCTAAAGTCTTATCACACAGGACAACCAAAACAAATAAAAGTTCATTGAAAAAAATTTTCAATGACTTTTCATTGTTTTTTCTTGTCTTGTGTGATAAGATATCACTCCACAGAAAGTTAACCGATTGCAGAAGTTGGCGTTAGTTGGCGTCTCTTACATCTTTATATAAATATATAGGTAAGTATGTGTGTGATATATTGTCAGATATTTATAATCTTTCTAAGACGACTGGCATTCCATGAAGCAACCTCATTCTTCCCAACAAGCTTCCCCATGGTAATGGCATTGTGGAGAGTACATAGACTTTAATGATTAGATCCAAATGCTGCAGATCTCTCCTTTTCTTTATAGGGCGATGCACAAAGTGACTGAGCAAGGGAATTGAAATGCATTCCTTTCCTCTTTGTAGCACTGAATGAGACAGGTTATCTTCTCTCTCCTCAGTTTACGCAGAAGCCATTGTTATAAATGCCATCACCTCTTGTGCACCTGCATATCAAGCTCTCCATTGTTTGGCCCCTCTTACAGTGGGTTTTGCATTCATTTCGATTGTATCTTAATCTTAGTATAGGACATTCCTATCCCATCCCTTTCAGGGAGAGGGAGAGGGTTTTGATTGCCTCTTTGGTATAGATTGATAAGGGATGCAAATTATAAGCAGGATTTCCCATTCAGCAGAGCTAAACAGCGACCGAATGTATACTGTGCACCCTTTTCACAAAATGTTGGTTATCGCACTGGGCTAAAAGGAAACACGTTGGTTTTAGTAAGTGATATCTCTCTGTGGAACCAAAAAAACCGTTCTACACAGATGAATCAGCGAGTTTCCCATACCTTTTCCTCAATAACTTCTCTGTAACCCGCACAAAACACAAGTGTTTGATATATGAAATGGACAATACAATCCTGCAAGCCTAATAACATATGGCATAACTTACATATAATATTCCAATATTTAGATGCTTCTGCTTCACAAGTCCCACTCAGTTTGTTGATGTGTGCATATTTTTATTTTACACAATCCAAGCCAATACTTACAATTTTAAGAGAACCCTTTAAGTACAAGCTGAGATTAACATTCAGATTTTTCTATAATAATACAAATAATGTTACATTTTTCACTCCCAGAATTAGTCCTCCATAGAGGTGTGATTTTTATGGTCATCTACCCAACCTTCTTAATAAATCCCACGACTATCAATTACTACTGTAGTAAGACAATAGGCTCCAGTGATACACCATGAAATGGACACTTGGTATTCCAACAAGAAGATAGATGGGGCGATTTCAACAACAGCAGAAGACAAAAACTTTTACTACTAACATATATTTACTAGTTTCACTCATGACTCCAGTAATCTGGAAGAGTTGAGAACGGAGAATCAAATGAGTTCACTAGTCTCTGCCTCAATGGTGCCAATAATATAGTTTCAATAATACTACAACGTTTATGGAAAACACAAAATCAAAGCCACAGAAGTTTACAAAGGTCTTAAAGGGACTGTCCAAGAGTACATACTATCTCATCAATATCAGGTTGCTAGATGTCCAACACCAGCCACTTCCTCCAATCAGTTGCCACAGCTACTTCATGCACTATGCAGATTTGGTGGCCTCAGCAGCTGATCTCTGAAGATGTCAGGTCTCAGATCTTACGGATAGGTTATTGATGACCTATCTTAAGGATAGGACATCAATATGTACTTTTGGATAACCCCTTTGCTATTCAACTCACCAGAAAGGTCAGTCATAACAGCAAAGAATTCAATGTACTATATAAACCTATTTCAAGTCAAGACAACATCAACTAAGTCAAATAACTTTCCACAAATCTACTCCCTGATCATGAGACAACAGTACAGAGTCTGAAGAACCTTAACACAAACACAATGCAAATGTTAAGGCCTGGTTCACATCTATGTTCAATATTCCATTCGGAAGTCCACTTGGGGACCCTCAAACAGAAATCTCTACCCATTGTAAAGTGGTTAGCTAAGAACCACACAGACTCCATAGACTATAATGGGATCTGTGTGGTTTCCACTTAGGTTCTGCACAAAACATGCGGAGAGATAAGTGCTGCTTGCAGTACATTTCTCTATGGATAATTTGTGCGGACACAGAGCGGAAATCATACGGATCCTATTATAGTCTATGGAGTCTATGGTTTCTTAGCTAACCGCTTTTTAATGCGTCTAGGTTTCCGTTCGGTGGGGTCCACAAGCGGATTTCCTGAACACAATACAGAATAGAGATGTGAACCAGGCCTAACATCCATCTCTGAATGCAGCAATGCCAACATACCTTTATTAGGTACACAGAATAACAGACACTTATGTAGCTTGAAAAACTACATAAAGGAATGACAGGCATATTGTAAATAACAGCAATAAAAGCGTCAACTTGGGTATATATAGTCCCAAATTCCTGTGAAAATAACGTAGCCTAAAGGCATCATAGGAAACACAGTTATTTTACCAGCTTCTGTTCATCAAACATTTCACCATGAGTATTCTTTCACTCCTGAGGAATACTGACTCACAAAAACCAAACCGGCAAATCCATTGATACATATTATCTGACTGTGTACTGCTTTTTACATTTCTCTGCGTAAATGACGTAAGGCTTCAGCACGCCAAACCACAATATCATCCGTATCACAAGCATTTTCCAGGATTGCACAATCTGAAATTCTCTCAAATGTTATAATAGATCCCAGCAATCTGAATAGAGACACAAGATATCTTTCGGCAAATGGAAAGTCTAAGGTTAGCCATCTTTACCTTGAGAACAGGCAGCATTGTCAGTAGTCTACGCATGCTGATAAGGTTCACAACATACATCATACCCAGTTAGAGATAACCATAAGTAGCATTCTGACTTCCCGTATTTATGCCAAATTAAAACATCACTTTTACCAACTCAAAATGAGTTTTATCTATCCATTACCCCAGTTACAACACATATTACTAGCATATACCATAACAGTAATTGTTCTATAGAAATAGGAGAGGAAGAAAAACCGCATTGGAACTGCATATATCAAATCACATTACTGGAATATCATTGTATGGACTGTATGTAAAGGGGTATGAGATTTCATCTACAACAAACCCTCTTACGTGGGGATGTGGAATTATGTTTATAATTTCAACAAATCGTATCCTTTCTTCATTTGACAATATACTACTCCAATAGGAATTGCTTTAGTTTCTACCCAAAGTGATGCAGTTCTATCAATTAGAGTATTATATGGTCAAATGAAGCTTGGTAGAAGATTTGTTGACAGGCTATCATTTCCTCCTTAAAGGGAACCTGTCACATGGTTCTGCAGGAAGCCTGTGATAGCGCGGGAGGAGCTGAGTAGATTGATATTTAGGTTTGTGGGGAAAGGATTGGTATAACCTAACATTTATTGATTGAAATATCTGCCCATTCAGAACAGGTCCTGATCATATTTGTGTGTACACAGTCATGATGTTAGTCACTTTGTAAGACTATGTAACTACTGGGGTAGCAGTTGCCTCAGGGCCCTGGACAACAAGGGACCCGGCTGCATCTGCTTCCACTGCTGGAGTAACTCCAACATGTAATGGGCTCCATTTACTTACCGATCCTGACTCCTGCTCATGGCCGTCTGCACTTTCCCTTCTGCAGAGGTGGCTGTGATCAGAAGTTGGGATCGATAAGTAAGGCTGTGGTGCCGCAAACCCCACAAACACTGCTATCATTATACTCAAGGGTCTTTTCAGACCCCCTAGTATAGTGATCAGAGGCCCAGGGTAAGTGAGGGAACATAAATGCTGTTACTTACCTCTCCTGGGCTCCAGAAGGCTTCAGGCCTACTTGTGTGACATCCCAGACATCACGTAGGCGGGCTTCCATCCTTATGTGTCGCGACACAAGCCCCAGCTCAAGTGACGTCCCTTCCATTATTGAAGATGGCCGACATCAGTGGGGAGTATGCCGAAGCCCAGGAGAGGTAAGTAACATTGTTTTTTTATGTTTGTATCCTCCCCTGGGTCTCCAATTATTATACTCTGGAGTCTGAAAAGTTCGCCACAGAGCCCCGCCATCCCTAGTTACGCCACTGCACTCAACAACTAAGCCCAGAATGAAAGGACATATAAATTGGCCAAATTCTGCCATCAAGAATGACAGGGCATAAGATAGCATCACAAATCAATACCAACGCAGACCATCTCAGGCCACTCACAACAGTAAAACTAGATCCCAGTAGAGCAGAACCTGATGCTAACATGCACTTACATTTTCTGCGGTAGACTCCTCATTGTCTATAGAATATATTTATAGCCTATAGATATTTATGTTCATACCAACACACCATTGAAGAGAGGCGCACAAGTCTCCTAGATATGGGATCGTACACTGAACTACTCATATGACACAAATGCATTTAGTATGAAATTGCTTGAACTAAAGCAGGGACCACCATGGGTAATAAAGTAGAGATACCCCTTTGACACCTGGAATAGTAACACCCAATTGTCTGCTTGTTCATAAATATCTAGAAAGAATAACAGAGCAATGGTACAGGGCAGACTTATAAGAAGATATGGTGCAGGTCATAGACAGATCGGGGAACTGACAAGTCCTCTTTAAAGATCTTGGTAGATTTATACAAGTATCAATATAAACTATAAGATTAAAAAAATATGTCAGTATTGATAAAGAAATATATTGCTGGAAGGTGACTGCATGCTCACAGCTACATTTATATCAAACACAGGTATTCATAAAGACATACACGTGCTTTCTATGAAATGCCAAAAATTCCAGTGCATATTTTACATTAGGATTAATTGTTCCAACAACATATGGGTTATGCTTTAACTTGTAAGTGCAAAAATGCAACCTCAGCAACAAAAGAGCCATTTAACCATTTCAAGCTTAGCAAAATAGACTTCCTCTGTCACATTATAGAGAAAATAATATTCCAAGGAGAGCCGCTTTGATAACAGAACCATATGAGAGAATATATAAATGATGAGTAGTTCACTCCATGGAAGCACACTTATGATTATGTATATTCCTCTTTGCTATAAATAAAAGGTTTTACATTCCAGTTTTGCTGATGCAATGTCTTAATCACAGGCAAGTGACTAACAGGAATGTAATGTAGGCCAACATTACAGCATTTATTATTGCCATTATTTATTCCAAGGGAAAGGTTTGCAAACACAAATTATACTAAATGGGGCATATTTATCAAATGAAATACAACACTTTTATGTTGGTTTTTGCACCAAAATTTATGGCACTTGTCAAGTATGACATATTTATGAGTAAAGTGCACCAAAAAGAATAGAAATGTATGACCGGTTAGACACTTGTCAACTTTGTGCACCAGGTTCTATTTAACTATTAGACGTATTTATGAATTTGAAAAGCCCAATTTTGGTGCAGATCCTCAGGTGCAAAAAACCCCACAAGTAGTGTAAACTTGATGAAGATTCACTTACTATAGAAAATATACCGTAAGTGTTCTATGCTGGGAATAGTAATGTAATTATTAAAGCTCGAAATTTCAAATTTTTAAATATACATATAGTTATATGTACACACTTATACAAGTATATATACAATATTTATTACTTATTTTGCTTACTTATATAGCACCATCATATTCCACAGTGCTTTAAAGACATAGTCAGTCAGTGTGTCTCACATAGGACTCAAAAATTATATTCCCTATCAATATGTCTTTGGAGTGTGGGAGGAAACTAGAGTACCCGGAGAAAACACACGCAAACAAGGAGCAACCATACAAACTCCTTGCAGATACTGTCCTTGGCAGGAATATACAGTATATACATTTACATTATCTCTCTACATACTTAAAGGGGTTGACCAGGAATTTCAGAGAAGAGCCTGGGGAAAGTGAAACATTTAAATAAATAAATAAATAAAATAAATAAATAATACCATACTCACCTGTCCACAGCTCTCTAGTGTTCACCACTTTAGTCCAGCGCAAGGCTTTTCTGGCAGAAGTCCTGCACTGTATCTGGCCACTGTATGAGGCCAAAAAGTGGAATCAGTGTTGTCACTCCTCACATACATCACCTTTTCATTTCCTGTGGCCATTGGACTAGCAGAATGCCACTAACAATGGCATAGCGCGCAATGGCTTAGACTGCGGTGGCAGACATCGGAGTAATTTTTTTTTTTTTTTTTTTTTTACGTTTCACCTTCCCTGGCCTCCTCCTTTAGTTATAGAATTCCAGGTCAACCCCATTGAACACACTATAATATACTGCATATCTCATGTCAGATACTACACTATAGAACTAGACTATTGGTTCTATAAATTTGCAGTATAATACCCCCAGTTAGTGGCCCCAAAAAGTGTAATACCTGCTTGTTGCCTCAAAACATTAAAATGTACCCTTCAGGCCCCTACAGTATCCCACACATGCTAAAATGATCTTCCCTCACAGCTATCCTCTGTCTCTCAAGTATTCTCTTTAAATTTTCCAAATAGTATTAGGGTTGTTGAATTTGTATTAAATACCTGCCAAGTCAGAACGAAACATGGATTCCTGGCACATACAAAAGTGAGCCAGAATGTTGGCACATTGGAAAGTTCAACAAATTTATGAAGGTCCGTATGACAAAGTCATAAATGTGTCTAAAACTACAAAAGGGATTCATGGTTTTAGTGCTTATTCGGACGACAGGGTTGTCCAGTTGTGTGCTACCTGTTGTATTAATGGGCTGCACATGGCTCAAAAAATTACTGGATCTATCACACGACCGTTGTTTAAGCAGCCACTTTGACCGATCCATTAAAAAAAAATAGAACTTGCTGTTTTTACCGATTCCTCAATCCCCCATTACCCTCAGGACTACATATGGCTGTGAAAAAAGTACTTTTTCATGGCCGAGTGTACAGCACAGGCAATGCAAAGATAGACGAAACTGATAAATATTCCCCATTGTGTTCCATTTCTGCAGAGACTGACATTATATGATCTGTCCTGTTCATTTGACTTATAAAATAGGGCTCTTCCCATTCTCTGAGACTGATGACATCTGACACCCTCAAGTTCAGCTGTTTGAAGAGGCTGTAGCTTTCAGACAAGCACTGTGGCCTCTTAACTGCTTACCAAACACAGATCTGTACACTTCATAGTGGACTTGCTGGATATTGTAGCTCAGCCCCATTCAGTTGAAAGAGACGGAGGTGCAAACAGATTATGTGATAAATGAATAGGACGTTACTGGACTATAAAGCTGAAGTAGACGTCACCTAATCACAGTTGCTGCTTGAAACAGCTGATCAGCAGGAGTACAAGGTGTCAGATCCTCATTGATCTAATACTGAAAACCACTTTAGGCTAAGGCCCCACATAACAAGCCATAGTCAAAAAGATGCGGAAAGACCATGGCAGAAACTACAGCGCTTTTCATAGAAAGTCTGTAGTTTTCCTCTGTATGCTTTCTGATCTTATTATACCTATACGGAAAACACCAGCGTTTCCGTGAGCACAGTCGACATGATGCGATTTACAAAAACGCAACGGTTTTTGAAATCACAGTGTTTCCACTGCAGATATTGTTCTGTAATGTATGGGTGGGCTTAGCCAGGTACTGGCCTTAGGCGCCACGTTGCGGAAACACAGCTTTTTTATTGCAAATTTTGCTGCTTTTTTTTAACCAAAGTCAGGAGTGGATTACACAGAAGGGAAACATCTAAGAGCTTCCTTTATATTTTCCATTCCTTTCAGTTATGCGCAGTTACAATAATGTGTCATCACCACAGAAAAACGTATGCTCAGCAGGAAAAGAGTGAGGGACTGGCATAGAGGATATTCCAGAGTATGAAAACGTTGTAACTTTTATTTTTTAATTCCCAGATTAAGATACTTTTTTAAATAACATACTGCATGTGGAAAGAAGAACTCAATCCCTTTTCCTGGATAGCACACTGATCCATTCATTTCTATGAGCCTGTACACATGACTGTGAATTACATGGCCCCTTGTGCAAAATATGGAACAGGTCAAATTTCTGTCCAATTTTGCAGCTCTACTTTTGTGACTCCTATTTATTGAATGCAAGGCCATGTGTCCCCCATGTGCTGCCCGTGCCTTTCATTAATGGCAGCCGGCTTTAAAGCCATAAATACAACGCTATTTTATTTCTCTTTCAATTCATTTTGTTCACAGATGTACGATATTGGAAGCATAGTCTTAAAGGGCCTGTCCAAGCAGTTGCCAATGAACTAAAATAGCAAAATAAGTGCCCCCACCAGTCTCTGTTTACCATGCCATACCCCATACCATAAAAAAACAATAACCTTCCCAGCTAATGTTAGTACTATAACTAATTTAAAGACTCAATACATTTTGTATAGTATATTGTATATATTTACGGCTACAATTACTACACAGAGTCTAAGGTTATATTTACGTTTTCATGGATTTCTTTTTTTCTGTACCGTTATAGGAATAGAAAAACAAATACCAGAGGGGACAAATCCCCCATGAGACAGACACAAATAAACTGCAATGGGATCACTCAGGTATCCATTATGACGCTTTTTGCCAGGCAAAAAAAATGCCCAGTGCAGGATTCATCATGAAATCTTTGACAGACTGTAAATGAAACCTCTAGCACAGATGTGAACACAGCCTTACACAGTATAAGTTCTGGGTGCAAACGCTTTAGCCCTATTTCGAATGCCATATAACTATGATCTTAGCTAATGTAGTATGCAGCATATACATGGTAGAAGATATTTTTGAGGAAATATCTTGGACATGTTAATGTTTAAAATGGCAAAGGGCCATTCAGGATGCAATTCCAGTTGCACACTGCTATGTTGGTCTGGGATGTAAACCAAAATAACAGAGGTGTATGGTCAGTGGCTGGGAGACAGATATAAGTTTTGACTGCATGCTAATGGCATTTGAAGTGTAGCAGCACAATGGAGACCAGTGGGGAGCTCGGGTTTACAAGTCCATGGTTATGAAACAGGGCAGTTGCGCTGAAGTGTAATTATGTAGGAAAACATGACATAGAAATAGAACCATAGTTCACACTGAGCTTCTCTGCTTACAGTACAATTAAATTGCAAAGTGCATCGAGCAGACAATCTGAGCGAAAGTAACTTTCAGAATAGGTTTTCACAAAGCATTACAAGAATAGTGATGCCAGTGGGTATTCTTTTTGGTGAAGTAATATACACTTCCTTTTAAAAGTCAATGAAAAACATATTTTAACAATTGGCACCTATAATTCATGGCTAATAAACTATTAATAGCTGAAGACTTAGTGGGTTACACAGGGTATTCCCACTAAGCTGCAGGCATATCGCTAAGATATGCCATGACTTACAGTTTGATGCGTATTGACTTCTGGGACCTCACTGATCCTTACAGTGAAGGGGCACAATGCAAGTTAAAAACTGTGGCTTTTCCACCGATTTTCTTGCACCATATCCTGGTCATTTGATATGGAGAGAAACACAACACAGTAACTAAAGCTACAGTACGCTGCAGTTTCCTGCACAGTAGGTGGCTGGGCGTGATGCGGAGCAGGCAAAAGGAGGACTTTCATCCCCCAGTAGATAGACCTTCCACAAACATATTGTTATAGCATGTTCTAGTGATAGCTCGTAATATTTAATGATGGGAACATCTCTTTAACAAGAGCAATATGAGTTTAAGGTATTATTAAGAGCCACGTGTGTCTTGCAGGTTTTTTATCCTATGGTTTTTGACTCTTCAACAATATGGCGAACAACGGTTCAGAATTTTATGACACATTTTTATTGGTTCTACATTATCTTCAGTACTGAGGTAGTTATTGCAACATCTATCTGTATAACATATATAGCCAGAGTTCTACAATGCATACTGTATAAATAATATTAAGACAATTTTTGAGAACCATCATCCTTAGTAATTCTTGTCCATGGCCCAATTACAAGAGTACAAGGTCACCCAAAAGAAAATGCTTATTTGTTGGACGATCGTGTCTTTAATGCCTGGATAAACATGCCGATGTGCTGTGAACAAATACAAACTGTAATGTGAGCAAACTAAATAGTTACGTGAAACTTCAGGTCACATTCTAATAATTGGTTCAGGTTCATTACACAATTGTAATTTCCAATTTTAATAATGTCCATTAAAAATCCATACACGAAGTAAAATGAACATAAAAACATTGAATGAAATATTTTCTCATGTCGAGAGTATTATAGAAGTGATGAATAATACAGAAATAAAAAAATGTACCCTAGTGCAGCTAGACTGAAAAAACAAACTTCTAGACGGAAAGCTTTGAACTTGCTGCAGATGTTCAGACTTAGGCTATGGCCATGTAGTGACAAAGTTACTTATGAAATCAGGATCTTTACTTCAGTTATTCCATGTGAAGGAAAAAGTCAAAAGTGCCCTGACAACTATTGAGTTTCCCATTGCCAACACTTAAAGTCTCACTGCAATCGGATCCATAAGACAAACCAGTCAGCTGTTTTATATTAACCTATATAGAAGCAGGACATGATAGACAGAGAGAAGCTGAACTCTGTAATGCATAGATTTACGTGTTTCTAAGTGAGAACACAAGTAAATCTAGACAGGACTCCTAGAAAAGACAGCAAGAGTCCTGCTTTTGCTTATCCCACCCACATTGGCTGATTGAGTATGTATACACAAAACACTTTGACTGGGTTCACACGGGGTATTTTGGACCAGAACCTGAGGCATATCGCTAGGATATGCCATGACTTACAGTTTAATCAGAGTCTGAGTGTGAATACGAGTGTGTACGCACACACGTATGTGTGCATGCATGTATGTGTGTAAGTAGAATATGGAGAACATATGACTTTAAATAATGGGAAGTTATTTCAACATTTTTAAAAGTTTGCAAAAAATAGGACCTTTCACCTCCTCCTACAAAGTCCAGCTCTATGAATTAATTAATAAGCTCTGCTCCTCTGATTCTGGCACAGCTGGACTTTTGTCTCTAGCTCCCACCATTCCCGAGCAATCAATGCTGTTAGCTTGGGTGCCTCATATACTATTTAGGCTGTGTACTGTCAGGAGGGCAGTATCAGGCAGGAACAGATAAGGGGTGTAATACTGATTTCTGACACTGGCTGACTCTGAATGGAGCTCTGAATCACACTCCGTGCCCGACACCGCCCTTTTGACATTACAGAGCTGAAATATCCTATCAGGTACCAAATCTAACTGCATTTGTTACTTGGGAATGGTGGGGACTAGAGAAAAAAATCCAACTAAGCTGGATTCAGTGGCACAGTACCTATTAATATATATTAAGAAATTGCTGGAGGTGGTGAAAGGTCCTCTTTAAAAAAAAATGGCAGAAGTTGAGGGTGAGGGATAAAGATACTGGGCAGTTGGATTTCAAAATGCTCAATATTTTTGTTTTCAGGAGACAAGTGGCTACCAGTCTAATGGTGGCTTTCTCCATTTTCGCATTATAGGCTAACGTCCCACATTGCGGAAATGCAGGGTTTTTTTTACTGCAGATGAAAGGAATGGGAAATATAAAGGAAATTCTTATACTTCTACCTTCTGATCAATGCACTCCTGGCTTTGGTTAAAAAAAGGCAGTAAAATCTGCCACAAAAAAACTGCGTTTCCGCAACATGGGGCCTCAGCCTTACTTAGAACACATACACACTTGATGTATATGTTTGAGAGGGAAGGTCAGTTAAGAGAGATAGCTGCGTGATGTGTATGGCAGCCTATGCTACAGAGAATATGTAAGAAAAGTTTGACAAAAATAGTTCATAAAAAGGAAACTTCTACCCTGGAGTATTTGTCTTTTTCCATTGCTTAAAATTTAAACAACAAGAAAAATGACATTGTGTAAACCACTATCTTAAAAGGTGCTGAAGGAAAAACTTGTGGTCACAATGTGATTCATTTTACTGTAACATATATATGCAAAAGAATTGCAAACTAGCTTATATTTGGTTCACAAAATATGGTCATGTGACACAGGGAGGAGGGGGAGGAATTCAGGGAAAAGTTGGATGGTGCTGTTGCCTCAAGCAGACAGGAGTCTTAGGTTAGACGAAATGAAATTAAGGAATGTGCAGGAGAAGTTCTCAAACATGCGTGACAGGATTTCTACAGCTTGAGTTTGTTACACAGACAACACCAAATCCACACACATTGTGGCACATAAAACCCATACGCCTTATACAAACTAAAAAAAAAAACAAAAAGCCACAAAACAAAAAAACACTAAGATAAAGAATAAAAAAAAAAAGTTCCATGGCTTCTTACAAAACCTCTTGTTTCAGAAATCCCCACTAGTGATAGAGGAGATCCTGGGAGGCTGCGGGTATACTCAGCTCTTCATGAGTTGCTATGGTTTTCTCCAATAAGACAATGTGGGATTACATTTCAATAAATATATTAGGCGTTAACAAGTAGATGTTAAACTTTAGAAGTGGACAGGGAATCCATTGGGTTACCATGGCAAACATGACAACTATTCTCTCGCCATACGCATATGTTCGGGAAGTGAGCTGCTAACCCTGATGTTACCAGTTAGGCAACGACTGCAGAATATTGTTACTAGAGAAAGATATGGAAATGCATGAACCACTTTATCATTTCTGTGGGTAATTTTACAAGCATGATTTGCGTGGACACCGCATGGAAAACACACAGACCCCATTATAGACTATGGGGTCCGTGTGCTTTCATTTTTACTACATTCGGTATTCTGTTCGGAGAGGGGTCCCCAAGTGGACTCTCGGAACGGAATACCGAATGCAGATGTGATCCAGGCCTTATAAATATGCCAAAAAAAATTATATCTATTTCAATATTCTATTGAAATAATATTGCTACAAATGCCTGGTATTCTCTACAAGTGAATACCACCATTTATAATAGGGAATTTACCATTACCAAAATTGCTTGTAAACCACTTGAATTCTGTATATTCGATATACTATTTTATGTGAAAATGCAATCTTGCTGTCAAGAAAACAAACTTTTAATCTGCATGCAAATAAGCCAGTGACAGTGACGTGGGCCATGCCTGTGGCAGTCACGGCACCTTTTTATTTTGACTGTGGTTGCCGATTTTTATTTATTTTTATTTTTTTTGTTAGGGCTGGTGCACACTGTGCGAAGAACATCCGGTCAGTGATTTCCTGGTGTCATGTCCTCACCAATTTCAACATAATGACTAAAGGATAGCAGGGCTGTGGAGTTGGAGTCAATTTTGGGTGGTGTTGGGGGTCAGAAAAAATGTTACAAACTTCAACTTGGCTTCAAAATAAAATGCTAAATTCTATTTTACACCTATTTATATTGCATAATAATTAAGATGTATAGATTGTTGCATATTGACTTTCGTTGGCTTTTTGAAGCTTTACTGCTATTGACTGACCATTGCTGTTTAAGAAAGAGTCAGAGAAGAAGTTGGAGTCAAGCTATGGAAAAGTAAAAGTATGAGTTGGTGGTGTGGCCTTGTAAGCAGGTCATTAATTTTAGATCTTGGATATTGTATTTAAGTCTTTAAACCCAGCCATCGTCCAAAAATGAATTGTTACCAAGATAGAACATACAGCTCTTAATATATGCTGATCTGCAAATATTATTTTTTGACTCTCTGGAGAAAAATTAAGAATTCAATTTCAAAAGGATCAATTACCTAATGAAAGTAAAATGGCCAAATATCAAACTGGGAAATTTAGTACATCAATCTTCTGTTTAGAATAATTACTAAAACCCTATAGTACGAAGAATGAATAACCTTGTGTTCAGTCATCATAAACTACCACATTCATTACCCATGGCAGCCCTAAATTCCAATATCACAATAAACCTCAGCAGTATCCTATAACTAAGAGGCATAAAAGTGACACTGCAGCATCTGGCTTTACACATATCATGCTAGCAAACTACTGGCAACCCAGAGGGTCAAGGAAATCTTTACGTTCCAGATGAAATCTTATGCAAATGCTAAAGTCTTTATACCAGGATTAATTATGACATAGGATTATAATTCCATCCACATTGCCTCCCCGTTCACCTTTTCCTTTTATAGTTGATTTAATGTGGTGGGTCACAAAATTAACGCAGAATGAAGTTGGCGCTTTCATGAGACACTGGTTCCCTGCACTTGACTGGTTCCACATGAAGAATCAGGAGGGTTAGGACCCAAAGGTTATGTTTTTATCACCTCTCCTGCTGCTTCTATTAACCCCTTGGATGTTCACGCAATAGTCCAAGTGTTTTTCTTCTTCTCACAGGAAGATAAATTACATTTTCTTCATACACTGCTTTTCTTGGAATACAGACTGCAGACCTAAAAATTGGAAAAACACTCTTCATTTCTAGAAAAACGTTTTAGCCAGATTTGAGTTTTGCCAGTTTGTGAATCCGGGAATAGATTTTTCATGTTTGCAGTTCACAAATTTAATATAGGATTTGTCCATCATATCCTAAGAACTGTGCTCCATGAACCAATTAAAGACCTAGAACTAAATTAGGACAGGAAAGGTATTTAAAATAAGACATAACGTGACACCCTATGCTGTTAATGGCCCTAACAGAGGACCTTTCCACCTCCTTCATTTCAAGTTCTTAGCGTCCGTTAATAGTCGCCGCTCCACTGGTTCCAGGGCAGTTGGGATTATTTCTGTAGACTTCATAGTTCCCAAACAACAAGCGCAGTTAATGTTGGTGTCTGATGAGTTATTTAAGCTTGGAGGTGCTCAAAGGTCTTCTATAAAGATTTCATTTCAGCTCTCCTGACATGTCTGTTTTAGTAAAACTTAGACTTCTTTATAAATAGCAATTCAGGTTAATCTTTTCTTTGAACTCTATATGGTACTGTCTTCTTTCCCCACTATCAGACATGTAGGTTAGCGTAACCTAAATCAAACAGTATTTTCCTCTTGTGAATCTTGTGAAGCCTTCTCTACTGAGAAATCATGGTTTTGCCAATAAGCACTTGTGAGCACCAAGGGTATTGATATTGCTCCTAACATGTGAAGTCTCCCACCACTCTGTGCCAACCTACCCTTCCTCTGATTGACAGAACCAGTCAGTGTATACCCAATCCAGCCTGGCCCTGAGCTCTGTTGTATTCTCCACTGCTGATATACTTTCCTTATGCAAGTCCCATGTACTGTACATGTACTGAGAATATGAGCAGTGGTGAGTGTGTCAGAACTCAGGGCCAGGGAAGATTTGCCATACACTGCCTGGCCTTGTAAATCAGGCAGAGGAGGAAGAGTGGCACAGAACAGTGCGAGGTTTACCTCTTTACAGCAATGGCAATGTCCTCATTGCTCCAAATAACTAATTTGCATATTGACAAAAACCAGATATCTAGGTAACATAGACACTAATTCACAAGTGGAAAATGCTGATAGATTTATATGACCCAAAGCTATCTGCAGGCTGGGTTTTGGTGATAGACTCCATATAAGCATAAACACAATTTGTCTTAAATCTGCCCTAATGCTTTATTCAATGATTGATGACTATTACAACATAGACGTGCCATTGACATGGGCCTAGAAATATGAATGTTTCAAGCAAAAAAAATAGTAAAAAAAAAACAAAAACAGTATAACTGTCTCATGGAATATGACCATAATTCAAGCAAGGACTAACAGGTAATACAAGCAACCCTTCCTGCCGACAGACTACACACTACAATATAACATTGCTCATACTCTGCATTTATCAGTTACTTTGTGTTAGTACGGATCATTTTTACAAATAGCATATATGTTTGAATTAAAGGCATGACTAATGATTTCCAACCTATACATGGTTCCTAAGAGAATCTGATACCAAATGCAAGTCCCCCTCATATTCCACACATTCAACCCCATGGCCTTTGTGACCTAACCCGTAAAGTTGTTTATCGCAATGACCCAGGCTGTTGGCTTTCACAATATTCCTAATTAACTAAAAGATAGAAAGAGGGAAATCGAAGAGACTTGGGCTATTTAGTCCGGCATGCCGGCATACTTTTCCTAATTACTGTAAATACTTAAACTTTATCTGAACTCTTGCTCCCCCCCTCTATTTTTGGTCCCCTTTCCTCTATTCCGAGAATTATTTTAGTGTATCTAACTCAGTTTGACATCAGAGGGGCCTATCGTGCATTTGCTCAACAGTGCAGGGTAAGCTTCCCCACCACCATAGGAGTTAAAATCTACAGTTATGTCTGGTTTTGTTAAGAGTGTATTCAGAACATCTGGCTTTGGCTACAACTAAACATAGCAACAAAGGCATCTCCTTCTCTGCAAATAGCATGCTAAGAAGTCAGGAAATCTAACAATCCCAGGATAAGATTAGTGGGAATATCAAAAAGAAAACTTTGCTCCATAGTTCTGATATAAGACAGGTTTTTGATTAATTAAAGGAAGCAAACTTCAATGTGAAGCAGGAAAATCGAAAAGTAACAGAATTTATTAGACTGCAAGATCTAAAAACACTGCAAATAAAAGGGCTGATATTACCCCTTTTGCTACTACATTGTAATGTAGTCTATATTCACCTTGGCTGATTTGCCACCCAGAAGCATAGGACATCTGGACATACTGTCCCACATAAGCTATTATGGAAGACATTAATGTAACTTTTGGAAAACCAGTTGGAAGAGTACCAGATCTATCTCAGAAATGACTTCAACAACTTTTGGGGAACTATTCAATTGTTAAAGGAAAACCCTACCCAAAATTAAAGTCTCTCACATCTCTCAGGAGTTCCAAGTGTCCGTTTCTTGTCTGTGCTATTTATTCATGCTTGTATTTCTATATATCACTGTGGATATTTAATGGTAACAGAGTGATTTAGACTTTCTATACTTCAGTCTATGGCAGTTGTGTAAGTACCACTGTGGTAGCCACTACAGCCTGCGAGCTTAGGAGACCCCTGCTACTACTATTTTTTTTTTTAATAGGCTGTTGCCTTCTGGAGTGATCCCAGAAGGCAACAGGCCCTATTTACATACCCATCCCTGTTCCTGCTCACGGCTGTCTTCATTTCCCCTTCTGCCCTCCAAAGCTACCGTTCTTCCCATATCTTGTAGCTGGGGCCCATTGGAGGGAAAAAAGGGAAGCAGAGGCGGCCATGAGCAAGAGTGGGAATTGGTAAGTTAGAAAGCAGGCCTGCAGCAAGAGCATTTGTTACATAGTAGATGAGGTTGGATGAAGACGTCAGTCCATCAAGTCCAACCTATAACCCTACAGTCCCTTATAGTGTTGACCCTGAGGAAGGCAAAAAACCCCATGAGGCTTATGCTAATTGCCCCATTTCAGGGAAAAAATATCCTTCCCAACGAACCCCAACAAATACTGCTATTATTATACTCTGGGGTCTCTTCAGATCCCTGAGTATAATGATCGGAGGCCCAGGGGAGGTGAGTAAACATAAAAACCTGTGTTACTCCCCTCTCTGTTACATTTAGCCCCAGTTACAGGAGGAATGTAGCCTGAAGAGCTGATCTGAGTCCTCTATATCCCAGCAGCTTCGACAGCTCCTGGTGGATCACATGAGGTCTAGATTCTCATGACAAGGACATAGTTATACCTCTATACAAATCACTGGTACGGCCACATTTAGAATATTGTGCGCAATTTTGGGCCCCGATATATAAGAAAGACATAAGTGAACTTGAAAAAGTGCAAAGACGGGCAACCAAAATGATTAGGGGAATGGGTGGACTGGAGTACAATGATAGATTAACAAACTTGGGGTTATTCAGCTTAGAGAAAAGACGTCTACGGGGAGATCTAATAACAATGTACAAATACATGAAGGGACAATACAAAGAACTTTCTAAGGATATTTTTACTCCTAGGCCAGTGATGGTGACAAGAGGACATCCTCTACGTCTGGAAGAGAGAAGGTTTCACCAGAAACATAGAAGGGGATTCTTCACAGTAAGAACAGCGAGGCTCTGGAACTCTCTGCCCCAGGAAGTGGTGATGGTGGAGTCATTAAACAAGTTCAAAGAGGGCTTGGATGCCTTTCTTGAAGAGAAAAGTATAACAGGTTATGGACTCTAGATTTTAAGGACACGTTGATCCAGGGTTTTATACTGACTGCCAGATTTGGAGTTGGGAAGGAATTTTTTCCCCTGAAATAGGGCAATTGGCATGAGCCTCATGGGGTTTTTTGCCTACCCCTGGATCAACACTGTAGGGATTGTAGGGTTATAGGTTGGACTTGATGGACTAATGTCTTTATCCAACCTCATCTACTATGTAACTATGATATCGGAGAGGACCCACATCATGGCAGCTACCATATCTGTGTAGACAGTACTCATTGAGTGCTGTGAACACAGCGATTGGGAAAGGAGGAACTGTAACAGACGGCTCCCCAGTTGTGCATCTGCACAATTTCATGCAGCTGTTTAACACTCCAAGGACGTACCTGTAAGAGTGGATTACCTGGACGTATAAAGTCATTGTGCAGACCAGAAGTGATCAAACAAACATGTCGCACATCTAATGGGTATGAATGCAATAGACTCCACCATAATTCACATGACATAACACCAAATATTAAACTATGAATGGACAAGATGTGAATTCAATACACCCTGTTGCCAGCTGTTCGCACATCATGTACAGAAATTCAGATGGAATATGTGTCACATTCAATCTGGTGCTGAGGAGATGAAATTACTTATCATTCAGATAGCAGATGGCATACTAGAATTACTAGCTGTGCCTAATAACACTTATGGCACGCAGTAAGTAAATCCATAATATTTAAATCACTGTCACCAACATAGATCATCTTACATTACCCAAGCTCAAAACTGAAATCACCCACCAACTCAACAAAATGCTTACCAAGGTCTATATCGCCTTTCTATTGTACAGAGAAATTCCACATAAAATGTGATCAGTAAACATTATACCACCTAGAAAGAGACTGGGATTTCACAGACATAGTAGTGTGCGGCACAGCTAAGAAGTACTGGTATATTACATAAAACATGTGCTTCACCTATACTGTGCTTCACCTATAGCTGTTTAGTATACAGTTCTCATCCGTAGTGATACGTGAAGAACTATTAACTAAAATAACTTGATTTGAAAAATATATCTATAGGCTTCAAACACACCAATTGCTTATTAAGACATTCTTTATTAAGGGTTCAAACGCCAAGGTACTGAATGCCTATCTTTACGATAGGGCCCAAACTCATATTAGCTGCAGGGGCTGAAATCTCGCACCTCCTCCATCAGCTGCTATTTTTTTTTTTTTAATCAGATTGTTTAAATAAAAAAATATTTTAAAAAAAATTTAAACAAAATCCCTTTCCTTCTCCCCATTAACTCTCCACCTGGGACGAATACACGAAAACAATAGGTGTCCGTACTCCTACTCCACTGCATTCCCAAAGTGGGGTCATCCATATGAATAACTATCACTTCAGAATGGCCAACAACAGCCAGTGTATATATCTTCACAGAGAAGGCAAGATACATATATAAAAACCTGAGCATGTCAAGTAAGGCAAGCAAATGCAAGCAAGGGACATGGCTTAATGTTTCAAATTAAGGCAAGCCAGTGACCACAAAATTTCCCTGCCAGCCAACAGGAAACATTGTACCAAAGAGAAGGACAGCCGGAACTAGACACAGTACAGGTCCTATTTAACACCTCTGATATTAGGTTATGTAGATGCAATCCTACCAGGAGAAGGGAAGACATCAACTAAATGATGGTCAGGTTCGATAGTTTAAGTTCTTAAATAATGGTCATATAGCCGGGTGCTGCTAATGAAATGTCCTGCAAGTGAAACCATTTCTATAAAAAAAAGTTTTGGCAGCTTGCTGGTCTGGAACATTTAAGTATGTGATAACACAACCCCAAAAAGAGAAAATACATTGGCATTTGTCTTAGAGAAGCAATTATACCTGCCCATCAGTCTTGGATAAGTTATAAGGCCATTTCCAAAAAATCTGATGTCCATCATTCTACAGTGAGAAGCATTATTCACAAGTAGAAAATATTCAAGACAGCTGACAGTCTTCCCAGGAGTGGTCATTCCAGCATATTCACCCTAAGGTCAGGCCAAGCATGCTCAGAGAAATGGAAAAGGCCAAGAGCTTCATCTAAGACTCCAATTAGCATGTTAAATGCTCAAGTTCATGTCAGTACAATTAGAAAATGACTGAACAAGTATGGTTTGTTTATAATGGTCGCCATGAAAAAGCCTTTTTTTTCTACAAAGACCATGGCAGTGTACAACACTGCATCTGAACAAACCACAAGGCTTCTGGAACATTGTCCTTTGGCCCAAAGTAGAAATGTTTGGCCTTAATGCACAGTGCCATTTTTAGCAAATACCAAATACAACACAGGAGCGCACGCATATATAAACTGTGAAGCACAGTGGTGAAGGAGTCAGGATTTTAGATGGTTTTGAAGCAATGAGACCAATGCACTTAGAGTAGAGTTAAATGTGTGGCTATTTATGCAACACCTAAAGGTTGATATAAGCTTGGTTTTGGTGAAATAAGTAGAATCTATTGTGTATTGTTGTTCGTCTAAGTTTATATTTCTGTTGAATTTATTGGTCAAACCACTTTCTCCGACTCCAACTCCTATATAAATAGGTGACAGACATAGGTAGACCGACACAGTAATGCCCCCTCCTCCATTCAAGAAAAAAAACTAGTGAGTAGCTTTCTATAAATGTATACATGCAACAAAATATGCATCTAATTAATTAGACTACATTGATAATTGTAGAAAAATTTTAACCCCTTCCACCATGTTTCGATTTTTACTCACCATCTTCCAAAAGCCACTTCTGCTTTTATATTTCTTTTCACAGAGCCATATGAGGGACTAATCTCTACAGGACAAATTGTACTTGGTGATGGTAGAATTTAATATTTCATACAATGTACTAGGAATCTTAAAAATACCAATTAAAAATTTACATAGCTTTTATTTGAAAAAATTTTTTTATTGCAGTGACCATATTCTGCCACATAACTTTTTTCATATTTCCATATATGAGCCTACATGAGGTGTCTTTCTTTGCTAGGCCAGACGTACTTTTTATTTATAGGATTTTGAGGAATGTCTGATGTTTTAAAATGTAAAAAAATTTTATGAGAAGCAATACTGTGAAAAAGAGGGGGCTTGGCACTTTTGTTTTTATTTTCTGTTACATGGTTTGTCGAGTTATTTTTAGAAGTTTGTAGATTGGGCATTGTTGGACTAGGGGTCTTGCAACCCAGGGGGTCTGTTCGCTAATACAATACACTGCAAAGGTAATGCATTGCAATGTATTGTAAAATCTATGTGTCTAGCTTGTACAATAGAACTATGGGAAGAATATGCAAATCTGTCTTGCATGATGTAATTAGGAAGTCAGGTGCCTCAGTGTTGCAAACCAATAGAGGGTGCTCACTGGAATGTGCAAACCTGTCTTCCCTGATGTAATTAGGAAGACAGGATCTCAGTGAAAATAAACCAATAAAGGCTGCCCCCTTTAACATCATGCTCAACCTTCCAAGAGGCCTTTGATTTGCAATGATGCTGGGATTATTACCAGGTATAGTCTCTCAATCGAGAACGGCCGTTTCGATGTTATTGCATCTCGTCAGCTGGATGTAGAGAAGCCTAACCTGGTAGAGGTGAGAGGCTCTATTGGTTTGCAACACTGAGGCACCTGACTTCCTAATTACATCATGGAAGACAGATTTGCATATTCTTCCCATAGTCCCTTGCAAAGTGGAGTGCTAAAGGCTTAATAAGTCTCCACACACTTATATGGTGGTCTCTCCCCAAGGAGTGATGATACCCCCCTTACCCAATAGAACAGACTTTGAATCAGGGTAATGGTAAATGGAATTGAATGTATCATGAATATTTTGGTTTTTATTCTTGGTTTTCAGAGTTTAATGTCCCTTTAACAATTTAACTGGTATAGCCATATGATAAAAAAAGGTTATCTTATGAAGATTCATCTTTTGGAACCTGTTGTGATCAACTGGTATCAACTTGACAGGTGTAGTATAACATGCTGACCATTCAAATGACCATGCAATATACTTTCTGGTCAGGCTCCCCCCAAACAACTTACCTTCTCTGAGCAGGACCTATTCCCCATCAAAAACATTCATATGTTCACATACAAATAAATTTCCAGTTATTTTAAAAATGTGTGTCGTGGTCTGCAAACAGCTGATAAACACAAAAGAGCTTGTACTCCCCTCCATCGATTCTCCGCCAACACTGTTCTGAGTGTGCTTGGATCTCCGCTGCATGTACCCGTCCCAATGCAAGAAACAGCTGAGAATGTCGGCTCACCCAATCAATATCTGCAGTGATGATCTTCCTCAGGGTCTGACTGGCTAGGCACACATTTTCAGCCATTTCTTGCAGTGTTGCAGCAGATGAAGGAAGGAGAGTGCACCATCAGAACAGCAGAATCAGAGGCTATCTGAAGGGGAGAATAACCGCTTTTGTTTGTATCAGACGTCTGCAGACCCTGCCACATATTTTTAAATAACTGGAAAATTCCTTTAAGGATTCATCTAAATCTCTAAAAAATAAATAAATAAACAAATAAATGTACTAGTGTTCTTGTATAACAATGTAAAAATGTCTGTCTTTTTATGTAAATTACAATCTGCACCCTGAGTGCATGATAGGCAGAGAATCGTATACATTTGTATAAATGGTGTATTAGCAGTCAGATATGTGACTTCTCAACTTTCTGATTGAAGATTTTGTACACACCAAGGAAATGACAATGCTAAAGGACAAGGATACTGTACGTTTTACAGATGCCAGTATCTCCATTAAACACATTTTTCTTAACTACTAAGAAGAGATCCGTAATGCTCATAAAACCATCCAGCTAGGTTTTATTATTTTAAATGATTTCTATATAGAACTAAATATTTTCTGACCATCTGGAGTTAGTCATGGCAGCAAGCCAACATTTTGCAATTTTTTTCCCTCAAAGTAAACGACAAATCTGTAACTGCCACGTTGCTAATGAAAAGCCGAGAGAAAGCACATCTTATCTTTGGTAGATCCACAGATCTGAAGTACATCTAACAGCTAGATCTTCATTCAATACTACAGTCTGAAAAGTCCAACCAATACTGAGTGGTGCTTTCTGCGCTATTGATATATAACTCTGCAATTCCATAGGACACACTATGAAAATCAGATAGAAGATCGGAGTCGCTACTACAGATGGTGATACTCATAAAAGAGTGTTGGCTAACAGGTATCTTATCCAACAAAACTGCTCATTTTTCCTCATAATTCTTAACAAACCATGAGCAGAAAAGATCTATTTCAACTACTCAATACTTAGGTCTACCATCAGGGGAGAATCGGAAGCCCTGTTCATAGTTGACCTTTCAAGATCGACAGATTCAGTAAATACACATGCAATTTATTTGGCCAACTTATGTAACAGCATATAGAAGGAAGGTTGTCAATGCCTAAAAGGCTCACCCCTCTGAGCATGCGCACAGTATAACAAAATACATACCTACCAAATTTGCTTTGAAACACTATAAGGGTCCATTCACATGGATTAAAATGGTGAGGAATTTCAGCGCTGAAAAAAAGCCTCCCATTGACTTCAATGTGTTCCTTTTTCTGCTAAAAGAAAAAGGAACCCATTGAAGGCAATTGGAGGGTTTTTTTTTCAGCGCTGAAATTCCACACCAAATTCCTCACCATTTTCCTTTGTGTAAATGGACCCTAACTCTATAGCTTCGGAGCCACTACTACTAATAGTGGTCTGTACTAATGAACAAAGGCAAAGGCTTACCTTTAAAAACAGACCAAATGTTTACCAAGTCCATCCATAGGTACACGACGTCTAATGTCCAGTAAAATGCTCAGATCACAGAAACCCTTTTGAGGTTTGTCCAATAAAATAATGCTGACATATTATTAGGATAAGTTCTCAGTAAGGAATCAGCTGTTTGTAACAGCTGCAGTGCAATCTACATGAACTAGCACTGTATAACGTTTAATGGCCACTACTGTTACTTCCATAGCCACTACACAGTGATCAGAGCTGTGTAAATTCTAGCACACTGTGGATGCTGCAAAAAGCTGGTTAGTAGGGGTGCTGGGAGTTGGACCCCTGCTAATCTTTTATCATTGACCAGTGCTAGTATCGGTCATCAATAACTTAATATTGGCCACATACTATACGTGTGATTGTGAAGTATGGTAATCATTACAGAAATGCATGAAGGCTTTTATTGGTTAAATAACACATGTTATAAGAAGTAGGATTGCAGGGTGGATCCCATAAAAATCATGTTATACAACAGGCTACTCCATAGTTATGGGTGTGACAGACTCAAGTTCCAACAGCTGGAAAAGAATTTATTTACAAGAAAAAATTGTAGGCAGCTCAGCAACATAAAATTACAGAACAATTAAGATAGACCAACATTTATAAGCTTGTAAAATTCCAATTGCAATAATTGAAAAAAAATTTAATGTATAATTTTATACATGTACACATTCATTCTATACAACTGACAGCCATAAAAAGAAACCATGAGACACGAATCAATAAAAAATAAACAAGAAAAATAATTACAAAAAATAATTAAAAAGTATACACCAAAGTTTTGCATCTCTTCTGAGTGATGTATACAAGTACCCCAATGAAGTATATGAGACGTCATTGCAGTACCTAAATCCACCACTACATTTTCTACAGTGAATGAACAGTGCAGCTCTCAGCATGTAAACAATTACTGCGAGACACCCTGTCCCTCAGCAGCTGATCGGCAGGGGTCCCAGGTGTCAGACCCTCACAGATCTAATAGGCTAGGATAGGTAATTAATATTGCTAAAGATATGTCAACAATATTGGAAAATGGATAAGCCCTTTAAATCCCACTTCTAAGCAAAGCAAACATGCATCTATTACTTGGCTATGACAAAATACGTCTCTCATCTGTAATATTTATAGGTCATAAATACTTTAAATACATTAAAGTATACGTGCCATTTCACTTTTTTTTCAGGCAGGGTTCACACTACTATTGGATTCCGTTATGAAGGTGTCCTTTAAAAAAATAAATAAATAAATGAACACCTATCATAACGGACACTAATGGATAAATTAAAAAAAATATATATATATTTTTTTTTTGTTTCTGCTTTCTCAGCATGCACAGAAAAAAAACAGACAGTAAAAAACCTGACACTAATGGACACCTGTCTGTTACTGACTGTCACCCATAGACTTTAATGTTATAAAATAACGGATGCTTGACTGTTTTTTTTAACGGCGCAAAAAACAAAAAAAAACGGACATGTGACTGGTGGGACTATTAAAGGATCTTATCTTATCTTCTTAAAGTAGTAACGCAATGAAAAATATTCCTCCATAGGATAGAGGATAAATTTGTTAGCGGATTTGACCACCAAGAACCCTACCAATCATAAAAACAAAGGTGTATTGTGAATGCAGTTAAATCCCTAGTGTCCACAGATGTGCTCCTGCTTCCATTCATTTTAATAGGAACGCTGGAGCTAGCTGACAGTTTTAGGTTAAAAAAAAAAAAATACAAAAACACACAAGATATCACTAAAGAGAGTCTTTCACCACATCCACCAATTTTCAGCACAGTTGGGCATTGTTATGCAAGAGCCCTTTTGTAAAATTTATCCGAAAAAAGGGCATGGTTTTAAGAATATGATGCGGAAATTAATAGGTGAAAGTGAATTTTAGTTATAAAATAACACCGCAAAACAGACCAATTCAAAACTGGTGTAGAACAATAATTATTCTTTATTCTTTGCTGCATGACAAAATAGAAAATCTGATGCAGTTCACGGTGCTGCTGTTCTAAATAAAAGTGTTTGAATCTTAGGCAGGTTTATTTTATTTCCCACCCAGTGTGTGCTTTTTTTTTTTTGTTTAATACCTAGAGCTGCAAACTTGCTGAGAATCTAAGAATCTCAGCTTGCATGTGACACCAGAACCACTGTTCTAGGTGGCATAAAACCTGCAGGTAACGCTATTTGAAGCGACTCCTTCCCCCCTTTGCAGCTGTATATACTGGCAATACAGAGAGAGAACATGTCTTGGGTACAGGCTATCTCTGGCAATGCCTAGTTACAGTATTACTATGGAGAACTTTAGAGCCCATTTTTTACTAAAATGAAGTAAAATAGATTAACAAAGTATATTACAAAAATGTTCATTAAACACGGCTCCTTTCATAATGGTAAGAAAAAAGTGAACTGGCACTAGTATAAATTATTAGGCGACAAATACAGCTCTTTAAAACTGCGTCTAGGAATGTTTGATACTTCTTAGGGTGAGAAAATATTCTACACAAATGATAATCGGGGCATGTTACATGAAAGGAGGTATTTAAGGAAGGCTGGAAACAAACAATGACAAAAACAAGGTAACAAAGTTTTACAAGGGCTGCTTGATTTTTACAGCTCGCAGAGAGATCACAGGTTGCTGGCTGGACTGACTTGGCTCTAGTTAGCTGGGTAACATAGCTTGAACATACTTAGCCATTTCCTGCCTACCATATAAAGTCATTTAACAGACTTAGATGTTGCTTTAACTCATTTGGGAAGTTATTAAGTTTACAATGTGCCATCAGTCGGCAATGGTAAACACTTCTATAAAGTAAAGAGGTTTAATACCAATCCTTTCTTTCTCACTAGACCTATATAATCTTGGAAGAATCCTGAGTAATATACTTGAACTGTCCATGACCATAAACAGAGAAATTTTATGTCACATGGAATTTACCACCTTATAGAAAGGTAAACCAGCAAAGTCTACATGCACAATGACTAGAGCAGATTTAAACAAAAATTACCAAAAAAAAAAAAAAGCAGTTAAATGCTAATTTATTGACATTTATTGCAATAAAATCACCACAGTGCATCCCTTACTTGATTGGAGATCATTGTGGAGTAGAGGAGTTAGTGGCTGCCATATAGGCGCTCATCCCCGACACTCAAAATTGTCAGGTTTACAGGAAGCCCATTTCCCTACCATTATATATTTGACATGTGGATGAAAACACACACAAACACGAAGAGAACATCCTAACTCCATGCAGATGTTGTAAATAGATGGTACTAACCACTGAGCTACCGGGCTGCTATAAAGTTTACAACTTTTTTTTCTAGGAAAATGTCTAAGCAAATAGTAAACCACAAGCACATTTCCCTCTACTTTTACAAACTAACGCACATAACACTAATCGTAAAGGCTGAGGCCCCATGTTGCAGAAACACAGCTTTTTTTTGTTTTTTTGAGCCAAAGCCAAGAATGGGGAGTTATCATACACAACAAAATCTGCAAAAAAAAAAAGCTGCGGTTCCACAAAGTGAGACTTTAAGCTAAAGGAGTTTTCTGACATCAGGATATTGCTGGCCTGTCCTGAAGATGAGTCAAAGTGATTGTGCAAGTGCTGCGGCCTTTCTCTGTCTGCTTACCTGCACGTATAGGCAGTGTCCTGTATTGGAGCTTTATCTATTCGCTTGATCACTTATTCACAGGCTTTCACAGCAATCTACTAGCTATTTTTTTTTATTTATTTGTTATTTTTTAATGGATGACACACAACCCCATAGAAAATTATGGATCAGTTCACAGAACTGTTAAATTATAGAGAATGTAATCGAGTCATTTTCACAGATCTGTCAATAAATTCTAATCTATGAGGGATCCTCAAAAACAGATTGCCCTCAAATGTACAGTCTGCCCAGTCATTGGGGACCTCTATGGGCTACTATGTGTTGGCTGATGCTCCTATGCTTTGTGTAATACGCAAAATATGAGCGTTAGTCAATATCATACCAGCAGATTACTTTCCACTTATTATGTCACTAAGGCAGCTCCCTGGATCCCTTCACTATTGGTGATGCTGGGGCCAGAGAGCAGAATAGAAGATGCACATCCTGTGTGCAAGAATAGGTCCTGGGAGCTGCATTAGTAACCAGGTAAGTGGAATGTAACTATAGTATGTGGAAGGGAAGGGGCTATTACTTGTGGGGGGGGGGGGGAACGTGGGACCTTAGCCTTATTGTTTTTGTTATGAGTCGTCTACTATAGGCCAACTGTGTCCTGCCATCAAAAACCCTGACGAGCCATGGGAAAATTGGCCTATTAGAAAAGTCATCCTTGGCACAAAAAAGGTTGGGGATGCTGAACTAAAGGCTAGTCATTAATATCCTGAACCCAGGAACTTCCTTTAACTCACAAAATCAAAGTGCACAAAATAAAAGTTGCAAATCCACTGTTAATAGAAGTATACAAGCTTAAGTACCCCAAGTCAAAAAATGAATGAACACAAACCACCAATACTACACTAAGGCCACTTGGTGAGATGGTGAAATAATCTTTTTCTAAGCAAAAAAAAAAAATGTCCTTCAAAAGGTGGGAAACTGTGAAAAGTATACTCAATGTAACTTATAAACATAAACACTTATCCACACTCTTGGTAGATAACCTACATTACACGGTGCATTAGAAAAGGAGTCGAAAAGTATTTCAGTGTGTTGAGATAATTGGAATGGCAATTACAGTGAATATCTGAAGCGAGTAGTGTATGTACAGACTACAGCTGCAACAATATCACTTGTTTGGAATCTCTTAAGTAAATAGACTCATAACAATGTTATAGATACGTGGATATCAATTCGCAGTTTGTATTTTCTTTGAGTTCCCTCCATTTTTTTTTTTTTTAAATCCCAACTTTTTGCCATACTACAATGTGTTATTGTGACTTCCTTAATGAGTCTAAACGAGTACCGATGCAATAATAAAATGGTTCTTTTATGGTCATGTATTCACTTAAGATAGGACTCAGCTTGTTTCTCACACACACACACACACACACACACACACACATAAATAAATATCTAGTAATAGCAATATATGAAAAGTAATAAACTACAACTACATCCAAATAATAATGTTTACATATGCACCTTCCTACCTTGTGTCCCAAAGCCACCTTTTCTGCAATAACTAGATATCCATAGTCAAACACAGTCTACCAGTCTCCTACTGGTGTAACTGCATACAAACCTTTTTGGTTACTTTCTTTCAGCTGTCATGATAGTCAGTCTATCGCTCACCACACAGATCTCCTATTCGTTCAGTACAGGGGGTAAGAACTGTCCACATGCATTGTGATCGCTCGTGATGCAAACTCTACCTTCTAATAAAACTTCTTACTGCTGCTCTCATTGGCAACAGAATACAGGCTGGCTTGTTTAGGTCAGCTGTATTACTTTTAGCAGAAAAATGCTGTCTTGCAGACCGCCCATGCATTCTGCTAATGGTACCAGGGAGAGCACCATACAAAATTTCATTTCCTCATAACTGATCTTCCTTAGAGTATGCTCACAACACTAAGGTTGTGCTAACACGCTTTTACATGCAGCTTTTGAAGCAGTGTGGATCATAAAGCTGGAGAAGTAGTATATAGGACAAATGCAAACTAAGTCCTCAATTGATAAACCTGGAAATGCCCTTTAATTCCACATCAAAAATTTATCAGAAAAAAGTGTGCACTTTTGCAGTGGTTTTCAGTGCAATTTTTTACTTTATAGGTGAAATCATAAAGGTGTGTCACTTGTAAAAAAAACTGCAAGTGCACTGAAAACAATGCATGGGTTTTTATGTGTTATAATCACACTCAACCATACCTTGTGAATGCACCCCAAGAACATGTCAGCTGAAATTTTCTACATGGTTGACTTAGGGTCCATTCACACTGAGTTTTTTGGCGCTGATTTTGATGCTGAATCCGTGTAAGAATCCACATGGAAAAAAAAGCTTCCCATTGACTTCAATGGGTTCCTTTTTCCACTAGTCAATGGGAGGCATTTTTTCCATGTGGATTCTGACGCGGATTCTGACCCTGAGGGTCCATTCACATGGAGGAAAATGGTGAGGAATTTGGTGTGGAATTTCAGCGCTGAAAAAAAAAGTCTCCCATTTTCTGCTAGCAGAAAAAGGAACCCATTGAAGTCAAAGGGAGGCTTTTTTTTGCAGCGCTGAAATTCCACACAAATTCCTCACCATTGTCCTCCGTCTGAATGGTCCGTTAGACTCTTCTGATCAGATGATACATTGAATGGAATTCTGAATGAATAAATGAATGAATAAGGGTCTTAGTGTTATTTCATGTAATTCTAACTGTTATATGAATTACAACCATTTCATTAGCAATACATTAATGGTTATCAAGGAAATGGCTTTGTAACCACTGCTGTCTACCCATGCATTCTTGTGGTGCTCACTGTGGACAAGGTTCACTAAGAAAACATGTTAATAATCATATAAATATATCTCAAAATTCCACCACATTTCTAGACCAGAATTCATTGCTGTTTGAGCAGAAATTTTCCATCAAAACTAGAGATACAGCATAAAAATAAGACAATAAATGTGGCCTTCACGAAGGCAAAGTGATGCAGCAGCCCACACGTGTTCATTATCTTAGTGTTGATCTAGCAGAACGAGCTCCCACACTGATGCTTTTGGATTGCACTCAAACCAATGACCTTATAGAAAGTCAAATAATATTTTTATATTGTAAAGCTTCCCAGAATACCAAGGTGAACGTACAAAAGAATAGTCCACAGTTTCATGCAAAGGCTTTCCCTATATATACAAATGCGAGAGAGCATATTTACCAATGTAACTGGTTCCAGTCTATTTAATGGGAACCTCCACTGTCGGCTTTAAGTGGAATAATCTGTCCTGGCCATGTGATGGACACACTGGTTTTACTGTATGATATTAGGTATTCATTTTTTAGCATCTAGAAGAAAGGGATGACGATTTCCACAGAATGACAGCAGAGATCCTAAAAATCATAATGAATTGACACTGCAAGTGTATTGGAAAATTATGTAACTTTTAATTTCAGAATATACAGTATACACTTTGTATCCTGAAGTAGTAACATGCTTTGAATTGAAATGTTTGGTTACTTTGCATTTGTCCTGACAAGCTATATACAGCAGTGCCAGCAGATTGGGTGCAACACGTAGTTCACAGACCCTCAGTATGTGACTCACCCATTGTTGGCAACGCTAGATAACTGAATGCATGGAGGACACCATGATTCTTTACAGTAAAGTCTGATACAAGTGCTACAGATATCTGTACATTAGCCATTTTTGAAGAAAGAGAGAGAGAGTCTGTGAGTGTAATATATAGATAGATAGATAGATAGATAGATAGATAGATAGATAGATAGATAGATATCCCTTCATTATGAGACTCAAACTAATGCCAATATGATTTTCTTTATTAACATTTTTAACATATACCATTGAAGGAGAAAGGTGATGTATTGTAGAAGCTGATGAAATCTGATACAGGTACAAATCAATTTGTCAGATGTTCTTTAAGGGAAGTTTCATACAGGTGAGGAAGAAAGGTCTGTGTATTAGCTAGATTTACCAGCCCAGACGTGGCTCAGCAGGTCAGTTCAGTACAATTGAGCTGCGTTCAGGCCACTAATTTCAGCCAAGCATGGACTATTTTTCCCAGCTCAGACATGGGCAAGTATTTTAGATCAGCTGCAGAGCAAAATTAAAAGGGTTTTTCCACAAACACTTAACCCCTATCCACATGATAAGGTATAAGTATCTGATCATCTGGCATCCCAATAGTGCGACCCCATTTATCATGAGAAAGGGGGTCTCATGTCCAACTGTTTGAATGGAGTAGCAGTTCTGCATGTCCACTGCTGCTTTTTTTTTAACTCTATGGGACTGACAAACATAGGCAAATGCTGTACTTGGTTATTTGCATCACTAAAATGTAGTCCCAGTGGTGTCATGCAAGCATATTGAACATTTGCTGCTGCCACCATCACTGCCTCTCCAAGTTATCAGCTTACTCTTGTGGATCTAAGTAGCTGTATGCCAAAAATGGATGCAAATGAATAGCCTCTAAAGTCGTAGAGTCAGTGTTAAAAAAAAAAAAACGATCTGTTTCTGTCCATTTTTTCATCAACACAAAAGAATCAATAAAAAGTGATGTGTATAGTCTGCATACCTTTTCTAGAAAATATTAGAGCTGAGCGAGTTTTATTCGATCGAATACCTCCCCTGCATAGTTATTGGTGTAATTGGTCGAATACCACGCGGTAAACGCAGTAAAAATTTGATGCCCCTCCCACCTTCCCAGGCGCATTTTTATACCAATAACTATGCAGGAGAGGTATTCGATCAAATACTACTCGCTCATCTCTATAAAATATATCATTATTAATTTGTTTGCATTTCTACATAGATTCCAATTTTTAATCCACATGGTAAACTTCACATGGCAACAAACTGAATTGTTTTATGCTTTTCTGTGTGGGTGTATCACACTCTGCCTCTTCATGGAAACTTTAACATTTTGATAATACACAGATGAGTTTTGATCACATAATAAGAGTCAAATGAGGACATACTGGGGGAAACTGAAGAAAAAAAAAATCGAGAGCAATGGATTTTTAGAATATTAATGACATAGGAGTTCTTGGCCATACTACAGAGTGGAAGAGCCAGGGAACAATCCAAGCCTTGCTCCGACACTAGATGGTAAACATTAAACTATTACATAAAAATCATGGTATACTTTCTAAGCCTATATGAATGCATGCAAGTACTTAAACACTGCTGACCTATCAAACATATATCTATATCATAAAACTCCTTAAGAAATGAACAACAGATGTCTGAGCCCACCATACCAGACTGTACATTTACTTGTTTCCATAAAATAGTATTTATAACATACATTGTTAACCTTACATACGGAAAGACTTTGTTAACACAGCAGACCACACAGTCATGTATAACGCATTGAATAAATACATTTATATAAAAAAGTGAAAAACTCAGATCATGTTGACAGCTGACAAGGCAGTATAGTGTAAAATACTGATAGTCTGCACATGGCCTAGATCTGACAAACATCAAAATAGTCTCCCCTGAGTATTTCCTCCTGCTCAACCAATCAGAGTGTGAGAACAACTTTAGGATAGGTTAACCAATGACGAAAGTCAATGTCATCTGTAGTCTCTCACCAGGGTCATCACCATAGGGGCAGTACTGGTGGTACTACTGTCAGGGGCTCATGGACTGTTGCAATGGTAAAGGGCCTGGAAGCCAGTATGTGCACACTTTTATTTCTGGCGCTGGCCCCTGGTCTTCTTCATTTATCCAACAGCACCACCAGACAGCCCAGGTGGAGGAGGAATGACGATACAGAGGTAGTCAGTGTGTCAATGTGACAGGGGTCTTAGCCAACTTGTATTGGTGCCGGAAGTAGCTGCAACTGAATGAAACAATAAGTGATGTCCATGTCTGTCTGTGTCACAATTGTGACCTTTGTTTCAGGGCAGATTCTCATTAGCAATAGAGGCACTCCTATTTTATTATGTTTACAATGGACCTGGTAGAGGGTTTACAGATCAGGGTTTCCATATTTGCAGACAACACTAAACTCTGTAAAGTAATAAAACTAAGAAAAAGAGTAGAATATTACAGAAGGATCTAGGGAAGAATTGGCAGAGACATGGCAAATTAAGTTTAATGTAGACAAATATAAGGTTATGCATTTTGGTCAAAGAAATAAAATATATGATTATGTCCTTAATAGTAAATTACTAGGCAAGACTGCCACTGAAAGAGACTTGGGGATTTTGGTGGACAGCAAGCTGACCTTTGGTGACCAGTGCCAGGCAGCTACTGCCAAGGTACATAAAATTATGGGATGCATCACAAGAGGCATAGATTCTCATGAGAAGAACATAGTTATATCTATACAAATTACTAGTATGGCCAAACAAAGAGTATTGTGCACAGTTATGGGCCCCTGTGTAAAAGAAGGACATAACTGAATTAGAGAGAGAATTTGCAAAGAAGGCAACCAATATAATTAGGGGAATGGGTGGATTGGAGTACGACAGAGTAACACACTTGGAGTTATTCAAATGATAACCCCAAAGAAGACTACGGGGACACCTAATAACAACTACATGAAGTGACAGTACAAAGACCTTTCTAATGATCTATTTACACTTAGGCTTGCAACAGTGACAATGGGACATCATCTATGTCTAGAGGAAAGACAATTTCACTAGCATCATAGACTGGAATTCTTTGCTGTAAGAGCAGTGAGGCTACAGAATGCACTGCCATGGGATTTGGTGATGGTGGACTCATTGAGCAAGTTCAAAATGGTCCTGGACGCCTCATGGAGCTTTTTGTCTTTATTTGGACCAACAATGTAAGTTTATAGGTTGGACAGGAAGTACCTGTTTCTTCATCCAACATCACCTATTATGTTATCTTTTGGAGACCTTATCACAGATCTGTTCAAAAATGCTAAACGTAAAATAATGTTATGTAATGTTCAGCACCAGTCCGGCAATGTTCTGGCATTGCTATAATTTTTCCTTTTCTGCCCTTATAACTGAGCAGAACAACAGAAATGTACTATCCAGATGTGAGCAGAACCTGTCATGCTATTTTGTTGCACTAAATTAAATGTAGGATGGGGGAAAGAAGTTCACAAAAATCTTCCTGCATGGGGCCCCAAATTTCCTGGTGGCAGCCTTAATTCTCACCAAAATATGTGCATATGGGGTAATTTTTCCATGTTTCTTTTAACATGGCCTAAAATTTCCTATCATGCCTCTAGTTGGAAGAAATGGGGCCAGTGGGGCCCTTTTGTGAATATGAGCAAAAAGTGGTGGATCAGTCAGTGTATTTCTGTGTGATCTATATTCAGCCTGTCTCCCCTTCCCAATGCTTGTGATATGTTTCTCCCCATCAGCTCTCACAACAGGAGGCGTTAACGGATGTATGAAGCTACATCTCCTAGAAATACATTACAGATTCAGTAAACAGCATATACACATAGCATAGAAAGTTAGTCTGAATGAGAGAAGTTGCCAGTAGAGTAGCATTGGCACATGACTTTTAGTAGATCTGGCAGATCTTTGGCAGTGTATCACAAGATAAAATCTAAGTCAGCTCTGAGCCAACACATACCTATGGTGTAATTTACACCAAGTTCTGATGTAAATTAGTTTAACTCTATTGGGTTTTGGATGCCTTGTCCATCCTGCATAACTGCACCCACTTTTGTCATAAATTACTACAGGGATCAGTAACCTCTGGGCCTACAGCAATTGTGAAACTATACTTGCTTGGCTGTTATCAAAACTCCCTCAGGAGTGACTGGAGCATGTTGGGAGTTGTAGTTTCAAAACAGCTGAAGACCTGGAGGCTGCTGATCCCTGATTTAGTGAGAGAAGTGTACAAGGACAGTAATTAGCAAATTGATTGCACTGAAATCTGCAAGTTTTATACCAGGAAAGAGACTCATCCCCTTTGCAAAATTCTCCCAAATATGTATAAATAAAAAAATATGCAGAGCGCTTCTACACTTTAGATTCTTCTTTCTTTATTAAAATATTTGATTCCATTTTCAATAGCACAAATTATTGTAATATGCTACTTTAGTTTTTATACATACTATAAACAAAAGGGTAAAGTTTATAGTAATAAAATCATAAATTCCATACATTATATACAGTATTTAGCATCTACATTACCCTAAATACACCTAAAGATGTATACAGCTGAAGTTGTGAACTATTTCTTTCACACTCTCTAACTCAACAAGTTAACTTACAGTCCTATGAATACCCTACTGCAGAACAGCACATCACAATGAGTTGTGAAATAAAACTCAGATCTGCTGCATTGATAGCCGACTACACCATGACTTACCTATTTTGTTAGGAGAGCTGCATAAATCATTGGAATAGACTAATGTCTGCTTTAAAAGAACAATGACTATAGATGAGAGTGAGATTATGTAACCTGTGCTCAGCCAGTCAGTGCAGACTGGGCTCCTTCTCCTGCAGTTCTAACTTTTACTTGGTTATATAAGATCTGTAATTGGAAACAGTGATGTACCCAGTCAATAAAATTAGATATCTTTGGCTTCCAATGGTTCTTTAAAAACCATGAAATATTACATGATCACAGCATACAAACCGGAATCTTTATAGAGTTCATTAGAAGAACTTCTCTATTCATCATATATAGTATATGGATATTACAGAAATGAAAGTGCATACACACAGGGCATAATACAACTCATAACCACAAACAAACCAATCATTCTGCAAACCTACTAGGACTAAGGACATGCAAGCAGAAGACTACCATAACGTAGGCAATAACTTCTAAGTGATGACAATGGTTATGTAACTTTCATACAAAAAAAAATAAAAATCACAAACCTGAAATATTAACACACACAAATGTAACGTTAAAATGTCACAATCTATAGCCGTGCAGGTACTATGTAAAACCACCATCACATTCACTACATAAACATACCATATTAACCTATTTATAAACATACATCACATGTAACAATAAAGCACAGAAAAAATTAAACAAGACAAAACTAAAACACAAATAGAAGCAAATATATCCCTAATATGGATATTTAGAAGGAATTGTATCTACCCTACTGGATGGCAAACACAGACACAGCCAGAGGCAGCCTCAACTTGCTCCATAAAATAGCAGCCCTGTCATTTAAAAGAACTGGGAGACTGTTTGTCAGCCACATCAAAGATGATATACAGATATGCCATCCTGCAGACATTCCTTCCTGTAGGTGGCGCATTACAGCTTCATACTTATCTTCTGCCACATCTTTACCTATCTACAAATATCCTCTTATATAATATATAGCATAATGTGTGAAAGCTTAGGTTCTGCACTGTAAATCACAGGAAACAGGAATTGTGTGGTTTGCAAATATGTATGTGATGCAATAAAAAGAAAAAAAAAACAATGATAGAGGTCAAAATCAGAGGCAATTTCAAGAGCTCAGATCATAAAATGAATGGCTCCATAATCGAAGATGATATATTATTACTAACTAAATAATAATAATAATAATTGGGCCAACACTAAATTTCCGTAAACCCGACTGATCTTGCGAGCTTTTATGGTATGACACGTTACTAGAAATCACATGTGTAGCCCAGATCTAAAGCGAACGATAGCCAAATATATTAAATTGTTAGTAACAATTCTATCATTTCTTATGACTGCCTTGATAGGAATACCTGAAAGTAGCACAAACATAATACAGATTAAATTATGATGTTACTTTGTGGAATTCCATACAATATTCTCTTGATGGGCAGCAAAAATATTTGAGGTTGCTAGAAGTATCTGGAAATGTAGGTGCCCTGTGATATACATAAGGGATAGTGACAGCAGTGATTCAGAAAGCTGTGCCTTCATTTCTCCAATGTGCCCCCTAGATCCAGACATTGCACTGTCTTTCCAGATAGCTGGAGGCTTCAGATTCTTTGGCTTTTTTTTATTATAGGAGGAGCTTTAATTTCACCTGAGTGACATCTGGCAAAACTGTGTGCCAGACAGTACGTGCTGCACAAGAAGCTTCCTTCATCTCCAGCCTCTTCTCTGTATCTGCCTTAGGCCATACATTTCTTCTGCTCTCCTATTTAGTTTTCCCACAAGTCTTCCCAAAGGTTAATTGCAGCTATTGACAGGGGAAACTCTCAGAGATTCTCAGTCATTCTTGCCATTGTTCGACCAATGTATAACCAACTTAAAGACAAGCACTGCAACATCTACTTTCAGCGAAATTGGGCACAATCATGTGGGCACCATAAGTAATACAGTCATAACCCAACTGTTGAATGCAACAGACAAGTGGGTTCTAGACATAAACAGGTTTCATACTTTATTGCCTATAATGCCCAAAAATCAATTTTGCCTGTGGCAACAAATTGAGTAGACAATATTTAATATGCTTAACATGTTGACATATTTTACAATTTGTAGTGCTCACTGACCATGACTGTCCCATCATTGTGCTATACATCTGATGACATGGCCATAGTGCTGCCACACTGTAACACTGTAACAGTCATGCATTCTGCAGCCTGTATGAAACGGTTACTCATTCTGACCACCACATATTACTTTAATCAGGGATCAGGATGCCCCTGCCAGCTATCCTCTCATACACCCCTTCACTGCTGGGCTACACAGGCAGGACCTTATCGAAGCCATCTAACAGCAGGACTACTATTAGAGTTAAATCCCCAGCTCCATGAGTGTGTGTGCAGAGCACAGTGAGATTTGGCAGGGAGTGCACAATAAGTGATCCCCAGCCAGATGGAAGAGAGTCAGAAGACTGCAGAAAGACACAGGGATCAGGCAGAGCCTTCCTGGAATGCTAGGGTATGATGGAGGGAGCCTCCACTCTTCTTCCCCCAGGCTCCCAGCATACCACAGATTAGTGATCCCCTCAGTGGCCAGCAGTGGTACCCCAGCCCTTGCCTGCCACAAGTTGGCCATTCTACTCAGCCTGTGCCCCGGAGACTAGGGAGGTGGTGTCAGTCAGACATTACAGCCTGGCACAGGAATGAGAGTGGGCTGCTGGGCACTGACTGGCACACCGCTACATGATTCCTGGACACCGGCTAGCAGGCTGCTGGAGACCTAACGGATCTACATTACAGCGCAGCTCGGGAAACTTTTTATTGCATTGTGTTATGAGCAAGGCAAGCAGCAGCAGTGTATGAGCGGCTCAGGGGGACGTGTGTGCATAGAGGCAGAGAGCTGCAGCGGATTGTTACCTTATGTAGCGCTGAAATGGGGAGGTTTGGACAGCAGGTCGCTCGACGTGCGCAGCTACTCCAGTAATCCCTGCCAGCATGAGACCTATGAGAGGCAGTGAGGGGCCTCCCAGTCCCCGGCTGCTCTAGGAGGGTCGTGTCTAGAATGGAACTGCTCCTGGTAGGTATGACGTCACAGAGAGGGCGGGTCTCTCACACAAGGGGCGGGGCCTCCTGGATTATAGATTGGTGCTTGGTACAGGAAGCTGGAGCAATGCACGTGGAGCTAGGGAAGAGGGATGTGATGTTTACATGGGGACAGGGGGTGCTGGTGTTTACCTGGGACTGTACCGAAGGGGGGGAAGATGCTGGTGTTTACATGGGACTGTACCAAATGGGGTGATGTGGTTGTTTCCATGGGGAGAAGGGGGATGCTGGTGTTTACATGGGACTGGAACGAAGGGGAGCAGTGCTGGTGTTTACATGGGACTGTACTGAAGAAGGGGATGCTGGTGTTTACATGGGACTGTACCGAATGAAATGCCCCAAGAGTGTATAACGTAATGGGGCACATGGTGACACTGCCCTCTGGGACGTTTTTTGCTTATCAGAATTTGATTAGTTTTATTCTTATATTATTTAATTAATCGGTTTATTCTGTTTTATTTGTTCCCCCCATTTCTGAGGTATTCTTTGAATGGTGCTTCCCAGAAGGGTGAAGCAGAGGTCAGCTGTGCACGGGCATGAGCAGGTTAAAAGAATTTTCTAGTACTTCTGCCCAGTAACGGAGCTTTGGCATAGTAATCCAGTCAGCTGATTGGACAGCTGTATTTCAGGCGGGTAAATTCAATCTATTTAAATCCGGCTCGGCTGATAGGAGCTGTCACTTACCTGTGGAATCAGCTGGAGGAAGACTGTGATGGAGGAGCTGCTGAGGCCACTCATTGAAAAGGCAGAGACAGCGGGCGGTGAGGAGTGGCTGAAGCGATGCCTGGCTCAGCCTGAAGACAGGGGAGCTCAGAGCAGCGCAGCCCAGGGACTTTCCCAGCTGACAGCAGAGGGAGGGAGCACTGGACTACCCGAGTTAGTTGCCTGCGATCCTCCTATGCCAGCAAAACGGAGCCGAAGAAGCCGTTCAGCCTACACTCCTCCTCCTGATGTCTGTAGAAGGCGGAGTTCAGCGAGTGCCGGTGGCCGGAGGCTGGATGCCGTAAGGAGTAGCCGGAGTGCCCGGGATGCTGAGACCACCAGCGGCGGGGGGAGCAGCTTCATCTGTGAGCCAGCAAGTCCAGAGGAGCCAGCATGAGAGCAGTGGGGGAAGGAGAGAGAGGGAGTCAGTGACTCACACCAGCTGCATGTTAACCCTTGCCTCACTGAGTGCTCTTACCAGAGTTCTCAGATGTCAGAGCAAGAGAGGAGCTATATCCCAGGGATGCAGTATCCTGCTGACCCCTCCCATTTGCTGGTCTGTGAGGGACCTGCCACCTCTTCTCTTTCTACTGCAGCCTTTGATCCAGCCCGGCGCAGGTGTGATGGAGAGACAGCTAGTACTTCAAACATCTGGATGAGTCAACCACCCCCTGGACAGCCCCAGGAGGTGGCAACATCGGGTGGGAACATCCATGTTAAGTCTGTCTTTATTAATGAACTATTACGTTTGGTTAATGATTTCACCAGTAGTTCAAATGTACAGTCTGTTGCTGGGCATGGGTTAAACCTACAAGACCAGAAAGGGGTATCCCCACAGCAACACAAATCAAGATTAAAACCTAACTTTTATTAAAGTCATTTAAAATAAGTCTATAAAGTTCATGTGTACCTCCTTCTACTACCTAGTGCAATAAAATCACTATTCCTCACTGAGTGGCAAATCTTTTTATGCAGGCGTGTGTTCTGTGATACCTAATCCGTATGTCGGGTGTTCACCCTGAATCTAGGTACTTGTTCACACCACTCTCTATAGCTCACCTAAGCTGACAGGTGTTCGTTCTGACCGCTCCCTCTCCCCTCCTCAAACATTTGGGTTTCAAATTGACTGTGCTGGGAGTCTCTGCCTGAGCCTGGACACTTCTGAGAACCTGCAGCTCTGGACCCTGCTAGTTATTCTGCCTGTATCTGTGAGGACAGATTGATATTCTAGGACATCAGATATGTTCGTCCCTTATATTATAGCGTCTCTACGCGTTTCATCAAGATCATCAGGAGACGATTAAAACATTTTTTTGCAGGCTGCCCTAATAACTATAGCCTGCCATCTAGCCTATTGCAATACCAGCGATATGGCATGTGGTAAAAACCACAGTTGAGACCGGGACCCTGATGGTTTTTCTGTCCGCTTGAAAAGTCGGACATCTTTACAAGCAGACAGTGAAGGAAGGGCACGGTGTGCAAAAGAATGCACCCGATCGCCATTTAAATGAATAAAAAGTGTCACGGACACAACTAGTGTCCGCTCCTAATGTCCGTGCCATATTTTGAACGAACACTAGGAGCGGACACTACCTGTCAGACACTGACGGTATTGTGAACGCCCCCTTAGTTAGAGCGTAATACCCCAGCAAGGCAGTCATCATCAGTGAATCAAGGTACAATAAGAAAAGGAGTGTGTTTTGCCTACAATGAGTCAGCATGTAAATGGCTCCAAAATTGGAGGTATAAACACGAATGTTCCTTTTGTGGAGGCTCCCATCCGATGGTGCGATGTTTTAAAAGGAACGCCCAATCAAATCAGCAGCCTAGCACAAAGGAGCAAGTGGCAAAAAGCGTGGAGGCCAGTGACCTTTCAAAACATGGTTAAAACTTTCCCTGGTTAAATCGCTTTACAAACAAACAGATGGCTGAACTGTTGATAAGTGGTTTTTTATATGGTTTTGAGGTTCCAGAATTTTTAGGTCCAGGTTGTTTATGGGCGGATAATTTGAAATCTATAGATAATTTTAAAGGGATTGTTGCTCAGAAGATTCAAAAGGAGTTGTCTCTTGGCAGAGTAGCGGGTCCATTTGATTATCCGCCTTTTGTTAATTTTAGGATATTCCCACTGGGAATCATACTGAAAAAATAACCGGGTGAATATAGGTTAATACACCACCTCTCTTATCCGAAGCATGGTTCTTTGAACAATGATTTGGATAAGGAAGAGTGTTCTGTAAGCTATGCGTCTTTTGAGGACTCATTAGTGATATTGAGAGAGTGTGGGCATAGAGCTCTGTTAGCTAAAGCAGATATAAAATCTACTTTTTGATTATTATCAGTGAACCCGAAAGGTTTCAATTTATTAGGTTTTCAGTTCGAAGGTAAATTTTATTTCGACCGGTGTTTACCCATGGGGTTCAGCAAATCTTGTTGCTATTTTGAAGCATTCTCCACTTTTTTGCAATGGGTTGTGGAAACGGAAATCGGTTGGGGTAAGGTATTGCATTACATTGACGACTTCCTTTTTGTTAGTCTTGCTGGTTCGGCTGATTGTTTTTTGTTGTTAAATAATTTTTTTGAGGTATGCAAATATTTTGGTATCCCAGTTGCGGAAGAAAAAAACAGTTTTTCCTAGTTTATCATTAGAATTTTTAGGTATTATTATTGATTCAGAGTTGATGGAATTTGGTTTACCGGTTAGTAAATTAGATAAAATGAGAGCTTTGTTAATTGAAATTCTAGCTATTGTTAAGGTTACATTAAAAGAGATGCAATCTTTGTTGGGTTTACTAAATTTCGCATGATGGGTAATACCAATGGGAAGAGTTTTTTCAAAACGCTTGTACACGTGTACTAGTGGTTTGAATTCTCCTTATTCCCATATCAGGCTGACCAAGAGCTTGCGTGAAGATTTGGACCTGTGGTTGGAGTTTTTAAGTAAATTCAATGGAGCAAGTTGTTATCAATACGAATTTATTGATTCAGAGGCTTTACAGTTATTTACTGACGCAGCAGCTAGTGTAGGCTATGGTGCCTTTTGGCAAGGCAATTGAACAGCTGAACGCTGGCCTGACTCATGGATTGTGAATGGTTTGACTACAAATATAGTACTGTTGGAGTTAGGGGTGAACCTGCTCTTTTTGCCACCCGAGGCAGCCAACAGAAAGCCCCCCCCAGGAGGGGGCGGAGCGGAGGAGGGGGCGTGGCGGCGTGAAGGGGCGGGGCGAAGTGAATGGGGTAGGGCTTAGCGGCGTTCGCAGGCAGAGAGCAGGCAGGGAGAAGACCTGCTCTCTGCCTGAGCGTGAGGGGAGGCCGCTGGAGCAGCGCCTGAAGCGGTCGTTTCAGGTCGCCTCATGGGAGGTGCAGCGCTGGTTGGAGTTGTTTCCAGTAGTAGTAGCTGTGGTTGTTTGGGGTGCATTTTTCAGGAATAAAAGAATTCTTTTACACTCGGATAACAAGGGTGTTGTATTTGCTATAAACACTCTATCCTCCAAGTCTGAAGTAGTGGTAAAACTGTTGCGTCACCTGGTATTATATTGTCTGCGTTTAAATATATGGATTAAGGCAAAATATGTTGTAGGCAAGAGTAATAGCATACCTGACTCTCTATCTCGTTTTCAGCTAGAGAAATTTTTTACTCTGGTGCCAGGAGCTATGAAGCAAGGGATAGATTTCCCTCTTCACTTATGGGACATTATTTTGGATTAATACAAAGGAACTTGAAAGAATCAATAGCTCCAAGAACATGGGTTGTCTACTCAACTGCATGGAAGGAGTGGTTGTTTTTCTGTAATTCGTTAAAAGCTGATTATCTGTCTTCGGATCTAGGTTTTGTGAAGGTTGCAAATATATGAATCACAAAAAAATTGTTATCCTTAAAACTAAATGCAGTATAACTATTTGTTTCAAACTGAATATGATATTATGTGACAAGATGATACCAGCAATATCTGGACATAGCTATATTATGCCTTTTTGTGCCCTCCTGGCATCTTGTAATCCATTGTCTTTGGAGATAGTTGTCCTCCCCCAACTGACTTGAGCAGTCTCCATTTGGTAGGAGACAATGGACATCTCTAAGTGGAAAAACCAGTTAGGCTGTTGTGGAGCATGAACAATTAACCCAAAGCCCTCACACATCTAGTGGCTAGGAGTGGATGAAGGTCATAGCTAAATCAAAGCTGTATACTAAGCTATATGTATATACTGTAATGAACACATGGGATTGTGAAGATTGAGGCTGCAGAGACATTCCTGTGGGTTATGGGCTTTTGACAGTATACCAGACATCATGACAAGATGGCCTCTATTCTGTACTCAGGTGTAGGCCTAAACATGTGGACACAGGGAGATTATACAGGGTTTCCCATGAGAGCATGGGAGGACTTGGCACACCCACAGGAACTACATCACAGAATCACATAGCAAGAAGTCACTCCCACAGGAAATGACATCAGATAAGCCATACGGCAAGGAGCTACATCACTTCCTGGAGGTAGTGCCCTGGAGCTGATGTCACAGAAGGCGGATACCTCGACCAACCAATCAGAGCTTGCTGTTTGTTTACTTCTTGTATATGGCTATAAAAACCTTGATGCATAATAAAACTCTCTCTCTCTGTGCACTGCTCAGACTAAGAAAGAGATTCTTATACCAACTTTCCTTGTGTGGTGTGGAATTTCATTGAGAGCACTTAGTCTTTGAATTTGGCCAGCAATAGTCACTCACAAGTTAGTTGCTAAACAGGGGACCACAAAATGGCCCTATTTCTGACAATTGGTGCCGTGACTCGGATCACCCTCGAGGGGGACTGGAGGCTCTTTGGACCGAACAAGTGTCATACCCAACAACCGGGAGGTGCCCAAACCTGGAACTTGATCAACTCCTCTTTAGAACACAGTAAGTTTACTGATTTTTCCTAATCATTAACTTACCTGTGTCTTTGGGCATTTTCCGTAAGTTGGGGCCTGGAGGTGTCAATCCTGGGGGGGCAGTCCTTACGACGGGACCCCTCCTCCACTGTGTGATCTAAAGAACTTGATATTTGTGTCGTATGTGACTGACTATTGGCTGTATATTTTTGTGCTGTGTGGGATCAGGGGCACTGGGGTGGCTGAGAGATCCAGAGGATAAATAAGTTGTGCACACAGAGAAAATTGTAAAGACTTTTGAGTTTCTGACCAGTATATAGTATACCATTGAATATTCAGTGGTTCATAGATTGTGAGATAAGTATACGCCCCCTTGGAGACATTGAGAATAGCTCAGAGTCTTCAAGGAGGGAGAAGGCTGGTCAGACTGCTTCCTGGGACCCAGGGTTTGGAGAATTGTGAAGACTTTCGTGTGTCTAACCGGTGTATACAAAGAAAACGCCAGACTGGTGACTCTGGGACTAGCTCAGTTTTAGCAGTGAGGGAGAAGGCCGGTTAGACCATTAGTCTCTGACTGGTATATAGGGAAGTGTGTCATAGTCAGTGGATTGTTGGAAAGGATATGCCCCGTGACTATATTGGGATTAGCCCAATATTGCATTGAGGGAGAAGGCCGGTCAGTCTGGTGTCCCCCTGAATGAAAGCAGAGTTAGGGAAACTGCATCTCTCTGCCACTTTAGATCTTGTGATTACTCCCCACCAATGATGGACTCCTTTAAGTCCATGTTCATAGGCAGCACAGTGGCTCAGTGGTTAGCATTGCAGCCTTGCAGGACAACATCTGCAAGGAGTTTGTATGTTCTCCCCGTGTTTGTGTGGATTTCTTCTCAGAATACAAAGACATACTGAAGAAAAAAAACCTCATGTCTGTGTATGGGATACAAAAGAAAGGCAGAGTGCAGGCTAATGAGTGGGGATGGGTACACAGAGGCAGGGCCGCCGATAGGCCAGTACTACTGCTACTGGCGTCAGGGGCCCGGCCAAATTTTAAAATGGGGGGGGCCCGGGCCCCCTGGCGCCGGCAGCAGTCATTATATGTCCTGTTTCAACTCAGATCTGCGTCCAGAGGACGCAGATCTGAGTTGAGCACATAACGCGGCTGAAGCGAGGAGCTGACACAGGTCAGCTCCTCGCTTCGCCGCTGCCGCCTGTCTCGCTGACACATATGCGGCTGAAGCGAGGAGCTGACCTGTGTCAGCTCCTCACTTCGCCGCTGCCGCCTCTCTTGGTGACACATATGAGGCTGAGCCGGAACCCGGCTCAGCCGCATATGTGTCAGCTAGAGAGGCGGCAGCGGCGAAGTGAGGAGCTGACACATGTCAGCTCCTCGCTTCAGCTGCATATGTGTCAGCGAGAGAGACGCGCAGAACGCGGCGAGGGAGCGGAGGAGAAGGTAAGTTTAATGGGGAGGTGGAACGTGAATCTGGGGGCAGATGAAAGAGAGGACGGCATGACACTGTGGGGACATGAATCTGGGGGCAGATGAAAGAGAGGACGGAATGACACTGGGGCAGATGAAGGAGGGGACGGCATGACACTGTGGGGACATGAATCTGGGGGCAGAGATGGAGAGGACATGAATCTGGGGGCAGAGATGTGGGGACATGAATCTGGGGGCAGAGATGGAGAGGACATGAATCTGGGGGCAGAGATGGAGGGGGGACATGAATCTGGGGGGACATGAATCTGGGGGCAGAGATGGAGGGAACATGAAACTGGGGGCAGAGATGTGGGGACATGAATCTAGGGGCAGAGATGGAAGAGGGACATGAAACTGGGGGCAGATGAAGGGTGTATATGAAACTGGGGGAGAGATAGAGGGGGGACATATAATTTACGGGTGACTGTAGGAGGATTATACTGTGTGCGGGCACATGAAAAATTAACGAGTGGGCGGAGTCAACACAAAAGTGGGCGGGGCTAAATTTGCTGCGGCGCGCTAAGCGCGCCACACATTTTGTCCCTCTTTTAGTTCTTCAAAAGTTGGGAGGTATGGAGATGGGGGGACATGAATCTGGGGGCAGAGATGGAGGGACATGAATCTGGGCAGCAGAGATGGAGGGGACATGAATCTGGGGGCAGATGAAGCTAGGGGAGAGACGGAGGGGGACATATAATTTACGGGTGACTGTAGGAGGATTATACAGTGTGCGGGCAAATGGAAAATTAATGAGTGGGCGGAGTCAACATAACAGTGGGTGGGGCTAAATTTCCCACGGCGCGCAAAGCAAAAATTGCAGGGGAGGGGGGGGGGCCCAGACACTTAGGCTGTATGGGGCCCCAAAATTCCTGATGGCGGCCCTGCACAGAGGTATATTAGAGGAGCTGAAGTTTGGTGTTTGAAAGTGTGTTTGGATAGCCCACCTCCCCCTGTACTGTAAATAGAAGGCCTAAGATAGAGATTTTGTGTACACATGTATAGCAGAGAATCCTTTGTTTCAGAATTAGAAGTAACTTTCATGTCTGTTTTGTAATGTCTTTTTGTTTATAATGCACATTTTAAGGAATTTATGAGTGTGACTGAATGAAGGCTATGATTTGCAAGAAAGTGTATGGTAGAGTCATGTATATTGTCTATAAATTTAGTATTCACTTAAGATTTGAGTAGAGTCAAACAGATGTTGTGTGGGAGACCAGTGGCCACTAAAATAATAATAAAAAAGCTCTCCTATTTCTTTTGCCTGCTGCACTGATTGGCAATGTTATGTGTGTTTACTAAGGCCATTGAGTTGTTAGTTAGTTGGTTTCTGATAGTTTGAAAGGTGGCTAAACTTAGACCATGTGTTTCTAAACCAGTTTGATGACACAGGAAGGAGAGATGTTAATGAGTTGGGGGGGGGGGGGGTGAGTTTGGATAAAGAAAGGGATCTAATTGATTTTGGAGACCATTGTTTAAAGCCTTAAAGCCTAGTTGATTAGAAGTGTGACAGAGACTTTCAGAAGACCAGTGGGGATGGTTGAAAGATAATAAACTAGTTGAACAATGCAAAATATAGATGAAAGTAATAAAGGAAGTGATGAAGGAAAATAAAATATATATATATATATATATATATATATATATATATATATATATATATACGGCAAATGGAAATAAGGCATAAGAGGGTTTTACAGGAAATACTTCAAGCCCATGTGAGGAGGGGGAGGTGCTAAATGCCTCAAAAGAGGGTCCATTAACACCCTCAAAGGAGGAGTGGCTTTAAATATGGTATACAGACCCTGGAGCCCATCTGTTTAGCTGGCAATATTAAAATGGTTGCCTGACTCAGAAGAAAAGCCCAGGGCTTTTGGAAAAATGTTGGAACATATTGAGACATGTAATTGTACATGGTTAGACCTTGAACACATTGTTGCTTTCAAAGCAGGAGATATGTGTTCAAGCATCAGTATCTCTGTCCTGCTTGTTAGCAGAGAATGGATGTAAAGCATTTAAGTCTGCAGTTCTGCCTTACTAAGGTTATTTTTGTCCATACAAGAGCTCACACCCCCTAATGGTGTAAATTTAGGACATTTTTAGGCCTTGTGTCCTGCTGTAGACAGTGGATATATGAAACAGCAGCACTTACTCAAAGCCATGGACACCAGCAAAGACCAGTAGCGTACTATTCTTCTAGATTAGACCCAGTTTCCAGAGAAGAACCTTCTTGAGTTAGGGCTGTATCTGCTGTCCCTGGAGAAAAGTGCTGACATCGTACTGGACTTCCCTGTCACAGTACTTACTCCTCATAATGTACATGGTATATAATGTCCCAGGTCCAGACTAAGCACATTTCAATGGCTAGACGACTCAGACTGCCGTATTTATGCTACACTTCATCCCTCTACCCTGTTAGCAATAAATTCAAAGGGGGAAAGGAGGAAGGACAACCAATGTATTTTCTGATTAACTGTATTTACCTGATGCAACAAGAAATTGTAGGATTTGGTCATGTGAATCTATTGCTAATATTGAATTTTGAGACTCTTTTATAGATGTTTTGGATTTGGGAAAAATGGCGGCTATGCACCAGATATGCTGTGGTCACTGAAAACAAGGTAAAGCAAGCAGAACCATTACCCTACAGGCCTCAGCTCAAGAAGCTGAGTTAAAAACAGGCCTCACTGAAACGGTGTGAAACAGCTGAGGGTAGGACCGCTATGCCCCTGATATGAGGGAGACCTGATCTCTACCCGAACAGGTGGGTATAGTCGAAATCAAGGCACACACCAAGGCTGATACAAAATAAAGTAAAGTTAACACAAAGGCAGATGGTGCCGCCAAACTAGCTGCAGAAAAGCCTAGGGAACATGCCTCAGAACTGGTGGTCACCATACCAGAGAAAGTTTCTCAGCTCTCTTTTCAGGTTTTCAAAACATTGCAAGACCAAAACAGGCAGCTCATTCTTAAGTGCACCACTCAATAACAGCCATGTGTGACCTGGTGGACAAACGATAGGAAGCTCCAGGTTGTAATATGTGATAGGCACAAAATGGGCCAAAAAGTAAGATTCCTTAAGTACGACCCAAAGCCCTTGTACCCGTTTCAGAGATTGCAGGTTGACTATATACAGTTATCAAAGGTGGGAAGGTATGAGTACGTGCTTCTTTGTGTTGATGGCCGGAGGCATATACGGTACAGAAAACCATCGCAAAAACAACTGCAGATAAGTTGTTGAAGTAGTATGAAAGTATGGGTTTCCGAGACCTTCGAAAGTGATAGTAGAGCTCACTTCACTGTACAGTTTTCTTCTAGATCCAAAATGAGTACTGGGAACACATGAGAGCTTTGATCCACGGTTTGCTGATCCTTTCCAAGTGCTTCTGACAACATCGACTTCAGTCAAATTAGAAGGAAAGTTGATATGTAACCATGCAAGTCACTGTAAAAACGTGACGTGCCCAAAAGGAGGACTGATTTTTTTGGTTAAACAAATATTAAAGGGTTATCGTAAATCAAGCCCTGAGCAGCCAAGGAAGCAGCCCATATCTATTCAATTGTTGGAAAGAATGTGGGTGGTGCTGGAAAACATATGTTTTGATCATTATGAACTGTGTTTATTTAGAACTGCCTTTAATCTAGCCTTTTTTGCATCATTGAGAATCGGCGAGTTGGTGGCAGCAAGCAGTGTGTCGAATACAGGTTTGGATTTCAATGATTTGCATGTTTATGACAAAATGCTTGTTATTCATCTCAGGAGGTCAAAAACCGACCAATTGAGTAGAGGACTTATCATTCATTTATATTCTTTGGACAATATGAATATTTGCCCAGTGGCAAATGTGGCAACCTGGTTAGACCTGCTACCACCAGTGTCCGGGAATTTTCTTATACATGCGAATTTAAAGCCTTTGACTAAATTCCAATTTAATGCTGTTTTAAAGCAATGCTTAGGTCATTTAAATCTTTCACACATTAATATCTCCTCTCATTCATTCAGGATTGGCACTGCCACGGAGGCAGCGTGTTTGGGCTTGGATGAAGCAGTAATCAAAAGTCAATTGTGGTGGAGATTAAGAAGTTAGTTTTCTTGTGGCCTACTCCCAATATCTTAATTACTCATTTGGGAGGAAATGACTTAGGGAAAATTAAGACCCTTGATTTGATTTGGGAAATTAAAAGGGATTTTTCAATTTTAAAATGTATGTTTCCAGAGGCCATTCTTGTTTTTTCTGAAATCATCCCTAGGCTGCGCTGGAATGAATGCCAGGATTTATTTTTGAATAGGATTCGAAAGAGAATAGATCCATTGCAAAATTTCTCCCATGCTTAGGCGGTTTTGCGTACCGGCATTTGGATTTAGAGGGCTTTCTTTCAGGGCTCTACAGGCGTGACAGAGTGCATTTCTCTGAGATCGGTAACGATATCTTTAATTTGGGTTTGCAGAACATAGTTGAGAAGGCCGCTGGTGTTTTTTTTTTTTTTTTTGGGGGGGGGCCTGGTTAGACAAGGCTAGTGGGGGGTTTTAGTCGCCCAGCTATTGCTGGGCGGACTACGTGCTGAATTATTTAACTATTTATTGGTGATTTTATTGATTATTTATTTATTATTTAATTGCTTATTTCTAATTATTTATGGTTGAATATTTAATCGTTTTAAAGGTTTATGAATTTATTTATTTATCTGGTAACCCCAATAATAAACATCACGGCCTATTTACTCCACTTTCAAGTTGTCTGTGTCTTTATTTATTCTTTAAGTGTTAATAAATTTATTATGGGTTTGTTATGATTCTGTTTGGTTTATATGTCCCCGTGGGTCATGTGTCACCATGGGGGGGGGGAGTGTTGGTGATTACATAGGACTGTACTAAAGGGGGGAGAAGGAGGAGTGGTGGTGGTGTTTACATTGGAATGTACTGAAAGGGAGAGTGGTGGTGTATACATGGGACTGTATTAAAGGGGGGAGTGGTACTGTTTACATGGGACTGAATATTACCTAATACTATGGTAGAGGGAGCTTAAGGAAGGAGTAATGTTTATATGTATTTGTATTTTATAGAGTAATACATTGAGGAATGGAGTTGTTTACATGGGACTGTAACTTATTGGGGGATCAAGGGGGGGGGGGTGCTGTTTACATGGGACTACCTGAAGGGGGAAGGTGAGGTGTTTGCATGTCACTGTATCTTAGAAGGATGAAGGGTGAGTCGCGATGTTTACATGGCACCGTATTTATTTATTTTTTTGAGGAGGCGGGTTGGATTTACATGGGACTGTATTTCAACTAGGACTGTATGTTAAATTGGGCTAAAGGGAGGAATGAGGTTTATATGGGACTGTATCATACTGGGGAAGGGGAATATGCCCAAAGCTAGAATCAAATTAATGCTCAGACCACCATTAATAGTACAATCCTATTTTTGGAGCAGAAACCGGCTGCACGGAAAACCCCGGACTGTCACAACAGGGCAACATACGATATAGGAATCAAGGAAAAAAAGGCTTCCAGCATGCCAGATTAATAAATTTAAAATTAATTTTTACTTGAATCAATTAAAAACCATTATCACGACATGGATCCAAACATGATGTACAAAAATAGAAACAGCTTACGCGTTTCGGGCATAGAAAAAACGTCCCTTAGTCATAGCTGGTAAAGAACTTCTGAAACCACAGCCATATATATATATATATACTAGAGGGAGGACCCGGCTTCGCACGGGTATATTACATTTTATGTTTGTGTACTGGCCCCCTAAGAATTGTCCAGTTTTGCACTGATGTATTTTGTATGTGGTTTGTGTGTATGTCCATAAGCGTCATGTGATTATGTATATCTCATTTTGGATGTCAGTGAAAAACCTGTGATCAGTTGTTATGGATACCTGGAGTAAAGCTGTATCTAATCCTTCCCTGTGTAGTACTGTGTTTAGATGCAAGTGTCTAATTCTTGTTGGTGTGGTACTTTGTGCAGATGCACATATCTAATCCTCCCCATGTGATATTGTGTGAAGAGGCGCGTATCTAATCCTCCAGTAAGTGAAACTGTGTGCAGACGCGCGTATCTAATGACTCTGGCATGTGGTACTGTGTGCAGATGCGCGTATCTAATCCTCCCCCATGTGGAACTGTGTGCTGAGACGCGTATCTAATTCTCTGGCATGTGGTACTGTATGCAGAGGCCTGTATCTAATCCTCCCCTGTGTGGTATTGTGTGAAGAGGCGCGTATCTAATCCTCCCCTGTGTGATACTGTGTGCTGAGACGCGTATCTAATTCTCTGGCTTGTGGTACTGTGTGCAGAGGCATGTATCTAATCCTCCAAAGTGTGATACTGTGTGCACACACGTATATAATCCTCCCCTGTGTGGTACTGTGTGAAGAGTCGCGTATCTAATCCTACTGCATGTGGTACTGTGTGCAGACGCGTGTATCTAATTCTATGGAGTGTACAACTGTGTGCAGACGCGTGTATCTAATCCTCTGGAGTGTGGAACTGTGTGTAGACGTGTGTATCTAATCCTACGGCATGTGGTACTCTGTGCAGACGTGTGTATCTAATCCTATGGCGTGTACAACTGTGTGCAGACGCGCATATCTAATCCTCTGGAGTGTGGAACTGTGTGTAGACGTGCGTATCTAATTCTACGGCATGTGGTACTGTGTGCAGACGCGCATATCTAATCCTCCCCCATGTGGTACTGTGTGTAGACGCGCGTATCTAATCCTACGGCATGTGGTACTGTGTGCAGATGCGTGTATCTAATCCTATGGCGTGTACAACTGTGTAAAGACACGTGTATCTAATCCTCCCCTGTGTGGTATTATGTGAAGAGCTGCGTATCTAATCCTACAGTGTGTGGAACTGTGTGTAGAAGCATGTATCCAATCCCCCGGCATGTGGTACTGTGTGCAGACGTGCGTATATAATCCTATGGCATGTGGTACTGTGTGTAGATGAGCGTATCTAATCCTTCCCCGTGTGATACTGTGTGCTGAGACGCGTATCTAATTCTCTGGCTTGTGGTACTGTGTGCAGAGGCATGTATCTAATCCTCCAAAGTGTGGTACTGTGTGCACACACACATATCTAATCCTCCCCTGTGTGGTATTGTGTGAAGAGGCGCGTATCTAATCCTTTGGCGTGTGGAACTGTGTGTAGACGCGCGTATCTAATCCTACTGCATGTGGTACTGTGTGAAGACGCGTGTATCTAATCCTATGGCATGTACAACTGTGTGAAGACACGTGTATCTAATCCTCCCCTGTGTGGTATTATGTGAAGAGGTGCATATCTAATCCTACAGTGTGTGGAACTGTGTGTAGACGCATGTATCCAATCCCCCAGCATGTGGTACTGTGTGCAGACGCGCGTATATAATCCTATGGCATGTGGTACTGTGTGTAGACGCGCGTATCTAATCCTCCCCCATGTGGTACTGTGTGCTGAGACGCGTATCTAATTCTCTGGCTTGTGATACTGTGTGCAGAGGCATGTATCTCATCCTCCAAAGTGTGGTACTGTGTGCACACACACGTATCTAATCTTTCCCTGTGTGGTATTGTGTGAAGAGGCGCGTATCTAATCCTTTGGCGTGTGGAACTGTGTGTAGACGCACGTATCTAACCCTACTGCATGTGTTACTGTGTGAAGACGCGTGTATCTAATCCTATGGCGTGTACAACTGTGTGCAGACGCGCGTATCTAATCCTCTGGAGTGTTGAACTGTGTGAAGACGCGTGTATCTAATCCTATGGCGTGTACAACTGTGTGCAGACGCGCGTATCTAATCCTCTGGAATGTGGAACTGTGTGAAGACGCGTGTATCTAATCCTATGGCGTGTACAAATGTGTGCAGACGCGCGTATCTAATCCTCTGGAGTGTGGAACTGTGTGTAGACGCCTGTATCTAATCGTTCGGTATGTGGAACCGTGTGCAGACGCGTGTATCAAATCCTTCAGTGTGTGGAACTGTGTGCAGAAGCGCGTATTTAATCCTCTGGTTTGTGGGACTGTGTGCAGATGCGTGTATCTAATCCTCTAGCGTGTGATACTGTGTGCTGATCTGTGTATCTAATCCTCTGATGCATGTATCTCAGTTTGGATATCAGTGTTGTATTGTGCATGTGGAGTGACCGTGTGTATTGCAGTTGGAATATGAGTGAAAGTCTTGCAGGTTTGTATTGGCTAAGGGGGGGGGCACTGTGTTTGAAATGCTGTATCTCAGCAACGGTACGTCCGAGCGAGTTGGAGTCTCGTCTTAAACCTTCCCGGATATCTGAAGTATCTCTGTACCAAATTTGGTGAAGATCGGTCCAGTCGTTTGGTTCGCATTAGAGCACAGACAGACAGACAGACAGAAATTCATTTTTATAATATAGGGATATATATATATATATATATATATATATATATATATATATATATATATATTATAATATAATGGTCCCGGTCGGCATATATATATATATAGATATATATATATATATATATACACTCACCGGCCACTTTATTAGGTACACCATGCTAGTAACGGGTTGGACCCCCTTTTGCCTTCAGAACTGCCTCAATTCTTCGTGGCATAGATTCAACAAGGTGCTGGAAGCATTCCTCAGAGATTTTGGTCCATATTGACATGATGGTATCACACAGTTGCCGCAGATTTGTCGGCTGCACATCCATGATGCGAATCTCCCGTTCCACCACATCCCAAAGATGCTCTATTGGATTGAGATCTGGTGACTGTGGAGGCCATTGGAGTACAGTGAACTCATTGTCATGTTCAAGAAACCAGTCTGAGATGATTCCAGCTTTATGACATGGCGCATTATCCTGCTGAAAGTAGCCATCAGATGTTGGGTACATTGTGGTCATAAAGGGATGGACATGGTCAGCAACAATACTCAGGTAGGCTTTGGCGTTGCAACGATGCTCAATTGGTACCAAGGGGCCCAAAGAGTGCCAAGAAACTATTCCCCACACCATGACACCACCACCACCAGCCTGAACCGTTGATACAAGGCAGGATGGATCCATGCTTTCATGTTGTTGACGCCAAATTCTGACCCTACCATCCGAACGTCGCAGAAATCGAGACTCATCAGACCAGGCAACATTTTTCCAATCTTCAATTGTCCAATTTCGATGAGCTTGTGCAAATTGTAGCCTCAGTTTCCTGTTCTTAGCTGAAAGGAGTGGCACCCGGTGTGGTCTTCTGCTGCTGTAGCCCATCTGCCTCAAAGTTCGACGTACTGTGCATTCAGAGATGCTCTTCTGGCTACCTTGGTTATAACGGGTGGCTATTTGAGTCACTGTTGCCTTTCTATCAGCTCGAACCAGTCTGGCCATTCTCCTCTGACCTCTGGCATCAACAACGCATTTCCGCCCACAGAACTGCCGCTCACTGGATGTTTTTTCTTTTTCGGACCATTCTCTGTAAACCCTAGAGATGGTTGTGCGTGAAAATCCCAGTAGATCAGCAGTTTCTGAAATACTCAGACCAGCCCTTCTGGCACCAACAACCATGCCACGTTCAAAGGCACTCAAATCACCTTTCTTCCCCATACTGATGCTCGGTTTGAACTGCAGGAGATTGTCTTGACCATGTCTACATGCCTAAATGCACTGAGTTGCCACCATGTGATTGGCTGATTAGAAATTAAGTGTTAACGAGCAGTTGGACAGGTGTACCTAATAAAGTGGCCGGTGAGTGTATATAATCCACCCACAATACATTTGTGGTTTCAATTGCAAATTAGCAGTTAACCCCATAGGAGCTACACCTATGACTACCAAGGAAGAGGAAAGATCTTAATAGAAAGAAAGGAGAAAACCCAAGGGGAATAAAAACAGTAGAAATATAACAATAATGCATGTATATGTACCCAATCCTCCATTATTTCATACATTAAAATGTCCATAACCTAAATATATAGTCTCAAAAAATTGTCTTCCCTTAGATAAACATCAGCGTTACAGCATGTATAGGTAGAGAGACACCAATGTGAACATAGACATATGTAGTCTCCAAAAAATTGTCAACATTGTTTCCGCTTAGACAAACATCAACATTACAGCATGTATAGGCAGAGAGACACCAATGTGAACATAGACATACCAGAAGTTTCTATCTATTGTAATGTTGTCATGGCAATCACTATAATTTAATACATAAGAGAAAGATCTTGCCGTATATTAAGGCCATTCGGATGCCTCATGTTCAGTCTCCAAATCCAATAGGTCTCTCGATGTAGCAGGCGTTTTCTTCTATTACCTCCTCTTACATTGACCGGAACCTCCTCTATTACAAAGAATCCAAAGCTTGCAGTGCTACCCCCGTGATGCACATTAAAATGTTTTGAAGCGCCCGACATACTGTCACTTACGGTTTTGCCACAGTCCGAAAGATGTTCCGCTATACGCACTTTAACCCCACGCATGGTGCATCCTATATACAATAAGTCACATGATATGCATTGGATGGCATAAACAACAAAATCGCTGCTGCAATTAAAAAAATCCTTATTATTAATTGGTCTGGGTAAGTTTCTGTTTATAATGCTGGTGGTTTTAATAGCAAATCTGCAGGCTGCACATCGCGGTAAACCGCATCTATAGAACCCGTTCACATGTAACCAGTTGCTGGGATTAGTGTTTGTTTTCTTTGATAGAAATAGGCTTGGACTCAGCCTATCCCAGAGGGATCTGCCTTTTTGGGCTACAAATCTTACCCCCTGACCGGGTTTTTGGATCCGATTCCAAAGTGGGGAGGTTACGTTTAACTATTTGCTTGATCCTGGAAAATTGAGGACTGTATGGTGTAGAAAAGGTGACTGGGGATACTGGTGAGTATGTTGGTGCTTTGGGTGCCAGAAGTTGGGAACGATCCTTATTTGGTAGTCATAGGTGTAGCTCCTATGGGGTTAACTGCTAATTTGCAATTGAAACCACAAGTGTATTGCAGGTGGATTATATATATATATATATATATATATATATATATATATATATATATAGCTGTGGTTTCATAAGTTCTTTACCAGCTATGACTAAGGGATGGTTTTTCTACGCCCGAAACGTGTAAGCTGTTTCTATTTTTGTACATCATGTTTGGATCCATGTCGTGATAATGGTTTTTAATTGATTCAAGTAAAAGTTAAAGAGGACCTTTCACCATATCCGGGCACATGCAGTGTTATATACTGCCGGAAAGCTGACAGTGCGCTGAGTTCAGCACACTGTCGGCTTTCCCGATCTGTGCCCGGTGTGAAGAGCTTACGGTCCGGTACCGTAGCTCTTCTATGGTCAGAAGGGCGTTTCTGACCATTAGCCAGGAACGTCCTTCTGCCTCGCGGCGCCTATCGTGCTGATAATACTCGTCTATGGACGAGCGCTGTGAGCAGAGGGAGGGGGCGTTCCTCCCGGCTCCACAGCACAGCGCGATTGGCGCCGCGAGGCAGAAGGACGTTCCTGGCTAATGGTCAGAAACGCCCTTCTGACCATAGAAGAGCTACGGTACCGGACCGTAAGCTCTTCACACCGGGCACAGATCGGGAAATTCAGCGCACTGTCAGCTTTCCGGCAGTATATAACACTGCATGTGCCCAAAAGTGGTGAAAGGTCCTCTTTAATTTTTAACTTATTAATCTGGCATGCTGGAAGCCTTTTTTTCCTTGATTCCTATAAAGGGGGAATATGGTGATGTTTACAGAGTACTGTATCTTAGGGAAAAAGAGGAGTGATGTTTACATGGGACTGTTTCTGGGGGATAAGGCTGTGGGGTGATGTTTACATGGGACTGTATATTACCTAGGTCTGTATGTTACATGAAACTAAAGGGAGGAGTGATGTCATTTTTAGACCTCCTAGTGGGTCTGATCACTATTGCAAAATACTGTCATTTGTATGACAAGCTGCATAAAGCCGTATTTAAATACCCAACATCAGGCCCAAGGGGGTTGTCATTAAAACACAACCAAAACTATTTAAGTTTGATATCAATGCAATTGTGCCAACATACAGAATATTTGTTTTGTGCCATTTTGGCCGCACAGGGAATACAGAAAAAAAAATAAACTCATAAGAAAGTGACTCAACGCAATTTTTCCTAGTACATCACAAAGAATATTAAATGGTACATTGTGAAGTAGAATTTGTCCCACAAAAAATAAACCCTCATATGGCTGTGTGAATTCAAAAATAAAAATGTCACGGCTTTCAGAAGGAGGGGAGTAAAAAACAAAAATCATAATATGGAAAAGGGGTTAAGCTCCCCTGTTGCAATAACAGATCGTGGGTAGGCAGTCTTTTCCAGATCTCAAGACCCTCTAGTATAATTTGTAAGGGTTCTTCTGACATCTACATATTACTTACTTGTGACAGGAACATGGGGTGATAGGTGTGTAAGTTATTTGGAGCATTTCTAGGCTCCTCCTGTTCACAGATATTACTTCTCAAATTTAAATTCAGTGCTTCAGACTCGACAGTAGAATTCAGCATTGGTCAGTCGCAGGCAGATTACATCAGTGACTTGCAGTGGTAGTTCTTCTCCATTTGGCCAAGCTGCCATGAATGTTTTTTCCAGCCAGAGCCCTCCTCTTCTCTAGATATTGAAGTAGATATACTATTAAAATGTGGTAAAAAATTGGCATACATTCCTTACACCACATTTGTTTCTTAACTATTTTAAATATCTTCTGCACCTTGTCTGATAAATTGGAAGGGCTTACGGTGAAAAACTGCATCAAAATTTTGGCACATTTTTGATAGTCAAAGGCCGTTTGCAGATGACCATGCTGTAACTGGCCTGCTGTGAATTAAAAGCACAGAAGACCCAGGGATGTTCCCCGTGCAGGGCAGCATGGGGGCATAGGCTCCAAAATAGGACAGGAATTGGACCTGTTCTATATTTTGCGGAACGGACTGTCGGCCCCCACACTGAACTGTGAAATTCATGGTCGCGTGTACGGGCCCATAGAAATGAATGGGTCAGTGTGCTATTGGTGAAATACATGGCCACGGTCATTTTCGTGGGGCCTAAGCGAGGATCCTTCTTACAGAGACCACACTGTAGCCTGTCTTTAAATGAGATGCCTAGAATAGTTTCTCTGGATAGTGCTGCAGGCAACTCCATTGTTATTTCAGCAAAGAACTAGTGAATTATCTACAATGAAGTTGCTCCCTCCAATGTAGTCACCTCACAAGAGAACTGTCAAGAATGGAATTGCGGTAGAGAGTCCCTATGTGGAGGAAACCCATCCTATAGTCAACTCCTGAAGGAGGCCACACTCTCTCCAGTTTGGTATTGGCCTGGTAACTAGGCTCAGTAGTGCCCTCTGCTGCAGATCAGGTCCTGTCCAGACACAACTCCAGATTGAGAGGTGGCCCAGAAAGGGTTAAAGAGTGCACTGCATGATAAGGGATAACCGTGAAGGGTGCTGAGATGTGATACCCCCAAATGCACTGGCATCCTTATTATTTGTGCCAATAGGGATGGCTTATGTGGTCGAGAGAATTCACCTTTGCCTCATGCACCTAAGTCCTGGCTTCTCTTCCCTTCTCCACCTTACAAATTGCGTGACTTAATGTAGAAAGATGGGCTGATATATAGGAAGTGTCTTTGACAGTAAATGTCCTTAGCCAGTCTGTAATGGGTTACATATTTCTGCAACCAGTTTTATTACCCCAATAAAAAATAAAGCATCATCAGCATTAGTCTTAAGATGTTACAGCTACTTTAGTCACACAACTCTATAAAGAAGTTGCACCTACCATGAACTTAGTTATCCCATATCTGCAGAAGAGGGGGTATGTGATTTGAAGGGATGTGACCACTTGGACAGTAACCGACCAATCACAAAAACAGGTTGAATGAAGTCCTTCCAGTTGAATAGGGAGGTGATAACGCATGAGCAGTGTTACTCCAGTTATCTCTGTGAGACTTGCAAAGGGTAATAAGAGTACAATTGCAGTTAGTTCCAACAGTCTCATAGAACTAAATGCAGTGGTCCCTGTTCTCATGATTGGTAGGGGTCCCAGCTTTTCCCCTATCAGTGCTACAACCTCTATCCAATTGCAATGCCATGATGCCAAAGCAGTACTAATGATATTGAATGTGGTTGCATTGTAATGTGCCAATTGTCATAACACTATCGTCAACAGAAACTCAATCCTGCTGGGTTTTAGTGTGACTTTTACTAGCATTAGTTGCAATAGTAACAGATACTTGATGCTTCTTTATGACATTGCAGCAGATTGAGCTATTCTGTCCAGCTGAAAATATATACTGGCATATACCAGCACAACACTCTTCTGAGTGAATGAAGTCTAGGTACACATTTTACAAATGGTAAATGCATAGTATGAGCATAATGTGGATTCAACCTTATTGGTTATCTTAAAGGGAGTCTTAGCTCCCTGGAATACATATTCTGTCAATCAGACCCTTACCATCTCTTTCATGAACCCCCACCCCCCATACATAGGCAGTCGATTCTCCCACTGTTATGACAACATCCTTCCTATCTGAGCAGTTGAAGGCTTGTCCAGAGTTCATCAAGTGCTTAAGGGTGCATTCACACTGAGTATACGCTGACTGATTCTGAATGTTAAAACACGTTCAGAATCAGCGCATACAAAGCAGATCCCATTCATTTCTATGGGAGCCGGCATACGAGCGCTCCCCATAGAAATGAATGGGCTGCTTTTTTCCCTATTGGTTTCAATGTGATACACGCGTATCACATCGAAACCAATAGGGAAAAAAGCAGCCCATTCATGTCTATGGGGAGCGCTCGTATGCCGGCTCCCATAGAAATGAATGGGATCTGCTTTGTATGCGCTGATTCTGAATGCGTTTTACGTTCAGAATCAGTCAGCGTATACTTAGTGTGAATGCACCCTAACACTGCAAAATAGTTTTTCTCCAAATCTGCAGCATACCTCCTAACTTTCAAAGAACAAAAAGAGGGACAAAAAGTGTGGTGCACTATGCACACCTTGTGGAATTTAGTGCCTCCCACTTCTACACGGACTCTGCCCATTCTCATCCATTTTTCTTTGTGCCCCCACACAGTCTAATGCTCCTACAATCACCCTGACGTTATATGCCTCCACATTATAATATCCCCTCCAATTTCCCTACAGTATGAAGTCCCTCTCCTCATGTCCCAGTTTAAACTGGGGGCAAATGGGGGGGGGGCATTAAACAGTGGGTGTAGTTGGAGGGGGACATTAAACTGAGGGTAGCTGGAGGGGGACATTAAACCATAGGGATAGCTGGAAGGGGACATTAAACTGGGGGCAACTAGAAGTGAACATGTTTTCCCCAGTTTAATGTCCCTTTCTAATTGTCCCCAGCTTAATGTCTCCATCCAGTGACTCCCATTTGTTAAGGTCCCCCACCAACTGTCCCCAGTTCAATATCCCTCTTAATCTGCCCCTATTTAATGTCCCATCTCCTCCATTTGCCACCAGTTTAATGCCCCCATTCATCTGTCCCCAGTTTAATGTTCCTCCCTCCATCACTGCCACCAGTTTTATGCCCCCCTACATCTGTCCCCAGGTTCATGCACTCCCTACAACCTATAAGCGATCTCTTCTCCCATGTGCCAAGTGACTCTGATACTGGGTAGTATGCAATCCTCTTCTTCCTGCATAAACTGGTGTGGTTTTACTCTCCTCTCTCTTTACACAGATAAACAACCTGTGAGATTTACTTCCTCACAGTGTAGACTGCCATTGTGCTCTCCTCTATATATTTACTGTGGTACAGTATAGCCTGGATAACCTTCCCTCCCTGAAGACTTGGATGCTTTCTGCTATGCACCCTCAGGCTGTCCTGCTGCTTTCTGTTAGTGGTTGCAAATACAATTGCAATTGGAAAACACAGTCTGTGTGGGCCAGATTTCCCAAACTGACCAAGGCCATGTGCATAGGAAGCACTGCGTCATAGTTATGATGCAGTGAGCTTTCCAATGACCTTATCGATACTGTACTGGGTGAGTCTGTGAAATACTGCCCACACATGGGCTCTATTGATTTAGATACAGTTCATGTTATCATGCTGGTACTGCTTATGCAGGTAGTATTCATGGGGTCATTGCGCACGGGACCCTCCCTGGTAGTGTTCATCAGGACAGTCTGGCACTGTCTATTGGTTGATTGTTTATGACAACTTAAAGTTGCTATGCTCAATTATCCAACTCGGCTTTCCCTGCTTACTGTGAAATCCCCTTTGAAAAACAATAGCACGCTTATCAGCGGCCAGACTACGCTCATTTAGAGCTGTTTTCCAGACAGGAAATGCCGCTGACACAGTTTTAATCCTGCTCTTCATAACCTTTTGCTAAACTGTATTTCAAAATTCATTGTTTTTGGCTTAATGGGTAATTGTGGACTATAGTAACTTTTTTTCATAAAAGTGTTTAACAAAGAAAACATCGCACAAGGCAATGTATAGATGGTTAACAAAGAAAAAAATAGAGACATTTATTATATGTAATAGAGGGGTCAGTAACCTTTTTTTGTCTGTGGTGCCAATTTTGAAAAGAAAATCAAAGATGAAATACTGTAGTTTGCCATGCAATAATAGCAAGGGTATTGACCTACCGTATTTTACGGACTGTAAGGCGCACTGGACTATAAGCCGCATTGCCCATGAGCGCCTTATAGTCCGTCTCGGTTCATATATATAACTATAACTATAAGCCGCAGTCCGGTGCGCATTATATGTTATTGAAAGCGGCGGCAGGCAGACTTTGCCAGCGGCCGCTTAACCCCCCGCGTGCCAGCCGCTTCTATTGGAAGCGCTCGGCAGGCGAGGAGGGGCTCTATCAGCAAAATCATGCTGATAGAGCCCAACCGTAAAAGTTAGATTAAACTACCCCCCCCCCCCCCCCCCCCCCGTTTTAAAATAAAAGCCTGAAACAGAATGTGAAACTTACTGAGCGGTGCGGGGTGGGCGGGCATTCAGGCCTCCTCTTCCTCTGATGTTCCGTCCTCCTCCTCCGCCGCTCGCAACTGATAATGGCCTGGGCGCATGCGCAGTAGTAGAAGCATTATGATATTGCGCATGCGCCCAGGCCATTAGTTCGCGAGCGCCGGAGGAAGTGGTCAGAACATCGGAGGAAGAGGAGGCCTGAATGCCCGCCCTGCACCGCTCGGTAAGTTTCACGTTCTGTTTCAGGCCGGCGTGACAGCAGGGCTGCCGGACACTTCCCATTCATTTCTATGGGAGCCAGCATGCGAGCGCTCCCCATAGAAATGAATGGACTGCTTTTTTCCATTCATTTCTATGGGGAGCGCTCGCATGCCGGCTCCCATAGAAATGAATGGGAAGTGTCTGTCCATTCATTTCTATGGGGAGCGCTCGCATGCCGGCTCCCATAGAAATGAATGGGAAGTGTCTGTCCATTCATTTCTATGGGGAGTGCTCGCATGCCGGCTCCCATAGAAATGAATGGGAAGTGTCCGGCAGCCCTGCTGTAACGCCGGCGTGTACGGCTGTGATACATGCCGGCGTTCCGTAGTGTGAATGCACCCTTACGGTGCCTTTTATGTATGTATGGAAGCGGCACGCAGACTTTGCCGCCGCTTCCATCCATATATAAGGCGCACCGGACTATAAGCCACACTTACGATTTCTGAGGAAATCGTAGGTTTTTATGTGCGCCTTATAGTCTGGAAAATACGGTATATGAACATGCACTAAGATTGGGAATATATAGGAGAGACCTGGGATCAGATTTCAGTCCAGACATGCTTGAATCTGATCTAGAACATGCCTAGAAAGATTCAGGAAGTGTTGAAGGCCAAAAGTGAATATATAAAATAGTGACTAAAAATAATTAATTTAGATTTTTAGGAGCAAAACAGTAAAAATATTGTTACGCTTTTGCTCATCAGTATATAGAGTGTACTGCCGGGCTGTATAAAGTCAATGGGTCCTCTGAAAGCACTTAAAGAGGACCTATCCCCACCTCTTTACTGATTCCTACGCAGTTTGCATTTTTTTTTTTTTTTTTTTTTGTAGAGCCCATAATTCCCAAAGTGCCCGATGTGCTACTTAGGCTCTACTGTTAGGTGGGTGATGTCAGGTAAGAACAGACAAAGGGGCATGATTCATATCTGAAAAAAGACACTACCCCTCTGACAATACAGAGCCTAAATAGCACATAAGACACCAAAGCTAAGAACACTTAGAATGAAAAAAAATTGCATCTGTTGGAATTGGTGCAGTTATAAAATTGTGCAAAGAGCTGGACTTGTCAGAAGCGTTGAAAGTTGCCCTTTAATGTGGTTTTCCCATGAACATAGCAATATTTCAATTCGTATACATTAAAAAGGGTTGTCCAGAATATAGGCTTTTATGGACTATTCTTAGGAAAGACCATAAATATCTTTTCGGTGGGGAGCCAACAGGCAGCCATTTCACCAATCAGCTGTGCAGGGCCACCCACTTACATCACCCATACTACATACCACCACAACACAGGCCTGGAAGCCATTGGCTCCATTTCCTATTTAGTGACTGTTCAGTAAGAGCCAAGTTCCAGTACCAGTGCCTGACCACTACACAGGCATCGAATCTACCGGGTTGCGTAATCAAATGGCTTAAGGATAGGCCATAAAATTCTATATAATGAACAACCCTCTTAATGTATGTAAATTCTAAGTTGAACATTTTTGTAGAGTTTAAGAGTTTTTCTAACCATCTTACTGCTGACTGTCAGTTGTCTTGGTCGGTTGCCAACAGACATAATCATGAATGCAGGAACCTTCTATGGTCTGGCACATGTCAGAAACTGAGCCATGATTTCCTTATTGACGCCGGGTTATCTTCTCATGCATGTAGGGTCCCTGTCTGAAACCCTGGAAATCATGGAAGGGATTTTGACCACCTCCCCAAAGACACTCATGCTGCCAGCAGTTTTCATTAGCAATCCCATTCAAATAGGATTCTCCAGCAGGTAACAGCCAATATTCACTTTCCCATTCCCAATACTGCCCGTGACGTCCTCTCCATCAGCCGCTAGTGGGAACCACACATGTTCCAGTGCTGAACAATGCTATGGAGCCTGGTCTTTCCTAGTTAAACTCTTCTTAATTAAAGGGAATCTATCAGCACAAAATTGAGATATAAATAAATCACATTGCTTTGTAGGGCTGTCAGTTCATGTTTACAATATTGTATTTCTTATTCAGGACAGCTTCTCCATTCTTGTAAAAAATCATCCTTTTATTCCTATGCAAATGAGCAAAAAAGTTATAGGAACGTTTCTTTCCATCAATGAGCTTTAGGGGGATTGCTTTTCATCAATGGGCTTCACTATCTGCTGCTGCTCATCTCAGCCCTGTGAATGTCTGATGATGTCACACTGCACCTGAAAGTGAAGGAAGCTGTCTTCAGGTGGGGGCAGCTGAAGCTATCTTTGTTCACTTCTGGGTGTAGTGTGTCATCAACAGGCATGCACAGTACAGTTAATGGGTGGAGGTGAGCAGAATTTATCAGCAGCAAATAGTAAAGCCCATTAATGGAGATCAATGCTCCTAAAGCCCTTTTTGGCTTATTTGGTTAGGAATAAAAGAATGGAGCAGTGGTCCTGAATCAGAAATTGTAAAGTGTGCTGTCAGCCCTACAAGGTACTGTGATTACGGTAGTTTATATCTTAATTTTGTGATGCCAGACTCCCTTTAAATACTATCAGTATATTGTTTAAATTTCTAATTTTATTTGTAGTATTTACCTGTTTGTAACTTAGTATTGTAGATTTGTAAATGTATGTTTTGTCCAGCAAATGAACAGGCAACAATAACCGCATAAAATATCTGTGATACAGTGCTTCTTGTCTTTGTTCTTGTTTGGGAGTTTTTGTCTTTGAGGATTTGTTCACATAAATGTGGTAATGAGTCATCATACATTGCTGAATTAGTGGAAGGTTACTTACTAATGTTTTCCAGAGAACATTAGTCTGATTTTTGCCAAGTCCATTTTTTCTACATAATGACGAAGCTCTGTTTTATGCATTTAAAGGGATATTGTCGCAGTAACCTATTTCATTATTTCCTGCTAGCAAAGTGTATTAAACATTATTACACATACAATGTATTTGTAATATATCGCTCAATACCTGCTTGAATGTTGGAAACTGCTTGCATCAGATGCACGCTGAATCAACATATGGAATAATTAATATTGCAGATCCCAATAGAAGACTAAATTATAATCCCAACCTTCAAGTAACTAGAAGTAACCAGAAGTATAATGTGTATGAGTAATTTATAAATCCTTACATGAACAATATTGCTAATGAGGGAAATAGCACTTTGTGAAATGCATTGGAGTTCTTTACATCAAAAAATGAGTCAGATTTATTAATTGTATTCTATACAGTCCAGTCACATTAATGACCACCTGTCAAAATCCAGAATAACCACCTTTCGCAGAGCGGACTGCTGCGAGACGTGCACGAAGAGAGGAGATGTTGTGATGATGTTCGCTGGGATGTTGAGCCATGCCTACTCCAGTGCCGTGTCCAGCTGCGCTAGGTTACGCGGTTGAGCATCCACAGAGTGAACAACCCGATCGAGGTGCTCCCACAGATTCTTAATTGGGTTCAAGTCCGGGTAATTTGCTGGCCAAGGGAGTATGGTAAACTCATCCTGGTGCTCCTCGAATCACGCACGTACACTGCGAGCTTTATGACACATCGCATTGTCCTGCTGGTAGATGCCATCATCCTGAAGAAAAACAATTTGCATGTAGGGGTGAACATGGTCCGCAAGGATAGATGCATACTTGTGTTGATCCATTGTGCCTTCCACAATGATTGGTGCACCCAGATGGCTGATGACACGTGCCTTCTCCAATTGGTTATTTAACATTGACGTGAACAGTAGGCGGTGGTCACATTAATATGACCGGACTGTGTAAATTTAGACAGCATAAAAGTAAACCAAAGCGGCAGAGACTGCACCAAAATTTATCACAGAGACGCATGCTGTGTGATAAATTTGACACATCTTGCTGGACATTCTTGTCTTTATTATATCATTTCTTGGCTGTCTTACTTTACAGCAATACTTTGCATGCCAATAATAAATATGGTGCGACTCCAGTTAGCCAAACTCTCTTTTCTAGACATTTTTCAAAACTGTCTAGTTAGGTTCAATAACTAAAACACATAAAATTGGTGTAAGGCATCTACAGCACATGTTTTTAAGCAATTTGAGATACAAATCTGTCACAATTTGCCTAGTTCAATACATTTTCGCCATCCCCAAATGTTTTATACAATTGTGGAGAATTTATTATGCTCATTACTGGATTAAATTTTTTGAAACTTGGACTGGGATGGTTGCAACAAATTTATTAAGACCCCTTGGCTTTGAGGCATTTATTAAGACCCCTTCGCTGTCACCCGTACACATCACAGAAAGTGCAGCAAGCATACAATCTACAAAATCTTTTCCATCCCCTTTTCTCACTCACTTGCCTGTTATCTACTATAACATTTGGGCATTCCATTAGTTCATGCATCTCAGCCCCTGGAAATCCCCCTCCCCACCTTTGATAACGCAATGGATCCACAAGGTGCAAGAGAATGGATGACTTGACTGTCTTCAATTGAGATAACCATGTTGCCTTGCTGCCTGGACTGCCAGATTTCTTTTACAGGACACCCAGAACTACTGAAGCCTCCTGTGTTGGACAATGCCCCCCTTAACTCCACCTTTCCACATATTTTTCTTTCATAATACTGATCCCCCACATTACCTCTCACCACCCACCACTCCCAGTTTTAATCTTTGGATCTACTCACACTGTTGTATTCCAACCTGCCTATTTCTCTATATGACTAACTTTTTGGTCTTTTAACCCCTTAAGTTCACTGTCAAAAAATGCTTTAGGCTATGGCCCCAAGTTGCAGAAATGCAGCGTTTTTTTGTTGCAGATTTTGCTGTGGTTTTTTGAGCCAAAATCAGGGGGGCTTGAAAAGGAATGGAAAATATAAATTAAGTGCTTTGATGTTTTCTTTCTGTTATATCACTTCTGAATTTAGTTAAAAAAAATGCAGCAAGATCTGGAACAAAAAACGCTGCATTTCCTCAACATAGGGATTATCCAAGTGGGAGCCAGGTTAGCTATTAAGGTGGTAGGGGTTCAGTGGGCTAATGATTCCCATTGCTTAATGAAAACAGTAGGCCCTAGTGCAAAATATTGTTAGTTGGTATTACCAGCAGTTTGAAGTTCTGCAGTATGGAAAATAAATTTCTCAACCTGGATAATTTGGGAAATGAGTGGTACAGGATATCGATTATTTGGTCAGAAGTGTCTAAAAGTGTGCTGAATTTCTGGATTTGCTGCAGTCCCATCTCAAACCAAGCAGGATGAGCATTAGAACAAATAATGCATGCAGATTCATTTTTTAAGCAATACCAACAAGTGAGGCCCGTACACATCTGTGTTTGGGTTTCCGTTTGGGGAATCTGCTTGAGGACCCCCGAATGGAAACCTATATGCATAAAAAGCAGTTACCTAAGGTTAACCTGCGGACCCCATAGACTATAATGGGATCCGTGTAGTTTCCACTCCTTTTCCGCACGAAACTTATGGAGAAAAAAAGTGCTCAATGATTGATATCTTTTCACTGTCAGTTTCAGTTATGGCCAACTTTAGTCCTTGTTATGCGTATATCACCATGAGTGTAATATAATGTTAAGCTACTGTTATTTCCCAGGCATCAAAGAAAAATTAGGAATCCACAATTTTTGAAAAAAACATTTATGACCCACAAACTTTGTCAGTGTCCTTCGTAAACCACAGAGTGACAGAACTGGAATGTGCAGGGGTTAGTAATATTACAAAGCATGCCACCATTTGACACTTGATAAGCTTGAACTTCAAAGACAGAGTCTAAAATGCAACCTCTGTTGTCCTTGGTTTATCCAAAGCCCTTGTTGCTGTTTCGACATTGTACCTCTCTGAACATCACATTAGAACAACTCTTTCTTTTTTTTGTCAGAAAGTCACACAAGTGAACTAGTGTCAAAATGAATTAAAGGGGTTTTCCAGACCTAAATGGATTTTTCATACTGTTGACCTATCCACAGGATAGGTCATCTTCATGTGATCTATGGAGGTCTGAAACCTGGACCCTGCACGGATGAGTTATTCCAGCAACCTCCAGGCATTGGAAACTGGTACAGTGGACGGGGGAGGGATGTATGCAGGCTTCTCCTATTCAAGTGCTGCAATTTCCTTTAAACACAGCTATACAGTGGATGGAGTTGCAGCACCCCTCCTATTAGTTGAATAAGAACAGTCTACATGTGCTCCCCATCTACTACAGCGGTTTTCAGCACCTGGAAACTGCTAGAACAGCTGATCTGTGTGTGGTCCAGATGTCAAACCCCTCACAGATCACATAGACCTGTAATGATGTAATGAAAGAAATGACATCTTCAAAAATATGCCCAAAAAGCAAAACTCAGTTAATTTATATTTGCTGCACTTTAAAGGTCAAAATGCACTGAAAAAAGGGATGACATTATTAATTCCAAAAAACAAAAAAACTTTGCAAGTCTTCAGTAGGTGATACCTTTTTTAATGGCTAACTCATAATGATGACAGAATATAACGTTTCGAAGCTTCCTCTGAGCTTCTTCTTCAGATATAACTAAAAAACACTCTGTAGAGGCTGCATATTTATGACTGGACATAGGGGTAGAGTTACAGGAGGGAGGGGGGGAAGAGGCTTATTACTATATACTTATAACAACAAACAATCAATTGCCAGATCCCCAGTTCTTATCTTAATGGCTGTCTTAATGATTTGTATAAAAAGACATAAACCCACGTGAGATGTTCATCCCATTGTCCAACGTCTGGAATAGGGTCATGGCCTTGTACTCATAAATCAGTCGCTGTTTTCTTGATTTAAAGTTCCCTTTTAAGATCAAGATTTTCATGTCATTGATGATGTTGTGGTCTTCCTGGCAAAAATGATTTGGCACGGGAAGATCAGTTCTCTGTTGTTTGATTGTATGGCGATGTGAATTAATTCTCATTCTGAGTTTCTGACCAGTCTCTCCAACATACAGATTTTCAGTGGAACATTTGGTGCAAATGATCAAATACACCACATTAGGTGTGTTACAGGTGAACACACCTGGGATTTTATATTCCCTGTTAGAGTTTGTGATCTCTATCTTGTCAGTGGTCAGTATGTGAGGGCAGGTCTTGCACCTCTTCTGTCCACATGGAAATGTTCCTTTGTTATTTGGAGGTGACAGAGAGCTCCAAGGGAACTTTAAATCAAGGAAACAGCGACTGATTTATGAGTACAAGGCCATGACCCTATTCCAGACGTTGGACAATGGGATGAACATCTCACGTGGGTTTATGTCTTTTTATACAAATCATTAAGACAGCCATTAAGATAAGAACTGGGGATCTGGCAATTGATTGTTTGTTGTTATAAGTATATAGTAATAAGCCTCTTCCCCCCCTCCCTCCTGTAACTCTACCCCTATGTCCAGTCATAAATATGCAGCCTCTACAGAGTGTTTTTTAGTTATATCTGAAGAAGAAGATCAGAGGAAGCTTCGAAACGTTATATTCTGTCATCATTATGAGTTAGCCATTAAAAAAGGTATCACCTACTGAAGACTTGCAAAGTTTTTTTGTTTTTTATAATTTATAACCACTGGCTAACACGGTACCAAAACAAACATTTTCCTTTTACCATTATTAATTCCAAACAACCAGGGAGAACACTTGGCTTTATTGCACCTGGTACAGTTTGGTGCTCTTCAGCAACTTTTGGCACTTTAGCTGATGGTAAACTACAGCTCCCAACATCAGGGGCAGATTATAATAAGGGCAAAATGTGTTGTAGCCTGGGGCCTGAGGCTGCAAGGGGTCCAAAAAGCAAGTAATTGCCATTAGCCCCCATTATTATAAGGCCTCATAATCAACTTGATACAGTTGATTACTGTTGTGGAACACAGGAGTCTACTGGAGGTGAATATTTGTTAGGCAAACCTCATGAGATTTGGTTCACCAATATTTGCAAGACTTCTACAGAGCAGCAGGGGAGCGAGGAGATGTGAGTATCAGTGTTTTATTATGTTAAACTGTGGGCCAAATGGAGGAAGACATTAAACTGTGGGCAGATGGGGGGGCATTAAATTGGACAGCGCAGATGAAGGGTGGCATTAAACTGAAAGCAGCTGGAGGGGGACATTAAACAGTGGGTGTCGAGGGACTGGGACATTAAAATTGGGGCAAGTTGAATGAGGACTCCCCCTCCATCTGCCCCCAGTATAATGTCCTCCTCCAGCTGCCTCCAGTTTAATGCCAGTATGCCACCCTTCATCTGCGCCGCCCAGTTTAATGACCCCCCTCCATCTTTCCCCACCTTAATGACCCCCTTCGTCTGCCCACACTTTAATGTCTCCCTTCATCTGGCCCCAGTTTAATGTCCCCCTCCAGCTGACTAACCTCACGGTTTAATGTTCCCCTCCAGCTTCCCCAGTTTAAAGTGAGGCACCAGGAGAGGAGACTTCAAACTGTGGGGCAATTGGAGGGGAACATTATATTGTTAGGGTGAATGTAGGAGGATTATACTGTGTGGTGTCACATAGAAAAATGGATGAGAATGTGAGGAGTCAACGTAGAGGTAGGTGGAGCTAAGTTTGCCGCGGTGCGTACATTCTGTCCCTCTTTCTATCCTTTGAAAGTTAGGAGGTATGCTGTAGATATAACTCAACCATTATTTATAGAATTCCCAAAAAGTCTTTCTGACTGACACTGATCACTAACATAAAAATAACTACAAAAATATGTTGCTGTGGGTATTCCTTTTTTACTACCAATATAAGATAAAATGAAATTGTTGTCTGATAATACGAAAAAGTGTCACTTTAGGCTGTGTGCAGTTTGCAGGGAGGACTTGTTAGAAGGTACTGTTTTCCATCACACAAGTCTCACCTTGCTAAGAAGGACAGAGGCCAAGTTTATGTTATCTTACTATTGGGATTAGTCAAGGTGGCCTGGACATGCTTTTCAGCACAAGTTCACTTTTTTTGTATATTGATGTGTGGGCATGTTTGCATATTAGCTAGTGTGGGAGTAAGCACACAGAACTGTGGCCTTCCATGTCAAACACTGTTTTACACAACAAGGGCCAGTTCAGCGTAATACATCATGCTGAATAACTAATATGTGAAGCATTTATATCTTATATTCATATTGAAAAGTGAAGCAAGCTGTGTCATGACAATATCTCAGATAAAATGTCACATCCACATTACTGTCCCATCAGGGCAGAGTGACCAGTGGAAGTGACCATGCAGAAAAATGCCAGATATTAAGGACAAGGTTCAAAGCATTCAGGTCTGGGTCAGTGCTGAGTGCATAGTAGTTTTGTCCAAGTCTGGTTATACCGTATGCACAGAACAAACATGTTAATTAAACATACGTGTGGGCCTGTATTGTCAACAGGTTGACTTCTTGTAAGTCTATGACAAATATGAGCATCTGATGTAAATTGAGAACTCAGATTAGAAAATCATTGTTTGTCTTTATAAATTGAATAACTAATAATGTAGTTGAGTTTGTAAAATAATATTACAAAGTGATGTGTTTTGTGGTGCAATATAAAGATTGCAGTGTAGCACTACGCCACTGCATTTTATAATTGTCTGTGGAGTCATGTTGAGATCTACCATGGCAAAACAGTCACAAAATCCAAACCTGTAGATCCAAACTTGATACAAAGTCAATGGAAATTGCTCAACTGTGACTTACATGACTCAGGTCTCCTATTAGGCTGTTTTTACAGCCAAATGGACGAACCTCTCAAGATTAGTTTTGTTTCAGATTTGAGTGACTTGGGTTCAGATTAGATTTGTTTCAGGTTGAACAAGTATGGAATGAACTATAACTTAAAGGGGCTCTATCAGCAAAATTTTGTTGTATGAGCCCCACATATGCATGAATAGCCTTTAAAAAGGCTATTCAGGTATCGCTAATCTTATTTTAAACCCCGCTCCCGTTTTAAAATAAAACTATAGAAACATATATGTAAATCATACCTTTGCATGCACAGGGGGCGGTCGTGCATGATCCGACGTCATCTTTGGTTCATTTGGTAATGTATAAAAATAATTTGCATACAAGACATGACCACACATACTGTAGCTGCCGCTGCCAAAACCGACAGCAGTGGTAACAAGTCTGCCAGTGCCACCACCACCCAGGTTTGTTCCAGGGAGGTCTATTGGATGTTGGGGCTGCACATTGGGTGGAATTCTTACTATTGCAGTTGCCACCACCCTCTTCCTCGGTTTCACTCTTACCTGGTTGCCAGGTTTTATCTATAATAGACTCATCATGGCAGTGATGGCAAACCTTTTAGAGTACGAGTACCCAAACTGCAACCCAAAACCACTTTATCATGAAGTACCAACATGGCAATGTAAATTTTTTTTATATATAGGGCTCACTATCTACATTTTTCTTTATCAGTATGTCTTTGGAGTATAGGAGGATATCCATGCAGATACAGGGAGAACATATAAACTCCTTGCAGATGTTGTCCTTGCCAGGATTTTTCAATCATTCAATATAGTTGATGAAATTCTGACCATGGTCATGTGATGAACACACAGGTGCACGGCTCATTGTAGTAACAGCACAGTAATCAGACATCTGCCACCCAAAATGTATGTTAACTTTCCTAATATAGGAGTTGGATGAAATGGATAATTGTAAGTTCTTCACTCGGAGCCCCCTATACTTTTTTTTTTTCCTACTAAGGGAAGTCCCCTTCCTTGAAAACATTTTACTTTAATCCAAAGAAGAAACAGGATCACACAAGGGCGAAGATTAGCTAAGGAAATTTTAGGGAATGTTTTTGTGCCAAGATCTGATCCTCCCTTTTAGTGAAGAAAGACATACGGTAGATGGGATCCGATGTGAAAGGGGTCTAATTCAGCATTCCAGGCATGGATGTTTTATTAGTATGCAACGAAGGGAAAGTTCTGTGAGCAGCTTGCAAAACATGAAGAAAGGTAAATAGCTGAATCTGCAACAGGCATTGGACATTGGCTTCAGGGCCGCCGATAGGCCAGTACTACTGCTACTGGCGTCAGGGGCCCGGCCAAATTTTAAAATGGGGGGGGGGCCCGGGCCCCCTGGCGCCGGCAGCAGTCATTATATGTCCTGTTTCAACTCAGATGTGCGTCCAGAGTACGCAGATCTGAGTTGAGCACATAACGCAGCTGAAGCGAGGAGCTGACACAGGTCAGCTCCTCGCTTCGCCGCTGCCGCCTGTCTCGCTGACACATATGCGGCTGAAGCGAGGAGCTGACCTTTGTCAGCTCCTCACTTCGCCGCTGCCGCCTCTCTCGGTGACACATATGAGGCTGAGCCGGAACCCGGCTCAGCCGCATATGTGTCAGCGAGAGAGGCGGCAGCGGCGACGTGAGGAGCTGACACAGGTCAGCTCCTCGCTTCAGCCGCATACATGTCAGCGTCAGCGAGAGAGGCGGCAGCGGCGAAGCGAGGAGCTGACACAGGTCAGCTCCTCGCTTCAGCCGCATATGTGTCAGCGAGAGAGACACCCAGCGGCGAAGCGTGGAGCTGACCCGTGTCAGCTCCTTCCTTCAGCCGCATGTGTCAACGAGAGAGACGCGCAGAGAGCGGCGAGGGAGCGGAGGAGAAGGTAAGTTTAATGTGGAGGTGGAACGTGAATCTGGGGGCAAATGAAAGAGAGGACGGCATGACACTGGGGCAGATGAAGGAGGGGACTGGCATGACACTGTGGGGACATGAATCTGGGGGCAGATGAAAGAGAGGACGGAATGACACTGGGGCAGATGAAGGAGGGGACGGCATGACACTGTGGGGACATGAATCTGGGGGCAGAGATGGAGAGGACATGAATCTGGGGGCAGAGATGGAGGGGGGACATGAATCTGGGGGCAGAGATGGAGGGGACATGAATCTAGGGGCAGAGATGGAGGGGGGACATGAATCTGGGGGGATATGAATCTGGGGGCAGAGATGGAGGGGACATGAAACTGGGGGCAGAGATGTGGGGACATGAATCTAGGGGCAGAGATGGAAGGGGGACATGAAACTGGGGGCAGATGAAGGGTGTATATGAAACTGGGGGAGAGATAGAGGGGGGACATATAATTTAAGGGTGACTGTAGGAGGATTATACTGTGTGCGGGCACATGAAAAATTAACGAGTGGGCGGAGTCAACACAAAAGTGGGCGGGGCTAAATTTGCTGCGGCGCGCTAAGCGCGCCACACATTTTGTCCCTCTTTTAGTTCTTCAAAAGTTGGGAGGTATGGAGATGGGTGGACATGAATCTGGGGGCAGAGATGGAGGGACATGAATCTGTGGGCAGAAATGTGGGGACATGAATCTGGGGGCAGAGATATAGGGGACATGAATGTGGGGGCAGAGATGGAGGGGACATGAATCTGGGGGCAGATGAAGGGTGTATATGAAGCTAGGGGAGAGACGGAGGGGGACATATAATTTACGGGTGACTGTAGGAGGATTATACAGTGTGCGTGCAAATGGAAAATCAATGAGTGGGCGGAGTCAACATAACAGTGGGTGGGGCTAAATTTCCCACGGCGCGCAAAGCAAAAATGGCAGGGGAGGGGGGGGGGGGCCCAGACACTTAGGCTGTATGGGGCCCCAAAATTCCTGATGGCGGCCCTGATTGGCTTATTCTATAGTGATTTTTACTGTGTATATACACAACTATAATCCTGGACCATTCACCATGTAGAATTGGGTGCCATACTAACAACTAGTCCACTAGATAGTAAACAAATGGTACACAAATTCATGCAGATGATGTCACTAGATAGCAGGTGGATTAAAGTGGTGTAAATTCCCAGCATTAGATGGTGTTTTTTTATCTACATCCCATACACTTGTAAATGGGTGCAAAGAATGAGCACTGAATGTCTATAAATACATTGATGGGTGCTCCATCGCAGGGCAGTTATTGGTAAGAATTTTTTCCTAATAATGATTGGTCACAAAAATTACCCTGATTATCATGCCATCTAATAGGCTCTTAACAAAGACTTGTCTCCTCCACTGACGTGTCTTTTGTAGTAGAAATAAGAATTCTGGAGTATTGTTTCTTACAACTCTATCTCGTGCTGTTTATTTGTTAGTCCTTCCATAAATTTACAAGTAATTAACTAAATGGGTGCTAGCCTTTGTGAGTGTGTCCTTGCACAGTCCAGTTCTGCCCAGTAAGTGCTGTTGGGGTCCATTCACATGGAGTAAACACGCGCTCATTTTGGCAAAATACACGTGTAAAGAATACATGTATAAAAATAACATTTTTTAACACGTGTAAAAAATGCGCCAAAAACCATGATGCGTTTTTTGACGCTTTTTTTTTTACACATGTAAAAAAAATGTCATTGAAGTCAATGGGAGTCTTATTTTTACACATTGTGATGTACGGGGGATTCAGAAGCTCTGTTTTTTTTCCCAAAAGCAGTCTTTATTGCAGCAGACAAGCTTAAAGGTACAGGTAGTGCTGCTCAGCAGCTCAGCATGTCAAAAGAAACAAATGAAAATAAAGACCTACGCCTGTCCGGCATCTTACTAAACGAGTTCTTCCCTCACTAACCAGGGGGTCAGCCTACTGCTGACCTCCTAACAAACAGGGTTCACAAGTAAAGAAGGGGTACACATACCCGGCCCTTTAACAGTGTCCTTTTGGCAGAGCTTTCTCAGGCTGGTTGACTGTGTCAGTGTTTCAGTCTCTCTTCGCTCTCTCACTAACCAGCACACCTGTGCTACTTACAGAGCTCTGCTGGTCTGTTTCCAAGCCTGGAATGGATTGCCCTGCAGGACTGGCCCAAACTTTACTCCAGTCCGGGACCTACAAGCTAAACGCCTGTGCATACTGCAACAGTCTTGGGGAAAAATAGCAGTTCTCCCACACTATACCCCTCTCCACTTCACAACATGTATTCTTTACAAGTTTATTTTGCCAAAATGAGCGCGCGTTTACTCCATGTGAATGGACCCTCACTGATGGACTGTGCATGAACATAGCCCCTTAAATACTTACACACTTATAAAAGGAATGACAAGATAATAGTACAAGAGCACTATAAAAAAAGGCCCTCTTTAAAGATATGTTCTCAGCACAATTGGGGTCAGCTTCTTCAGACATAAACATACCAGATTTGATTAATAGATGTAGGCATGAGGACAACATTTAAAGCAGAAGAGTATAATACATAGGAAAATGGTTGCAATCCTGCTACATGTCATGCTTTATCTCTATCAAATACTATTTTGCACCCCAGCACAGTCCACAAACCCCAAATACACAGTAACACCACTACTAACTTGCCAGGCTCAGCAGAACCCTCACTCATACATGCACATCTCGCATTATAAAAAGATAATGGGTTCATGGAGCATACAAAAGGACCATTGAATTTAACAATTTAATGCCCAAACAGTTCAGTACTATGTATGACAAATAAAACATGACAAGACAAGCACAGTTTTAAACTAAAATTAAAAATTAAAAACTTAATAACTAGAGTCTTGGTAAACTCACAGCAGCTTGTTTGCTGTTTCCATAGTGTGACAGAGTTCCTAGGTATTCCCAGTCTTTTTTTAATGGGATGCTCCTCCCTTGTGCTTAGCCACTCCTTCTGCCAGGGTGCACACCCTTGTCCCTTTTTCCACTTTCCACATCTTGGAAAGCTGGGAAATGACTAGTTTCATCCACACCTTTGAAAGATCAATATCCTAGAGATGACTGAAGTCGCTGTCTGGTCAAAACTGAAGACTAGACTTTATCTTCTCGGGAAACACCAGTAATAATGGGGAATAGCTTTCAGCATCACTGTCTATACTACATTAAATGGAATGATGCTCCAAAAATTTCAGTTTGGCACAGAGGATTTTCTGTTAACTGTCTTCAACTAGTTTATTCCACAGCTTGCACACAGAACAACAAAACATAGACACAGCCTTGTCCAGGTAGTAACTAAACATAAAATAGTTCTTAAACACTAGTATTAGGCTGAGCTTATCTTAGGCCAGTTAAACACAGTCACAATCTGTGCAGCAACCTGTTATCCTTGTACTTGTCTAGTAGCAGTGTCTGTCTAGAGAGATGTCTCCTTTCTTCTTCTTCAGGCCAAGAGACATGTCTTAGTAATGAACTTCTTTCTTCAGGAATCTTCTCAGCTGAAATCTAATTAGGTTGATTATGCAGCCCTATTCTAGCAAGCCAGCCACTTGCCAGGTTTTTCACACAGTGTAAGTGGAGAAAAGTCACCTTCTCCATGAAAATTCTTATTTTCACATTTTTCTCTAGAAACATGCCTTTGGACAGTTATGCTGCCACACTGTCTATATATAGTTAAGGTTAAGCCTCCATTAAATGAATACTTTCTATTTTACTGTAACCTGCAGGATGCCACAGAGTGATCTAGTATGCATCTCTATTCTGTTTTTTTTAGTGGTATAACAAAGTATACCAAACAGATGCAAGCACCAAAAATAACACCTGACATACTGAGTTTGTTTTATGGTTGTGACGTGTGCTGTAACCCCTTAAAGACTGCCAGGCCCATAGAGATGAATTTCCCTTTAAGAAATTGTGCTTTAATTAATGTGCTGGTCCGGGTCTTTATAATGCCCTCCATTTCTCTCTTCCATGCCAGCTGTTGGTTTCACCTTGGTTTTGGCTCCCATCTCTGTTACTTCCTGTTCCTGTTTCTCTGGCTCTGACTTTCAGACTGTGTACCTGGACTTCTCTTTGGATTATGACTCTGCTGAACTTACCCTCTCTGGCATTTGATTCTGGCTACGTACCTCAACCTCTCCTTCCGTCACTCGCTCCTGTACTTCACCACTATCTCCGCTGTTGACCCTGCTCTGTTTTTTACTCTTCATCTGGTGAATCGCTTGCAATTCTGCTCTCTGGCTTCTGCTCACGGTTAAACCATCTGTTGGACATTCCTCTGTGTTGTCAACTCCGATCTGGGATTTTGCCAAGTCCATTTCCACCACTAGGAGCACTGGTGAAAATGTTCTGAGACTGGCATTGGCTCATACTGAGTGTGCAACAGCTTGGTTATGTTTTTTTTTTTCCCACTACCCGTTGTTAGGTTCAGTTCTACTGCTTCTCTATTCTACCTACTCTGGACCCTGTACCTGCATCTGAGCACTTAACAGTTTGCTGATAAGTTACTATGATGACTAGAGGCCTAACCATGGCCTTTGGGTCTGCCATCTATGCCAAAACTTTACAAAATAGATATTGCTGCATCCATAACAACCTGAAATATAAGGTTACCTTGTTATTTAATTGACACATTGACCACTGTTCAGAAAAACTTTAAATATACACAATTGTTGTTTTTATGTATACTACCTCAAAAAAAGTGAAAAAGCTACTGAAAAGTCATACTATATTTACTCAAAAAGGGAACCAATAAAAAATGGCCCATCCTGCATAAAACAATCTCCAACATAGGTTTTTTGGTAGAAAACTAAAACTTGCAAAAAAAAAAAATCATTTTTTAAGTGTTTTTTTTTAACATTATAAAAAAAGAAATGCATGCTTGGAACATGACTGTCTACAGATCCCAAATTAGGAACTGCTGGGACTTGGTCTTACCAGGTGAGATTGACATAGACAATGCAAACCTCAAAAGCTGAGGCAGCATTTCCCTTGTCTGGAGTCGCTTTGACGGGACAAATTACAGGTGAAAAGCAAATGGCACATTGTGCAAAAAAATAAAAAAATATGTGTTATCATGATAGCATTCAAGTCCTATTGAATATAATACAGGTTCTTTATTCGATAAACAATGGATAATAGTATTATATGTTATGACTGTAATTCAGTATTCTTTAGGGAATAACAGAGATATTTCGGAACTCCTTGGAACTACAAAAAGGTTAAGAACACCTGAAATGCTCCGTGAATTTTACCCATAAAATCATGTAAGCACCAAAAATAACAGCTGGCTTTATGAGTGTCCCTGACATTTAGAACACCTGTATGCCGAGCCACTGACTACATGATATTTTAAAGTGTTTAGACAGGAGAAGGTAATATTTCAGTTCTGCAGTTCTATGAAGGTTTTCCTGGAGTACTTATAATGCTGTACACCTTACATCGGCCTTCATATCAAAAGCTGTTGAAGGAATCCTTCAATATGTTGTAATCTCATCTCCATGTTAAAGTACACTGTTGTCTTTTGCAAATTAATATCTTTACTAAATGTATGCCAGAGGATCCAGACTGCTAGTCCTAGTGACCATTAACCTTCTGACCGCTACTGTTAGTCAATGGTATGAATTAGCCGCAGGAGTCCAGCCAGCACTAAGCAATCTGAGCTACGTTATCAGCCTTTTTAGGTTGCAGAATGGCTGAGTGTCTTTCATCTGGACTAATAGACAAGAAGTCTGCCGAATGTAATGAGATATCTACCCCAACAATTACATTTTAGAAAATATTTCCAGCCCTTCTATACATGTAAACCTTTAAAATACACAATATATTGGGTGTTAATATAGACATCATTGTATTACAATGGCACAGGTTTGAATTTCCATGTAGTATTGAATGTTGTATGAGTGACTTTTTACTATCTCCTTGGCAACAGACTACAATCTGTTGGTGGGCCAGCATTCACTTTAATGTATACACTGTTTGTAGTCTGTTGCCAAGGAAACAATATAAAGATACTGATAACATTTTAAATGGCATTTGGCAAATGTGACATATCCCTGGTGTGACATGCTTGGTTACTTTAAAGGGTCAGTGATGTTTTGGGATGCGTGGACAGGTGCATAGACCTGCAAATAATTTTAATTTTCTTCATCCATCACAATAAAGAAGCGTAAAAGATCTACCCAGATCCTAGAAAACCCTTTAAAAAGATAAATTTTGTTCCAGATAAAATTATTACTATTAATATTATTTTACGTGTGAAAATGTGAGTGTTATCCTAAGCCACGTGAAACCTAATGTCATAAATCTTTTGCTAAGTAATACAGATATGTATTATGTTATGCCAATATTCATACAATTTCAGTTTATACTGTTGCTTAGAAATGTGTCAAGGCCCAGCACTGTAGTAAAATCAATGTTTTATTGCAATTTTAATACCCAGATTTGTTTCTATATATAGAGGCTTTATGTTCAATAAATTCTCAGGATAAAAAGAAACACAAATTACATTGGCGAAGAACAATCAACCAACATATGGAAAGAGTCCTACTCACTATTGTATATAATAATGGCATATACTGATGGTTCAAGTCATAAGTCATTCACTCAGTCATATGAGAATTTTTGTAATATACAGTAGATTAAATAAATGTCTTCAGCATACATTAGTATTACTAATTAATTTGTATTAATTATAATTAATTAATATTACTTCATTATTGTGCCCTTCTTACAGTATCAGCAAAGTATAAGATAACACTTAACCTGTTAAAGGGGTTGCCCAGCTTCCAAAAATTATCTGCAAATACATCCACTGCAGTTCTAAGTACTCATTTGTTCATGGTTGTTCATGCATTTGGGACAATGACTATATGAATAATAATCCACAGTTCTTTCCAGACAAGCGATGGCACAGGGGGAGATTTATTGTGATATGTGTTTTTTGGAACACAGTTATATTGCACAAAATTGTAGATTATTCCTATAGATATGAACTATAATTTTGCTAGGCCACAGGAGAATGTGTCCCCAACAAATAGCCCAAAAGTCACGATTGTTTGATCAAAATTGAACATATGCCAAAAATTGCAGCTTTTTTGTTTTTCCCAGATTCTGGCAGAAAATCAGTGAGTGAGATGCATATTTTACCCATGAGCTCCATTTTTCTTTTCCATATATTACATACAATATCGCGTATGTTTAATCCCCATGATGTATGAAATGCTTTGTATTTGCTGGCGTGGATTTTAATTGGAGCCTGTGTCCATTTCCTCCAGACATAATGGGGTTTTATTTGGTTGATTTGTGTGAATGATGAGATCTTTGTGTATCTACAGATAACACATTGTGGCTACATTACTGAATGTCAGGCAGTTCACGAGAAAACCTGAATATTTCCTCCAATAATAGTAATGATTGTGATGTTGTAAACTTAACGTGAACATCCTCTAATCTATGGGCAGAACTGCTGTTCATCTAGACTAGTAGCTACTGAGGACATTATCCTACTGAGAATAATATTATAAGGCTGACTTGGATTCCAGCAAATCAGATAGTGAAGTCATTCAGCTGACCAAATGGAACCTCCCATGAGGTAATAGATGTCTTGGCTGTGATGTAAAAAAATGGACTTTTTCACCAAAGAGGATATTGGGACATTCTGGGATATTGTTTCATGCTATAGTCTTACCATCCCTAAGAATGTCTGGAAGAAACGATCAAAGACAGAAGAACATACCCCCAGCCTGAAGCAGCACAACAAGGAGGATTGGCTTGAAGTTCCCAATTTGTCCATATAAAATGCTTCCATGAAAAGGAAGAATGGTAAAGACTGTGGGCTCTCTGGCTGCTGTGTAAAATTGTATAGCCACATAGAACATGTTCTTGGAGGAGTTTAAGGCATAGTATAACAGCCTATATGAAAATAACATGTATAAATGGAGAATAACATGTCTGAAAACGTCTGTGTGCAACATGCAGCAGTGGGAACCATATAATGTCCCTATGTTACTCAGTAATCAATATGTTACATACAGATAACTATATGTTACATACTAATGCGTTATAACAAAGTAAGATCAATAAATAATGACATCGACATACCACCACTTTGTTCCACTGTTTGAATTTTGAGAATTTTTGGCACCATTTCTTTTACTTTTTTATTATTGCATGTCACCAAAAAATTGGATGATAACCACAGTGGACATTCATATTTTATATATTTTTACATAACTTTTCCTGGTAATAAAGGCTATGCTAGATACTTTCACAGCATTGGGGTGTTTGATTTAGTGTTTCTTAGTGTACCATTGAACCTACAGTATGCCCTTACTGCACAGTATATTTTTTTTGCATACAATTTTACTAAAAAATATAGTCTACATGTTTCAACACAGCTGCAATACAGCTATACACCAGCCAAAAGGTATGTCTAAGGTCAGAAGTCTAAAAAAAGAAATGTTTCAGATCATATCATATTTATTTATATATGGAACTGGTAAGATATCCTGTCCATACAGTAAAGAATACGTAAATAAACAATCTTTTCTATAGGAATAGATCAATAATATGGGAACCAACAATGGCAACTGACCAGTATTGTACTGTTCACACTACCTACCTAGCAATGCTATGGACTACATGTATATGCCTGATTAGCAGCTGAGAGTCATTCCTTTTCTCTCTTTCATATATATGTGGGATCCAAGAAATCATTTAGAAGAAACTGACTTTGTCTTAATTATCTGATAAATTATCATGTACAAAATGTCTTTCCTATGTGCAAATCTTTTTTCTTTTCACTAAGCCTGAAGATTTAGCGACCATTTGTAATTTAGGACACATGGACTCAATTACAATGTAAATTATTCCAGGAATCCTATTATTTATTGCCTTTCCATATGCTTCTTCCTTGTATAGAATGGAAGAATGGGGACGAGTTTGTTCCTACAATACACATTTAAGAGTTGCATAAGTTATCATGAAGAATGATGAATGTCGCTTTTCTGTTAAGAGGTAGATAACATGCAAAGGTCTAAAGCTCAGTTAGCAAATTGCCTTTTCCGCACTTAAATATTATCCTTGCCTTGCATTGATCGGCCCCCTAAAGAATAAAACTGTAGGCCTTTATTTAACCGTTGAATTGAAGGCAATAGTGTTTGGCATGAGGACTGTTTATAGAAGGCCAATATATAAGACACCCTTTGTTCTCCCGTCTGACCAGCTGCTCCAGGTAGAGGGAACTTTACACTTGAAGACAACCCTTTAATCAGCACCATCGGCTGCTGTTGACATCGCCCCCTGCTACAGTTTATACAGGACATTCTCAGAAACACACAAATCTATTATTCTGAAAGGAAATCCATTCTGGTCCTCAGAATTCAAGTCGGGTCTTTCAAATGTTAATTCAACATATTAAAGAAAAACAATGCAAAGACAAGGTTGGCATGTAAAGTATAACAGATTTACTGTGAAAAGCCCAGTAGTTCACCTACACTTGTCAAATCATTTCCCCTGTGTTATTCATATTGCACAGTATATGAGGTTTAATTTACTTATTTGACTTGCTATAGAATATGAGATTTTTACAGCAGAAATATGGACAGTCTTGTTTGAATTCCTCCACAGACTTTGTTCCTTTCGTGACCTTTACTTCAATGGTTTTGTTGCTGCTAGTAGTCATTATGGCTGCTACTAGCCACCTATTGGTTGTTCATGAAAATATAGTTTAATATTGGTACAGGTTATCACACTAATGTGAATGCAGTTTGCAGTCCATTTTCAGGTATGTACTAAGAATTAAAGGGGCATTCCAAAGAACATAACCATATTAAAAATTGTAAACAATTAAAAGTAATTATATTTTGGCAAATATAATGAATTAAACATTCTGCAGAGTGTTAGGCTGGGGAGCCACGTGACATAAATGCCATGGTTGGACCATGGCAGAAGTGCCATGGACAAACACAGAGTTGTACAGTCCCTGCATAGTGGATGGGACACTAGCAAATCCTATCCACATGCTGCGGAAAACTACGTAAAGTGGACATTCTGCGATTTCCAGAACCAGCATAGAGTTTGTTGTCTAGTTGTCCATGTCATTAGGAGAGTTGCGGGAAATAGGTAGGGACACAGGGAGGACCTAAGTTTAGGGCTCTGTCTCTGTCTTCCCTTCCCTTCCCCTAGCAGCTTTTATTGGGAATTACCTTAGGGCAATTGTAACAGTAAGACAATCTGTGGCCAGCCATTGATTACAGTTCTGCAACACTAAAGGCATAGCTGACATTATATTAAAAAATATCTCTATTGCAAAAAAACAAAACCAAAAAAACTAATTCTAAGGCCCAATGTAGAGGGCACAGCAAAAAAGCACTGCTGGGAAAACTGCAGCAGAAATGCATTGTGGTTTTTCCCACATCTCAAAAAAAAACAACTTGAAAAACCCAAAAGTGAACTTTCTGCTTCACTTATACCCATAGGGAAACCGCCAGCGTTTCAGTAGGTATAATTGACATGTTACAGTTTTGTAAATCACAGCATTTCCGCTGCCTTTATTGTTTTTTGTCAATGAAGATTTGCTAGAATCCCATCCACTTTGCAGGGACTGTAAAACGCCACCTTAACCACGGTATTTACGCCACATGGGGCCCCGGCCTTAATATGATTTTTTGGCACTGTAAAGCTGACCTGGCCAGTGTCTAACGCAGTGAACACCACAATCACAACACAGTGTATCTATCTAAAATTGAATAAATGTAACTATACAATGCCCCACTGGTCCTCCGCCTATAATTCTGTAGTACTATTGCAATGTTAGTGTTACTTTTCCTCTAGCAAAATATTAGCAGGAATTGCTTTGGATCATGCAGTGATAAGATGTCTAAACTTCCGTAAGCATGTATTGTAACAAAATGGCTCCTCTTATTACAGTGTCCTATATGCCTATATGCTGGTATGATATCAGTACTGTAACCTCTTCATCTACCACTCACATATGATTGGCTGAGAGGCTGTCAGGTGATGCCAGAAGCCCACCTACGGCACACAGAATATAAGATCCTCCTCTTCTACTTTGTGTTATGTGTGGTGGTGGCCATTTTAGTTCCCCCGAGACAAATTGAAGAAGCTTTAGTTTTGTTAAAGATGGAACATTTGGGAAATTTTGATGGAAACAGGTTTTGCTCATGTCTATAGACTACTGTAGAAGAGTGATAGCAGTTCTGACACTGTGTGTATTTTTTTGGAATAAATATTAGTCACCCCTTTTAGTCAGAGCAGAGAGCTGCTACCTAGTCCAGATTGGTAAGGAGAGATGTCATGTCATGTCACATGTCATGTTTTGTGCTTATCGGAGGAGCAAAAACACTAGGGAGGGATTTATTAAAGCTGATGTTCTATACACCAGGCTTATTATGAAGTGTGCTGGAGGAAGATGTTCCAAATTTAATAACTGGTTTTCCCCATAATGATTTGATGCACCTTTGGCTGTTCATGTACCAATATATCAAATCCATACATCAAATCTAGCTATGAAGTGGCAGAAATTTTCACTATATGACCCAATGGACACATGAACACAAATGTATTTTTATATGTTGGTTTGGGGTTTTTTCAATTGAAGATAAAAGTACAGACCTATATATTTCAATGGGTCTATACACACAGTTGTGGTCTTTGAGGGCCGAATGTAAGAGCCACAAATTATGGAGCAAGTCCTATATTTGTCCATACGTCAATCCATTTGAATGTATCAGTCAGTGGAAACCACAGATGACCCATTGGTACCAATCTGTGTGTCATCCGTGATGATTTCACTGACCCTCAGAATGCACAAGGTCATGTGCATGAAGCCTAATTTAAGCCAGTATCTGGCACATATTATGGTAAATCTGTTTTATTTGTTTGATTATGAAAGGCCGCCCTTCCACTTAGCCTCATCTACTACACAGTCCAGTCATATTAATGTGACCACCGCCTACTGTTGACGTCAACGTTAAATAACCAATCGCAGAAGGCACGTGTTATCAGCCATCTGGGTGCACTCATCATTGTGGAAGGCACGATGGATCAACACAAGTATGCATCTATCCTTGCGGACCACGTTCACTCCTACATGAGAATTGTTTTTACTCAGGATGATGGCATCTACCAGCAGGACAATGCGACGTGTCATAAAGCTCGCGGTGTACGTGCGTGGTACGAGGAGCACCAGGATGAGTTTACCGTACTCCCTTGGGCAGCAAATTCCCCGGACTTGAATCCAATCGAGAATCTGTGGGGCTACCTCGATCGGGTTGTTCACTCTGTGGATGCTCAACCACATAACCTAGCGCAGCTGGACACGGCACTGGAGTCGGTATGTCTCAACATCCCAGTGAACATCATCACAACATCTCCTCTCTTCCTGCACATTTCACAGCGGTCCGCTTTTGTTGACATGGTTTTGGGATAAATGGAACAATCCTGAACTTCACTACACCCAAACAGAAGGATGCGTAAACAAAATCTTCATTCGAGTGAAGAGCCACATATCTGGGAAGTGTCCTCCTTATGCTGTGAAGCTCAAGTGGCACAAGGTGGTTAAGGTTTTGAATGTTGGACATTCTGCAATCACATTATGTGATATGTATGATGTCATGTTCCTTGTGATGTCGTCATAACTGCCTCTATTGTTCTGTTTATCAGGAAAGTAGGGATGGATTCATTCTAAAACAGCTTATGTTAATGTCAGCCTGTGATTATTTTCTTTATTGTTACCACCACTGACTTGTGTAAGTATTTATTTCTATCTTCTACAGTGTATCATGGTTAGTGGGATAAATCTGAGGATGCACTGAAAACAAATACTGTCAGAGAACATGTAAAGAATAGTTGTTCATTCAGACATTGTTCGTACCAGTAGCACTATGGTAAGTCCACACTCATCTGTAAAACACTGGTAGAAGCCTAAGGGTGCTAGAGGGAGCAGAAAAGAACATCTGCCCTGCAGTCCATAACTCACAACATAAGAGAATAAAATCAGAATCTATAGGAAACGTCCTTGGCTTATTCTCATTTCTTTTCTAAACCAGCCTGGTGATATCTGATGAAACCTATCATTGTTGTATGTTTTCTTGATATAGAAGATTATCTGTTCAGTAGATGTAGAAAGCTAAGTTATGCTTCGCTGTATATACTTTGTAGGGGCAATTATCACATTATTTTGTATTGTGGGCTTGATCTTGTGAGCCATACAGTGCACTAGGGGGTATAGAGTACATTTGTTTTTCATGTGGTTTGTCTTTGATAGCAGCCTCCAGTAACAGATGAAAAGATGAAATGGCCCTTACTGCTGTTTTCAACTTCTCCAAAAGTTCAAGCAGTAAAGCAGGAAACACTTAGTCAAGAATATATTGCTGAAAGATAATTCTCACCATCAAAATATACTACAAACAATTTTTATTGTAATATAAATTTACATATGTAGAGGTATTACTATACAGCAAATTTATATTTATATTTTTATGCCTAAAATAACTGGAAAAAAAAAAGATATATAAAGCTATGAAAGAGGATCTGATAACTTTCTATCCTAATATACCTGTTTTTGTACATAATTGTAGTTTATTTAGAACTCTGCATTGTACTGCTCTTCTGTTGTTCCTCTAAGAATAAGTTAAAGGGGTTTCTGAGCAAAAAAAATAAAAATTTAAAGGTATTTTAGTGCTATTAATTGGTTAATAATTGCACCAAAATACCTTTAGCAGTGTGATATCGGTGATTTTTGGCTTTCTCTGGGAGTTCCTGGCATCCTCTGCACATGTTTACCTGTTTTCCTAGCTTCCTGCTGTCTTAGGGTCCATTCACACTGAGGAAAATGGTGCTTTATTTGGTGCTAATTTTCAGCGCTGAAAAAAAGCCTCCCATTGACTTCAATGGATGTCGCTAGCTTTCTTTTCCACTAGCAGAATTTTTGGTTGGAGGGCGACCTGGACAGGTGTGTGGACAGGTGATTAAAAATTCTCAGCCACTACCTATTGCAATAACACAATAAGTAGTGGCCAATTAAAAAAAATGCCGCCCACAAGTTTACCCCATGATGCACCAAGTTTACTCCATGAGGCCTGAGGCCTTTGCTTCAGATCAACTTATGGAAGAGATGCCACTGGTCCCATAAATGCTCTTTTGGGAATAAATTTGGCAACCAGGCAAACCAAGGAAGGGTTGCAACTATACTGCACACCAGCATCACACCAGCATTTGGGACAGCGTGACACTCCACAGCAATGTTCAGGAAGACCTCACCACAAGGCCTCCATACTCAACCACGATTAATCACTAACAAAGATATGGTTCCTGTCTGAAGCAGTCCAGGTTTTTCTTTCATGACATCACTGCAACCAGCGGCGTAACTACCGCCGTATCAGCAGAGGCAGCTGCCACAGGGCCCGGGACATTAGGGGCCTGGTGACAGCCGCTACCGCTGCTATCATTATACTCGGGGGTCTTTTCAGACCCCCGAGTATAATGATCGGCGGCCCGGGACAGGTAAGATACATAAAAAACACTGTTACTTACCTCTCCACGATCCAGGCAGGCTTCGGCTTAATCGTCTGACGTCTCATGACCCCGGCCTGCGTCCTGGGTCATGTGATGTCTGACGTAATTGAAGATGGACTACTTCGAAGGCTGACAGCGTAGGAGCCGGGAGATAGGTAACAGAGTTTTTTTTAATGTTTTTCTCCCACTGGGTCTCCGATTATTATACTCTGGGGTCTGAAAAGACCCCAGAGTATAATAATTGTTTATGGGTGTCCACAGTGGGACATAATACTGTGCTCTTTTGTTCTTTTTGCAAAAAATGGCTACAAGAAAATACTAAAAAGTCAACATGTCCATGTTAATATTTTCCAATTACATAAAGAACAAAGACTACCATAAATAAGAGGGAGGTCTTGTGAATAAACAGGGGGGATGATTTGGAATATTCAAAATTGTTCAACTTTTTCTGACATTTTCTGTAAGTCAGTTCAGTATATTGTATTATTTCACAGTACATGTGGAGTTGGTGCTTTAATGTTTCGGTTGTCTATTGCATTCTCTGTAGTTTCAGCAGATATAATAACATAGTGATTTGTAAGAGAATAAAATTTATTGAAGCAAGATGAAAACAAGTCATTAAAAACCAGTTGGTTTAGGTAAAAATATATGCAAAGGAAGTCTGAAAAACTAACATGGGAATCCCACATTCTACAATCTTTGATCTTATTCCTTTGAACTGTGTCTGATCTTGAAAACTCTCTGCCTCCAAGTTTATTGTAATGAATACTTAAAAGATAACTTGGTTAAAAAGCACATGAATGCTCTTGAAACAATACGAAGCACTGGCGACAAGGCTTCTTATAGGCAGATGTGCACTTGGATGCACCTTGGAAAATGAGCACATTTGTCAGAAAGCTGGCCGTGATTACTGAAGTCATCATCCACAATTTCCTTGTCTAAAAAGGTTATTTAACACGATTCTTACTGACAGTTAATGCTTGTTTTATCATTCATTGTGCTGGATATCATGTGATTCATGAAGATCCTACAATGTATTTCGAATGGTACATGTATTTAATATGATAGAGCTGCGGGCAATGGGTTATAGAATGGTTATATGTATTCCATTTCTATTCTTATTTTAGTTATCTGTTGATTTGTAAAGCGGATAACCATTTGGACAGAACCTGAGGGTTATCTGACAATAAACAGGTTGATCTGGTGCTAGACCCCTGCAATCAAATAATAAACATGGGGAAGCCAGCAACAGCGCCATCGCAGGAGAGACAAAGAATTACTAAGTCTTCATTCAAATCAATTGGCTATCTGTACAATGTATCAATATGTTGGGTCCGTAGGATCAAGATATTCTCAACATAGTCACTCTCTCAGCTCTGTATACTAGATGAGGGTCTAAATATTTGCTTTATACAATCAAAGGATTGATACATGGATATGAATATAAAAATAAGACCACCCTCCTGGTCCACACCAGACTTAAATGTCCACTTCTGCTCCAAATCAGGAGATAAAAACCCACTGGCCGCATAGCAAATTTATTGGTCTCCATTGTAGTTAATTGTGGTTTTCTTTACTTAATAGGAAGCAATATTATTCCTTACAGCAAACATAAACCAGGCAGAACTCAAAGAAAATGTATCTAGTTATAACAATCCATGCACAGATGTTACAATGTTTATTTGACACTTAATGGGACAGAAGTCAACTTTTTAATTGGCTTTTGATGTGTCAACTTTACTACCTCTGTATACGGGAAGAATATGCAAATCTGACTTCCATGACATAATTAGGAAGTCAGTGCCTCAGTCATGCAGTCCAATAGAGGGCACTCCCTGAGGATGTGCAAGTCTATCTTCCATGATGTTATTAGGAAAACAGAGCCTCAGTCAAGCAACCCAATAGAGGGCACTCCCTTTAACATCATGCTGACCTTCTCAGAGGCCTTTGTTTGGAATGATGTTGGGATTTTACCAGGTACAGTCTCTCAGCCAAGGACAGCTGTTTCGATGTTAGAAAATGTGGAATGCAATGTGTTGTGAATGCTAAGAAGATTGTGTAGTGTCAATCCTTCTCCCACTAATCCCTCTTATTAGTCTGTTCTGCAGAAGTTCACATGACACATTATAGGAATCCTAAAAAAGTAATTTAGAGTAAAACATGATTTTTGTGTTCAGTTATCATTTACTAAGATCAGGCAAGATCACATTTGTTCATACATTTGGCAGTATGCAGATCTAAAACCATTGTTTGATATGGCCCATTTCTTTTTGTATGAAATCTAATTTTGACTGTATTGAAAAACTGAACTTTTCAAATGAAAAAAAAAAGCAAGACACTGCAAAATTGTATTCATTAAATTATGGATTTTGTATGTACCCTGTCTGAGGAGCCTTAGGGAGATCATAAGTTGTCTCTTTCCAATATTAGGAAACCAGTACTATAGATAATACATTATAGTTGGGGGGCTCGGTACAAATGTTGCACTGGGGCCCAGAAGCTTCATGTTCTGATCACATATTCGTTCCATTTTTCATACTCTAGATTCATACAGACCACATACAGCATAATTTTTGTTGGAATAAAACATGGTGTTTTAGTAGATACTAAAAAACACACTGAATTATGTGAAGAAGGAAGGCACAGAGCCCAGGTGTATGTTCACTACAAAGGGTCTACCTGAAGGATACATTTGCGCCAAACAGTTCTGTGTCTTTTATTCTAATGGATGTTAAACACAATTAAAGTTGTCATCTTTTCCCACTTCAGAGTACATCAATGGGATTATTTCAACATGTTATGGTAACACTTAGGTAAAGAAACTCCAAATGTTCATGTCTTGGTCTCCTCCAAAGCATTCCCTGAGGCAGAAACAGCAATGACAGACACATGAAGACATTCAGATGTGTATGACATATATGTTTGGCCCACTCTTTCTGTAAGTCTTTGTGCCCGACAAGTCTTCATTTTTATATAGTTACTGGGATGAAAGATTATTGTTATCAAATTCAACAAGTTATTAGCTGAACCATCTACAAATTCAGTGTTAATATTGGGGAAAATTCACTGAATCACAAAATTTTGGCTATTGTCTTGGCCTAAAGGCTATGGAAACATTTGTTCATGAAAAAAATCAATAAACTCATGTCTTACCAAGGCTGGAGCCTCTTCATAAATAATTTTTCCCCTGTGCCAATCAGGTCCTTTATTAAGACTGGCGTTACAGCAGTCTTAATAAATCTGTCCCATTGTATCTCTTCGGGCTGGGTTAGAATCTGTGATGTGTGTGTGGAAGTGCTGTTATTGTTTTATTTTACTTCTTTTTTTTTTAAATATTATTATTATTTAAATACATTGTACCCACATAGGTAGAGTAATGCAGCCTCCTAACATGAATTGGACCCAGTAGCTCATACAGTTCTCAGCTGACCATTGTGCGCTGTGTATACAGCAATTAAGAAGGCAAGGACAGTAATAAACCATCCCTGCCTTCTCTCTGGGAAGTCATGCTGTTGTAACAACGATCTCCCGTCTTTTAGGCTAAGGCCCCACGGGACGATCTTCAGTGCTAAGGCGCTGCGGGAAAAGCTGTGGCGGAAATGCATCGCGGTTCTTCTCACAATGTTTTGAACAGAAAGTTCACAGAATTTTCCTCCGCAGACTTATTGTTACTATTATATCTAAAGGAAAGCCACCAGAATTTCCATAGATATAATTGATGTGCTGCGATTTCTCGAAAACCATGCCGGTTTTGTAAATCGCAGCATGTTCGCGCTGAGGTTTGAAACGCAAAGTGGGCATGGGATTCGCATGAATCCCATCCACTTTGCAGATACTGTTAAATGCCGTGATTTTTCCCATGGTGTTTTTGCCGCTGCAAATTACGGCGGTATGGCCCATGGGCCCCAGCCTGACAGGCACATCCTTGCAGGGTTAGATGCTGAATGTCTAGACGTATATAGTCAATAGGTGTCAGCATTTGGTTAAAGATCTCTTCAAGTTAAGCAGCCTTTTTCTTAAAGAGGACCTTTCGTGGGTTTGGAGTTGGACACAAGCAGTTATATATACTGCTGGAAAGCCAACAGTGCGCTGAATTCAAAATTTTACCGGTATCGTAGCTCTTTAACGTCAGAAGGGCGTTCCTGACAGTCTGTCAGGTACGTCCTTATTCAAAGCAGCGCCTATCGCGCTGTACAGTGTGAGCGGGGAGGAACGACCCCTCCCTCTGCTCACAGTACTCGTCTATGGACGAGTACTATCAGGAGAAGGAGGGGGGCGTTCCTCCCCGCTCTACAGTACAGCGCTATAGGCGCTGCTGTGAAGAAGGACATTCCTGACAGACTGTCAGGAACGCCCTTCTGACTGTGAAGACCTACGGTACCGGTACCAATAGCTCTTTACCCAGGGCGCAGATTGTGAAAGCCGACAGTGTGCTGAATTCAGCGTACTGTCGGCTTTCCAGCAGTATATAACACTGCTTGTGTCCAAACCTATGAAAGGTCCTCTTTAACGGTTTCTCTACATTTCTAGATCTGATATAACCAATGATTTAAATTATGGTAAATGATGTATCTTGGCATCTACAGCCTGCCATATTTAGTTTTAAAGAGATTTATTGAAGAAAAGTATATACACAACATGCAGGCAGTACAATCGTACTTTCTAGCATATAGGATATAGGGCAATGCTTTTCATTTTGGTAAAAATGACAAAACAAGTACCTAACATTGACTGTATATTGATTTATGAGAATAAGCAGAATAAGTACATTCCAACTAGGTGAATCCAGTTCTGAACAGAAAGGCTACATTAATAAGCTTTCATCCATATAATTGCATGGAAAAAATTCAGTCAAAGGGGTCTCACAGTGACATTCATAATAATATATTGGCTCAAAGCAGCTGAGTTACACCAAATTTTAATATGCTTATTAATTTTATTTGTGAATAGATGTAAAGTTTGTCTGTTTCCTGAGTCAGGCACTTTATCTTAGAATACATCATTGCTTTTATGTGCAAATGTGTCTTAAAGGAGTATTCCCATGAACAACCCATTTATACATTTGTAGATAATTAAAAGTTAAACATTTTTGCAAATATAAGTAATTAAAAAGTTTGCAGAGTTTTAAAAATTTTCTCTAAATATCTTGTAGGGACTGTTGTTGTCTAGATCAGTTGCCATTGGATACAACCATAAATGCAGGACCTTTCTAAGCTCAGAAAATCAGTTATGATGTTCTTATTGTGGCCAGGAGATCTTCTCATACCATGTAGGTTCCCTGCCTGATAACCCAGCTACAATAAGGACATCATGCCTGGGTTTTTGACAAGTCCCAGACCATATAAAGTTTCTGCATTTGTGATCGTATCCATTGGCAACCAATCAAGACAATAGATTCTCACCACTAAGATAGTTAGAGAAAACCTTTAAAACTCTGCAGATTTTTAATTACTTATATTTGCAAAAATGTATAACTTTTAATTATCTATAAATATAGATATGGTTATGTTAAGAGAATACCCTTTTGACGTTTTAATATCATTCCCTTCAATAGTTTCTATTTAAGAGAAAAGACAGAGTTGAAGTAATGAAAAGCACAATAAAAGAACATCATAAAAATAAAAGAACAAGATAGGCAGCTCACAAATGTGATACTACTCTATCTATCTATCTATCTATCTATCTATCTATCTATCTATCTATCTATCTATCCAGTCTTACTTAAGTGGTGAACCTTGGCTGCTGAGTCCCAATGCAAAATCTGTAACAGGGCCTTCCACTTACTACTATTTATGTTAAAGGTGGGTTCCACCCCTAAATGAATTTTTCATACTGATTGCCTATTCACAGGATAGTTCATCAGTATGTGATCTGTGGTGGATTGTACCTGGACCCTGCACAAGTAATAGAGGTGATAGTAATAGGAATGTCACTACCTTTCCCTACAACCACCGGTATACAGTGGATGGGGCTGCAGTGCTGCTCCTATTTCTTAAATAGGGGTAGCCTGCATTCACTCCCATCTGCCACAGCAGCTTCTGAGCACTGCCAAAACAGTTGTTCTGTGTGGGTTCCATGTGTCAGTCCCTCATAGATCACATACTTATGACCTACGCTGGGGATAGGTAATCAGTCTAAAAAATCAATTTGGAGCTGAAAATCCCCTTTAAGGTCACCTCTATACCCCATATAGCTATAATGACCTAATTTCTATATCAAACCCTATCAATAAAATCTAAAAGTGTTGATTGAAAAGTGAAAAAAATCTAATCATTTCATTCATTCATTCATTCATAGATTAAGACTTGGTCCAAGTTCTTTGTAATGACATATAGTATATTTATACATGCATGCTTGTGTCTTCTGTTATATACTGTAAAATACAAATGGAAACTTAATACATAATCCATCCACTCTAAATGAGTCTCCGTATTGGATGCTCGTGTGAGAACTTGGGCACTTTGTGGAGTTACCCTGCTTTTCCCAAAAATTTGTATTCATTTTTCAACATGCGAAAGCAATAAAATGTAAGAAAAGTTTGACGTTCTCAGATTTACCCCGTGAGAATGCAAACAACTCCGCCACTATCTGTCTACTCTACCTTCCCTGTCAGTGCATGACCACCCACTGACGCTCTTTGAACTCCTGTGTAAAGGTGCAGGATACACAAAGTACTCCCTATCACACATATACCAAGCTTTGATCTCACCCTCAGAGTACTTTGTGACTCCATTTATGCTGAAATGGGAATGTGACCTGGGCCTCTCCCTTACCATGGAACGGAGACAGAAATATTACTATTGATCTACAAGACCTCAATTGGAAACTCCTACCATGAGACCAACTATAAAATGTTACAGGGTGCCTCATGTCCTACACAAAATATTCTAAGATGTGTCTCCTCTTTGTTGACGGTACAGGCTGGAGGAGGGGACTCTGCTACATATCTTTGAGGCTGCTCCAGGCTCATGATGATTATCCATGATATTACAGTGTGGTCCCTGGTTGACGATACTGCACCATCGCCATGACATTTCCTGTGGCAGATACAAACACTCCCTCCTTAGACATCTCTTAAACATGACAAAGGCTTGAATCCCTGCGAAATGGAGGTCCTCCGAGCCCCTGACGATTCCACAATGGTTGTACAGAGTGAATGAGATTCATCTTTTGAAGAACTTTCTCCACATCCCCTCTGATGTGCTGCTTGTTTTGAGAAACCATGGCATTATTGGATCATGTTTTTCTCCTCACCCAGGTACAGGGAGCTGCTGGGCTTTGCCAATGCCCTCCTCTAAGTGGATTGGGGCCTACACCGAGCTCTGGGATGACCTACCTCCTCTCCCTTCTACTTTTCCTCTCTTCTCAGACCCTACCTGCTACCATGCACATTTCATAGTCATATGAATGTGAATAACAATAGTGTGATGGCCTTTTACAAAACAAAGCGAACCCATGGAACTATTCACATGTCCTATTTTATACCCTGAGTGATCCAGTAAAATCACACAGTACCACATGGATGAAATTCAGATGGTAATGTGAATCTAGTCTTAGGCTAAGGATGCACATAGCAAGCCACAGCCGAAAAAATAGTGACAGAAATGCATTGCATTTTTTCCCACAGCATTTTTCACTGTGGACTTTCTACCCCTATTATACCTCTATGGAACTCACCAGCATTTCCATAGGTATAATCGACATGCTGCAATTTACAAAAACGCGTTTTTGAAATTGCAGCATTTCCACTTCAGATTTACTTATGCAATGTGTGGATGGGATTAGCCATAATCCCATCCACTTTGCAGGTACTGTAATATGCAGGGCTTATTGCTGTGGCATTTCCACCTTAGCCAAATTGCTGCATGTATGCAACGTGGGACCCCAAGCTAAAGATTTTTTTTTATGCCCATCCACTTATAGGAATGTGCCAAAACTGATTGATAACCATGACTGAATATATGGCACAGGAATGTGCCTTGTACAGTAAAGGCAGAAACCATTTTCTATGTAAAGGGTTTTCTGTAAGGAGTATAATTATGCACAGAATTTATTGCATTGGAAGCTGCAACATTTCATTATTTTGTATATATATATTAGGTGTTTGTCAATTTGACAATTATATTTAGTTTCAAAAAGTTTTTATAAATGAAAAATCAGTAAATATGGCACAGTCTGACGATAATTCCCATGCAGGGTGGGGTCATCATGGACAGGATTAAAGTTCCTACCATACAGAACAGTAGTACAATACAAAGACATGAAAAAAGCAATAAGAGGAGAAAAAGAAAAAAAAAAAAGTTTTCGTGAAGATTGTACATGTAATATCAGCAAGTCCAATGTGACTACAGAGGCCTTAAATCCCAGGGCATGTGATGTCATCCAGGAGGCTGGAAGAGGACTGAGAGGGAGCTGTGGATGCTGCATGGATGCCAAAGAGGCAAGGGAAGGTAAGTATAACTGCTTGTTATTAGAGATGAGCGAACACTAAAATGTTCGAGGTTCGAAATTCGATTCGAACAGCCGCTCACTGTTCGAGTGTTCGAATGGGTTTCGAACCCCATTATAGTCTATGGGGAACATAAACTCGTTAAGGGGGAAACCCAAATTCGTGTCTGGAGGGTCACCAAGTCCTCTATGACACCCCAGGAAATGATACCAACACCCTGGAATGACACTGGGACAGCAGGGGAAGCATGTCTGGGGGCATAAAAGTCACTTTATTTCATGGAAATCCCTGTCAGTTTGCGATTTTCGCAAGCTAACTTTTCCCCATAGAAATGCATTGGCCAGTGCTGATTGGCCAGAGTACGGAACTCGACCAATCAGCGCTGGCTCTGCTGGAGGAGGCGGAGTCTAAGATCGCTCCACACCAGTCTCCATTCAGGTCCGACCTTAGACTCCGCCTCCTCCGGCAGAGCCAGCGCTGATTGGCCGAAGGCTGGCCAATGCATTCCTATGCGAATGCAGAGACTTAGCAGTGCTGAGTCAGTTTTGCTCAACTACACATCTGATGCACACTCGGCACTGCTACATCAGATGTAGCAATCTGATGTAGCAGAGCCGAGGGTGCACTAGAACCCCTGTGCAAACTCAGTTCACGCTAATAGAATGCATTGGCCAGCGCTGATTGGCCAATGCATTCTATTAGCCCGATGAAGTAGAGCTGAATGTGTGTGTTAAGCACACACATTCAGCACTGCTTCATCACGCCAATACAATGCATTAGCCAGTGCTGATTGGCCAGAGTACGGAATTCGGCCAATCAGCGCTGGCTCTGCTGGAGGAGGCGGAGTCTAAGGTCGGACCTGAATGGAGACTGGTGTGGAGTGATCTTAGACTCCGCCTCCTCCAGCAGAGCCAGCGCTGATTGGCCGAATTCCGTACTCTGGCCAATCAGCGCTGGCCAATGCATTCTATTAGCCCGATGAAGTAGAGCTGAATGTGTGTGCTAAGCACACACATTCAGCACTGCTTCATCACGCCAATACAATGCATTAGCCAGTGCTGATTGGCCAGAGTACGGAATTCGGCCAATCAGCGCTGGCTCTGCTGGAGGAGGCGGAGTCTAAGGTCGGACCTGAATGGAGACTGGTGTGGAGCGATCTTAGACTCCGCCTCCTCCAGCAGAGCCAGTGCTGATTGGCCGAATTCCGTACTCTGGCCAATCAGCGCTGGCCAATGCATTCTATTAGCCCGATGAAGTAGAGCTGAATGTGTGTGCTAAGCACACACATTCAGCACTGCTTCATCACGCCAATACAATGCATTAGCCAGTGCTGATTGGCCAGAGTACGGAATTCGGCCAATCAGCGCTGGCTCTGCTGGAGGAGGCGGAGTCTAAGGTCGGACCTGAATGGAGACTGGTGTGGAGCGATCTTAGACTCCGCCTCCTCCAGCAGAGCCAGCGCTGATTGGCCGAATTCCGTACTCTGGCCAATCAGCGCTGGCCAATGCATTCTATTAGCCCGATGAAGTAGAGCTGAATGTGTGTGCTTAGCACACACATTCAGCTCTACTTCATCGGGCTAATAGAATGCATTGGCCAATCAGCGCTGGCCAATGCATTCTATTAGCTTGATGAAGCAGAGTGTGCACAAGGGTTCAAGCGCACCCTCGGCTCTGATGTAGCAGAGCCGAGGGTGCACAAGGGTTCAAGTGCACCCTCGGCTCTCCTACATCAGAGCCGAGGGTGCGCTTGAACCCTTGTGCAGCCTCAGCTCTGCTACATCAGAGCCGAGGGTGCGCTTGAACCCTTGTGCACACTCTGCTTCATCAAGCTAATAGAATGCATTGGCCAGCACTGATTGGCCAGAGTACGGAATTCGGCCAATCAGCGCTGGCCAATGCATCCCTATGGGAAAAAGTTTATCTCACAAAAATCACAATTACACACCCGATAGAGCCCCAAAAAGTTATTTTTAATAACATTCCCCCCTAAATAAAGGTTATCCCTGGCTATCCCTGCCTGTACAGCTATCCCTGTCTCATAGTCACAAAGTTCACATTCTCATATGACCCGGATTTGAAATCCACTATTCGTCTAAAATGGAGGTCACCTGATTTCGGCAGCCAATGACTTTTTCCAATTTTTTTCAATGCCCCCAGTGTCGTAGTTCCTGTCCCACCTCCCCTGCGCTGTTATTGGTGCAAAAAAGGCACCAGGGAAGGTGGGAGGGGAATCGAATTTTGGCGCACTTTACCACGCGGTGTTCGATTCGATTCGAACATGGCGAACACCCTGATATCCGATCGAACATGTGTTCGATAGAACACTGTTCGCTCATCTCTACTTGTTATATTTTCACACAGTCCCTAGTTCTCCTCTTGCTATAAAAAAAAAAAAAAATGGACCCAGCATGGTTCCTGGGCAATCCCCACAGTGAGACACCGCGGATGTCGTCTATAAGAAAGGTGACAACTAGAGATGAGCGAACACTAAAATGTTCGAGGTTCGAAATTCGATTCGAACAGCCGCTCACTGTTCGAGTGTTCGAATGGGTTTCGAACCCCATTATAGTCTATGGGGAACATAAACTCGTTAAGGGGGAAACCCAAATTCGTGTCTGGAGGGTCACCAAGTCCACTATGACACCCCAGGAAATGATACCAACACCCTGGAATGACACTGGGACAGCAGGGGAAGCATGTCTGGGGGCATAAAAGTCACTTTATTTCATGGAAATCCCTGTCAGTTTGCGATTTTCGCAAGCTAACTTTTCCCCATAGAAATGCATTGGCCAGTGCTGATTGGCCAGAGTACGGAACTCGACCAATCAGCGCTGGCTCTGCTGGAGGAGGCGGAGTCTAAGATCGCTCCACACCAGTCTCCATTCAGGTCCGACCTTAGACTCCGCCTCCTCCGGCAGAGCCAGCGCTGATTGGCCGAAGGCTGGCCAATGCATTCCTATGCGAATGCAGAGACTTAGCAGTGCTGAGTCAGTTTTGCTCAACTACACATCTGATGCACACTCGGCACTGCTACATCAGATGTAGCAATCTGATGTAGCAGAGCCGAGGGTGCACTAGAACCCCTGTGCAAACTCAGTTCACGCTAATAGAATGCATTGGCCAGCGCTGATTGGCCAATGCATTCTATTAGCCCGATGAAGTAAAGCTGAATGTGTGTGTTAAGCACACACATTCAGCACTGCTTCATCACGCCAATACAATGCATTAGCCAGTGCTGATTGGCCAGAGTACGGAATTCGGCCAATCAGCGCTGGCTCTGCTGGAGGAGGCGGAGTCTAAGGTCGGACCTGAATGGAGACTGGTGTGGAGCGATCTTAGACTCCGCCTCCTCCAGCAGAGCCAGCGCTGATTGGCCGAATTCCGTACTCTGGCCAATCAGCGCTGGCCAATGCATTCTATTAGCCCGATGAAGTAGAGCTGAATGTGTGTGCTAAGCACACACATTCAGCACTGCTTCATCACGCCAATACAATGCATTAGCCAGTGCTGATTGGCCAGAGTACGGAATTCGGCCAATCAGCGCTGGCTCTGCTGGAGGAGGCGGAGTCTAAGGTCGGACCTGAATGGAGACTGGTGTGGAGCGATCTTAGACTCCGCCTCCTCCAGCAGAGCCAGCGCTGATTGGCCAAATTCCATACTCTGGCCAATCAGCGCTGGCCAATGCATTCTATTAGCCTGATGAAGTAGAGCTGAATGTGTGTGCTAAGCACACACATTCAGCACTGCTTCATCACGCCAATACAATGCATTAGCCAGTGCTGATTGGCCAGAGTACGGAATTCGGCCAATCAGCGCTGGCTCTGCTGGAGGAGGCGGAGTCTAAGGTCGGACCTGAATGGAGACTGGTGTGGAGCGATCTTAGACTCCGCCTCCTCCAGCAGAGCCAGCGCTGATTGGCCGAATTCCGTACTCTGGCCAATCAGCGCTGGCCAATGCATTCTATTAGCCCGATGAAGTAGAGCTGAATGTGTGTGCTAAGCACACACATTCAGCACTGCTTCATCACGCCAATACAATGCATTAGCCAGTGCTGATTGGCCAGAGTACGGAATTCGGCCAATCAGCACTGGCTCTGCTGGAGGAGGCGGAGTCTAAGGTCGGACCTGAATGGAGACTGGTGTGGAGCGATCTTAGACTCCGCCTCCTCCAGCAGAGCCAGCGCTGATTGGCCGAATTCCGTACTCTGGCCAATCAGCGCTGGCCAATGCATTCTATTAGCCCGATGAAGTAGAGCTGAATGTGTGTGCTTAGCACACACATAGAACACTGTTCGCTCATCTCTAGTGACAACCCTTTGTAGCTCCTCTCATAGCCTCCGATCTGAAAAGCTTCCCTACTGGTAAGATATACAGTATATTCGAGTATAAGCCAAAATTTTTAGCACAGTTTTTGTGCTGAAAAAGTCCCACCTCAGCTTATACTCGAGTCAGCAAATAAAAAAAAATATATTTTTTTTTTTAGGTGGTGGGGAGTGTCTATGACCAGCCGCAGTATCAATGTATAGAATCTCCCATAAAATAGTGAAAAAAAAGAAGCTTTAACCCCTTCCCGCCGATGGCATTTTTTGATTTTCGTTTTTCGTTTTTGACTCCTTCTAAACCCCATAACTTTTTTATTTCTCCGCTCCCAGAGTCATATGAGGTCTTAATTTTTGCGGGACAATTTTTTCTTCATGATGCCACCATTAATTATTCTACATAATGTACTGGGAAGCAGGAAAAAAATTCAGAATGGGGTGGATTTGAAGAAAAAATGCATTTCTGCGACTTTCTTACGGGCTTTGGTTTTACGGCGTTCACTGTGCAGCCAAAATGACATGTCCCCTGTATTCTGTGTTTCGGTATGGTTCCAGGGATACCAAATTTATATGGTTTTATTTACATTTTGACCCCTAAAAAAAATTCCAAAACGGTGTTAAAAACTTTTTTTTTCTAAAAGTCGCCATATTCCGACGGCCGTAACTTTTTTATACATAGGTGTACGGGGATGCATAGGGTGTCTTTTTTTGCGGGGTCAGGTGTACTTTGTAGTTCTACCATTTTCGGGAAATGTTATTGCTTTGATCACTTTTTATTCAAATTTTTATCAGAATTAAAACAGTGAAAAAACGGCGGTTTGGCACTTTTGACTATTTTTCCTGCTACGGCGTTTACCGAACAGGAAAAATATTTTTATAGATTTGTAGAGCGGGCGATTTCGGACGCGGGGATACCTAACATGTATGTGTTTCACAGTTTTTAACTACTTTTATATTTGTTCTAGGGAAAGGGGGGTGATTTGAACTTTTAATACTTTTTATATTTTTTTATATTTTTTTTTACTTTTTTTTTATTTTTTTTTTGCATTTATTAGACCCCCTAGGGGTGTTGAACCCCAGGGGGTCTGATCACTAATGCAATGCATTACAATGCTAATGCATTGCAATGCATTGCAAAAAATCATCATCTCTTTTGCAGGCTGTATACACCAGCCTGCAAAAGAGAGGATTTGCAGACTGGCTGGGAGCCCTTAACAAGGCTCCCGGCTGTCATGGCAATGGGGGGTCGGCCCTGGAGCATGCTCCAGGAGCCGGCGATCCCTGCCAAAATGGCGGCGCCCATGCGCCGCCGGGAAGATGGCGCCTCCGGCGCCTTTGACAGCAGCGCCGGAGGGGTTAATGCCTCCGATCGGTCCGGGGACCGATTGGAGGCATTAGAGCCGGTTGTCTACTGCTTAAAGCAGTAGACACCCGGCGGCTATGACGGCCGCCCGGCTCCCGGGCGGTCGCCATAGTTACAGACCCGACACGCGCCGTACTATTACGGCGCATGTCGGGAAGGGGTTAAAAAAATTAAAAATTAAAAGTTCAAAATCACTCCTTTCCCTAGAATAGACACAAAAATAGAAAATTACTGTGAAACACTTGACTAGGGGAGGAGGAATTGGGCCTCCTTTGATATGTTGTTTTGACCCTATTACCTATCAAACTCCCACCCCCAAATAACGACACGACAACCTGCTGGATTTAATTTGGCCTGCCTCAGGCCGATTTATTATTAACGTAATAAACAATGTTTAAATAACAATCACCGCCAAAAACGGGCAGTGCGTATATACAAAATCCAACACAGAACAATGTAACCGTAATAATACCCCCCGTAAAGTGCTTGAACTATAGCCTTTCCCACCTTAGAAAGGCCACACCCCATCTGCCCAGGCGCAATAAACCACGACCTCGAGCAGAGCTACAAACCCTTTGACATCACACAAGACTGAGACCCCTAAAGGGACCTAAGCCCAAATAGGGGACATCCCAGGCTTCAAAGAACCCCCATCAGGGACCACATACCAACGATGAGGTCCACCAAACTGCCCGCTAGGCCTCTAACCCCCCCCTAACCCCTCGGCCAACCCAAAACAGGCCAGCAGTAAGGGAGGGTGGGCGGGACACTGGATGGTATTCACTGGTAACTGACCCTCCGACACACGTGACCCCAGCCTAAATAACCCCTGGCTCCGCCTCCTAGAATTCGCGCCACTGGCGTCCAATCCTAGACTTCCTAGTCCTATCCTCCCCCCAGTCATGCGTCCCTATTCCTAAAGGCCTAGGGCCTTCTCTTGACTAGGGGAGGAGGAATTGGGCCTCCTTTGATATGTTGTTTTGACCCTATTACCTATCAAACTCCCACCCCCAAATAACGACACGACAACCTGCTGGATTTAATTTGGCCTGCCTCAGGCCGATTTATTATTAACGTAATAAACAATGTTTAAATAACAATCACCGCCAAAAACGGGCAGTGCGTATATACAAAATCCAACACAGAACAATGTAACCGTAATAATACCCCCCGTAAAGTGCTTGAACTATAGCCTTTCCCACCTTAGAAAGGCCACACCCCATCTGCCCAGGCGCAATAAACCACGACCTCGAGCAGAGCTACAAACCCTTTGACATCACACAAGACTGAGACCCCTAAAGGGACCTAAGCCCAAATAGGGGACATCCCAGGCTTCAAAGAACCCCCATCAGGGACCACATACCAACGATGAGGTCCACCAAACTGCCCGCTAGGCCTCTAACCCCCCCCTAACCCCCGGCCACAGACTCGCGGTCATGACCCCTTATGACCGAGAGGCCCTCCACAACGAAAGAGCCCGCTCAACCCCATCTCTCAAACCCAGCATCCAAATATCAGAGCCAATTGCGTTCAAATGAACACCATCGCGCCGCAAATGATCAAAGGACGGAACCTCAAGTTCCCGATGGCGCACTGCTACCCCCCCATTGCGGACAACAAAACGAGCAACAGCCCTATTAATCTTGATGCGCGCCTTATCAACATGCGCCGCGGACCGTGCGTGCCGCCACACTAAGCGCGCCACGATGTCCGACCACACAACTATGAGGCCCGGAAACTCGGACAACAATCGCAAAACATCAAATTTAACATCATGAATCAATTCCCTGGACGGGCGAGCCCCCAAGTCGTTACCTCCCACATGCAGAACTAGTACCTGAGGGGGGCGGTCAACACGACTGTAATAATGAAATTCAGGTAAAACCCGACTCCACGTCATGCCGCGCACCCCAATCCAGCGGACCACAGCATCCTCCCGGCACAGCCCCAGTTGCCTTCCATCCGGTCGAACTGCCGCCCTCATGGAACCCCAGAAAACAAAAGAGTGTCCGAGGATCCAGATCAAACAGGGACCTGCAAAATGAACCAACACCATCAGCAGAGACAAACAACAAATGAGAAAACCAAACCCAGACCCGCCAAAGACACTACAAGGCAGCCCCAAACAACCCAAAAGAGACAGACACAACAAAGAACTAACCAGTCAACAAGGAAGGACGAACGTACAAACGGAACCTAGTCGACTCCCACCGGCCGATACGCCGGACCACCTCATCACTAAGCCCCCAACGCGAAGCCTCTGTAGCCGCCCCAATGCGGAAGGAGTGGGAGCCATAATCGGCGGGAGACTCCCCGACCAACGCCAAGGCCTTCTTGAGAACAGCAATGAACTGGAAACGCGACAAGGATCCACCAGATGCATGACACAACAAAGACCCAGGTCGAGATCCCCGAGCCCTCAGGTAAGCGGAAACACCCCGGACGGGGCAGGTCGCTTCATCATCGGACCCATACAACACAACTAGCCGCCCCCTGCCAACTTGATCAGTCTTAGAATGCCTCAAGTAACATTCCAACCTATCATCAAAGAAAGACACGTCGGACAACTGCAAACCACCAGACGCAGCCACCGAACCACTCACCAATTCCCCCACCCGGAATGCCCCAAAAAAGGCCAACAAGAAGGCTGCCCTAAAAAGCAGCTCCTCATAAGTAGAAAAACATAAACCAGGCAAGGAACTGAGCAACCGACCCAGCAAATCAAAGGAGATCGGCCGGCGGCGGTCCCTCTGCACCACCCCCCGCCTAAATCCCTTCATGGCCTGACGAACCACGAATTCCTTAGTGATATCACGCTCCCCTTGCAATCGAAACCAAAAGGCCAGACCCGCAAGTCGCTGAGCCATGGCAGACACCGAACGGCCCTCGGCAAAAGACACACCAATCCAAGACAACAAAATCAACACTCTGTCCCCATCAGAACGAAGCTCACCCCACGACTCACAAGCCCGCTCCCAGTCACCCCAAACCTGATGATACCGGGACCAGGTCACGGCAGACACCGACCGCCGGATGAGCTCTGACGCGAAACCGATACCAGAGACCACAGATGAGGAGGACACTCCTCGCCCACGTCCGCCGCGTCCGGAACCAGCTCCCGAAACCTGTCGAACTGAAACCGAGACAAAGAGTCAGCTACACAGTTAACAACTCCCGGAACATGACGAGCAGACACCAAAACATTTAAGTCTAAGCAACGTACAACCAAATGCCGCATCAAAGACACCACCGGAGGGGAAGAAGCAGTTTGAGAGTTAATAATGAAAACCACTGCACTGTTGTCACAATGAAAGCAGACTTTGCGATCCTGCAATTCAAAGCCCCACAACTCCACCGCTACTACAATGGGGAAAAGCTCCAACAGAGCCATGTTCCTCACCAAGCCACTCTCCACCCACTCCGCAGGCCAAGCCCCAGCGCACCAACGTCCCCTAAAATAGGCCCCAAAACCCAGAGAACCAGAAGCATCCGTAAACAAGTCTAACTCAGCACTAGACACCTGAGCCGGGAGCCAAAGAGACCGGCCATTAAAACGCCCAAGGAAATCATCCCACACAACCAAGTCCGCCCTCACGTCGGCAGTAAGCCGCACGAAGTGATGGGGCGACCGCACTCCACACATCAGCGCCGCCAACCGGCGACAAAAAACCCTCCCCATAGGCATGATGCGACACGCAAAATTCAACTTCCCCAGCAAGGACTGAACCTCCCGCAAACGAACCTTGCGAACACTCTGGAAAGCACGAACCGACGCCCTCAAGTCTTCCAGCTTGTCAGCCGGAAGGCGCGATTCCATGCGGACAGAGTCAAGCTCAATACCCAGAAAACGCATCACCGTCGCCGGCCCCTCCGTCTTATCGGGAGCCAACGGGACACCAAACAAAGCCGCAACCCTCTGCACCGTACGTAACAACACCCGACAGTCCTCCGAATCAGCAGACCCAACACAGAAGAAGTCGTCCAAATAATGTATGACTGCCGACATGCCGGACATGTCCCGCACGACCCACTCAAGGAACGAACTAAAAGCCTCAAAGTACGCACAGGATATAGAACAGCCCATCGGCAGACAACAATCGACATAAAACTTCTCCTCCCAAACACAACCTAACAAATGAAAACTATCCGGATGAACCGGCAACAAGCGGAAAGCGGCCTCAATGTCCGTCTTGGCCATAAGGGCCCCCGGACCGGCACGCCGAACCAACTCAACAGCTCTCGCAAAGGAAGCGTAAGAAACTCTAGACAAGGACGGATCAATGCCGTCATTCACCGAGGAACCCGCCGGAAAGGACAGATGGTGGATGAGCCGGAATTTATTAGGTTCCCGCTTCGGCACCACCCCCAACGGTGAAACGCGCAGATGCGGCAACGGGGAAGACAGAAAGGGCCCGGCCATGCGACCCAACTCCACCTCTTTCCGGAGCTTCTCCCTCACCACCTCGGGATGTTCCCTAGCCGACCGGAGATTACCCGGACGAAAAACAGGGGCCGACGCATCAAAAGGAATGCGGAAACCCAAAGAAAAACCCTCCTCTAACAGCCGGGCAGAGGCCCGATCAGGGTATCTATTTAGAAAAGGTCGCATTACCGCGACCTTCACCGGAGTCCTCCCTCTTGTCAACAGCGTCCCCACCTTTTCCTTTTCCCTTCTTAAAACATTTGTTAAGCCCATGACTGCCGCCGCAACCGGAGCACTCGTGCTTAAATCGACAAGTGGCCCCGAATTTGCACTGCCCTTCATTGAAGAGCCAACAATACCCTTTTCGCTGACTGCCCGGAGATCCGGTAGCCGAGCCCGAAACTCCGGTGCCCCCCCGAAAGGACTGTCCTGAAGGGGCAGACATCAAACGCATCCACAGGTATATGTCCCTTTGGTCCCACCGCAACCCAGGACGAACAGCCTTCCGCTGCCTAAACTGCTCATCGTAGCGGAGCCAAGCCGTTCCGCCATAAACACGATAAGCATCACCAATAGCATCCAAGTAACCAAAAAGGGCCGAACAATGCTCAGGCTCCTTTTCGCCAATCACGCTAGCCAGTATATTAAAAGCCTGCGACCAATTAACAAACGTACGAGGAATCAAGCGATACCGCCGCTTCTCCTCGTCGTCCTTCTTGGAATCACTAGGCTTGACCTTATCCAAATTAAATTTGTCCAGGGGAAGAAGAGAAAATATCTCCACATACTCCCCTTTCCAAATCCTTTCCCGCACCTCCTGCTTCAAATGCACACCTAACGGACTCTCAAAACAGACATAAAGCTCGCCTTTCGCCCTGTCATCCAAACGCACAAGATCAACCGCCTGTTCTTTCTCCTTACCGACCTCCCCAGACGACACACCAACCCCCACAGCCGCACCCTCCAGAACTGCCGCCGCATCCCCCCCTGAAGAAGGCACGCCCGCAGCACCCGATGCAACTGCCCCCCCACCCAAAGAATCGCCCGGGTTCGGGCCAACCCACACCCCTACAGGCCCCGACACCCCAGACCGCTCACTGACCAACTGCCTCAGCAGACCAACAATCTGCCCAAGTACAGCCCCAGACCCCCCATCAACCGGAGACTCCAACCCCACAGACCCAGAAGCCCCCGCATTGCCAGCCCCCGAGACAGACACAACCCCCCCAGAGTCCCCCACAGCAGTCAAAGCACAAGACCCCAGGAACTCACCAGGCTGCGTCAAGGGGAACCCCCGATCAGCCGCCGCAGGTCCGGCATCCTCGCCGAAGTTGGAAGCCGCAGGAGACAGCTGGCCCTCCTCACGCTCTTCATCCGGAGCCGGGTCCTCAGCAGGAGAAGGCTGTAGCGCTGCATCACTCCGCGCACGCCGGCAAGGCAGGACAGGATCCACACCGGAGGGGGATGGCCTCTTCCGGCCCAAGCTGCCGCCACTCGAGGCCCCGGCCGCACCGGAAACGCAGGCCGCATCAGGACTGGCGCTCGCAGACGCCGTCATCAGGGGAGACCCGGTAGCCCCGCCCACAGAGCGGGCCCCGCCCACGTCCTCCACGCGACGAGCGCGCCTCCCAGCAGCCGCACGGGAAGCCGCCGCCCTGGTCCGGGGAACAGAAGAGGAAGGTGGGGGCCGGGAAGCCGAACCACCCTCCGGGCAGCCGCGGCTATGATGCGGATTCCTCCCCGCCGACGGACGAGCGCCAGGTGAGTTGACCCGGACGTCCGCGGCCGGAGGGTCCCTCCTGGGGCTCCGGGAATGCCGCCCCGCTGCACCTCCCCTATCCGGAGAGTAGCGCTCCGGCGGCCTAGACCGCCGAGCGCGGGGTGCTGAGACCGGAGCGGGCGGGCTCCGGCCAGGGGAAGAACGGGCCTGGGAGAGGAGATCGTCCAGCACACGGTCACCATGGACCACAGCAGCCGCCCGCAGAAGGGCGCGCAAGGCCTCCAAGTCAGCCATCAGATAAAGTCACGATGTACACTGGATGGTATTCACTGGTAACTGACCCTCCGACACACGTGACCCCAGCCTAAATAACCCCTGGCTCCGCCTCCTAGAATTCGCGCCACTGGCGTCCAATCCTAGACTTCCTAGTCCTATCCTCCCCCCAGTCATGCGTCCCTATTCCTAAAGGCCTAGGGCCTTCTCTTACACATTAGGTATCCCAGTGTCTGAAAGTGCCCGGTCTACTGAATATAGGGTATCTGCAGTGCTCCTGTTCCATCAGGAAGGGGTTAATAGGAGCACTGCAGATACCCTATATTCAGCCAGGCTGAATTCCAAGTGGGGGAAAAAAGAAACCAGTTGCCAGTTGCCAGTGGATACGACGATCAATGCAGGTCCTTTCTAAGATCAGAAAATCAGTTATTTCCTTATTTTGGCTGGTATATCTTCTCATACATGTAGTGTCCCTGCCTCAAAAGACAATTACAATAATCACATCATGGCTGGGTTCCTGACAAGTCCCAGACCATAGAAAGTTTCTGCATTTGTGGTCGTATCCATTGGCAACTGATCAAGAAAACAGACTGTCAGCACTAACATATTAGAGAAAATCTTTAAAACTCTGCAGAATTTTTAACTACCGTATATACTCGAGTATAACCCAACCTGAATATAAGCCGAGACCCCTAATTTTACACAAAAAACTGGGAAAACTTATTGACTCGAGCATAAGCCGAGGGGGGGAAATCCACCATTACAGATAAAAAGCCTAGTCATGTGTATTGCAGCTTAGTAACTCCATGGGGATCATAGTAATAGCAGTTAACCCCATCATGTCCCTCACATCAACCCCCTGTGTGCCTCACATAAGAGGTACTGATATGTGGGACATATGGAGGTAATAATTAGGTATCTTCATAATTAAGGTCCTTCATTAGTACCCCCATGTGTCTCACATATTAGTAACCCTTATATGGGGCACACAGGGGTTAATATGAGGGACATTATGGGGTTAACTGCTATTAATGTGAGGCACATGGAGTTACTGAAACTAAATTAATAACCCCAAATGTCTGACATTAATAGGCAGAGTAACTAAAGGAAGGTCCCTGTGTGTATCACTTTACTGCAGCTTCCTCTCCTCCATACAGCAGACATCTTCTATAAAACACAATGAATCCTGGCCACTCATCTGCAGGGTAGATGCTAAATCCTAGTGTGCTAAAGGACCTCTGATGACGTCATGACCATGTGATCGGACTCTGGTGTGGGCGGAGCTACTAGGATTTAGACTCAACCTTACCTGCAGATGTTGCATACCAGTGGCTACAGGACATTTGATGACATCACAGTCTCGTGACCTCATGACAAGCCAATCACAGAGCAGTAGCACTAAAGGACCTCCCCCTTCCAGGTCCTTCCAGTTTTCTGTGCTCCGTGGACCATGACTCGTGTATAAGCCGAGGAGAGCTTTTTCAGCATGAAAAATGTGCTGAAAAAAAATCGGATTATACTCGAGTATATACGGTACTTATATTTGCAAAAATGCTTAACTTTTCATTATCTACAAATATACATATAATTATGCTCATGGGAATACCCCTTTAAGAATACATCATCAATATTTAAGCTTCAGAAAGCCCCTTCAAATAATGTAATGCATTTAAAAATTTATTGTACAATTTATGTATAATAAATATATACTATACAAAACTCTATATAACTGTGAAATGGTCTCACCCAGTAAATATTTACAGTAAAAAACCTTCCTAAAAGAAATGTTCCATTTTCCTGCAAATAATGCAGGAGAAGCTTTCACTTCCTAAACTAAATCCAAATTGTTTTGTAGTGAACTTCAGTAGATTATTCGTCACACAATTGTGATCAGTGCATTGTTCATTGCAAATTTCCACGGCATCAACTCCTCATGATATGATTTTGTCACCAAATAGTTTTTCTTCCCTAGAAAACCAAATATAATTTCAGTCAGTGCATAATACGATCATCATTTTATTATGATTATTAGTATTATTTTAGTATCGTCATTATTATGCACACAATTCTACACACTTTACAATGTAAAATCTAGTATGGACAAATTTACTACGAAAAAAATCATACATTCTGGCAGTAGATGCACAGCAGGGAAAAAGTACTACTAGGGTAAGTTCATATGGTGGATCTTGTGGCAGAACTTACCATACATAATCCACTATTCAGTCAGCAGAAACATTTCCTACTTCCATTCACTTCAAAGGGTGGCTTGGGCAACACAAGGATCAGTACAACGTGTGAAAAAACTTGAAGGCCGACTTTTTTTGTGGCACAGTGCACTGCAAAAATTTTGTCATGCGAACCTCTCAAATAGATCACCTTTTTGAGAAGAACACTTCCTTATAAAGACTAGATTTCCTGTGACATATATCTAGGTCCACCATATATTATGTGCTTTGGCCATCATCTTTGAGAAGACCACTACCTAAAAGACCGCTTTTCAATGCAAATTTAAGTGGTAATCTCAAAGAGGTTTCAATGTATATAGTAGCCATGGATAGAATGGTTATTGATTTAAAACATGGGTGACTTGAGTCTTCCAAACTGTGAACACATAAAAGGGGCCCTAAGCGCGAGTGCCCCTTTGACATCCATATACCCTAACATCACACAGTCATCATGAAACAATGCCTTCAAGTAATGCGACAAGACAAAAGTTATAAACAACAGGATCTGAAAAAATCTTACTACTTACATTTAAAGTCCCTGTTCGTAGTATCCTGGCTGATAGCTTGATCAGCAAAGACAATGATGAACACATGATAAAAACACTTGAGGTCAGGTCGAAAATTTGTAAGGCCAAGTGATACCATTCATAGTGAAGAGGTTCTTGGCATACATTCTGAAATTCAGCATAAGGGAAAGGAAACTTGATAGCATAGCCAATATAGTTGGTTGATGACATCCCAGCAAAAGTGTAGTAACAATATGGACCGATAAGTATGGAAGCAATGGCCACTGTAAACTGAACAGGGGATCCGATGATACTTAAAAGGCTCAAGGTAAATGTGGATTCCCACTGCAAAACATGTGAAATATACAGTCAGCTATTATATGACCTTATAAAAGTAACCAACTGCTTTCTTCTGTATGGCCTCCCAATATTAAACCTTATTACATTTTTTTTCATGGTATCAGCAAACTAGACTTGTTACTATGATCATTTGCATTCTATTAAATTAGACTTAAAAAACACTGAATGATATTAAAGACTCCAAAGATATACTGATGTCAGGATCTGAGTTATTTATAAAATGGTTGTGTGTGTTTTGGTGGTGTTCGTCTGGGGATTTGAGCCGGTGTCCTGTGGTTCTCTGGTCGACTCTCTTTGCCACTGAGCTGTTAGGAATCTGCCACAGTGTGTACTTAAGCTTGCTTTGTGTCTTGGTGGATGCAAGCGCAGGTGTGTGTTATTGTCATTAACCTATCAGGTCTTTCTGGGGTCTGTAAAAGACTGACTGCTGGCTTCAGTCCTTGTTGGTTTTTGTAGTTACCAGCTAGGATTCTTGTCCCAGTCTAGAAGGAGAGTTTAGTGGGAGTTGTACGGTTTCTGGAGCTGAATTGCAAATATGTGCGTTTTGTTCTGTGTGAGAGTCTGTTTACCCTCAAACATTCCTACTCAACCCCCATTCTGCATTTCTGGCTGCCTGTCACTGTTTGGTATTAGTGAGTTTCTGTTTTGGGTTCCAGGTTTGTTTTGTCCCTGTCCTGTGATACCCTTTCCTCACTACTCCACTCTTCCTCTCCTCAATTCCTGTTGTATGTTTAGTGGTTGTGCTGCACCTGTTAGTTCTCCAGCACATCCCATCTTAGTACTGTTTTCAGCTGCACTTATCCTTTCATTAGGGGGTGACCACCTCTAGTTTCCCAGTAACTAGCCTCTTTCAGTTTCTCATCCTACCTGTCTGTTACGTCTTCGCATTTAGAGAGCCAGTAGTTGTCAGGGCCGAGTCTAGCTCGGGAACAGCTGACCAACACCCTCAGGCAGGACCTAGTCAGCCATCGTAGTGCTAGGGAAAGCTTACCTACCCTGTTTCCCTAGTATTCCTAGCACCATTCAGCACCACAGTTGTCAGGCATTGACACAACCATGACAACTGATGCTAGGTTCACACTAGCGTTCGGGTCTCCGTTCTCAGCTTTCCGTCTTCTGCCGGCAGGAGACGGAAAGCTGTCAGACCGGGTCCGGCCGTGAGTGCTGGTGAGCGTTTTATGTTCTCCGCCGCGAAACCGGTTTTTTAAAACCGGAAACAGAGTACTGCAATACTCCAACTCTGTGTCCGGTTTAAAAAAAAAACAGTTTCCCGGCAGAGAGCATAAAACGCTCACCGCCGCTCATGTCTGGACATCTTTCAAACCCATTCAAATGAATGGGAATGAAAGAGTCCTGCAGGTTTCCATCTCCTTCCTCTGTTTTGTGCAGGAAACGGAAACCTGCAGAACGGAGACCGGGCACAGATGTGAACGAACCCTTATAGGGAATGTAGATTGTGATCCCTATATGGGACAGTGAATGACAAGGTCTGTAAAGTGCTGTAAAATATGTTGGTGCTATACAAGTAAGCTAACTAAATAATCATGAAAAATTACCAGTGATCTTTGTGTCCATTCACGATATGCTAGAAGGGCAAGAATGCCAACTGACAGGGCCTGTTGAAGAAAAGGATATTTAACATGTAGAGATTATAAATATCTTGAGCATCTTGTATTGTCTTACATATGTATTATATTATTTTATTGTTCATGGAATTGTAGAACTACCAAGAAATACATTGTTATATTTTAGATTTCTGATAAGAACCATGGACAAATTACTGCAGACTGCATATGTGTCTTACCCTTCTCGACAACATAACTTACAACATTTGTATTATTTTCTTCATTTTGCCTACAGATCTTATAGTGAACTCAACATAAGGAAAGTTTTGTTCCAAATTAGCCAATTTGCTCCTACAAACTGGCAAGCTCTTCTTAAGAACAGGCTGTAAGTATTTACTAGGTTTACATGTAATGTTACACACATTGTAACTCATTCCTTAGCAGCAAATGAGATTTGAAAGGTCTGTATCAAATCTCAATGAAAATACAACTAGTCCCATGTTAGAAGGGAGACCCTTGGTCTTCGCCTTATATCATTGGAGTTGGGGTTTTATAAAGCCATAAAACCCTTGTGGAGGTAGCAGGAGATGTCTGACAATTAATGATGCAGTAGTAGAAATAACAGACAGAGTTTATAGGATAGGCTGTAGGTGATTTACAGAGAGCTGCAGCCTCTTCATATTAGGAATTTATACAGTCTATGGTCATAGACCCCACCGATGGCCCCTCCAACATGTGTGTGTACTGAAAAGGAAGATGTGCAATCAGTAAGAGTACTGAACCTAGTAGTAGTATTTGTAGTACAATGCTCCCATGAAACATTTCTTAGGGCTCATTCACATCTGCACCCCGATCTCTGTTTTGCAGGTTTCCGTTTCCTGCCCGAAACTGGACAGGAGACGGAAACCTGCAGTCACTTTTTTGGAAAGTGCCCAGCCGTGAGCGCCTGTGAGTGTTTTATGCTCTCCACGATGAAACTGGGTTTTTGTAACCGGACACAAAGTCGGACATGCAGGACTTTGTGTCCGGTTAAAAAAAACACAATTTCGCCGCAGAGAGCACAAAACACTCATCGGCGCTCACGGCCGTACAAGGTCTGCCAGGTTTCCGTCTTCTGTCGGCAGGAGGCAGAAACCTAAAAACAGAGATCGGGTGCTGGTATGAACCCAGCGTTACATTGTTACTAATAATCTGATGGTCAAGCATAAAAACTCTTAGGACATAGTAAATGAGTTTTAATAGGAGAGGAGAGTTAATGGATTTCAAATTTGTAATATTAAAGGGGTTGGCCACTTTCAGACCAATATTGACAAACAAATATACAATAAAAAGATATACAATTTTCCAATATAATTTTATCAATTCCTCACGGTTTTCTAGATCTCTGCCTGTTGTCATTCATTCTGTTACTTCTAGTGGACAAAACTCTGACCATGGTCATGTGATTTACGGTCCATGGTCATGTGATGAGTACACAGGTGTAAAGCTCGTTACAGTCACAGCACAATAATCAGACATCTGCCTGGTAATCAGCTGTACACCTGTGTGCTCATCACATGACCATGGACCGTAAGTCACATGACCATGGTCAGAGTTTTATCCTCTAGAAGTAAAATAGTGAAGGACAGCAAGCCGAGATCTAGAAAACCGTAAGGAATTGATACAGAAAATATATTGGAAAATTGTATATCTTTTTATTGTACATTTGTTTGTCAATATTGGTCTGAAAGTGGCCAACCCCTTTAAGTTATGTGCTATACATTTGCACATTGCAAAAATAGAGGCTGAAATTGTACAAAATACATTTTATGTTAATATACATTAGTCTATAGTTGGTTTCAAGCAAAATGTCTATTACGTGAAACTTAACAATGAATGATAATTTTAGTTATCCAAAGACATCATCTGGAAACGAAGCCGGCCATATATAACATTTTCCTATGCTACAAATGTTTTTTATCCTGAAAGAGCATTCTGATTAGAAATGGGGAACTCTTTCAAGATTCATTTCATATTTGGTGACTCAAGTCCCTGATTCGTTTCAAGTTGAACAAATTTGTTACGAACCACACCTTGAATTGGTTTAAAACATAGTGTAGAATACTCTCAGGGTTCCTAGGAACCTATTCTGTCCAATTTCTAGCTCTCTTAGGCAAACACAGCTCAAGTTATGTCAAAGTGGCATTATCATATTCTCAGGACTCTTCAGAGGGAGGTTCATGGGAGGTGTAAAAAATAAAAAAAACATTCATATTCACCTTCTGTTACCTCTTTGGGCTCCTTTACGGCATCTGGTACTCTTTTGGTGACGTCTGGGACTCTGCTGTGATGAGGGTCACGGCTGAGGCCTGTCATTGATCCACCAGCGGTCACATGGGCATGCTGAGTGTCATGATGTGATGATGCTCAGGTCAATGTTGAGACCTAATCACTGGCCTTAGTGCTGAGCCCGTGCTGATGACGTCAAAGAGGAAAACTAGACATCACCAGGAGAGGGCTGGGGGGCGACGAAGAGGCTCAAAAGTGCTAACGGAAGGCAAGCATAGATTTTTTTTATTTTTTTTCACCTCCCTTGGGCCTATACCTATTATACTCTGGCGTCTTGAGAGACCCCAGTGTATAACGAGGCAGCCATTTTAGTTAATCTGAGACAGAATATTTGGAATATTCAGTCAAACCTGGTTGGTACAAAACGAAATTCTGATATCTATTGTTTGCCTTTTGCCTCGTGTCATTAGATATGTATGCCCAGTTATGGATATATTGCTCTGATTTGCTCTAATGTGTTCCCAAGTAAACTGAGCTGATTTAACAGGGGTTACAAAGTTCAGAATCCATTCCAATTTTGAGAGGCTTGAACTGGTAGAAATACAGAATGTTGTAACAATATGCCAATATGGTGTCTGATTGACAAAGATAATTTAGAAATACTGCAAGGCTTTTGTATTGTCTGGTCAGTGACCAATCACCCCACATGGTAAGACCCAGTGGTATGACATCATTGGCCTTTAGACACATTGAATAGATTTTTATTTGGTGTACACAATGAAAGTCTTAAGATAAAGCAATGATGACTCTTTTACAGCAGTCTTATGCTTTTGACTCATTTGCAAACCACTGATTTGTGGTTCTAGACTTTGCTGAGTTTTGCAACATGACAGTCAAAATTTTGTCACATACAACAGATGATGAGTGAGTAGTAGATAGCTCCAATTGTCAGTAATGATACTTACCATATATTGCCATTATATTTGTTGTAAACCATTGTGCATTTTACAGTTGCTCTAGATAGGCCCTTTTCTCACAATATTTTTCAAAATTGTCAAGTAACCTGCAAAAAGAGATAACTACACACAAAGAAAAGAATTCTGGCAAATCTTTTTTTGTGTTTGTTACATTTATAGATAATGAGTAGTAGAAATCTGAAAATGAATTCATGGGATAAATACACAGCATCAGGACGCAAGCTATTTCATTGTTATTAGATTTCAGAAAAAAATCAAGCCAAATTGTTTTAATGCTCCTCTGTGAAAAAGAGACACATAAAAGGTTGATCTACATGGCCATAAAAATAAACAAAAAGTTTGCGTATATTTAAAGTTTTTGACATTTTGGGTTGATATTCAAAATACAACTTTCATCCTAAGGACTAGTTCACACAGGGTTCCGCGTGCACACATCCCGTCACGGCTTTCCGCTCCGGATTAGGCCCAAATGAATGGGCTTAGTCCGGAGGGTGATGTCATGAGGCGGACACCGCAGCTGAATCAGCCACAGAATCTTGCTGAAGAAAGGGCAGCTCGCTTCTCTTTTCCGTGAGCGGGAACAAACTGCTTGCGGAAAAAGGATATGACTGGCTCCCATTGATTTCAATGGGAGGCGACAGGATTTTGACGCGGATTCATTGTCAAAATCCTGACCATTTTGCCCCGTGTGAACTAGCCCTAATGCTAGTTCACTAAGGCTAACCTCATATCAGTCTGTTGTTCTGATCCATCATAGGATAACAACAACGGACTGATCTGGCCCTTTTAGAGCATGGTGTGAGCAAATATAGGGCCATGCATTTCCGATTGGAAAGCTTATAGTCTTCTTATAGAGACCAAATTATAGAGTGATATAGATAGATATAGACCTAGATACTGCCCCAAACAGCCCCCACTGGGTCCATGGAGAGAGCTCTTCAGCTCACACATTTCCTGGCCTTGTTGCCCTCCTCAGTGGGGTTTCACCTCCTCCTGGCCACAGACCTGCTTTCTTGAACAAGTGAGAAACTGACATGAATCTTGTCTTGTTGCAGTGCTAAACAATTCTGGAGTTTGCCCATAAGGGCACCATTGTGAGTAATTACCAAGAGGTGGGATACAAACTGATAATCAGATAGTTCCATGTGTCGTCTAAACGCCACAAAATTTTTCCGTCTACTTCTCCGAAATGTTGGCGCTGTGGCATGAGAAGGGAGCACTCTTTTCTGAGTGTGTGCCGGTTTGAGGAACATTTGTGATGGGGTTCACTGAGTGATTTCTAGGGTATTCCAGACCAGCCTCCCTTGGACACCAGCCTTTTATCTACTCCACCTCTGTGATCATTCCTTCCACACCTACCACAAACCATTCCTCAAATACCTAGTCAGCGGGCTCAGGGCTTGTATTCCTGCTCTATGGAAGTCCGACACCATTTGCTCCTACACTGAATCCGCAAAGTGGAAGCTATCCAATACATAAAGGACCATACTGCTAATTTCTGTAATACACATGAGGCTTTCATTGTGGCCTGGACCCCCCTGAATTCTTTTCAAGGTCTCACAAGACTATAGAGATCTCATGGAATAGGATGTCTGCTTGTTTTTTTGTTGGTAGGTCTTCTTTCATTGGCCAGGTTGCTGGGATTCTTTATCTTCTCCCCATTTTTTTGTTTCTTCTCCCTCATACCTCTAAACCCAGATCTCCCCTGTCCTCACTACCAAGTCCTCCTCCCCCACAACCCTCCTCCCTGATTTGAACCTGAGCATGTTTCTTTCCTCTTCATACACTGACCCCGGCCGTTGCTGCAGTTTGTTTTGTTCTTATTGTTTGTTTGTACTTGTTTTATACTTCTTAAATAAAGAATTTATAAAGAAAAAAAAAAGAACAAATGACTGAAAACTAAGAAAATGATGGATAGAGATGGACCACATCGCCTTGATTCCTAAAGAACTTGCCCTACACCTTATTGGCACACAATGACCTTTTTCCTTTGCACATCTCTTGCAAATTCCTCAGCAGACTTAAGACATCTCCAATAGGGTTGAGCGATTGTGTTCGGAAAAAATCGGATTCCGATCGGCGATAGAGAAAATTTCATGATCGCCATTGGAACACAATCTTTTTATGTGGGATCGAGATCGGTGATCTTTTCCCACAATCCATTGCTTAGCCTTCACACTGAGTATACGCTATATACTCAGTGTGAAGGTTCTGCTGCAGTTCCATAGGAATGAATGGAAGCAGCCAGCACACAGCCTTAACCCCCTGCGCGCCAGCTGCCTCCATTCATTGGAATGGGAGGCTAAACTAACATCTGTAGCAGCTACTTACCTCTAGAGATGGCTGCTCCGGTGCCCTCCTTCTTCTTGCCTCGCTGCCCCGCCTCCCAGATTAGTGTTTAAAGCACTAGGTAGACGGGGCTTGTGGCTTAGGAGAGTGTGGACGGGTACAGAGCAGGGAGACGTGACGTCTCCCCTCCCAGTACCCGCCCACACTCTCCTAACCTGGCAGGGAGGGGGCAGGGAGCAGCGTGGAGCAGCAGCGAAGCAAAATAAGAAGGCACCGGGCACCGGACCAGCCATCTCTGGAGGTAAGTGGACACCAGGGAGGACTAAGTAGCCAGAGGATTATAAAAAAAATCCTCTGGCTACTTTAGTGATTCACTACACAACGTGGATTCTAACAATTGTTAGATTCCATGCTGTATAGTGAATAGGATTGCTTTTAAAATCTGATCTCCGATTAATAAAAAAATCCCATTGACTTGCATTAGGATCGGAATTGGGATCGAGATCGGGTTTGAATGAAAAATGATCGGAAATCAGATTTTAAAATCGATCCTGAAAAGTCAGGATCGGCTCAACTCTAATCTCCAAACCTTGATTTCTACAGATACTAGAGTCAGTGGTATGATACAAATGTTTGAGACCCTACTGCAGCGATTTAATGGTATACTGACAATTTAGTGGTTCCAGTCCATATGACATTTTCTATATAAAGTATGGATCTTAGATTTTTTTCCCAGAACAGGGTGTGAGATGTACATATTGCCAGTAATAAATCTGGATACAGTTATAAATTTTGTTTACAGTTCAGTCTATGTAGATATGTCAAGAATGTGCAGATTTACGGTGTAACGCTATAATGTATATGTGGAATTACTGTCCGGAACACACGGATCCTCTACAGCAGTACACACCCGTCACCCAGGGCAATACAACCTCAGCTCCTCTGACAGCTGTTACACCATAGCACTTAACATGGTCTACAAGTTTCTTACTGTGACCTCTCACAAATCTTCTGACGTTAGAATAGATTTTATAATAAGTTAGTGGGGTTTAGCAGTTGGGATTCCCTAAATAAGCAGTAAAAAGGGTAGTTTTTTTTTTAAGTTACATGTGTATGGGTGGTGTATTGTAAGAGTGTGTCTATTCCATGTATATGTCTATTGTATATATTATACTGTATGTCTATTGACATACTAATCTGATTTTTGTATCGTACCTTAGTTAGAAATACAAAATGATAACCATATACCATACAGATTCAGATCAGTGAATGCTTATCAGGCAGCCGGCTGTCCCAAGATGACACTGAATATACCCAGAGCAAAGTCACTATATCCCAGATAAGGATACACAGAAGTACAAGCATAGAAATCATTAACAATTGCATAAATAGAGGATTTCATGTCATCAGATGTAAATATCAGTCTCAGGTTGGAAACTAAATCTAGAGAACTTTTCCTTCCCTTATATCACCTAAAATGTGTCTCCTAGTAAAGAACACACAATTGAAAATAAGAATATTTGACACCAATGAAATAAAGTTAAAACAGTCAAACAAGTAACCAGGATATATACAAAAAATCTCTGCAAGACTGATCTGTTCAGTGCATTAAAGCTCCCCCTAGTGGATGTTGCCAAATACTTATACCTTATTGGACTCAAAACTGTCTGTGACCTCTACCAAATTCCGGTAAATAAAGTGGCTATGGCTACCAAGTCACACGTTATGGGAAGAATTTAACACCTTTCATAACTCAATAGCTGTATTCATTGAAAAATAAGCATGCCACATATAAAACTGTCATAGGCTAAGAGCCCAGGTAGCGTCTCACAGCAAAAAAGCACTGCAGGAAAAACCGTGACGGCAACGCATCGGTTTTTTTTCTGCATCACTTTTCACAGTCCTTTCTGCTTCCATTACATCTATTGGGAAACTTCCGGCCTTTCCATAGTTGTAATTGACATGCTGTGGTTTCCAAAACCGCAACGGTTTTGGAAATCGCAGCATGTGCACATTGCGTATTTTCCCACACTTTGGAGATGGGATTCACTAGAATCCCATCCACTATACAGTGGCTATAAAACACAGTGTTTTTTTCCACGACATTTAAGCTATGGGCAAACTGCAGCATTTACTTCACGGTGGCTTTCGGTCTTAAAGACTCTGTTTATAATGAAATGTGCCCTATTTAATATGTGTTAGGTGTTTTTTAGACTGCATTTCCATAGTGTATTTTTGTTGTTGTTGTTGGGGAATGCATTTAAAGAAAATAAATTTTTCAAAAGGCACTTGTGTTTTATCTTTCTTAACCCCTTCCTGCTCTGCATCATACTTTTACATCGCGCTGAGCGTATATTTAATGCTCAGCACCGTAATAGTAAGATGCTGGAATGCCACAGGCACAGGAGTTTTGCCTGTGGCATAACCTCTGGCACTCAGTTGTGACAAATAGCCAAAGCCCAGGACTAGACGCCAAAGTCAGACGATACTCCGACTCTTGTCGACTAATCCCCTGGATACTGTGATCAATAGCGATAACGACATCCAGAGGGTCCAGGAGTAAGATTGACGACTCCCCCCGAGATTCCCTGCAATCTTATCCAAGCCATGGCCAAGCAATGCACATAGGTAACCTATGTGCAATGTGCTGCAATACTATGTCAGTAATACACTGAGGGTTGGAGATCCCAGGTTCAAGTCCACTTGTGGGAACAGTAAAAAAGAATAAGTTTCAAGTAAAGAATAAAATTTAAATAAATAATAAAAAAAAATTAAATATACACCTTCACATTTAAAATAGCACATAACCTGAACAAAAAAATAAACAAACATGTTAGGTATAAGCCTCCACTAGTGCTCTTTATGCCGTTCGGTGAACGCCTTAAAGAGGACCTTTCATGGGATGGGGCACAGGCGGTTTTATATACCGCTGGAAAGCCAACAATGCGCTGAATTCAGTGCACTCTTTGCTTTCACGATCTGTGCCTCGGGTGAAGAGCTATCAGTGCCGGTACCGTAACTCTTCACAGTCAGAAGGGCATTCCTGACAGTCTGTCAGGAACGTCCTTCTCCACAGCAGCGCCTATAGCGCTGCACAGTGAGAGCAGGGAGGAACGTCCCCTCCCCTCCTGATAATACTCGTCAATAGACAAGTATTGTGAGAAGGAGGAGGCGTTCCCCCCCCACACACACACACACACTCACACTGTACAGCGCTATAGGCGCTGCTATGAAGAAGGACGTTCCTGACTGACTGTCAGGAATGCCCTTCTGACTGTGAAGAGCTACGGTACCGGCACCAATAGCTCTTCACCTGGGGCACAGATTGTGAAAGCTGACAGTGCACTGAATTCATTGTTGGATTTCCAGCGGTATATAAAACCGCCTGTGCCCCAACCCATGAAAGGTCCTCTTCAAGAAAATATATAACGCAATGCGCAAAATATTATATTTTGGTCACCTTTCTTTCCCCAAAAAATAGCAAGACGAAATGATCAAAAAGTCATACGTACCCAGCACTGGTACAAATAAAAAGTACAATTCACCCCACAAATAATGAACCCTTACATATCTCCATCAAGAAGACAGTAAAAAAGTTATAGGTGTCAGAATACGGTGGAAAATCATTCATTTTGAAAAAGTGACGTTTTATTTGTTAATGTCTAATAAAATCAATAAAAATATGGTTTTACCATAATTGTAATGACCTGCTGAACAAAGTGCCATGTCATTTATACAGTATATAAGGACTCTCTATTCCCCAGATAACCCCCAAAATTAGTTTTCACTGGTTTTTACAAATTGCATACACAAGAGTGAATGCCGGCTATACGATGACCGTTTCTTTAATGGTCATCACAAGGCTGCACTAAGTTCACTGTGTGTGACTGAGGGCTATTCACATGACAGATACTTTGATGGTCTGTTTTAGCTGATGGTCAAAAATAGGTCACGTCCTACTTTTATCCATTTTTAATACATTCAAATGTATAAGGGATCCATGAAAATGGGCACTCCTTGGGTACAAAATGGCCATGAAAAACATATTTTTCTGCCATTTTGCACAACATTCATTACAGTGTACTTGTAAATGTGCCCTATCCATCAGGTGATGTACAGAATTTTAATGTGTTTAACATGTCTAGCAGGTTGTATTAAATTTATCATACTATGAAAGACCTTTAATAAATTTTGCACAATTTGCACAATTTTTGTGATGTTGTACGCATGTACTTGTAAAACCATGATGTGCGTAATAGGCGTCTTAGTACTGTGGCAAATATTGCCACTAAATAAACAGGATATAAATCAGTTTTGATCTGTGCTCATAAAAGAAATAGAATTTAAAATCCACTAATGTGAATGTGGCATAAATATTCTGTATTACATACAATAAAACCTAGGTCTTACTTTTATTCTCTTACCAGTGCTCCATTCCAGATTGGACAAGCAATCCTTATACTCCAACCAATATATAAAGGGTTGTAGCTAAAGACAGGAAAAAATGCTATAACCCCTGAAATAATGCTTAGGGTGCCAAACGCAGTCAGGATTCCGCCAGTAATCTGATAGAGGCTCGTCATTTTCCATAAAGTGCTACTTTTCACTGTCAGGCAGGCTGGAACGAATGGTGTTTTCCAAGCACTTTCTGTAAACTTTTGTTTCTTGGAAACTGTAGTCAAGACACAAATCCATTGTTTATATGTGTCAGCTCAACCTGCTGTTTGCTTTTAATTGTTTCCGGATATGTGAGGACGTGGCCACCAAATAAACAAGACTGTATACGAATAGGTTTAGGAATACTATGTGCCCCCCTCTTCCACACCTAGATAAACTAACACATTTTTGTGTCAGTTCCTTCTTCAGTGAAAGAATGTGTTACATCATCTCAGAGCCTTGTGGGGTAATTCATCCACGCCGAGAATTTAGAAATCTGGAATCAAGTCTTAAACACATTCCTTGGACAGTTTGAGAAATACATGCAAATGAAGGGAAACAAAAGCAAAATGCATGCCATTAACCCCTGCCATCCCTAGTGCTACTATCTCATGTAATCTTGCTCTCTTTCTTAAAGGGAATTATCATCAGGTTTATACCACCCTATACTCACAGTAGCATAAAGTAGTCATAAGAACCCCAATTTCAGGACTTTAATTTTCACTTACTTTTTTCTTGAATTTGTAAAAAAAAAAAAAAATAAAGATCACTTTATTAGGTTCAGCCAAGCTCCAGTGTCCTTTCAGTTATGTGCATGCACCTTTGGAGCCTATGGTATTCCTAATTCCTCCAGGCCAACCAGCACAAATTGACATGCATGATAGAGAGAAAGCTGTCTATCAGCAGTAGAAGGGCTGGAGAAGTCCACTGCTGATAAACACAAGGACTCCATACTTGGCACAACAAGTAGAATCACATTTCCACTTAAACTGCCACTATATGGTGGCATATACCTGATGGCAGATTTAATTTGATCATCCTGCCTGATTATGTAGTATAAACTTAAAGGGGCTGCATAATTCCCCACCACAACAAATGTGCCACTTCTGTGGTTTTTGTTTATTTTGCTGCAGCAATTATCTGCCACACATCCATGAGACTGCTGCAGCCAATCTCCTGCTGAGGCAAGTCATATGACTGCATGGTATGTGATTATACTTTATTGTTATAACATTACATTTACAATCCTCCAGAATTTCTTTCGTCACACGTTTTTGTTATTAGTTGTGTTGTAGCACTTTGTAGCACTTTTGTTAAAGAGGACCTTTCATGACCTTTCACAACCTGAATTCGTGTGATTAGATTGTGTGTTTTTCTGGTGGGGATCTGATCCGGTGTTCTGTGGTCTTTTGGTGGTTTCCTTGCCATTGGACCATCTGTACATTCTGTATCAGCCTTTGGAGTATACCTGAGGTTCTTTAGATTGAGCCTCAGGTGTTGGTCGTTATCATTGTCCTATCGGACGCTTCTGGGGCCTGTATAAGGAGGGGGGTTGGCTTCACTTGTTGCCGGTTTTCGTTGTTTCCAACATAGAATTCGTGGCTCAGGGAGGAGGGTTGTTCGTGGAAACTATAGCTGACTTGGAAGTGGTGTGAGTGTTGCCCTGTGTGTGAGTCTGGTTTTCCCCTAAACACTTCTACTCTGCCCTGTCCTTCAGTTCTGATTGCCTGTCACTGTCTTGGTGTTTGTGAGGAAGTTTGGGTTCCCGTTTGTTTTGCCCCAGTCCTGTGTTAACCCTTTCTTCACCTCTCCACGGTCCCTCTCCTCTTTCTCTTGTTGTGTATTGAGTTGTGCTGCGTGTCTGTTGTCCAGCACTTCCCATCCTGTTTGTGTTGTCTGCAGTTGCACCTTGGTTTCTGTAGGGGTGACCACCTTAGTATCCCCAGTCCCTAACCCTCTTGTAGCTCTCGCCCTATCTGTCAGCTAGGCCTTCGTATTAGAGAGCCAGGAGTTGTCGGGGCCAAGGCTAGCTTGAGAACAGCTGACCACCACATACAGGCAGGGCCTAGCTAGCTACCATAGCGTCAGGGAAAGTTTCCCTCCCTTGTTCCCTTAGCGGTGCAGTCTGCAGTCTGGATTTTGGGTCTGGGCATTGACACGAATGTGACAATGTCCTCTTGAATATGCGGATTCATATACTGCTAGAAAGCCAACAGTGCACTGAATTCAATGCACTGTTGGCTTTCCCGGTATATTCCAGGTGGTGAAGATATCGGTGTTGTTAATTTTGGCACAGATATCTGCCCACTGTCAGAAGGGTGTTCCTGATGGTCTAGCATCATTTCTGGACTGTAAGGGATTGTTATGGTCAGCAGGGTTTATTAAAAAAAACTTAAATGAAAACCCCACAGAGCCCACTGGGCCACTGACTACTAACCAACCTGGTGTGAACAAAGGCTAACAGTTCCTGTCACTGCAGCTAAATGAAATGACCAGGTGTGCTCTGTTGCAATTCACAGAGCCCTGTGCAGTCAGAGCAGCCGCACAAATAAACAAACTGGCTAGCCTGAACTCCAGGACTAGCCAGAGACCAAGTAAACCCTGTGTGCAGTTCCACCCAACCACCCAGGCAACAACTGCCAAGCCCACTCCCAGTCACCCTGTCTGAGAAGGAATGCTAGCTGACCCTACTGAGTTACACCACACACATACAAGGCAGCATGCTGCCTGACTAACAGTGGCATTGCTATCTCAGGGGTCATTTACTAGCTAGGGTCAATTCAGTTTTACAGGCTGGAACACACACACGCACGCACGCACGCACGCACGCACGCGCACACACACACACACACACACACACTTTCAGGTTTGTAATGTGATCATAGAGCGCCGGGTGTCCAGACCAGCCCCCTTATATAGGCAAGGGGCGGTCACCAGCAAATATCCCAGCTGCCCAATCCGAGCGTCTTTTGGTCGACTCCTATGTCGGTCACCCAGTCGACCACGCCTGGCTGCTGCAAGGCAGATTAACCCTTGCAACTCTGGACTATGCAGAGGAACTGACAGCGACGCCCATATCATGGCCGCAGTTACTGCACAATCCTAACAGGGATACACATCCCCCCACCCCCCCTCCCCTGACAGTACTCATCCACAGACTTGTAGTGGGGGAGATATTCCTCATAGCTCAGCGCCATTACTGGGAAGTAATGAACACTCCTTTGACAGTACAAGGCTATGTTAGAGTACAGTCTGGGGGGCATTCTTCACAGCTCAGCAATAAACATGACAATTTAGGAGTGGCCAGCTCAGCAATAAACATGACAATTTAGGAGTGGCCAACTATAAGGGAATTGCTAAAGGACCCTTGGGGGTGAGGCACAACAAGCCAGTGAGCTCTAAGCTGGACTCCCCCGCCCCCCCACCTCCTTCCCTATCTGCTTGCCTGTTGCGTCCTAAGTGCAGCATCCCAGAGTGAGCTGCTATATGTTACATGTACCCGGGGGTTGTCCTGCTTGTCTTAGATATGTCTATGGTAGATGCAATATGTCTGCCATTTTACTGTATATATGCATTTTCATGTAATGCTGTACTATCTCATGACAAATCCAGGCCACTGGGCGGAGTTCTAGGAAAAGGCTTATATTCTCTAGTAGCTGTTGCCAGCTAGTCCAGTCCAGATCAGATCCAGTATCTAGTTGCAGAGAGCAGAGTTCAGGAGTGAAGCCATTTTATTCCAAGGTACGTCTGGAAGCTGCCCCGGTGTTAGTGATAGAACTTTGGGGGTTCCCGAGAGACATTTGTGTCCGTGCCAGTAGGAGTTACAGAAGTACCTGACAGGAGTATTGAATACGGGCTTGCCTTCCAGGAACCTGGTTTCCCTAGCAGGACTCTTAGCCCGCTTCATCCCCTAACTAATTTAGGGAGTGGTATAAGAGGAGGAGAGGAGAAAAGTAAGTACCCTTCTGCACAGTCTTGTGGAGGAATCGGAGTGTGTGAGCACCGTTGCAGGACTAGTAGGTGGCACAGCCCATGTCATCTCGCTCCACACTCTCTGTTCTCCTCCACTGAGTTGCTGCATAAGCGACAGGTGACAACTGGTCGACAATCCCTTCCTAGATATATGTGATGACACAGAACACAGACAAGACAAACAACAACAAAGGGAGGTTAGCTAGCCAAGGGTTCAGTAACAGTTGAGCAACTTAGTACAAAATCATAATCCAAGAGTATAGTCAAAGGTAAAGCCAGAGGTCAGAAATAAGAATAAAATGGCAAGAGTAAATAACCAGCAAGTACAAAGCAATAGCAAGCACTAATGTGAATGTGAGCCAACAATAAATAGGGAGGAGGAACCCGTCCCAGACTTGAGAGGAAGATAGGCTGTCAATCACATAGGCTAAGCTAACATTAATTATTAGAGGGGAGGAGGGAAACTAAGGTAAAGGAGATGAGTGTGGTGGAAAGTCAATTACCAAGGTGAGGGAATAGGACAGTGTTCAGACAATACAAGAACCCCCCCAAATAAGAAATCACAGCCGGAGGATGGCACCAAAGCCCGGATAAGCGAGGATGTTACACCGACTCGTTTATTCTGAGTTGACAGGAACCATAAACTGTTATCGCTGGTGAAACCACATCAGGCTACGTGTTGCCCCTGCAGAGCCTTTGTAGGTGAAATATGGCATTAGAAGATAGTCATTTAAATGGTTGCCAGTTCTGAATTCAGTTGTGCTTTACAGATGATAGAGATTAGATAGAGGTTATGTGTTTGAGACAGTCTGATTAAGTTCTTTGATATAGCTTATAGGTTTTCACCATCATTACATGTCTTTGCTTCTCTAACTGAATATTTATACATGATGGTTTTACCTAGGAATAACTATACAATGGTCAAAGTCTAAGGTTCCCAACAGTTTGATGATAGTTACATATTGTGCCCTGCCCTTTTTTAATGAATCTTAATCCTTCTCATGCGATATTCTTACTTGTATTTATTTGTGCTTGATGCGCAGCTTGACTGTTTTTCTTACAGTGACAGCTATAATTGGTAATTTCCTCTGTTTACAGGGCACTGGTAAGGATAAGTGCCTAAGATTGCAGGGGCCCTCTAGATCAGAGACTGCAGGCTGCTGAAAGTATGAAGGAAATCATTTGTTTTTATACTGACTCCTCTTCTTAGGGCCCTGCTGACATATGCATCATTAGAAAAAAAAAAAGGAATAGAGTTTTGAAACAAACTTTGTCTGCATTTCCTGTCCACATGATCTTATTAATATTAATTAGATTTCTTCTGGACCTTACTGTATCTCTGTGTGCACCTTCTATCTCTGAAAGAACAGGTAGTGATGAAGTAACAAAACACACTTTTATTGGCATGTATTATAAATGGCCTATAGTCATATACATAAAACACAACCAAAAACATATCACCTGTATCACATAGAGTCCAAAGGTGATACATCTATGGGTACCTCAGATATAGGCAATATGTATAAATGTGTCACATGTACAATACATGCAGGTATTCACATTTGTTTGGCTCTAAGGGCACTCATCCAATATTCCGGTCCAAAATACTCCATCAGAATTTAGCCTTAGGGCCCCTTCACACGGCGTATACGCTCACTGCTTTGGAGCGTGTAAACGTTCCGTAGCAGCGGCGTCTAAAGCACTTCCCATTGTTTTCTATGGGAGCCGGCAGACGCACGCTCCCCATAGAAATGAATGGAAAAAGCAGCCCATTCATTTCTATGGCGAGCGCGCGTATGCCGGCTCCCATAGAAATCAATGCGATCTGCTTTTAGACGCCGCTGCTACGGAACGTTTACACGCTCCAAAGCAGTGAGCGTATACGCCGTGTGAAGGGGCCCTTAGGCCGGTTGCAGATGACTGTTTGCATCCGGCCAGTTGTGAATTAAAAACACAGACGGTGCACGGGGAAGACATGGATGTCACCTGTGTGCTGCCCATGCACTGACCATGCTTCCGCGGCCCCTTTCATTAAATGCATAGGGCCCACAAAATAAGACAGAAATAGGACCTGTTCTATATTTTGCAGCTCAGACTGTTGGCTCACAGGAACATGTAATTCACGGTCATGCGTACAGGCCCCCAGGAATGAATGGGTCAGTGTGCTATCCAGGAAAAACATGACAGCACACTGATTCCTGCCACGGTCATCTGCAAGATTCCATAGTGTTCTCAGGCTGTCAATGAAATAACACCTGTCTGACACAAACACATGTATAGTATTCAGCAAACCATGGCTAAATGTCCATTGGCCTAACTCTCACAAAATAGTATCTACCCAAATAGTAAGGGATTCATCAGGAGGTTATACTGCTATATAGCCCTGTAGTAAAGCAGTAAAAACTGCATTTCCTGGCCCTGTATAGTAGGTGCCAGTACTCAGTGCTAAGCTGTCTCTGAGGTACCCATGGATTTATTACCTTTGAACTCTAGTATGTGGTACAGGAGATGTTTTTTTTTTTTAATGAGTTTTATTTATTTAAGTATGAGCCATTTTTTAAGCATACCAATAAATGTTTGTTTTATTCCTTATTCACTCCCCGTTCTTTCAGTGATAGCATTAGTGAGTGGTATTTGTCCCACTGTGAAAGTTGTCTATATGCATCCAGTTTTATAAGGAGGCATACAGAGACATGCACAAAACATAGAGTAGAATAACTTTGCAATATGGTGCTATATAGAGCCCATACAGCAGCACATTGAGTGCCTACAGCCATGTAGTTGTTAGGTAACAGAATAATACTGAACCATTGAGCGACAGAACACATAAGCCGGTGTAACAGCACCCGTCCCCCCTGGGGTGCAGTAATATGTTAGAGCAGGTTACAACCTTGTTAACGGCAAGTAAAATTAGACAATGAAGATGTTCATCTAAGGTTAGTCTACAAGGAAAAGATGCCTTGTGGCCAAGTAATTCAGTTTTGTTCATGTATGTTCTTGGTGTGTTATTACACGGCCTACACATCCTATTGCTCTTTTGAAATCTGAGCCACCAATGCAACGAAGAATCATTAAAGTAGTCACAGACTCTAGAGAAAATATCATATTTGATGTCTCCATTAATAGACACATTCATTTGGCACATGTGCATATTTCTATAGAGCACAAATAACGTTGGTTACATGTGACTACCTATATTTATATATAGCAATTGCTTTAGTTACTGTGTAATGTGAAGATACCAAATGAGATTACAGCTAGTCTGATAAGAGAGTATACAGTATATCAACCAACTAGTCAAACTAGGGTGCCGAGAAGCTGCCCTTTTCTGTATAATATAATTGTATAACGTGTTTTCTATATTCAAGAATGATGGTTATTAGTAGATATCGGACATGTATGAGGGACCATTATTATGGCTGCAGTTTATTTTGTATTGGAACTAGAATCAATCTTCCCCAAACATTGCAAATATGGCATTTAAATGAATTTCATACAGCTGCTGCTCAGGAATGTTCTCACACAGAAAAATCCACAATACATCCATGTAATTGCTTCATCCAATGATGTTAACAGAGTCTTTCAGCCTTGCAGAAAAACAGGCTATAAACTGGATTCACACCAAAACATGTGAAGGGCGCTGTTCTGTAAGGACAGCTGATCGTAGCACTGGTCAGCTTGTTAGCTACTTAGATTAGTTAAGCATTCCAGGTCTACTAATGCCCAGGAAGACATTATTGTCTTTGCCAGAACATTTTATTCCGCCCATGCCCAGATGTATACAAAAAAAATAGCCAAACCCGTACACAGAGCGAGTTCTGCTGATTTAGGCTCATGCGAAGGAAGTTCCCATGTATTTACATGACAAGTATAAATTGTCTAACCTCAACATATTGATTATTCACGCTTGGCCCTGTAGTCTGTGGGAATCTGTACTGTGATGGGTACACACTCCTGCAATAAAAATACATTGTTTTTTACATTAATAAAGTAATATCAAAATTTTTAAATCCTTGGCAATATTATTTTAGGCTACGGCCCCACATTGCGGAAACATACAGATTTTCCTGCATTTTTTTGTAATCCGGAGTGGCTTGAAGAGGATTGGAAAATATAAAGGAAACTCTTAGACGTTTTTCTTCTGTGAAATCCACTTCTGACTTTGGCTCAAAAAACCGCAGCAAAATCTACAACAAAAAAGCCTATGTGTTTCCCCATAAAGATGACCTCTCTCGATACTAAGTGAAATACATCACTTGATTGCTGTTGTGCCCTTGAAAACTTTGGCATTTGTATTTTTTACTTTGTTCAGCTATTCAAAATATATTGCCTCCAAAAGGTTATATGTAAATTAGCTCTTGTTCGCCAATAATTTAAGCATAATCTTGGTCATATCCAGAGCCAACTCCATGTCTGTGACTGTCCTTGGGCATTAGAGCCTCAGTGGCCACTTTGTGGCACACCTCATGCAGCAGAAACAGTGTTTTCCTGTAAAAGATGCCAAAGCAAAGCAAACCCAAAATTGGGTAGTTTTGCTGCAGCGAACTACTGGAATGCTGTAGGTCTTCTGTAACTTTCAAACTTTTGCCCTCATATAATGGCTCCTTAACTCCTTATATAGTACAATGTACTATAACACCAGACAAAAAGATACATTACAAAGAAATACTATGCTACAGTATACTATGGTATACAGTATACTATACTCATCAAAAGAGTCGTAGTTCCCAGAGTGTCAAGATAGGGTCCCACCCCATGTCACGAGTTCAATGATAGACTTCACACGGATAAATGCAAATGCTACTTCCTCATGCCACGGGCAGCATATATCTTGTGCTGCAGCTCAATCCTGAGCATACACCCTTCCATATAGCACACCCTGATTAAATCTTTTTATGGGCCTGGTCTGGAACTACTGGAGATCCGTTGCTGTCAACTCACAGTATCTCTAAGTGTATGCAACTGCAGGGACCATTACACCTATTCTGGATATAAAAGAGTCTAAGGAAGGTCATTATTGACCGAAAACGTTCACTCAACTTTACTATAATAAATGGTGATTGAATTTGCATTTATCCATGTGAAGTCTATCATTGAACTCAGTATACTATACTATTACCCCTTATGCCCCCATATAATGGACTGTTATGCCCCCACACTGTATCAACTTATTCCCCTTTATGTATTACCCCCTTACAATACAACAGCACCTAAAGCCCCCATATAATGGCTCTTCATGCCCCCATACATCCTCTGGACACAGATGAGTTACCTCTCGCTGACCTGGACAGTGGAACAAGACCCAGTGTAGTAAGACAAATTAACCCCTTTCCAGATAAAGCATTTAGGGGATTAACTGTCCTAGGCCAAAGTATACCCCAGGGTGTAAAATAGCCTAGGCCAAACTATATCACTGCAGGCCAGAATATAACATGGAACCAGAAACACAAGCAAACTAAGACATTCAACCCACTACCAATTTCAGGAAGGAAGTATCTTAGCACCACTCTTAGCCTTATGTTTGGCAGGGTTGTACACAATGGATGCACAAGGGACCTTGGACAACTACATATAAAACCAAAGGTGATGGGAACTGCTACTTTCGGGCCATCAGCTACATCCTGAGAGGAAACAAAGACAAAAAAAAACTATAGGACTACTTGTGTTGTGAATGAATATGTGAACATCTCTGGAATGCCCCATGATGTAGTCATGATGATCATGGACACAGCAAATCTGTTGAGTTCTGACATCATCTACACAAACAACGGTGACTCCATGGATTGGTTGACATTCTGATAGCTTCAATCTGCAGTCAACAACAAAACATGCACTTCATCTTGAAAATAAGCACGATCATTTTAATGTTGTTATCAGTGTTAGGGTGCATTCAGACTACGTAATGCCGGGCGTGTATGAGAGCCGTACACGCCGGCATTACGGCAGACTGCCGAACACTTCCCATTCACTTCAATGGGAGCGCTCGTAACAGCGGCGTTTACGAGCGCTCCCATTGAAGTGAATGGGAAGTGTTCGGCAGTCTGCCGTAATGCCGGCGTGTACGGCTCTCATACACGCCCGGCGTTACGTAGTCTGAATGCACCCTTACCTTTAAATGTTTATAATGTAGCAAGGACTTGCTAATGTAAGGGTCCCAATACACGGGATGACTATTGGGCGATTTGTTGTTCCGTAGTCCTTTGCATTGAGTGATAAGAGACTTATCAATAACCGCTGAGAAAAAAAAAATTACTTACTCACCACCAAACTTTTCAAGACATTATGATTTTTATTATATTATTAATAGTCGAGTTTTTCTGGTTGAAATAATAAAAGTCAATGTGTTTAGAGTTTTAAGATCTAAGTCAGTTAGTTTTCTCACTTAACGTTCCAGACAAAGCTGAATCCACAATAAAATGTTGAAATGCATAACCATCCCCATTTGCCAAAAATCTGCAAAAGAAAAAAAAATATTAAAGACATATTTTTATTAAAAACATATCTCAAATCTCTTTCTAAACAGTTAAATGGGATCTCATGTACACAACCATATTTTAGTTCATTGAATATAAAATATGGGCATCTGTAGTTTTTGCAGATGTGTGAGAAATATACGCAAAATGTCTGTACATTAAATTATGGATATGAACATTCATTGTAGTGTTTGGATCGGTGAAAATCACAGAAAGCACCAAATAGCAATCTGTGTATCGTCTGTTTTGGGTTCCCTGACATGTAAGGTTGTGGCCAAGGACAGAATGTTTTGTGAAACAAAATTAATAGAGATGAGCGAACAGTGTTCTATCGAACTCATGTTCGATCGGATGTTAGGCTGTTCGGCATGTTCGAATCGAATCGAACACCGCGTGGTAAAGTGCGCCATTACTCGATTCCCCTCCCACCTTCCCTGGCGCCTTTTTTGCTCCAATAACAGCGCAGGGTAGGTGGGACAGGAACTACGACACCGGTGACGTTGAAAAAAGTAGGCAAAACCCATTGGCTGCCGAAAACATGTGACCTCTAATTTAAAAGAACAGCAACGCCCAGCTTCGCGTCATTCTGAGCTTGCAATTCACCGGGGACGGAGGTTTCCGTCCAGTTAGCTAGGGGTTAGATTCTGGGTAGGCAGGGACAGGCTAGGATAGGAAGGAGAAGACAACCAACAGCTCTTATAAGAGCTAAATTCCAGGGAGAAGCTTGTCAGTGTAACGTGGCACTGACGGGCTCAATCGCCGCAACCCAGCTTTCCGCGGATCCTGAATGGAATACACTGACAGTGTATTCCCGTATACCCGATATATACCCCCGATACCCGTTCCAACGGTGTGCCCCCCCACCTTCACCCCAGAAATACCCTGCAAGTCCCCTAGCAATAGAATTGGGGCTATATACACCCACTATTTTTGCTACTGCCATATAGTGCCATTGTCTGACTGGGAATTCAAAGAATATATTGGGCTTACATATAACTTCAATTCCAGGGAGAAGCTTGTCAGTGTAACGTGGCACTGACGGGCTCAATCGCCGCAACCCAGCTTTCCCAGGATCCTGAATGGAACACACTGACAGTGTATTCCCGTATACCCCATATATACACCCCAAATCCCCGTTCCAACGGTGTGCCCCCCCACCTTCACCTCAGAAATACCCTGCAAGTCCCCTAGCAATAGAATTGGGGCTATATACACCCACTATTTTTGCTACTGGTATATAGTGCCATTGTCTGACTGGGAATTCAAAGAATATATTGGGGTTACAAATACCCTCATTTCTTGCTACTGCCATATAGTGCCAGTTTCTGACTGGTAATTCAAAGAATATATTGGGGTTATAAATACCCTCATTTCTTGCTACTGGTATATAGTGCCATTGTCTGACTGGGAATTCAAAGAATATATTGGGGTTACAAATACCCTCATTTCTTGCTACTGCCATATAGTGCCAGTTTCTGACTGGTAATTCAAAGAATATATTGGGGTTACGTGCACCCACAATTTTTGCTACTGGTATATAGTGCCATTGTCTGACTGGGAATTCAAAGAATATATTGGGGTTATAAATACCCTCATTTCTTGCTACTGGTATATAGTGCCATTGTCTGACTGGGAATTCAAAGAATATATTGGGGTTACAAATACCCTCATTTCTTGCTACTGCCATATAGTGCAGTTTCTGACTGGTAATTCAAAGAATATATTGGGGTTACGTGCACCCACAATTTTTGCTACTGGTATATAGTGCCATTGTCTGACTGGGAATTCAAAGAATATATTGGGGTTACAAATACCCTCATTTCTTGCTACTGGTATATAGTGCCATTGTCTGACTGGGAATTCAAAGAATATATTGGGGTTACAAATACCCTCATTTCTTGCTACTGCCATATAGTGCCAGTTTCTGACTGGTAATTCAAAGAATATATTGGGGTTATAAATACCCTCATTTCTTGCTACTGGTATATAGTGCCATTGTCTGACTGGGAATTCAAAGAATATATTGGGGTTATAAATACCCTCATTTCTTGCTACTGGTATATAGTGCCATTGTCTGACTGGGAATTCAAAGAATATATTGGGGTTACAAATACCCTTATTTCTTGCTACTGCCATATAGTGCCAGTTTCTGACTGGTAATTCAAAGAATATATTGGGGTTACGTGCACCCACAATTTTTGCTACTGGTATATAGTGCCATTGTCTGACTGGGAATTCAAAGAATATATTGGGGTTATAAATACCCTCATTTCTTGCTACTGGTATATAGTGCCATTGTCTGACTGGGAATTCAAAGAATATATTGGGGTTACAAATACCCTCATTTCTTGCTACTGCCATATAGTGCCAGTTTCTGACTGGTAATTCAAAGAATATATTGGGGTTACGCGCACCCACAATTTTTGCTACTGGTATATAGTGCCATTGTCAGACTGGGAATTCAAAGAATATATTGGGGTTACAAATACCCTCATTTCTTGCTACTGGTATATAGTGCCATTGTCTGACTGGGAATTCAAAGAATATATTGGGGTTACAAATACCCTCATTTCTTGCTACTGCCATATAGTGCCAGTTTCTGACTGGTAATTCAAAGAATATATTGGGGTTATAAATACCCTCATTTCTTGCTACTGGTATATAGTGCCATTGTCTGACTGGGAATTCAAAGAATATATTGGGGTTATAAATACCCTCATTTCTTGCTACTGGTATATAGTGCCATTGTCTGACTGGGAATTCAAAGAATATATTGGGGTTACGTGCACCCACAATTTTTGCTACTGGTATATAGTGCCAATTTCTAACTGGGAATTCAAAATGCGCAAGGCTCCCGGAAAGGGACGTGGACGAGGCCGTGGGCGAGGTCGGGGGAATGGTTCTGGGGAGCAAGGTAGCAGTGAAGCCACAGGGCGTCCCGTGCCTACTCCTGTGGGGCAGCAAGCATTGCGCCACTCCACAGTGCCAGGGTTGCTTGCCACATTAACTAAACTGCAGGGTACAAACCTTAGTAGGCCCGAGAACCAGGAACAGGTCTTGCAATGGCTGTCAGAGAACGCTTACAGCACATTGTCCAGCAGCCAGTCAGACTCTGCCTCCTCTCCTCCTATTACCCAACAGTCTTGTCCTCCTTCCTCCCAATATTCCCAAGCTTCACAGAACAATAATCCCAACTGTCCCTGCTCCCCAGAGCTGTTCTCCGCTCCTTTCATTGTCCCTCAACCTGCCTCTCCACGTCACGATTCCACGAACCTAACAGAGGAGCATCTGTGTCCAGATGCTCAAACACTAGAGTCTCCTCCATCTCCGTTCGATTTGGTGGTGGATGACCAGCAACCCACCCTCATCGACGATGATGTGACGCAGTTGCCGTCAGGGCATCCAGTTGACCGGCGCATTGTGCGGGAGGAGGAGATGAGACAGGAGTTGGAAGAGGAAGTGGTGGATGATGAGGACACTGACCCGACCTGGACAGGGGGGATGTCAAGCGGGGAAAGTAGTGTGGATGTTGAGGCAAGTGCAGCACCAAAAAGGGTAGCTAGAGGCAGAGGCAGAGGTCAGCAGCTTAGGCAAAGCCAGGCCACACCCGGAATCTCCCAAGATGTTCCAGTTCGTACCCAGCCCCGAAAAACTCCCACCTCGAGGGCACGTTTCTCGAAGGTGTGGAGTTTTTTCAAGGAATGCGCCGAGGACAGATATAGTGTTGTCTGCACAATTTGCCTCTTGAAATTGATTAGGGGCTCTGAGAAGAGCAACCTGTCCACCACTTCAATGCGCCGTCATTTGGAATCCAAGCACTGGAATCAGTGGCAGGCAGCAACGGCAGGACAAAGGCCGCCTGCCGTTCATGCCACTGCCACTGCCTCTGCCACTGCCTCTGCCTCTTCCACTGCCACTGCTGACTGTGCTGGCGATGCACTCCAGAGGACGAGCCAGGACACCACTTCATCTGCCTCCGCCACTTTGTTGACTTCTCCCTCATCCTCCCCTGTTCCTGTCTTATCTCCTTCTCCTGCACCATCAAAGGCACCATCAGGCGCTTCTTTACAACAACCCACCATCTCTCAGACATTGGAGCAGCGGCAGAAATACACTGCTAACCACCCACACGCGCAAGCCTTGAACGCCAACATCGCTAAACTGCTGGCCCAGGAGATGTTGGCGTTCCGGCTTGTTGAAACTCCCGCCTTCCTGGACCTGATGGCAACTGCGGCACCTCGCTATGCCGTCCCTAGCCGTCACTACTTCTCCCGGTGTGCCGTCCCCGCCTTGCACCAGCACGTGTCACTCAACATCAGGCGGGCCCTTAGTTCTGCGCTTTGCACAAAGGTCCACTTGACCACCGACGCGTGGACAAGTGCATGCGGACAGGGACGCTACATTTCACTGACGGCACACTGGGTGAATGTAGTTGAGGCTGGGACTGCTTCCCAAACTGGCCCGGTGTACCTCGTCTCCCCGCCTAACATTCCTGGCAGGGACACGAGAAGAACACCCCCCTCCTCCTCCTCCTCTACCGCCTCCTCCTCCGCCACCGCCTCCTCCTCCGCCACCGCCTCCTCCTCCGCTGTTAGATTGACCCCAGCTACGAGTTGGAAACGTTGCAGCACTGGCGTTGGTAGACGTCAGCAGGCTGTGCTGAAGCTGATCAGCTTGGGGGACAGACAGCACACTGCCTCCGAGGTGAGGGATGCCCTCCTCGATGAGACGGCAATATGGTTTGAGCCGCTGCACCTGGGCCCAGGCATGGTCGTTTGTGATAACGGCCGGAACCTGGTAGCAGCTCTGGAGCTTGCCGGACTCCAACATGTTCCATGCCTGGCCCACGTCTTCAACCTAGTGGTGCAACGTTTCCTAAAGAGCTACTCCAATGTTCCAGAGCTACTGGTGAAAGTGCGGCGCATGTGCGCCCACTTTCGCAAGTCGACAGTAGCCGCTGCTAGCTTAAAATCTCTCCAGCAACGCCGGCATGTGCCACAACACCGGCTTTTGTGCGACGTCCCCACACGCTGGAACTCAACGTTTCAGATGTTGAATAGAGTGGTTGCGCAGCAGAGACCTTTGATGGAATACCAGCTACAAAACCCTAGGGTGCCACAAAGTCAGTAGCCTCAGTTTCACATCCATGAGTGGCCATGGATGAGAGACCTTTGTGACATCCTACGGGTCTTTGAGGAGTCCACAAGGAGGGTGAGCTCTGAGGATGCGATGGTGAGCCTTACAATCCCGCTCTTGTGTGTTCTGAGAGAATCCCTGATTGACATCAGGGATAACTCAGATCACACAGAGGAGTTAGGGATAGCATCCGATCCGTCACAGCTGGAGAGTAGGTCCACACATCTGTCCGCTTCACTGCATTTAATGGAGGAGGAGGAGGAGGAGGAGGAAGAAGAGTTGTCCGATGATGTGATGGTGATACAGGAGGCTTCCGGGCAACTTCGAATCGTCCCATTGTTGCAGCGCGGATGGGTAGACATGGAGGATGAGGAGGAAATGGAGATTGAACTTTCCGGTGGGGCCAGAGGAGTCATGCCAACTAACACTGTGGCAGACATGGCTGAGTTCATGTTGGGGTGCTTTACAACCGACAAGCGTATTGTCAAAATCATGGAGGACAACCAGTACTGGATCTTTGCTATCCTTGACCCCCGGTATAAAAACAACATCTCGTCTTTTATTCCGGTAGAGGGGAGGGCCAATCGCATCAATGCTTGCCACAGGCAATTGGTGCAGAATATGATGGAGATGTTTCCAGCATGTGACGTTGGCGGCAGGGAGGGCAGTTCCTCCAGTAGGCAACCAAGTTCTCACCGGTCCACACAAATGAGGGGCACACTGTCTAAGGTCTGGGACACCTTGATGGCACCCCCTCGCCAAAGTGCCGCCACGGAGGGTCCTAGTGTCACCAGGCGTGAGAAGTATAGGCGCATGTTGCGGGAATACCTTTCCGACCACAGCCCTGTCCTCTCCGACCCCTCTGCGCCCTACACGTATTGGGTGTCGAAGTTGGACCTGTGGCTTGAACTTGCCCTATATGCCTTGGAGGTGCTGTCCTGTCCTGCCGCCAGCGTCCTATCTGAGAGGGTGTTCAGTGCAGCCGGTGGCATCATCACTGACAAGCGCACCCGTCTGTCAGCTGAGAGTGCCGACCGGCTCACTTTGATAAAAATAAACCACCACTGGATAGAGCCTTCATTTTTGTGCCCACCTGTGTAAAGCACCCCAACATGAAACTCCATGTCTGTACTCAACCTCTCCAATTCCTCCGCATCCTCATACTCATCCACCATAAGCGTTGCACAATTCTGCTAATACTAGGCTCCCTCCACCCTGATTTCCCCCAACTCTGCTGGTTAGAGGCTCCCTCCAACCTGATTTCCACCAACTCTGCTGGTTAGAGGCTCCCTCCACCCTGCTTTCCCACAACTCTGCTGGTTAGAGGCTCCCTCCACCCTGCTTTCCCACAACTCTGCTGGTTAGAGGCTCCCTCCACCCTGATTTCCACCAACTCTGCTGGTTAGAGGCTCCCTCCACCATGAATTGGTCCAAACTGGGCTGTTTAGAGGCTCCCTCCACCATGAATTGGTCCAAACTGGGCTGTTTAGAGGCTCCCTCCACCATGAATTGGTCCAAACTGGGGTTTTTAGAGGCTCCCTCCACCATGAATTGGTCCAAACTGGGGGGTTTTAGAGGCTCCCTCCACCATGAATTTGCCCAAACTGGGCTGTTTAGAGGCTCCCTCCATCATGAATTGGTCCAAACTGGGGTTTTTAGAGGCTCCCTCCACCATGAATTGGTCCAAACTGGGGTTTTTAGAGGCTCCCTCCACCATGAATTGGTCCAAACTGGGGTTTTTAGAGGCTCCCTCCACCATGAATTTGCCCAAACTGGGCTGTTTAGAGGCTCCCTCCACCATGAATTTGCCCAAACTGGGCTGTTTAGAGGCTCCCTCCACCATGAATTGGTCCAAACTGGGGTTTTTAGAGGCTCCCTCCACCATGAATTGGTCCAAACTGGGGGTTTTTAGAGGCTCCCTCCACCATGAATTTGCCCAAACTGGGCTGTTTAGAGGCTCCCTCCATCATGAATTGGTCCAAACTGGGGTTTTTAGAGGCTCCCTCCACCATGAATTGGTCCAAACTGGGGTTTTTAGAGGCTCCCTCCACCATGAATTGGTCCAAACTGGGGTTTTTAGAGGCTCCCTCCACCATGAATTTGCCCAAACTGGGCTGTTTAGAGGCTCCCTCCACCATGAATTTGCCCAAACTGGGCTGTTTAGAGGCTCCCTCCACCATGAATTGGTCCAAACTGGGGTTTTTAGAGGTTCCCTCCACCATGAATTGGTCCAAACTGGGGGTTTTTAGAGGCTCCCTCCACCATGAATTTGCCCAAACTGGGCTGTTTAGAGGCTCCCTCCATCATGAATTGGTCCAAACTGGGGTTTTTAGAGGCTCCCTCCACCATGAATTGGTCCAAACTGGGGTTTTTAGAGGCTCCCTCCACCATGAATTGGTCCAAACTGGGGTTTTTAGAGGCTCCCTCCACCATGAATTTGCCCAAACTCTGCTGGTTAGAGGCTCAATCCACCCTGATTTTCAAAACAAATGTTGGTGCCAACCTCAACTTACTACAAGGGCCAAATTCACTGCTGGTGACAAGCTCTCCTCACTGCAAGTGCCAAATACACATGTTTCAAGGTGTTTTCCTACTGTCAGAGAGGTGGTATTGAGTGTGTAAAGTGTGTAGTTGTTAGGCTGTGATGTTGGGGTAATAGAGGGTCTTTGGTGTGTTAGATGCCCCCAGACATGCTTCCCCTGCTGTCCCAGTGTCATTCCAGAGGTGTTGGCATCATTTCCTGGGGTGTCATAGTGGACTTGGTGACCCTCCAGACACGGATTTAGGTTTCCCCCTTAACGAGTATCTGTTCCCCATAGACTATAATGGGGTTCGAAACCCGTTCGAACACACGAACATTGAGCGGCTGTTCGAATCGAATTTCGAACCTCGAACATTTTAGTGTTCGCTCATCTCTAAAAATTAATATAACAAATGAAAAATACGATAGCATAACAAATGTTAATGTATTTTCAGGGTCACAATTACTACAATGTTAACAGAGAGTAATATACTGCATGCACCATCATACTGTTATCCTCCTTGGTGGCCTGAAACTAGTTAACAAACAGTGAGCAATTGACTGTAACTAGAGATGAGCGAATACTGTTCGGATCAGCCGTTCCGAACAGCACGCTCCCATAGAAATGAATGGAAGCACCTGGCACGCAGACTTTGCTGGCGGCCGGCCGCTTAACCCCCCCCCCCCCCTCGCGCGTGCCGGCCGCTTCCATTCATTTCTATGGGAGCGTGCTGTTCGGAACGGCTGTTCCGAACTGTGTTTGCTCATCTCTAACTGTAACCCATTTTACATTTAGAATATTCTACATCAAGGACGTAACTACTGTGGTATCTGCAGGGCCTGGGACATTAGGGCGCTCGTTGGCAGCTGGTACCACTGCGTTTTTTGTTTTATTTTTTTAATAGTCCGATACCTGCTGGACTTACTCCAGCAGGTAACGGACCCTATTTACTTACCGATTCTGGCTCTTGCTCACAGCTGCCGGCGCATCTTTTTCTGTGGAGGTTGTGAGCAGGAGCTGCGAATGGTAAGTGAGGCTGCGTGCCCACAAACCCCACAAACCTTATCATTATACTCTTTTCAGACCCCCCTTCCCCCTCCCGAGTATAATGATTGGAGGGCTAGGAGAGGTGAAAGGCTTTACCATTCAGCCCATGTCTCCGCTTCAGGAGTTGTAGTCGTGATGTGATGATGTCACTTACACCGTGCTACCAGGTCACTGAAGACTCCAGGAGCAGAGACTTCAGAGAAGATTAGCAGAGAATGGGGCTAGGTGAGTATTAGGTTTATTATGTTTGTTTTTTACCAGGAGCGGAACTTTAAACTGTGGGCAGAAGGAGGAGAAATTAAACTGGGGCTCAAATGGTGGGGGGCATTAATCTAGTGGTAGCTGGAGGAGGACATTAAACTGCGGGTAACTGATACGGGGCATTAAATGGTGGGAGTAGTTGAAGGGGGATATTAAACTTAAACACAAGAAAAATGGATTGGAATAGGCAGAGTCAAAGTAACAGTGACGGGCTAAATTTGCAGCAGTGCGCAACACATTCCGTAGCTCTTTCTATCCTTTGAAAGTTGGGAGATCTGAATATCTGGTTGCATCACAGACTATATAAGGTGTTGGGAACATTAAATAGTGATCTTGCCTATCATATGTAGATATTACATATTACTACTTCATTATCTCACTTTATAGTTTTTTTTTTTTGTTTTTTTTAATGAATATACCAGTGAATATAATGTCATGGTACTGGCATCCTGCAGCTTTCCCCATTTCACCAGTAGAGGTCACTGTGCACTCGCTATAGCCTAGCAGATGTCTGCTGTTCACAGTTACAGCGGATGTGTGGGAAAGAGATTGCTTTATGGCTTCCTGATTTTTTTGCACACTGAGCACATAAAGACAAAAAGCATACAGTAATAAAAACATCTTTGAGGATCAACCCTGCTTGCATATACTTTCCTTATTTTCAAACCTCACTTAAGATATTACGAAGGTACAATATTAACCTGCATTGATATCTCAATATAAACCTAACCAAATTTTGTATCATAGCTTTCCTTTTTTATATAAAGAAGCGTATCAAAGACTTCAGAGCATCTTGTATTGTTAAAGGGGTTGGCCACTTTCAGAGCAATAATGACAGACAAATGTACAATAAAAAGATATACAATTTTCCAATATACTTTCTGTATCAATTCCTCACAGTCTTCCAGATCTCTGCTTGCTGTCATTCAGGGGTGAACCTGCCCCTCTCGCCGCCTGAAGCGAATGAGAGAAAGCCGCCCCCCCCCCGCGCGAGGGGCGGGGTTTAGTGGAGGGGTGGGGTTAAGCGGAGGGGGCGGGGCTTAGTGCCGTTCACAGGCATGAAAGCAGGCCTGCTCTCTGCCTGAGTGTGAGGGGGCGGGGCTTAGCGTCGTTCGCAGGCAGAGAGCAGGCCTGCTCTCTGCCTGAGTGTGAGGGGAGGCTGCCGGAGCAGCGCTGCTTCAGCGGCCTCCCCAATCCACCGCTCCGTACTAAGCCAGTCCAGGACAGCTTGTCCTGGACTGGCTTAGGTAAGAAAAAATGCCGCCCTCCCTGAGGCCCTGCCATAGCGCCGCCTGAAGCGCTCGCTTCAGGTCGCCTCATGGGAGGTGCGGCACTGCTGTCATTCATTCTGTTACTTCTAGGAGATAAAACTCTGACCATGGTCATGTGATTTACGGTCCATGGTCATGTGATTAGCACACAGGTGCACAGCTGATTACCAGGCAGATGTCTGATTACTGTGCTGTGACTATAACGTCATCTTCTGGCATGCCTACCTCTTCCTTCTTCTTCTTTCGGCGACGCCCTCCAGTCCTGGCTCTTCCCCGGCTTCATCGTCGTCGTCTTCCGGTGGTTCAAATCCAATTGGTTCAAATCTGGCATGTGCACAGTAGCGCTCCCTCCGGGCCTACTGCGCACGCTCCGGCAGCATTTTTCTCAATGGCATTGCGCACGCACTGGACTTGATCCAATCAGATTTCAAACGCCTGAAGAAAACGACGATGAGGTCGGGGAAGAACCAGGACCGGAGGGTGTCGCTGAAAGAAGAAGAAAGAAGAGGTAGGCGTGCCAGAAAATTATGTCAGATCGTGCATCACCTCCCACCGTGCACGATAGGTATGATTTACATATATAGTTTTATTTTAAAATGGGGGGTGGGTTTAAAATAACATTAGCGGTGCCTGAATAGCCTTTTTAAAGGCTATTCATGCATATGTAGGGCTCATACAGCATAATAGTTAGGGAATTGCTAGATGACAATTCCCCAGAAGCTGCTGGAGAACCCTGGAGGAAGGGGCACAAGGGACAATGAGCCCTAAGCTGAAGCCCCCCACTGTCCCTTCCTATTGCCAGGCCCTATCTTATGTAATAGGCGGCAACTAGAAGACAATCCCTTCCTATATATGTGATACACAAAACGCAGACAAGACGAACAACAACAAAGGGAGGTCAGCTAGCCAGGGTTCGGTAACAGTGAGCAATGCAGTGCCAAATCAGAGTCCAAAAGAATAATCAGTAGGGAAAGCCAGACGTCGTGTGTAGTGTGGAGAATGTCCTATGGTCTGATGAAACCAAACTGGAACTGTTTGGTAGAAACACAACTTTTCGTGTTTGGAGGAAAAAGAATACTGAGTTGCATCCATCAAACACCATACCTACTGTAAAACATGGGGGTGGAAACATCATGCTTTGGGGCTGTTTCTCTGCAAAGGGGCCAGGACGACTGATCCGGGTACATGAAAGAATGAATGGGGCCATGTATCGTGAGATTTTGAGTGCAAACCTCCTTCCATCAGCAAGGGCATTGAAGATGAAACGTGGCTGGGTCTTTCAACATGACAATGATCCAAAGCACACTGCCAGGGCAACGAAGGAGTGGCTTTGTAAGAAGCATTTCAAGGTCCTGGAGTGGCCTAGCCAGTCTCCCAATCTCAACCCTATAGAAAACCTTAGGAGGGAGTTGAAAGTCCGTGTTGCTAAGCGACAGCCCCAAAACATCACTACTCTAGAGGAGATCTGCATGGAGGAATGGGCCAACATACCAACAACAGTGTGTGCCAACCTTGTGAAGACTTACAGAAAACGTTTGACCTCTGTCATTGCCAACAAAGGATATATAAGAAAGTATTGAGATTAAATTTTGTTACTGACCAAATACTTATTTTCCACCATAATTTGCAAATAAATTCTTACAACATCAGACAATGTGATTTTCTGGATTTGTTTTCTCATTTTGTCTCTTATAGTTGAGGTCTACCTATGATGTAAATTACAGACGCCTCTCATCTTTTTAAGTGATGGAACTTGCACTATTGGTGACTGACTAAATACTTTTTTGCCCCACTGTAGTTGTTTGGGTGTATTGTACCAGGTCATCAGCAATTTGATCTGGGTCTCTTGGTTTTGGGTGCATCGTGAACTCTTCTTGGCTCTGGACCATATGATTTTCCAAAGAATCGAGGGAATATACTTCCAATTCAAATCCTACCTCTCACACCTGTCCATGTAAACATGCTTAGAAGCAAGATGTTTAAAAGACAATGGACCTGGGCAATGCAGATACCCAAAAGAGAAGAATAAAACCAGGGGCGTAACTAGCAAAAACTGAGCCCCATAGCAAAATTTTGACTTGCCCCGCACCCCCATACAACATAGCTCCCCTTTTCTGGCCCCCACACAGTATAATGCCCCACTTACATAAAATATAAAGTCCCATAGCGGCCCCTCCACACAGTATAATACCCCATAGTGGCCCCTCTACAAAGTATAATGTCTCATTATGACCCCTCCATACAGAATAATGTCCCATAGTGACCCCTTCACACAGTATCATTTCACTAGAACCCATAATTTTTGGTGTCCACCGCCCACGAACTATTGTTATACTCTGGGGTGTCTTTAGACCACTGAGTATAATGAACAGAGGCTCAGGGGAATTGATCAAACAAAAACTAAATGTGGTTTATGCCAACATCATTATGCATTGTGACACCAGTCTGGCCCGTGTGACATCTGTTACATCATTGTAGAGGCTGAAGACAGCAGGGAGTCGTGCCGGAGCCCAAAAGTGGTTAGTAACCCTGGTTTTTATGTTTGATCACCACCCCTGAGCCTCCCATCATTATACTATTATATTAAATTGCCAAGTGACCCTCGTGAGACGAATCTCAACAAATACCATATATTGTGGCCCTACTTACTAATCCCCTCTCCTGCCCACAGTCACCTTCACTTCTCCTTCAGCCCTCCGTGGGGCCCGGTACGTCCGATATCACGTCCCTGTTCAGCATCAGCGACGTGATATGGGACACACAGAGCTCCCTGGAGGGTTGAAGGGGAAGCTGAGATGGCCACGGGTAGATGTGGGGTTCGGTAAATAAATAGGGCCAATTACCTGCTTGAGTAACTCCAGCAGGTAATGGCCTATTTAAAAAAAAAAAAAAAAAAAAAAAGCAGCAGGGTCGTGGGCCCCATAGCAGCTGCAATGGCTTCTACAGCGGTAGTTCCACCACTGATTAAAAGTGTAAATCTATTGGTAACTGTAGGTTGCTTCTTGGAGCACAGGAAATCTCAAGTGTATGGTAGGAAACAGTGATGGTTTCCATGGATTATTTAGACAGAAAAGCCTGCTGGGAGAACCTTAATCTGAACATGAGTACTGTCAGGGATGTGAAAAGTGAAAATAAAGGGTGTTAGGGGTTTTGTCCTGTGGCTAGTTGATATTAGACCTTAAATATTAACCAGGAGAAGGCCATTGAATTCATGAGATCATGTTGCTGACCCACCACTGGGGATTCCCATAAAAGTGAGATTTGGTGTAACGGAGCTTATCTATTTTTGTCCAACAGTTGTAAGCCCACAAGGAAGACTAAGACGCTAGATGTCTTAAGGGAGTGGTGTGGCAGTATAACACAATGTCAGGAAACATCAGCTAACCCGGCAAGCCTAGTCCAGTCAGAAACCTCCTAGCAGCCACCAAAAAGTACATAAATTTCAGGAGGATTAACATCTTCACTGCCAATATCTGGCCCAAAAAGCAAAGATTCAGTGATTTGCATTTCATCTTGAGTTTCAAATTACCCTAAAAAGGGATACTTGGTCTGATATAGAGAGCCATAGCTAGGGTTCAGTTACATTCCAAGGTACTTGAGTAACTTAGTTTTCCATTCATAGTGGAAGGTAAATTTAAGGGAGAGTCGTGTTGCTGGAGAGAGTTTAAGGGTAGGCTTTGGTTTTTATTGGGTTGATTTTATAACCGGAAAGGTAGCTGTATAAATCTGTAAATCTCTAAAGCTATAAATCTATAACCTTGCGGAGGTTTGGCATTGAGATCAAAGGGTTGATAAACTCAACAATGCGTCATCATCAAAGAACAAGCCCGTAAAGGACTTGTTATGCACATGGATATTGGAACCACCTCTAATGTGAGTGGCCAGTGGATTAGTGCTTACGAAGTATAATAGGGGTGAGAGAAGGCTTACCTGGTGGATGCCATTTGGAATTAGAAAAGGATAGTTGTCATGTAAGAGACCAGCCAGTGTTTTAGGATAGGCTCTCCAGCACCCACAAGAATGGGTCACAGAAACTAACATGATGTAAAACCGAAAACACACAAGAGATGTTCAAAGGCTTTCTCTGTGTCAAGGCTAAGCAACGGAGCTGCCACCCTGCTACCCATCTCCAGCATAAAATTGAGCCGTTACGAACACTCCCATTGAAGTGAATGGGAAGTGTTCGGCAGCCCTGCCATACTGCCGGCGTGAACGGCTGTGATACACGCCCGGCATTACTCCATGTGAATGCTCCCTTATACAGTAGACACCCAGCACTAATGCTCATGGTCGGTGGCATTAACAAGTCTGGCACCTCGGTCAAAGTTGACCAAGGCGCCATTTGCCTGGTGGTGTGCGGGTGCTGTCATTTTCCCGGGGCCAGGATCCCGTTACCATAACAGCGGGGAGCCTTGTGAAGGCTCTTCGGCCAGTCATTCACTGGAGTCTACGTATTGCAGGATAATCTATGTAGCCTGCAATAGAAGAGCCGATTTTTTGCCATGCATTAACATTGTAATGCATTGCATTAGTGATCAGATCCTCTGGGGTTCAAGACTCCTAGGGGCTCTAATTAATGCATAAAATTGAAAAAAAAAAAAGTTCAAATCAATCCCCCTTTCCCTAGAACACATATAAAAGTACTTAAATACTGTGAAACACATACACATTAGGTATCCCTGTTTCCAAAAATGCCCGCTCTACAAAGCTATAAAAATATTTTCCCGTATGGTAAACGCTGTAGCGAGAAAAAATTCAAAAGTGCCAAACCGTCATTTTTTCACAGTTTTGTCTCTGATAACAATTTGAACAAAAAGAGATCAAAGCAAAATAGTATAAATAAAAAGTACACTCGGCCCCGCAAAAAATGATGCACTATATATCCCCATGCACAGAAGTATATAAAAGTTACAGGTGTCAGAATATGGTGACTTTTAGAAAAAAAATTTTTTGCCACAGTTTTAGATTTTTGTTATGGGGTTAAAATGTAAATATAACCATAGAAATTTGGTATCCCCGGAATCGTACTGAAACAGAATACAGGTGATATGTCATTTTTTTGGCTGCACAGTAAATGCCGAATAAACGAAGTCCATAAGAAAGTTGCACAAATGCACTTTTTCTTCAAATCCACCCCATTCTGAATTTTTTTTTTTCCAGCTTCCGAGTACATTATACAGAATAATTAATGGTAGCATCAGGAAGAAAAATTTGTCCCGCAAACATTAAGACCTCACATGGCTCTGAGAGCAGAAAAATAAAAAAAAGTTATGTGGATTGGAAAGAGAGTGGGAGTCAAAAACAAAAATCAAAAAATGCCCGCGGTGGGAAGGAGTTAAATGCTGCCCTTAGTCAGTTTACAGTTTGCTCCAAATGACGCTCCTAGTCTGTTCACAGTCTAGTGTAAATAGTATCTCCCCATTCAGTTTGGAAATCCACTCCACTGGAAGAGTGGTTACCCGCTTTTTAATGGGTCCACCCCATTTCGGCCCGAAAAAAGCGAAGAGAAAAGCGCTGCTTGCTTGGCTTTTTTCTCCACATTTTCAGGTGGAATGGGGAACGGAATCCCCAAACGGAAACTAAGTGTGGGTGTGAACCTAGCCTTACTAAGTCCACAGTCTAATGTAGATGTTACCCCTAGTTAGTCCACAGTCCAGTGTAAATAAAGGCTCTTTTAAGAACATTCCATCCCATCCTTGAGAGCTGTTCAGAAGGATGGTTAGAGAGTTGGGCAATATCTCATAAAAATAGTTGACCATAAAACCTAACATAAGAACACTAGTGCATTAACCAAAACACTGATCCAGCGTAGCAAACCGGATAAAGGTAAATACAGCATTTTTACTACAAAGTGAGCACTGTAAAATCAAAACCCAAGAAACAATTGGTGGAAATGATTTCTTTCCACTTAACTCCATAAAAAATATTTTATGAACTTCTCAATAAATTAGATGGGATAATAAACCTAGGGCGGACAGCGGCGGTAGTGTGTACACCCCCTTAGCTACTGATGAATACGCTGGTGTTTTTTAAAATTACAGCATGCCATTTATACCTGCAGAATTGTTGGATTTTTAAGTATAGGTACAATAGAGGAAGAAAGTCCGCAGAGGAAAACACTGTGGAAAAAAAATGCATTGTATTTCCGTTGTGTTTTTTTCCGCTGCGTTTTTTTGATGCACTTCGCTTCATGGGACCTTAGCCTTACACAAATGTAAAAAAACAGAAACATGAAAAGTTCATTAAATCATCCATTTTTCCCAATTTACAGATATTAAAAGCTACATAAACATTTGTTATCGCTGTGTTTAAAATGTCCAAGCTATTCAATTAAAGTGGATTATTTATAACTAGAGATGAGTGAACACTATTCGAAACAGCCGTTTCGAATAGCATGCTCCCATAGAAATGTATGGATGTAGCCAGCACGCGGGGGGTTAAGCGGCCGGCTGCTGACAAAGTCTGCGTGGTGGCCGCTTCCATTCATTTCTATGGGAGTGTGCTATTCGCAACAGCTGCTTCGAATAGTGTTCGCTCATCTCTATTTATAACACATGTTCAATAAGGTCAAATGATCCAATGTTCAAACAGTTGTACAACCTCAAAATGGTGCCAATAAAACTACAGGTCGCCCTAAAACATAACTTCATAGTAAATATACTGTATTAATGTTCCGGGTACCAGAATAGGTGACATGAAGCTTTTCTTTTTAATTTGTTAAATAAAAAATGTGTTTTAATTTGTTTAAAAAGTAGTTTTACAGTCTGCCTATATATTATATGGAACAAATAACTTACTATGCAAAAAACAAGAGATCATTTGTTGAAAAATAAAAAGTTACAGCTCTTGAAAAAAGAGCATTAAAAACGGAGAAATATGAGTTATACATGAAATAAGGAGGACAATGAACAACAGGTATGATGTAAAACTTATATTAAAGGGAATCTATCATTTCCTCGAAGCATACTCAACAGTCATATTACACAGCACATTACAGTGATAAACAACATACCTTTGTGATAGATGTCAATTTTGTAGATTTGGAGAAAAACAACTTCTGAAGTCTTATGAAAATGTGTTTATTGGTGCACTCTGGATGGGATTTTAGCTCCCTGGAGCACTGTTCTTATTGCTAAGACTCCTATGCCAACCCTTGCAGTGGGAGTTGATTCTCTCACTGCCATGACATCACCCATCCTACTTAAGCAACAAGAGCAGTGCTCTCAGAGCTAAAGGATGGTCCCCAAACCTCATGGCTGTCTCATAAGACATCAAAGTTGTTATTCTCCAAATCTAAAAAAACTGATATACGTACATAAGAATCTCATTAATAACATAAAGGGGCCTTGCATAATGTGCCAAAGGGCCCCTTTCCAATAAAAACCTGCCCAGGGGAGGTCTGTAAAAATAACAAATAATTTTACTCATCTCTCCTGAGTGTCTGGTAATTTGGGGTCATCACCTAGCCATTTCTGTCCTGTAGCTGATGTGACGCATTCCCAATCACAGGCCTCAGCAATTACGTGGAGTGCACTGGCGTCATCTGTAGACCTAAACAAGTGCAGACAGCAGAGCCATGCAGAATATCCAGTGGAGGTAAGGAAGTTATTTTTGTCATTTTCCCTCACCTCCCCTAGGCTTCCGATACCTCAGCGTATAATAATAGCACTGAAATGAACGGGTGTAACTCACGGATATTCATCAAAACAAATTTCAAGGGTTTTGTCTGAAGTGACTCAAGGCTCTGGGCAGTATATTATACTGCATGGGGCCACTGTGGGACATTACACTGGAAGGAGTCTGGAGAGCATATTATATTGTGTGGGGCCACTGTGGAACATTACATTGGGGGAGACGCTCTGTGGAGCATATTATATTGTGTAGGGGCGCTGTAACATCTCTGCCTGTTCGGGCCTCTGCGCCACCCTCTGCTTGCGTGCTGCGGCGCAGGAGGCGTGTGCAGTTTGATAATCTGCTTAAAGTTGTTAGTTGCACGGCTCTAGTGCCGGTTATTGCCTCTTGCTTGCTGGTTTCTCTTGCTGTGTAATTACTTGTATTCTAATCCTTGACCTCTGGCTTCCCTACTGATTATTCTTTTGGACTCTGATTTGGCACTGCATCGCTCTCCTGTTACCGAACCCTGGCTAGCTGACCTCCCTTTGTTGTTGTGCGTCTTGTCTGCGTTTTGTGTTTCACGTATTCAGGGAGGGACTGTCTTCGTGGTTGTCGCCTATTACCTAGAATAGGGTCCGGCAATAGGAAGCGAAAGTGGGGGGCTTCAGCTTAGGGCTCACTGTCCCTTGTGCCCCTTCCTCCAGGGTTCACCAGCAGCTTCTGGGGAATTATCATCTGGCTATTCCCTAACAGAATAACCGGCCTGAAAAAGCCTACATCCATTGCTTCCCTACAGATAAGCATGGATCCTATTCAGTGCTTTGCAGCCAAGTTGGAGGGATTGACAGGCCTGGTAGCTGAGCTAGCAAAACAGGTTCAGACCCTTACTGAGGCTGCTGCACCATCCCCAGCTGTTTCTTCCCTTCCTAGGGTTAAGATGTTACTCCCGGATCATTTCTCAGGGGACCGTGAAAAATTTTAGACGTTCAGGGAGTCTTGTCGCTTGTATTTTCGGATTAATCCACATGTGACTCAGGCCCAAATGGTGGGAGTGGTTCTATCTCTTTTACAGGGGGACCCACAAGCTTGGGCCCTTAAACTTCCTGCTGAGGCTGAGGAGTGGGTTGATGTGGAAAAATTTTTTAATTCCCTGGGCTCTGTTTATGCTGAACCAGACCACCTTGCGCTTGCGGAATCTCAACTCCTCACCATGCGGCAGGGCAAACGCTCTGCAGAGGAGTATTGCTCTGAGTTCTGTAAGTACAGTGTAACGGCAGGTTGGTGTGAGTCCGCTTTTAAGGCTCACTTTAAACAAGGGCTATGTGATAGTGTTAAGGAGCTCTGGGTTGGTCACCCAGATCCCCCTACTCTTGAGAAGGCCATGACTTTGGCGGTCCGTATTGACCGTAAGATACGAGAAAATTTAAAAGAGGGAGCAGGGCCTGTTGCCTCCAAGTTTTCTGTCTCTTCCTCCCTCTCCTCTGAAAAACTTACCTTTCCTCCCCTCACTTTTGGTGAGGAACCCATGCAACTGGGAGCTGTGGACGCCAAGACACGACGAGAGCATCGTCTCAGAAATAACCTGTGCCTGTACTGTGGTTCCTCTGGTCATGTCATCCAAGACTGCTCAATCAGACCCTTGTCACCTACGAATAAACTTCAGTGCCTGAGTGGTAATCAGAAGAACCACTCAGGCAACCAGATATTTGGGGGGAATAAGATGATGTTATCTGTGTCTCTGTCCTCTGGGGACAGGTCTGTTTCTGGCAAGGCCCTAGTTGACTCTGGGTCTGCAGCAAACTTTATTAAATATTCAGTTGTTGAATCTTTGGGCATTGAGCTTTTGCCACTGGACTCGCCTATGTCTATTACTGGAGCAGAGTCTACTCCACTGGCCAGGGGTAAAGTCCGTTTTAAAACCCCCTTAATCTCTTTGCAAGTGGGTTCTACACATTCAGAGGTCATAAGCCTTTTTGTTATGGAGAATCTCTCTGCTGATGTTATTTTGGGGTTCCCCTGGCTGAACCTCCATAACCCTATTTTTGATTGGGGTAAAAAGGAGTTGGTAAAGTGGGGAGATCAGTGCTCATCCCACTGTATTGCTTTACATTCTGTAGATTGTGTCACTGAGGAGAAGGTCTCAGCTACTAAAAGTTGGGAACGCCCCTCCGGTATTAAAACTTGGTGGTATCAGAAACGTTCTCAAGCGTCTGTGGTTCAAGCAGAACCAAAATACAAGGCAGGGAAAACTCAGAATCCCTCTAGAACTGGTTTGTCTGGTGAGGGTCCGGTGGCCCATCATAAAAGGGGGGGTACTGTAACATCTCTGCCTGTTCGGGCCTCTGCGCCACCCTCTGCTCGCGTGCTGCAGCGCAGGAGGCGTGTGCAGTTTGATAATCTGCTTAAAGTTGTTAGTTGCACTGTGTGAACACAGCTCTAGTTCTGTAATTGGATTTGCACTACACCCGTCTTCTGCCCTTGTTCCCTCTGTCCATTCAGTGGTTTGATTTTGTCTTGCCTGTGATTGACAGCTTTCCTTCCTATCAGGTTCAAGGCGGGTTCTTCCTCCCCTATTTAGTCTTGGCTCACAGTCACACTGGTGCCGGTTATTGCCTCTTGCTTGCTGGTGTTTTCTCTTGCTGTGTAATTACTTGTATTCTAATCCTTGACCTCTGGCTTCCCTACTGATTATTCTTTTGGACTCTGATTTGGCACTGCATCGCTCTACTGTTACCGAACCCTGGCTAGCTGACCTCCCTTTATTGTTGTTCGTCTTGTCTGCGTTTTGTGTTTCACGTATTCAGGGAGGGACAGTCTTCGTGGTTGTCGCCTATTACCTAGAATAGGGTCTGGCAATAGGAAGGGAAAGTGGGGGGGCTTCAGCTTAGGGCTCACTGTCCCTTGTGCCCCTTCCTCCAGGGTTCACCAGCAGCTTCTGGGCAATTATCATCTGGCTATTCCCTAACAGGCGCATTGGAGCATTATGCTGGAGGGGGGGAATCTGAGCCGCATTATATAAGGAGGGCCCTCTGGGGATCATATTATACTGTATGGAGCATTATGTACCATGTGGTGCCACTATGGGGCGGTTCATGGGAGTATTTTATACTGTGTGTGGCCATTGTGGAGCTGGGAAAGGGGCTCAAAATTCCTGCTGGTAGAACTGTGTGCTAAGTCTGCATCACAGCTCTCTTACTATAATCTTGCATGTACGTGTAGTGCTCTATGGCCGTGTTATTTCCCATACAGTACTGTGCATGAACCTACCATGGAGCTATTGAGGAGTGGACAGTACTATAGTAGATGACTATACCAGGGACACACTAAGAAACGATGGATAGTCAGTCACATACGTAAGATGTCAGTGAAGGAGCCATAGTAGGTTATTAGCAGGAAGCTGTGGTGTTGGCTCTCAGAACAAGCTCCTCTGATGGCCCCTAGGCCCAGTCCGACACTTCTGCTCTATGATTTTCTCTGAGTTCATAAATTTCTCTAAAATCAATCCCATATGAAGGCTTATCATACACCACATATAGGGGAATTCTGATACATGATCCCTTTATACAATATGTTCACTTTAAGAAGCGATGGTACTTGTATGTAGTGAAGATAATGTGTGGGTAGACCTCAGCTCATACCAGCTTTTGTACTTACATTGTTCTCAGGAGCTTCTGTCAATCATGTTTTTTTGCAAATGATAGAACTGTAGGAAACAAAAGCACGAATCTCTCATGTTTATAGAAGGCAGATTACAGATGTCTTGACTGGCACATATCCAGCTGTAGACTCCGCAACATGATGAGAGGTAACTTGACTTTTTATGATTGACTTGAGAGGCTTTCATGTTGTTTTATGACGGATGATTTCAATAAATATAAGATAAATGTTAGGCTTTCCACTGAGAGATTTTATATAGAATAAAGCAAATACAAGATAGGTATCTACTCCAGTTAATGACTACATCCATAGCAAATACAAAATGATTCAAGATTGAAATTTAATACTATTTATTTCTTCATGCTGCTTACCTAGCAGCAACATATTTTGAAGCTCTGTACAGAAACAGTAACCGTTCACATCCACTCTGAGGCCAATCTATTTTTCCTATTTAAGGCTAAGGTCTCACATAGTGGGTCGCAGCAAAACAGTGCTGCAGGAAAAACAATAGCGGAAACACAGCGCTTTTCACAGAAAGTCTGCAGCGGTTTCCTTTGCAGACTTTCTGCTTCAATTACACCTATAGATAACCCACCAACATTTCTGTAGGTATAATTAACATGTTGCAATTTACAAAATTACTATAGTATATGAAATTGCAGCATGTCTGCTGTGGTATTTTTCTGCAGACATCCACTTTGCAGGTACTTTACAACACTGTGGTTTTTTCGGCGTTTACGCTATGTGGGACCCTGGCCTAAGGGTTAGCAAAACATCTAATATTGTGTAAGGTGATGTTATCAAAAAACATTGTGAAAGTATGGAAAGTATAGACTATGGCTTCATGGGAGACTTTGTGAGTATCTTGATGCTTGTCACATGACCAGATGGTAAGCATAATCCCTTAGAAAATAAGACAGCTATTCTATAAAGTGGAAAAAAAATAAGTGATATACAATATATTTCCCAGGAAATAGAGATCCATTTTACAGAGATGTGTTTAGGTCACTACATGTATATACTGTAATCCTTTTATAAGACTGATGGGAGTCAGTCAATTTTCATATGATGCAGACCTGAATAGCAATATTCAACCTTGAAATTGCTTATACGTGACTTTAGCCACTATAGTTTTGTTGGTCTTTTTGTTTTCTTTTTTTTCAATGTAGGTTGTGAGCCCCACATAGAGCTGACAATGTACATTTTTTCCCTATTAGTATGTGTTTTTTGGAATATGGGATGGAAATCCAAGCAAACACGGGGAGAACATACAAACTCCTTGAAGATGTTTTTTTTTTGCCCTTGGCAGGATTTGAACACCAGGACTCCAGCGCTGCAAGGCCACCGTGTAAGCCACTATAGTTTTAATGGAAGTTATAGCAACCAACATCAAATAACTTTAGAGTGCAATCTCCATGCAGTTTCAGAAAAAGCAGAAATCTGAGAATACCCAACATTGTACAGTACTTACATGACCAATACAAAGGATTTGTTTTAATCTAATTCCGTCATAAACCATTAAGAAACACATTAGTGAGTTCCAAGTCTTTCTCTCTGCTTTCTAAATCCACAAATCCCTTTCTCTAGCTTTGACAGTGTATCATCCATTCTTATTACTGTTATCAAAGTCCTCCTTTTCCCTGTATGGTACTAGATCTCCATAGGTCTCCTTGGACAACTTTTTTAATTTTTCCACTGCAAAAAAGTATCTGGTACCAGGTATATTTTTATGATCTGCTTCAGGCTAGGTAACAAGTGATCCAAATGGTACTATAAGGTCTATGCTCAGCTTAGATGACAACCAGGTACATGAAATAGGTACTTTCTGCAATTGATATCAAACTACAAGGTACCCAAACCAAATTGAGTCAAGTTGAAATGAACAAAGTTGATGATGATGAAGATTATTATTATTATAGTTATTTATTTATTTATTTATATAGCACTATTAATTCCCTGGTGCTTTACATTTGGGGGTTTACATACAGTACACAAAATCTACTAACAGATATAATACTAACAATGACCAACTGGGACAGTGGGATAGAGGGCCCTGCCTGCAGGGTCTTACAATCTATGATCTGGTGCTATGTAATGGAAGAGTAGCTTTGGGACTCCTATAAGCCCATGTGTGCAGACCTTTCTGCCCTTAGATATGTTTTCATTTCAATAAGTCATCTTAGGCCGGGGCCCCACATAAACACCGCGATTTGCCTGCAGCGGAGACGCTACGGGAAAAATTGCAGTGTTGTACAGTGCAGGGAAAGTGGATGAGATTCATGTGAATCCTATCCCCACTTTGTGGAAGAAATCGCAGCGCGGACACGCCGTTGCGGATTTGCAAATCGCAGCAAGTCAATTATATCTACTGAAACGCCGGCGGCTTTCCCGTAGATATAATGTTAAGAGAAAGTCCGCAGAGGAAAACTCTGTGAACTTTCTCTTAAAAGTGATGCGGAATGAACTGCGATGCAATCATGCAGCAGTTCAGCGCTGCGATTACGGTCCGTGGGGCCTTAACGAGGTATTTTTTTCAATGAAAGATGAAAGTCAGTTTTTGTTCTATAGAATATTGGCTCAGGCAGATAGGATGGCTTTTTGCAGCTGTCACAAATTAGAAGGTAGTACTGACATGTTCCGTCTACCTTATCCCAGTGATGCTCTTTAGGGTTAAGAGTTGGAGACTGTGAAGGCCAGGGAAAGAGGGGTCATGTTCCTGAAACCAATCCTTTTTTTTTTTTTTTTTTTGGAGAAATTTGAGCCCCATATAGAGCTCACAATGTACATTTTCCCTATTAGTATGTCTTTGTATTATTATGGGAGGAATTCCATGCAAACACAGGGAGAACATACAAACTCCTTGCAGATGTTGCTCCTGGCAGGATTCAATCCCAGGACTCCAGCGCTGCAAGGCTGCAGTGCTAACCACTAAGCCACCGTGTTACTCCATGCTCCTAAAACCAATCTTTGACTATAAAATCCTTGGTGAAAGTATCTGACTGAAAGTATTCTTCTGCCGTAGGGCAAACAGCAGTCATAGTTGGATTAACCTGTTGGCCTGCATAGATAAGCCGTACTTTCCAAATGCCAACAGTTCATTTATTTATAAACTTATACATTTGCTGTTGCTTAAAGGGGCTCTATCAGCAAAATCATGCTGCTAGAGCCCCACATATACGTGAATAGCCTTTAAAAAGGCTATTCAGGCATCGGTAATGTTATATTAAACTACCCGCCCATTTTAAAAAAATAACCTAAAAAAGAATGTGCTCTACTTACGGATCATGCACGCTGGGCGGGCATTCAGGGTGTGTCTTCATCTTCTTCCACGCCTCTTCTTCCTCTGATGTCCTCCGGTCCCGTCTTCTTCCAGCGCTCGCTCGCGGACACTGATATGAAAAAACGGCCTGGGCGCATGCGCAGTAGCATGCGGCTTCTACTACGGCTACTGCGCATGCGCCCCGGCTATCACTGTCCGTTCGCGAGCGCTGGAGGAAGACGGGACCGGAGGACATCGGAGGAAGAAGAGGCGGGGAAGAAGATGAAGACACACCCTGAATGCCCGCCCAGCGTGCACGTTCGGTAAGTAGAGCACATTCTTTTTTAGGTTATTATTTTAAAACGGGGGGGGGGGTAGTTTAATATACCATTTACGGTGCCTGAATAGCCTTTTTAAAGGCTATGCATGCATATGTGGGGCTCTAGCAGCATGATTTTGCTGATAGAGCCCCTTTAAAGGGGTTAGCCCAAGAAAAACATGTATGTTTGATTGCTGGAAGTCTAAGCGCTGGGACCCCACTAATCATAAGGTGGGTGGGCATCCTGTGTCCCCTGTTTGAATAGAGCAGTGGTCTATGTGGCTGAGGGAAACAGCTAGCACTGTACATGCCTGCTGTTGAGCTTTACATGTGCAGGTGAGAGGAAAGGGTCTCCAAATAAAATCTATGTTCCATGCGAAAGAGCCTAACTACACCTCTGCACACAGGGGTGAACCTAGCTTCTCTGCTACCTGAGGCGGACTATAGAAAGACACCCCCCCCAAAAAAAAATTGAGTTTACATGCTACTAGCTTTACACGCTGCTATTGTCACACAATAAACATACACAAAGTTATAAACCAGTTTTTAAGAATTCTTCTTACTGTATTACTTCAGTATCAGATCAACAACACAGTATTAACAATGAAAATAACTTAACACATATTCTGCTTGGTGGATGGATGAGCCTTCAAGCCCCCATTCTCTTTACTAGGAGCACTGCATATACAGTCCTATGAAAAAGTTTGGGCACCCCTATTAATCTTAATCATTTTTAGTTCTAAATATTTTGGTGTTTGCAACAGCCATTTCAGTTTGATATATCTAATAACTGATGGACACAGTAATATTTCAGGATTGAAATGAGGTTTATTGTACTAACAGAAAATGCGCAATATGCATTAAACCAAAATTTGACCAGTGCAAAAGTATGGGCACCTCAACAGAAAAGTGACATTAATATTTAGTAGATCCTCCTTTTGCAAAGATAACAGCCTCTAGTCGCTTCCTGTAGCTTTTAATCAGTTCCTGGATCCTGGATGAAGGGATTTTGGACCATTCCTCTTTACAAAACAATTCAAGTTCAGTTAAGTTTGTTGGTCGCCAAGCATGGACAGCCCGCTCTCAAATGATCTGAAAACAAAGATTGTTCAACATAGTTGTTCAGGGGAAGGATACAAAAAGTTGTCTCAGAGATTTAACCTGTCAGTTTCCACTGTGAGGAACATAGTAAGGAAATGGAAGACCGCAGGGACAGTTCTTGTTAAGCTCAGAAATGGCAGGCCAAGAAAAATATCAGAAAGGCAGAGAAGAAGAATGGTGAGAACAGTCAAGGACAATCCACAGACCACCTCCAAAGAGCTGTAGCATCATCTTGCTGCAGATGGTGTCACTGTGCATCGGTCAACAATACAGCACACTTTGCACAAGGAGAAGCTGTATGGGAGAGTGATGAGAAAGAAGCCGTTTCTGCAATCACGCCACAAACAGAGTTGCCTGAGGTATGCAAAAGCACATTTGGACAAGCCAGCTTCATTTTGGAAGAAGGTCCTGTGGACTGATGAAACAAAGATTGAGTTGTTTGGTCATACAAAAAGGCATTATGTATGATGTCCAAAAAAAAACAGCATTCCAAGAAAAACACTTGCTACCCACTGTAAAATTTGGTGGAGGTTCCATCATGCTTTGGGGCTTTGTGGCCAATGCTGGCACCGGGAATCTTGTTAAAGTTGAGGGTCGCATGGATTCCACTCAGTATCAGCAGATTCTTGAGAATAATGTTCAAGAATCAGTGACGAAGTTGAAGTTACGCTGGGGATGGATATTTCAGAATGACAATGATCCAAAACAGCGCTCCAAATCGACTCAGGCATTCATGCAGAGGAACAATTACAATGTTCTGGAATGGCCATCCCAGTCCCCAGACCTGAATATCATTGAACATCTGTGCGATTATTTGAAGCGGGCTGTCCATGCTCGGCGACCATCAAACTTAACTGAACTTGAATTGTAAAGAGTAATGGTCCAAAATACCTTCATCCAGGATCCAGGAACTAATTAAAAGCTACAGGAAGCGACTAGAGGCTGTTATCTTTGCAAAAGGAGGATCTACTAAATATTAATGTCACTTTTCTGTTGAGGTGCCCATACTTTTGCACTGGTCAAATTTTGGTTTAATGCATATTGCACATTTTCTGTTAGTACAATAAACCTCATTTCAATCCTGAAATATTACTGTGTCCATCAGTTATTAGATATATCAAACTGAAATGGCTGTTGCAAACACCAAAATATTTAGAACTAAAAATGATTAAGATTAATAGGGGGGCCCAAACTTTTTCATAGGACTGTAGCTGAGTATTGTACTTTGGCTATGTTTGGCACTCACATCGAAGTGAATGAGAGCGTGGGTCCGTCCATCCAGCAAGCAACATGCCTACATTCTGTCTGGCTGTCAATGGGGGGCAAAAAAAACTATTTTCAGGCCCAGTGGGGTTCTCAGCAGACAGCCCCCCATCAATCAGGTAATTATCCTCTATCATTTAGGTGAATACAAGATAGTAACGTTTAGTGATCGCCATGACCACTTCTTCCAGCTGTGACTTGTTTCTGTAAAGTTTGCAACACAGACATATTAGGCTGCTCACTTTTCCAGGCATCTGTCACATATTTTCCTTACCTACATGAAGCCCCCATCCTGCTCCTACCCCAAATATAAAATATATGATATAACCCCACCATAAGAATAATATATTCGAGTACATCATTATAATAGTAATATCCATGTGTACTCTGTATAAAAAGTACCAATGTGGGGCAACACAGTGGCTCAGTGGTTAGCACTGTAGCCTTGCAGCCCTGGAGTCCTGGGTTTGAATTGGTTCAAAACCCACCAGGAACAACATCTGCAAGGAGTTTGTATGTTCTCCCCGTATTTGTGTGGATTTCCTCCCGTTCTACAACGACACTGATATGTGGGGCTAACAATCTACATTAATAATAATAATAATAATAATAATAATAAATAGTGCCAATTTCCCATAGGTTTCCTAATTAAAAGGTTTTCCAGGTCATTAATAAAATAATCAGTGGGGCTCAAAATCTCGGGACCCCGATTGATCAGCTGTTTGAATGAACCATGGTATCTGTGTAAGCACCGTGACCCCTTCACTGTTTACCTAGTGTCATTCATCTGACAGCGGCAATGTAATGTAACTACAGCCTTGTCCTATACATGTCTATGTGAAAAGATTGTGCTTACATCACACAGTCACTATAAACAGACAGCGTGTGATATAAACAGGCACCATGGCCCCTTCATACAGCTGGTCAGTGGGGAGTCACTGGCCTAACTACACTGCTCTATTTGTGTCGCCCTCACACCATAGCCTATTATGGCTCTACATATAGTGTGGTTACTAGGATTGAGCTGATCTTGACTTTTCAGGATCGATTTTTAAAATCCGATTTCCGATCATTTTTCATTCGAACCCGATCTCGATCCCAATTCCAATCCTAATGCAAGTCAATGGGATTTTCTTATTAATCGGAGATCGGATTTTAAAAGCAATCCTACCCCCTAGTGTCCACTTACCTCCAGAGATGGCTGTTCCTGTGCCCCGTGCCTTCATTCTTCACCTTGCTGCTGCTGCACGCTGCTTTTCTTCCTTCGCTGCCCCCTCCCTGCCAGGTTAGGAGAGTGTGGGTGGGTTAGGAGAGTGTGGGCAGGTACTGGGAGGGGAGACGTCACGTCTCCCCGCCCTGTACCCGCCCACACTCTAAGCCACAAGCCTACCTAGCGCTTTAAACACTAACCTGGGAGGCGAGGCAGCGAGGCAAGAAGAAGGAGGGCACTGGAGCAGCCATCTCTAGAGGTAAGTAACTGCTAGAGATTTAGTTTAGCCTTCCATTCGAATGAATGGAGGCAGCCGGCGCACAGGGTGTTAAGGCTGTGTCTCGGCTGCTTCCATTCATTCCTATGGAACTGCAGCGGAGCCTTCACACTGAATATACATCGTATACTCAGTGTGAAGGCTAAGCAATGCATTGTGGGAAAAATCACCGATCTCGATCCCACATAAAAAGATCGTGTTCGGAATTCCGATGGCGATCGTGAAATTTTCTCGATCGCCGATCGGAATCGATCTTTTCCAAACACGATCGCTCAACCCTAGTGGTTACTCATGTTATGCATTATGTTGTTTGCCACTAGTCAGTGGTTTGCAGTGCAGTGGCCATAGATACATGGGGTTTTCTGTCCACTTTATACATGTTCCTTCTTGGTGTTTTTATTATTGTTATACTTTCTTAATAAAATTGTTTTGCACTTTTTTGATAATTTTGTCAATTTTGTGATTATTTTCACCCTTTGTATATACTTACCTGACCCAGCCCTGGGTCCATGGTTTTCTTCTGCTGTACGGTAAGCATATGTTGCTATGATAAGGCCGACTATTCTATATAGGGGGACATACCGAGGTAATGGAATAGGATTTTCCTTGCTATCCCCTTTTAATGCTTTTTTCTTGTTTTGGTGTTCATATTAAAAAAAAGTGATTATCCTCGACAAGCCCTTTAATTGTCCCCTTATATTATGCCTCTGATTCCCCCTGAAATAAATACTGCTCCCCTAATGACCCTTTATAGAAATGATGCCCCCTTCTATTCATAATGCCCCCTTATATAATGTTCCCTGATCAACTCTTATATAAATTACCTCCCTCCTGTTCTTTATTATAAAAAATTTCAATAAACTCCGATTATACATAAATGACCTCCCTCCTTATATATATAATGCTCCCTAATGGCCCCTTATATAATTAACCCCCCTTGTATTGATAATGCAATTGATAAAGTTCATAAAGTCCTCTTATATAATAAGCCCCTTCCTAACAACCCCTTATCAGGGGCATAACTAGCAAAGACTGGGCCCCCCAGCAAACTTTTTACTTGGCCCCTTCCACCACAGTATAGCACCCCCTGTTCTGGCCCCCTGCATGCGGTATTATGCCCCACAATGACCCCTATATGTGCAGTATTATGCCCCACAATGACCCCTGTATGCGGTATTATGCACCACAGTAGCCCCTGCATGTGGTATTATGCCCCGCAGCGGCCACTGCGTGTGGTATTATTCCCCACAATGGACTCCTGCAAGCAGTAATATGCCCCACGGTGGCCTCTGCATGTATTATTATGCCCTACAGCGTATTATGACCACACATGAACTATTATCATACTCTGGGATCACCTTTTTTTCTGGGTAGGTGACAAACATAAAAACCACTGATGCTTACCTATCTTGGGCTCCAGCGTACTCCCTGCAGCTTTCGGCCTTCTTTAGCGTCGGTACAGACGTCACTTGTGCCAGACTGGCGTCGTAACGCATAATGACGTTGGCCTGGCCCACATGATATCTAGGGCGTCACCAAAGAGGCCTGAAGCCTGCTGGAAGTAACACCAGGTGGCAGGAGAGGTGAGTAACATTGGTTTTGTTCCATCACCTCCCCTAGGTCTCCGATTATTATACTCTGGGGTCTGAAAAGACCACATACTATAATAAGGGCCCCTTCACATGGAGGATACTCTGGTTGATTCGGAACGTGTAAACATTCTGAATCAGCAGCGTTTAAAGCAGGTCCCATTGCTTTCTATGGGAGCCGGCATACGCGCGCTCCCCATAGAAATGAATGGGAAAAAGCAGCCCATTCATTTCTATGGGGAGCGCACGTATGCCGGCTCCCATAGAAAGCAATGGGACCTGCTTTAAAGGCTGCTGATTCGGAACGTTTACACGTTCCGAATCAGCCAGTGTATCCTCTGTGTGAAGGGGACCTAATAGTACTGATCCCCGCTCCTGCTCACAGCCACATCCACTTCCCCTTCTGCATCTCATAGCAAAAAAGGGAAGCGGAGGCAGCCATGAGCAGCAGCGATGATAGGTAAGTAAATTGGGCACGTTACCTGCTGAGGATACTCCAGCAGGTAACGGCCTATTTAAAAAAAAAAAAAATTATCCTCAGCTACCTGCAATCCCTTGATGGAGCCTCCTCTTCTTCACCCTTGCGTAGGACGTCTGTGTTTTAGCGCAGGAGGCATGATGACTTCATAGTATCACCGCCTGTGCCGAGAAGCAGAGGTCTCCTAAGCCAGCCCAGGAAGGTCCCGCTCAGTTTTTATTTTTTTTCAAAGCAGCCTATCTTGGGCTGGTTTAGGTTTAAGAAATAGTAAAAATGCTGCCTCCCCAAGGACTAATGGATAGTGTCGCCTGAGGCATCTACCTCACTTTGCCTCATTAGAGGTGTGCCCCTGTCTGGACATGTAACTAGAAAAATTTAGAGATGATTTTATGAATGAGTTTAGACCTTCTCCTGGTAAGGCTATTTAGGTATCCTGAGATTCCCTCTAAATTTAAAGGGAGTCTACCACCTCTGAAAAGCATACTCATCTGTCACCACCAAGTTACAGAGTAAATTACAGTGATACACTACATTCCTCTGTTACTTATTGTGGATTTGGAGAGAAACCACTTTGAAGTCTCATACAAATGAGTCTTTTGGTGCACTGGGGGCAGATTTTCGGCTCCCTAGAACACTGCTTTTGCCACTGAGACCACTACAATCCCCTACCTGTGCCACCCTATGTATAAGGAAAACTTTTTCTTTTTGTACCGTGTTAGCCAGTGGGTATGAAAGCTTCATACCCACCCTATGTAGTGAGAGTTGATCCTCCCACTGCTATGACATCAACCATCCTATTCAAGCAGCAACAGCAATGCTCCTAGGGCTAAAGGCTTGTCCTAAATTCAACAACTTCCTCATTTACATAGCACTTCATTTTGTTTTTATCCAAATCTATAGTAGTGACACGCATACATGCATAACAGAGCTAAGTTATTTATCAATGTAATGTGCTCTGTAACATGGTGGTGGAAGCAGAATATGCTTGGTTGGGAAAGGTGGAAGATTCACTTTAAGATAAGTATTTTCAAACAACAGTGTAGAGCAATAAACTGTAATAACAAACCTAAGCAGACTTGTGATCTCAAGTATCCTCCATAGAAACATATGACACCATGTGTACAAACATAAATGCAAGTTGTTCTTCCTGTCTTTCTGGTTTTTAGAGTCTGCATGCTGATCATCATCTGTCACAATTTCACAAGTGATTGAAACTATTGCATGGAAAAGGGAATTCCTATTACTTGTTTTGAGCCATCTATCATCCAGCAGCAAATTAATCTATATCTCTACTAGAAGGAAGTCCGATGATTCATGAACAGGATTTCTACATAAGCCATTTATTGTAAGAAAGACCATTCATCGGTGACTCTACAGATGATTGATAGACAGGGGTGTAACTTGAGTGGGTGCAGTAGCATCGGGGCGCAGGATCCTTAGGGGCCCATAAGCACTGGCATCAGTATTCTGATTGCAGCTTCCATCTGGCACATAAGCCAAGGAGACCCACAGATTACCCTAACCACACTAAGGCTGATTGAACTCCTTAGTACCCATAACCATAACTATCAAGAATTCGCTGTAGGGGTGAGGTAGGGGCCCCGGACCAAAGATTACATCGGAGCTCACAAGAGTTTAGTTACGCCCTGCTTCAAGGATAAAAGGAAAATAATATACAGTGTAAAATTCATAGAGTAGAAGTAGAGTGGAATATAACAAATAATATACTGTATTTAGGGAGGTAACTGGAATATCAGCTGTTATAGATCCCAACATCTAATAGGGTGATATCACTGTGTTCCTTTACCTGTGCTGTGACAATACTGTGACCCTTATCCCTGCACTGTGACATCACTCTGCATTATTATTCCTACACTGTGATATCACTGTGTGCATAATCCCTATACTTTGCCATTATCTGTACTGACACAACACTGTTCTTTCTTTATACTGTGAGATCGCTATGTGCATTTTCCCTTTACAATTAAATTACTGAGTCAATTATCCCTAAACTTTTTGCACTACACAAGACACATAGCACAGGCTGAAGATTAATATAATAATAAGCTTATACTGTTCTTAAATCATTGTTGACGTTGGCCATGGAGGAATGGAGCCCCATTGCAATGTGTTGTAGTGATCCCCCATGGCTGCTTCAGAGCAGGATTTACACTGCTGGATGCTATAGGCATGCAGTGTTTTCTGTCTTGAGGCTCACCACTCCCTTTTTAAGGCACAGCATGCTAAACCACATAGGAAAGTACAGCTATTGTAATAACAGCATTTATGATGCTTTTTAGTGATTTTGCTTGTGGTGTGGTCTTGGGGTCAGATTATAGGATTGTAAAAAGTAACACTTGGCCGGGGGCCTCTGCTACTTAATTCTCTCCTGCTCTTCATAGACTCTATTAGCAACTAGATACAAATTTTAGTATATTATATGTGATAATCTATCATTTATTCTGCTAATTTACAGAAGTTCTATGGGTTGCGCATTATCTTCCACCACAGAAAGAGGAAGATAAGTGATCACCAGATATATTTGCCTACACATATCTTCTGGTTGTACAAAGAATCAGGCATAATAAAATAATGATGAAAATTGCTTATCCCATTAGCAAACTCCAGGGGATTGTTTGTTGGCCCAAATACACACAGTAAAACATTGTGAGGAGACCTTATTGACAACCAGCCCAGATCCAGTGGTGCAGCCCCAAATTCTGGGTTCTGTTCTGTAAAGCTTGCTCAATGATTCCAACTGTATGCGTATCCTCATGACGCAGCTCCCTGTTCCACCATTTACCCTGCAACCTGAAAACACATTCCTGCTGGAAAATAGCGATCAGCTCCCGATGCTGTCACAGTGTAACAGTATGGTACCCGTGTGTGTGGTGACCAAAGCGGCCATTCTTTGTTTTGGGTCACATGTGATTGTTGCAGTGTTGTCATCACTCTCACAGATTCGCCCACCATTAGCATTCCCTGATGAACTGGCATATCAATTTACTATTGCCTAATTGTATCCATTCTAGTATGATGAGATGATGTTCAGACTACATCAAATTTTCGAATTTTCCCGAAATATTATAGTTTAATAGGGAGCAAAAGAAAGTGCCACTGAACATCCATCCAGCTCAGAAACAAATGAACAGCATATTTTTCTTCATTTATTCTTTTATTTTCATTAGTCAGTAAATTGAAATAATCATGACATGTATCCTGTACAGGAACATACTGTATCTCATCTTCCTCCTATACCTGTTCATACCTCCAGGTTAAAACTTGCTAAAGTACATAATATTCATTTGCATCTGCTTTTCATTGATAAAAGAAAAAAAAACTTAATAGCGAAGAGAAAACTGACAGAATATCTGGGATTATGCAAAGCATATATCATTTCCATCACAAATCCCTAAAACAAGGGGATTAGTTTGTTCTTTTTTTCAAGGTAGTAAGTGGAGCCAAGCGCTTTCAGGCACCATCTAAGTAGAGCGTACCTGTATATACTGTAGGAAGTTCTGCTTTCAGCTACGTGGATATGGTAACTTTCCAAGCTAGGCTGTGTTGTGTGAACTAAATACTAGAGAAGTTGCACAAATCTATTTGCTAGTTATATTTCTTAGGCCACATTCATATTTGCGTTCGGGTTTCCATTCGGGAAGTCTGCTAGGGGATCCCTCAAACAGAAACCTATAGCATTAAAAAGCGGTTACCTAAGGAAACCACACGGACCCCATAGACTATAATGAAGTCCATGTGGTTTCCGCACAAAACATGCGAAGAGAAAAGTACTGCTTAGTCTATGGGGTTTGTGGATTTCCCAGGTAACCGTTTTTTATTGTGTATAGGTTTCTGTTCAGGGGATCCCCAAGTGGACTCCTCAAACGGAAACCTGAATACAGATGTGAATGGGGTCTTAGCCAAGAGCTGGACTAGATATGTACCATGTTCCAATGGTGAAGAAATGAAACACAATAAAACTATTTTTTTAAGGGGAGAATACCTCTCGTATATAGCATAACCGTGTGGTTTCCACTTGGTTTCTGCACAAAACATGCAGAGAGAAAAGTGCTATTGGCAAGCAGTGCAAGCAGCACTCTTCTCTCTACGTTTTGTGCAGAAACCAAGCGAAAACCACACGGACCCCATTATAATCTAAGGAGTCTGTGGGTTTCCCAGGTAGCCATTTTTAAATGGGTATAGGTTTCCATTCGGGGGTTCCCCAAGCAGACTCCCTGAGCGGAAACCCAAACATAGATGTGAACCAGGCCATACTCAACCTTTTTGGCTATTCTCAGAAGTCCCATAGGGGTGAATGGAGAGAGCTGTGCATACATATCAGTCTCTCCTCTCACTGCAGCTGTGAGATGGGGTCAGGGACCCCTGTTCTTGGGATAGAGAGTTTAATATCAGACTTGGTTGACCAATTGTTATGGAATTGCTAGGACAGCAATTCCCCAGTAGCTGCTGGAAACCCTGGGGCCGGGCATAAGAAACAGTGAGCCCTAAGCTGAAGCCCCCCACTGTCCCTTCTTATTGCCAGGCCCTATCCTACGTAATAGGCACCAACCCGAAGATGATCCCTTCCTATATATGATACACAAAACGCAGACAAGATGAACAACAAGAAAGGGAGGTCAGCTAGCAAGGATAAGGAAACAGTCGAGCAATGCAGTGCCAAATCGAAGTCCAAAAGAATAGTCAGTAGGGAAAGCCAGAGGTCAAGGATTAGAATACAAGTAATAACAGCGACAGAAAAATGCAAGTACGCACAAGGCAATAGCAAGCACCAGTGTGAATGTGAGCCAAGACTAAATAGGGAGGAAGAACCCGCCCTGAACCTGACAGGAAGGCAGGCTGTCAATCACAGGGTAAGACAAAATTTAACCACTTAATGGACAGAGGCAACAAGGGCAGAAGACGGGTGTGGTTACAGAACTAGAGCCATGTTCACACAGTGCAACTAAAAACTCTAAGCAAATTATCAAACTGCACACGCCTCCTGCGTCACAGCATGCAAGCAGAGGTTGGCACAGAAACCCGAACAGGGAGAGATTTTACACCAATATGGTATGAAAAGTGACATCAGGAAAAGGCAAATACTTATTTCATAGAACTGTGTCAGGCTAATAATGTGCATCAAGCTGCAGACATTGTATTATTGCATATTAAATGATTGCATTACATGATTTATGACATATCAATGCATTAATTGTATTTAATGTAATAAAATGTGCCAGACAGCTATAAATGCAGATATTGCTCCACATGGATACTAGCTGATGGATAAGTTCTTGTAATAAGTGATAAGTTCTTATGACTTTAATGACTTGAAAGTAAGAGTCCCCTCCAGGGTTTTGGAGCAGCCAGATATTTCTATGTACTTTCCCGGCAAGCACTTTTATGTTTCCAGTAGATAAGTCCCAAGTCTTTGGTTGTGTATTCAGATTTGATTAAGTTTGTATTAATTTATTTTCCACGTGGTTTTTGATTGAGATAAAGGTGCTGGTAGCCTGTATCCTCTGATTTTTAACTCTGTGTCTGTTTTTTTAAACACAACCAAATGCACTTTTTATTCATACCATTTTGTGGAATATCTGACAATTTCATAATTTTTTGTTTAAAATTTTTTGGGAGGCAAAGTGGAGAGAAAACACTATGGCTCCGGCCTCTGTAGGGATTTTGCTTACTTACGACCTTTACTTCTCTCCCCTTTACCTCTCACATTTGAATGTATTTTCGTTGTTTGTTTGCTGCCCTGCTGCTTCAGGAATATTTCCCATACCTTCCCCTCTTTCTACCCCCTTCCCCTGTTCCTCTTTCATTTATTTGTAAATTTATTTTGTTTTGGGTTTTTTTGCAAGTTATTGTACTGACTGTAATATTGTTCCATTGTAGTGTTCTGTGTTAAGAGAAGAGAAGAGCACTATTTGGCTTTTGGAGGGCAGATTTTGCTGGAATAGTTTTTGGATGCCATGTCCCATTTGCAGAGTACTTATAGTACCAGTACAATGGAAACACCCAAAAAGTGACCCCATTTTGGAAACTTGCAACGTTCACAGAATTTATCAAGGAGTAATATTATCATTTTGAGCCAAAGAGTACTTTCCCAACAAATAATGTACAAAGTGAAAATTAAAATTAAATTTTAATTAAAATTATTATAATAATTAATTAGAATTAAATTTAATTAAAAATAAATAAAATTAAAAATTAAAATGTTTTAAGAAATATGCAATTTCAGTGGCAAATATGTTTTTGCACACTTGGTGTGAACAGCAATATGCACTCCTAAAACTGTTAAGTGGGTTGTCCAAAAAGTTGTATATGTGGATGTAAACTGCTGTTTTGACACACAGCAGGGCTCAGAAGGAAACGAGCACTGCGCTTTTCGCTTTTGGAGTATTAGAGGGACTGGATACTTTACACCATATTGTTTTTGCAGAGCCCCAGAGGTGCCAGTAAATTAGAATTCCCCAAGAAATGTAAGGGCCATTTCATGGTCTATGCAAACGTGATATAATATCCAAAAACCAACAATATAAATTTGTGATCCGAAAGCCACATAGTGCTACTTCACATCTGTGACCTGCTGTATGCCCAAACAGCAGTTTATGCCCACATACATGACAGTGTTCTACCCAGGATAACATACTTAGCATTGTCATATGTGTGTATAAACTGTTTGGGAGCAAGCATTTTTAATCCTGTATTATTGTATTGGTTTTGTTACCAGAAATGTAAAATGAAAATTGCAATTCTTCCACAGATAGACTATTTTAGTGCCAGATATGTTGCACCTTGTGTCAGCAGAATTGTTAAGCGGTTATCCCAGGCACTGCAGCCTTTGGAGTGTTTGTCTCTTGATACAAGATGGGCACAACATATTGCAGACTGAAATGGCATATTTTCACTTTCACTTTTCACCATCAGCTGCACATTCATGCCTGAAAAATAAATTAATGAAAGACTTGGGAGTTAAACATGTTCACTGTACCCCTAGATAAATTCCTTCAGGTTTGTATTTTCTAAATTGGGGTGACGTGTCCACTATGCTGCTATTTCAGGGCACTGTGAAAGCAGCACGATGTCCAAAAACCAAACCATCCAAGTTTGTGCTCCAAAAATCAAATAGCATTGTTTCCCTTATGTACCAAGCTGTTCCCAAACATCAGTTTTTACTCACATATGAATTGTTAAGTACATTATCCTGGGTACACCAGAGTCATACATTTGGGCATAAACTGGAGTTTGGGCACACAGCACAGCACAGAAGGGAAGGCACGAAATTCGGATTTTGGAGCGCAGAATTAGATGTTTGGTATCTGGATATCATGCCATGTTTGCAGAGCCTCTAAGGTGCTAATAAAGTGGAATACTTTAAAGGGGCTCTATCATTGGGAAAAGTGACTTTTAACTAATCACATCTTTGCATATCCTTTAGAAAGGCTATTCCACACCTACCTTTAGTATGTAGATTGCCTACAATCAGAAACCACTGAGGCAATCTATATACTAAAGGTAGGTGTGGAATAGCCTTTCTAAAGGCTATGCAAAGATGTGATTAGTTAAAAATGACTTTTCCCAGTGATAGAGTCCCTTTAAGGAGTGACCCCATTTTAAAAATGACTACACTCCAAAAATTTATCAAGGGGTCTAGGGAGCATTATGTGAATATGTAAGCTGTGTGGAGTACATTGGAAACTATATCCCCAGTAGCTCCTAAGATTGGGGGGTCAATTCTGGTGTCTTCTCCCTCATAAGCTCGAAGTCATATACATTTGCACAATTTATATATCCCATTCTAGCCACAACCAGTTTTATCCTAAGCTTTGGTGATTTATTGGATTTTTGTCTTCACATTCTGTGAGCTATGTTTTTTATTTTCCTGGTGATGTATCCATATGAGGGCAGAGGGCTTGTTTTTTGCAGGACAAGATACATTTTGTAGTGACACCATTTTGTGGTACTTATTGCTTATTGACGCAGTTTTATTAACTTTTTCTTGGTGGATTTAAAAAAAATTATCAATTCTGGCATTGCTTTTTACCTTATATTTTTTGCTCTGCAGCATACAGCATAAGTAATATGTTATATTTATTATATGGGTTGGTACAATTACAGCGATACCTAATTTATAATTTGTTTTTATGAATTACTAATTTTGCAAAACAAAAACCTATTTGGGGACTAAATCAATTGTTTTTCAATCGACATCTTCTGAGGTGCGTAACATTTTTCTTTTTTTCCCCCTGACGAAGCCACGGTAGTGGCGAAACGCGCGTCGGGGCGCGTTCACTACATGAAGGTCCACCCATAGGTAATTTACTACTTGGTATCATGTTATTTCACAGAATATTTGCACTTTAAAAAACTATGTATGTTATATATGCACTTTAGAAACTATGGATGTTTCACATATCCTTATATATATATATGTAATGCAAGTGTCATTTATTCATCATCAACCATTAGTATTCCATCTTGGGCCTTCATTGTTCTGTTTGGTTGTATCACCCCATTCATTATTTCTGTCTTATATATGTTTTAAAATATATTTAAATAAAGCTTTATATATCTTTTGCTAAACATTTTCTGTGGCAGTGCGCTTTTTTAGCATAGTGTTCTATTTACAGTCCTATGAAAAAGTTTGGGCACCCCTATTAATCTTAATCATTTTTAGTTCTAAATATTTTGGTGTTTGCAACAGCCATTTCAGTTTGATATATCTAATAACTGATGGACACAGTAATATTTCAGGATTGAAATGAGGTTTATTGTACTAACAGAAAATGTGCAATATGCATTAAACCAAAATTTGACCGGTGCAAAAGTATGGGCACCCTTATCATTTTATTGATTTGAATTCCCCTAACTACTTTTTACTGACTTACTGAAGCACAAAATTGGTTTTGTAACCTCAGTGAGCTTTGAACTTCATAGCCAGATGTATCCAATCATAAGAAAAGGTATTTAAGGTGGCCAATTGCAAGTTGATCTCCTATTTGAATCTCCTCTGAAGAGTGGCATCATGGGCTACTTAAAACAACTCTCAAATGATCTGAAAACAAAGATTGTTCAACATAGTTGTTCAGGGGAAGGATACAAAAAGTTGTCTCAGAGATTTAACCTGTCAGTTTCCACTGTGAGGAACATAGTAAGGAAATGGAAGACCACAGGGACAGTTCTTGTTAAGCCCAGAAGTGGCAGGCCAAGAAAAATATCAGAAAGGCAGAGAAGAAGAATGGTGAGAACAGTCAAGGACAATCCACAGACCACCTCCAAAGAGCTGCAGCATCATCTTGCTGCAGATGGTGTCACTGTGCATCGGTCAACAATACAGCGCACTTTGCACAAATAGAAGCTGTATGGGAGAGTGATGAGAAAGAAGCCGTTTCTGCACGTACGCCACAAATAGAGTTGCCTGAGGTATGAAAAAGCACATTTGGACAAGGCAGCTTCCTTTTGGAAACAAAAATTGAGTTGTTTGGTTATAAAAAAAAGGCGTTATGCATGGCGTCCAAAAAGAAACAGCATTCCAAGAAAAACACATGCTACCCACTGTAAAATTTGGTGGAGGTTCCATCATGCTTTGGGGCTGTGTGGCCAATGCCGGCATCGGGAATCTTGTTAAAGTTGAGGGTCGCATGGATTCCACTCAGTATCAGCAGATTCTTGAGAATAATGTTCAAGAATCAGTGACGAAGTTGAAGTTACGCCGGGGATGGATATTTCAGCAAGACAATGATCCAAAACACCGCTCCAAATCCTCAGGCATTCATGCAGAGGAACAATTACAATGTTCTGGAATGGCCATCCCAGTCCCCAGACCTGAATATCATTGAACATCTGTGGGATGATTTGAAGCGGGCTGTCCATGCTCGGCGACCATCTAACTTAACTGAACTTGAATTGTTTGTCCAAAATACCTTTATCCAGGATCCAGGAACTGATTAAAAGCTACAGGAAGCGACTAGAGGCTGTTATCTTTGCAAAAGGAGGATCTACTAAATATTAATGTCACTTTTCTGTTGAGGTGCCCATACTTTTGCATCGGTCAAATTTTGGTTTAATGCATATTGCGCATTTTCTGTTAGTACAATAAACCTCATTTCAATCCTGAAATATTACTGTGTCCATCAGTTATTAGATATATCAAACTGAAATGGCTGTTGCAAATACCAAAATATTTAGAACTAAAAATGATTAACATTAATAGGGGTTCCCAAACTTTTTCATAGGACTGTATATTGCTTTATCAATTTTTGCCCTATATTTAGTCATGTATATTTTTCTTTTTCTGTTGACACAGTTGGTTGAGGACTTATTGTATGAGGGTCAAGCTGTACTTTTTATTAGAACTTTTGCTGTACATATGACTTTTTGATCACTTTTTATACCATAGTTTGTGAGGCAATATGGTCAAAAATCATTACTTTTGGCATTTTTTTCCATTATGTTTTTCATGACATTCACCATGCTGGTTAAATAATGTTTCAGTTTATTGTACATGTTGTCACAGATACAGCAATACCAAATATGTATTGATTTTATTTACTTTTAGGTTTTGAGGGTTTTTTACATTACCTATTTTATGGAGGAAATTTTTTTTTTTTTGAGCTCCAATATCTACTGCAACCTAGCAATGCTGCTCCTAGGTCACTGATCTACAGCAATGATCAACAATGTCAGAACCAGACTACACAGTAGTTTTTGTTGTCTGTTTCCATGAAGAAAATGATTTAATTTTTTTTCTAGACCTACATGAAAAAATGACTTTTCCCAGTGATAGAGTCCCTTTAAGGAGTGACTCCATTTAAAAAATGACTACACTCCAAAAATTTCTTCATTTATTCAATTTACATTTATTTGGAAAATTTTTCATAACTTGTAATGAATGTATATGTTGTCTTAAAGGAAGTCTACCATCTACCAAAAGTATATTCAGCTGCCAACATGTTACAGAGCACGTTATAGCGATAACATATCTTCATTTTGTATGTCACAGTTGGAGATTGGATAAGTTTTTAGAGGTGGTAGAGACCAGAGAACCTATTGAACCAAGATATTGACAGAATCTGCACAGAAATTGTCCATTTGGTGTCGCTGTCCAGTTGTGTCCGTTTCTTCAGAAGTGTCTTTAACAGAAATTGTCCTTAATACAGTATGGTCAGTAATCCTGCTAAGAACTGACCCTTTCCCTACAAACATCATATATGTAAGCATGCATATTAATAGTGTAGTAGCTGGCTGAATTACACCCTGTATATAGAATCAGTAATATAATGTTTCAGAGCCATGTATTTACATCTATTAATGTACAGGGAGTCTCATAAGTTTAGGTCTAATATTTCTCAGTGTTCTCAGCCTTGGCACATTGTGAACTTGTAACTGTGGCAATGCAAACAGCCGAATAGCACTGTAACACAAATACAAACAATAGAGGGTGTACATAAAGGTTTCATATTTTTACATTCATGTCCCTCCCTTTGTCAATTGCCTGCTGTTTATAGACTCACAGACTTATGATTTCTCTTAAGCGCTCATTTCCTGGTTTCTTAGAACTTGTCACAGTAACAGACTGGAGACACTGACAATGTGAGAAGTCAGCGGTGTCTGAAAGTACTGTAAAAGGGGAACAAGTGTGCTGAGGTGTAAGGACAGATAACCTCAGATAACTGGTACATTGGCAGCACATTTCCATTATTTACTGTAGTTGGTAATATTTGCATGACAGTTAAGATGTTAAGTGCGATGGCATAACTCTAATTTCTCATCGTATAATTGTGGATCACAATGTTCCACCTATGGTCTGGTGTGTATGGAGAAAAGGTGCAGTCCCCTCAGGTGTCCATTCTCAGAAATATACAATAACTAGAGATGAACGAACAGTGAAATATTCAATATTCGTTTCGAATAGCCCCTCAATATTTGACTATTCGAACGAATATCGAATCCCATTTTAGTTTATGGGGAAAAAAGCTTTGTTTCAGGGGAAACCACTATTCGACTCAGGAAAGTCACCAAGTCCACTATGACACCTCAGCAAATATGACAACACCTCTGGAATGCAACTGGGATAGCAGGGGAAGCATGCCTGGGGGTCCCTGTATTACGCCACTAATAATGCGGGAGCTGACTTTTTCCCATAAGAATGCAATACAGTGTACAGCAGTGGGCCAATCAACGCTGGTTCTGCCAGAGGCTCATCTGTGAGGAGTCTAAGATCGGTCCACAGCAGTCTCAATTGTATAGTCTCAGGTATAGCACAGTTGACACAGCCCTGCTACATCTCAGGTGTAGCAGAGCTGTGCGCTCAACTCTGCTACATCTGAGATCGGACCACAATGGAGACTGCTGTGGACCGATCTTAGACTCCGCCTCCTCACAGACAAGCTTCCAGCAGAACCATCATTGATTGGCCGAATGCTGTACACTGTATGACATTCGACCAATCAACGCTGGTCAATGCATTCCTATGGGAAAAAGTCAGCTCCCGCTCAACTCTGCTATACCTGAGATGTAGCTGTGCTGTGAACTCTGTCAACTCTGCTACATCTGAGATCGGACCACAATGGAGACTGCTGTGGACCGATCTTAGACTCCGCCTCCTCCAGCAGAACCAGCATTGATTGGCCGAACGCTGTACACTTTATGGCATTCGGCCAATCAACGTTGATCTATGCATTCCTGTGAGAAAAAGTCAGCTCCGGCATAACGCAAGCTGACAGGGATCCCGACTAGCATATAATGAGCTGCCATGAGATAGAGCCCCAAAGAGCTGTTTGAGTAACATTCCCACCTAAATAAAGTTAATTCCTAGCTAACCCTGCCAGTACATCTATCCCTGTCTCACAGTCACATAGTTCACAGTCTCATATGAACCGGATCTGAAATCCACCATTCGTGGATTTAGCCAGCCAATTACTTTTTCCGATTTTTTTTCCGATGCCTACGCTGTCGTAGTTCCTGTCCCACCTCCCCTGCACAGTTATTGGTGCAAAAAAGCGCCAGGGAAAGTGGGAGGGGATACAAATTTTTAGTGCGTTTGCCGCGTGGTATTCAATTGGAATCGAATATCTCGAACAGCCTGATATTTGCTCATCTCTAATAATAACGTGTACATTTCACTGGAGTTGTCTTAAAGGTGTACTCTAAGACCAAAGAAAATTTAGATACTGGCAGGTTATGCTAAAAAATTAAAAATAAGCTTTGCTCACCTGTACTTTCCCACACAGTTCCAGTACTCGTACTGTGTTACTCCCTGTCACTTTTTGTTTCCAAGGCTGCAGCGATGATGTACCTGACTACCCCACATGATCTCAGCAGTTGCCTGGTCTAGTTATCGCTGCAGCTCTGGAAACAAAGACCGTCAAGGCACACCACAGTGGCATCACTGGAGTGGTGAAGGAAAAAACAGGTGTCTTTTTATTTATAAAATTCCTTGTCATTGGCTAACTTTTGGGGGTCTTGAAAATCTCTTTTAGACTGAGAATACAGGAAAGGATGACAGTTACAAACAAATATTGCAAAGTGAGTTCTTTGGTCAGAATTTTGAGGCTGTAATCGCCTTAAAACCCTGACCAAAAAGACGGCTCCCATTGAAATCATTGGGAGCCGCTCAGGTCTTTTTTTCCGGGAGCTGTTTCTTCTGGCTCCCGGAAAAAAGAAGCGAGGTGCTAATTCTTCAGGCCGAGTCACCTCGCGATTTGGCCTGAAGACATACCCTCCTCTGGACTAGGCCCATTCATTGAGCCTAATCCGGAGCACAGTGCGCAACTGGATGCCGATTGCAGTGCACCGGCTTTCAGTCGCGGCTACACGTTTCTTGGATCGGAACCTGAGGCGGCCTCCGCCTCAGGTTCCAGTCCAAAAAAAACCCATGTGAACTTACCCTTAAACCTGTTTATCCCATTAGATAGGGATTAAAATTTAAACGAAGATGATACAACATGTTAATAGGGATGTGAGGGATTTCTGGTTTTATGTTAGGTTCACATCTGCGTTGGAGTATCTGCTGCAGTCTATGCTAAAAATTGCCAGTTGAAAAAATAGGCTGCAAGTCTGACTTTTTCATCCAGAAGTTTCACCTTAAAAGATCGGACACCTGACAGATCCCATTATAGTCAATGGGGTTCGTTAGGCACCATTGATGTGTACTGTTTTAACGGTCCCCTTGTCCGTTTTTCTGGTCCTCTGATGTATCAGAAAAATGGGCACTGTGGCGCACATATGAAGATAGCATAAGTTAAATGTAATCATAAAATCATAAAATAAATAAAATAAATTCTACAACTTTTTAGTAACATACAATTGTTGACAAAAATAATATACCCAGATAGAAATGGCAGATTGTTGCAAAACTCAGATTGCAGTTATGTTTCAGGAAGATGTGTAAATGGTTACAGGTGTGGTCTGATAAGACACTGGGCCTTGTCACAAGAGGGCATCAAGTTCTTCCCCTGCTTCCCAATAACACAGCAAACAGGTTGCAGGTGTCCCACATAGGCCGTAAAAAGAAAGGATTGTTTGATCTGCCGAAGTGCACAAAGGGAGCCCACAGTTTCCTTGCTCATCATCCAGGCACAGGTGACAACTTCAGTATACATTCCTATCTCTGCCCAGACTATTTTCAGGCACTTAAGTGAGTTGCACCTGATTGTGTGCTAGCCACCGGCCTTGTCTGAATGGCATGGCTGGCGCATGGTCGGCACACAGATGACATCTGTGTGCCACCCGTGCATCTGCCATGCTTCTGCAGCCCAATTCATCCAATCACGGTATCAAAATCAGACAGGTATAGGACCTCCTCTATATTTTGCGGCCAAGACTGTTGGCCCACACATGGGACTGTGTAATTCACAATCATATGCACAGGCCCACAGAAATGAATGGTCAGTGTGCTATCTGAGAAAAACAGTGACCTAGCACACACTTGTGTACAAGGGGCTTTAGCAGAAGGAAATTTGGTGTCTATCTTCTCATTATGCATTCTACCAAAGAAGGACAGCCATTGTCGCCTTTGTTTGCAGTTGTGTTCTGAACTAAATACTTCTCTGGACTGGAGCTATATCTTCAGATACTGTATGGGATCTGACAACAGTTAGGTGCAAGTATGGTGGCCTCATGGTGAGTGCTTCAGTCCTGCCTATGCTGTGGAATGACATACTGCCCATACACAGCAAGGAATATCCCCACCAGACTGCAACTCTTCCTTGGCCATTAGCCAGTTATCACTAATTGAGCATTTATGGGGCCACCTGGGACACTAGTTTTGGCAACCTATGCATGTGTAGGATCTACAAAGTTTCATTTGCATCCAAAACTCCTTTGTGGTAAAACGGCAGGGACGTCGCATGGATGATATCCGCGTGCCACCTGTGCCTCCACCCCATTCATTTTTTTCACTGAGCTTAGGCTGCAAAATAGACAGCTATAAGATCTGTATGGAGTTTTTCCTCACTTCACAACATCATACATGCAGTCCCGTCATAATACACGTGTGTTTGTATGAGGCCATAGACAATAATGGGTCAGAGTCTATAGCCATGAAAAACATGGCTGGCACACATACCAAGAACACATGCACATGATGCCCAAGTCTGGTTTCACTCTACCATTGTTAATGTCCTTTGCTGTTTTCCATCACAGGATGACAGTAATGGATATTAGCTGTTGCAGAGAATGGACATAGACTAAAGTGTTTTGGGTTTTTTTTGTCAGTGAGTGTACTTTGTGTTTCAATTTCTCAGCATTTCATATTTTCTTCCTGTCACTGAATGAGAACACAGTTTTTAACTTTCTGAAGCAGGCTAAGGTCAGCGATTAAATATATTTTCCACTGCAGATTTTTCTGCAAATCTTCCACAAATTGGCAAAATCCATGAACGTTCCCATTAGATTTTGTCGCACGTTTTTGCTTTGGATTTTGCCATCCATAAACTGATATCTGCTGTGAAGATCTGCAATACATCCACAGTATAATTGCTATGCTAGCAGCCTGAAATACTGTGCTGTGTTTGGCTAGGTTCACACTTGTGCTGGGCTCTCTGTCATTCTGGTCCGATGGTGGACCCGAACAACAGAGAGCCCACCTGGATGACACTTACGGACCCCTTAGACCAGCGTTTCTCAACCTGGGGGTCGAACGACCAAAACACAGGGGTTGCCTAAAGCCAGGGGTCCTCAAACTACGGCCTGCGGGCCACATGCGGCCCACCGAGGTCATTTGTCCAACCGCGCACCCGCGTGCCGTCGTTTGGACCGCTCACTAACGGGGAATCCAGGATTCCCCGTTAGTGAGTGGATCGCTGCTTTCAGTTGTATGTGCAAATGGACATACAACTGAAAGCTGTCAGTGTAGGCCGCGCGACCGTGGCCTACACTGACTACAGAGAGTGACCTCTGCCCTAACGCAGGCGTGATGACGTTAGCCATCACGCTTGCAAGTCTGAAGGAGGACGACGCATGGCGGCTCTTCATGGGTAAGTATGATAGTGTGTTTGTAAGGCAGGGGTATATATGTACTGGGGAGCATATAATAAAGTGTGGAGGTACATATGTACTGGGGACCATAAAAGTGTGGGGGGTACATATGTACTGGGGAACATATGATAAAGTGTGGGGGGTAAATATGTACTGGGGACCATATGATAAAGTGTGGGGGGTACATATGTACTGGGGAACATATGATAAAGTGTGTGGGGGCATACTGAGGAACATATTATAAAGTGGGGGGCGTACTGTGGAGCATATAATACAGTGGGGTGGGGGGTGTACTGAGGAGCATATAATAGTGTATGGGGGGGCATACTGATGAGCATATAATACAGTGGGGTGGGGGCGTACTGAGGAGCATATAAAACAGTGGGGTGGAGGCGTACTGAGGAGCATATAATAGTGTTTGTGTGGGGGGCGTACTGAGGAGCATATAATACAGTGTGGGTGGGTGTACTGAAGAGCAGATTATACTGGGGGGGGGGGGGCGTACTAAGAAGCAGATAATACTGTGGGGGAGGGGGCATCCTGAGCAGCGTATAATACTGTGTGTGATGAATCTACAGACGTGGCAAACTGTGCACAGTTATTGGTTTACACGAGGTATATTAATGATGGCGACCAAAAATTTTTTTTTGGTTTGGGGTCACCGCAACATGAGGAACTGTATTGCGGGGTCACGGCATTAGAAAGGTTGAGAACCACTGACTTAGACTGTAATGGGGTTATTTGGGTGTCTGTGGAGTTTCTGACATTTTTATACTGAAACCGAAGGAGAGGAAAGTCTTCCATGTAGCTGAGTGAAAAGTGGATACAATTGTAGGCAATGCTCTGTGAGCCAAACACGAGAGACTGATACATTGTAGCAAACTCTCCAGTCTGTGCAGCTGCAGAACCTCTATGAAATATAAGATTGTGATAGTACTGCAATAAAAACCACAAGATCGGGTTGAGGTTTTGGCTTCCCCACTATAGTCAGAGGAAATGCCTCAAGTGCATAATGGGGTAATATGTCCTCCTAGCTGCTTGCAGCATGTGTATTACTTTATAGTTCTGCAGAAGCTGTATATAAAATGTAGGTCATCTCTGGGTGTGAAATGGTTAAGGTATTACCCCACATATACATAGGACATAAGAGAGCCAGCAGTGAGTGAGGTCTCAGTGCAGCAGTGTAGTATTGTGTTAGCGGGCGTGTCACTGTATCCGGATATCTATCACCCTGCAGCACAGAACAGGTTGCAGCCAGCAGCTGCTGCACCACATCCCCCTGCCACTGACTGCTGCACCCACGGACTGGCTCACATACAGGTACACTCTACTACTTCAAGGGGCACATTGCTGGAGAACACATCAGTCCTGTACTGCAATGCAGGAGCTGTGTGAGGGGAGGAGGAGTCCTTGTGTTTGGCATTGTGTGGCATCAGAACACATCTGCTCTGCACAAGGATCAGCTTATGTAGTGTATGTATGAGAATGTGTGTGCAGAGGGGGCACTCGCAGACTGATAATGTGAGAGCTGGTCTGCTTCAGCCTGCTCACTGCTCTGGACAGGTGCTAGAGACTGTAGATATAAGGAGACACCTTCTAGAACTAGTCAGTTCTGGACACTTTCTAAGATTTTACAGTGACCTATTCACTAACAGTATACAAGCCATCAAAGTGGATGAAAACTATTCTAAGTTCAGTGGGACATCAGCATGAAGAAGGTGGATAACATGCTATATATGCTTTATATTGTATTATATATGTCGTTTTAACTTTGTGTTCATGGACCGCACTGTATTTTGGATTTTTGCCAGATTCTTAATAGAACTCCTATACAACTCTAAACTTCATTTTTGTACACAAGAAGAAAATCATGGCACATTATAGGACCAGGACTTCTAGGGAAGAAGAGATCTATGGAGGGAGCACAAGGGAGCACATGGAAGGCACCTCCCAAATTTTTACTGTCAAAGACGGATACTTACAGTATGTTCACACAGATATTTTTAAAGTCAGATTTTGAGATGAAATCTGCTTCAAAAACATCTCTCAACTCTCCTATTCATAACAAAGGAACCTAGGTGTGAACCTAGCCGGAGTCAGGAGCAGATTTTTTGAATGAAAAAAACAGCTACAGGGAAAAAAAGAGTAAGAGGTGGAAAAATTATAATGGGAAGTGGGAAAAACTATGCATTTTTTGACGCAATTTTTTCTGTCTCCCTTACATTTCAATTGTCTTTGGAAGGAGGAATCCACCTGTAGATAGATCATGACGCATTTGTTCTTCTAGCGCTCTAGCTGAAAGTATCAGCCCGACTCCATTTGAAATAAATGTGAGAGTTGGGAGTGTTTGCATAAGTATATGCATGAGTAGTTTTTATTACAAGAATCACACAAACAATATGCAATGTGATTTTGACTAAGGCTCCATGTGATGTCCCGCTGCAAAAAAGCCCTGCGGATAAAATCTGCTGCGCTTTCCTCTGCAGACTTTCTGTTTCAATTATACCTATGGGGAAATCGCCAGCGTTTCCTTAGGTATAATAGACATGCTGCATTTTCCAAAACTGTACCGGTTTTGGAAATTATGACATGTCCGCACTGCAGTTTTTACCGCAAAGTGGGCATGGGATTCCCTAGAATCCCATCCACTTTGTCCTGACTATAAAACGTTGCGTCCTGTGGGTTCTTAGCCTTAACCACGTTGCCTCTACAGTTCACACCTTTTACTGATTTGCATGCAACTTGAAATGTTTTTGTGGACTGCAGTTGCAGCCCAGTCCTGTTACAAAAATTGAGACTCATGCTTCCCAAGTGTCCCTCTTTTAGAGGGACAGTCCCTACTTTTGACCCAAGTCTATCTTTGCACCTCAATTGTCCTTACTTAATATTGGAAATAGATGTGGATTAATATACATAACTATATTGTTTCGGAAACTGCTTGGTCCCTAGCTGTATCTTAGTCCTCAACTTAAATAATATCTTAGAATTTGGTGCATTGTGGATCTTAAAATATATTCTGATGTTGATTGTGTGATTCTTGTAATAAAAACCTACTCATGCATATACTTATACAAACACTTCCAACTCTCACATTCATTTCAATGGGAGTTGAGCTGATACTTTCAGCTAGAGGGCTAGAAGAAAAAAAATGTGTCATGATCTATTGCAAATCGCGGCCTTTACGTCCCATGGGGCACCAGCCTAAAAGTTGATAAAGGCTAAGCCCCCCTGCAGCAAATAGCTGCCAAAAACTGCAGGTTTTTCCACAGCGTTTTTCACAGAAAGTCATAGAAACACTTTCTGTCTCTATTATACTGATATGGAAAATGCCAGCTTTTTTGTAGGTATAATTGACATGCTGCAATTTACAAAAACAGCAATTTGAAATTGCAGCATTTCCATTGAAAAATTTTTCTGCAATGTGTGGATGGGATTAGCCAGAATCCAATTCACTTTGCAGGTACTGTAATATACTGTATATTCACAACGTGGGGCCCTGGCCACAATTATTAAATTAAACTGAACAGTCACCATGTATCTCCTGTTTTAAGAGATATTCCCACCTTAGGGCTCATTCACAGAAAGTCAACGTCAGCTTATTCTGAACGTAAAACACGTTCAGAATCAGCGGCGTATAAAGCAGCTCCATTCATTTCTATGGGAGCCGGCATACGAGCGCTCCCCATAGAAATGAATGGGCTGCATTTTTTCACTACGAGCACTCCCATTGAAGTGAATGGGAAGTGCCCGCGTATACGGCTAGCTCTGCTCATTCCGAGCCGTACACGCGAGCACATCCCATTCACTTCAATGGCAGTGCTCGTAGTGAAAAAAGCAGCCCATTCATTTCTATGGGGAGTGCTCGTATGCCGGCTCCCATAGAAATGAATGGAACTGCTTTATACGCCGCTCATTCTGTATGTTTTACATTCAGAATAAGCTGGCATTTACTCCGTGTAAATGAGCCCTTAGGCTATTATGTAGTTCTCAGAGTATGCCATAAATATCTGATATATGTGTGCTACCTCTGGGCCCTGTACCTATGGTGAATACCCCTATAAGACAATTGATCTACAGTATATTAGGGAATTACTGTGAATTTCCTAGGATAGTGTTTAAAAGACTCCACGGGTGAGCTTCAGTATAAAGACTGCCCAGGAATGAAAATGCTCAGGTACTACTATAATGATTGTGTAGCAGTTGCAAATATCTTTATTTTGCTGTAAATTCACACTAGGAGTAGATTACACCCTGTGAAGCTAGTTATTACAGACAGATATCTTTCTTCAAACCATTGTTTCTTCTTATTGGACATTGCACAGGGAAATAGGAGTGGAGGAAGTTTGTTGCGTGTCCTGGTTTCTGCAAGTGCTCAGTCATTTCTGCTTTATTTCATGGTTTGTAATTGTCTAACACTTCTTGTGACATTGTTGTCCCATGATGAAAGTTTTCCATATGTAAATGCTAATAGCGAAGCTTCACTTTAGCATTCCAATTTCACGGATATGCTAGGACCTAGAATTTCTCTGTTAGGCTAAGGCCCCATGTAGCGAGCCACAGCAAAAAAACACTGTGGAAGGACCGCAACGGAAATGGATTTATGTTTTTTTCCACAGCATTTTTCATAGAAAGTCACTTTTTGCCACTACTATATCGATACAAAAAACGCCAGCGTTTCCATAGGTATAAGTGACGTGCTACGAAGCGTCCACCAGAATTAGCTAGAATGCCATTCACTTTACAGGTACTGTAAAAAGCAGCTTTTTTTTTTTCTACTGTGTTTGCGCAACATGGGTCCCCTGCATTAGGCTGTGAATAATGGCTGTGTGACATCTGGGTTTTTTTTTTGTTTTTTTTAATGGATGTCACACGTCAGAATTGAATTAATTTCAAGTGAATGAGACTATTCACATGACCATTATTTAGAGAGTCCATTGACCATAAAAATATAGGTCATGTTCTATTTTTGTCTATTTTCACGGATCCCTCCTTATGCTCAGTTGTATGAGGGATCCATGAAAACAGGTGGCTCTTGGGTGCAAGAAGGCCATTTTTCACTGCTGTTTTACACCTTGGTCGTGTGAACGTAGCATTATTGTGACACTCCATTTAAATACACTCCCCTTATGACCTTCCTTTACTGGATCATATCTGCAGCTAAATTAACAATCTGATAATATTTCACTTTTAGGAAATAACTATTATAAAGCAACTCCAATAACAGGCAGGTCTATGGTAATATTGTGTCATCTGACTAATAGCAGGTTTTTGGTAAGGCTAAGGCCCCATGCATGTGGCATCCTGCAGAAAAAAAAGTGCTGTGGGAAAAACTGTGGCAGCATCGCATCTTCTACGGACTTTCTGCTTCATTTATACCTATAGGGAAACCATCAGCGTTTCTGTAGGTATAATTGACATGCTGCTATTGTCCGCTCCACATATTTTCTTGCAAAGTGGGCATGGGATTTGCTGGAATCCCATCCACTTTGTTGTGACTGTAAAACACCGTGGAAAAAAACGTGCCATTATAAGTCCAAGGAAGTCTACTTCATACCATTGTATTTCCCACCTACCTGTCTTCAGGGTTGCACCAGCCTTTTATTAATGGATACTGTCATGCCTCCAAGGTTTATTGTAACTCCTCCTGACCAATCACAACCTGTGATAACTGTACACAATATGCAAACCTGTAAGCTTTGAACAGGACATAAGGAGAGTCCTTAGTAAGGCTACTTTCGCATCTGTGCAGGAGTCTGTGTTGGAGACTGTTGCAGTGTCCGCCTAAAAATCAATGGAGGAACAGTCCTGCATGGAGGCAGGAGTCCTGCATCGAATTCATTTTTAAAACAATTTACACCCAATAGACCCCACTATAGTCAATGAGGTCTGTTAGACTTTATGTGTTTCCCCTATTTTAGTGGTCCACATCTCCATTGTTCCCATCCTCTGAGGGATGGCGCTAGTATTAACCTTTTGTTACTTTGCTCAATTTGTTTAGGGGTTTTCTGAAGCTCTGATAATAGTACACAGTGACTGGCTCCCTAGATGACAGACTCACTAGCCTCTAGGCCTCTCTTTACTTTTCTTGCCACAGGTAACCCTACTGGGGACTTCCAATATGAAAGAGGAATCTTCAGCCCATTGCTTCCACTGTTCTTAGCTTGGACTGATCTTCTCCTTGATCGAACCAATACAACAAAAACTCCAAGGCACCAGTGCTTCAAAGAAGACTTAGCTTTTATTGTCTCATTAAAAAAACAATGACTGTATCAGCTATAATTCTCATGACAAGACAAGATCTGGATTCCATATCTTAACTTCTCTTGAGAAAGGTCTTTATAGTAAAACATTGTTGCTATTAGGTATTAAAAGTCTTATTTGAAGCACTGGTGCCTTGGATTTAGTTTTGTTCTGAGGTCTTCCAAGACCAGTCTGATGCATTGCATACAGCAGTGTCCCAGGCTCCACTATTTATCACGCTTTTGTCACTCACTTGCTCTGCCTCTGATTTAGACCACCAGTAGCTAACTAGACCAGCCCCACGTTACGGAAAAGTAGCTTTTTTGTTGCAGATTTTGTTGTGGTTTTTTGAGCCAAAGCCAGGAGTGGATTGAGCAGAAGGTAGAAATATAAGAGCTTCCTTTATATTTCCCATTCCTTTTGTAGCCATTGTTGGCTTTGGCTCAAAATGGCCAAAGTTTTCACAACGCGGGGCCTCAGCTTTAATTTATATTACTTGTATTCATATGTTTCCTATCTAACTTAACAAATTTCAGTGTTTTCGCACTTTCAGCCCATCCGCTTATCTAACAGTCATTGACCACGTGCTATAATCTGATGACTGTGACTTGGTATATTGGAAAGCATTGCTGACTATAGTCACAAGAATCTGAATTGCAATGTGCATAAAGTTATTTGTCTCAAGTTGAAGATCGTTCTGAGGGGGAGAGCTGCTGCTGTAGTCCGCTGTATTGGGAGAAATGGCTGTTCTCCTACATCACAAATAGGCAAAATCAAATATGTCTCATTTTTTACTTAAGTATGGGACGAAATAGGAAGAATAAAGAGAAGGTTTAAAGGGATCACTCAAGAAGACAGTTTATGGCCTTCTTATTTTGCTACATTATATTTTAATAGGATGTTATATCAGAGGTGAACAAATCCATGATGTCCTGATAGCTATAAAGTTGTCTCTAGTTACCTTATTTTTTACCCTGTACTTTAAACATCCTTCATCCTTGATATATACGCTTTTTACCTATTTCTGACAATTTTCTGTTTGTGTTAGAAATTATAGGCCACATATTGCAGCTATTATTGTAATGTAGCATAAGGGTAGGAGAACAACAGAACTGGAAATCCCAGAAAATCATGTTATGTTTCCAACCATGACACAGTGACTCTGTGACATCGGTGAAAGTCCTGAGGTACTGAAGTCAGGACATTAAAGGCAATCAGAAAATGACCTCTGTTTAAAGTGATGTTTGCATTAAAAATGTTTTAAAGAAATTTTGCTATTTTTTAAACTTTCCCATACAGTATCTACATGACAAAAATCTTAAAATTCTGTATTTTTCATTCTGGCGATTAAGCATACCTAGGATATTTTTTGGAAGGATGACAATGACAGGTATCACCTAGATTACCAAGCACGTGTGCCACTCAAGGTATATTTCCCTGGCATGGCAGCCACAATTACAATTGCCACTAATTGAGGGTTACACATGTGCTTTCATTGCTTCTAATGGGAAAGTACAGGTGCGTCCCGAGAAATAGTAGTAAATGCATGCGTCCAGAAGCATCTCGTGGCAGCACTTCTATTTGTGGTATATGATTTTACTGTGGTGGTTCTTAGCTTAAGACAGCATGCACATAACTGCTTCCACGGCTCCATTCATTGGGGCCAGTGAACACGGTCTGCAAAACAGACAGGAATAGAACCTGTCCTGGGTTTTGCTTACGACCCCATACACTGGACCGTGAAAATACATGGTAGCATGTATGGTGCCACAGAAATGAATGGGTGAGTGTGCTAGTCATGAAAAATGTGGCTAGCACACTGATGTGCATACGTTCATGTGCATGAGACCTTGCAACTATTTCACAGCACTCTGAGTAACTCATCTTTGATTTTTTCATTTAAATTGGCATGCCTTCCATTAAAAGTTGCCTATCCTGGTATATATAGTAGGGTGGGCGATTATAACCTAAATCAAAATCACCTTGATCACAATTAGTGACCAAATACTAGGACACTCATATTTTGATATACCCCACCCCCTATTTATATGCCATAACATTTTTGTTTTGGTTATTCACATATCAGCAATTCTTATTGGATAGACATATGTTTTTGCTAGAGACAGGATGGCATGCAAAATACACATTCTAGTCACATTCATGTCAACACCTGTCAAAATCCAGAATAACCACCTTTCACAGAGCAGACCGCTGGGAGACGTGCAGGAAGAGAGGAGATGTTGTGATGATGTTCGCTGGGATATTGAGCCATGCCTTCTCCAGTGCTGTGGCCATCTGCGCTAGGTTACGCAATTGAGCTTTCATGGCGCGAACAACCCAAATGAGGTGGTCCCAGAGATTCTTGATTGGGTTCAAGTCCAGGGAATTTGCTGGCCAAGGGAGTATAGTAAACTCATCCTGGTGCTCCTCGAACCACGCATGTACACTACAAGCTTTATGACATGTCACATTGTCCTGTGGTAAATGCCATCATCCTGAGGAAAAACAATTCGCATGTAGGGGTGAACATGGTCCGCAAGGATAGATGCATACTTGTGTTGATCCATCGTGCCTTCCACAATGATGAGTGCACCCAGATGGCTGATGATATGTGCCTTCTGTGAATGGTTATTTAACGTTGACGTCAAAAGTAGGCGGTGGTCACATTAATATGACTGGACTGTGTAAATGAAATAATCAATGTGAACAAGTTATGGATAATGGAAAACCCCAGGATCCAGGGACTGCACAATGCCTGTGAGCCAAATAACACAGTACTTGAAGTTTCTTACTGATCACAAAAAGATAAGGTTGCAAACAGATTTAGTTGTTTTTTTGTTTTGTTTTGTTTTTTAACTGCTCGCACCCTGTATTTTATAGGCTTTTTATAGAGGTGTAGTCAGACATTCTGACGTACAGAAATTGTAAATTGTCACTAAAGGAACAAATAGAATAGTCTCTCAATAGTAATCTTTGTAGTGATTTACAACTATATTATTGGGACTTTACCTGTTCATGGGTTTGGTTTCTGTCTATGTAATGAATTATTTGTAAATCACCTTGAGTAATAAAAGTATGAGCAACACATTCAAGCAGATGTAGGGAATACCTTTGTGGTTAACCAGGCAAGATATCAATCTGGTTTGGGACAAAATACAGTATGTTGTGTCTCTGTTACTTATTTTTGAAATATTTCCTTCCTTCATGTAGAGAGAGAGAAAGGCCGGAGGCAAATGAACTGTCAGACAGGACGCCAAATAGTAATATTTACTTACCGCAGAGGAGATAGAACTATCATTGAAGACAAATATTAACGCCCATTAACATTCTGTTGTGTTCATAGACTTTATCTTACTCTGAAAATAAAAACGAATTGGGGACGTTCCTGTCCTTTATGCCGTACACCGTATGCTGTGTGCCATTACTTAAAGAGGACCTTTCACCATGTCCGGGCACAGGCAGTTCTATATACTGCCAGAAAGCTGACAGTGCGCTGAATTCAGCGCACTGTCGGCTTTCCCGATCTGTGCCCGGTGTGAAGAGCTTACGGCCCGGTACCGTAGCTCTTCTATGGTCAGAAGGGCGTTTCTGACCATTAGCCAGAGACGTCCTTCTGCCTCGCGGCGCCAATCGCGCTGTGCTGTGGAGCCGGGAGGAGCGCCCCCTCCCTCTGCTCACACAGCTTGTCCGTAGACGAGCATTATCAGGAGAGGGAGGGGGCGTTCCTCCCCGCTCCACAGTACAGCGCGATTGGCGCCGCGAGGCAGAAGGACGTCTCTGGCTAATGGTCAGAAACGCCCTTCTGACTGTAAAGCGCTACGGTACCGGGACCGATAGCGCTTTACACCGGGCACGGATCGGGAAAGCCGACAGTGCGCTGAATTCAGCGCACTGTCAGCTTTCTGGCAGTATATAACACTGCATGTGCCTGGATATGGTGAAAGGTCCTCTTTAAAGCTTACAATACATACACGTGTTTTTGAAAAAGCAGCTTTTCTGCAGCTTTTTTCCCCATGTTGTATGAATGGGAAAATCTCATTCACTTTGCTGGTACTGTAAAACACAGCATTTTTGTAATGTGGAGTATTAGCCTCACACCTACATTTGCATTTATTATTAACTATGGAGTTACAGTTTATCTGATCCCGCCCCCTCCCATACTTCTCAATGAGTTCTGGGTCTGAACACAGGCGATCACTGTGGCTCTTTGCCCAGTTTTGCTCCCTTCCCCTCAAGCTAAACACAGCTCATAGTTTTCTGTTTTGTCCAGTACAACAGGAGTGGGTGGGGAGACATAGTGATAGATAATGCTCAGAAATCCACAGCATGTTGAGTAATAGTGAAAATTCTCAGCATCACAGGGATGAAATTACATGGCACTGGTATCAATTCACTGATCTTTATATACCCTAAATGGCATTGTGCCTTGTTTAATAGCAATGTGGGAGTTATCAGACTCCCATTAAAGGCCGGGGCCCCACGGGCTGGAAACGTCGCCATTTCCGCTGCAGGAAAAATCGTGGCATTATACAGTAACATCAAAGGGGATGGGTTTCATGAAAATCCCATGCCCACTTTGTGATAAAATCCACACTGCGAACATGCTGCGATTTCCAAAACCAGCGTGGTTTTGAATATCGCAGCATGTCAATTATATCTACGGAAACGCTGGCGGATTTCCTGTAGATATAATTGTAACAGAAAGTCCGCGGAGGTGTTTATTATCAGGAATTTCGAAAAAATGTAAAAAAAATAATTATTAGCAGTAACGTTCGGATATTACTTCCCTCAAAATGCATAGTAACACCTTGTCTCCATTTTAAATATAAACTAATTCCAAAAAAATATCGCCACCAGCATCTTGAAAACAAATGTGGTTTTTTTTATCAAGTGCATTAAGAATACTTAAGGACATTAGGGGAAGATTTACTAAGTTAAATGCATCAGAATTGCAGCTCAGGCTAAGGCCCCACGTAGCGGACCACAGCAAAAAAGCGCTGCAGGAAGAACCGCAACGACAACACAATACTCTCCACAGAATGTTTTCCTCTATGGACTTTCTGCTTCCATTATACCTCTAGGGAAACTGCTGGCATTTCTGTAGGCATAGTTGACATGCTGCGATTTCCAAAACCGCAACCACATCCACGTTGCAGGGACTGTAAAACACTGTTTTTTTGAGTTTGCTCCACGTGAGGCCCTGGCCTTAATTTATGACATGAAATTAATTTTCATATAGTGTACTACATTTGTTACATACTTCTAGCTTGCTGAAAAAGTGGGTGAAGCTTAAGATGCAACAGTGTGCACCATAAATTATTCCAAAATTCTGCCACAAAAATTAGGTGCAAATTAAGACAATTAATTGGTGGTATAAACGTAGACTACGCACCAGATTTCCATTTAAGAGGCTGTCTAGTGTAATTTACATTGTTTAAATATTAGACAGGAATAGTAAATCGCTGATATGGAATGCAGTGTTTCCAGTCGAAGAAGTATCTGCATCTTCTGTGGATTCTCTGAATGTCCTAACATAGAGATCAGATCACTGCTAACACTGAGCTAATAAGACTGTTGAGATTTTTGATATACCCATCAAAATCCGTTATGTCATGTTCCGCCGACATAAAGCTCACATCTGTTGCTAGCTTTAGTATCAGATTCTCATCTCAATTTCTCGCAACTATTTCACAATAGTTTGTTTAACAAGTAACTAAACAAAGCTATAAGCAATACATGTACTTTTCAAGAGTTGTATCTCTCAAGTGTGGCATAAAACAACTCCGCTGAAGGTCTGCTTGGTGTGATATACACACATAATGGAACAATGCAGTGGGTGGATGGTACATAATGTGGCTAGGTCCCCAGCCTCAATGTTAAATATCCATCATTCTACTTCTTACAAAAGATGATGATATTTTGGGCATACTTGAAATTGACAAATCTAATATTTGAAAATATATTAATGTACTCAATGTTGAACATGTATGTATATGTGCCAGTTCTGCAAGGCATTCACACATGGAATTATACTACTGTACATAAAAGCTACTCAGCATCTTAAATGCATTGCTTTACTTGTGTTACACTGTCTCTGGGCATCACTAAGAATGAACCAAATGTACATGATACCAGGATGAAATACGAATTCACTGCAGGATAAACCTCGCTGTTGTGTATTTAGAATATTAGGGCCTGGTTCACATCTGCGTTCGGTATTTCATTTGGAGGGTCCACTTGGGGACCCCCTGAATGGAATACCGAACACATTAAAAAGCGGTTAGTTAATGGGGTCTGTGTGTTTTCTACGCAATGTCCACAAGAATCATGCAGCAGCACATTTCTCCCCCCATCATTCGTGTAGACACCGTGCACAAAACACACAGACCTCATTATAATCTATGGAGTCCATGTGGTTTCTTAGCTAAACGATTTTTAATGTGTTCGGTATTTCGTTCGCCATATTGGAAAAATATTTTTCTATGTTTGTAGACCATGTGTTTTCAGACGTGGAGAGGAATAATTTTTTTATATTTATTTTTATTTTAAATCTAGGGAAAGGGGGGTGATTTTAATTTTTAGGTTTTTATTATATTTTTAAAAACTTTTTTTTAAAATTTTTTGCCTGTGGCTTTCTACATTGGGCCCTAGCCTAAAGATCAGGCACATGGGTTCAAGCCATCAGTAAGGATCATTAACTGACCATACATTACCTGCAGGACTGTTTGTGTGCCAGTTCTTCACACAGCTTAGGGCTCTGTTCACATCTGCGTTGAAGTCGCTGTTAATTGACGGAGAGAAAAGTTTTGCATGGAGAACTTTTCTCTGCATCGGTTTCAGTATAGAAATACTTGGCGGACGCCAATGCAGTCTATGGTGTCTGTGGATAACTGCTGTTTTAGCAAATGGGCTCTCCATTGTTTAGGTTTCCTGGAGGACCTGAACCTAGCCTAATGCTAGGTTCACACCTGCATTCGGCACTCCTTTCTGTGGTTTCCGTCTTCTGCATGCAAGAAGACGGAAACCACAAACCGGGTCCAGCCGTGAGCGGCGGTGAGCGTTTTATGCTCTCCGCCGCGAAACCATTTTTTTAAATCCGGACACAGAGTACTGCATGTCCGACTCTGTGTCCAGATTTAAAAAAAACTGTTTCGCTGCGAAGAGCATAAAACGCTCACCGCCACTCACAGCCGGACAGCTTACTCACCCATTGAAATGAATAGGTGAGGGAGTCCTGCAGGTTTCCGTCTCCTGCCTCTGTTTTGTGCAGGAAACGGAAACCTGCAGAACGGAGACCGGGCGCAGATGTGAACGAGCCCTTACTGAGCACTTGGGGCACGTTCTGGGTCATCTTCATCCCAGCTATACCTTCTATATGTAAGTGCACTGCTGCCTTTGATTCTTATCCCTACAATATTGACCCCTTTATTTGATTTTGTCAGTAGCACGTAGTCTTGCTTTACCAGAAAGTTCTTGTTCTTCTTATTATGGTGTGTTCCAGAACCAGTGCATATATTAGTGTCCTTCCTGTTTGTTACAGATGGTTTTTATGATGAGTTTCGTACTCTCTCATGCTCACTCTAAGAGAAACCTTTTTCATTGATGTAGCTGATAATATGGAATGCTGAGATAAATTACATAGTCCATTAGTTATATTGATCTGGAATGAGTCAAGGTTGTATCTTGATGTTACTTGGCTCTGTAGCTAAATCTTTAAACATAATAAAACAACCCAGCATGCATTGCGTGATCACTTCAGTCTGAATGAGACAAGTGCATTAAAAGAATTTTCCATTTTTATGTAAGTAACGTTTAATTACTTTATAGTGAAAAGTTCTGCAACTTTCTAAAATACTTTGTCCTGCAATTCCTCACTATTCTTAAGATCGGCTCAGTGAGCCGAAACCAAATGTAGACATTATACTTATTACAAATGATGTATTTATTGATTTCCAGATCCTATAGCATGTATGTATGACATTGCACTATATAGTTTGTCACCACTCACATCAGTCGCTGTCACAGTTGATGCTCCCTACTGCAAACACATGCTAGGGACCATTTCATCTGAAACCTATTAGTCTATTAGTGTTTTTATAGCGTTGAAAGAAAATAGATTAAGGCTAAGGTCCCACATTGCAGAACGCAATTAAAAAATGGTGTGAGAAAAACGCAGTGGAAACGCATTGCATTTTTTTCTAAGTGTTTTTTATTGCAGATGTCACCTGTATGCCGACTGCACACCATCTGTGCATCTGCAGCCCATACAATGGAGTCAGCGAGGAATAGGACCTGTCCTGAGTTTTACAGCCCGGACTGTCATGTGCTTGGGCTGATAGAAATGAATGGATAAACCCCGATAGCACACTGAACTAGCACACGGTTTGTTTGCATGAGCCCTGAGTCACAACTTATCTGCTCCCTCTCCCTGTCTAGAAAACATTTCCATAGAACTCGATGAGTCGGCCCCAGTCTGTTGCTTCAAGACACAATGAGATTGTTGTAAAACATATTACTAAACTGTTGTTAACAGAACAGTTTAGGTAAGATGGCAGCCCTCATAATCATGTACAGAAAATAATGTTAACTGCAAACTGTTAGGAAATACTTTATGGCTTTTGGGCTCTTGTCTACTGTATTTTTGGTGTATATAACATTATTAAGTACCAGCATTTTGTTGCCATTTTTTGAGTCAAAGCTTTATAGAAAAGGGACAAAATGGGTTAAAATCATTAACAAATATTACTAATCTCACTGATCCCCCACCACAACATTGTTGTGGTTTTCCATATTCCCACTAATCTCTACTTCCTGGTCATGATTTAACACAGAAAAATACCTGGAACTACCAGTTAAACCAATTACAGGTCACGTCATTTCCCACATTAGCCGGTGACCGACTGAGCGAGCATTTACTGTGTGTGTGTCATGACAGGATCAGCAAGTGGAGACGAGGGGCCTCATATACTGCTGTGGGTGATATTGTGATCTACTTTTTACACAATTTTATCCTGCCAGACAACCCTTGTACTTTGTAGAGCAAACAACAACAATTAATAGTTCTACTTACTACTGACTAATAAGAAAAAATGCTAAAATATGTAGAAAATTGTAATGTACATGTACAGCTATAGCTATTGGCATTCTCATAAATTGTCACACGCATTTATATGTAATGAATGAAATAAATATCACAGTGAAGAGGGGAAAATGCTAAGTTACAGAGAAAGAAATGCTATAAATACTGCACTTATTTACACAGCTATTCACATTGCTATAGTAATATATCAGTACTTGCATTTCACAATCAACACTTCATGTTCCTGTAGCATTATCTTCATATCCTATTTCTGTGTAAAAATAAGATTAATAAAAGATGAGTGGATATTGCTAGGCAGCTGCTGGCAAGGCACAGCTATAGACACACTGTGTGATACAGCATGTCAACTGGTACGATACGTTTTTACAAATGTCAAAAATTCAGTTATGCAACGTCCATCCTAGTGATAGTGACAGAGTTGTTTGTAAAATTCAGTTTTGCAACGTCTATCCTAGTGATAGTGATATATATGTTTCAGGAGTCAATAGATACCAAATGCTATCTATAAAGTTTGATTACAAACAGAGCTCTATAAATTCCTTGACCCCAGGGCCCCACGTAGAGGAAACACCACGATTTTGCCACGGCAAAAGCACTGCATCAAAAAAGCAGCGTTTTACAGTACATGCAAAGAAGATGGGATTCTGGCTAATCTGATCTGGCTAATTTGATCATCACATTGCAGAAGAATATCTGCAGTGAACATGCTGCCATTTCAAAAAATGTTCTGCTTTTGTAAATTGAATGGTGTTTTCCATATAGGTATAATTGAAACAGAAAGTTCATTAAGGAAAACTCTGCGGATTTTCTGTGAAAAGCACACCGCTTTTTCACAGCTTGTTATGTGTTTGAGACTGAATCTCAAAGTTCTACAGGAATAAATAAACAAAATAAAGAGGTAAGTGCATAAATTGAACTAATTAAGAAACCAAAAATAAATGCACTAAAACTCAAACCTTTATTAATATTCTTTAAAAGTCTAAAGTGGTGGCACCAATAACTATCACCAAAGTGTAGGAGGATATATTAAAAGATGGAGTGGTGTTGCAGTGTTGCTCCACAATGTGTTCACCTGTGCCCATCTGATGTTGCCGCTCATGTCAGTGTAGAGGGCGCCGCTAAACAACTGAACACCGCCCACCCTTAATGTAAAGGACTATTGATCAAGAAACACAACAGTTAAAACATATAAACTACAATATAACATTATTCTCTCCTTCTCATGCTATTTCCTCTTGCTAATTCCTTTTAGTGTACGCTTGGCCAATTTTTGTGTATGGTACTTACTTACTCAGTTGTTTAGCCGCACCCCCTACACTGACATGGGCAGCAACGTCAGATGGGCACAGGTGAACACACTGTGGGGCAACACCGCAATAGCACTCCATCTTTTAATATATCCCCCTACACTTTGGTGGTAGTTATTGGTGCCACCACTTCAGGCTTTTAAAGAATATTAATAAAGGTTCGAATTTTTGTGCATTTAGTTTTTGACTTGTTAAAGTTCTACCGGACAACTAACTGTTCTTCTACCACATAGAGCTATAGTACATGGTCTGTGAAGATCATTTTGGTAAATACAGTAAACATGTTGTGACTTACTGTAATCGTTCACATATCTCGTCTCTCACATTTGCACCACCATAATCACTTCTTCCAGCTGTGACTTGTCTCTGTAAAGTTTGTAACACAGTCTTCTTTGACTCACTTTTCTGTGCTCTCGACCCACATTGTCCTCATGTACACCCTCCTGCTGTAACACCAATTATACAATAACTAGTTAATGCCCCTGCAGCTTGTATTTGCCTCTAATGGGGTGTTCACACTTGTGCCCATGTCCACACGCCAGGTCTCCATCCTATTCCCCAAAGTCGGACATGCAGGACTTTGTGTCCATCCAGAAAAAAAACCTGTTTTCCCACTGAGAGTCTGAATACGGACACTGGCGGTTTGCTTTTAAAATGCATTCAAATGAATGATTTTAAAACTGAACGCCAGGAAGCCGTCCCCAAGGAACAGGATGGAGACCTGGCGGGCGCACATGGATGCAAGTGTGAACGCCCCCTAAATCAGAGAAAATCTTATGCAATGTCAGATGATTCAAAGATTTTTTAAAGTTCCCCAGAACTGCTTTTGTGCATGGACAGGACAGGTGTAGGTAGAAACCTGAGGTGTCAAAGAAAGAAGGGCAAAAGGCTTGAAATTGATATAATGCTGAACTAGGTACTGGGGAAGGCATGGCACATTCTTGTCTTGGGTACCACAGGAACTTACCCCACACCCACTTCCACCTGATCATGACATGTTTACTATTTCCACAATTAGGGTCACAGTTTGCCCACTCCTTTATTTACTATTGAGTGTATAGCACTAAAATGTTTCACAGCCCTATACAGAGATTATCATACACATTAGTCCCAGCCCCTAATGGGGATCACAATCTAATCTCCTGACTCTACAGTATTTCAAATACACCCATTTGATAAGAAGCCACTTAGCCTATCAGTATAATAAGTGTATGAGAAAGCGCATATGAAATCACATTGTTGACCAGAGGGATGATAGGTCATGACCACATACTATACATTGTCTGAGGTCATCATGAACAGCAAAGGCCCTGCATGAAATTACACAGATCTGAAAGTTGCAGGACATGTGTACAGTAGTTAGCATTTCTTGAAACAGAAAATTAATCTTAAATCAAAATGTTTATTATGTGCCCAAAATTACAATTGAAACACCATGGTTTGCAACTTCTGTATAGAAAAATCAATGGGGTGGAGGTGCTGGGTCCCAGACCCTGAGGGACCCCATAACCCAAGCTAAACTACTATTCTAAAGGACACAGTTATAGATTTTGTTTCAGAAACCTCAAGCTATGGATGTGGTTAAGTGTTAGGGAGTGTGGTCTCCCCTGGCCCAGCAGGTTATTATTTACACAAGAAACTGTGTAAATCATAGCTCAAATCTATAGCAGCCCCTAGGGTAGAAGATGCATGTTCCTCTGAATAAATTAGGCAAACCTTCATTTCAGTTCTCAGGAGAACAAATCTGGTGTAGAAAACGCCAGTCTTGATAAATTGCCCCAATAGCCTTTACAAATAAAGCATTGTTGTTGTTCTAAGGCTAACCTCATGTAGTGAACTGCAGCAAAAAAAATGCTGCGGGAAAAATACATATTTCAGGATTTTTTCTGCAGCGTTTTTCATTGTTCCTATCTGAAATTGTAGTGGTTTCTGCAGGTAGAATTGACACGTAACTTGATTAATGGTAAGGAGTAAGGAATAGTTGAGCTCATCCAGTAAGTTCCAGTTGCTTTCTTGCCCATAACAGTCAATTACACGTATGATTGTGTACAAATCATTGAAAATACCTGTAAGCTGCTCATGCTCCCTTTTAACAGGCCACTGCTGGCTATTGCATGTGATCTGTAACAAAACAATAAATTCATTAATTAATTCATTCTGCAGGGATGGTCAAAACCTTTTCAATAATTTATCTAATAATTTTGGCCACCTTTAGTCTGCAGGTTTAGCAGAAACTATAAGGATCATTGCACAGGCCAATACTGTACCTTCTGACACTGGCCCTGCAATAAACTTGTTATTAGTCAACTTTTTTTTAATGGGTTGTCACATGCAGTCAACCCCACTATTATCTTTACTATTGCATATAGATGTCACAGACAAGAGAACCTACTGTGGACCCTCAATATGAATGCTGAAGTCTCTACCACACCTCTTTGTAAAAATATCATAGTCTTTACGTAATTTCTTTAACTCCAGTAATTCCCTTATCAATGTGCGAGGGCAAGGCTAAGCTGACATTTAGTGTAAACACTGTAAATACACATTCTTAGTGGACGACTGCAATCTTTATCTTAACTCCTTTAACATGGGTTACCTATGCTCTGAATGTCCAGAACAGAAATATCAATGCAAGGATTAAAAAAACAACACATTTTGGTAATAATGGTTATAAGATGAGTCTGTTTCTTCAATATTACATGTACTTATGACTTGGTACCAAAAGTGTTTTAACCCATTTGACTAATTCACATATATGGTTTCTGAAGTCCTATGGAGTAAGAATAAGAGGACTGTAAATAGAGATTCCTCTTTAGCTAAGTTTGGATACATAGAGTATACTGAGCACCTGTACAGTTTGTAATAAAATACTGACAAAAAGAACTTGCAGCGGAGAGCATGATTTATTTACATTGGCAGATCTATGTATCCAGCCCTAAGGACAAGCAATAAATATAGGCGATCTGTAGACAGAATAGTTCAGTGGTGTTCTCATATTCTAGGGTTAGCATACACACTAGATTATTGTTGATGGATCATGCTGATTTTGACAGGGGCCACCTCAGTGTGTATGGGGGCCAAACAGATTGCTACATACCTAATCAGTTTTTCTCTTGGGAGGTAAATTAATGCCAAAGTTGTTAAAGAGGTTGTCCTATCACAAGGATCCTATCTTTACTGCTTGATAATGTGAATGTAAGAGTTTTCCTAAATACACTGCTTCAGAAAAACTGCTTTGTTTGTCCACTATCTTACTTTATTCATTTCTCTGTTGACACATCCCTTGACTTATCTGGTCAAAAGTCAAGTGATGTATCCGCTGCTCTCAGGGGGGAGGGAGGAGGGGCTAAGTGCACGGGAGCGAGCCTGGAGGGGGGGTTAGTTTACACTTTGGGGGGGGGAAGGGGCCGCCAATACAGACCCGGCATCCGCTGTAATAGAGAGGCGGATGCCGGGGAGTGTAGACGCCAGCACAGGTGCCTGCAACATCGCTACGCTCCTGCCCTGCATGAAGCCAGCAGCGGCAGGAGCGATGCTGCTATTCCGGAGGGGGGGGGGAGGGGGCAGAGGAGCGAAATAGCAGCATCGCTCCTGCCGCTGCTGGCTTCATGCAGGGAAGGAGCGTAGCGATGTTGCAGGCACCTGTGCTGGCGTCTAACACTCCCCGGCATCCACCTCTCTATGACAGCGGATGCCGGGTCTAAATTGCATTGTGAAGGCTGTACATCCGATGCCTAGCTGCATCAGGAGCACACACGCAGGGCCAGCGGCATAGAAGCGGCGTCTTCTCGCCGCTGGCTTTGCATATGTAACCCTGCCCACCAATGATGCAACAAAGCCGGAAGAAAGAAGAATTTACAGCATCGAAGACTGGTGAGTATGCGACGTGGGAATACCCCTTTAAGCATTGTTCATATGACACTTTTTTTAACAGCTGTCACACAGTACAATTTAGTATACATAAATGGGACTATTCACATGAATAGTACCTGTCCTGAGTTTTGCTCCCAGCTCATGGCCCCATACACGGGACCATGTGTATATGGGGCCATAGAAATGAATGGGTCAGTATACTAGCCGTGAAAAACACAACTAGCATGCTGACTGTGCGGTTGTGTGCATGAGGCGGATTTTGGTCCGGAATTTGGGGCGGATTCCCCGTCAAATTCCTGATTAAAATACTGCCTTCCACTGAATTCAATGAAAGCTGGGCATTTTATTTTTCCGCAACCGGATTTGTTCCACTCGCGCAAAAAAGAAGCAATGTGTCCTATCTTCCGCGGCAGAATCAGCCGCAGGAGACCGCTGCACGTCACTCACTCTGGAATAGGTGCATTCGTTTGGGCCTAATCCGGAGCAGAATTCCGCGACTGGATGCCACTGCACTGTATGCACTGCACCAGCATCAAGTCACGGATAGCCATTTTTGGTCCGGAATCTGAGGCGGCATGCCGCCTCAAATTCCAGACCAGAATCCGCTGTGTGAACTTAGCCTTAGTCTGGGTTCTCATAGGGTGTTTTTTTGCACCTTCCTGGTATTTACTAAATACAGTTGAAATAAAACCAAACCAAATATATGCTTAAAGTGCAAATCCAAAACACGAGAAAATTGCAAACAAAACGCCCTTTGAGAGCCTAGGGTGAGTAAATACATTAGTAAACAGAGTCACCTGCAGGTAACTATGAAGCTATGCAAAGGTACAAAAATGGATACATCCTAAGATAGCCAAAAGGCTAGCCCAAGGCATAATGCCCATAGTGTCTGTGGTGAGGTGACTGTTAGAACAAAACCCCATACAAAATTGTCACCTGTATTTTTTTATTTTTTTTTTATTAGACAAAGTGGCCAGGGTTAAAATTGTAATATTTAGTATACTTTAAAAAAAAAATAACTAGTGTCTTGGAAAATGTAAAAAAAAAAAAAAAAAACCATCAAGAAAAATATGTTTAACATAAAAACTTGATGTAAAAAATAGGTCATTTTCTAGTCACAAATTTTGTGTTAGTTGTCTTTCACACGCAACAAATCTGGAAAGGTTGCTCTTGGGCCTCTGGCATCAAACTATTTTCTCAACGTGTGTTATTAAAATGAGAATGGCAGATGCTAAGCAGCAGGGTTATTTTAGGTGACATCGTCAGTGCACTTTGCTGTAACAGTAAATTAAAATAATTAAAATAAATATCATAAACTAACATAGGCTCTAAAGAGTAGTACATAGAAGTGTTTGTTTTGAGGGTTTGTTTTGTGGTGGCAAAAAAAACATTATTATTGGGAGCTTTTAAAGAGGATGTCTCACAATGGAAATGAATCCACAGGATAAGGGGGAAATGTCTGATAACTGGGGAGCGATTACAGAGGTCCTCAATCTCTAGAACAGGGGTCTCAAGTCCATTCTTTCTCACTGAACAATTGAATTGAGAAGGAGTTTTAATGGAGTGGTGGTCACAGTCCTATTGCTTAAAGGGGTATTCCAATCAGAACAAGTTACCCCTATCCAAAATACGACTGCTGGGAACACTGCCGTTCTCAACAACTGGGGTGTTTTGCACCCAAATTCTGTCCAGAGCACTCGGATGTATGTTATGTGCCGCTCCATTCATTTCAATATGGGCCACGGGAGATATAGATTACTTGGCTATCTCTGGCTGTCCCTATTCAAAAGAGAGTTGCGCGCTGTTGGACTAGGTGCTCCAGTTGGAACTACGGTTCAAAACACCTTGGTTCTCAAGATTAATGGGGTCCCAAAAGTGGGACACCCACCAGTCAGTAAGCTACCTCCTATCCTTGTTCTAACTGTAATACTCCTAATATGATAATATTATTGTAAGTCATACAACAAACACAAAAAATTGTGAATTGAATTGACTATTAACTGAAGTTACCTATTAAAACATTTGAAAATAATGTATCTATCAAAATCCAAAAATACGACCTTGCAAGTTTCTCTTAAAAGTAATACAAATCAGCATTTTCATCATCCATAAGCTTAAAGAAAAAAAAAAAAATATATATATATATATATATATATATATATATATATATATATATATATCCACATTTGTTAGTCTCTAACGTGTTGATATGTTTTTTAGATACAGCTTTGTACATTTTACACAGAAGTTTAACAATAGATGATATTGCTAAGTTATAAATATTCATTTGCTGCCGTAATGTGTTGTATTTAATGCTGCCATAGTTATCAAATATGTGTAGTGTAATAATGCTGGATGCTACCTAGTCTCTCCACTAGGTGTCCTCACTAGATTTCAATTTCCTAATGTTATTGGCTATAGGTACACGATATATAGAAAACTGTTAACAGAGCCCTTTTGTTAACATCATAAATGCCCTTTACTACAGGAAACATCCAGATAAAATATAGTAGTATTTATTAATATTTTATTAGCAGCAGTAATTACAATAGATAGTAATATTTTAATTATTAGTAGAAAGCCATTAGTAATTATTGAACGATTTTATTTCCTGTTGCTGAGCATAAATTTATTTAGAAATGGTAGATTTGTTGCATAAAGGTTTGCAACTAAAACTCTCTTCCAGGTATTTGAATGGGGTTATTTAGACAGTGCATGGATTTTTGCAAACTCCTTTAAGATGTATGTACTGTAATATTTGCTCCAGTGTCTACAAGCATTTGACTTAGTCCTTAAAACTTGCTTATGCCACTCACTGGACCCAGTTTACAGTGCTTGAGCCACCAAGTTTATAATATTATACGCTATACCATGTCAAACTTAATCCTTTAAGTCCTAGCATGTGATGTGTGTGCAGCTATCTGTGCACCCCAACATAGTCCACACACCCCAAATACATGCCGCCACCACTACTTACTTTGGTTTCAGCAGAAACCTCACTCAAATATGTATGTATCTCTCCAACAGTCAGACACAAACACAATTTAAGGTAATGGGTTCATAGAGCACAGACAAAGTACCATTACACTTAATAATTTAATACTCAAAGGGTTACATGCTGATAAATATTTTAAAAAGATGAATTAAAAAATGTCAAGACAAGCAAAACAGTTTTTAAAAATAAAAGGGGGAAAAGACGATTGAACCCGGTAAATTACTGTATATACTCGAGTATAAGCCGACCCGAATATAAGCTGGTTTGCTGGGTTTGCAGGGTGCTGATGCCAGCCCTGTCTTTGAGTGTACTACCTTAATGAAAACATCACTAATATGTATACATTTGTATTTCCTAGATGTATGCTATGGAAAACTAGCCTCGAGTGCTCATCGCATTATTTGGGCTTCTGTGTTCAGACCAGGTTTCTGTTTGTTAGTAAGGTAAGTTTTCTTATATTGCCATATTTAGAAATTCTTAGTCCATATGAAGAAATTTAGTTCTCAGATTATAATATTCTTCAAGGGGTTTTCAATATATATTTGAGAGCAGGTTGAAGAAATTATTTAAAATAATAAACCAATCTATATTAACCCTTGTTCTCAGGTGCTTAAAGGGATTCTACCATTGAAATGAATTTTTTTGGCGATTACACTTTGGAATAGCCTTTAGAAAGGCTATTCGTCTCTTTCCTTTAGACGTGGTCTCCGCTGCGCCATTCCGTGGGGCCTTAGCCTCCTGTGTTCTGACTTACTGACATGAAGCGCTGCTTGGACTACCCAGGCCGGGAATGGCCCCTGATAAAGATCTGTTCCTCCACTCCTGGTGAGAGGACTGATTTAAACAACAGCTTAGAAGGAGGAATGCTTTCTCAAAGATAGCTTGGAGAATAACCAAATATACATTGTATCACTGCAATAAACCTCGATAAAGCACTTTACTGTTTAGCACATGTCAGTGTCATTCCTCACCACTGAGTGGTGTGGTGACCTTCAGGGGGCGTTAATCACTGTGTATATGAACACCTCTCCACTGTGGCTATATAAACAGATTCTAGGGCTGGAAGAGGCTGCAGGGGGAATGGTTAAGTATAGCTTAACCTATTATTATTTCATCATTCCGTGCACCTACCCTCAAATTTAGATAACTTGGAAAACCCCTTTTAACATTGCATTGTCTCATTCACTTACTAAGGCTAGATGCACACAAAAGTGGTGCAAAACGATTGTGAAAAACAGCCATTTTTGGCCACCGTCTTGTTTCCGAGGGGCAGCTCTTTTTGGTGTTATGAAGGCATCTGTGGAAATGTCCGAAAATAGGACATGACCTATAGTTAGATAGTGAAATAAATTCTGCCATGTGACGTCAGTTAAAAAAACATGCAGCTTAAGCCATTGAGGCAACTGGGTTCATACGCCATACGGACTACTAGGTTATTAGACTTTAATAACTCTTTAAAATGTTTGACTTGACTTGAATTATTTCAATGTCAGGCAGATGAAAAATGGCATGGACATGTTCCAATGGCCAGATTCCCAATCAGACAATGAAGGCTCAGCCTTTGTCATTTCACTAACTTAATTAAACAAGGTTTCGGAGGGACAAGCATTATTTAGAACAGAGAAGGAAAGTGCAGGGAATAGAGAAGAGAATATTGCTTCTTTAGTCTTTCAAAAGTAAAGGCATTATCCACTTTTTAAAAGTCCATAATAAAGGCCACCGATTTTAGATGTGAAGGGGCCCAACAATTGTGAACGCAGCCTCTCTACTGCCTGAGGCAAACTATAGAAAGGCGACCCCCCCTCCCCCCAAAAAGAGAAAAAGATATCCAACCCCGCTTTTATAGGTTACGTGTTGGGACACAACTAATTAAAATATTCAGATCCAAAGATCCCCTCATCTGACCCTTGCACAGTGCACAACCACTTTTTTTGGCCCCCACATGGTATATGATCATCTTTTTTTTGTCCCCCACTCAGTATACAGCTGCCTTTTTTGGCATCTCCCTTATTTTGAGATTCCCCACAGTATATGGCCTCTCTTTTTTTGCCCTCCCCCCACAGTAAATGACTTCCTTTATGGCCCCAACCCCCTACACAGTATATAACCTCCTACTTATTGTATTATTGTAATAGATATTGGCTGTTAATTTTTACTCACCTATCCAACTGCTCTTTAGGTCAGCCTTCCCTGCCGCCTACAGGGCATGCTGTACCGGACGCCAAAGAACACCAGGATGTAGTATCCTGGCATTCTTTAGCATCATTACATAAGTGCAGTGCCGCCTAGAGGCAGCAGCAGAGCTGAACTGGACAGGAGTGGGTATGGGTGAATAAAAATTATTGGCTGATATCTATTGCAATAATACAATAAGCAGCAGCCAATTAAAAAAAGAATGCCACCAAACAGTTTATTTCATGAGGCGCCGCCTGAGGCCACCACTTCAGCTTGTCTTATGGAAGATGCACCCCTGCCTAAAGATCAGCTGTTCCCCCATTATACGCTAATGAGCTGCGGTTCTCACTCACTGTACTTTTAATAGCAGCGGTTGCGAGTACTGTCTATGGGACACTGGTACAGGACTCACAATATCAATGTTGAAAGTACCGTGAGTGAGCATTGCAGAATGTGCCATCATAACAAAACAGCTGTTGTACAGGGGTCCCAACAGTCAAACTCCCCGCAATATAAAATTGATGTTCTATCATACTTATAGGACATCAGTTTTCAACTTTAATAAGAATTGAAGATCAATTTCTTGCTGATAGCAAGCAAATGGACAAGAAGAGGTCAATTATCTATAAATTAGCAATATTACGTGATATTTGGATTATGATGACTTTGCTAGTATTAGCATATACTGTAAAGTACAATCTCATACCCTGCTTGCTGTATCTTTAAGTACATTACTGCCACTGTAAGAAGTCTATATAGATATATAAGAGCACAGGGAAACAATTTATCGTTAGTTAATAGTTCTTGCCAAACTCTGGAATATTAAAATCTTTTCGTATCCACGAAACATCCATTAACATTTTCTTAAACAAAGGTGGGCACTTAGCTTGGAACAGAAAGAGCCTTGAGGGGTGCAGTCAGATTTCCATGGAATTCAATCTAAGGCAAAGCGAAGTTTTCTGGTAGGGTTAGGCAATGTTTAATTAATAGTTTTGTAAATGTTAATCCTAAGGCATTGTGTCCTTACTGGCACTATTGTTGCATTGCAAAGCTAAGGTGTTGTTTAGATGTTTAGCATGTATGTATAGGATGTAGGAGAGCTATATAGTTAAAGCAGATTACACTTTCTTTTAAAAGATTATTGCTACTTGACCTATTAGGCTGAAAGTGTAATCTACTAGCAGAAAAAGGAACCCATTGAAGTCAATGGGAGGCTTTTTTTTTCAGTGCTGAAATTCCACACCAAATTCCTCACCATTTTCCTCCGTGTAAATGGACCCTTAGGCTGCTTTCACACGGAGTAACGCTCCGCTCATTCTGACACATAAACACGTGTCAGAGTGAGCGCTGTAAAACAGAATCCCATTGACTTCAATGGGTGCCGTCTTATGCACGCTACACATTGAAATCAATGGGAGGCTTTTTAACCCATTGATTTCAATGTGTAGCACACGTAAGATGGCACCCATTGATGTCAATGGTATTCTGTTTTACAGCGCTCACTCTGACACGTGTTTACGTGTCAGAATGAGCGGAGTGTTACTCCGTGTGAAAGCAACATGGGTGGGGTTATAGAGGCATTAGGTCTATGTTGAAATGGTAGCATCATATGATATCTGATATGAGGAGCAGTGGTGAACCTAGCCTCTCTGCTGCCTGAGGCAGACGATGAAAAGACGCCCCTCCCTCGTATTAAGTCCGGAGGGGGGGGGAATTGTTGTTCATCTTGTCATCGTCCGCCTCAGACAGTGGGGGGGGGAGATTGTTTGGGGGTGCTAGCGGTAACATTACAATAAATACAATGCAGTAATACTTACAGGGGACGTCTTCCCACATTTCCCGTCTCTTCCCTTTGGACCACCATGACCATTTCTTCCAGCTGTGGAACTATGGGGCATAATAGAGGTTGCAGGGGGCTGCTGTGGGGTATAATAGAGGTTACAAGGGCCATAGTGGACCCTTCAAGCTCTATTATGCCCCACAGTTGCACACCCATGAACTATTATTATACTCGGGGGTCTTTTCAGAGTATAATAATTGGAGCCCCAGGGGAGATGAGGGAACATAATAAACACTGTTACTCACCTCTCCGGGATCCGATGTTAATCCTAGCAGGCTTCGGGCCTATATGGAAATGCCCAGACATCACGTGGTCTGGGATATTACCATATAGGCTCAAAGCCTGTGCTAGCAGTACTATACAGGCCCAAAGCCTGTGCTAGCAGTAACAGGCTATTACTACTAGCACAGGCTTTCAGCCTGTATGGTACTGCTAGCACAAGCTTTGTCCTGAAAAAAAAAACACCCGGGCTGCTGCCCCCTTCCGGTCCGCCACCCGAGGCGAGCGCCTCACCTCGCCTCGCCTCATTAGAGGCGCTGATGAGGAGCATGTTATTGCAACAGAGCTCCTGCACATCTAGTTTTAGATATTTACTGCATAGACCATTAGACTCCACTGAAAACCTTGTTATATTCATGGGCACAGCTTGAATTCACATCTGTGTTGAAAACACAACAACCTGGACGCTACATTCACATAAGTGTTTGCTTGTCTCTATCTAGGCAGGATGCAAGCAGGACTTTTCTCTCCACAGATTTCAGTACAAAATCAGCGTAAAGCGGGCGGATATTATAGTTTATGGAATCCACAAATTTGAACCCATAGGTTGGAAACAGAGTCCCCATGTGAACCCATAGTTTGGAAACACCACACTAGTGTGAACCTAACCTTACATGTTTTTTGTACTATTTCTATATATCCTGCAGATAGTTGTATTTAAAAACCTCAGGCAACAAGAAGATTCTCAGACAGTCAAAGAATCCTTTCAACAGTAAAGCCAAGAATCTTTCAAAGAGTTTTAAATTTCATTTTTGCTCTTTCTATTGTAATGTGGAATAGCCATTAAGAAGTACAGTATGTTAGTAATTTTGAATATTAGAAAAGAAGGAAATTATATTTATAGCATATTAGATTAGATGAAAGCTAAAATCAAATAATATCAAAAGCATAAATCATTTATGAGGTGTTATCTTCGCCCTTGCCTCAATAAGGCTAGAAAAATTTGTCAATTTTGGCTGCAACACCAATTGGAAGACCAAAAGATTATGTTTGTGGTCAATATGTTCAAATAGATTTTGCTACATAATGCAGCACCCACTGGAAAATATTTTGGAAGAAGTATACTTTATACTATAGCATGTTAGCTAGCCAATGAGCAGTGCTGAAATGGTCAAGCCAGATATATATATCTGTATATTAAGTGCTCAGAACAATGGGGCTGGCCACCCTAGAGCCTCACAATAAGGGCTTGTTCCCACGATGTAATGCGGCGCTCATTCTGACACGTATACACATGACAGAGTCAGCGCTTCAAAACAGAATCCCATTGACTTCAATGGGTTCCGTTTAACGCGCGTGACACATTGAAATCAATGGGTTAAAAAGCCCCCCATTGATTTCAATGTATAGCACGCGTAAGACAGAACCCATTGAAGTCAATATATGTGTATACGTGTCAGAATGAGCACCGCGTTACATTGTGGGAACGAGCCCTAAGGTTGCATTTAGAGACGTTTTTAATCCCTTAATATTCTATGCCATACTATTAATGCATGCTGGTGTTACCTTTAATGCCAACACCATAGTATTGTAGTGCTGGGATGGAGGCACTAATACTATGCCTGGACTATCACTGCTAGGTACAAGCTATATATAAGCTTCCTGGTTCTCATTGTGACAGATACCATCAATTCAAGCAGAAAATTAATTTAGATGTTTTACTAAATACAGAATTTCTAAGTCATTAGATAAGGAGTAGAGATGAGCGAGTACTGTTCGGATCAGCCGATCCGAACAGCACGCACGCATTGAAATGAATGGACGCAGACGGCACGCGGGGGGTTAAGCGGCCGGCCGGCGTCAAAGCGGAAGTACCAGGTGCTTCCATTCATTTCAATGCGTGCGTGCTGTTCGGATCGGCTGATCCGAACAGTACTCGCTCAACTCTAATAAGGAGCTCTTAAATAGTCCATCTTTCATTGTCACTAAAGGCAGTGGTTAAGCTGTGGCAGATACGGCGTGGGGGAAAAAAAACATGTTGTTTTACAGTCATTGCAAGGTGAATGGGATTCTATGAATCCCATTCATACACTGAAGAAAAATACGCATAGTGGGCATGCTGCAATTTCCAAAACCTTCGCAGTTTTGGAAATCGCAGCATGTCAATTGTACCTACGGAATTGTTGGCAGTTTCCCCGTATAATGGAAGCAGAAAGTCTGTGATATTTCCCACAACGCTTTTTTGCTGCAGCCCATTACATGGAGTCTTAGCCTAAATTAGACCTTTCACCTCTCCTGTTTGTTTTAATTCATTTGTATTGCTCATTACGAGTAATAAGAGCATAATCGCACAATTCAGAGAATACTTAATATTTTCTAAAATAATTTACTTAATAGAAACGTCAGGTCTTTCTTATATAAAATAAATGCTCATTATATCACAAAAGATGGCCCCCTGTTTGTGCTGGACTTATATACTAGACTCTAGTGATGGTGTTCATGTGCTGGGAGCTCCAGAGATAAGTCAGACCCAAACAGTGGTCTCATATCTCGAAATGTAAGGAAAGTCTGTTTTACAAGAACCAGGGGACAGGCATGTTTGGCATACTACACTGCATGGACACATAAGGAGATGATGGTGGTTTAATGTCCCAAATTATGCTGACAGGTTCCCTTATGTTATAAATACATTGTATAGTGTAAAATTTTGTATCAAAATTAATAGTGGCCATATGATAAGCCAACTTATGTTTTGTTTTATGAAAATTGTGCTGAGACAGAAACTAAGTAATTATTATTCATCAAGTGATGTACCTCTGTGGTGAAAATAATCTTACTCATAATAAGGTGTAATTTATCTTCTCATCCAAGGTATCACATTATAACTTTGTCACACAAGTGATTCATGTAATAAATTATTTCAGCTCCATTACCGCCAAAGCGTTATTCTCCAGCCAAACAGCATGTGCTTCCCATACAGATACCTTCCCTGATTTACCAAGAGAGTTGAGCAGTTCTGAACGGCACCCAGTTCTTTGAGAGAATTGTGACATGCTGTATTTAGGGCACAACTTGCACCACATTTTTTTTCAGCCTGAAATCTATACCAGCTCAAAACACTGCAGAAATAATAGCGTTTGTTTTTTAATTAAGTTTTTGCTGAGTTTTTTTTCTTCCTTTATTAAATTTATAGGGAATGTGCTTATCATGTTCCCTATATATTACCTAATAATCTCTAATCACATCAATATTTGTGAATGTTAAAAAAGCAACAAACTGGGTTAAAATGGTTGCACAAAAGTCACATAGTACTTTATGTTACTTGGCAGTTGCCACTGATGTACAGTTGTACTAAAAAAGTTTACATACCCCTTGGCAGATTCTTAGTTTTTTTTTGAGAGAATATGAATGACAGCACAAAAACTTTTTCTCCACTCATGGTTAGTGGTTGTTTGAGGCCATTTATTGTCAAACTTCTGTGTTTTCTCTTTTTAAATCATAATGTCAACCAAAAACATCAACATGGCCCTGTTCAAAAATTCACATACCCTGGTGATTTTGGCCTGATAACATTCCCAGAAGTTTGTCCATGGATCTACGGGAAAAGGTAGTTGAACTGTATAAAACAGGAAAGGGATGCAAAAAGATATCCAAGGAATTGATAATGTCGGTCAGCAGTGTTCACACTGTGATTAACTTGGTCCAAGTTGAAGTAAAGATTAAAGCAGCACATTATCAGCAAATACTGGAGGCAAATTTGCACTCATCAGCCATGGGACGTACTTGGACAATGACATGACAATGCTCCAAAAAACAAGGCCAAGTCAACCTGTCATTGGCTACAGCAGAAGAAAGTGAAGATTCTGGAGTGGCCATCTCAGTCTCCTGACCTCAATTTCATTGAGCCACTCAGGGGAGATCTCAAGCGCACAGGACATGCAAAACAGCCCAGAAATTTAAAGGAACCAGAGACTTTTTGCCAAGAAGAATGGACGGCTTTACCATCTGAGAAAATAAAAAGCCTCATCCACAACTACCACAAAAGACTTCAAGCTGTCATTGATGTTAGAGGGGGCAATACACGGTTAAAAGAACTGTGGTATGTGAACTTTTGAAAAGAGTCATTTTGATGTTTTTGGTTATCACTGTGATTTAAAAAAGAAAACTCAGAAGTTTGACAATAAATTGCCTCAACCAACCACTAACCATGAGTGGAGAAAAAGTTTTTGTTATCATTCATATTCACTGAAAAAAAAGGCCAAAAAATCTGCCCGGGAATGTAAACTTTTTAGCACAACTGTATATGTCAAACATCTATGTACTGTTCTTTATACTGTTTCATACAGCATTAAGAGTATGTATTCCATTTTAATAATACACTTGATGTTAATCTTTATGGCATTATTATTGTAGTCCAAGGAAAGAAAGGAGAGAATAGAGAGATTATCTGTACTCAAGTACAATGTTTGCAGACATGCAAATACTCCTGGCGATATGTATTGAGGATGTAGTACAGTACTAGTCAATGCTCTACAGAGACTGCAATAGCCTTTATGACAGAAGTGTTCCAGCGACAACATTGACTTTAGATCTTGTAATAGAAACAAATTTATAGCATATTTTCAGTCATTTATCTAAAATGTATTGTATGTAGGTCTTGAAGGCCTTTCTATTTAAAGATAAAGGGAGTTCTTAAAGAGTCAAGGGGTATAATAGTAGGGTAGGTGTATCAACTAAAGTCCTAATATATGGAAAACAAAAAAGATACACTAAAAATTAACTTTTAATTGGTCTTTTAAAAGTAACATATTAAATCCAAAAGAAATGAGAGTGTAAAAAATTAAATAACTTGGTAGTTGGTGTGAGTGCTATTTTCTTCGTACAATACCCTGAGTCTGTATAAAGAAACTACCAACATAGGTAGCTCTGGCCATATAGGAACCAAAGTTAATTTTTAGTGTATCGTTTTTGTTTTGTTCTGGTAGCATTTCCCCTCCCCTGTTGTATATCTCTTTGTTTATTCAATGAAACAATTTTTTGTATTTTTGTATATTGTCTCTGCTCGATTCATGTTTTTTTCGGTGTTTTACACAGGTGGTATTGCAGCTCAGCTCAGCAACACCAGCCATGTATTCTTGGACAACTCCTTTAAATATATGCATTAGTTATGGCTCTTCTGCATTTTGCACTACCAGCTGTCTAAGTACTGTAGGCTATTGTATGTGCATTTCTTTCTGAGTAGTACTTTAGTTACTTTCTAAAGATTAGGAGGGAAGGAAGTGGAGAGAAAAGAAATTAGAAAGTGTTCATGTATTCTTATATAGAAGGTGTGTAACTCAGCAAAAGCTAATAAGCAAAAAATAGGTATATCAGAGGCCAAAAGAACACTTGTTTGGCTTCCCTGGGATGAATGAGTATGTATGCGAACATCTGACATTTCAAAAACTCAAAATCTTTCATAGTACATACAGAAAGTGGATGCTTCTACGTGCTTGCATTTATATAATGAAACAAACATTAACCACATGAGACATTCCTTGAAGCTGACCTACAAATGGAGATGAGTTGCAGAAATTATCTAGGGGATCACAGGCTGTGACTGTAACCCCTCCAAGCAGTAAGCTATGTCATAGCAATATGATATAAGTTATATTGGTAGGAAAAACAGACGGTTGTCAGCTATGTATCTTTGTGGCTTTGTTTTACTGTGTACTGTGAACAACATAATTCAGGCTTCATTTACACTTCATTTGGCATGTCATGAGATTTTCCATAGCTCATGAACCAACCTTCTCTACAAACAGAATGTGAATAGTGCCTAACAGAAAAGAGCTAGCCAATGATTGTCTCCTTTCTGTTGACACCTAAAATATATTATATAACATAAGGCACTTTATAAAGTTGTTAGACATTATAAGCGCTAAATGACTAAGATTAGAAAGCAGAAGTAAGTGAAGCATATAGTACTTCCTCTTTTAAGGAGCAACAGATGACTTGAGTTACAAAATACCAGTCTGGTAATGACTTAATATTTCTCAAAGATTCTTAGTATCCGTTATCTCTTCCATGATATATTAAAATATAAGGGCTATCACATTATAGATTAATATACAGTATATATATATATATATATATATATATATATATATATATATATATTTATTTATTTTTTTATCTCAGAGGCAATTTATTAGTTGTATTTGGTCATTCACCTGCAGACAATTCTTATGCAGCTGCAGGATTGTATTAGTTTTTTGCAAATATTATTAAATATCCTTCGGATATGCCATCAATATTAGATCTGCAACAGTCCAACACCTGTATCTCCCACAGATCAGCAACAGTAATGTTTATATGCCAAGAGATGCACTGCTCACTCGCGATAGATACAGTAGTGGCGGCTTTAGGTTCTCCAGCATTGCCTTATTGAAGGTGGTGGAACAGCACTGTATTACCTGAAGCTGTCGCTACAATTTGTAGGACAAGTGAGCAGTGTGGCTCCTGGTATGTACATTACTGTACACTGAACATTAGTGGGAGCTGCGCTGGAAAACAGCACATCTGCAGGTGTCGTATCTGTCCTAAGGATAGGCCATCAATATTAAAAAGTGCATAACCCCTGCAAGAAGGTGGAAGGCAGAATGCTGGAGTCCCACTATATCAGCCCCAGGTTTCTGATCTATTTGTGGTCCAGGGCAGGTCTGGAGAAGGCTTCAGCCCAGGTTTTGGTCATAGGCTCATTACTCCAAGCATTGCAGAAAAAGCTGTGCTTTCCATACAGGTATAACAAGGTCAGAAAGTCCGCACAGGAAAACTCTACAGAGTTACGTTTCTGCAGTGGTTTTTTTGCTGCAATTTGCTACATGTCTTAAACCGTTTTTTCCTAGATTTCTTGTTTTGATAGAAAATTGTTAGATTATTCTATCAATATTTAATTGGTGGGAGCTGACACATAGCCCCTACAGTAAAAGCTGTTCAGTACTGTTCTTGGGCCCAGTATTATACAGCATATGGAGACAGAAGCAGATGGCTTTATATGCTGTATAATGGCAATGCTGTATACTTTAGCTCTACTCCTATTGAAGCAAAATGGAGCTGAACTGTAGTAACGTGACTTGGCCAGTATACAATGTATGGAGTCATCTGCTTTCATCTTTGTACAATGTATTGGGCCCTGCAGCAGTACTGAACAGCTGATTGGTGCTGGGGCTGGGTGTTGGGCCCCTCATGTTAGATATTGATGGCCTATCCTAACGATAGGCTATCACGAACAATTTTAAAAAAAATCCTGTCAAACCCCCTTTACACGCCTCTTACACGTATCTAAATCGATGTTTCTCATTTTAGGCAGTATACATAATCTTCAAATGTTAGAATTTTCATTATGCCTGTTCTTTTTCAATAAGATGTGAAATTTTCCTCCTACAACTCAGCAGTGTCAACACTCTCATGAAATAAATTAACAGTTTCAGGTATCCACTTAGGTACTGCATTAATTAGGTGTTAACTTTTTACCTGATTTTGTTCTTTTTGTTGCTATACACCGTACAGTACTTATTCACTTTGTATACAGTGTGGCCTTATATAGGGATTGAAAGATTAATGTTTGGTAGTGTTTGTGTACTAAAACATTATGATGAATATTTCTTTTGCTGCTGCTGTGACATTAAATTTAACTTTGAAATCTGAATATTTCTGATTATCTGTTACCTTCAGGCCTTTATTTAGGGGTACTTTCTTGTAATCCTGATAATATCTGATGATCTAGATTGTTTTATGGGGTAATTATCTATGGTTTTCCATTGGGGATCTGTAAAGTGCTTACGGGCCATCAATAAACTTTAAACTGCACCTCCATATTAGTATAATAAATCAAATGAAGAACATTGCCAATATACAGTAATGAATGAGAGCAAGCAATGCTCTTCTATGGTATGTGGAAGTTTTAAAAGGGGTGTTAGAGTCAAATCCTCCATCTTTGTATTTTGTCAGCCATCTTGTAACCTTTTATATATATAAAACTGTATAAGTATGTCTTCTATCTCTGTCCAAGAGGTCCCTTTAGGTTATAAGGAGTATGGGATGTTAATGAATGGGCTATGAATCCTTATCTCTCTGTTTTGCTTAAGGGCCTCATCTTTTGAAGATGTATGGTATATGGAGGTCACAGAGTTTCTGTGACCTATTGATCATTATTAGAGATGAGCGAACAGTGTTCTATCGAACTCATGTTCGATCGGATATTAGGCTGTTCGGCATGTTCGAATCGAATCGAACACCGCGTGGTAAAGTGCGCCATTACTCGATTCCCCTCCCACCTTCCCTGGCGCCTTTTTTGCTCCAATAACAGCGCAGGGTAGGTGGGACAGGAACTACGACACCGGTGACGTTGAAAAAAGTAGGCAAAACCCATTGGCTGCCGAAAACATGTGACCTCTAATTTAAAACAACAGCGCCGCCCAGGTTCGCGTCATTCTGAGCTTGCAATTCACCGGGGACGGAGGTTTCCGTCCAGTTAGCTAGGGCTTAGATTCTGGGTAGGCAGGGACAGGCTAGGATAGGAAGGAGAAGACAACCAACAGCTCTTATAAGAGCTAAATTCCAGGGAGAAGCTTGTCAGTGTAACGTGGCACTGACGGGCTCAATCGCTGCAACCCAGCTTTCCCAGGATCCTGAATGGAATACACTGACAGCGTATTCCCGTATACCCCATATATACACCCCAAATCCCCGTTCCAACGGTGTGCCCCCCCCCCCACCTTCACCTCAGAAATACCCTGCAAGTCCCCTAGCAATAGAATTGGGGCTATATACACCCACTATTTTTGCTACTGCCATATAGTGCCATTGTCTGACTGGGAATTCAAAGAATATATTGGGGTTACAAATACCCTCATTTCTTGCTACTGCCATATAGTGCCAGTTTCTGACTGGGAATTCAAAGAATATATTGGGTTTAAAAATACCCTCATTTATTGCTACTGCCATATAGTGCCATTGTCTGACTGGGAATTCAAAGAATATATTGGGGTTACAAATACCCTCATTTCTTGCTACTGCCATATAGTGCCAGTTTCTGACTGGGAATTCAAAGAATATATTGGGTTTACAAATACCCTCATTTCTTGCTACTGCCATATAGTGCCATTGTCTGACTGGGAATTCAAAGAATATATTAGGGTTACAAATACCCTCATTTCTTGCTACTGCCATATAGTGCCATTGTCTGACTGGGAATTCAAAGAATATATTGGGGTTACAAATACCCTCATTTCTTGCTACTGCCATATAGTGCCAGTTTCTGACTGGGAATTCAAAGAATATATTGGGTTTACAAATACCCTCATTTCTTGCTACTGCCATATAGTGCCATTGTCTGACTGGGAATTCAAAGAATATATTGGGGTTACAAATACCCTCATTTCTTGCTACTGCCATATAGTGCCATTGTCTGACTGGGAATTCAAAGAATATATTGGAGTTACGTGCACCCACAATTTTTGCTACTGGTATATAGTGCCAGTTTCTGAGTGGAAATTCCCCAAATAATTTGGGGATTCATTCACCCTACATCTCAGGCTCTTGCCATATTCACCCAGGTTGTCAGTGCTGCACTAGCTCGTTCCCAGACAGCTCGGCCCGAAAAACACATTACCTATATAGAGGATTTGGACAATGAAGACAACATGTTCTAAATCTAATGTCTGCACCTTCTCCAGAATTAAAATAAAGGCAGCGTTTAACTTTCAAATAGCACTGCACAAAGGAAGATCTTGACATGCTACTAAAAAGTGTCATTTGTGTATCTTAATGTAAATATAGTTGTATAAGCTTTTTGGGTTTTAGGCACTGCCAAGTTATTTATTACCACCCGCTCCCTTATAATGATGATGACGCCAAAGTCACTGTGGGTGTTCAGAGCTCACAGCTTTGGTTGACATTTGTCTTGCTCTCTGTCGGTACCAGCTGTCTTTTTGGATACCGTAAAGTTATGTTGACTTTATTAACAGCTATAGAAGCTTTAGCCAGGTTGTGACGGTGTGTAACCCTAACAACACTAAGTGGGATACACATTAATAGTCAGTCTATGTACGCTAAACATATCACTGAAGTAATTTTTTTTCCCTCTCCCCTAATATAAGAAAGGAACAGACATTAGACCTAGACCGGGGTTCGAGGCTTGTAAAAATCCAGTATTATTTGTTCTTCATGATGTGAAATATGTGTTGAAAAGCAACCCAAGATGAAGTCAGCCATGTGTGCCAGTGTGTTACTTGGCATGCCTTTGCTGGCCCCAACTGTAAGGGTCACTCTCCATTTCCTCCATTTTCCACTCCCCTTCACACCATTTGTGGTGAAGCAATGGGATGCACTGAAGTGCACCCTCTAGCCTCGTGTGGGACAGGGACATCAGATGCCACTCCAACCCCCTCGTCTTCCTCCGCCAGCCAACGGTGTGAAGATGAGAGGAGTGTGCTCTGAATGTTTTCTGCCTAGCAGAGGCTAGTTCTCACTTACGAAAATGGCCCCACTTTGACCTGTTTATCATGCACAATGGTGTAGATTTCAAAGAAACATGGCACCAACAAGTTGAAAAACGTGGGCCATGCGTGGACCGTGTTTGAGTCTGGCAAGCTCCAGATCTGCTACCAGGTTCCAGCCATTATGACAGGCGCAAAAATGCCAGGCCCCAGGTGTAGCAGGGAAAAAAAAAAAGCCATCTCAGCCAGGATGGCATCCCTGACCTCGGAGGCACTGTGCTGTCTGTCCCCCAAGCTGATCAGTTTCAGCACGGCCTGCTGACATCTCCCCACACCAGTGTTACAGCGTTTGCCGCTAGTAGCTGGGGTGGAGGTTGCAGCATCGTAGGGTTTCAGTCTACTCCTGCCATGAATTTTGGCCTGGGAGAGGAGATAGGCCACCCAGTTTGCACCCGGGGACCAGACTCCACCACATTCACCCTGCCTGTCATTAAAGATAAGCACTGCAGCATCCCTGACCACAGGCGCTTGTCCATGTGTCGGTGGTCAAGTGGACCTTGCAGCAAAGCGCAGAGCTCTGGGCCCGACTGATGTTATGGGACACATGCAGGCGCAAGGCAGGGACAGCACACCAAGAGAAGTAGTAACGGCTAGGCCCAGCATAGGGAGGTGCCCCAGCTGCCATCTGCTGACGGAAGGCCTGGGTATCCAGAAGCATAAACAAACACCAACATCTCCAGGGCCAGCAGTTTATCGATGAGGCTGTTAAAGGCTTGGGCATGGGGGTGGGTTGTGTTGTACTTCTGCCTGCAATGAAAAGCTTGGGAGATGTGGAGTGGCTGGGAAGAGGCGCATGATGGTGCAGGCCAAAAGGGCATATGAGGGTGAACTCCCCAATGTGTCAGAGATAGGTGTGTAGGTGTCCTTGCATCATATACTTGCACCATACTTGGCTTTGGGAGTTAATTTTGTGCCAAAAAGTGGTTAAGACAGTGATACCTCAGCTACTCCCGTTACACTGTCTATTGACAACTCCAGCACTGAAATTACCACCTTTGGAAGTGGACCACCACTTCTAAGATCCCAAAGGAAGTAGGCAAGAGATGTGCAGTGCAGAAAAAAAGATGAGAAAATAAGTGTAGGCAGTAGAGCACAGAGGGATTGGAGAGGACAGAGCTGGTGTCGGCCAGGTATTCCCACAACATGCGCCTATACTTGTCCCTCCTGGTGACACTAGGCCCCTGAGTGGCAGTAATTTATCCAGGGGGGGCCATTAACGTGTTCCAGACCTAGGAATAAGTCTTCCAACAGGGTAGAGTTTTGCATGCCTTTGCTTCTACCCACTGTTTTTGTTGAATTAGCTTCCCTCCACATCTACACTGCTTTAGCCCCTAAACATCACCCCAGTTTATGCCTTTGCTTCTACCCTGTTTTTTTGTTGAATTAGCTTCCCTCCACATCTACACTGCTTTAGCCCCTAAACATCACCCCAGTTTATGCCTTTGCTTCTACCCTGTTTTTTTGTTGAATTAGCTTCCCTCCACATCTACACTGCTTTAGCCCCTAAACATCACCCCAGTTTGTGCCTTTGCTTCTACCCTGTTTTTTTGTTGAATTAGCTTCCCTCCACATCTACACTGCTTTAGCCCCTAAACATCACCCCAGTTTATGCCTCTGCTTTTACCCCCAGTTTTTTATGCTTAGCTTGCCTCCACATCCACACTGCTTTTGCCCCTACACATTACCCCTATCCATGCCTGTGCCTCTAGCCATAACTCTGCCACCCATGGAAACTCATGGTGCAGAAAGTGAGGGAGCTGACTCTGAGGAACCCTTGGGTTTTGTAGCTGGTACTCCATCAAAGGTCTCTGCTGCTCACACACCCTGCTCAACATACGGTATCTAGGGTTTGAGCGTGTGGTGACCTCGCACAACAGTAGGTGCTTCAGGCAGATGTAGGCCTAGCTGGAGTGTATTGCGGCTAGCTCCAGGTACTGTAGACTTGGGAAAGTGGGTGTCCAAGTGCCCCACTTTCACCTTTATCTCTGCTAATTTGGGGTATGTTTTTAAAAATCGTTGCACCACTAGATTGAACACGTGGGCCAGGCATGGAACGTGTTGGAGGCTGGCAAGCTCCAGAGCCCTCCAACAAGACAAAAAGCCTGGCCCCAGGGGCAGCGGGGATAAACAAATTGCCATCTCATACAGGATGGCATCCCTGACCTCAGAGGCAGTGTGCTGTCCGTCCCCCAAGCTGATGAGCTTCAGCCCGGCCTGCTGACGTCTCCCCACACCAGTGTTGCAGCATTTCCAGCTCGTAGCTGGGGTCAATCTAACAGCGGAGGAGGAGGGTGGTGTTTCAGCCCTCCTCCCAGGAATGTTGTGTGGGGAGACAAGTCAGTCTACCACATTTTGCGACCCGGTCCATGCCTCAAGTACATTCAACCACTGTGCCAAGATTAAAAGTTAGCGTCCCTGTCCGCATGCACTTGTCCATTCATAGCTGGTCACGTGGAACTTTTGGGCAAAGCGCTGAACTTAGGGACCGCCTCATGTTTGGGGAAAAGTGCTGGTGTGGACGGCACAGTGAGGTGGCGCAGTAGCCAGCAGGCCCAAAAAGGGCAGAGTGTCCACAAGCCGGGACCCCAACATCTCCTGGGCCAGAATTTTTGAGATGAGGCCATTGAAGCCTTGGGCATGTGGGTGGGTTGTGCTGTACTTTAGCCTGGAATGAAAGGCCTGGGAGATGGGGAGTCGCATTGCAAAGTGTGTAAACCACACTCAGTTTGTCCTCGACCTATACATTTAGAAATTATCTCCCCCAGCGAGGAACGTGGCCTCGATGGGGGAATTTTTCTAAGGAAGCTAGAAAAGAGGGCATCTTGGGCCTTGCTGGCTCAGGTCTAGCTTCTGTCATGCAGCTGTCTTCTGCCTCTGGACATCCCTTTGCCTCTAGCCACCTTTTTCCCTGCTTAGCTTGCCTCCACATCCACACTGCTTTTGCCCCTAGACATCACCCCAGTCCATGCCTTAGCTTGTACCCCCAGTTTTTGCTGCTTAGCTTGCCTCCACATCCACACTGCTTTTGCCCCTAGACATCACCCCAGTCCATGCCTTAGCTTGTACCCACAGTTTTTGCTGCTTAGCTTGCCTCCACATCCACACTGCTTTTGCCCCTAGACATCATCCCTATCCATGTCTCTGCCCCTAGCCATAACTCTGCCACCCCTGGAAACTCATGGTGCAGAAACTTTGGGAGCTGACTTTGAGGAACCCTTGGGTTTTGTAGATGGAACTCCATCAAAGGTCTGTGCAGCTCACACACCCTGCTCAAGATATGGTATTGTAGGGTTTCAGCGTGTGTGAATGACGGACAACAGCCTGTGTTTGGACAGATGTAGGCCTTGCTAGAGTGTTTTTAGGCTAGCAGCGACTCCTGTACACTTGCAAAAGTGGGCGCACAAGCGCCGCATTTTCAACAGTAGCTTCGGTACATTTGGGTATGTTTTCAAAAAAACGTTGAACCACTAGGTTAGACGTGGGCCAAACATGGAACGTGTTGGAGGCTGGCAAGCTCCAGAGCCGCTACCAGGTTCCAGCCATTATTACAGGCGTAAAAATGCCAGGCCCCAGGTGTAGCAGGGAAAAAAAAAAGCCATCTTAGCCAGGATGGCATCCCTGACCTCGGAGGCACTGTGCTGTCTGTCCCCCAAGCTGATGAGCTTCAGCACGGCCTGCTGACGTCTCCCCACACCAGTGTTTTAGCGTTTGCCGCTAGTAGCTGGGGTGGAGGTTGCAGCGTCGTAGAGTTTCAGTCTACTCCTGCCATGAATTTTGGCCTGGGAGAGGAGATAGGGTACCTCAGTTTGCACCCCAGGACCAGACTCCACCACATTCACCCTGCCTGTCCTTAAAGATAAGCAGCATCCCTGACCACATGCGCTTGTCCAAGTGTCGGTGGTCAAGTGGACCTTGCAGCAAAGCGCGGAACTAAGGGCCCACCTGATGTTGAGTGACACGTGCTGGTGCAAGGCGGGGACGCCACACCGGGAGAAGTTGTGACGGCTAGGGACGGCATAGTGAGGTGCCACAGTTGCCATCAGGTCCGGGAAGGCGGGAGTTTCAACAAGCCGGAACGCCAACATCTCCTGGGCCAGCAGTTTAGCGATGTTGGTGTTCTAGGCGTGCGTGGGTGGGTGGTTAGCGGTGTATTTCTGCCGGCGCTCCAATGTCTGAGAGATGGTGGGTTGTTGTAAAGAAGCGCCTGATGGTGCCTTTGATGGTGCAGGAGATAAGACAGAAACAGGGGAGGATGAGGGAGAAGTCAACAAAGTGGCGGAGGCAGATGAAGTGATGTCCTGGCTCGTCCTCTGGAGTGCATCGCCAGCACTGTGAGCAGAGGCAGTGGCATGAACGGCGGGCGACGTTTGTCCTGCCGTTGCTGCCTGCCACTGATTCCAGTGCTTGGATTCCAAATGACGGTGCATTGAAGTGGTGGACAGGTTGCTCTTCTCAGGGCCCCTACTTGATTTTGAGAGGCAAATTGTGTAGACGACACTATATCTGTCCTCGGCGCATTCCTTGAAAAAACTCTACACCTTCGAGAAACGTGCCCTCGATGGGGGAGTTTTTCTGGGCTGGGTACAAAAGGGAACATCTTCGGACATTCCGGGTCTGGCCTGGCTTCGGCGAAGCTGTTGACCTCTGCCTCTAGCTACCCTTTTTGGTGCTGCACCTGCCTCAACATCCACACTACTTTCCCAGCTTGACATCCGCCTTGTCCAGGTGGGGTCGGTGTCCTCGTCGTCCACCACCTCCTCTTCCAACTCCTGTCTCGCCTCCTCCTCCTGCACAATGCGCATGTCAACTGGCTGCCCTGACAGCAACTGCATCTCATCGTCGTCGATGAGGGTGGGTTGCTGGTCATCCGCCACCAAATCGACCGGAGATGGAGGAGACTCTAGTGTTTGAGCATCTGGACACAGATATTCGTCTGTTAGGTCCGTGGAATCGCGAAATGGAGGGGCAGGTTGCGGTATAGTCAAAGGAAGGGAGAACAGCTCTGGGGAGCAGGGACAGTTGGGGTTATTGTTCTGGGAAGATTGGGAATTTTGGGTGGAAGGAGGACAAGACTGTTGGGTAAGAGGAGGTAGAGGCTGACTGGCTGGTGGACAATGTGCTTTAAGCGTTATCCGACAGCCATTGCAAGACCTGTTCCTGGTTCTCGGGCCTACTAATCTTTGTACCATTCAGCCTAGTTAATGTGGAACTTTTGTGCAAAGCGCAGAACTTAGGGCCCGCCTGATGTTAAGGGACACACGCTGGTACAAGGCTCAACTCACCCTAAGTGCCAAAAACACTGCTTGTGCAAGGCTCTACTCATGCCAAGGGCCTCAATCTCTGCTGGTAGCTCAGCTTAAGGTCCTGTAACTTTGTTTGGAAGGGCTCATGTTAAGGGCTAGAAAAGTGAATTTACCACATCACACACACACACACACACACACACACACACACACACTCAAAATGACAGTTAAGGGTGAGGGCTTTTGGATTTCCCATTGTGTATTCCATCCGTGGTTGTCATGGGGAACGTGATTTAAAGGGGTGGTTGTTACTGTTTGTTGAGCTTAAATTGGGGTTTGTGTCCATCCATTTGGGGAGTAAAGAAGGTTTCCAGGTATTTTCCCACTTTGATAGAGGTTTTTTGGAATGTGTAAAGTGTGTAGTTGTTAGGCTGTGATGTTGGGGTAATAGAGGGTCTTTGGTGTGTTAGATGCCCCCAGACATGCTTCCCCTGCTGTCCCAGTGTCATTCCAGAGGTGTTGGCATCATTTCCTGGGGTGTCATAGTGGACTTGGTGACCCTCCAGACACGGATTTGGGTTTCCCCCTTAACGAGTATATGTTCCCCATAGACTATAATGGGGTTCGAAACCCGTTCGAACACACGAACAGTGAGCGGCTGTTCGATTCAAATTTCGAACCTCGAACATTTTAGTGTTCGCTCATCTCTAATCGTTATCTCCAAGGCTGAAGTAGTCTGGCACCTGGAAATAGTGTGAGATGTTAGTTTACACATAAATATCTTAAATTCTTCTTTGTTTAAGGACAAAGTCCATCCCAGTTTGGAAAGCAATAATGAGATGCAGATTACATTAGGCCTCAGCAAATAATCATGTGCCAGGTTTATGTTATAACTCTACAACCAACCATGTTATGCCAACTATGTTTTGTTATTAGAATAGTCCAACCTGCTTTTGTCTGTATTGTATTTAAATTTACTTTTTGCACCATTAAATTAGAACTCACTTGGTACACCATCAGCTGTGTGTATGTGTGTGACTTCTCCAGGCCTGATGATGGGTGTGACTTCTCCAGGCCTGATATTTAATTTGGAACTCTGCAACATACTCTATTATGGGGACCCCTTGATGTCCCTAACAGGAGTTTTCCAGGTTACAAAATATTTATGGCCTATACTAAGGACAAGTTATTAACCCCTTCCCGACATACGCCGTAATAGTACGGCGCATGTCGGGTCTGTAACTATGGCGACCGCCCGGGAGCATTGCATTAGTGATCAGACCCCCTGGGGTTCAACACCCCTAGGGGGTCTAATAAATGCAAAAAAAATAATAAAAAAAAAAGTAAAAAAAAATATAAAAAAATATAAAAAGTATTAAAAGTTCAAATCACCCCCCTTTCCCTAGAACACATATAAAAGTAGTTAAAAACTGTGAAACATATACATGTTAGGTATCCCCACGTCCGAAATCGCCCGTTCTACAAATCTATAAAAATATTTTTCCTGTTCGGTAAATGCCGTAGCGGGAAAAATAGTCGAAAGTGCCAAACCACCTTTTTTTCACTGTTTTGATTCTGAAAAAATTTGAATAAAAAGTGATCAAAGCAATAACATTTCCCGAAAATGGTAGAACTAAAAAGTACACCCGGCCCCGCAAAAAAAGACGCCCTATGCATCTCCGTACACTTACGTATAAAAAAGTTACGGCCGTCGGAATATGGCGACTTTTAGAAAAAAAATTTTTTAACACAGTTTTGGAATTTTTTTTAGGGGTCAAAATGTAAATAAAACCATATAAATTTGGTATCCCTGGAACCGTACCGAAACACACAATATAGGGGACATGTCATTTTGGCTGCACAGTGAACGCCGTAAAACCAAAGCCTGTAAGAAAGTCGCAGAAATGCATTTTTTCTTCAAATCCACCACATTCTGAATTTTTTTCCTGCTTCCCAGTACATTCTACAGAATAATTAATGGTAGCATCATGAAGAAAAATTTGTCCCGCAAAAATTAAGACCTCATATGGCTCTGGGAGCGGAGAAATAAAAAGTTATGGGGTTTAGAAGGAGGGGAGTCAAAAACGAAAAACGAAAATCAAAAAATGCCATCGGCGAGAAGGGGTTAATATCAGAGTGGTGGGATGCCTGGTACACCCGCTGATCATCTGATTTAGGCAGCTGGTACACAGAGAATGGAGCAAGAAGCAGACAGCTCTCTTCCTTGTGTAGTGTTCCAAAACTGTAGAGTTACTGCAGCTCCGCTCCCATTCACGTGAATATGAGTTGATCTGCAGTACCTTGCTGCTGCCACTATACAGAGAACACAGCTGTAATTTTCCTGCTCCATTCATCAGCTGAGAAGAGAGGATCAATGGGGTGTGGGTTGGTAGAATCCCTCTAATCTTACAATGATGACCAATCCTTTGTATAGGTCATCTGTATTTTTAACTCAGAAAACACCTTTAATGCCTGCACTCTGTCTAGATTTCTGCAGTTGGAGTTCTTTGCTTGGACAATCTCTGCTTGTTTTTTAGATTGTCTTGTAGCAAGTTAATCAGAGTACCCTGCTGTCTATCTATATGTAAATCTGAACTGACTGGCACTACTGCCACAACTCCCCTGGACCAGTGGTTGAGTTGTTGACATGCTCATAGCGCTCACCCATTACACTGGGTTGGAGCACTGGTTTATCTTCTTTCTAGATAGAGAAGTGACTACAAAATCCCTGAAGATTGTCCATCTTTATGTTGGCCATGAAACGCGTTGAAAATGGAACGGAGTACTTGTGTGAAAGAGAAATAGGGAGACCTTATTTGTGGGACCATCCATGTAAGGACAGGGGCTATATATTGGGGTACCTACTAAGTTCCCATCTACCAAGTCCCCAGTTATATCTGCTGGATCTGATAAGTCAGTTCCTTTTGTACTTTATCAAGTTCTAATATTGGTTTTTTGGCACATGTTTTAGATGCATATCAGTAAAAGTTAAGTTTTATATAATTTTTGGTCCTATGCTTTGTGAATTGAATATGTGTGGGATCACTGGTGTGTTCAAGATCCTGTACCATCTAGTGCATGCTTATTTATCTATAAATAAGGCTATGTTCACACCTGTGCCAGAGTCTCCATTGGAGACTCCCATTACAGTGTCCAATGAAAATGAGCAGTGTCAAGCAAAAAGAACAGGGTTTCAATCTAAATACAATGGACACCCGAAAAACCTCATTATAGTCAATGGGAGTACAGCATGTGCATCTTCAGCATCAGATAATGGGCTCTTCCTTCACTTATCTGCAGCTGCTATGCTGCCTTCCTATGAAGTCTCGTCCTTGTTGCCCAGACTTCCTCCCTCCCCCTCCCCATCCCAGTGAGTCGTCTCTCACATCGTAGTGTGTGGGGAAGAAAGGAGCCATCTGCTGCAATGTTTTACTGCTGGAATATGTGAGTAAATTCTTTTGGTAAAATATGTATGTTTAATATGTATATATGTGTAAATTTGTGTAAAGTATGTGTCTTGTATACTGTGTGAGTACTGTTTGTTTGTATACAGGTATGTGTGAGTATATACAGTATGCTATAATAATGTGTATGTGTGAGTGTATGTATATATGTGAGTATATATAGTATTCATACATACATACAAGTATATATATGATTTATATATGGCATATGAATGTATATAAATGTATATGTGTGAGTATATATGGTATATGTGTAAGGCCTGGTTCACATCTATGTTCGGTAATCCCGCCATCCCCCAGAACGGACTACTAATCGCATTAGCAAGCGTTGTGCAGGGAAAGCACAAAGACCCCATAGACTATAATGGGGTCCGTGTGCTTTCAATATTACATCTGCGATGATACAACAGCCAGGACCTCTGTAGATTAGCTTTTCTAGGACAGAGCAGCTGCAGGTAAGGGTAACATTTCTAGGAGCCATGCTGTTCACTTGCCATACAAGGTGTAGCAGTAGGTTTAGGTAGTAGTGCACATGGTATGGTGGATGAGCAGAACGGCTCCCTACATGTTATTACCTTTAGCTGTCGTGTCTCGGTACCGCTGATCTGCAGTGTCCCCACTTTTGGGCCCTAGACACCCCTGTCCGACCCCATCTGCTGGCTCTATGTTTTACTGCTGTTTTGGCGGTCGGCCTCTCCATTGTTCAGGTCTCCTGGCAAACCCAGACACCAGAGAGGCAACGCTAAGTGAACCTAGCATAAGTTTTAATCTGTGAGTAAACCTGGCAGTAAAGAGTCTGTCAGGATTTGAACCTGTGACCTGCTGTCTTGCCCGCTGTCTCCTTGTTTCCTGAGCTATCCAGCTTCTTGAATAACGGCCTGCTGGACTTCTGTGTGGAGCCTACTCCTGAGGCTCATCAGCTGCTTCTAATGATTGGAACCCGCCCTGTATTACCCTGATTGGGTTGCCTATATATAGGTGACTCTGACACTTCCTGTTGTGTTGGTATTGTGTTCTGAATATCCGAATACAGCCTGGACACCTAGGAGACCTCTTTGCTAGAGATCTTCTTTAGTTCCTCGGAACTTTACCTGCTGGCTGCCAGCTTACCGTAGCTCTATACAGCTCCTGAATTTCTACAGACTTATACCTGTTATTTGCTCATCTGATCTTGGACTATACCTCAGCCCACCTGTGAGCTACCCACGTGCTGTCTCCAGCCTCCTCTGCATTACCTGACGACTGGACTCCTGATCCTGTGCTACTAGTATCGTGACAGATTCTGGCATAAATACACTGAAAAGATTTATGCAGCTAGGCAGTGGTGGGGTCCTTTCTAAATTTGCTTTTAGCTCCATGAATTTTGTGTACAGTATAATACAGGTTTAAATAAAATTGTTTGCCTCCTTTTGATATGGAAGGTGTTGGGTTAATATGAGTTATGCCTGTTGGCAGAGGTGTAGCTTGAAGCTCCTGAACCGCAATGTAAAATCTGTAAAGTAACCCCACATACAATGTGCTATCTATACTCGTGTCTTTTTTTTATGTTGTAAAGAAGTCTTGGGCCCCCTTTAGGCTCCAGGGCCTGATAGCAATTGCTACCTCTGCATCCCCTATATTTACACCCCTGCCCCATTCTCTCATCTCTATGTGTATAGCTTTATTCAGAGAAGAGTAATGACATAGATAGTGAGTACAGAACTGTATTTAAGCTGCAAGTTTTCACTTACTGTTAGTTTTCCTGCCTGTTCTTTTATGTACCTCGGAAACATATACCTCTCTGAATTGAATATTCCACGAATAGCTTGCACAGCATCTGTTGTATAGTCACTTCAGCTGCCTCACATAAAAATAGAAATCTGAGCTTTGTAAAAACATATTGAACACAAACAAATGAGCCACCATCCAAAACAGTATAAATATAAAGTCAGAAGAAAATGTGATAACTAGCTAATTGGTTTTACTACTGATCTCTACAAATGTAATATGTTTCATGAGTGGATTTGCTAATATGGGTTAATCTAGAAAAGGTCTCCTAATACAGGTTTAGAGTGATTTAGAACCATAGTGTAACAATACCAACTGGACACAAGACAGAAGAATGGGAATTCACCTGTATCGATCCCCTTTCTCGGGTAATAATAGCATCCCACTCTTCAGTATATATAGCAACAGCAGGACAGCTGCATACACAAGAATATGACGCACATATCACAACACTAGCATATGGGGAGACGGCAGACAAATAGGAACTCATTGACAGATGAATGAAACAGGAAGGTGATGGTAATCAGATAATGGAATGAATGGATGATGCTAGACAGATAATAGAATAAAAGAATGCTTCAGGATTCTCCTTCCAGCTGCTTTACTTTAAAGGTAATGTGTCAACTTGGGAGGCTTCAGCAGTTTCAGAGGTTTCCTGGGTTGAACCAATTAGCAATTGAGGAGGCCTATATAAGACCCTGCCGGTCTGACACAGGGGCCAACTAATTGTTTAACGTTCTAGTTTGGCTCTGCATATTGTTTGTGTTTCTGTTTGCATCTTTCTGACCCTTGGTTTGCTTTTTGGATTCTCTATTGCCTGCTGATTTTGATGGATTTTGACCCCTTGGCCTACTTTTGAATATTGCTGTCATCTGATTTTGTTTCTGATGTCTTCTCCTGGTTATGCCCCTTTCCTGTACGACTGTTCACCTGTTCCTGGTCTACTCTGTTAGTCAATAGTAGGTTTTGTATTGATTTCAGTTTGCAGTGCATTTACTATTTGTATAGCTTTTTGTTGGTGACAATTCAGATTCAGCTAAAGTTCATATGGCTTTGTGACTGGTGTTGTGAAGGCTCTTGGTGATCTGTCTTGGCTTGCAATAATGTGCATATTTTTAATAGCTGTTTCTACTGTTCACTGTTATCAGCCAGCTTCTGCTGTTGCTTGTGTTTGACTATGAATCAAAACCATAATAGTATGGTTATGAATTTAACTTTCTCCTCAGTCTTTTGCCACATGTAAATGCTGACCCTAACGCCAAACACCACTGACCTTACTAATATGAACCTTATTATGCAATAATGACCCTATCAACAGGAAAGTGTTTGGGACTCGGAGATAAGAAGACCAAATTAACCCAGACTGAACATTAGTAAGTAGTAAGGAACAGATTAAAGCAAGAAAACTGAAAACAAAGAGCATAAGGAGCCAGAAGAAACCATTGGAACTGCACTAGAAGAACATTAGGCTAAAACAGAAGACTATAAGTATATAGAGAATTACTGAATTAATCAAACATAGCAAACACTATCACCCAGCAACAAAATGCAAGAAAAAAAGGATCTAAACAATCAAGTGAAGCTCTATTTAGACAACTGAGGTGTAAAACTATCCTGTAAGGCTGAGTTCACACGTAATTTTTTGGTCAGGATTTTGAGGCCGAATTCGACTCAAAATCCTGACCAAAAAGACGGCTCCCGTTGAAATCAATGGGAGCCGTCAGGTCTTTTTTTTCCTGGGGCCGGAACAAACGGAGCGGAGTGCGCGACTGGATGCCGGTACACTGCACTGCCTCCGCCTCAGTTTCTGGACCAAAAACCCTGTGTGCATTCAGCCTTAGGCCAGGAACCCACTGGCCGGAAACGCTGCAGCGTTTTATAGTACTTGCAAAGTGGATGGGATTCATGTGAATCCCATGCCCACTTTGCGGAAAAAACTGTTGCGGTTTTGAAAATTGCAGCATGTCAATTATATCTACGGAAACGCTGGCAGCTTTCCTATAGATATATTTGTAACAAAAAGTCCGCGAAGGAAAACTTTGTGAACTTTCTGTTGAATGCGCTGCGGGAGGAACCGCGATGCATTCATGCCACGGTTCTTCCTACAGCGCTTTAGCGCTGCATTTCCACCCAGTGGGGCCTTAGCCTTTAAGAGCTATTTTTAAGGTAGGGATATGGCGTTGTACCTGCAGCGTGGATGGGATTCTGGCTAATCACATACACACATCGCAGAAAAAAAAATCTGCAGCGGATGAGCTACATTTTCAAAAACGCTTACATTTTGTTAAATCACAGCATGTCAATTATAAAGTACCTACGGAAATACTGGCATTTTCCGTTTAGGTATGATTGGGCCAGAAAATCCACAAAGGAAAACCCTGCGGATTCACTGTATGCACCCTAAAACAAGCTGTTGGAAAAAAAACCTACAATTTTTTGACTATTGCGGCTAAAATCTTGACGTGAAATTCTGGTTCTTAAATAGGCACCTAAAGGGTGGCATAAACACACTAGACAGTCTAATGAAATGCCAGATTTAACGTAAAGCATCAGTCACTTTGACAAATCTGGCACATTTCCATATTGCCTAAGTTTACATTGCTTAACTACTAACAAATCTGGGCCATCAAAAACGCACTTTGTAGGTGAGAATAAAAAGTGTCTAAGACAATGACATGTCTGAAACTTGGCACATTTAAGCCACAACTCCAAGATATGTACAATTACACCAGTGTCTAGTAGTAACCACAATAGTAAATCTGGGTCAATAAGTGTAGTACAAGGCATGTATTGCATTTGTATGGTACAAATTGTTCCAGTATTCTGACACTACAGTATTCATATTATCTGGCTAACAGAGCTGTAGACATGGCTTTTTTTTAGTAATTAAATCCTTCCGGATGCAGATATTTTTTTTTTCTTTGACTCCCCGCCTTTCAAATCCTATAACTTTGTTATTTTTCTGTTCACAGAGCCATATGAGCGCTTAATATTTGTTGAAAAAAAATGTGCTTTCTAGTGGTACCATTGAATATTCTGTACTTGACTATTCTGTAATTCAGAGTGGCGTGGAATTACAGAAAAGCTGCATTTGTATGACTTTCTTACTGGCTTTATTTTTACCGGGTTCGCTCTACAAGCAAAATGACATGTTACCTGAACTCTATGGCTCAGTATGATTCCGAGGATACCAAATTTACATTTTTTTTTTTTTTAGTTTTAACCCTTTAAATACACCCCCCCCCCCCAAAAAAAAAAAAAAAAAATGTACTTTTTAATATTCCATTTTGGAGAATGTCTGATATTTTGATTATTTTGTGTACAAATTCTCATGGAAGGTGAAACGGTGAAAAAAAACGTCATTTTGTTGTTTTTTTTATTTTTTTTACCGGCTATGGTGTTTGCAGTAGGGGAAAAATATTTTTATATGTTCGTAGGCCAGGCGTTTTCAGACACAGGGATGAAAAATATATTTGTTATACATATATTTACTTCTATTTCAAACCTAGGAAGGGGGGGGGGGGGGTTATTAGCTCCTATAGGGGGCTTGAACCCGTGAATATCGCTATATAGCTATTGAGGCTGGTCATAGACCTTTAGAAGTGTTATGGCTGTCATAGTAAGGGGGTCAGCTTCCACAATCTTGCCATGCGTGAACCGTCCTGCACCTATAAAAGTATAGGGCTGATAGGGACTGGCCCAGGAGTGTTTTTTATTACTTTGAGGAGTCACAGTGCAGTGCAATGTCTACAATCATAGTAAACTTACATATATCTGTCAACAAAACAATAAAAAAAGTCCTAGGCATCAGAATACGTTGAATCAGTAAGTCAATCAATTTCAAAAAATTACATTTTGTTTCTAAAAGCCATATAACATAATAAAGCCAATATAAATATGATATCACTATAATCGTAATAACCCGCTGGACAAAGTTGCCATGTCATTTTTAATGCAGAGTGTACGCTGTAAAAACAAAATGCAAAAATTACGATAAAATTGTGTTTTTTTTTTCTCATGGCCCTCCAAAAAATGTTAATAAAATCTAATCAAAAAATTATATGTACTCAGAAATGGTTCCAAATGTAAGTACAACTCTTCACATAAAGAATAAGCCCTAACTTAGCCATGTTGACAGAAATATAAAAAAAAGTTATGAATTTTGGAAGACAGGGAAGCAAAATATGAAAAAAAAAATTGCTGAGCATTAATGTACAAACTACCCTGTGTCCTTACATGGTTAAATTGTGCCTTCCCGCAGCGCTTTGAACAGAAAGTTCACAGAGTTTTCCTCCGTGGACTTTCTGTTACCATTATATCGACTGGAAAGCTGCTGGTGTTTCTTAAGATATAATTGACACACTGCGATTTCCAAAACTGTGCCGCTTTTGGAAATCGCAGTGTGTCCACGCTGCGGTTTTAAACGCAAAGTGGGCATGGGATTCTCATGAATCTCATCCTCTTTGCAGTTACTGTATAACGGCGCGATTATTGTCACAGCGTTTTTGGCCCATGGGGCCATAGCCTAAGAGTACAACTTCTGTAAAAAACAAAACAAAAAAAAAACAAGCTCTGATACATCCATGTTGACAAATTATAAAGTTACATCTCTTTGTAGATGGGGGGGAATGCCGGAAAGGCAAAAAAAGAACATTTTGGTGTGCCCTACAGTTTAAAAGACACATCCTGTTCTATCAAACCATTTATGGTACATCTTCAGGAAAAATGTGACACTACATAGACAGATGTATTATAACTCATGCCAGCTATAGCTGCAATCTAGGCAAGTCCTTTCCAGTTTTAAATTTTGGTGTATAAAAACCTCGTAAGATGAATCAAAATTATTAGGAGTTCGGAGTCTCTTAAATATTTATTTTCATCTTGTGCCAACAGTTAATGAGTTAAGACTCATGTAGGAAACGCCAGTCTTAATAAATCTCCCGCCCCATCCCGTTGTGTCTGTGTGACTTTTCATGACCAAAAATAATATATTAGTCTGAATGATCTTTGAAACTACACAGACCAAGCACGAAGTCCACAAATGTGAAGATAACTAAAATGAGTTAAGTTGAAGGATGAGCTTTGATTATCTCCTGATGTGAAACATTATATCAGTAGAGACCCCCACCCATTGTTAGTATAAGGGTGCATGCACACTACGTAACGCCGGGCGTGTATGAGAGCCGTACACGCCGGCATTACAGCAGACTGCCGAACACTTCCCATTCACTTCAATGGGAGCGCTCGTAACAGCGGCGTTTACGAGCGCTCCCATTGAAGTGAATGGGAAGTGTTCGGCAGTCTGCTGTAATGCCGGCGTGTACGGCTCTCATACACGCCCGGCGTTACGTAGTGTGCATGCACCCTAAGGGAGCCTTCACACGGAGTAAACGCTTTGCTCATTCTGACCTTAAACTCCTCCAGAATGAGCGGCGTTAAAACAGATCCCATTGATTTCTATGGGTGTCAGCATATGCGCGTATCACATTGAAAGCAATAGGTAAAAAAGCCTCCCATTGATTTCAATGAGTAGCACGCCTATGCCGGCACCCATAGAAATCAATGGGATCTGTTTTAACGCCGCCCACTCTGAACGAGTTTACGTTCAGAATGAGCAGAGCATTTTCTCCGTGTGAAGGCTCCCTAAGGAGAATACAGTGTTTCTTTGTGAGTTGTGACCACAAACCTCCTCTTGAACTAGTTCTGCTCACTCAGCTGCAGTTTGTTTCCCAACTTCCATGCAGTGATCGCAAAGTCCTTGAATATGGACCTGAATCCCACGTGTATCATTAGAATATGAATATTTCATGTTTCGGTATACAATTAAAGTGTAACTAAACTTTTGGACAACTTTTTTGAGCCAAAGCCAGGAGTGGATTGAGCAGAAGGTAGAAGTATAAGATCTTCCTATATATTTCCCATTCACTCTGTAGCCGCTCAAAAAACCTCAGCAAAATCTGCAACAAAAGAAGCCACTTATCCGCAACTTCCATTCTTTTCTTCTCCTCGTCATTTCGGATAAAATTAGTTTGTCCTGTTATGCTTATTACGATCACAGAGCACCGGAGGCGTTCCTCTTGTGCTCCAAGCACCCCCCGCGTCATAACCTCACGCCGCCTCTTAGCTAATTGTGTTCACTCCCCTCTTCCTCTTCTACCTTTTGCAGTTATTGGACGCAGCGCTGTAACAGACCACTGGAAAATGGCAGCCCGGGGGAATGCACAGTCAGTTCTTTGTAGCATACTTTATTAACAAATTTTGTCATCTTCTATGAAATCCTGCAGGTTTTAGGCTAAGGTCCCGCATAGTGGGATGCAGTAAAAAAGCTCTGTTGGGAAAAAGCATGATTTTACCTGCAGTGCTTTTCACAGAAAGGAAACCTCTGCTGACTTTCTGCTTCAATTATACCTATAGGGAAACCACAGTTTTTTTTTTCCATAGGTCTAAGTGACATGCTGCAAATTCCAAATTTGGTTTTGGAAATCGCAGCGTATCCACTGCGCGTATTTTCACACAATATGTAGCTGGGATTCACTAGAATCCCATCCACTGTGCAGGACTCTGTTCGTATCTACTCACCCTCCAACCTCCAACTGGCCGTCATATATCGACCTCCGGGACATACTGCTGCCTTTATCGACCACTTCACCACCTGGCTCACACACTTCCTATCCACAGACACCCCCACCATCATCATGGGTGACTTCAACATCCCCATTAAGACAGACCACCCTTCTGCCTCCAGTCTCCTGTCCCTCACCGCCTCCTTTGGTCTCTCCCAATGTTCCTCCTCTGCCACCCACATAAAGGGGGGCACACTAGACCTAATATTCACCCGCCTCTGCTCCATATGCAACCTCTCTAATTCTTCATCCACGCTCTCGGACCACAACCTGCTGACATTCTCTGCCCTCTCCTCTCCAATACACACCTCAACCTCTAAGCCAACACGCCCCCGCAGGAACCTCAACCGCCTTGACACTTGCACCCTCTCAGACTCTCTACTACCACTCGCTGACATCTCCTCACTCCAGGACACAGATGCCGCTGCTGCCTTCTATAATACCACCATTACCTCAGCCCTTGATTCTGTAGCCCCCTACACATACACCAGAGCCCGACCGATCATTAGACAACCCTGGCACACTGACCTGACTAAAAAACTGAGACGTGCCTCGCGGGTTGCAGAACGCCTCTGGAAGAAAAGCCACTCCAAGGAGGATTTCCTCAGGTACAAAGAAACAGTCTCTCATTTAAGAACGCACTCACCTCTGCAAAGCAGGTCTACTTCACCACACTCATATCTGCACTATCTCGCAACCCCAAACAGCTATTCTCCACCTTCAACTCCCTCCTCCGTCCTCCCGCCCCCTCTCCGACATCACTTATCTCAGCTGACGACTTTGCCTCTTACTTTAAAACTAAAATTGACACCATCAGAGACAGTCTCACCCTACTCCCCCGACAACCCCTCTACCCAACTACTTATTGTTCCTCATTCCTGACCTGTTTCTCCTCCATAACTGACGAAAAACTCTCCTCCCTAATCTCCAAATCCCACCTCACCTCCTGCGTGCTCGACCCGATTCAGTCACATTTCATCCCCAAACTCGCTGAAGTCATTACTCCAGCCCTAACCCATCTCTTCAATCTATCCCTAACCAATGGATCATTCCCCTCAGCCTTCAAACACGCCACTGTCACTCCTATACTTAAGAAACCGTCCCTCGACCCGTCCTCTCCTGCCAACTATCGTCCCATCTCACTGCTCCCGTACGCCTCAAAACTTCTTGAGCAGCATGTCCACTCCGAACTCTCCTCCTATTTCTCATCCAACCTGCTCTTTGACAGACTTCAGTCAGGCTTCAGACCCCGGCACTCCACTGAAACTGCCCTAACAAAAATCACCAATGACCTGCTAACCGCCAAAGCCAAGCGCCATTACTCTGTCCTCCTCCTCCTCAACCTCTCCTCTGCCTTTGACACAGTTGAGCACTCCCTCCTGTTAGAAATTCTCTCATCCCTTGGTATCTCAGACCTGGCCCATTCCTGGATCTCCTCATACCTAACCGACCGCACATTCAGTGTCTCCTACTCGCACACCACCTCCTCACCTCGCCCTCTCTTTGTAGGTGTTCCCCAGGGCTCCATCCTAGGACCCCTCCTGTTCTCCATCTACACCCTTGGCCTGGGCCAACTCATAGTATCTCATGGCTTTCAGTACCACTGCTATGCCGATGACACCCAAATCTACATATCTGGACCAGACATTACCTCCCTGCTGGCCAGAATTCCAGATTGTTTAGCGGCCGTAGCCTCCTTCCTCTCCTCCCGCTTTCTCAAACTCAACATGGAGAAAACAGAGTTTATCATTTTCAGCCCATCCTGTATGGCCCCTCCACCTGACCCATCTATCAAAGTTAATGGAACCACAATTACCCCTGTCCCACAGGCCCGATGCCTTGGGGTAACCCTGGGCTCTGACCTATCCTTCAAGCCACATATTCAAGCCCTCATCACCTCCTGCCGCCTCCAGCTCAAGAACATCCACCGAATTCGCCCCTTCCTCACCCAGGAAACTACCAAGATGCTCGTCCAGGCCCTCATAATCTCCCACCTAGACTACTGCAACACCCTTCTCCATGGACTCCCAGCTAACACCCTCGCCCCCCTCCAGTCCACCCTAAACTGCGCTGCTCGCTTAATCCACCTCACCCCCCGATCTTCATCAGCTGCTCCCCTCTGCCAGTCCCTCCACTGGCTACCTATAGCCCAGCCAATTGAGCTCAAGCTACTAACGCTAACATACAAAGCCATCCATAACCTGTCCCCTCTGTATATCTCTGAACTAATTTCACGCTACCTGCCCACACGTAACCTCAGATCCTCTAATGACCTCCTACTCCGCTCTGCTCTCATCCGCTCCTCACACAACCGTCTCCAAGATTTCTCCCGTGTATCCCCCATACTCTGGAACTCCTTACCAAGACACATAAGACTGATCCCCACAATCACAGGATTCAAGAAGGCCCTGAAGACTCACCTATTCAGGAAGACCTACAACCTCCAATAACACTACTATCACCGCACCACCATCTGTACAGTCTCTCCCTCTCCTTCTGTCTCTACCCCCTTCCCTCATAGATTGTAAGCCCTCGCAGGCAGGGCCCTCTACCTCACTGTGCCAGTCGGTCACTGTTAGTATTATATCTATCTGTATATTCTGTGTACTGTATGTAACCCCCAAATGTAAAGCACCATGGAATTAATGGTGCTATATAAATAAATAAATTAATAATAATAATAACAACTGTAAAAAGCTGAATTTTTTTTCCCAAGGCTTTTCTGCTGTAGGGATCCAGCCTTACTTTCCCTTGCTTCTCATGCATCTACATGATATCATATGAGAGAGTAAAATCTCCTCTTTCATATGGCACCTAAAGCAAGTTTCTATGTTTTATAATGCCTGAGCTCCAGCCATCTCGCCATCCTCATTTTATCTTCATTTCACACAAGGCTGCACCCATCATAAAATGAATACTTTTAATTATATTATACTTTTATTGATATTGTATGATTAATTAGATACATAGCTTGTCGCAAACTTACTTTCATAGGAATTCTATTGCTAGATTTTTATATCTCAAATTTTTATTGTTCTTTCATAAAAACTATCACAAAAAAACCATAACACAAAATAGAATGAATAGTATTTCCATAATAAAGGGATTAAGTACGCATTTATGGGTCCCTTGTATCGCTATACAGTAATACCATCACGACAAAGCAATAGCAAACCAATATTATTCTAAGACGTCCGCAGCTGATTCCATGAAGGTTACTCTTTCATCTCCTGAGTCTTGAGTCATCTGTGACAATCTTACAAATACTAGAGAATAACATATCATTAGGTAAATATGCATACTACATCTTTCCTATAATGACTATACAAGTAGACACAATGATATATTTAATGTTACTTTTATTGTTGTTTTATTGTAATTCTTTGTTACCTTCTAATATGAATTATGAAAATATTTTAATGATGCAGTCACTAGACTTTTAATTCATCACAACAGGGCTGTGGAGTCAAAATCACAGTCGGGGACCGATTTTCTGTGGAATCGAGCCTTATTCACACATCCATATTTCATGTACGTATGGCATCTGCATTTTCACAAATTTTTCACCTGCATATCAAAAATTGATCTGCTTTTCACAGACACAAACAGCACACCATCTGCATATGTAGGGAACTGTCTGTAAAGCACAGACCGCGGAGGGAGAAGTGTTAATGAGGCCTCAGATTTGGGCTAAAAAAAATGAGTTCTGCTTTATCTTTGGGTGTATTCTGCTGGAATCTACTATAAGGGTAAGTTCACACAGGGTTTTTTGGATCGGAACCTGAGATGGAGGCCACGTCAAGTTCTGATCCAAAAACCAGGTAGCCGCGACTGAAAGCTGGTGCACTGCACCGGTATCCAGTCGCACACTCTGCTCCGGATTAGGCCCAATCAATGGGCCTAGTCCAGAGGAGGGTGTGTCTTCAGGCCGAAATTCGAGGCGACTCGGCCTGAAGAATGAGCATCTTGCTTCTTTTCGCTCCTGAACGGCTCCCATTGATTTCAATGGGAGACTTTTTTTGGTCAGGGTTTTGAGGTGAATACGGCCTCAAAACCCTGACCAAAAAACTTTGTGTGAACTCAGCCTAAGAGTGAGTGGGAGTAGAAAATTTTTCTGATGATTTCTGCATCAGATTTTGCATGGTGTGTCCCGCTGTAAAGTCTGTTGTATGAACCTACCCAAAAAGGCTGAAGCCCCTATGTTGCAAAAACGCCACAGCAAAAAACACTGCATTCTACAGTATCTGTAATGTGGATGAGAGTCTTGTTAATTGCAGAAAAAATCTGCAGCGGAAAATGTGTTTTTAAAATACACTGCATGTCAATTATACCTGCGGAAACACTGACATTTTCCGTATACGTAAAATAAAGGCAGAGAGTGCGCAGATGAAAACTCCATGTTTTTCAGCCATGTTTTTTTCTGCATTTTTTTTTTTTTAATTTTAATACTGAGTTTCACTAAGAGGGGCTTCAAAATTCACTGTGTGACCTTGTTATGGAGCTTTGTGAGAGAGGAATAAAAGGGTAAAACTTGTTTCCTGTGATGGCTGTGGTGTAGAGTGTCAGCTCTTGGGCACAGTCATGCACCTGTAGACTACTATGGGGCGGGGGTACCACGCCTGTCCCGGTTGCCACACATTGTGTTGGTGAGCAGGTAGCTGAGGAGGAGGAGGAGGAGGAGGAGGAGGACGGTGACAAGACTCCGGTCGGTGCAGACACCGCAGGTTACAACATGAAGAGATAACAGATCAGTCTTCACACTCAGACGCTGGCCCCGCCCCTTGTTGACGTTCTCACACGGGGGGCGGGGCCTGAAGTTCTCCCGCGGGTGCAATAGGCTGAGGAGCCAGCGGGCGGGCCGGGCGCTGCTGAGCCTGTGGGGAGTTGGCCTGAATTCCCGATGCTCAGTGTGTGCGGCTCCTCCGTGCTCCGGACTCTCCTGTTGCTCACTTTGGATTACAGTGACAGAGACTTTCCTACAAGCATGGCTCCACAGCGCCCACAGGGGCTCCAGGTGAGTGACAGACTGGGGGCTCCTCACACCTTCTCCTCCTCTCATACACCACACTTGTCAGAGAAGACATTCTGCAATCTTAAAGGGACACTAAAGCCAAACTCTGTTTCTTCCACTTGTTGCCTGTGTTGTGAGCACCCATGTCAGGCTGAGGTGTAGGGTGACGGGAATGTTTGTGTGACAGGACAGTGTCTGCTCCATCACCTGCCCCACCTCTCAGCAGCTCTGGAGACGTCTCTATACACTTCTTATCTGCACTTCTATCTGCTTGGTCATGTAGGGCGAGTGTCCCTTTATCAGCCTATACATTCCTATACAGGGTGACATCTCTATGACAATAGGTTTCTCTTGTGTACTCCGTACTCTTCATATGTCATGTATATATAGCACAGGTCCAGGGACTGCTCACCCTGGTGTCATGTCCTATGTGAGGACTACATGATATGTTATACTGGGCTCACTTATCTTATTCTGCTCTTTAGGGACAAATGTAACCCTGATAGCAATGTGATCAGAGCCTTACCTGGTGAGCTGGATAGTATCACCGCCTCTGGGCAGAGAATGAATGGACAAGTGGCTGTGTATGTATTCAGCTTTCTCCATTCGCTTCAATGGGAGTTATGGAAACGTTTCAGCAATGGGAGACAGAAGTGAGATCACATCTATCAAATACTTATGGATCAGATGGGAGTACCCATGTAATTCTGAGTTGTCTTCTATCCAGTGCTTAGGGGGTAACTGCTAGATTGGTCAGGGTCTCCCTGCCGGGACACTATTGCACAATCTGCTGCTGCTACAGTCCGTTCTATGGGACTGCTAGAGATAATTTAGGGTTGGACTCAGCTTTGCTTCAACCGTTCCATTGAGATAAATGGAGAGGCAGTATAGATGTTTGACCTACTCCTCTGTTCATATGGACGAGGTGCTACTCCCTACCGTAGTCTCTAGTCAAACTTTTGTCCCCTATCCAATGGATGGAAGATTACTTGTAATAACTTGGAATACAACCTTTAAATAGCCATTTCACCTTGAGGGGGGAAGTTCATATGGAACGTCCAGTTTGTGACACGTGTTTTTTGCACAGGTAATACCCTAATAAATGTATGGATTTAATGGGGGGGAATTCATCAAGACTGGTGTATTTTACTCAGGTCTTGATATTCCCTGCGCTTCTCCACAAGTTACAAGTGGTACTAAATATTTACAAATGAGTAATTTGTGACCATTTTATACTATAAAAGTGGCAGAAGGGCTAAAATGCACCCCCTCCCCCCTGTGACTTTTAAGAGTGTACGTATAGAGCTGCGGTATTGTGGATGGAGGTGGTGAAAGGGGGGGTTGAGTGCAAATACTATTTAGAAAAATTGCACATTGCAAATAATGAACAATGTAGCCAAACTAGTAAAAAGTAATGGTGTAGTAGTTGTGAATAGCACCTGGCACTGCTGTCTTGTTTCCCAACATTGAGAGACGTTGAGATTTGAGCAGCTCTAGATGTGTGTAGCCTAAGCCTCTAATAAACGCCATGTGAAAGGTCCTGACCTACTTGGAAAAACCAGTTCTGCCGAACATTAAGAACAGAAGTCACGCTTGCTGCTGTTGTTATATCTGTCAAGAAAAGGATTACATACATTTCCACACTAGGCTGTGTTTCAGGATTGTAAAATAAACCGACTGCACAAGAGGTAATCTAACAAGCACTTGTGAGAAGTCATCCCATAGTGAACACTGGCAGTGTATTAAAGGGGTGTTCCCAGATTATATCACTACTAGATATGCTACCACCTTACGACTGGTAGGTCTGAGCTCTGAGATCCCATTGATCTATTAAATAAAAGGAATACAGTGTTCGATCAGCATTGTATCCCCTTCATGCTCAGGATCAGTGTGGCCCCCAGAGGTTGAACCTTTACCAATCATATCAGGATAGCTTAATGTGGTGAAATAATATGGGAATGTCACTTTAATTAGACCATCATTTATCATGGGGGACTCATTCACATTAGAAAGCTCACTTCTTTTTTTTTTTCCCCTACCTTCACTTAAAAACAAAAATAATTCCCAACAGTATCAGTATTAACAATGACATTTCTATTCTTACAATGTTGGCTTTATTCCTTCTACTGGGAACCAGTAAGGCTAAGGATCCATTCAGGGTCCATTCACTTGGAGGAAAATGGTGAGGAATTTGGTGTGAAATTTCAGAGCTGAAAAAAAAGTCTCCCATTGACTTTAATGGGTTCCTTTTTCTGCTAGCACACCAAATTCCACACCAAGTTATTGCTGTTTTCCGGATTAGGCCCAAATGAATGGGCCTAGTCGGGAGGGAGTGTCTTCAGGTGGATGTTGTGAGGTAAATCCGCTTGAAAGAATGAGCATGTCGCTTCTTTTTTCTCGGACTCTGAACAAACGGCTCCCGGGAGCTGTCTTTTTGGTCAGGATTTTGAGGCAGATGCAGACTCAAAATCCTGACCAAAATACCCCGTGTGAACTTACTCTTAGGGTCCATTCACACGGAGGAAAATGGCGCTTTATTTGGAGCTGAATTTTCCACGCTGAAAAAAAACCCCTCCCATTGATTTCAATGGGTTCCACTAGCTTTTTTTTCCACTAGCAGAATTTTCTGAAAGAGAAGTGAATGGGAGTTAAGAATATAGCATAGCAACTTTAGCTACACTGTTTCTATAACTCTAGAACTACAGAAACATTGTAGCTCACTTGTGTTACGCTGTTTTTGCAGCTTCCATTAATTTCTATGGAGGTTGTAGAAACAGTAGAGCCGCTCTGCTCCCCTATTTCTATAAGCCTCTATTCATATGACCAATGTGCAAAGCAGTTGTGAAAAGAACAGTTTTCAAGGCCATTTTGCATTATTGGGGCGTCAGTTTTCACAGATCCCTCCAAGATTTATATCCATTGAGGGATCTGTGAAACTGAGCAAAAATAGGACATGTCTGATTAAAACAGACTGTCAGGAAAAGACAATCAGTCAGGTGAATAATTCTATGACATGTATTGATTCTAATGTAGCCATGTGATGGCCTTTAACAATGTTAATAGGGGTAGAGGACGTGTTACTCTGGTGGCCAGAACCTGTGGTCAGTTGTTGACACATTGATTTCACACAATGGGAATAATCCTTTTAAGTTCCCAAAAACCTTAAGTATCACATCCTCAGAAACATGTATTAGGCTATATTCACACAGATATGTCACAAAATTATCTAGGGCTATGTTTGCATTTGCAGCAGAGGCTTCACCTGAAATTGGCAGACGAAATAGTCCTACACAGACAGCTTTTTCATCTGCCACTTTCAGGGTAAAAACAACGGACTCATTGACTATAATGGGGTCTGTTGGGCTCCATATTTAACCACTACAGTCCACCTGTGTGTTGTTCTAGTCATCCGCACCTAGCATTACACTGACTGCCATATAAATGTCCCCACTTTGATGTTTGGAACTCATTAGCTTGTCATTTTTGTAATAAATCTTCGGTGTGTGACTATATTCTTGAAGGAAAAGGTGACACCAGTTGGACAAGTGCAGAACATTGTGTGTATTGAATTTAGCTAAAACATACATGTAATAAAACCATGCAAAACATCCTGGGTGAAAAAAAGGCATTGCTGAATCTTTATTTCTAGTAGAGTTGTTGCTGGTTGTTACGTACAACAGACCACACTGCATGTATCAATACAGTATCTTGCTGTGTACTGAATCCAGTCTGTGAAGTTTCTATGACAAGTCTTATCTGGTGCTTGTACAAGCTGTTTATGTGGTGTCAAACACATAGGCTTTGGCCATGAAATGGCTTGCAGCCAAGCTGCAATGTCATGTCTTACATGGTGTGAATTACAGTCACATCTTTACACTGCAGAAACAAATCCATAGCACAAACACATGGCATGTCATTTATTGCTTCATGTTCGGCCGTGGTTTGCAGCTTTTGGGACCAGCCGCTGAATGCTGCTGTGACAATTAGCCCGTTTCTTCTGGTCTTTGCTGAGAGTGGCTCTGTTGCCAAATGTCTGTGATGGATATCCTACAGTAGACTTGACACATGGAACCTTAGCTGAAACAAAAGGTTTTCCAGGCATAGGATATTGATGATCTATACTCAGGGTAGGTCGTATTAATAAAATAAAAATCACTAATACTCGCTTGTCCCGATGCTCTGCCAGCGCTGTCCAATCCAGCTCCAGTGTCCTCTGTTTGATGTGCAATGTCCTTTTCCTTACGCTGCTCAGTAGTCACTTGCAGTGGTCAATGGCTTTGCGGCCAATCAGGAGCCTAAGGAAAGGGATACGGGACTTCATATGGGGGGGGACCACCACAAGAAAACACTGGACTGCGCTGGGAGGCACCAGGGACAGGTAAGTGTGTTTTTGTTTTCTTTGTTCTACCTAATATAAATAAAAATATTTTTTTATCCTGGACAACCTCTTTAATTCCCAATAGTCACTACTACTGGTGTGTAGAAGATGGGTAAGCATGGAAGTGATGAAGAGGATGTTAAAGGGGTATTCCCACGTCGCATACTCACCAGTTTTTGTTGCTGTAAAATCTTCTGTCTTCCTGCTTTGTTGCGTCATTGGTGGGCGGGGTTACATATGCAAAGTCAGCGGCGAGATGCCGCTGGCCCTGCGTGCATGCTCATAGATGGTGAGACCAGTCTAGCCTTCACAATGCAAATACAGACCCGGCATCCGCCTCTCTCTATTACAGCGGTAGCCGGGTCTGTATTCGCATTGTGAGGGCTAGACTGGTCTCACTATCTATGAGCGTGCACGCAGGGCCAGCGGCATCTCGCCGCTGACTTTGCATATGTGAATACAGACCCGGTATCCGCTGTAATAGAAAGGCGGATGACGGGGACGGTTAGACGCCTGCACAGATGCCTGCGACATCGCTATGCTCCTGCCCTTCATGAAGCCAGCAGCGATGTTGCAGGCATCTGTGCTGGCGTCTAACCGTCCCCGGCATCCGCGTCTCTATTACAGTAGATGCCGGGTCTGTATTGGCGGCCCCTGCCGCAGCTGGCTTCATGCAGGGCAGGACCATAACGATGTTGCAGGCATCTGTGCCGGCGTCTAACCCTCCCCGGCATCCGCCTCTATTACAGCAGATGCCGGGTCTGTATTGGCGGCCCCTCCCCCCCAAAGGGTAAACTACCTCCCCCCTCCAGGCTCGCTCCCGTGCACTTAGCCCCTCCTCCCTCCCCCTGAGAGCAGCAGATACATCACTTGACTTATGACCGGATAAGTCAAGGATGTGTAAAAAGCAGTTTTGCTGAAGCAATGTATTTAGGAAAAGTCTTACATTCACATTAACAAGCAGTATAGATAGGATCCTTGTGATGGGACAATCCCTTTAATAATGACCCATCCTGAGAAAAACCCTGTAAATATTAAGTTTCCTGTTTTGCATGCTACTTGTTATAGAAATAAGTGAGCTACATACTGTACTATAGCTTAGGCTTAGTTCTACATTTGCCATATATGCTCCTGGCTATTATATTGTTCATATCTTTAGAGCACTTTGCATTCAGAACCGTGTCCTTTTAGCCTACATATATGGTATATAGTTAGTTATTAGACCAAATTCTGACCAGAGGACGGGAAAGAACCTGCGCTGACTCTGTGCCGTTTGGATAAAACACGCACTTTATTATATTCACACACACACGGCGCTTCAAACAGCGTTTCGGGGATACCCCCTTTGTCAAGTGTACAAATACACATAATCCCTGAAACGCTGTTTGACGCGTCGTTTGTGTGTGAATATAATAAAGTGCGTGTTTTACCCCAACGGCACGGAGTAAGCGCAGGATCTTTCCCTTCCTCTGGTCAGAATTTAGTCTATTTTCACCCCGTGTGGGTGCTGGGATATTCTGCTGCTCTTCACCTCTCCGTTTATTTACCTTTGGTTTTGCCATACACCAGTAATGAACTTTTGGAATTAATAGAAGACGATTGCTTGGTACTATCTCCATAGTTAGTTATTAGGTCAACCCTCAGATTTGCACCTGTTCTGTGTTTTTGACCCACTTCTGGTTTTGTCTCACAATCTCATCTGTAGTTAATCCTGGTGCATTGAAAGGTGAATTGTGCTGGTGAGCGCAGTACAGCGCTTATCAGATCATGTCACCAAGTGGCTTTTAGTCTCATCTCCTGTTCTTAGTATTTTTTTATGTTTATTTGTTTTACTTTATTATCCCATTAAATCAAAAAATCTGCTTGTGTCCACATCTAGTGTTCTGTTAAACTGTATAGTTATGGAGCAGATTTAGATACTCCCACATCCAGTTAGATATGTAGATGTGTTAGACCATTACAATGAGTGAAGTGGTGGGGGAGGGGTAGTTCTCCTTGAAGTCAATAACCGACTCTAGCTTCAAAATAAAATGGTAAGTTCTTTCAAATGATTCAATTGTTGATAGTATATAATGAATTAGTTTCATAGTTTATCACATATTTACTTTCTTAGGAATTAAATCACTTGTTTGCTCCTGACTTAGAGAAGCTTTAAGGCTTTTGTACATGTTGGAGAAGGAGTTGTGGGAAAGGGGAGTAGTGGGAGTCTGTGGCGTGGCTTCGCACCTACACATCCCTGCCTCTGGCCAAAGCTGAAGCAGTCCAGCTGTTCATTAGGTGTCTCAGCACTGTTATGTACAGACACTTACATGGGTTTCTTCTCCGTTACTCCACCTTTGTGGTCCACACACAAGTTCTATACCTTGTGATGGCTTGGTTACATAATTTATGTAAAATCCTGGTATAATGAGACGAGTCCACCTTGAACCATAATGTTATTGTGGGTGCTGATAGTGATATTGGCAAAGACTGCATTTCTGGGTGGGCTGTTTCAGCAAGCTACCTCTCAGTTTGTTCCTTTGAACACGTTGCAGATTACTCCATATGATCTAATGTCTAATAGACTTTGTCCCCTCATCATTGCATGTCCAGTAATACAAATGTTGCCATATTCACAACTAGATGCTCCCAATTCTCCCCCTGGAGGAGATGACAAAGTTCATGTGTGCTAATAGAATAAACAGTGTCTAGTTTTTTTCTATTGTATGAAGAATGCAGCTCTGAGCCGGCCAGGCAAACCCCTAGAGCGAGAAGAATTAGCAATGCTCCTCTCATTAGATGCTCCAGTGCTTAATAAATAGACGTTTCATTCCAGATGCTGCCAGGAAAAAGCCACAATGCACATCCCTGTGTCCGGGCGCAACGCAGAAGACAATTAATAGTGTTTCTCCAGTACTTGCCTTCATTATTAGCCATCGACTGAAGACATGGAGGACACTATTTATAGCACACCCGATAAGACTTGTGTCTTCTGCACAGACGTCTTGATGCTTTTCTTTCTTTTAATTATCATGTTATATGTAGCTGATGTGTTCTCTTTGGGATTTACTTTCTTACGTAGAATGATTTCCTCCCTATGGACAAGTCCAGATGCAGAAATTCTAATGCCCTGGCACGTTCCGGTGATTTCTGTCATGTAAAACATGCAACATCTCTCTGACCAGTTGGACTGGACTCAAATCTGACTATGGGAGCTATTGCCCTATGGTATTTTTGTACTACAGTGGAGGGGAAATGAACTTTAAGCCTGGATATAAAGCAGAGTCTGTAAAAGAGTGCTTCGTAGTTGCAGTTTATGTGCCTCCTATTAGTTTTATTCAGGAAATGAATCCTAATGTTATGTTCCTAAGCAATAAGGAAAATGGGTTTAATGATGGCCTGTGGCTAAATGGTAAGCAAATAGGAAGAAAAAAAGCCTACATCTGTTCAGAGTACACGACTACTGTAAAGTGCCTGAGCAATTCTAATAGAAATACAATATATATATACTCTATGGCAATTGTTTTGCACTGTATATGTTGTTGAATGGGTTTACTGGATATTTTAGCTGTAGCTGTCTCAAAGGTCTCCACTGAACACTATGGGCTTCTTCACTGTTCATCAGATACTGCCCTGTGCATTCAGAGGCAGTGTGTGATACTACATGTAGCGCTGTCCCATTCACTTGTATAGTACTGTGCCTGGTAAAAAATGACTCAGACACAGCACTTGCCTAAATGCCTAAGCCCCTTCAAAGAACTGCAGGTGATGGAAGTTGCACCCCACCAATCTCATGTTGTTGGACTGGCTTTGGGCTAGGACATCAATGTAAATGTCCCAGAATCTCCCCTCCCCTCTTTCTGTTTTGTGTGTATTTGAAACTTGTAAGATGTTCAGTACATGCGCACCAGGAGAAGATATGACTGCTGCTTATGAAAGGACATTTTTACCCAAATAATCCTATTAATATTATAAATGTGAAAGTTTGTGTGTTTGGATGTTTGCATGTTCGGATATTTGTTCCTCAATCACAGAAAAACCGCTCCACCGATTTGGCTGAAAGTTTCCACAAACATAGTTAATACACCCGATTAAACAATAGGCTACTTTTCGTCACAATAGCGCACATATGTTTGTGCCAGGACCCCCACAAAACCCAAACTCACACCAACACCCCTAGGGGGTCTAATAAATGCAAAAAAAAAATAAAAAAAAAAAGTTAAAAAAAATATAAAAAAATAAATAAAAAAGGATTAAAAAATTCAAATCACCCCCCTTTCCCTAGAACACATATAAAAGTAGTTAAAAACTGTGAAACACATACATGTTAGGTATCCCCACGTCCGAAATCGCCCGCTCTACAAAGCTACAGAAATATTTTTCCTGTTCGGTAAACGCCGTAGCGGGAAAAATGGTCAAAAGTGCCAAACCGCCTTTTTTTCACTGTTTTGATTCTGATAAAAATTTGAATAAAAAGGGGCCACACGGTGGCTCAGTGGTTAGCACTGCAGCCTTGCAGCGCTGGAGTCCTGGTGTTCAAATCCCACCAAGGGCAAAAAACCATCTGCAAGGAGTTTGTATCTTCTCCCCGTGTTTGCATGGATTTTCCATCCCATATTCCAAAGACATACTGATTGGGAAAAAATGTACATTGTGAGCTCTATGTGGGGCTCACAATCTACATTAAAAAAAAAAAAAAAAAAAAAAAAAAAATTTAATAAAAAGTGATCAAAGCAATAACATTTCCCAAAAATGGTAGAACTACAAAGTACACCCGGTCCCGCAAAAAAATACGCCCTATACATCCCCGTACACGCATGTATAAAAAAGTTACGGCTGTCGGAATATGGCGACTTTTCAAAAAAGAATTTTTTAACACCGTTTTGGATTTTTTTTTTAGGGGTCAAAATGTAAATAAAACCATATAAATTTGGTATCCCCAGCATCGTAACGAAACACAGAATACAGGGGACATGTCATTTTGGTTGCACAGTGAACGCCGTAAAACCAAAGCCCGTAAGAAAGTCGCAGAAATTCATTTTTTCTTCAAATCCACCCCATTCTGAATTTGTTCCCTGCTTCCCAGTACATTATATAGAATAAATAATGGTGGCATCATGAAGAAAAATTTGTCCCAGGAAAAATTAAGACCTCATATGGCTCTGGGAGCGGAGAAATAAAAAAGTTATGGGGTTTAGAAGGAGGGGAGTCAAAAACGAAAATCAAAAAATGCCATCGGTGGGAAAGGGTTAAGTTCAAATACCTCTGTCCCAAATTCACTATGTAAAGTTTCTCACAACACCGTATATATAGCGGCTCAAATACAAAGTAACTTCAACACAAAAGTCTCACGGATTCTCTGAATTACCACAAAAACAAGATACAAAGTTACATTTCATATCCCAGACCTTACACACAGTACGAAAACCTTACCCGCGCCTGTATATACCCAATTCTACAATCACCGCAGACGAAGTCGCGGGTACCAGCTAGTTGTTCATAACTTAAGTGCTCTTGTACAGATGTCATTCTCATTATTGTTGGCAGCACATCCCTTTACATAGCTCAGGGTGCTGGTGACAAACCACATCAAGGATATGAGCAGCCAGAAAATGAGTATTTGGTGGTCAGCTAATAGCAGGTTTTTTACATGGGTCATTGATCAGGAATTAGTGGTTATCCAGAAATATGGATTTTAAGGCTTATTTTTAGGACAGGCCATAAATATCTGATCAATGGGGAATCAACAGCTTGCACGGACTCCAGTCTGATCAGCTGTATGGGGCCACTATATATAATGCCCAATCTGGAAATAGATGGCTCCTTGCCCTGCCAGTACCGCAGCTTAGCTTCATGTGAAGTAAATAGGAGCTGTCAGGTCACTATCTGCATCCAGCCCTGTATTGAGTATAGCTGTCGACCATCTACTAGTCAGATATTTATGGCCTATCCTAAGGAAATCCAAAATCCCTGAAACCCTTTTAAGGCTCCTGCGCAGAATTTTGGCCCATGTAAAAGGCCTTTATGGCCAGGTTTAGTTTAGGGTTTTTTTGAAACAGAAACATCTGCGGTTTGAGGACGCATTGTTATTTCTCTTTGCTTTATTCTTGCAACCGCAATAAAGGGCTCAAAAAACTCATTAACCAAATCCAACTGCAGATGACTGCAGTTGATCATCATGGACCCCAGTATTATACCAATTGTAATGAAGCGGAGCCTGATCTTTGCGTGAGGTGCTATTGTAAAATGATCCATATCAGGTGACTGTGCACGTGGCGAGGACATTTTCGTCTCACTACTGCACCTACTCTATGAATGAAGTACAGTATTATTAGCATAGAAAGATGTAAGGTTTTATCACTGAGGCGGACGGTCAATTCACCTTTTGTTCTTTTGTTTTCTGTATTTTTGTAGCTGTCGAGATGAGAGAAAATGTGACCTAATTTGACTACCATGAGACTTATACTATTATGTTGAGCTGCCGTTCAGAATCTAATACTGCTAACAATGTACTATGACCTTGGCTCACCAATGTTACCTAATGGTACAAAGTTTCATTGTGCATTGGAAAACAACTATACTTCAATGACAAGCCTATACGACGTAAGGCTTATGTCTTTTTGTAGAAAATGCCAGATGCATTATACTTTTCCTTTTTTGGTGTAGTCTACCCAGTATCGATACCTGCACTATAATAGAAGAATTGGGCAAAATAAAAAAAAATTAAAAAAACCTTAGCTTAAAATTGCTTCTGCTCCTCTGTGTATACAAAGTAAAAATAATGAGGTGGCATTCTGGGATTGACAGGGAAGAATGGTACAAATATAAATCCAAATGTGTGATCTAAATATATTACAAAGTGTTGTATCTAGTGAATTTATCCTGCCAAAGCAGTAGGCAGCTTGTGTGTTGGGGCACGGTGCTATGGTCTGTATGATTTTTCTCTTCCAATACTCCTATGCTATAATCTATATCCGATGTGGGATTCTTTTGCTGGCTATATGAGTACATGTTATTGGCAGCTCTGTTTTCTGTCCCCATTTTTGATCTTCTTTTTGGAGTCCTTTAGAATGATTAAAAAAAATAAAAAATCGCTAGAATCCCATCCACTTTACAGTGGCTGTAAAACATTGCGGTTTATATAGCAGCGTGTACACCACGTAGGGCCCCTGCCTTTAGATGGGTCATGTCACTGTTTTCCTCTATAGCTAAAAAAAATGAGCTAGAGGTAAAAAGCTGCTACTGGTTTCCATTTAAATGAATGGGATGCGTTTTTAGCAGAGATTTTTGAAGCAGATTCCACCTCAAAATTTTCATGCAAATACTCTGAACTCGCCCTAACTTTGCATGGTAAGGTAACCTACCCTCTTCAGTAATATTTGATGCATGTTTTTAACCGTTTGTGGTTTAAACAAAGCAGTTTTATCATTACATGGTATTCTGTATGAGTGTTGGACCCCCTTTAAGGAAGTATGTTTTTTGATAACAGTTTTTTTGTGTGGGAGTGTGTACACAGGCCAGTCATTGCTGAGACATCAGTAGATTTTTTTGAATGGAACCTGCCACCAGGCAAATGCAATGCATTATATGTTATAGAGCAGGAGATGCATAGTTTAGAAGCAATCTATTCAGGGTGACTTGTCATTTATCCTTATTTTCCTTTTTCTTTCCATGCTTTAGAGAAGTTTAGTCCTATCAGTGACTGACAGCCATCTCTGCATGTACAGAGGGCAGGCTGGTGGGTTTGGGTACCACAGTGATGCCCCATAGACTTATATTCATCACAGCAGCTCTATCATAGGAGGAAAGAGGAAGACTCCTTCTTTTCTTCATTGCCACCAAGTATCTTGCCATTGACAAGCAAGTAATGTGCTATGTAAAGGGAGGGAAATGTGAGGGACACTTACAGTACATTGGTAGAGCGCTATCAATCCTTGGGGTAGCAGTCTGAGAAGAATACCTGGACCATGGGAATTTGTACCTGTAACCTGAGTGTACAACTGGTGGCAGGGGTAGATGTAGTGTAAATGTCAGTGTAGACTACACCTTATAGCAGCTCTGCATAGTGAACTACTTTATATTAATTAAAAAAATCTAAGGACAGGAATAAAAATCTTCATATGCTACACGGAGAGGATGGACTGTTCACTTAACCAAACCGGACATTTTCTGAGAATATATGCTTTATATCTCTATGGCAACCAGCCTAATGCCGCAGAGAAGATTCCTACACATCAGCTTGGATTTGCCCATACAACATGCAGCATGGACGTCATGTTACGTACCCTGAGCTGTGCTGCACCTGCTAATGATGGTTTTTAGTGTGATTCGAGGCAGTCTGTTCACATCTTCGCCCCTGACTAGTGTTCTGATATTTTTGTAGCTATGAAACTTTCCTATTTATAGTTTTGCATTTAGCTCTTGTTACTATGTGATTGTGTCGAAACCGTAGCTTGACAACATATGCTGCATATTTTAGTTGCAGGTTTAAGATCTCATTTTCTGGTTACTATTAACATCAGTGATGTCAGCTACCTAGAGACCATTCATCTAGCAAGACTGGACTTTGATAGACGCAGCTTTTTATTACCAGGCACAGTTCATATCCCTGCATGTCAGTCAATAAACATTTTTTCGCCCATAATAGCAAATAATGATTTTGTTTTCCTCAGCGCTCAGTGTTATTAACCCTTTCTGGTCCTCCTCTCTTCATTCAGAGGCAGCTACAGCATTGTACAGTGTTATAGTATTATATAATTTCTCTTTGGGATTCATTCAGTTTTCCTATTCTGGCCCTTTCTGCCGTCAAAATATTCCTGTGTGTCCTGTACATGCAGGCTGGAAGCACATATGCCAGGCAACCTACGAATAGTATCCTGACTATAATTTTACAGCTGTCCTTAGCATCACATGTGGACTGTGAAACAACACAGTAAAGCTGTGTGCATAGCTTTGCTTGTCTCTTATTACTCACTTGTGTTGCTATAGGCTGTAATAAATGAAGTCAGCATAATGTGCCATGCATGTCCAGGACACACAGGATAGTTGTGGTTGTAAGCAGAGCCAGAAAATGGTATCTGATTTTGAATGAGGTACATTAAAAGGGTTAATATCAGAGGAAATATGTTGCATTCTGATAAAGGAAGGCTCATTCAGAAGAGGCCAGCAGGGCTTTTGACTATGAAAGCAAGGCCCCACCCCCACTTCCTGTAATCTGTCTGTGCTCTTCTGCTGTTAGAGACAGACTTCACTTGACAACTCACAGTGGACTGCAAGCTAGAGGAAAGGGAGATTCCAATTTGTTAGCACTGCGACATAATTTTCGGCGCAGATGTAGCAAAGTTTAAAGGGGCTCTATCACTGGGAAAAGTCATTTTTAACTAATCACATCCTTGCGTAGCCTTTAGAAAGTCTATTCCACACCTACCTTTAGTATGTAGATTGCCTCAGTGGTTTCTGAATAAGGCTGCATGCACACGGAGTTACGCCGGGCTTGTAAAAATACTCATTCACAGCCGTACACGCAGGAGCTGCGAACGGCTCCCGAACACTTCCCATTCACTTCAATGGGAGCGCTCGTAATGCCGGCGTTACGAACGCTCCCATTGAAGTGAATGGGAAGTGTTTGGGAGCCGTCCGCAGCACTCGCGTGTACGGCTGTGAATGAGTATTTTTACAAGCCCGGCGTAACTCCGTGTGCATGCAGCCTTAGTCCATTTTTATACATATGCTAATTAGACTAGTGCACGATAGATGGTGCACACCTGTTGTATCCTATGGGAGGCTGCTGCAGCTGATGACTCAGCTTCCTGTTTGCCTCACACACATAGGAGATAATAGAAGAGAGGAGGCTGCCGGGAACTTCCTGTACTGGCTGAAAGCTCACTAGCATATTAATAAAAACGGACTTATTCAGAATCCACTGAGGCAATTTACATACTAAAGGTAGGCGTGAAGTAGCATTTCTAAAGCCTATGCAACGATGTGATTAGCTAAAAATGACTTTTCCCAGTGATAGAGCCCCTTTAACTTGATACTCCACACCACTGTGGCAAAGAACTTTAATTTGACTCTTTTCAGTTGTGTTGTGTTCTGTGATAACTTGTAGCATGGTATCTTGCTACCTCTGTTTATTTTTGTGTTGCCCCTTTTGGTGATGGTCACCTTTGCTATCACATTTTAGGTAAAATAACTGTGCTCTATAAAGTTTGAATTCAATCATACACAATACAATCTTCTTGTTGGCTGTACCTTTTCCACATATTATGTTTATTTTTTTTTATATGGTTATATACACTCACCGGCCACTTTATTAGGTACACCTGTCCAACTGCTCGTTAACACTTAATTTCTAATCAGCCAATCACATGGCGGCAACTCAGTGCATTTAGGCATGTAGACATGGTCAAGACAATCTCCTGCAGTTCAAACCGAGCATCAGTATGGGGAAGAAAGGTGATTTGAGTGCCTTTGAACGTGGCATGGTTGTTGGTGCCAGAAGGGCTGGTCTGAGTATTTCAGAAACTGCTGATCTACTGGGATTTTCACGCACAACCATCTCTAGGGTTTACAGAGAATGGTCCGAAAAAGAAAAAACATCCAGTGAGCGGCAGTTCTGTGGGCGGAAATGCGTTGTTGATGCCAGAGGTCAGAGGAGAATGGCCAGACTGGTTCGAGCTGATAGAAAGGCAACAGTGACTCAAATAGCCACCCGTTACAACCAAGGTAGCCAGAAGAGCATCTCTGAACGCACAGTACGTCGAACTTTGAGGCAGATGGGCTACAGCAGCAGAAGACCACACCGGGTGCCACTCCTTTCAGCTAAGAACAGGAAACTGAGGCTACAATTTGCACAAGCTCATCGAAATTGGACAATTGAAGATTGGAAAAACGTTGCCTGGTCTGATGAGTCTCGATTTCTGCTGCGACATTCGGATGGTAGGGTCAGAATTTGGCGTCAACAACATGAAAGCATGGATCCATCCTGCCTTGTATCAATGGTTCAGGCTGGTGGTGGTGGTGTCATGGTGTGGGGAATATTTTCTTGGCACTCTTTGGGCCCCTTGGTACCAATTGAGCATCGTTGCAACGCCAAAGCCTACCTGAGTATTGTTGCTGACCATGTCCATCCCTTTATGACCACAATGTACCCAACATCTGATGGCTACTTTCAGAAGGATAATGCGCCAAAATCTCTGAGGAATGCTTCCAGCACCTTGTTGAATCTATGCCACGAAGAATTGAGGCAGTTCTGAAGGCAAAAAGGGGTCCAACCCGTTACTAGCATGGTGTACCTAATAAAGTGGTCGGTGAGTGTATAAATAACTAAATAGCACCTTTCACCACCTCCACCAGCTCAACTCTTTACATTCTTTAGTAGGTGTCAGAGCAATCCTTTCTGTTAGTTTCAGCACCCAGTAAAATGATATGGGTCTCTTCCTAGAATGTCTGCTCTAGTTTATGAATACCCACCTAAAGAGTATAATTAGCATACTGGGTGCTGAAACTAACAGCAACGATTGCTCAGAAATGGTGGGGTCTAGAGAAAAAATTCCAACTGCTCCAGAATCAGTGGAATGGTACCTACTGAGCAACAGTCTGTGGAGGTGTCATATTTAGGGCTAGACTTGCACAGATTTATTTATAGCTTTCTCTGTTTTCATTTTTGTTTTTTTTTGTAAATTCTGAAACTTTGGGATTAGTTTTTTACTTCTTAAGGCTCTTTCACATGAACAATTTTTTTTATCTAAGTGTTGTCCATAAGGGAATAAAGAATGGATTGCACATCAACTCATTCACCATTCACAGTTCATACGTGAAAAAAAAAGGGTGTATGTCTCTTTAGGACTGTTAAAATTGGGATGCCCACATCCGAATCACCATATGTGGGAAAAGTAACTCGGTAGCAGCAATGATGCGGACCCAACCAGTCGGAGTCAGGGACATTAACTGTAGCAAAACGGGTTTATTTAAAAAAACGACAAAAAACAGCAGAATAAATAAACCTTTACGTCTGGCACAAAATGAGCAGAATAAAATACAGCCTTAACTTCAGGCAAAAGGAGTGAAACAAAACCCTGCTCGACTGAGCGCTAACTAGGCAATAAAGTACTAACTGTATGTGCAGCTTACTACCAGCCACATGAAACAACAAAAAGAGCACAAAACAGTGTCACCAGACTCAGTGTCAGGACAGACCCATGCACCTCCTCATGCTCCCTGGATCTGCCCTGATGTGCAGGGTCTGAAAGCTTTTACGGGCCAGTAACGAGCCTATGACCTATACCTGGGGCTGAAACCTATTCCAGACCTGAACTGGACCACACATAGGTCAGAAACCTTGAAGATGTACCATGACTCCAGCACTCTGCCTGTCACCTTTTCACACTTGCTAAGGAGATCCATTCTTCTGCTCATTATCATAAATCTGACAGCTTTTTTATATTAGATTTGTGTCCATATTCAGCCTCACACACAAATCTCTATAGAGATGGGAGGGGTTGAGTAGGTTGAGAAGTTTTTCTGGCAGATTACTTGTTATTGCCTCATTATGTTCTATGGTAGCCTCTTATGTACAACCTAGCAGTGTCAGTGTTGAAAGAGCACAGAGTAGCAGAGCAAAAAAACTGCGATTTCAGTGTCTTTTCTAGAATATTATTTTTCTCTCCTCCCGTCTTGATAGACTAATAAAAAAGTATAGTAACTCAAAGTAACTGAAGAAAGTTACTCAGCCTGTAAAGTGGAGAATAAAACTGATTTCTTCATATGTTTCATATATCCACCTGTACTATTCATTTATGAAAAGTTGTTCATAACTAGAGGTACGCTTTAAGCATAAATAAAATATATATTTTATTTTCAGGCAAAAATAATTTATCCCTACTGACCTGTAAGTAATGCAGAAATTCCAGTGTAGGGAATCTTGTTAGTGGCGCCTGTATTTGTGAGTTATCCACTCATCTCTGGTCCACAGCTGTGTCATGTGACCAGCAATCAGATAGGAATTCTGTTTCCCCATACATGCCTATGACGGTTCCAGTCCTCAGTTATAGGGTTACCAGTACTGTAGTCTCCGGAAGCCCCATAGCAGTGAATAGAGTGACGGTCATGCAAGCATACTGATGCTCCATTCACGAGGAGGTGTCCTGGGATACTTTTGGTCCACAGTTACCTTGTTCACAGGGGGGCCTGGCAGTTGGACCCCTGCAATCTGACACTTATCCTTTAATGTTAGTGTCCTTAATGGGACAACCACTTTAAGTCTCCTAGGAATAAATGTATCAGTTGGAGAGTCTGTTTGTTGGTCATATGACACAGCTGTGGGCCAGAAATGAGTGGCTAACCTACAAGTACAGGCATCAGTAAGAACATTACCTTCACTACAGTTTACATCATGTACCTTTCTAACAGGAAGAAACAATACAAATCTGGGATTTCCATTCTAATTTTGTTAATTGGTAAAAATAAATTAACACTTCTATTTTTAAAAACATTCTTACTCTGCAGTTTTTTCATAATTGCCTATAACTTTGACATTGTACAACTAGAAGTTTATAGTACTGAGTTTTTTCTCTCAGAACTCGCAGTCTGTTCAGATCATTCTTCTGTATAATATGTTACCTGCACATTAGATTGTTTTTATGGTTACAAGTTTGTAGGTAAAGGTTATCTTTTTACTTGGGCATGGCATTTCTCAAAAGCATATTAAAATACTGGGTATATACGAAGTACCCTATATGCCAAGTATCACTAAAGGGGTTGTCTGGAGATGTAAGCAGCTACTACTCATCCCTAACAAACAGTTCATTTGGCCTAGGGAAATTTCTGTCAGCTATGCCAGTGTAGGGCAAGTGCAGTAGTATATGGTGGCCATTCACATGCCGCATATGGACTTGGCGTCTATTTGGAAATAATGTTAAACTGCTATAACTGAATTAAATGTGAAAAACTGGTTCAGTAAAAAAAAAACAAAGCAAATAAACTGCATCTGTTCCACTTACACAAAAGGAATAAAAATCTAGACGCTAAACATAATGATCTGATGAATTTCCTATTCTTATTTGTGGACTGTTGTATACTTTAAGGCACACATTTGGACACAGCTGAGCACACACTGTACCTCTAAGGACGACTTTACATGGGTGTGTTACATCTGTGAAATACAGACCATATGTCAGCCAAATGCTCTAGACTGAACACTGAGCAGGGGACAAGACTTCAATCCTCATAGTCCTCCCTGATTGCCATGTTTTTAGTGTTGGGCCGTAGTCTTAAGGGTCTTGGGGACCCCTAGCTTCATAGATGACTAACGTTTGGACAATTTGACAGGCAATCCCACGGAGAATATCTATATGGCGAATTCACAAAAAGTCTTTAGGGCCGATAGCTGTGCTAGAAGAAGGACATGGAGAGTAGAGCTTGTAAAACTGGAACTGTTTTATGAAGTTTATAGGTTTCAAGTATGTATCTTCATTAGAACCTATAAAATATTTTCCATTACGTTATAAAAGATCATCCATTACTGTACTACTCGACAGAAATATAATGCTTGGAGTTTAGATCCCTACTAGCTGCTCAGTCCTAGAAATACAGCTGTCATAATGTACATATTCCACAGCCTGAATACACCCATGTGAAATTTGTCCAAGGGCTTCCTGTAGTTACACCACTGCCTGCTTTCGATCCCCTACATCGGATGCAGGAGGTGGGAAGAGACAGCGCTGTTCTCAGTATAGTGGCTGAACAGAATTACTGCATTTTGGCTTCTAGTCACATGAATGGGAGCTGCAGGAACCTGGTCTGGTCACTATACAAAGAAAGTGGGTTGTCTTCCTGTCCCATTCTTTGTGTCAGGTGCTAATAACAGCTGACCAATGTGGGTGTCTGACCCCCACTGACCTGGAATGGATGACATATACTTATGATAGGTCATGAGTCATTTTACCCCAGAAAACTATTTGAGAAACTGAAAATAACTGGAATATGTATGGGGGGGAACCAATCAATTCATCTATTACAAGAAAGAGGAAGAAGGACAGAAAATGGACTATTGGTATTTGTCATAGATTGGATGGGTGACGAGGGATGGAGGGAGAAGGAAGACATCTGACTACATGAGAAATGAAAGTAGAAGCAGACTAAGGACAAAGTCAGAGCTTGCTTGTGATATCACATGTGTACAAATAAGGTATCTAGGTTGTATAAATCTATCTTTGTAATATATATGTGTGAGGCCTTCCATAGACACCTGAAACAGTATTTCTGGATAGAAGGATGTACTTGGACATAAGGGAGTCAAGTCACACAAAACCCCATCCAGATTGATTCTACTTTGTTCTGTTTTAATGTGTCTATTGGTTTTCATCAAGTTTAACATAGTACAAGTGTGAGTGCAAAAGTCCACTAATAAGTACAAGAGAGAAACGTTCTTGGTATTCTCATGTCAGATAGCCTGATAAAGAATAATGGGTTGTTGCTGGTGATGGAACAAAATCAAACCTATTTCAAGAGAAAAGCTTTGGTTGTCAGGCTGGAACTTCTCCAACAATTCCACATGTAGTTGTACTTGGGTTATACTGGTTGACTACATGCAATACATGTAATCTCTATCAGACAGAGCTTCCTTGGGCCCACCAGATAAACTGATTCTAGTGGTCTACCCTTCAACAACAATTGTACTAGAGCCTGGGAGCACCACAGGATCCTCTGGTAAGCCAGTCCAACACTAATTGTAATCATTAATGAAATTCTCTACCCCATATATGTACCATATGCTCATTATGCATCAGATACTACAAAACATATTTTGGGTGTGTGAGCCCCACTGATCTGCAATTTTTCTCCTATCCCATGGATAGAGTGTAACTTGTTAAGTAGGGAATACCACTTTAATTTTCACCACTGCATCAGTTACTCAAAACTGGAACTGAAACGCTGTCCTATTACAAGATATAATGAAAAACTAAACTATAGGGCATTCAATGATGCCATTCTGTGCCGTGTTGGTTTTTAGACAAGTATCTAGCTCCTTTTTAAATGTTGTCATTCTGTCTGCCATGACTACCTGTTGGGTATGGTATTATGTGATTTACTACTCTAACTGTAAAGGACCCTTTCCTGTTATAATAAATAAGGATCACAACAGGTGGACCACAACTAGTCCTGAAAATGAAGATATACATTACTCAAAGAAAGCGAACCATCACAGCATGTCAAAGCAGTTTACAATATCTTTGTTTGGAAATCCCCCTTTTGAGCAGCATTAGGAAACTTTTCATAACTTTGCTTTGATCAGGTATGGACAGGATAGGGAAAGTGTCCAGTGTAAACTTTATTGATCATTTTGTGTATGTGTTGTGTTTGGTGCAACTTTTTTAAGCCTGCAATCTAGATGCTAGTAAATGTCTGGGTCACAGCACTAATAAACTTCCTGGTTATGTTCAGAGGGGTATTATATAACAATACCCCTCTGATTAAGCTCAGACGGGTATTACGTTATTCCTCTATGTGACAAAAATCTAGAATGCTTTCTGATTTTTAGGAGAGGGGATAACATGGACAGAAGTCTATATTACTCCTCCCCTGGCATCAGATGCAGTTTATTCAGACAATGATGTTTTCTCATAGTCTGTGCAGCTTAAATCTCATCCCCCCCCCCTCCCCTCCTCCACGCTGTTCGAAGATACTGCCTGGGAACCCTATATCTCAGGATTCATTAGGGCTTTGAAGAAGGTCTTTAATATGATACCAATATAATCGTGATAACCCTTATAGATCCGGAGCGACTTGCTATTAAAAACGTTGTTCGGAAATTGAGATCTGCAGGTTTGAGACCTTCCAGGAAAGGCCAAAAAATGCTTATTTTGGAGTGGGGTATGCATAAAATCAGTCTCTTTTTGTCACCCAGTTCCCAAGATTGTCCTGCCAAAATTGGGACTGTTTTAGCATAGTATAGATCAGAAACATGTCTCCAATAGAAAAAGAGCAGAAGATATTACTCAACAAAAACATTAACACAAAAAAAGATTTAAACAGTCCTCTACAGCGGATCCATGCCCCATAAAGTCCAAAGACACAGATCCGGATAAGGCACCACATAAGAGGGCAAACGCTCCCTCGGCCTCCAAAAATCAACATAACAGGAGAGCGTCCCTGACCGGAGGCATCAGATTATAGAACATGAAGGCACATAGGCATGAAGCAATAATAAACTCAAATAAAAGAAAAAAGCAGAATGCCATTTAGGGTGTTGTCCCACTAATCTGCAAGGCAATGGGAATTTCAAAGTTCATGTTCACTTGCATCCATCCATTGAAGAGCCAGTTCAGGAGTATCAAAAAAATGAGTATTACCCAGAGCAGCCACTCTCAATCTCGCTGGGTACAACATGGAGTATGGAACCTGGGCTAAATGGAGACGTCTCTTCACATCTAAAAACTGCGCTCTGCGCTTTTGAACTGCAACTGAAAAGTCCGGGAACACTGATATTTTTGTCCCATTGATCAGCAGCTTGGTATTATCCCTAGCATTGCGGATGATGGTATCTCGGTCTCGAAAGTGGAGCAATTTAATAAGGACCGGTCTTGGAGGGGCCCCCGGAGGCAATGGCCGAGTAGGAACCCTATGGGCTCTTTCTATAGCAAAAAAGGGGGATAACGACTCTCGCCCGAATACTTCAGCTAGCCAGTTTTCAAAAAAAGTCCACTGGGTGAGCGCCCTCAGTCTTCTCCGGCACTCCCACCAAGCGCACATTATTTCGGCGGAGGCGATTTTCCAAATCGTCTGTTTTATCAAACAGTTGACGAACATGTTGCACAGAATTACGGACATCAATTTCAAGGGGGGCAGAGCATCCTCCACGGTAAAATTGGGACTGTTGGCATCCTTTCTGGGCACTTCAGTGGCAGATTTCATTGACTATGACATAGGCTCTCTGCTCTAGTGTGATACTGGCCGCTTTTCTCCCATGACGTCCCTTACAAGTCTCTTGCTCTTGCTTGATGCAGTCCAGTGCTGTCACCCAGTGAAATGCTGTGTCCATATTGGTTTCATTGAATGCAAGTCCAATGTGTGGCTTTTTTTTTTTTTTTTTTTTTTTCAAAGCGGTTTCCACATTAAATAGCTAGATATGAAAAAAGTGGTATTTGGTTTGATAAGGGGGTGGTAGTGGTAGCTTGTAGAGAGTATATATTAAGGAAATCAATCATTGAATTCAATTGGTCCACTGCAGGCGATCTCTGATCCCATCCCAGTCATTTTGTTGCATAGTGATTCGATGTACTTGGTTATTTGTTCTCTGGGTTGGTAGGGGTCGTGGCTGCTGGACTCTAAACAATAACTGACGTGTCATAAAAGTTATCTGTGGGACTATCCCACTAGAATGTAGTAAAATGAGCCTTGTCTCTAGTATTATAGATTGCTGATAACCAGTGACATTTGTAATGTAAACTAATGGAAGTTCAGCTTCCTTACTGACAACCTTTAATCCTGGTACAGCTAGGGCAGTGTCAATAAGATGTGTTTACTTTCAGCCACTAGACGTTAGGACTATGTACGTCAATACTTTCATGGTTAACTAGTTGCTTCAGTATATGTACACTTCCTAGATATACACTATATGTATATGAAGGGTCTTATGCTGAATTTATCATTACAGAAGAGGGTCTGAAATGTGTGTATGTATTCTTCGTAGGCCTGGGTTGATGGTTGGATGGCACATGGATGATGTGCTTGTGCTGTCGTGCCTTCACCTGACCCAAATTAACTTCAGTGAGCCTGAGCCGCAAAACGGACTGGAAAGGTCTCGCAGGCCCGTGTATATAATACATGTGTGTGTGTATGGGGCCATAGAATATAATGGGTCATAGTGCATACAAGTGTGTACATGAGACCTTAGTAGGTGAGCCAATAGCAGGGTATCCCAGACATCCTTAGAGTTGTGAGTTCTGTTTCTATTTAATACATGTACTATTAAAGTGAATGCATTGTGTGATTAAAGGGGTTTTCCAGAATTAGGTTATTTGTTTGAGGAAGAAATGGCGTGAATTTTTTTAATAAGATTAAATTAATCCCCCTTCTGTTCTAGTACAATTGCTTCGCACTCTGTATATTAATGTATACAACACGTTGACCACCGCAGCCAATCCCTGGCCTTGGCTGTATATTTTGAAGGACAGTGATAGGCTGCAGTGGTCATGTATAATGGATATTATTTCATTGCTGCAAGCAAGTAAACAGACTGGTTCAATGGCAGGGGGATTCACCAGGTGAGTTTTGTCTCTTATTGTCGTGCCATCTGCCCCTTGGGAAAATTTTGCCTTAAAGGGGTTGTCCCATCTCAAGGATCCTATCTATACTGCTAGCTTATGTGGATTTGAGACTTAAGTTACAAGCTGAGCATGCCAACAAATGCAGGAGACTTTGTGGGCCCCAGAAACTCCCAGAAATCATTCAAAACATTCTAAAAAGTATATGGTTACATTTATTAACCCATTAATAGCACTAATAGACACTTTTTAAAAAAACAAAAAAAACAAACCTTTTTTTGCCCAGAAAACCCCGTTAAGCACATCCCCTCCTATAGTGGAGCCATGTCCAACACAAAATTTGTGGCATTTCTGGCTAGTTCAGCTCACTGCTATTTAATTGAATTGGAATGAGATGGAAAACCCCTTTAGGCTCGGCCACCATGTAATGAAACACTGCTAAAAAAAAAGCTGTGGAAAAACACTTTTTTTTTCAAAACCTTAAAGAGGACCTTTCAGGAGTTGGGGCACATGCGGTTTTATACCGCTGGAAAGCAGACAGTGCTCTGAATTCAGCGCACTGTCTGCTTTCTCGATCTGTGCCCTGGGTGAAGAGCTATCGGTACCGGTATCATAACTCTTCACAGTCTGTCAGGAATGTCCTTCTGCGCAGCAGCGCCTATAGCGCTGTACTGTGTGAGTGGGGAGGAACCCCCCAGTGCTCGTCCATAGAGGAGTATTATCAGGAGGGGAGGGCTATAGAACAAAGTGTGCTTGAATCAGTGAAGCTAAGGACTTGAATTAGTGGAGTGCTACTACTGCTCCGCATGGTACAACATGTAGCTACACTTTGTGGATTTTGACTAATCACAGTCAGCTGTCATGTAAAGAAGCTGCTAAATGAGAACATTGATAGGGCTGGGCAGGTATGGAGACACTTCTGTTCATAAGGGTGCATGCTGCAGTAGTAGTATACTTGACAGCTGCATACGAATGTGGGTTTTGGCCACTTGCAAATACAGCTATGTGAACATGTACCATAAAAAAGATAATAACCAAATCAGAATATACATTTTTATTTTAGAAAATATATATTGTATATAGTTCAATATAGATTTGTAACCTTGAAAAGCAGCATTTTGGAGACAGATGCTGTTATTGTTCTCCAGGGAATTACTTTGCCAGAAAATGTATAAAATGACACTTAGAAGATTGTTTTTATTTATTGATACTGCTTCACTCTCATTTTTACAGTGTGTGTTTTTACTCTCTTATTACCTGTTATTTCATATCCTCACTCATTACCTGCAATACAGTACCAGCTTCATGTTAGGATGGTTTTACATGCAGCAATTTTTGGAATCTATCAAGTTTTTGATCCAGAGCCAGAAGTGGATCCAGCAGGCCGGCGAAGTGCTTATATGTCCATTTATTTAGCATTCACACTTGACTTTGCTTCTGATCTGTGTCCTCATTTGTTATTATAGAGTAACCCCATCCAACTTTTTTGCTTGCTTATCAATGGACAATTAGAAAAGGGATTAATAAGAAAATATGTTTATATATGGAAAGCAAATATGTTTTTATGTTATGATTTTCTATGTGAAAATCGGACAGCACACTGGTGGTATCCTTCTACTGTCCATGATTTTCAGGGACCCAGAGACAAGAATGGGGCTCCGTGGTCTGCAAAACAGACTAAAATAGAACATGTTTGCCTGATTTTTTTTCCTTGAACAATTGGTGCATGTGTAGAAAACACACATATTACAGATTTGCATGAAATGGATGTGTGAATGAGGCCTAATACTGTGGATTTTCTGGCTGGAATTGCAAATTTAAAAATCATCAGTGAAATACAGTTGAAGCAAAGTAGGTAAGATTGTAACAAATATCATCTACTCGATGTGGAGAAATATCTGATCTTATATTTACATGGGATGTGAATATTAAAAGTAGTCTGTCATCTCTTTTAAGCCACTTATATGTGCAGTGAGCATATGGAACACAACTTCTGCAACCTCTGGCCACCACCAAGCACGTAACCTAAAGACTGGTCAGCTTACATAACATTACACTGAAGTCACTTAAAGGGGTTTTCCAACTACAATTTGAATTTTCATTCTGATGACATATCCACAGTATAGGTCCATGGTGGTGAACCTATGGCAGAAGGGCTAAGTGTCAGAAACGCCCTTCTGACTGTAAAGCCCTACGGTACCGGGACCGATAGCGCTTTACATCGGGCACAGATCGGGAAAGCCGACAGTGCACTGAATTCAGCGCACAGTCGGCTTTCCAGCAGTATATAGAACTGCATGTGCCCGATCTGATGAAAGGTCCTCTTTAAAAGCTTGGTAAAGCCCCATTTACACGAACATATTTGTGGGTCCATAACTGTCTGCAATTGTGGATTTGCACAGTATTAAGGTTAAATTGCCGTGTTGGCACTTTGGGATAATTTAGTGGGTTTTGGGTAGCAGTTTGGGCACTTGATCTCTAAAAGGTTTGCCATCACTCGTATAGGTTATCAGTTTATCTGTGCGGGCCTGACAACTGGACCCAGAACAGTTCATCTGTGTTAGGAGCCTGTGGGGTCCAGAAGCTACTATGGAACAGGCGGTGTGCAGCATCGGTCGCATTCAAGTAGTAGAAGCGGCTGTGCAGTACACAGGAACCTGTGCTATGCAGAGAATGAGGCGGCTGTGCCGCTCCCATTCCTGCTGCTAGAACAGATGATCTGTGCCGGATCAGTATGAAAATAAGATTTGGGGTCGAAAACCCCCTTTGAAAAGTGTAGTTCATCCTTCTAGACAGCTGGCCCTCATAAAGTATTTATGTAATTTACAACGGAATGTAAAATCCATCCCATAAATTTCTGCTCTAGTGCGTCTTGTCAAAGTAGTGATCTTTTGTGGAATTTTAAAGAATCTCCAAGGAAAACTTGTAATACAGGAGTATGCAATACATTCAGCATTATTACTCGATGCCTGTGTTCACATTGTAATAGGTTGAGTTGAGTATATTAAAACCAGATATGTCATTCTATATGTAAAAGCTCTTTTATTGATGGCGCAACCAATACCACAGATGGCTTGACACATAGGAGTTAAGTTTGCTGAGCTCTTAAGATCTGGCAGAGTCCCAGTGATGGTCACAGATGCGATAGAGCTGAGCAGATGTGGCCGGGTCCCAAACCTACAATTTATTCCATAAGGAGTTGAGATTAATCCGTTCTCAAGAGCTGTGATTCATGTGAGCACTGCCTTACTTCATTCTAACAGGGACCTAATAAATTGAAAAGATTTACATTAACCCTTGACAGTGATAATTTCCTGTAAATATCTGTCTGCATGACGTTATCCTAGATGTATTGTATCTCCCCTATGAGCAGTGTATCTCAATGAGGCATGGTACAGCCACAAAAGATGTGTAAGACAAGTCATTTGTCCAATCCATGGACCTCCAAGTAGAGCACAAGTATTACATATGGTTAAGACGATAGTGAATATGCAAAAAAAAAAACAAAAAAAAAAACAAAACAGAATTACCCCAAGTTTATTTATAATGATTGGACTGCAAAGTAAGCGATCGTATTTGTCTTTTTCCATACGTTCCATATACTGTAAGTGAGAGGTAGTGTTCACATGCAGCTGCTTCTCTGCTGGTCACTTTAGCCCTCATTGATCCCTCTCTTCATAGCAGTGTGATATATGGAGACCTCTTTAAAGCTGTGGTTACATCTACATATTTTATCACCATAAAATAATTATTGTGAAATTTCTGTCCATAAGAATTGCAATGAGTAAGATGCAATATAATCACTAGAAATGGAAATGCTGTGTGGTCCTAATTCACATGACTAATTTTTGTAGTCTTTTCACAGCAATATTATCTGCAATGGTTAAGTTACTCCAGCGATGTTTTCTTGACTTATATTATAAAAAAAAAATGCAATGTTTACCAGAGATCAGGTGAGAAAATGGTTCACAGCAGGTTGCAGGCAGGCCCCAGAGGTGGAGGCTGCATAGGTGCAAAGTGTTAAAACTTCCACTCGCACACGTATAATTCATGAGTGGGATGGCTGCCCTGTATGCCAAATGCACACAGATAAGACTACTATCAGGTATCCGTTACATGATAATGTGAGGTTCTGGCTTACATACTCATACTATTCCATCAGGCATTCTGTCTAGCACCTGTATAAGTACACCCCACTTATGTGACTGGCACCTTATACAGTATAAGCCTCTCCCATCAATTGTAGTTGTGTGAGTGGATGTGTTTGTACCTGAGCAGCTTCCACCTTACACCATTTGGGCCTGTCTGCATCCTGCATTGAACCATTGCTTCTCCCCACATCAGGTACATGTGGTCTATTTTTAGTGATATGATTTGTAATGTTTTTTTTTTTTAGTGAATTGTTTTTTGTTTTTTTTTTCAATCACCCGACTGCAGTTATTTTGAACATATTTTCAGGCTTTCCCTATGTCCTGCAAATTCACAGTCTAGGTGTATCCCTAGCCTAAAGCAGCCCATATATTTTAGATATGTTGTCTGAACTCGCCAATTTCAGCAGCTTCAGTGGACCATCTAATGTGTATGAGGTCCTCCCGACTCTACCTTATCAGCAGATGTCTGGGCACTTAAGGATTGGGCCTCTGACTTTCACAGAGAGGTAACTCTCCGCCATAGAAGCGGCTTCTCCTATTTAGCAGATACATTTGTAGGGCTATGGAGTCAGTCAGGGATAGTCTTAGGTGAATGTACAGTCTGAGTTTGGGGGAGGGAAAGTTTTGACTCTCTAAAATAATTTTAAATGATATCATACAATTATTGATGTATAATTAATTAGATGTATAGTTTGTTGCATATTTGCTTTCTTAACAATTCAGTCACTAGTTTTTTCAAGCTTTGCTGTTCCTATCTGACCAGTCATTCATTTATCTCAGTCAACATGTTTTGCTAGGGCTGGGTTATATATTTTTGTATGTTTTATCACACAAATATATTGTAAGGACTTCTTTCACACTGTTAAGTTCCTTTATTAACCTAAATTCAGTTTTAAGAATGGTTCTCTAAGGCTACGTTTACATTACAGTTGTTTGTCCATTGTTCTGATCTGTTGGTGGATCAGAACAACAAATGTATAAAGTTTTCCAGAATGGCTGATATAAATGGAAGAGTATTTATTGGTATTCGTTGTCATTGCTGCAATGATAAGGAAGGGACTTTTAACATTGAAGTCAAATTTGATGGATATAAGGAGAAAGTATTCATTTTGTATCTGTTAGTCTGACGTTCTCAGAGCAATAGACAAACCAGACTAACCAAGTGTGACACCAGCCTAACCTCCCAACATATGGGATACCTACTGAATGTGATGATCTCCTCTCTGCTATATAATAGAAAGATTTAACAGTATTTGTGTGATCACTGGACAGAAAGAATAGCTTGCCAAGATGTATTTGGCTTACATTTCCATACAATTTCCTTATAATATGTCCTGCTTCCTCAGGAACATAGGCAAATTTCATTTGCTCTGTGAGCTTTGCCTTAAAGGGTTATTCTGGCCAGAAGCGAGTATCAGTGGTTCCTCTGGATAGTTACACACAGTGGCCACAGTTTGGCGCTCTGCACTCCATTCAATATCTGTGGCACTATCTATGGTCACTTAGAGGGCCTTTCGGCTCTCCTGTGATATTCGTCTTAGTAAATAGAGAACTATGGGGTGTTTTCCTACAGAGGCTGACACATATTTACTAAAACAGACATGGTAGACTGGAAATGTTGTATCGCTCTTCTCACGTTGTGTGTTACAACTCCAGTTCTTCACTGTAACTTATAGGCCCCATAGCTAAAAAGAGGTAACTTCTATTGCTGTCTATTTTGTCACAAACATTGAGGACTTGTGCTAGAATTTTAGCTTAAACTTATCTAAGATTGGTCTACATGCTTATACCACATTTATTATGTATAGTTGACACTTTTATGGCTTGTTTGGTAAGGTCACAGGGCCTAGAATACAAGAGCTGTGACTTGATAAAGGGACAGTGCCAAGAGTCTGGTGCAAAATAAGACAACTAGTAGGTTGTATAGACAAGACCGTCTTAGCATGTATCAGATTTATGAACCATCATCAGCCTCTGTGATAATAGCATTTACACTGTCAAAGTAGACGGGATTAGTAAATTTACCCGACTGTCTATCGCTCAGCATCTCCTGTACTGCAGTTAGTGTCTATTGGGCACAGTAGCACACAATATTACCACAATTAACACTAAACTTTGTGCTGCTAAGGTTTGTTACTATATTCTTTTTAGTAAGTTACTATAGTAATTTTCAATAAGTTACTGTATGTAGTGTATACAGTGATTATTGTAGTGTGATGTTTACAGTGAATATAGGGCTATGCTAGTAGTGGTAGAGGGTTAAATTCTTCCATTTTGAGCAGGAATCTATAAAAATCTTTTTTTTTTTTTTTGTATGACATAACAAATAGCTATTTGCCGAGGTTCATGTTTGTTCAGCCTCATGTTTAAGAGATTTTCTTGATAAATCATCTGTCTGTGCCAAGACGACTCAGCCTGTGCATTGTACGGAGGCCGCAGGTATCAATATTCTGTTAATGGTTTTTTTAAGCTAGAAGATAACATTGTTAAAAGTTTGATCGAAAATGATCTTACAGTGACTGTTTATAAGGAACATGACCTCCTGACACTCACTTTAATGGAAACTCTGCTACAAAGAGTCATTCTTTGAGTCATATTTGCTAAGTAGCAGTCTAGTATGTATGTATTCCTACCTAGCAACACAAGCTGCAGGTGAAAACCAGCAACGCCACCCGTAGTACTGGAGATGTACATACTGTCATGTATAGACAGTCCTAAGTACGGCCATCGGATAATTCACACCACTCACTCAATATACTCTACCTTCTCTCAGGCTGAAAATCCTATTAATATTATAAATGTGAAAGTTTGTGAGTTTGTGGGTTTGTGTGTTTGGATGTTTGCATGTTCGGATGTTTGTTCCTCAATCACGGAAAAACCGCTCCACCAATTTGGCTGAAATTTTCCACAAACATAGTCATTACACTCGATTAAACAATAGGCTACTTTTCATCACAATAAGAAAACAGAAGAGAGAGCACCGCGCGGCACCTTGTGCATTACCCTTTTAAAGTGATTCCACAAAGTATTATTCAACATATAATCACCTTTAAGCGCTGTGAAGTGATCACAGCACTCAAATATCACTTCATAGACAAAATGGCTAGTAGCTGGCAGATCTTAACCGTGAAAACACGTATGCATGGTACTATACAGAAAAGGACCTATCCAACCAACTTCTACAGAAGTATCAAATGGATAAAAGGATCCGCGCTTACCAACCGTAGTTCTTGTTGCATTCGTTTATTAAAGCCTCACACACAACGCGTTTCGAAACCGGAAGCTGGTTTCTTCTTCAGGTGCACAAAGGACATAGATACTGAGAGCATAGAACATGCGCCCCCATAGTGACCTCATCATTTTACAATTGTAGCAAAAAAACATCAAATGGACAAATGACAACCAATAAATAGTTAAGAAACAGAATAAGACTAACATTATGTCAGCAATACAATAAAAAAACTACAAACATTTATGCAGTATATTGAAAATCTCTCCAGCATCCAGGCATATCTACCTGCGCATGTATTCATAAAAAGCCCGCCCTAAAGTATAATTATGCGTCATAGCCCATTGCTTGGGACGCATATGTGTCTCACATGCCGGAACTACTCTTGGAGCGCACATGCGTTCCATATACCGGATGTAGTTAGATGTTTTTTTTGCTACAATTGTAAAATGATGAGGTCACTATGGGGGCGCATGTTCTATGCTCTCAGTATCTATGTCCTTTGTGCACCTGAAGAAGAAACCAGCTTCCGGTTTCGAAACGCGTTGTGTGTGAGGCTTTAATAAACGAATGCAACAAGAACTACGGTTGGTAAGCGCGGATCCTTTTATCCATTTGATACTTCTGTAGAAGTTGGTACTTTTCATCACAATAGCGCACATACGTTTGTGCCAGGACCCCCACAAAACCCAAACTCACACCACCATCTCTGCAATCTCACACACTTTGGACCATAGCAAGCCCCAAAATTCATATTACCCTCTACAGCCTCGCCCCCTAACCCCACACAATCTCATATACATATACTTTACCACTTTGCCCCTCACCTTACCGATACTCCAGGAGGTTCTCTTTAACGCTCTGGAGCAGCCATGTTTGCCGACCCCCACCGCTCTGACAAGCCACGACACCGCCCACCCATGTCAATACCCCTAGGCAGTCTAATAAATGCAAAAAAAAAAGTTTAAAAAAAGTAAAAAAAATATAAAAAAATAAATAAAAAGGATTAAAAATTCCAATCACCCCCCTTTCCCTAGAACACATATAAAAGTAGTTAAAAACTATGAAACACATACATATTAGGTATCCCCACGTCCGAAATCGCCCGCTCTACAAAGCTACACAAATATTTTTCCTGTTCGGTAAACGCCGTAGCGGGAAAAATGGTCAAAAGTGCCAAACCGCCATTTTTTCACTTTTTTGATTCTGATAAAAATTTGAATAAAAAGTGATCAAAGCAATAACATTTCCCAAAAATGGTAGAACTACAAAGTACGCCCGGTCACGCAAAAAAAGACGCCCTATACATCCCTGTACACGCACGTATAAAAAAGTTACAGGTGTCAGAATATGGCGACTTTTCAAAAAATAATTTTTTAACACAGTTTTGGATTTTTTTTAAGGGGTCAAAATGTAAATAAAACCATATAAATTTGGTATCCCCGGAATCGTAACGAAACACAGAATATAGGGGACATGTCATTTTGGTTGCACAGTGAATGCCATAAAACCAAAGCCCGTAAGAAAGTCGCAGAAATGCATTTTTTCTTCAAATCCCCCCCATTCAGAATTTTTTCCCTGCTTCCCAGTACATTATATAGAATAAATAATGGCGGCATCATGAAGAAAAATTTGTCCCGGAAAAATTAAGACCTCATATGGCTCTGGGAGCGGACAAATAAAAAAGTTATGGGGTTTAGAAGGAGGGGAGTCAAAAACGAAAATCAAAAAATGCCATCGGCGGGAAAGGGTTAACTTCAAATCCCTCTGTCCCAAAGTCACTATGTAAAGTTTCTCACAACACCGTATATATAGCAGCTGAAATACAAAGTAACTTCAACACAAAAGTCTCACGGATTCTCTGAATTACAGCAAAAACAAGATACAAAGTTACATTTCATATCCCATACCTTATACACAGTACGAAAACCTTACCCACGGCTGTATATACCCACTTCTACAATCACCGCAGACGAAGTCGCGGGTACCAGCTAGTTGAGCATAAATTACAGTCCATGCACCCCAGATACACAATGCTGCCCCATCTGTTGCATTCTGGACCATTAAGAATCCTGGTCCATGCAGTCTGACAGCAAACCCACTTTAAAAGCCAATTGATCCGTAGAGCATACAAGGGCTCACATTAGAGTGGACACTTTAATACAAAAAGGTTCAGCACTTACAATAAGAGACAAAATAAAAGTGACATACAACACAAATAGTTATAAAATAACTAAAACAAAAAAATCTTACAAATTACAGTTCTTCTGATCCCATGGAGCTTGGGGAGTATAAGATAGCGCCAACCAGCTTGGCTGACTCCACAGGTGTGACCAAGTTTTTATGGTCATCATTCAGTTTTACAATAGTAGGCCTTGTCTCAGGGTTCAGAGACGCTCTTCTGGTTCATTATTCTAATCCTCTGTGGTCACTGGACAGTGGATTAATAAGGAGGTGAGTCCTATGAAAATGATTTGTTCCTGTTGTTTTTCAGCCTCCACCCCGTACGGAATGGGGCTTCAAAAGTTCAATCTGCCAGACCCAGTGACAGAATCACCCTCATCTTACCCCTTCTCTGATGTCATGAAGAGGACTATGTCTCTTTGCATTTTTAACCCTTTTTATTAAGGCTGTAATGGCTTCCTCTGGTAAACAACCTGGTCTTCAAAAGGGTGATCTGTAGGTCTTAGTCACCAGCCTCTGTCATAACCTTCATTTGTGTTGAGTGACTACAAGTAATTAACATTGAAGTAGTCAGGCCCAAAAAGATAGTAATATTTTCCTATTGAATATGCAATAATCACCAAATATACTTCAACAGTACAATTCCACTAACTAGTATAAACAAGTATATACAGCTAGGGTCTTTCATTACACATGCGGCAGCAAGCACACGGACCCCATTATAGTCTATGGGGTCCGTGTGCTTTAACTGAACAGTGCTTGCAGTTGCGTTGGTATTCTGTCCGGGGGGTCCTCATGCGGACTCCCCCCGGACGGAATCCAAACACTGTGATCCAGTATGCAGAGGCTGACCCAAATATATAGTTGAGCTATCTGACACACAATAATTATATCTCTATATATCTCTATATTTATTGTGTGTGTCAGATAGCTCAACTATATTTTTGGGTCAGCCTCTGTATACTGGTTCACCCCTAGTTCACATTAGCATTTGGATTCCATCCGGGGGAGTCCACATGAGGACCCCCCACCCGAACGGAATACCAACATAACTGGAAGTGCTGTGCAGTTAAAGAACACGGACCCCCATAAACTATAATGGGGTCTGTGTGCTTGCCGCGTCAATGATTCATGCAGGCAGTGTGCGGCAAGCACATGGACCCCATTGTAGTCTATGGAGTCCGTGCGCGTTTACAGCACAGCGCTTGCAATTGAGTTGTGTGTCTCCATGCGGACTCTAAGTGTTGGTTTGCTTGTTTGTCAAGATGTGATGTATAGGTTACTTTTACATATTTCCCATATAGTCAGTACATGTTATACTTTACATGCTTGCCAAGAATAGGCTCAGTATTTTTCCTTTGACTTTTGTAAGGATTTAGTTGGCTTTTGCTTGTTCCGTACAAAGGTTAAATACTTGTCTTTTGACACGGTCATATTCTCTCTCTTATCGATCCAATTCTCCAAGATCTTATCAGAAGCTGAATGTCAGTTGGTTTTATTAGTAGTAAGTTCGGCTTCTTCCCTGTTTCTCTGTCTTTTGCTCACTTGGTACAGGTATTGATTTTTCACATGTGAATAGTCTTGTGGGTTTGGTGGTATAAAGTGTTTTCTTGCTAAATTGGTGTAGGGAGTATACAGGCATTACTCTTTTGTAAAAAAAATATGTAGGTAGCATTCCTCCAGGGTGAAGCAAATTCTTTCTAGTGATAATAATTGGGGCGACTATCCTATAAATCGAAGCGTGATATTTTACTGGGCTTTGCAACATGACTAAGGATATAAGCCAAACCAGAAACTTCTCCATAAAAGAAATTGACTCCTCCTGGGACAACTATTTCAGGCTTTTGAATCTCAACAGAGCAGGGTGGCGGGTGGTTGGGTGAGCAGGTAAAGCTTTGGGCAATGACTTATAGGATAGCTACCAACTTCATATTAAAGGGGTTCCTCAAGTTCTGATAACCTCAGGATAGGTCATCAGTATTAGATAATTGAGGTCCAACTCCTGGCACCTACATCAATCAGCCATAAGAAAACTACTTCATATCTGCACTTGTATAAATTCCAAGTCATACATTGGACCTAAATTGACAGCCTTCTATTTACATATAGTTTCCTAACCTCTGCCGATATTTTAAAAGGGTATTCCCATCTCAACGATCCTATCTATACTGGTAGTTTATGTAAATAAAATGCATGAATCCTGAATACATTATGCTTTAGAAATTCTGCTGAACAATCAGTTCAGCTAATTGCAGTTTGATGATAAAGGCTCGGACAGTGCTGGTTATCTCTGTATAAACACGAAGATAACATTGAGCTTACTGCAAGGCCGTTCTCTTCTCTGCAGCATGCAACTTTTTTCTTTTCTCTCCAAACCTATGTAATGTAATATACATTTACTGTGTATATTATATGATCTGCAATTACATTGGATATTTAGTAATGATGATAAGTAATCTCTCATGGTAAAGGCAATGTCTATATCTAGTGAGGTTCTTCACAATGTCCTGTTCATCACATAGTCAAAGCGTACTCACCAGCTTGTGGAACAATGCAGAAAGTTAAAAGATGAGACAGCAGGTAAACCTCTAAGGGTCCATTGACACTGAGGAAAATGGTGAGGAATTTGTGGAATTTCAGTGCTGAAAATAAAGCCTCCCCATTGACTTCTGCTAGCAACAAAGATAACATTGCATTCTGCTAGCAGAAAAAGGAACCCATTGAAGTTAATGGGAGGCTTTTTTTCAGCGCTGAAATTCCACACCAAATTCCTCACCATTTTCCTCCATGTGAATGGACCCTGAGAAAGGAAGATGGGAAAACCCCTTTAAGGCTGAAGCCCCATGTTGTGAAAATGCTGTGTTTTACAGTACCTGCAAAGTGGATGGAATTCTGGCGAATCAACACATTGCATAAAAAAACTGCAAGATAAGCCCAGAAAATATGCCGTATAAAGGAACACTGAACCTTCATATAAATGATAAAAGTGCTGACTAGTCTGTCCACAGATGAGATATGTCTGAAAATATGCCTGCCTATTTACTTCCCTGCTGTGATGACCTAAAACTACACACACATTATAGGTCAGTCATGTAGTACACAAGCAAATCAAGCTAGAGCAAGAGCCATATGCTTTCAAGTTGGGGAGGGAAGGGGGGGGGGTGTTTCTGAGCATAGGACGACCCTTCAACATATCTTTTTGACCTCAAAAGCCCCTTTTAGTTATAATAATGTAAATTTATAGAGCAAAAAAAATCAATGCAAACTTTACTAAGCTAATAAAGTGGATGAGCATTTTAATTGCAGATTCACAGGTTTCAAAGTCCTTTGTGATCTTTAGTTGCTCTAACACAGATATCAGTGTCAGTTATGCAGTCAATATGAGCATGAAATTCAGATAGCAAAACGAACACCTTCCCATATGGGCTCTATGTAAACATATACAGGTAACCTCGCCTAAGGGTAAATTTCTTGAATCGCAATCCACAAAGTCAGATTGTATACCACAGATGTCTGTACACTCTGTTATTTTGAAGAAGCGGTCTATATATCCCGAAACGCATCCCTATTGAGGGTTTTTGTTTTTTTTTCCAATAAACCAGGTTCATACAAACCTAGTAGACTTGGGCCTGCCTGGGTACTGGGCCTTCAGCAAGTTTATTTTTGGGCCCAGTCCCTTCCTGGTGTTACCACATGGTATATTTTTCTCTGCAGGCTCTCTGATTTAGTATAGCTTAGTCCAGGTCTCCTATAAGCTGTTTACTGGAGGGAACAGGAATGACCAGTCCCACCGCTGCCTCACCTGCATTCCATAAAATACCTGGCACAACAGAAACTTACAGACCCAACTTTCTTGGATGCTTCATCTCCCACACCTCAAAAAGCTGGGTGAGATGTACATGTAGGCATCTTGGAACAAGGAGCAGTGTGACTTAAGTTTATCAAAATGCACCAAAATTGTGTAAAATGTAGGCTAAAAATAAGTCACTTAAAAGTTAGTAGAAACTTAGTCTACAGATGCACCAGATTTATCATCCAGAGTCAGCCACTGTAATAGACAGGCAGTGTCCAGATTTAGGTTTACAATGTCTATTAGTAAATCTGGGCCAATGTGTTTAGTATGGACGCCGTTCAACAAAATCATAAACTTATGTAATCTGGGGCAAGTAAAGTGCAATGTAATGGAGAGCAGCACCGTATCAGGTACACAGAAATCTTAGATGTGCTCGATAGTGTTATCAGTTTAGAGATAGTGTCTACAATGCCTTTACTTGCTGAAATGATTTATATACTATGATGTTACTAGCACTGAAAGGTATGTGGTGGGTAACTGGAGACCATGTGATTAATGTTCGTATAGTCAACATACTGTATAGATTTCCTATATAACGTAAACTGAGATATCCTAAATTTTAGCATTCTGCAGCCTGCTATGTATAGTCATTTTATACATAAGCTGCAGAAGCCAAACGTTCAAAAAATAAAATAAATAAATGACCCCATTTGTATTCATAGTTTTTACGGTCCGTTAATAGCATGGTATTAGATATAATATTAAGCTCTGTACATGGGATTATTTAGTCTTTGTATTATATTGTCTTTTTCTGAGCATTTTTGCCTCATTTGCTTAGCATCCAGTGCAATCTGTTGATGGTTTATTAATAAATCACAAATTGGCAAGTTTTTGTTTACTTCTATTAACATTTGTATCCTGAATGCCAGCAGTTTTGTGTTTCTCTGAGATTCTGTAGAGGTATTTAAAGAGTTGTTTGTTGCTATATGCTCCTATATGTAGTTGTATTAGGTTTGTAATGTGATTTTATCATTTTCCTTATTCTTTGTAACTGTCAGGGTGCAGATGTTGGCGAAATGATTAACCTCACCCCCTACTACTTAGACACCTTCCTATATGTATCTTGTCTGGACTGGATGACTTGCTTGATCAGCCTACTTTGTCCCGTATGATCATACATATGATTTGGTATTACTTGTTTATGTAACTCAAAACTTTCCATTTGGTGAAATCCCCGTTTTTTTTCTAACATTACCCACAAGTTCTCCTTCTGTTCTAGCTTTCACTAACAGAGTGGCGGGCAATGCTGATGTCCAAAAAGTAATTAAACACCAATGTATGTGGGAGCTGATGAAAGATAGCAACACAAATGCATAGCAAAGAAATGCATTGGACTCCTGCAATTTTTTCATATGAAATATCATGTACATTACAAAAAGTTACCACCAAATCTGAAAATCTTTGCAGTACAGAGCATTATATGAAGTTTCTTCCATGTGTGTGTTGTTTTGGGAAGTATTTTCTCTCTGTTGTACATGTACTTCTGTTGGAGAAAACTTCAAAATGTTTCCAAAAATAGGAAAAACGTGAAGATTAAAACTACAGTACCTTCCTTCCCCACAGTGCCTGCTTGGGGTTTGAGCAAAGTGCATTACAGTTTAACCCGAGCAGGATACGTCCAGGAAGACTGTCCTGGCAGTCACTTAAAAAAGCTCTAACTCCAAAGCATCTTGGCTTTAAAACAAGACCAAGATCATGCCTGTAGCTCACCCAGATTTTGAGACATCCCTGGTTATAGTGAAGGCGCATATACTTGCATACTTTTTATCCAGATTGGAGGAGAACACGTGCAGGTTATAGTCTGCAGGTAGAGAAGGATTTATTTTTTATTTTTTTTTATTTTTTTTAAGTCTAAAGTCCCTACCCCTTGGGATGACCCCAGGGAAGGGAGTACCATGGAATTTTCTTCAGGATATCACCTCCACCCCCTCTCGTTATCAATCAGAAAGCATACTTGCCATTCAACATGCTGTTGACAGCATTTGTTGATTTACAGAAGATTAAAAGTAAAACTAGACTTTTTTTTTTTTTTTTTGTCTTTTTAATGAACAAAAAAACGCACAAAATTGATATTACCACAGCCGTAACAATCCCTAAAATAAAATCACTACGTTATTTATTCTACATGCTAAATTCCAGAAACCTTAAAATCCAGATGCCGGAAAGGATGTCTTCTGTTCATCTCACCTCACAAAAGCAAAGTCTTATGTACCCACAAAATACAAGGTCTCAAAAAAACTACATTGAAATAAAATAAAAAAAAACGTACAAAAGTGCAAATGCAGAGAAGGATAAAATGTTACTGGCTTAAGGCCAAAATGCATTAGATCACTACAGGGTTAAAAAGTACATAAGGTGTGTATATATATATATATATATATATATATATATATATATATATATATATATATATATATACACACACACACATAGGGGGTCAAAGAAAAATAATTAGATAAGGAACATCAACATGCAGTAGCTAATGCTTATACATAAAAGCCAGAAAGAACAGCTAGAAGGCAAAAATCACTTTCTATGATGGTGACAGGAGCTTTTACCGCATCCTGAAAAGTATACACAATGCTCAAGAAAAATATAGAGCAACTCATCCTGGCACAGGTAAAGGAGAGCACAGAACATGTAGTGCTGCACAGTATTATGGAGAGGCGCAACTAGTCAGCCAGTTAGCGCATGTACAGCGCTTTTACCAGTGAAATGACCAGGATGATGAGTTACTACCTCTGTAAAGCATTGTATGTTGTCTGGTTTCAAGTTACACTAGCCTACAAACAGCTTCTGTATGGCTAAAATATTTTCTCCATAGCCATTGTAATTTGAGGGACCACTATACCAAAAAGACATGTTGTGGGATTTATCAAGTCTAATTTACTAATGGCTACACCTGGAATTGGACTCCCCTCTCTCCATTTTCCTTACAGCTAAGCTCAAATCCATGACCGTCCTTGGCCCACCATAGAGTCTGTCAGTCTTTACGCCACTTTTGTGACCCTGACCTCGTTCACTTTTAGAAAAGTGTCACAGCAGACTCAAAAATGGCACGTGCAGCTATTATAGGCACAAGCGATTAGTCGCAAGTCACTGGTTTATGGCTATTTTACACCACAAAACTGGAGTAGACGATTTGATATCCTCCAACTTGTTAATTTCAAATAAAACTTAAAATATGCGCATCATTTTTTTTTTCAGAATTTTTTTAAATAAAGAATTTGCCCTGATAAAATGCATTCCAAACCATTGTTGATCGGTTTTCTTCTTCCGACAGGCCCCTGTGTCAACAGGCTGTTGGTGCTGAACATGTCGCTGAGAAGTGAAAGAAAATTAGATTCTTCTACATTAAAGAAGATCGCTGCAGACATGAGTAATCTCATTGAAAATCTTGACTCCAATGAACTCCATTATGATGGGGAAGAAGTGGACTCTGATGTCATCACTGACCCCAAAACAAGTGGTAAGTTCACGTGACTACTTGCATAAGGATCTGGTCTCACAAACACTATTACCTGTCATGCAAAGGAACTTTGACCTGCGATCAAAGTATTTTTAGATCTACTGGGACAGATTTGCTAAGCCAGTTTAATCTTCAGTGAGTTTTTAGACTGTCTATTCTAAGTCTGCACAAAGTATCACTTATTACAGCAGAATATGGACACTAGACTTTGGCTTACTCTGGTACACAGTGTTGATCTCTTCCCTGTTCTCTCCTAGCCCATGTTGGACAAGGCAAAAAGAGTATGTAAAATATATAATAATGCACAGCCTGTTGGCAATTAAGTATCACATAAATGAAGCGTTCATTAAGAATTTACAACTAGATACTAAAAAGAACAAATTACCCTACCAAATGTTTCACTTTGGCAGCGCGCATTATAGTGCCAAGTGCCTGTTATATAATCCTGACTCGGGAGCCAATTAATGGTGACATGATAATGTTGGGATCCTGATGCCAAAATTCAGTAATGACATGACCTCAAGTGTCTCAGTAATAGGATCTCTTTCCTCTCTCTTATGGTCGATGTCTCCATACAGCTCTGATTTTCTTAAACAGTCCTACATGGCAGTGGATCAGAGTGTGGTCATATGTTGTACTAACAAGAGATCCAGTTTCTACTCTGATATATTTATATTCTCCACCACTGAAGACTTGAGATCTGGCACTGTTTTGCTTGGAGTGGAGAGTTGTAAGGCATACCATAGTATATTATTATTACTGTCTAGATCGTATCTACCGTCTGAGAGGAAGCCTTCTGAGCCTTACTGCTAGGCTCTGATGAGTGAGAACATGCCAGAATTACAGATTGTTTTACTTTCCCTTTCTTTAGGGGTCTGCATTCCCTTTTCAGCTATTTATAACACACAAGGTTTTAAGGAGCCTGATCTTCAAACATACTTAACAGGATGCCCCATTAAAGTCAAGGTGCTAGAAGTGGAGAGGTTTGCTTCTTCCTCTTCTTCAAAGGTATGTTTTCATTTGATCAGATATACACATTTGTGGTTGTTCTTTGTGTTTGTAATGACTGTAATCTGCATGTTTGAGGATATTAGCGATTGCATAATGCAAATAGCTGATCCTGCTTAGCATGGCTAAGCTTGTTCTATAGACTTTCTATTACTAAACAGTTCTAACCTCTAACAAGGAGTTAAATGTTAAATATCTAGTTACCACATTCACAAATGGGGATAAAACTAGAGTCACTTGCCTTAATTCTCTACACAGAACATGATTCTTGCCTAAACTTCAAGCAACATAAAGGTTAATGCCACGAAAAAAATGAAGATGTGCATCTCTGGTGGATGCGGATGTTTCCATTCACTTCAATGTGAGAGCCAGAGATAGCTATAGTATAGCACTTGGATATCTCTTAAAGTCCCACTGAAGTGAATGTGGAGGTGTGTGCACCTGTGTACATTGCAGCTATATTCACAATAGAGGTAATACTCCCCTCATTCTAAGGATCAGTGGGGGTATCATTGATAGACCCCCACCGATCAGCAATGTATGTTCTATCCTATGGATAGAGGATTTTTTATTTTTTGTGGCCTAACCACAAGTTAAGGCTAAAGCCCCACACTGCAGAAACACTCTGCAGAAATGCTGCAGAAAAGAACGTTTTGTTTTCCAGTGCCTGCAAAGTGATTGAGAATCTGGCTAAACCCATCCACACATCGCAGAAGAAACACTGTTGTGGCAAAGCTACATTTTCAAAAACACTTGCGATTTCCCTATAAGTATACTAAGGGAAGAAAATCCACAGAGAAAAACTCAGCTAAAAACAAAACAAAAAAACACAATCGTTTTTTATTATTTTTGCTATGTTTCACTAGTTGGGGCCTTAGCCTAAAGGGGACTCTGCTGTTGATGAGCTATCCTTAGGTCATCATCAGATAAGTAGTGGCCCTGCTGAACACCTGAATGAGGTGGCCACAGCAATCCACTGTACTACAATGACATTTTCTGAATACTTGAATAATTCCTACAGTCCAGCCATGGTGCTTTGTATTGTGTTCTGCTGCATACATAGCATTTAGAAATGTTATATGTATGCACATAGTTTCAGTGGTTTTACACAGTACTCACTACTATTACTGTTGGATTTTTTAGTTGTAAACATAACATTAGACTAGATTTGCAGATGGTTAATAATTTACCGAGTGTTTATGGACAAGCAGTGTGTACAGATTGAAAGAGATTAGATGGCCCTTAGGGCTTTTCTCAGAAGCTCCTCTACCTGACTGTCCAGTTTATCAGGATAGTGGAAGATATGAGGGGCACCTTTAAAATATGAAACTACTTATATTATCCTGACTCTGTTAAAGCGAACCTGTCAGGTGATTTATTTATTTATTTTTGCCATCCTAAGCTGTCAATCACTGTTTGTGGCCGGAGTAGCTAGGACCATCAACGTCTCTCCTGTCAAGCTTTAATATGCTTTTCACTCCAAAAAAGCTCTAAATCAAAGCAACGTCTATCACTGAGCTCATACCTCCCTTTTTTTTTTTTTTTTTTTTTTAACCTCTTGTTCAGATAGGGTGGCAGAAATTACATGTTCACTTTAGGAAACATTTTAGTTTTTCTTGTGGTATCTGTCTCAACAGCTGTAACTTTTTATTTTTATATTTTAGATGCTATATTTTTTATAGCATTTTTATTAAACCTTTATAAAATTTGGATATATTTTTCTACAGTTTCCATATGCATGTGTATACATATATATCTCTATAGTGTGGTATACAATGGAAATTTATCTTGTACTATATACTATATGTGACCAATAACATGCTTCCTGTAGACCTGCCCTCAGTGCCACTGGAAGGGCAAGTAGATGTAGTTCGCCACTTGATATGGACAAAGGCCATAGGGAAGGGTTAAGACTGTAATGTTAAACTGCATATATGTTTCTTTAAATGGTTTTTTTAAGGCCAAAATATTGTTGACCCATAATAAGGATATTTAAAATATCAGATTGGTGATGTCCGACATCAGGCACTCTCATTAGCAGCTGACCCATTGGGAATGAAGCAGGAAGAAGGTCACTCCATTTTCTATGTACTGGCTTCCTTTCCATTCATGTGAAGGGGAACTAAGCCACAGTGACTCTGTTCATCCACTACACAGAGATTAGAGCTGGCTCCTTCTCCATTCTCTGTGTATCAGCTGTTGAGGACCGCTGAACAGTGCTGGTGCCTCCTGTTAGACTCTCACTAATCTGCAATGATGACCTATACTTAGGATTGGTCATCAGTATTTCTAGTCTTGTGAACCACTGTAATATATAATCACATTACATGGAACTAGTGGACTTATGGCATATGCTGAATTACAGACTGCTGTCCTGAACATTTACACAATTGAACTAACTCATGGAGAGTTCACATGGCAAGTTAAAAGGAAATACAAGCACTTTCAAGACCTCCACAGAGAACTTCTTCGATACAAAGCTTTCATCAGAATCCCTATTCCAACTAGGAGGTATGTTTTTACTGACCCTAGTTTCTGATTTCACTAGATTTGGGACTGTTGCATAAAGTTCTTATTTTTAGCCACACAGTGAGAAGACAAACCGTAAGAAGAGGAGATGTCAGATCCATGCCAAATCTGCCCCGAAATGCAGAGAATGTGAGAGAAGAGCAAGCTTCAAGCAGAAGGGTAATTATTTCACGGTCTTTACACTGGTCTGAGTTTAGTTTCAAAGGTATTTATTGGATTACAACAACTAGGTGCTACATAGTCAATGACATGTCAAAGTCAAATACAATCTTAAAATGACACAAAAGAAAAAAAATGTAGCCATTAACAGGGTAACTTTAGATACCATTAGACATTATACAAAGAAAACATGGGAGAAATAAAGAGAAGTCAAAAAACATGGAGATTAACCTAGGGTGATTAGGAAAAGTATAGAAATAAATGGCGCTACTACGGACTTCAGCAGCAGAAAATGGCCCTTAAGGGTCCGCCTAAAGGGGGAGGGGATACAAGGGGGCTCAATCCAGAACCAGGGCTACAGCTGAAGACAGTATGAAAGACCTGGGATGCACAACCTATTGACCCAAGGATTACAGACTTTATTAATAGTCGGACGGGTATCAGATATAATGGAATTAATTTTGTTGTGAATTATAATGTTATCAACCCATCGCATGACCTCAGTTACTGAGTGAAAGGACTTTCTACAGTTGGAGGCAATGTGAATTCGGGCAGCTAATGGAAGGTATTGTCGTAGCTTAAATTGGGTGTACTTCAGAGAAGGGGGTTTAAGATTAAAGATGAAGATAGAGGCCTGAAATGGGAAAGACTGTCCAAATACCCATTGTGCAATCCTATGGATGGCATGCCAATAGCGTCAGGCATGTAGGCAGGTCAACACACAGAGGGTAGTTCCTAAGGCATTACATCCCCCTAAAACAAATGGGTGAGATAGTATAGTACACTTTTCAAAGAGGACTCTATGAGGGTGATCTGTCAACTGCCTTTGCTGATTGATGTACAGCAGTCAGCCCATTGGACCGGTGTCAGGGTAGTGTTTTAAGGTATGTACAAAAGAAAGGCAGGCCTTGCCAGCCACTCTGAACAGGACGGTCTTTCGAAGTTGGTGGGGGAGACTTCTGGATTGAGGGGTGTGAGCGAATGCACAAAATTAAATATCTGTGGAATCTGAAAAGCCTCTGCAGTAGGAAGGGAAAATGTGCTATGGTGAAATGGCCTTTGGTGAAGGCTCACTGTTTGCAGAGGAAGTCTATGGGGAAGAGTAACCATCTTAACAGAGTGGATCCACGAAATGGTGGGGCAGTGTTAGGAGAACAGATCCTTCAAAAATTTTGGTAGTAAAATGGCGTAATTCTACTTAAAATGTGCATCCAGAAAGTTACAATGATTGCTACCTACATAGGGAAGATATTTCTCTCTAGTTTGAAAACCAAAGTTTAGGGGGATCAGCTTGGCTGTAGCTGGTGGGACGTTACTGCACATAATTTCCGATTTTAAGGTATTGAATTTAAGGCCCAATATCCTTGTAAATTTAGAAAGCAAATAAATTAAGTTCGGGAGGGAAACTAAGGGGTTAGTTATAGTTTTATTCCTAATTTCTCCAATCAGCCTTGATGCTTTGTATGTTTTTCCCAGCCTTGACCCTTCCTTTAGAATAATGAGATTAGTAAAGCTTATTAGCAGATTGTAACCATGTAAAAGAAGAATTTTACAGATGTCTAGAAATGTAACTGTGTAGGAATTTGTCAATTGAAAATGGACATCTTCTTGTGTCTTCTGAAATAATTATAGGCAATACACAACAAATTTTAATACTGAAGTGTATTATCATAAATTACTGTAACTTGTGTATCTTGCCTCATGTAAAGTTTTCCTCTTTTGTTGCAGAAACAATTAGAAGATTATCTATCTGCCCTTTTAAAGATGCCAGTGTACCGGAATTATCATGCAACAGTAAGTTAGAAGTCTGTCTGTTTTACTTTCCCTAGACTCCATGCTGGTTTTAACCCCTTCACTGCCAGGGGTCGTGGAAATATCACATCTCTGGTAGTTAGAACAATTTTCACAGTTTTGAAATAGACAAATAAAACCTAAATTGCATCATTAAAAAAATCACATTAACCTGACATACCTATATATTTTTGTAGACCCCTACATCATTATCAAAATGCCACTTGGTACTGTATATGAGCAGGCATCTTCATGCAATTTTGGTTCAAATGTACATTTTCATTTTTTTTTTTTTTTTTTTTTTTAAGTGCAAATAAATGTAGATTAGTTGTGAAAAGTGTCAATCAAACAAAAAGTTATATGCACCACACCTAAAAATAAAGAGTTCTGATGAAAACACTGTCGGGAATTGAGATCTGCCTGGGGATCTCAATGTCGAATAGTGTTTTCACCTGCAAATCATTCCGGATCTGTAAGGGCTATCGTGATAAGATTATCCTCTTTACAATGAATCCAAGCTCAGCTTCATAGCCCTTATTGTCAGTACTTCTTATATAGTGCCTGTTCTGTATAATTTATTTCTGGGAGGACTGGTTCTCAGTAAGGGGATGTTCACACGTGCGCTAATGTCCGACTGCCGTGATTCCACTAAAATTGCAGAAAAGCAGCTTGGGGATGGCTTGCATACGGTGAGTTTAAAAACCCATTCATTTCAATGGATTTTTAAAGTAAACTGCTGGTGTGCGTATGCAGCCTCTGTACCATAAACCACTTTTTTTTTTACACAGACACAAAGTCCTCTATATCCGACTTTGTGTCCATGCTAAAAGAGCAGTTTCACGGCAGAGAGACTGCATAGGGACATCGTATTCATCAAATGAATGGGTTTTTAAACTCACCGTATGCAAGCCGTCTCCGAGCTGTTTTTCTGCAATTTTATCAGAATCACGGCGGGTGGACAGCAGCGCAATTTTGAACGCCCTCTAACATCCATCCCACTGGCTGTGGACATTTTGACATTCCAAATTGCATGAGGCTACGACTAAGAGGTCTTCTTTTACCTCGAAACGCCGTCAGTGTTTCCTTCCTTCAATTATTATGGATATTCTGTGACATCGATATTTTTCCTCATTTCATCATGGATTTTAAGTTGATGTAAATAAAAGCTACGTTTTATGGAATTGGAGTGGAGCTGGAATCCTTTTTCTTCATGCAATTTGGTAATCGTCCCATTGCCGGTGGGCTGTGTTCACGTGCACCACCCATTCCTGGATCAAGTATTGTTACTAAACCCAGTTGGACTTTATTTGCTTGTGGGAATTTCAAGTAAGTGGGCTGTTCAATCCCCCTTCCCTGAATCCCTTTGTTGACATTTTGACATTCCAGTCATCTTACAGATATCCCTTTTCTATTATGTATATTATGATCTATGACTATTTTGTGTTTTATTATGTATTATTTTACATCCATGAGGATTTTTTTTTCCCGTGAATGGAATATTGAACGCATTAAAAATTGGGGAGCAATAAAACCACACGGACCGCATAAACTGTAATGGGGTCCATGTGTGTTTTCCGCGCAGAGAATCATGCAGAGGGAAAAATGCTGCTTGAAGTACTTTTCTCTCCACTTGACTTGTGAGGACACTGTGTGGAAAAGTCACAGACGCCATTGTAGTCTATGGTGTCCATGTGGTTTCAGAGTTAAATCCTGCACAGACTCATGCTCCGCTAAGTAATGCAGATGGTTGGGTGGTAAGGGTTGTACAGTCTTGAGGTAAAGCCGACCTGAAAATGACACATGATCTTGGAATTAACATGATGAAGTCATACTTTAGGGTAGTGAACTTTATATTGGGGTAACAAGACCTTGGGCAGTGGGTGTATTTTTTTAGTTTTTTTTTTTTTTTTTCCCAAGGCTTTGTTGTTTTAACATGTTATTAATTTGTCATTTGCTTTATCCTAGAGGGAATTCATTGATGTGAATCAGTTATCTTTTATCCATGACCTTGGACCGAAGGGCATGTAAGTTTTATATGGTTAGTTTACTCAGCTGCTTTATCCAAACTTTCTGTGGGATATTCTGGGAAGTGCTGCAGGGTCCTGAGAGGATACCATTTCATGTTTACAAGGAGGAAACGCTTTTATTCTTTTTTTTTGTTTGTTTGTTTGTTTTTCTTGCCTACCGCAATTCCTGCATTAACATTTTGTTATTCAATTGTTGTTTTTTTATAACTCAAATTTTTATTGAAAATTTTTTTAAACAATAAGAAAAGAAAAAACAAGTACAAGTTACAAGGCGAACACCCGCCCTGCGAACAGAAAAAGCACACAGTGCAACACAAAATACAATCAGAAGAATAAAATTAAAAAAAAAAAATAAATAAAATAAAAAAAAAAATTAAAGACAAAGAAAGCAACATAGAAAAAAAAGAAAAAGGAAAAAAAGGGGGGGGGGAGGGAGGGGTTAGTGGGACAGATGAGTGGGGGAGAGGACTAAATGTGGGGGGTGAAAGGGTTCAATTGTTGTTTGTTCAGAAAAAGTTCAGAAAGTTGAGTTAGCATATTGCGCTTGCATTATTTTCTCATGGCATATTTTTGTACTTGCCAAAAAGATGTTTCAGGTTTTATTATTGCCTATAGGTTTTGCAAACAAGTTGCCGTTTTCATTGCTGACATATGAAAACCAAAATCTTTATTCTTGCATACACTTTGTATATGATACATTGTTTTCTAAAGTTACAATGGACTCGGAATACAATATTGTCAATATACAATGCTTGGCTGTAGAGTCCAACAAATCGGCATGGTCATGGTAAACGGCAGATTGACTAGAAACCCCTCTCTATAACTTAGTACAAAAGTATATGTTTTGTACTCTACCTGTCCCAGGATCAGATCTCCCTTTAGAAACTAGGTATGACAGTATGGGGTGGCTTCCAATAGCACTTCCCTATTTTTGTGTAAGGCCTGGTTCACATCTGCGTTCGGTATTCTGTTTGGGGAGTCCGCTTGGGGCTTTCCCAAACAGAATACCAAACACATTAAAAAGCAGTGAGCAATGAAACCACACGCACCCCATAGACTATAATGGGGTCCATATTTTTTCTGTGTGGGGTCCACACGAATCATACGGAGAGAAAAGTACTTCAGGCAGCACTTTTCTCTCCACATGACTCGTGCGGACACTGCTCAGAAAACACACGGACCCCATTATAGCCTAAGGGGTCCGTGTGCTTTCATTGCTCACCACTTTTTAACGTGTTTGGTATACCTTTTAAGGAATCACCAAGTGGGTTTCCCAAATGGAATACCAAATGCAGATGTGAACCAGGCCTAAGGATTTGCTATATCTTTATTAATTATCTGATAATTTTTAATTCAATAATTGGTTCCAAAGACCCCAAAATGTCCCCAGAAATATTTCCATAGAGTTATGGTATCAATTTGCAATGGTGTCAACTTACAGTGGAACCAATTATTGTTCCTATGATTCACTCATAAGCACAGCTCACTAAAACTCAGTATTCAATATCGGAATATTTCTTGTGATACTAGTATTATATGAGGAAGTATTGCTTTTATTAAGTGCCAGAGGTATATAATAGTGAAAAATGGTCATAAACTCTCACCTATTCATCATACCTCAGACACTGTATGTACAGTATATGAAGCATAGATGACAAAGTTTGCAGCAGTTTCTCATGTAAAATAATTGGTTTCCTGTATGAAAAATGTCTTCAGGACTGTAATAAGAATTCCTTCTGATTACATTTTTTTTTCAACACCCTGCGGCTAAATATTTGATAAATGTGGGTTTCACCTCTGGACCTGCAAATATCTTGAGAATAAGAATCTCCCATCCTGTGGCCATTGTGATTGGAAAGGTGGCCAGTCATACATGGCTTTCTCCTTTAAACTTCATGGGAGTTCGGAAAACTTCTGAGTAAGTTTTCTTCTCTTCAGAACTTTCATAAAAATAAAAGGGAATTTGTACAAATTATTCTGTGTGATCAGAACTGGCACATCTCTTCAGGCGATGAAATCCTGAGATACAGTATCATTATAATATAGATCGTTGCATGAGCAGTTGACTGGACCTTTGAGGACCTAAAATCAAGCTTTGAAGTAATGCAGGGATTCTTCACTTCCCTTCTTAGAGGGGTCACTTGGTACATTTCTGTAATCTTTTTAGCAGTAGTGTGTAGGAATCTTGAGGGCCTCACCACAGCTGCTTTGTTCTAATAAAATAAAAGGAACTGACTAAATCCATTTTTCCTTTGTTTCAGAGAAGGCATGATCATGAAGAGATCTGGTGGGCACAGAATACCAGGTCTAAATTGCTGTGGACAAGGAAGTGTTTGCTATCGGTGGTCAAAAAGGTACTGGAAGAATACATTTAACATGATTTTATCCAATTGCCTTACCACACATGTTGTGACCTGATATCATTTCTGCAGTGAGCTGAAGAATGCCGCGACACTGTTTAGTACATCTGGAATAGGTGACATAAGGGCACTTCCATCTACTAAATGCAGTGACGTATTCTTTTTCCAGTCTTTCCTTGGTTTCTAATGATAGACTAATAGTGTTTAGTACCTTTTAGGCTACAATCACAAGCCATTTTTGTGGCAGTTTTTGAAGTGATTTTTTTTTTTAACTAAATGGATTCAAAATGACCAGATAATATGAAGGAAAACCTTCTGTTTTCTGCTGGTGTGATACCCAAGCCATGAGGTAAGTTCAGATGTAAAAACCTATGCGACAGACTTTAAAAATCTGCACCACCCTTCTGTATTAAATGCAAATGTCATCATTTTTAATAACCCTTGGCAAGTCCAGAGACTTTTTCCATTATGTGTAAATAAAGTTTTTGCACTGGATTTCAGATCGAATATATTAGTTTCCTATAGGTTTCTACCTGGGACATCCTCACACGATAAAATAGAACCAAGAGCTACCATAAGAGACTGGTTCCTGTTCTGGAGGACTTAAGCGTTTTTGGTATTAAAAAAAATTAACTACAAAATTAATTCATCATGGCAATGCCTGCGTTTTGAAGGTTTTTTTTTTTTGTTAGGAGACAAATCCTTTAAGCTCACCATACACATTAATTGTTTGTAGATCCTTTTGATCATGTAATGTGTTTATGGATGGACCAACTTTTGCTATCTAGGGAAACAAGTATCATCATTTTGGATTTTGGCCCAATCCAAAGTCCCCCAGTGATGAGCAGCATCAGATGTTTAGCATCTACTTATCATGCCTTTCACTAGCTATAAATATGAGTGATCTGCTGATCTGAGTGCAGATATTTTTACAGAGTTGACAACTTGGTTATAATTGTTGTGATTTTCTCGAGTCTTCTTATTCATTCTGCTTTATATTATCTAAGAACATTTAATTATAGCTGTGATCACCTATTACAGATGGCTGGTCGTGAAGGATTCCTTCCTTTTGTACATGAAGCCAGACACTGGAGCCATTTCCTTTGTTCTGTTAGTTGATAAGGAATTCAACATAAAGATTGGGAAGAAAGACACAGAAACCCAGTATGGTTTACGGATAGACAATCTCTCCAGGTGAGTTTAAAGTATTCAGCCAGTTTCTACTCTTTGTTGTATGCCACAATAACTATTTTCTCTGTCTCTTGCTCTGGTTTTGAGCAAAGTATTTAGAAGTTTAGGTTATCGTTTAGGAGACCTTCAGTAGACCTGTAGAGGATTCTTACTAAAATGGTTCTGCAACCAAGAACCCAAAATCATACCTATAGCCCCAGGAGAACCAGCGTTATCAATTTTTTTAATCCCCTATTGCAGCTCCAACTTCAGCCAGCGTGCAGAAGAACACGTACAGCTGTCATTGTGCAAGGATTTCAGTATTCTCCTCTCTCTATGACATCAGGTGACTCTGGGAGATAGGTGGGGGTACCATGAACAATCACACAGTTGATATTGCCACATCTATAACAACCTAAATTAAAATTAGTACATCATTTATTCTACCTTAAAATTCAGAATCCAGAATTGATGTTTTCTGTTCAACTGTAGCCATGGTGATGGAAAAAGAAAATTATAATGGGTCTTGGAAAATGGCAACACACAAACAAAGTAAAATTATTTTCTGGGGAAAAAAAGTTCTTGTTATGCAAAAGTAGCAAAAAAAAAAAAATCAATATAAGTTTGTTATTGTCATAATTAGCAATGTTAACATATTTATACAATGCTATGCAAGCCATAAAAATATTTTTTAGTTTTTTTTGCTCTATATTACCTCCATCCCCCTCCAAAAAAATATTTAGTATATTATATGTACCCACAATATACAAGGTCTTGTAAAGCTACATTGAAATTAAATGTTAAATGTTATAAACAGATAAAATGTTACTGGTTTAAGGTTAAGTTACATTGCTAAAGGGTTGACATCCACATAAGGCACCAGAGTTATGTGTCAGGAATATTTACCATTTACTTTAGCCATAAATTCAAAATCTGAAACAAAAAAAGTGACATTTTCAAGAGAATTTTATTTTTTGCAATTTTAATTTGTCAGGGGTTAATGTCGAGGCTTGTTTTTTTGTTTCACTTTCTGCACAAATAAAGGAAGTTAGTTTTGAGGGAAATTTTACTTTCTTGACTCTGCAGATGCATGCAGCAGAGGGAATATTTGACATGCTGTAAGATTTTGTGTTGTGCATATCACATATGCGTACCACTGTGTCCATTCATCACTTGGCTGTAAGGCCGGGGCCCCATGGGCCGGAAACGCCGTGGGAAAAATTGCAGCGTTTTACAGTACTTGCAAAGTGGATGGGATTCATGTGAACCCCATGCCCACTTTGCGAAAAAATTTGCAGCGTGGACACGCTATGATTTCCAAAACCATTGCGGTTTTGAAAATCGCAGCATGTCAATTATATCTACGGAAACGCCGGCGACTTCCCCTAGATATAATTGTAACAGAAAGTCCGCAGAGTAAAACTCTGTGAACTTTCTGTTCAAAGCACAGCGGGAAAAACCGTGATGCGTTCATGCTGCGGTTGTTCCCACAGCGCTTTAGCGCTGTGTTTCCGGCCATTGGGGCATTAGCCATAAGCAGTACAGATATTTGGGTCACATATAGAAAGGCTCCAGGCTGATTTCTAGCTGTTGCTTGGAGGTGTATAGCTCTCCTAAATCTGGGCTGGAAGCGTATCACCCATGTTAAGCAGGTTAGCTCCTTGAGCTAGACAATATAATTTGGGCAAGTAACCTAAATCGTCCTGGCAAGTGTATTTGGGGTTTTTGATCCTTGTAGAATTTTTTATTTTTTTTTGATCATCCCCATGATCGATTTTTACACAGTACTTAAGTGTATTTGTTTTGGGCACTTTAATACACTATTACGGGCATATTTTAGTAAAAGTGAGGTTTTAGGATTTATAAATTTATTTATTTTTTTGTCTGTAAAGACAAAGACATGGTACAGTTATTCACTACTTCTACTTTTACTTCCACTTCTCTTTGCTTACTATCCAGACTGTTTAAGACAAAGGCCAGGGAAGATCAAAACATCTTCTTACCAAATTGTTTCATGAATTACGGAATGATTGAATGATTTTATTGCTTTTACAATGTTGATGCAATGAACTTTACAGCAGTAAGTTCTAGGCTGGAGCACCACGTTGTGAAAACATAGCGTTTTACAGTACCTGCAAAGTGGATGGGATTCTGGTTAATCTCACCCACATCCTTTCTCTGAGGTCCTGCATTTTTTCACTCTATCCCTTGCTTCTGTACTGAATGCTGCTTCTGCCTCTCACTGACTGTTACTGTGTATGGCGTACGAGCTTGGAGTACAGGGCTCTCTTCACTATTTATCTCATGTTCTGCAGTCTGATCAATCAGGTCAGATAATAGCAGTGTGCTGAGAACGGCTCAGAGTGTCTGTTACTTTTCTATGTAAACACAAAGATAATAATGAGTTTACTGCAAGAAATGTTGTCTGTCCTGTTAGGATGCAGTTCTCTATAAACCTGTGTCATGTACAGTACTATGCATATTTGGTCTGTGTTTATATTAATGATGATAATCTCTCATTGTAAAGGCAATGTCTATATCTACTAAGGTAATTCTTAGTGCCCACCAGCTTGTTGAAGAATACAGGAAGAGAAGAAGAGACAGCTGGCAAAGAGAGAGAGAGAAAATCCCTTTAAAATCTTTCTTTTGCGGTACAAATGATTGCATAAGATCAACAAAAATGGCAACATCTCTAAATGTATACTGAATAGCCACCTTTGAGGCACCTGCTCTTTCCTTATTGGATCTTTGCTGTATAAAATTAGAATAGTGTCACAATAGTGAAGCATTAATTCAAGAGAGCAAATTTTCTGTGGATCACTTCAGTGTGAATCCACATTACAATGTTAAAATTGAGTGATCAGAGTGACTTAGACCAAGGCAAGGTCATGCCTAGATTATCCAGGGCCAATATTTCAAAAACTGCCAGCCTTGTGGACTTTTTCTATGCACTGGTGTTCAAAGTATACCAGGAATGGTGTGATCAAGAAAAAACATCCAGTTAAGAGGGATCCTGTAAGAGTAAACAAATTGTCAAAGGAAGGAGTGATAGGAGGATGTGAAGCATAGGTCAGATGGGCTATAATAGCAGACCACCAGCTTGGGGAAAATGAAAGGTAAGAATCAGAAATCAGAGGGGACAACAAAATGCAAAAATTGGGTAACTGATCTGGAAAAACATTGCCTTGTCACATGAATCCAGATTTCTGTTGCCCAATGCTGATGGCAGAATTTGGCACAAGCAACATGAATCAATAAGCTCTTCCTATTTTATGTCAACAGTTAAGGCAAGAGGGGGTGGAGTAGTGGTGTTTGGTGGAATGCTTTCGTGGCACACACAGATTGGTGTGGGGATGAAGCCCAAAGGAAGTCCAACATACTACTAAATGGCTATCTCTAAAGAGCTATTCAGTGTGTGCACACCCTGCCAGTGACTTTCTTGTTACAACATTGTACAATTTAGAGGATGTATAGTAATATGTAATCTGTATTACTTTGTTTCTCTATTTGTCTTTAACAGTTGCTATTTTATTTTTTTTTATCTTTCAGGTCTTTAATTTTGAAGTGTAACAGTTACAGACATGCACGTTGGTGGGGCCAGGCTATTGAAGAATTTGTTAGGAAACATGGAAAAAATTTCCTGCAGGATCACAGATTTGGATCATTTGCAGCAGTCGAAAAAAACACCCTCACCAAATGGTATGTTTGTTGCCTAGAATAACCAAAGTAATCTGTTATATTAGTCAAATTTGATGGTCTGTGAATATAATATGTGAGTTTTGTTCTTCAAGCTGTTGCCTACCTATATGACTGCTGACAAAAAAAAGTTTTCTTTATAAAGATGTTTTCTACGTTTCTGCTATTTTAATTTTTACTGTGAACAGTCGAGGAGCAGGATTGTTAGAGACACTTAGGGCTCGTTCGCACTGAGTCTTTTGGCAGCGGATTTTGAAGCGGAATCCGCCTCAACATCCGCTTCCAAAAATGGCTCCCATTGACTTCAGTGGGAGCCGCTCGCTTCTTTTTTCCGCTAGCTAGTAGCGGAAAAAAGAAGCAACATGCCCCTTCTTCTCGCAGATTCTGCGCCTGAACGGGTTAAAATGAAAGCCGCTTCCCCACTATAGACTCATTAGGGGGAAATGTATCAATCCCTATAGGTAGAGGGATGATATTATGATGCACATATGGCACCAAGGCCTTTTCTTGCATCAATCACTCCTTGCACACCAGTTTTTTGAGATGAGTTTTAATGGAAATCTATGCCAGTTCTTAACTAGTGTAGATTTCCACTCTGTTGCTGGAATCTGTGGGAGGCTTACGAAAAGACCAGAGCCTCTTCCTAATTCACCCATTTCCTGTGCCATTTATGGCCTTTATTAAGGCTGGTGTAAATATGCCAGTCTTAATAAATCTTCCCCATTAGTATTTCTTATGCAGGTGTCATCTCTATTGGACATGTAGAAATACAATAGCACTATGACTTAGCCACAGGTTAGGGAGTACCGTAAGTGTCTCTACTGGGAAAACCTCTTTAAGCTAAACATACCTTCTCATTCCTTTCATGAGGTTCTGCTGGAATGTTGTTGTAGCCAGTAAATAATTCCGCAGCTGTTAATCACACCACTATCTATGGCTCATTTCAGCAAAACATTCCTGCAATTTGCCTTTTTATTACAACATTTGTCTAATGGCCAGAAATAACATGGCCTCTATTATTACAGAGTCACAAGGTGATGCCATTAGTACACAAGGCGATTCTAAAGTACATTATATATTACAAATGTGTCCTTCAGGATTATGACCTTATTGTCACATGGTAATACATTTGCTTTGTTTTAGGTACGTCAATGCTAAAGGATATTTTAATGATGTAGCTGACGCAATGGAAGCAGCAAAGGAAGAAATTTTCATTACAGACTGGTGGTAGGTATTACCTCTTCTCAGACTTTGTTTCCTTAGGGTATGTTTCTCTTCATTTTTCGTCCTTAGTTGTGATGCGATGCTGATATAGTACATCAGCATTCCCTCGCGGCTTCCCGTTGCTGCTTAGGCCTGGATGAATGGGCTTAGTCAGCAGGGAGTCTCGAGCCATGGAATTGGTATCCGTGGCAAGATGAAGTGGGACGCTTCTTCTTTTTTCTTTTTTTTTTTTTTTTTTTTTTTTTTCTTTTGTGTCCTTCTGCGATCTCTGCCTCCCATTTGAAAAAAAACTGAGAGGCAGAAATACGCCCCCAAATAAACAGCAAATTTCTCTGTGTGAACACAGCCTTAAAAATGTTAATGCTCTTGTGGTGTGATAACAGTGTGCCTATTATTAAGTACTAGACTTATTTATTTTATGCTTACTTATATAGCGCCATCATATTCCGCAGCGCTTTACAGACATTGACAGTCACTGTCCCATATAGGGCTCATAATCTACATGCCTATGCCCATGCTGCCCTTCTGAAAGTGCTGCTAGTAATCTCGTGTAATAAATCTAAAATGGTAAATTCATTTACACATTTATTATTTTTGTATGAAATGAGATTTGCATAAAGTAGTGATCATGAGGGCCGTCTGTTCTGTTCTTCCTGTCACTGAAGAACAATGCAGTCCACCTTACCTCAGCCTGAAATGGCAGTAAAAGGGGGAGATGACGTGGGGCGGGGGAATTACCTATGGTGGGTTTTTTATAATGTCTGATCCTTTGTTCTGCCAGAGGTCTTATGTATGCAGCATTACACGTTTGCTCCATTCACTGGAGTGGAGATAAGGTACAGTCCAAAATACAACACCTAAGATAGTGTGGTGCTATTTAAGAAAGTAGGCAGCCATGTTTTTCCTAATATACACAACACATTTAAGATATATTTACAAAAGACTCTATGTGCTGTGTTAATTAAATGGCATAAAGATGGAGGGAGTCTTTTAATGTAGTAAGTTTATCACAATGAATCATTCTGATTCTGCATCTTTAGGCTGTCTTGGCAAAGTACTGTATATACCAAGGGTTAGTTGGCTTATTGTGCACAAAATGTTGCTTCACACTGTCACATCTTAAAGGGATTTTCCCATGAATTACATTTATGGCATACCCACAAGAAATGCTATAAATATCTGACAGATGCTGGTCCCACCGCTGGAACCCACTATCTATAATGAACCCCTACCCTCGGTGTCCATACCCCAGGTCTTACCTGACTGCGACCTTCCTAAGAAGATGGTCCTCAATGGTCAGGCATACAATTTACAGTGTAGATCTTAAAGGCACAACATCACTGAAACACCCATAGAAGTAATTGAGAGTTATGGACAACAAAGCTCATTGTTCTGTGCTGTTTCCACACCTTCCATTCAGAGAACTTATGCTATTTGTGTAAACCAGACCAGACTTTGTTGCAGATTTTGTTTCTTTTGTTGAGCTAAAGCCAGGAGTGGATTCCTTTTGTAGCCACTCCTAGATTTGGCTTATAGAACCACAGCAAAATCTGCAACAAACAAAGCTGCGTTTCTGCAACGTGGGGCTTTAGCCTCAAGGTCTGAAACCAGCATGTGTTTAAATTTGCAATATCTCTTAAAAATTAAATTATATTAATGGATTCCTAAAACTTTGTGATAGTTTTCATTTTTAAATGCTCTCTAAATAAAATTTGGCGCTATTGAGCTTTTCCTGTTGAGTCTTGTATGTAGACAAATGGAGGCCAAAAGAGCACATAATTTAGTATTTGATACAAATCAATGCGATCCAGCTCATATTAGGCAGGAATATACTTAGACTGTTCCGAAACTGCTGCCCAGTAATTTGCTGAATAGAATAAACCACTCTCTACAACATATTGTTATGAATAGCACAGAATGAGAACACAGACGTTGAATTGTTGTGTCTGGCTTTGTTTTAATGCTTCCCAACGTCTTGGACCAAGATGGTTTCTCAGGAAGAGGAATGTCCTAGTGTTTGCATAGCATAACCCTGTGAAGCTGCAAATTCTTACCAACACTTTCCTAGAGTTGTGAAGGCATAATGGCAACCTTGGCACTTGTGCAGTGTGAATGTTGTGTGTGCCAAGGTTTGCAATGACTCACATCACATAGGGAACATTTTATAATTCTCTGTTTATTCAGAAGTGAGGCAGGAAGTAAAGGAACATACATTTTTTTGGCTATAGCTTTATTATTTTTTGCCCGTATTACTGCATTTACAGGACAGTACACCTAAAGTGCCTAGCCACGTTACTTAGTATGTCAGTGCCTATACATTACATTGCAGTCCTCTGTCCACACTATAGTTCCATACCAAGCAGAAGTAATGACAATTACAGTGCTTTTCCAGAATATACAGTCTGCACTGTAGTACAGTGCTGCAATTTAAGGCAAACAATGCAAAAATACTCTGCACAGTGCACCAAAAAATGCATGTATGCAGCGCCAAAATATCAGATGCCATAAAGTAAAACCATTCATAGCTGTGTTACTGTGGTATCATAATTTTTTTCTTATTATTCAAATGAGCTCTTTACAGCAAGAGGACATTGCCGTTTACCTCATTGGTTCAAGGAGCTCATTTGCACAGAGCTGTTTGCTAGACTTTCCTTCACCTGGGGCAAAGGCTCAGTTCCTTTGTCTGTACTTTGTATCTAAATCCAGAAAAGGGATTCCTGATGTCCTCCCTGCAGCACATACCCCAGCTGCCTCTTTCTCCCATCCAAACTACCCCTCTGCATTTGAACTTTGACAAAAACAATAAAATCTTGGCAACCAGTTCAAGGGGCAAATACTATTTGATTCAAGTGACCCTAACCTATCTGCTGGGTTGGGTTGATATACTGGTTTCTGGTTACAGATTCCTTTTATAGGGGAATTCCCATCATTCAATTCTAGTATATTACTCAATACATTTCTCTATCTTGCTCTGTTTGTAAGATACTGCCGAATGTGTGTACCCCATGTCTACAGCTCGTTGCCTAGGTTTCATACCGCAGGCTTTTCCCATCCACCAACTTGTCATTGAAACCAGGAAGTGGAAGGGGAGGAGAAAGGAGAGCAGGTGAAACCCTTAGGCTGCATTCACACCGAGTTGTTTGGCTCAGGAATTTGGTCAGGAAACGGACTCAAATTCCTCCTCCAAAAAACACCTCACCATACAGTCAGTCCTATGGTGAGGCATTTTTAGGAGGAGGAATTTGAGTCAGTTTCCTGACCAAAAAACTGTGTGTACGCAGCCTTAGGATAAGGCCCTATGTGACGATACACAGCGCTAAAGTCTGCGGGAAAATCCACGGTGGGAAAGCGTCGTTGTTTTTCCTGCAGCATTTTGAACAGAAAGTTCACGGAGTTTTCCTCTGTGGACTTTGTTACCATTATATCTACACGAAAGCTGTCGTTGTTTCTGAAGATACAATTGACATGTTGCGATTTCCAAAACAGCGTGGTTTTGGAAATTGCAGCATGTCCGCACTGCGGTTTTAATCGCAAAGTGGGCATGGCATTCACATGAATCCCATCCACTTTGCAGTTAATGTATAACACCGCGATTTTTCCCTTTTAGGCCCAGGCATCACGTGGCGTAAATGCTTAAAAAAAAAAAAAAAAAAAAAAAAAAAACCCTGTGTTTTACAGTCACAGTAAAGTGGATGGGATTCTAGCAAGTTCCATCCCCATTCTGCATAAAACATGAACAGCGGGAATGCTGCGATTTCCAAAACTGTTACGGTTTTGGAAATCAAAGCTTGTCAATTACACCTATGGAAACACCAGTGGTTTCCCTGTAGGTATAAATAAAGCAGAAAATGCGCAGAGGAGAACTCTGCAAACTTTCTGTCAAAAGCGATGCAGGAAGAACCGCGATGTTGTGCTGCAATAAAGCACTGCAGGATGCCATGTGTGGATTTAGCTATAAGATTAAGGTCCCACATAGTGAACCACAGTAAAAAAGTGCTGTGGGGAAAACTTTGGCAGAAGTTTTCTCTCCCAGGACGTTCTGCTTCAATTATACCTATATAGGATACGCTAGCATTTCCGTAGGTATGATTGACATGCTGCGATTTACATAAATGATGGATTTTGAAATCTCAGCGTGTCCACTGCGGATATTTTCTACAATGTGTGGATGGGTTTAATAGCTATTGTAAAACGCCACATTTTCTGTCGCGAAAAAATGGCAACTTTTATACTACATGGGTCCCTGGCCTAAGTGTTCTACGTAGTACCTTCAAAATTATTTCACATGTATGGATGTGTATAATGGGGTTTAAAAATTATGTATTGGTCATACGTGGCTTATAGAGTTTATATTCACAAATGCTCTTTTCCTACGATCTTTCAAGGCTAAGTCCAGAAATTTTTCTGAAGCGTCCAGTTGTGGAAGGAAATCGATGGAGACTGGATTGTGTCCTGAAGAGAAAAGCAGTGAGTAACTCTGTACTGTATTCGTAAAGGGATATTCACACAAAATTCTTATTTCATAGAAAAAAGTACTTGGTAAAATATCGCAGTAACCCGTTGATGGCAATTAGTGAAAGTGTATTTGTTACTAGAAAAAGCCCAACAAAATCCCCCTTTCCCTACCACAGTTTGAGCACTGTTGCCAATAGATATGACCTGTAGTCCATCTTAATCCAGGACAAGTATGCGCAGTTTGTTATTGGCTTCCCTATATCTGCTTATTGGATCAAGGCTACATGACCATGCATGTGCCATCCTAACAGATGGAGGACATGCTGGGCATGAATAATTGCTTTGAGGAGAATTGGCCATTTAGGAAGTACATAGAGCAAGGTGCACCTGAAAATGAAGTTTTCACTAGTAAGCAGAGAGCCACATAGTAAGGACCACCACTCTGGCCACTGCAAGCTGAAAATGTAATGGTGCTATTGGGGTGCAGATCTTAAGAGAGGACACATGGTACAGTACAGATGGTTTATCTGCACAGTTGTTCAAGTTTAAAAAAAAAAAAAAAAAAAAAAGTTGTATGTTGATTCAACCCCTTTAAAGAATCACCCCTTCAGGAACTTAAAGAGGACCAAGCATCTTAAATGGCTATTTGCCAAATTATTGTTTATCTTTTCCTCCTGGCTTCCTTTTAGCTGTATGTACATGTGTTTCCAGTAGTAAGAGGTACTTGATACATTTGTTTGACCCTTGTTTGCACTTGTATAAGCTTTTAGCTACAGAAGGACCTCTTAAGATACAGTTGTGACTCCTACAGTATTTGGTATATTGATTTCAGCAATCCTCTCCTGCCAGCAGTTGGCTAAACACAAAAGATATTTCTGCATTTTTCGCTCGTTTTTACTGCTAGGCAACCACCCAAATATTCTTTCATTCACTATGTTTACCAGCCAGCATTCAAATATAATTCATTGTCATTGACGTCTATAGAACTCCCTAATGAATGTCTACAATGGAAACCCTGTATAGTGAAGTAGCCTTTAGTTAAACGGTCAAATCGGCTCATAAGAGATCCAGGTAAAAACTATATTGGCACTAAAATTATTGTTACTATATCTCTATCAGATGTTACTGTTCTATCAGTGTCAGAATGTATCGTAATGTAAAACTATCATGAGAAAATTTTTGTTAAACAAAAAAACTTGATCTGTGATCCAAGAGTCCTTGGAAACTTTTCAGCATTGAGGGAGTTTTTATTGTGCAAATAACCTATTTATTTCTGCTAGAATACCCATAATCCTTCTTGGGATTTTTTAGCATTCCTTCACAAAACTGGTGTTGTTTCTCTTTCATTTCTGCTTTTGCAGCAACAAGGTGTCAAGATATTTATCATGTTGTATAAGGAAGTAGAACTGGCACTGGGAATCAACAGCGAGTACAGCAAGAGAACTCTCATGCGTATACATCCTAATATTAAGGTATGGCCTATAGATAGTGTGCTCAATTGTTTTTCGTGGAGATGACCGGCATTGCAGATGAGTAGGGTGCAGCAGTCTTGTCATTCAGTCAATACCAGGCTCACATCTGTCTCCAGTACACATCTCACTTGGTGATAAGATGAATGGAGTGGGTGGTGCTGCTCTGTGATTGACAGCTATCTCTATCTGCACACTCACATACATAGAAGGTTGGCACTCACACTGTCCAACTTTTGGCCCACTGGACTCCTAAGCTGACAAGTTATATTGGAACAATTCATAAAAATAAATAAATGATACATTATATTAGGGCTGGGCAATTAATTGGAAAATAATCAAAATCTGAACTCTGCTCCTATATTTGATATGAACTTGCTCTAATCGATTATTTCAAATATTTTGCATCCATGCCACGCTGTCTCAAGCCATTGGCTTGAGGATGCCACTAAATGTGGACTATCTTGTCAAGATGTCTGATATGTGAACTAAAGGCAAAATTCGAGTTTAAATGTTCAATTGGTGGTGATTTTCATTTGGGTCATAATTGTCCAGCCCTAATATGTATATGTGTTTAAGTAGAGAATAGCACAACACACCAGGTCCTCGTCTGCTTAATGTGAATTTATTACATCACGTTTCGAAAGCTATAAATCTGATTAACATTGCTTTTGCAGTTATGTGAAGTTTCAGGTTATGAACCCTTCTTTAGGCATGAAGGGCAGTGCTTGGTTAACATGCCACAATTCCAGAAGACTAGTCCTGATGTGGATGTGACCACATCAGGACAACCAAAAATGGGGTTGTAGTCACCTTTGTTGCAATCACTCCTTTGTTTGCAGCATAACAACTCTAGTTATCCTGGCCGGACCCCTGTTACCGCCACTGCCAGATGACGTCTCCAGCTGCAGCTTCAGACAGTCCCTAAGGGTTGAAGCTGTAGTAAGTGACATAATCCTGTTAATCTGGCAACAGGGGTGGACCAGGAGAACTGGAGCCTTTGTTCCACAGCAAAATAGTGAAGAGAGTTAACTATAGCCACTGGGAGCTTTTCTTTTGTCTGGGCAACTCCTTTAAATTTAGATGTTGGCTGACCAGTCCTATACTTCAGTCTTGGGGAGGTGTAAACCAGAGAGCAGTATAAATTGAAAATATTGTGACAGCAATACAATTACAGTTTTCAATAGGAAAATTTGAGGAGCATTTTCTAGTGCTGCTTATTTAAAGGGATTTCCTAGGATTTAATATTGACCTCAATATCCTTCTTTTGCCGCCACTATAGCACATACAGGACAGTTATAGGAAATGCTAATAGCGCTCTGATGTGCAGGTTCTGAAGTGATGTGTTTCTACTCTGAATGAAAACTGGTTACATAGTTATCGTTATATGAAAAATAAACCTTTTTTCAATTATTTAGGTGATGAGACATCCGGATCATATGTCGTCATCGGTCTATTTGTGGGCACACCATGAAAAAATTGTAGTTATTGATCAATCTGTGGCTTTTGTTGGAGGAATTGACCTTGCTTACGGCCGATGGGATGATGATGAGCACAGGTTAACAGATGTGGGAAGTGTCAAGAGAATCATAGCAGCGCAGTCTACAACTGGCATCAACACGGTAAAATAAACCTTTCTATGAAATTTTCTATCACTCTGTATAAGCTCAATTACTGCATAATACAGTATCTGCTACATGACGGCAATATGCTCATCTGCGCCTTACAATTTAACTTATCATTTTATTTTATTTTTTCCTGGTGTTGTTTAGTTTTGTTCACCTGTCTACTTCTAGAAATAATACAATGGAAAAGGATGTGTGTACCTTCTATGTACCAGGTGGTGGATGGCAGCACAGGATACAATGACCACGAAATAATTATTCTAGGATAATAAAAGTTATTGCTGCACCAGCTTATTACACCTGGGTGATCATAGTAATGACAGTAAACAGACCTGAATGTTTGATAGTATTATGGGATGTTTTGCATCATTAATAAACTACCTACCCTGTTTAGGTTTTGTCAGGGTCCATGCAAGCTCTGAATGGAGAAGACAAGACCAACAGGAAAACAGGCTTACAATTTCAAGAGAGAAAAGGTGAAGAAGTGGTGGACAGCTCGAGGATACGAGGCATGGGCAAATCCCGAAAGTTTGCCAAGTTCAGCTTATATAAACAGCTCCACAAGCACAACCTCCAACATGCAGACAGTGTCAGCAGCATAGACAGCCAATCACGTATGTACTTCTCTTCTGCTTACATCTACCAAGAGCTAAAATTTACCATGCTGACCAAAGAAAGGGGAAAAATCTTAAAAAAAATAAAATAAAAAATCTTCTAACAAACAAGCTATAGGTTTAGGTTTATAGCATTTCCCTGTCAGTTGCCTTACATTTATCTTTATTTTCCTTTATGTATTTTGGGTAGTATAACCTACCGTTGCTCCAGTATTCACCATTTTCCATGGATTTTCAGCAGTGTAGCTCAAAGAACTTTTTTTATTCAATCTTTTAAAGTTACACATGTAGGGAAGCCACTTTTGTAGCTCCAAACCACTATATTACAGTGTGGTAAGCACATTATGCCAGCAGACTCCTAAAGATCGGGCATCTGTGGTTTGGTGCCGACACCTGTGCCGGACGTCCATTCATTCTACGAGAGCCCTTTTGTTTGTGTTTCTTGTGTATAAGCAGCATCTCCCTCTCTACAGGCATTTCTGATACTCACAGTAGTCAGCAGAATTTATTCCATGGTTTTAAATCACATCGGAGATTGTTTCATCCCTTGGCTGGGTCTGTACACAAGTTCACTCAGTATCAGAGTGGTGAGTGAGCACAATATCATGGTAGTATATCATACTAATGCGCTGCATCGGTTTCTTTGGGGTCTCTGCTAATTAAGCAACTATTTTGTTTTCCTACTAATAAATGGGTTCTGCGTTTTGACATTTTTCCAGCTGCCTAAATTACCCTTGCATTTTCTGTCAGCCAGTTTCATCTAGCAATGTTTTGTCATTTTTTTTGGCGAGAATTGAGCATAAAAAGTAGCTATAAAGTAACCCCCCCAGCTTTGTGTAGATGCACTTCTGAATATGGAGTTATTGGCATGGATACTTTGAGATTAAGTATATTCTTAAAGGAGATTGCACGTGTGTTTTATAGCAGCCTCTCTGCAAAGTTAATACAATTACGGTAAGTATTGAAAATAAATATCCTGACACACACTTGTACAGAAAATTGTAAAATCTAAGCTAGATCTATCTGCAGGGAAACGTAAAGAGGAATTTGTCAGCTGCCAAATGAAAATAATTTCAGCCCAGAGTATACTGCCAGCAACACACAATAGCATCACTGATGCTAAAAATTATGAAATTGTTTATTTTTATGGTAAATTACCCTTAAAATAGCAGTTTTAATACAGGAAAATTATTTATGAACTATCCTTTTTAACAGTTGCCAAGATTCCTCTTAGAAATTGGGCTGTGGCACCTTTTTATTGCTTTATATAATTGTGTAAGGATTACCGTATATACTCGAGTATAAGCTGATCCGAATATAAGCCGAGGCCCCAAATTTTACCACAAAAAAACTGGGAAAACTTATTGACTCGAGTATAAGCCTGTTGGGGGGGGAAATGCAGCAGCTACTGGAAATTTTCAAAAATTAAAATGGTCGGAGTTTTTGGGTGCAGTAGGTGCTGGGAAAGGGGAGGGGGTGTTCTGGTTGTCTGTCTGCCCCTTCCCTGAGCTTGAGGACTGTTTTTGTTTTTGTTTTTGTTTTTTTTCCCTCACTTGGAATTCAGCCTGGCTGAATATAGAGTATCTGCAGTGCTCCTATTAACCCCTTCCTGACAGAATAGAAGCACTGCAAATACCGTATATTCAGTAGACTGGGCACTTTCAGACACAGGGATACCTAATGTGTTTGTCTCACAGTAATTTTCTACTTTTATATGTATTCTAGGGAAAGGAGGGATTTAGAACTTTTATTTATTTAATTTTTTTAAATATATATATATATATATATAACTCCATACTGAGGCTAAATAAACAACAGCCCCCTACAGCTTTTATAGTACCCTTGGGGAGGGTGAGGGACTGACTAATGACCAATTATTGTACAGGAATTTGAAGAAATTCTTATCTAAGTAGTATAGAGAGACCAGCATAGTACACAGGAATACAGACAAAAGCTACAGTGACCCTTCTATAGATGTGCAAGAAATACATATAGTCTGATCAATAAGACAATTAACCCTGTCATATCACATCAATAAGACACTATGATTTTGTGGGGGGAAAAAAACATGTCTTGTTACAGTCACATCTAAATTCTTAGTCAATTCTTTACAATAGAGAGATGGTCAAGGCACATATTAATCTGAATGTGGAAGCGGCCATATTTGGTAGATTGGACATATCGATTATGTAAAAGATAAAGTATAAATTTGAGGAAATGAGCAGATATGAAAAAAGGTGAGAATTTGTGTTTCTTCACTGTTAGGTTTAGCATCACAAAACCAAAAAAAGAAAAAGTAAAGCAAACCTAAAATACAGTTAACAAGGTTTATAGAAAAAAAAACAACTTTTAAAAACCTGTTTTATGGCTTTGTGCATTTTCTGTAAAGTCATCCTGGATAGTTTTGCCTTTCCTTGTTTACTTTGCTGTCATGTGTCACATACAGTCCAAAGTCTATATGGTGATGGCTCTGGCTTGTAATAAAGCACAGATCTCATGTCAGTGCTTTTCATATAGGCTGCTTTAGTGTTCTGGTGTCGGCATTACAGTAGATTTGCATCTTCTTGCTGAGTAATGTCTTAGTTTTCTGTAGGTGAAAAGTGAAATGAAACATTAACCCCTGATTTACATGATGTGCACATGTATTACACTTTCTACAGGTTATGTAAAGAAACACTATCACTATTAAAGTATAGGAATGAACCGTGCAGAGCTTCGAAGGCTGAGAGCAGTCTCTTTGGCGTGGAATTCCTAGTGTTGGGTGAGGTGCAGCTGGGGTGACAGACCTGACACAAGTGATATAGGCTGTGCACTCATTTCTCTGGCTGCTCCAGTATCTGGTTTAGCAACACTGCTGATTTATATTGGGGGTTTTTTATGTCTGTTTTCCAAGTGTCAAATAAGAGATTAAAACTAAGGCCAATGCTCTGGCCTCACCATGGTTTGGGGTGACCACATAAGAAAAAAAAAAAAGAGAAGCTTTGCTTTAAGCAATAGTGATGGATATATCTCTTATTTTTCTAGCTGAAGCTCAATGTCAGGTAATATTTTTTTTTTCTCTGAAGAAGATTCTTGAGCAGCAAAGAGTATCATGTCTGATTGCATGTGCCTTGTAGTCAGTCATATCACAAAATTGATGTACAAGATAAGTGCCAAAAAATATAACTCCAACATGTGAATGAATAGGCTAAATTGCATCTTGTCAAGGTGTTATCACCACTGTTGAGAAGGAAAGGTCCCAACTGCCTGGAACCAAGATGGCTATAAACCAGCTACATAAGGCTCTGCTCACATCTGCATTGTGAACTCTGGTTTTTGGTTCCTATATAAAAACAAAATTATAGCCGTAGAGATTATCACATAAGGGACACCAATGTCTCCCAAGGACCCCATTGACACTTGCTAACCTGGTTAGTGACTGCTTATTTCTCCAGATAAGTGATCACACAACCCTGAAACTACCAAGTGGAGACACAAAAGATTTCCTTAGTTTTATAATGAGCCTAAGAGCTGTGTTGAGTTTTGAGCACTGTACAGCAGGTAGGATAGGTACAAACAAGCAGGAACCAGCAGTCACAGTAAGATGGTGGAAAGATTGGAACCTGCCACAGCAGTGCTACATTCTGTATCTTTTCTTTTAATGGCCCATGACACTGATGCATTTGGTTATCATTAATCATATACTATAAGATTTTAGATATTCTCAAAATTTCAGTAGGAAATCTTAATGTCTTATTACAAGAAGAATTCTCCTTCAATTTGGTGATAGTGACTCTTTATGTTTCCTACATAAGCAGTTTCACTTTTCTCTGCATATTTTCAGCTAGAACACTTTCAGTGAACATCTTTCACGTTTTCCAATTGTTAATGACTTTTTTTTTTTTTTTATTCCTCTATTTATACCAATTACAGATCGGGGATCTGTCCGCAGTTTACAGACTGGCGTGGGAGAACTTCTTGGTGAAACTCGATTCTGGCATGGAAAAGACTATTGCAATTTTGTATTCAAAGATTGGGTACAACTGGATAAACCTTTTGATGGTAAGTTATTGAGTGAAAAGTAGAGAAGATGATGTAGAGAAGCTTCTGTTTAATTTAACCACTTAAGGACCACAATATGCATATATATGTCCCTCAATAAGAGGCCTTAAAATTTTGCACTGTGTTGGGCGCCAGAGCTCCATAGCCGCCAAGTCTTTGCTGCCAGATCTCTGCCATATAAAACAACAGTATCCATGGTTGGAGCTCACTCCAATCGTGGACAGTTAACTCTCTAAATGTTGTGGTCAATTGTGACCATGGCATCTGAGATGTTACTTTCTTTCATTTTCAGTCTCCTGTTTGGATGTTTGGAACAGATCCCTGCTGGGAGATTGTTGGAGCCTTGTAAAGCCTCTCAGGCCTGCCAGTACTATATGACTCCTCAGACCTGCCTGTGGCAGAGCTCAATAGTAACACAAGGATTGTAGATGTTGAAAGAAGGAAGTTGATCAGGCAGAAAAAAGGTTTCAGTAATTTGAAGAAGAATTTGGAAAAATATTTTGATGTACATCTTGGGGGGGGGGGAGACTCTCCAAAATCTGCTTCCCATTCATTTCTATGGGAGTTTCAGGAAGAATCAACCTGAAGAGTAAGCAGGATGCTGATAAAGTCCACTTTATGAAAAACAATGGTACCACACATTCAGCTAAAATATGGTGCTAGCAGACAAGGGGTCCTCCGACCCAACATACAATAGGAAATAGATGCTGCTGCACTCAAGGAATCGTGATATGTGACAATTTATTAGGGCAAAAAAGCTAACAATGATGACACCATGGACAAGTTTGATGAGCATACAGGAATATAGTAGCCACTAGATCCACAATATATGTATAACGTTTCAGTCCTTTAGACCTTCATCAGATTAGATCTAGTGTCCGGCAGGGCATAGAATGATGTCATAGCGTGATAAAGTCCACTAGCAGATATAAAAATTTTCCTCTCGATCCCATTGAAATGATGGAACAGTAAGTTTCAGGTATAATTTGGATCTGATTTTGAAGCAGAATCTGAGGCAAATTCCTCCATGTGATTTATACCCTAATATATCTGCTTTACTTTGGCACTTAAACAAAAAAAAAAAAAACTAGATGTTGTAGGAAGTCTAGATGTTGTAACTTCTATTTTTAATTGGTCTGTACTTCACACTACAATTTAATGTATTAACTTGTATCTCCATTCAGACTTCATTGACAGATACCAGACGCCCAGAATGCCCTGGCATGACATTTCTTCAGTTGTACATGGTAAAGCTGCACGTGATGTGGCGAGGCATTTTATTCAACGCTGGAATTTTACAAAGGTGTGTAATTTTGCAGATAATTGTTTTTTCGTTTTACATATACCACCAACTTATTCCTCAGCACAGAGATTGTGATCCCCTGGGGAACAGAGACTGACGTTAGTGAAGACTTTGTCTCCTCTTCATTGTCCTGTATTGGAGAATTGTACCTGACAACTTGGAAAATTATAACCTTTGAACCCCAATAAAACAAAAGGAGGACCTTTTTATGGGATTTAAATTTATATGCAAAAAAACTTACACATTTAAAAAAAAATCTAGGAACTCCATCTGTGTCACAGAAAATGTGAGACTTGATGTTGCAGAATGAAGCTCTTGTATGGTCATAGCCAAACACATCAATAGGGCCAGATTAATTTGTATAAGGCCAATAAAACCCTTGATAGACCTAAAGGGAATCTGTCGGGCCAATTTGGGACACTAAACCACTTACAGGTCTGGGGTTTTAGTCTTCCAGATCACCCTGTTGTAAAGTCATCCATTGCTGCATTTACAAAAAAAAAAAAAAAAGTATATACTTGCTGAGAGATGACTGTTTTCTGGTGCCTGCGCAGTTCTTTAGTGAAGCTGAGGACATACACCCCAGCTTCATTGAAGATGTGTCTGAGGTCTGGACACGTGCACTGAAGCAGAGTTGTATTCCTTTGGCTTCACTGAAGAACTACACATGTGTGGGGAGTACAGCCACGGTGTGAGTGCGGCACAGATGGGCAACCTGGGACACTAAACCCCCAATCCATATGGAGCGGTGGGTGGTTTATTGTCCCAGATCATCCTGACTGGTTCCTTCTAACTACCAAACAACTTTTTTAATTTTTTCATTGTCACATTTCAAGAGGGATAACTTTTTTGTTTTTCTGTCAATATAGCCTTATTAGGGCTTGTTTTATGTGTGATAAATATTATTTTTTAATTACTTTTGTGTTATATATACATTTGTTAGCTTTTTTCATTTTTCAAGGGAAGGGACTGTAATACACCACTGATATTTTGCTTTTTTTTCTGTACAATTTAATATGCAGTAAAAGTAAGTTTTATAGAAAAAAAAGTTATATTTGTGTGTAGGTGCATCCTAAGAGCCATAACTTTTTTTTTTTTTTTTTTTTTTTTAATTTTTAACAACATAGCAATATGAGGGCTTGTTTTTTGCTAATAAAAATATTTATTTGCACTTTTTTGGGATATGTATAACTTTATAAATTTTTATAAATTTTGTTTCCCTAGTGAACATTAATGCTTTGAATTACATGGTATGTCTAAGTATTATTACCTGCCAGTGTTCAGTCTGCCTAATAGTAAGGTGCTTATAACAGGCCTTTGTTCCTGGGGCATAGGGGCTGTCTGAGGGAGCCTGTTCACTCTGTCAAACACCTAAGATGCTTGTGGCATCTAAGACCAACTTTATTAATGTCCCATTAGTGCCTAGCGCCAACACTGTTACAAACCACTTTGACATCAGGATTATACAGCACACGGAGCTGCAATCTTTTAGATCATTGTCATAAAAAGGCAGCACATCAGACATCACCTGAATGACTGCCGTGGATGTGGTCTGTACGACATATAGGAAGAATCTGAGCACTCAGAGAAAACCCATGTAATGTTTTACTTTCAGCTTAAACTTATATTTCCATGTTAAGTCTGACTTTCTTTTTTTCCCTTCTGTTTCAGATAATGAAGCCCAAGTACCGTTCTCTTTCCTATCCTTTCCTGCTGCCTAAATCTCACAAAACAGCCAAGGAATTTCCTTATCAGGTTCCAGGATCAGTTCATGCTGACGCTCAGGTACGTTTCATGTTTGAGACACTGATTTTTCAGAAGCTGTCAGAACACTGACATCTATGGGGGTATTCCCAGCTAGAATGTTTATGGCAGGATATGGCATAAATGTCCAACAGATTCAGGTCCCACCTCTGGGATCCATTATTATTATTATTATTATTATTATTATTATTATTATTATTATTATTAATAATAATAATTTATATAGCACCATTAATTACATGCTGCTGTACATTTAAGGGTTTACATACAGAACACAAAATATACAAAATAAATACAATATTAACAGTGACCAACTGGTACAGTGGGATGGAGGGCCCTGCATCCAATCTATGACATTTATGGGATATCCTGTGGCTATTTTCTGCTGTATGAAATATTTTAATGTAATTATCAGCTTTTCACAACAGAAATAATAACTATAGTGTGGCAAATATACTAATAAATATATACAGGAATTCTAACTTAATATACACCACAAACCTGGTTTACATGTTTTGCACCTCATTTTCTATGTTTTAGACACTTTCTAACAGTTTGTACACCTCATACGACATGTCAACAGGGCTTGTTGGAAAAGGATGTTGCTTAATTTACTAAACTAAGATCAAGAAATTGTATCAAATTTTGTGCCAAGATTTAAGTGTTGTAGTGGTGTGGTTAGACTAAACAGTCTGCACCAGATTTTCTAACAGCTTCAGACAATTTAGAAAATCTGGTGCTGCGTAAGGCTGTCTAGTTTAACTCTGCAAGTTACCTCGTTTTTGTTTATCCGCCCCAGTGTGTAAGTGTTGGGCGATTACGTACTACTAAATGATATTAGAACATCTCAGAATGTGATCGGGTTTGGTTTTACAGTATGTAGCAATTATCACAAAATCATTAAGAGTATTGTGTATTGGAGACAAATTTCTACATCTTTGCAAGGTTGTGCACATAGCACCAGCCTGCTGTACTCCGAAATTCATGTAAATTGATAAAGGGAGTTTATCTGATTCCAGGCAGTACACTCCTGTTTATGTTCTTTCTATTGAGTGTGACTATAGCAGCAAAGCACATACACTCAGTCACAGCTCTATAAAAACTCCACCTCACTTCAGAGTAATGCAGGTGTGAAGAAATTGTGCTACGGGACCCAGAGCAGCCAAATATTAAAGATTATTATCCTCTAGATAGGTGAGACATTTAATTGATGGCAACACCTCTTTAGGCTAAGGCCCCAAAAATGGCAACACATTGTGGTTTTTCTAGCAACGTTTTTCACAGAAAGTAGAGGTTTTCATTATACCTATTGGGAAACCGCCGGCGATTCCATAGGTATAATTGACATGCTGCGTGTCTGCAGCATATATTTTCCTGCAGTGTGGGGATGGGATTTGCAAGAATCCTATCCACCATACCGTTACTGTAAAATGCCACATCTATTTTTCTACTGCGGTTTTTCCCCGGCTTTAGGCTGAGGCCCTACATTGCAACAAAAGTACAAAAAGTAGCTTTTCCACAGATTTTGCTGTGGTTTTTTTGAGCCAAAGTCATTAGTGGCTTGAAAAGGAATTGGAGTTATAAAGGAAGCTCTTATATTTCTCCCTTCTGCTCAATCCTATCCTGACTTTGGCTCAAAAAATGCAGCAAAATCTGCAAAAAAAAACCAAGAAGAAACAGCTTTTCTGCAATGTGGAGCCTCAGCTTTAGGCTGAAAATAAACTTTGCCGATAAACTGTTTTACTGCCATTTATGAGCTAAAGCCATCAGTGGGTTCAATAGGAATGGGAAATATAAAATCTGCTCTGGACTTTGGTTCAGAAAAATGCACCAAATCCCCCCCAAAACACAGCTTTTTTACAACATGTGGCCTCAGCCTTAGGGCTCGTTCACACGGAGTAAACGCGGCACGCAATGTGCCGCGTTTACGCCGCGATTTTGATGGTGCATGTTTGCGGTTGCGTTAACGTTTACTCCGTGTGAACGAGCCCTTAATGTGTTTTCACAAAGACATGATTGGATGGCACATATACTTTAAGGCTGGCATACACTTTAGATTTCAGACGACCATCATGTGGCTATCTGATTGATGATGGGATAATTTATACAAATCATTAACAACTAAACTGCCACCCTAATCAGAGAGAAAACCACAGGGATTACTTTATTATTGGCCAGACGCAGCTGATCATACTAAACACTTGTATTTTCAGTTGACACATGACCAGAAGTTTACAGCATGTCTGGTCTCTTTTTCGGCAAACTACCGTTCAGTGCATCTATATGGCAGGTAGTTAGCCATTCATCAGCTTAATTTCAGCTGATGAAAATCTGTTGAGTATTGCCAGTTTATGGCCATGCAACATAATATTATTGGTCTGTGGATGTTCAGTCATCAGATATGGGGTCTGTGGAGGTTCAGTCGTCAGATATGGGGTCTGTGGAGGTTCAGTTGTCAGATATGGGGTCTGTGGATGTTCAGTTGTCAGATATGGGGTCTGCGGTTGGTCAGATATTGTCAGTTCTAAGACACACAATACAGCACAACATAAACATACACTCAGATTTGATTCTCGCAGCAGAATTACCCAGACTGGAGCTTATCTGTCTAGGATCCAGCAAATGTTGGGTTTCCCTGCTGATTAACTCACTAAAAATATCATTATCTAGGTGTAAACACAATCCTTGGTGTGGCTGCCATTTACTTACTCAGTGAGCCACAAGTTAAGTTGACATGTGTACAGTGCCAAAAGGACTGACCACAAAGTCGCTCCAATTGTAGTATTTTGATTGTGTATGTATTGGATAGTACCTAGCGCTGAAAATGAGAGCTAGATGATGACAGCCATATCTAGCAGCTTGCCTAGGGCCACATTTTAGCTTTTATCCTGCTGGCTAATGTGTTTGTGTCTGAATCTTTAGGTGTTAGGTGAAGTTTTCTTTCTTATTCTTTTTACCCTACACAACCCCTTTATTGAGCGATGTTAATTAAACAAGTGTGTCTGATCATTGAGAGGCTGTTCTGGGCTGCCATCCAACTCAGAGAGAAGTTTCACAGACATTGGCACTTTCCATAGATCAGTGGGCGTCTCCTCCATAGAGAAGAACTGTCAGCTGAAAAACACTGTGCTTGGAGACAGATGGAGGAGACCTGGAGCAGATGGAAAGAGGAAATGGCAGTATGATGACTAGTACTCCTGTTTTATGCAGAAAGCTGGAAAATATTATATTCAAATATTGTCCTCCCTGCTAGAAGAGTTTGGGGAAGGAGTGAAACTCGCCTGTGTGAGCTATACCAAAATAACGTAATGTCTGAAGAGAGGGCTGTGTTTACCAGTTTTATCTCCTTTCTATGACTTGTGTATTACATTATACTAAATTATATTCTTGATATCTGGAGAGGACAGGAATTTCAAACTAGTTTACATGTGGGGGTATAATTCATGCAGCAGGGGCAGATGTGATATGTGAAAAAAGGAGAATATTGTTTTAAATAGTTATTTTAAATTCAGTTTTATGTAAATCAACAGTTTAAAGTGTAAGTATAGTTTTATTTTCTTAGATCAATCATTTAGCCTCCCATGTACAGTTACTCTGCCATGCCATTGTTCTGTTCACACAAGATCCTATCTAGTCCTACTTCGCCACCAAATCAGAAATGACAGCCTGTTGTGATCATTGCAACTTGGGAGATTTAGTGGTGTCATTTGTGTATCCTAGATTGAGAACATCCAAAGCGGACTCCCTGTTATCAGACTACATTGTAGATGAAGTGGTGCCTGTACCTGACTCCTAGAAATGCCTAAGATGGAAATGCCCCTATAAGGTTATTACCAGGTTGTTAGTAAAGTGTGTGGTAAAGATGGGAGTTACGTGTGTGCAATACACTCAACTTGTCCAACGATAAGTGCTCCCTGAATGAGTCACTGAATCTATATTGCTAAATGTAGATGTTATCATTCTTTTATGTGTATTTGACACACTATTACTCCCTGACTGAATGTGATACACACTAGTAACATGACTGTATAGGGGATAAATGCATTGGCATGGAGTGGATGATACTAGGATAGTAAGAATAAGTGCTATCTGTTGTTAGATTTTCTTAATAAAGTTTTTAGCATGTTGTAAGTGCAGTAGAACAGGCCAGATGGGTTTGGTTTGAGGCTCTGGTAGTGTTTCACACCTCCCAAGTAATTGTACCAGCAATTGTCATCCTCAGTAATATGTCTAGAAGCTGAATTCTTTGGAGTTGCAGTTTTTTGGAAATTTGTACTGTAGTGCTAATACCTGCACTCATGGCTCCCCCTGCTGGCCGATTGTGTGGGTTGTATATAGACTAGACATCTCATGGACTCTTACATAATCAACAGCTAAATTCGAGCATGAGAGTTAAATCAATTTCGTATATTGTAGCAGGCATGTTAGAAAAATATATGTAGTTTTCTAATGTGACAAGTAATGTGTACTGCCATTTCCATAACTCTTTATTTCTTTAAAAAATTTGCAGACTTCAAGAAGCATAAACAAATTAAACATAGAAGCCCATAATGGAGTGAGTGACAGTGACAGTTTAGTGATCCTTGGTTCATCATAGGTTAAGAAAAGAAAAAGTGGTATACACTATAATTTAAATGGAACCTCTCACCATTACAATTATTTCCAGTGTGCAGGAAGAACAGAACTATGCCAAAATATAGACACTCATCTACTAGCCACAGAATATGAGATAAATGTTGGTTCGATGGGCTCCAACCAGAAAGAACTCCATCTCCAGAAAGGAGGTCATGTCTGCTTAAATAAACTCAAGTGTATAGGAGTGCTGGATATTGATGAAGACTATTCCTGTGACTAGGGATATGTGTCAATAGTGGGACAACCCCGCCTTTAGGCCTTGGCCCCACTGCGATTTGGAAAATTGCAATATGTCAATTATACCTAAGGACATGCTGGGATTTTCCATACCCGTATAATAGGGGCAGTTTTTAAAGTCAATGTTGTTTCCAAGAAAAAGCTTTTTAGGTGTAATCAATTTTTATTACATTTTCATAATAAAACAAAGTAAAGGCACAATACAAAACACAACTGAGCAATAACGTGCAAATGAACACCTAAATCAAAAACAAGTAAGGAAAAATAGAACAAAGACGAAAGAAAGAAAAGCGGGAGAAGGGGGAGACGAAAAGACACAGGGAAGCATGTAGACACCAAAGGGGAACAGGAAAAATAGAGGGAGGGGACTGGGAGAAGGAGGAAAACAGAGTCACAAAAACAAATCTGAAAACTCAGATGACTCCTGGAACACCACCCACGGTCGCCAGAGGGTCTCAAACTTGGAGGAGGTGGGGGAAGCTTCCGCACCAAAGCCTCCATCCACTTAATGATAAGAAACTCCTGGAGCCACTCTAGCAGAGAGGGTGTTACTGAACTGCGCAATGGCACGGGATAACTGTCCTGGCGGCCATGAGGAAGTGACGAAGGAAATCGCCTTTCACCTGAGATATCCTACCTGGAATGCGAGAAAGGAGAGCCTATTGAGGAGAAGTGTAACCTTAGTGTAAAGGGAGACTACAGAAGACCAAAAAGCCCGAATCTCCCCACAGTCCCACCAAATATGAAGGAAAGAGCCCACAGTGGAACCACAGCACCAACAGGTGTCAGACACCGAGGGCAAGATCCTATGAAGGAGGTCTGGGGATCAGTACCAGCAAGTCAAAATCTTAAAATTTTTCTCTTGAGTACTACAAGGAAGTGGCAGTTTGTGCATGAACAGGAAAGAGCCGGCGCAGCAAGAAAAAGCTTTTTAATTACTATGTTTTTTTTAAATTTTGGTATCATTTGGGTGCTTTTTAGGACTTTTTTTTAATTATTATTATTATTATTATTATTATTATTATTATTATTATTATTACTATTACTACTACTGCTACATTAATTTTGTTGATCCTATTTTGTATCTTAGGTTCTCCGTTCTGCAGCAGACTGGTCAGCTGGGATTAAGTACCATGAAGAGTCTATCCACAATGCTTATGTGCATGTGATAGAAAATAGCAAGTACTACATCTACATTGAGGTGTGAAGTATTTGCATGTTGTGTGCCTTGTGAAAGAAATAAACATATCTTTAACTCTTTATCAACATCGGCCATAATAGTATAGCAGATTTGTTGGAACTTTAATAACCGTGTCTGTTCAGAAGGTGCCATTGCCGCAGGTTCTATGCAACTTTTGCAGCAGTGCCTGTGGTTTGTCACCGGTGGGAGGGTACTTAACCCCCTCAGGTGCTGTGGTCAGATACAGCCATGTCATATTAGAGGTTGTTTGGTTTCACTTTGTTCCCCCACCAGACGGCTCCCATGCAGTGAGATTATAGGACCTATTCAGTTGCTACAGCAGCCGGGGCATTCTGAAGGCCATAGCAGGCCTGTGGCAGACCAGAATGGTTATACAAAGATTTTACCATAGACTGCAATACAGCAGTAATGATCTTAAAAAAAGGAGGATGATCAGGGGACAAGGCCATTGTTCATCGTAAATTATGTCACAAAAGTATGCCAGCTACAAATTTTCTCTGCAGGTGCACGGCCTGGCAGGGTGTACACATCATTTATGAAGAGCTGTGTGCCTCGCCATAGATAAGATGTGCCCTCCGCCAAATCCAGGGATATGAAGACTGACTTTAGTAATGCCAGTCCTCATAAATCTCCCCCAGTATGCTTATTTCTGTCACAAAGAATCTTGAGAAGCATACCTCCCAACTTACTAGGGCCTGAAATGGGGACAACCCTGCACCACAAATTTAGGTATTGTGAACCACGCCATGTATAGGTATATTTAGGTATTGTGAACCCTGTCCATGCCCCTGTAAGCACTGCTCATTCCCAACTATGTCCCTTTGTGCCCCCACACAGTATAATGCTCCTTTACTGGCCCCATCATAGTTTTATGCTCCCTTGTGGGCCCCACACAGTATAATGCCCTCATCTTTTTGTCCCCCAGATTGTAATGTTCCCCATTTGGCTCCCACAGTGCCGCATGATCCTCACAGTATTTCCCAATACTTAGCCCATGTAAAGATACCAGAATTTGCGCTACAGCAGACACATTTGTCAAGCGATCGTGCCTGCTACGTGGCAACATAAATTGAGGCTTTTCTCTGTTAAATTTCTGTTAAAAAAAAAAAAAAAATTATGGTAGTACATAAATAACTGGGAGAAAAAGCACAAACGGGGGAACTTCAGCACCTGTCTTTATATTCCCTTATCTAGCAGAAGCGCTGCTTCCTTTGTAACAAGACCTTTGCCAATTCATGAATGAGGTGGCCCCTCTGACGGGGCCGTGTGCCTGTGCTGACATTTAGAGATCAGAAAACAGTTGTAAGTGGCCAACTCGCATGTCATTTTTCTTTCACGAAAGTGGCACAAGAGGCACAAAAACGCCAGTTGCGACAATTATTGTTGGAGGTTGGTTTTGTTGCCTTTTTTTGTACAAGAAATCTGGAATAGCCACCAAAATAAAACTCCTCAATGTTTTCTTTTGAAATGCAAACTTCTATACAGTTGTATCCGTGGCATGAGCCAAATGCTAGTCAACTGGAGTCCAATATTGAATTCTTTGGACTGAGTCAGTCCCACTGAAGTAAATGAATCAATTGCAGTATACATTTAATTTTGGGCACTCAAACATATACCGGTGATAGAAAGGCCAGCACAGGACTAAAACCAAATACAAGCAAGGCCCTACGCTAGATTCACACATGCATTCAGATTTCTGTTCTTTGGAACCCGAAAGAAACTCTACATGATGAAAAAGTGGTTACCTGCGGACCCCAAAGACTATAATGGGGTCTGCCGGGCTTCTGCCATAAAAATACAGAGATAAAAGCGCTGCTTGCAGGACTTTTCTCTCTGCATCTTTCAAGCGGATTTGTGGACGGAGTCCCCAATTGGAGACTGGGTGCAGATATGAACCTGGCCTTAGCTGTGCTTCTCACCAAGGCATCCCTGGATACCTGCTTTCACCATTATGTAATCTGTACTATGAGAATTTCACTCTACAGTAGTAGCATTATTTTGACTTTCTCAAAATGACTGATATTTTTTTATATCAAACTACAATAAGAGAGTGACGGCCATGATGGGATAAAAGGAATGAGTTCCATTGTCATAAAAATTCTGTTTATTTACTATAATTTTACATCTGTTTCAGAACCAATTCTTTATCAGCTGTTCTGACAATAAAGTCGTATTTAACAAGATTGGAGACACCATTGCACAGAGAATCATTAAAGCTCACAGGTACCCAAAAATAGGTTTCTACTGTACGTTAATCCTTTAAAGAGGCAATTCCATCTTAAAAAGTGATGGCACATCTGTAGAATATACCATCACTTTTTAATGGGGTCTGACCCTCCCCCTTTTCCTGCAGGCTGCAGTTCTGACTGGCTGTAATACACATTAATATTGTTGGTTTAAATTTCGACTACTGTACACTGTAGGTTTATCCTCTCTATGCTGCAACACCGTATACAGTCAAATATAGTGCATTGTCTCAGCCATTCTGCTAAATGATTTGTGATGGTAAGATACAATTTAAGAGCAAAATTAAGTATATTGCACAGTGCCCGGTATGCATTTACGTGATAATACACAGCTGTCATTGTCCTAGTTTTATCAATAGAACTGGCGCTGCAGGTTAAATAGTGTTACTGAAATCTAGAGATACTGGGTTTGTCTTCACAGTACATAACCATGTTGGGCTAGATCTCAGATCTAGCGATCAGAGGCAAACACATTTTTAATAATAATTTCAGAAAGTAATAGTCCAGCCAGACAATCATCTTAGAAGAAAAATAGAGTTAAAAAAAGAAGTAATGGTTTTTGTCATATTATACAAATATTTACTCATGGGATTCACAGAGATGTAACTTGAGTGGGTGCAAATGCACCCTGGCCGAATAGCCTTTTAAGATGTTGGGGAGACAGTACTACGTTGGCACGTAGAAATTTGATGTTGAATTTGAGAGAGAATTTGCCTCAAATTCCGCCTGTAATCTTCCCCTCATTCATTTTTTTTTTCTGCTTGCTATTTTTATCAGGTATCGGGGGGAAAAAATAAACATTCTTTGAATTCCTCAGACAGATTCTGTGCTGAGAACTCCCATTGAAATGAATGGTAGGCAGAAAATTTGGCCCTGCACAATAACGGCAAAATACAGTGGCACACTCCAAATTCTGCTTCAAATTCAACATCAAAATTCTTGTTCGTTTTCTAACAAGCAGAAAAATCTGCTTAACAAATTCTGCTTCAAATTCCTACATGTGAACACCCCCTTAATTGTGCATTATAGTTTGGGCTTGGTACAGATTTTGCATTAGGGCTCAGAAGCTTCTTGTTACACCTCTGCATGGAAAGCTAATATTGTACTATGTTCTCTTACAAAGGGAAAACAAAAGATACCGAGTATATGTGATCACTCCTCTGCTCCCAGGGTTTGAAGGAGATATTTCAACTGGAGGCGGAAATGCATTGCAGGCTGTCATGCACTTCAACTACAGGTAGTAACAAGAAAAGTACAGTGAAGATTAGTAAATGTACTGGTGACGCAATCCTTCCTTGCTAAATCTGTAGCTGTCATTGTTTTCTTGTTGTAAAATTATACCTTTTTAATAACTGTAAAGTTGCTATGTGGATGACGTAGAAAAAAAGAATTTGTCCTCTAACGTCTGTCTTATTGCTTATATTTATAGTATATTTATGTTCATTGTCTCATAGTGAAGAAATACAACATTCTATGTTCTTATACAGTGCATCTACTTGTATTGATTTTTACGGTTTAGCTCCCTCTAGTGCTCATTTGAGGGTAGCATTATTCACTGGCCATTTTCTTATAATTGCTGCACAAGCTGCAGGAAATATCATGGAGAGTATATGTATAACAGAATAGGGAAGCTAAACAAGAAAGCTGTAGTATAGCAGTTGCCATTGTAACCAGTCAGGCAGATTTAAACTGCTGTGACTTTATTACAAGCTTGGATGATAAACCGGTTTCATGTCAAATGCAGAATTCCTATATTTTAATAATTTAGTTGCTCTTCCTGTACTGTATCCTGTGACTTGTGTCCAGATGTTAATGTATACTCACCCTGTTTTTTCCTCTTTATAACTATTTAGGACCATTTGCAGAGGAGAACATTCCATCATTGAACAGCTGAAGTTGGAAAGTAAGTTTCAGGTTTTTCCAAGATGCCAGCTGTTGCTGATCGATGTAGGTCAATGCTTGTCAGTGTGTCAGTGTTCCCTGACATCATAAATTATCAGTGGTGTTCCATAGGTAATCTATTTTCATCTAAATTTTATTTTCTATCTAATTTCATTTATTTTAAAGGAAATACTTCAGCATGATGCACAGTGAGTTTTAATTGGTGAGGTCCAAGCACTAGAATTTACTGAAACTATCTCCAGTTGTCAGTAGCGTAACTACTGCGGTAGCGACTGCCACAGGGCCCGGGACATTAGGGGGCCCGGTTACAGCCGCTATCGCTGAGGATTTTTTTTTTTTTAAATAGGCCATTATCGGTTGGAGTAACTCCAGCCAGTAACGGGCCCCATTTACTTGCCTCTCCTGGCTCCGGGCAGGCTTCGGGCCTACTAGTGTGACATCCCTGATGTCACATGACTGGGGCCTGCGTCCTTACGCGTCAAGACGAGACGCAGGCCTGGGTCATGAGACGTCCCGTACGTCATTGACGATGGCTGACATCAGCAGTGAGTGCACCAGAGCCAGGAATAGGTAAGTAACAGTGTTTTGTTTTGTTTTGTTTTTTTTTTTCTATGTTTGCATTCCCCCTTGGGTCTCCGATTATTATACTCTGGCATCTGAAAAGACCCCAGAGTATAATAATTGTTCATGGGTGTCCACAAAGGGGCATAATACTGTATGTGCAGGGGCCAATATTATGGGGCATAAAACTGTGTGCACTATGAGGCATAATATTGTGTGCAGGGGCCACTATTGGTCATAATAGTGGGGGGGGAATTTTGGTCAGTCAGGGACTTCGGCGAAAGTTTGCCACGGGGCCTTGCCATTCCTAGTTACACCACTTTCAGTTGCTAAACTAAAGAGAAAAGAGTTCAGCAAAGTACCGTACCCCTTCTGTTCCAGTTAGCTTTTTACTTCTCTCTGTGATTGCAGTTTTTAGTGAGTATGAGCTATAGATTTTTCTGCAACCTTGCACATTAATCTTAGAGAAAAGGCAGAAAAGGTCAATTGGCGAAGAAGGGGCACAGTGCTTAAAGGGATGTCTGGAGTAAAATGATCTTTGTAATTTAAGCTACCCATTCCCCGGCTACCTTCTAAATTACTTAGGTTACTAAAAATCTATATTTACCTAGATTCAGGCTGTTCATCTGACTGCCCCAGGCACATTTTCTGATCTTTTTTGGAAAATACTAACCAAACCCACCACCACTTCATACTTGCCTGTCTTCTGGTCTGGGCCTTTTTGGTACAGGACATCACTTCTTCATGAGCAGTAGCCGACACTCCAGCTGTATTGCGCAGGTGTGGGCGGCCGGCCAGCAGATGTCTTGAAGAGGAGTTGCCGGCCACCCAGAAGAAGTGATGTCCCGTGTCCAGAAGGTACGGGTTGCAAGACAGATAAGTATGATGGGGTGGGGTTGAGTTAGTTAGGGCTAGTAGTGGGCGGGCAAGCTAGGGAAACACAGATAACGGGTGTGAGTGAGAAAGGCAGGGGGAGGGAGTGAGAGCAGGAGGTGATGTGAGTCAGCTCTGAGCGGACCAAGACATCATGGTAGATGGAGGAAAACAGAACAAGAAGATGCCCATTTAAACAAATGCCGAAGTTGCCAGAAGCTCACTTAGGTATCCAAAAATCACTCAAAATACTGCTAAAGGTATTTTGTTGCATCTATTAACCTATTAATAGCTCTTAAAGACCATTTTTGAAAAAAAAAAAAAAAAATTTCCAAGTAAACCCCGTTTACAGTGCCTCCTCTTCATTACCAATAGAGGGTCTCTGCACCTGGACCCTAGAAAACATGATTTATGTAGGAAGTTCCCTTTTATGTAAATTGTCAGAGAAACTAAAAATGACAATCAACTGTATTTGGGTAGCTTATTTATAGCATTAGAAAAATAAAAATATTTGATTAAGTTGACTTGCAACATGTTAGATCACTATTTCTTTTAGATAAAGTGTACTAACCTATAGCCAACAATCCAGAGGAAAAAGTCCTCAGGTATAGGAGTGTACAGTTATCATGGGTTATAACCTATTGCTATAATCTGATAACATCTAGTTACCGTATATACTCGAGTATAAGCTGACCCGAATATAAGCCGAGGCCCCTAATTTTACCACAAAAAACTGGGAAAACTTATCGACTCGAGTATAAGCTGAGGGGGGGAAATGCAGCAGCTAATGGAAAATTTCAAAAATTAAAATGCTTGGAGTTTTTGGGTTCAGTAGGTGCTGGAAAAGGGGAGGGGGTGTTCTGGTTGTCTGTCTGCCCCTTCCCTGAGCTTGAGGACTGGGTTTTTTTTCCCCCTACTTGGAATTCAGCCTGGCTGAATATAGGGTATCTGCAGTGCTCCTATTAACTCCTTCCCGAAGGAACAGGAGCTCTGCAGATACCCTATATTCAGTAGACCGGGCACTTTCAGACACAGGGATACCTAATGTGTAGGTGTTTCCTAGTAGTTTTCTAGTAGTTATGGGAGATTCTATACATTACTATTGAGGCTTGTCTTGCCCCCCCCCCCCCTCACAAAATAAAAAATATCATCTGACGGTGCAATTTGGTGATATTTATTAGTCTATGGATACCTTTTTTTTTTTTTTTTTTTTAGCCATTGAAAAGTGTTTTAGTAAACATCACCTTTCAGATTGGTTTGCATAAAGAATTTTAGTTTGTCTTCTTCAGCATGCGTGTATTTCTATTCATTACAAACTCTCCTGTTCCCAGCAAAGTGTGTCAGAGAAGACCTGACATGCTCAGTACAAAAACCAGATAAGTGCAACGTTTTTCTACTCCAGGGAGTTAGTAAGATGTGAGTTTATTGATTTTTCATGCACAAATGTGTTCATATCCTTTGAGAAATATCTTTTTGCCTGCCTGCAGGGGGAGCACATGTTCTGTCCTCATGCTAAAATGCTTAGAACTCTGTTGTATTCTCTCCGTGCAGGAAAGTTGTAACTAACAAACATTCTGTTATTTTCTTCAGTTGGAGATAAGTGGCTGAACTACATATCCTTCTGTGGTCTTCGGACACATGCAGAACTGGAGGGGAACCTTGTTACTGAGCTGATATATGTTCACAGCAAGCTGCTCATTGCTGATGATAACACAGTCATTATCGGTAAGAGCATACATGGATTTTATCTATAAGATACAATATAACATACTGTGTTAGGAGGTTCATGAACACTTTCAAATGACCTGCCCCGATAAGTGACTCTTTCTTTTAATATGCATTTTCATTGCTAATGGGATGCAAATTATAAGGGTATATGTTGATAGATTGTAAAATAGGACTCATGTAACCTACCTGGTCTGTTTTGTTTTTTGCTCTGCTCTATTTAATGCACATTTGTAAGGTTATCTGTGCACTATAGATCTCTACCACCACAAACAACTACTGCTGTATGTTATTGAACTCTCTTTGAGATGTTACCAAATTAATACTTTCCCCTCTGACATCGCATCCTGCCCTGCCGCTATGGGCTGAAATTGTACCAAACAAACTCTGTGCTCGGATCATCAGGGCTCTGACAGAATTTTGGGAGGCTGATGACCTGAAATACTTGCATAGCGCACACACAGTAGCGTAACTAGCAATGGCTGGGCCCTATGGCGAACTTTTGACATAGGGACCCCTCCAAGAGGGGTACATGGGCGTGCAAGCTGTTTGTGAATAAGAAGGTGACGTGGGGTGCAGGGTGTGTATAAGCAAGAGGGGAAATGGGGGTGCAAGCTGTGTGTGAGCAAGAGGGTGATCTGGAGGGGGGAACCCCCCCATTCCACCACACTCTTGCTCACCCACAGCCTGCACCCCCATTCCCCCTTCTTTCTCACACACAGCCTGCGCCCCCAGGTCACCCTCTTTGCTCACACACAGCCTGCATGCCCATGTGCCCCTCTTGCCTATACCACCCATTCCCTCCTCTTGATCACATAGGGCAGAATGGGGGGTGCAGAATGTGAGTAGGAGGGGTACATAGGTGTGCAGGCTGTATGTGAGAAAGAAAGGAATGGGGGTGCAGACTTTCTCACACACAGCCTGCACACCCATGTACCCCTTTTCCTCACAGCCTATAACCCATTCCCCCCCATTGTACACTGACCTGTACAATCCTGGTAGCTCCACCCACAAAAGACACTGAATCTATGTTAGTAGATTAAAGGACCTTTGATGACGTCATGTCTCACATCCTTCAATCTACTAGTATAGATGCTGGCACAGGGCCTGGGGACAGCAAGCAGGAGATAGAAGTTTCTCCTGCCCGCTGTCACTATGCAAGTGCCTGGAGGCAGCAGGGACCCGGACTACTGCTTGGGTGCAGTAGTAAAGGCAGCAATTGCTGACTTTACTACTGTTAAAAGATGGACTGTGGAGGAGGCAGCTCCTCTCCATCTTCAGGCAGCCCCCGGCACTGCAGTAAATAGGGCTCGTTACGTGCTGGAGTTACACCAGCTGATAACGGCCTATTAAAAAAATAAAATAAATCTGCAACGGTACCAGCTGTCACCGGCCCCCTAGTATCCCGGGCCCTGTGGCAGCTGCTTCCGCTGCTACCATGGTAGAGGTTAATGTCAGGGACCTGATGGGGTTAATTTCTATTAATGTGAGGCACATGGAGTTACTAAAACTAAATTAATAACCCCAAATACCTGACATTAATAGGAATAGCAATCCCAGCATCTACCTGTGTTTTTACTTTTACTTTGCTGTACGGCGCTCTCCTCTCCTCCTCTCCTTGGCCTGGACCCTGCTCCTGCCGTCTGCATCCTGCAGAGTCCTCCTGCTGCACAGTGATTAGCTCCGCCTCCTGGGCTCTAGTAAGAGAGCAGGGAGCATCCTATATCTCTTAATATATGCAATTGCCAGCATGATATGGCACGCGTGCCAAGGGTTGCCGACCCCTGATGTATAGAATATACAGTAAGAATTCCAGATTTAAACTATTCAAAAGCAGAAATGTCCTTTTAAGATTGACAGGGTTCAATTTTATTTGGCTTTTCATTTAAGTCTTACCAAGTGAAAGTATGCCAGTGCTTTCAGAAGGATCACTTTTGACTGTACTTTCCCTTTAAGATGCTAGTTCACAAATAAAAGGTCTATACTAGAGATGAGCGAATAGTATTCGAAACTAGAGTTTTGAATACCTCGCTCCCATAGGAATGCATGGGAGTGGCTATACAGCAAGGGGTTAAGCGCCGGCCCCTTGACCCTTTGCTGTACGGCAGCTCCCATGCATTCCTATGGGAGCGAGGTATTTGAAACTCTAGTTGAATACTATTCGCTCATCTCTAGTCTATAAAAAATTGGTGGTTAGGTTTGGTAATACCATGTAATAGATAGTAATACCTTACCAGTCTAAGCACAAAACTTAAAGGGTTTTATAGAACAGTACCGCATTTGTCCATGAGTTGTATCTGGTATACAACTCCCATCCATTGAATTAAAGGAAGCTGAGTGGAAATAACCCACATAACCTTTGCATAGCCATCTTATTTTACTGGAGGACAAATTTTATTTTATATATAAAATCGTTATTTCATTTAAAGGCATGATATATATATATATATATATATATATATATAATATATATATACCGTATTTTTCGGACTATAAGACGCACTTTTTTTCCTCCCAATATGGGAGGAAAATGTGTGTGCGTCTTATAGTCCGAATGCAGAGTGTGCAGCGTCTGTGTCCCGTCTGTGCGAATGAAAAGGAGAGCAGCACGGTGCCTGCCTGCTCTGCCCCTCCTTCCCTGTCTGTGTCGCGTGTTTGCAGGAGCGAGATATGAGAGGCAGGGAAGTAGGGGCGGGCCAGACAGGTGAAGGAAGCGTGGTTTCAAGCTTGCCGAGAAAACCACGCCTCCTTCTCCCGTCTGGCCCGCCCCTCCTTCACTGCCTCTCAGATCTGGCTCTTGCAATGAAGCCACACAGACAGGGAAGGAGGGGCGGGCCAAACGGGAGGAAGAGGCGTGGTTTTCTCGGCAAGCTCGAAACCATGCCTCCTTCACCCGTCTGGCCCGCCCCTACTTCCCTGCCTGTGTGGCTTCATTGCAGGAGCAAGATCTGAGAGGCAGTGAAGGAGGGACGAGCCAGATGGGTGAAAGAGGCGTGTTTTCAAGTTTGCTTAGAAAACCACACCTCCTTCACCCGTCTGGCCCGCCCCTTTTTCTCTTCTTGCATAGCTTCACTGCAGGGTGTCTCTTTCCATCCATGGATGAGATTAGATAGATAGATAGATTAGATAGATAGATTAGATAGATTAGATAGATAGATAGATATGTTCAAATCACACCCATATCCCTAAAATACATATAAAACAAAAACATTACTGTGAAACACATACACATTTGGTATCCCTGTGTCCGAAAGCCCCCGGTTCTATTTACATTGGTGAAATATTATATTATTAGGTTATTAAATATTTCACCAATTTTTTTTCCTTGAAAAAATTTTTTTTCCCTATTTTCCTCCTCTAAAACCTAGTGCGTCTTATGGTCCGAAAAATACGGTGTGTATATGTATATATATATATATATATATATATATATATATATATATATATATATATATATATATATATAATTTATTTATTTTTTTTTTTTTTAAATTTATTACCGGCAATGTATGAAATACGGCATTCTATAGAATGCCTAGGCATTGTATAGAATGTCTAAAACTAGCCAGCAATGTATGAAACGATTCATCATTTATACAATGCCGAATGAGAAAGCGGCAAAGTATGAAATAATTGCCTCAGGCTTACATTTAGTTCAGCATCTCCGATCCCGCGCGCTTCACTTCTAGCATGAACCCAGGGGTCTCTGCCGTTGCATAAGGCGTTTTAAATTAGACTTATTTCGGTTTTGTTTGTGAATGAATGTCCATTAAAATGTGGGAAGAGGAGGCGGAGCAAGCTGGAGTGTTGGAGAAGGACATTAAACAACGATTCGACAAGGAATTGTCCAAAATTTGAGGGAATGCTGGCAAAAAACAGTATTTGCTTAAACGGGCTCTATCACTAGGAAAAGTCATTTTTATCTAATCAAATGCTTGCATAGGCTTTAGAAAGGCTATTGCACACTTACCTATAGTATGTAGATTGCTTCAGTGGTGTCTGAATAAGTCCGTTATTATTCATATACTAATGAGCCTCCAGCCAGCTCAGGAAGTTCCCAGCAGCCTCCTCTCTCCTATTATCTCCTGTGTGTGAGGAAGCAAACAGGAAGCGAGTCATCAGCAGCCCCAGCAGCAGAAGCCTCCCATAGAAAACAGCAGAGAGAAGTGTGCACCATCTATCCTGCACTAGTCTAATTAGCATATGAATATAAACGGACTTAGTCAGAAACCACTGATGCAATCTACATACAAAAGGTAGGTGTGAAATAGACTTTCTAAAGGCTATGCAAAGGTGTGATTAGTTAAAAATGACTTTTCCTAGTGATAGAGCCCCTTTAAGTCAAACTACTTACCAGAAGTTAATCAATGATGTCCAAAAAGCCAAAATGACTACTAAGAAGGAACCCAGGGACTTGTAGCTGAATCGCTATGATGTGATGATTGTAGGAAACAAAAGTAAACTCATTTATCCTGTTAAAGAAGGCGTCAGTACTATCCAGTATTACGTCACGGACTGTTATTTTTTTTCACATACTTCACATATCTCATTTTGGCTTTTTCATACTTTGCATAAATAGCATTTGGCATTCTATAGACTGCCTAGGTATTGTATAGAACAGGGGTCCTCAAACTTTTTAAAAGGAGGTCACTGTCCCTCGAACCATTAGAGGGCCGGAATATAGTTTAAAGGGATTCTACCATTAAAATCACATTTTTTCTCGATAACACATAGGAATAGCCTTAAGAAAGCCTCTTCTTCTCCTACCTTTCGATTTCCTCTTTGCCCCGCCGTTTGGTTAAAATTCCGTTTTCTGTCGGTATGCAAATGAGTTATCTTGCAGCACTGCGGCCATTTTCTTGTGGCCTGTGGGCATGCTCAGTCAGCTCTGCCTGCGCCGGAAGAAGACGCATGAAGATGACGTTCCAGAAGAAGATAGAGGTGGCGCTGGAGAGTTCTCTCGCAGCATTGGGGACGCTCCCAGTGCTGCAAGAGAACTCATTTGCATACCGACAGAAAACGGAATTTTAACTGAACGGTGGCGTGGAGAAGAATAGCCTTTCTTAAGGCTATTCTGACGTGTCAACAACAAAAACAGTTTTTAATGGTAGAATCCCTTTAAAGCTGACCCAGCGGAATGCACACTCCAAACACAAGTGTGAATGCCCCCTGAGGTGTTATTAATCCTACAGTAAGATATTATAGCGCTTACTTCAGGGGGCACAGATAGGGTCTGGGATCCAGGAAGTCAGCAGGCACTAAACCAAACTAGTGAGGTGGCTTTGCCCACTGTAATTTGGGCTGCCTCAGGTCAGGTCACGTTGCTATGGTGACCTGACTGACGAAGTGACGCGGAGGGGTACAATTGACTATACCGAGCCAGGCCATGGAGACAGCGCACTTCACTTTACTGATTGGAGGGCACTGCTCCTGATGTCTGCGCGATCTGCTCTGTCTCCAGTGTCCGCCTGTGTCCTTCTGTCACATCGCAAGTATGCGATGTAAGGAGGATACCGGAGGCAGATCACCGGTATCCTCCTTACATCGCATACATGCGATGTGACAGGCGGACACCAGAGGCAGAGCAGATCGCGCAGACATCAGGAGCAGTGCCCTCCAATAGGTGAAGTGAAGCGCGCTACATGGCCTGGACCGAGCTTCATTATAAATGCGCGCCTGCCGGTGGGCCGGAAAGATGTGCTCGGCGGGCCGCATGTGGCCTGCGGGCCGTAGTTTGAGGACCCCTGGTATAGAATACCTAGGCAAAGCATGTAACGATTCTCCCATTTCATACATTGCCTAAAAATGCTGGACATTCTATACAATGCCTGCTTTTCATACATTGCCTGTAACACATAAATATAATTTTTTTGGGGCATTTTTCATAATCACTATGCAGCATAAAGAACACATTACCACTTTTCTATGGGTCTGTATGTTTTCAGCAGTACCATGTATTGTTAGGCTCAGCCAGCTTTCTTGAATTTGCCCATATATTTTTATTTCTGGTTGCATGTATTTGCCCTGTATTTACTGTCCAGTTTTCCTGGATCTCCTATGTTATGGTCACATGGGCTTTTCTCAGGTATTTTTCAATTATATACCGTATTTTTCGGACTATAAGACGCACTTTTTTTCCCCAAAATTTCGGAGGAAAATGAGGGTGCGTCTTATAGTCTGAATGTGGGTGGAGGAGTGGGTTTGCAGCATGGCCGTGCTACTGCCACTGCTGGTTTTCTTCAGCGGCAGTAGCGCGGCAATCTGCAGGCCCCGGCAGCTAAGACAGTCCCCGGCATCTGCTGTAATAGACCGGCGGATACCGGGGAGTGTCTTAGCTGCCGGGGCCTGCAGATTGCCGCGCTACTGCCACCGCTGGTTTTCTTCAGCGGCAGGAGCGTGACTATACTGCAGGCCCCGGCAGCTAAGACACTCCCCGGCATCCGTCGGTCTATTACAGCAGATGCCGGGGACTGTCTTAGCTGCCGGGGCCTGCAGATTGCCACGCTCCTGCCGCTGAAGAAAACCAGCGGTGGCAGTAGCGCGGCCATGCTGCAAATCCGCTCCTCCTCCACAGGTCCCGACAGTCAGTTAGCCCCGGGGCCGGTCCCCACCGGCCCAATACCTTTAGTGATGCAGGCCGGCTCCTGCACGGCGAGGCCGCAGGAGCCGACCTGTTCCGATGACAGCTGGGAGCCTAATGAAGGCTCCGAGGCTTGTCATAGATATCTATTACTATCGCGGCTGGTCTATGACCCTCCGCGATAGTAATGTATAGAATCTCCCATAGACGGCAATACACTTGTATTGCCGTCTATGGGACTTGCAATCAAATGATTGCAGGTTCAAGCCCCCTAGGCGGGGGATATTAAAATAGTAAAAAAAAAAAAAAAAAAAACTTAAAAAAAAAATATAATAAAAAATAAAATAAATAAAAAGTTCACCTCCTTTCCCTAGAATACATATAAAAGTATAACATTACTGTGAAACATACACATTAGGTATCCCTGTGTCTGAAAATGCCCGATCTACTAATATTTTTATGTACAGTGAACGTCAAAATCAAAAGTGCTAAACTGCCGGGTTTTTCTCTCTGTTTTGCCTCTGAATTAAATAAAAGGTGATCTAAGCAATAAACATTTCCCAAAATGGTATATCTAAAAAGTACACCTGGCCCCACAAAAAAAACGCCCTATACATCCCCATACAGCTGCAGGGTCACCTGTCAATGTGGCCTTGCAGCTGTTCCAAAACTACATCTCCCATATATTAAATATTTTACCATTTTTTGCCTGAAATTTTTTTCCCTATTTTTCTCCTCTAAAACCTGTGCGTCTTATAGTCCAGTGCGTCTTATAGTCCGAAAAATACGGTAGTTACTCATGGCAGAACAGCATCAGTAATAGAGGGGGGGGGGGTCTGTTTCTTATTATACACGTCCACAGCCTGAGTGACAAATGTAAACTGTTTCAGCCATAATTTATTAGCTGCAGAAAAAGTGATGGAACATAATGTAGTAGATTGCCTGCACATATTTCATGAAAACTCAGGTACCCTTTAAGCAACCAACATCATGGTTATCTCTGATACCAGCTTTTGGGACAGGGTGTCAGCTGTACTGTCTATTACCCCCAGCACCCAGATCAATGGTTATCTGAAGTTGCACAATTATGATTTCCAGGCTGCGATTCTTTATCCTGTAAACTTACCCATTTTGCTCCACTCAAGGATTTCTCTATTTGAAAATCCACTTTTAAGTATGAATGGCTCATTCATTAAAATACTGCGTCAAGGATATCCATGGATGGTGGTGCTGTGGTCTTTATGTAACCTACAATGCTCATCTTTACTAATGTTAATTGTAGTCTGACATGTCAGAAGATCAGTTTTAAGTATTGAATGCATGCATGTAGAAAGTCTATGGGCAATGCTGTATGCACAAAAATGTAAAATAGAAGCTTATTTCAGGATGGTCTCAGCAAGGGATCTCCATTTTTAACACTGCGTCCTCCAGAAGTATAGACTTTGTAAATGTACTACAGATGCAAGTAGACCTTGGTATCGTTTGTGAAGTCAATTAGCATATCTAGAGTTAAATTGTTACATATTACTAATGTAAAAATGCATAAAATTATAACCAATTGTCAGAGTGTGAAAAGTGTCTGAGAGCCACATGGCATTTGTTGGCGCAGTCTCCAGTCCTACATGCTGTGATGGCTGATTGTACAGTTGATTATGATGGATATAAATAAACTGTATTATAATACTAGTTAATGATATGTCAAGGATTTAGGCATAAAATTGTGTAACTGCTAGAATGAGCCATTTTTATAAGGTTACTGCTTGTTGCATTTTGCAGAATGTTGAGCATGCGTCAAGAGTGGGCTAGCTGTCAAAATGTAGCCCATCTGTCTTGAATCTAAGTCAAGTTTAGCAATTAAACTTGACAAACCTGTTATCTGTTCTTTGAAGAACACATAGTGCTTTGAAATTAGAATTTTTTTTGGCATTGTTCATACTGCAGAATCACGTTTCCTAAAAAATATCCATAATTATGTGGATTCCTTCAAATATAGACATTTTGTGTTCACTTGCTAATAGACTTGTATGTAGCTAGCTAATGACACGATTTGTAACGGTTTAATCCTTATTTAGACCTTCTTTACATGGGGGCATATGGCAGATAATTGTGGGGTTTCAAACGCACTTTGTCATAGAAATATGCTATAAAATATTTGACTGCTACTGTATTCTTAAATGGTCACTAACTTTTTAACAAATGTTGCATTAATCAATAGCACAAGCAAATATAGGAAACTTTGTAATATACTATAGAAGAGAAAAAAAAATTCTATCTCCTTTTATTAGGGTCCATTCACACGGAGGAAAATGGTGAGAAATTTGATGTGGCATTTCAGCGCTGAAAAAAAAGCCTCCCATTGCTAGCAAAATAAGAAACCGATTGAAGTCAATGGGAGGCTTTTTTTTTCAGCGGTGAAATTCCACATCAAATTTCTCACCATTTTACTCCATGTGAATGGACCCTCAGGTTTTTTTTCCCTCATCCCTCCTCCCCTTTAAAGCCTTTCACCACCACTGCCAAGTTCAGCACTTTGCCCCATTTAATAGGTGTTGCTCCACTAGCTCCGCTGGCAGTGTTTTCTCTAGACCCCATTGTTCCTGAGCAATAAGTGCTGTTAGCTTTGTTGTGTCATTTTCTACTTGGGCCCCATACTGTCAGATAGTCAAAGCTCAGAATCCAAGCCGTTGCCTTCTACTGCCTGACACTGACACTGTCCACCTCTGATTACAGCTCAGCATCACATTCCCTTGCCTGCCCAATTAGCATATTAGGCACCAAAATTATCTGCACTGCTTGCTTGGAAATGCAAAGGCTAGAGAAAAAATTCTAACTGTGCTGAAGTCAGTGGAGCGGTGCTTATTAAAACACGATAAGAATTGGAGCTGGTTTAAGCAGTAAAAGGTCCTCTATAAACAGACATTCACTCTAAGGACACGGCGTGCCACTCATTTTGACACATATACACGTGCATATACGCGCGCTACTCATTGAAATCAATGGGCTCTGTTTTGAAGCGCCGCGCTTGGACACGTGTATACGTGGAATGTGCCTCAAAATCCGCCTTCAAAAAAGGCTCCCATTCATTTGAATGGAAGCCACTCGCTTTTTTCCCGCTAGCGGTTTTCCCCCATTAGCAGGAAAAAGAAGCGAGATCTAAGTCTGGGGTATTGCCGTGTTCAGGAGAAATTGTGTAACAAACTAAGGGGGGGCTTTTAATTCTTTAACGACTTGGGCGATTTATTGGAAAAAAAAAAGTTATTTTTCATTATGTCCCAATGTTAATAAAATCTGTGAAACAGCTGTGAGGTCAAAATGCTCACTCTTCCCCTAGATAAATTCTATGAGGGGTGTAGTTTCCAAAATGGGGTCACTTTTAGGCGGTTTCCACTGTATTGGTACTCTAGGGGCTCTGCAAAGTCAAAATGGCACCTGAAAAATATTCCAGCAAAATCTATCCTCCAAAAGTCAAATGGCGCTCTTTCCATTCTGAGCCCCGGCATGTACCCATACAGCAGATTATGACCACATATGGGGTATTGCCATGTTCAGGAGAAATTGTTTAACAAACGGTGGGGGCTTTTTCACCTTTAACCCCTTGTGAAAATGAAACCTTTGGGGATAAAGTGACATTTTAGTCATTTTTCATTTAGACATTCCAATATTAGTAAAATCTGTGAAACAGCTGCAGTGTCAAAATGCTCACTATCCCCCTTGATGAATTCTGTGAGGGGTGTAGTTTCTAAAATGGGGTCACTTTTGGGGGGGGGGTTCCATTGTTTTGGTACGCTAGGGACTCTGCAAATGAGACATGGCGCATTAAAACTATTCCGGTAAAATCTGCTGTTCAAACACCCAGTGTCGCTCCTTCCCTTCCATGCACTGCCGTCTGCCCAAAAATCAGTTTACACCTACATGTGAGATATTTCTGTGCATGGGAGAAATTGCATGATAAACTGCCAGATGCGTTTTCTACTTTAACCCTTTGTGAATGTGTTAATTTTAGGTCTAAATTAATGTATTAGTGAAAAAAAGTTAAATGTCTAAATTTCACCTCCATATTTTTATTCTTATGAAATGCTTAGAGTTAACAAACATCCCAAATGCTGTTTTGCATTATTCGAGGGGTGCAGTTTTGAAAATGGGGTGATTTATGGGGGTTTCTATTATATAGGCCTTTACAATTCCTTTCAGAACTGAAGCGGTCCCTAAAAAATTGTTTGGGGAATATTCTTGGAAAATCGTTATTACACTTGTAAGCCTTGTAACGTCCAAAATAAATTAAAAGACAATTAAAATGCCAATATAAAGCAGAGATATGGAAGATAATATTTATTCATGTATTTGGGTGGTATGACTATCTGCCTGAAAAGCAGAGAATTTCACATTTTGAAAATTGCAATTTTTTCCCAATTTCCATCAAATTTCCTATTTTATTTTTTATAAATACAAAAATATTGATTAGTGTTTACCACTAACATGAAGTATAATGTGTTACGAGAAAACAATCCCAAAATCACTTGTGTAAGTTAAAGCATCTCAAAGTTATTGCCATGTAAAGTGACACGTCAGTTTTGAAAAAAGAGGCCTGGTCCTTAACGCACTTTTGGGCTGTGTCTCTAAGGAGTTAAAGTAAAATATAGCAACTGAGGACAGTTACAGAACATGTTTGTGAAGCGCAGGTACCAACCAGGAGGAATCTGTACCCGTGTTAACATTCTGTAGTTGCTCGTAGTTAATATTTTAGGAAGTACTATTGTAAAAGTCATATTCACGTCATTGGCAGTGTTCGGGAAAATACTTTGGGAAAGTATTTTACATACAAAATACTTGTGACTGAAGTATTTTAAATAGAAATACTAAATACTACTTAAAGTATTTTAAAAATACTAAAATACTTGAACAATTAAAACAGAAAATTTAATAATGGAACTTAGGCTAAAAGAAGCTAAACAAGTTAACGCAGCGTGGGCGAGATCAATTCTCGCGAATCTCGGGACACGTGAGAAAGTTCCTTGAATCTATTTTACTTGTTTTAAAAAAGGATATTAGTTTTGTTTTTTATATTTTATATAATTATATTTAATTTTTAATTTGAAATCTGCTTTTTATTTTAATTTTTAATAGTGTAGTAAAAAATAAATCGTCCAAAAAAAAAGGAAATGCCTTTTATCACTTCCAACTCACGCACCCCTAAACCGTACGTCCGGTTTTAAAAATTTGCTTCGGGGTTGGGGATTGTAAAATAAAAACCAAACCATGATGTCATTAAATAACTTACCCTTAAGTGCTTAAGGAAGTTGGACGTTGAGTTTATTTGACCCGTGATGAACGTGTTTGAACAGGCCTTGCAGTAAGCTACACATTTTGTCCTGCCCCTGCCACTTCGGATTTAGTCTTGTTAATTTTGAAAAAAGTTCCATCCAAAATTGCAGGGAGATGTGGGTCTTCGAGATCTGAATCACTGTCTGTTGCATCCCCTTCACTGGTATTACGATTTTCCGGATTTTTACGGAATGGATTACGCGATAGGGATAATTAAAAACTAAAAATAAATCACGCTTCACTATAAGGCAGACTTGCGTTGCTGGAATATGCTGGAATTTTCCCTCCTCTCGTTGCACCTTGCACGAGATACGAGGAACGAGAGTGATGACGTGACTCGCGTTGTTTTTTTGTTTTTTTTAAGTGCGGTGAGGCGGGTTATTTAAATTAAAGAGTACCCAAAAGAATATATTCAAGTTTTATGTGCCCAAATTGTGAAAACAAAAAAGAAAGGATAGGTATGTAACTATCAGGGACGTATTAAAAACACACTTTTATTGATATATATATATTAAAATCACAAAATGTCCAAAGATGTATTAAATCAAAATTAATGATGGTAAAAAAACCACCAAAATCAACAGAAGTGGTGATATTATGACAACTCTCCCAGGAGGGGGGGGGGTAGGGATATGGACACCCTGCACAGTATAAACTAATCCCTCACTAGGAGAATATTTCTATCACTGCTGTGGATGGTTTGAATAAGGGGGAGTACAGGAACAACAGCCGTGTCTAAGCTGCCTTCATTGTTTGTTAGACCCAGCAGCAATTCACTTCACTGTTTATGGCTGGATACAAGACACTTCTATGTACAAATACCAGGCTAACTTACTTCTACTATATAAGTCTATGGAGATGGAAGGGGGGATGAGGTGGCTGCTGGAAAAGACACATGATGCACAGATGCTAATCTCTGATAGATGTTGTAACTAAGAGTTCTTTAACTCTTTAGCTTACAAGATGATATTTTACCATTGTACAGAATGAGGCAATAAATCAATCACTAGTCAGCACTCTCCATGTACTTCTGTGTACAATGCTAGATACATTTAAAGAAAACAGTGACTTGCGGTAAAACCATATCTTATAGGTATTAATAATGGGTGAATGGTTACATAGTCTTTAGTTTGTATTTTATTTATGATTATTAAATGGCCGCAGCATAAATATCTGACAACTGCCTTGAGAGTTTCTGTATGTTTGTAAAACACCAGAGAAAAATAAATATTTTCACCTCACAGATTTCCCTGAGAATCTTGTGCTGACATTTCCCAGATGTCCAATAGGTGTTTACTCCCTGGCCTCGATCCAATAGAAATGCCCCCCGAGCCAGTCACTGGCTGTGGCTGATCACCCTTACAGTCAGTGACTATGGCCATTTACTGTGTATCCAAGGCAATGAGGAATTAGAGAACGGATGGGACCTAGGCAACATCGGAAGAGGATTGGTGAGGTGACTATTGTGAATTTAATATATTTTAACCCTTTATGGAACTTTTAAGTAAGTTTAGTCACTGAAACGCTGCGTTAATGGAAAGAATTGCACATGGCTGCTCGGTCTTCATCCTTGTTGGGGTTATGGCCACACTGGGTCATTTTCAGTTACATAGTGTCACAGGAACTCCCTTTTTTGATGGGTAAAGATCCCTGAGGTAGGACCTGAAACCTGTCAGAAATCTTTGTTGGCTGATGGCCAAAATATCATGTGAACATGGTATGAATGTGCACCAGTAAAAATGTGATAACTGAGTAATTGAAGACCAACATGACCCTTCATCAAGTCTTAATGGCTTACTTGTATTGATTTTATATGCAGTCATGCCTTGTTGCTGTACTTGGTTCTGGATGAATGCCTTCTGTTTTATTGCTTTCTTTTGTAATGAGATTTGTGAAACTCCAATATTGGCAATTGAGAATCCTAGCCATGGGATGTGGCATTGAGCAGCTTTCCTAGTGAAGAATTCTGTTTCCTGGTTTATTACATCATTATGAAATAATTTTTCTGGCAATGAACAGTTCCCAAAACCTTCCAATTCTGGAGTGTAATATAGGGAAACATTGAGGACTTATGGCTTGCTTCTGTTCTAAACATTGCTAACACATCGCATTAAGACATACACAACTGAAATCCATAAGGTGGCTACTGAAGTCCAAATTACATTACTGTGTCATCCAACCATGGCTAGAAATGAACATATGGCTGTCTTTTGTGTAAGATCTACCTTCTAGCAATAAATTGCACATAGGATTATAAAAAACAGATGCATAGTCAATCCACAAGCTGGTTTTTATGGCTTCTTCATATCAGCAGCTGCATAGAGCACATCTCCTATTCTGTGTAGCTGGATTGGGCAGAGTTCAGTACGGCTAATAAAGCTCCTGTTTACAACTCACAAATCAGCGGACCTACGGCCGCCTTGTAATGAACGCCATTATGTGAGTCACCGGTAAAATCCATGATTAGAGGAGAACGAACTGTAAGAATTAATTCTACATCATAATGACTGCTTCTACTGCCGCTTCCTAAGGTGCCTGGATCAGAGGATTTCTGTAGTAATGTGATAGGAGGAGAACACTGGAGATATTAAAATTAAACAGCAGAATGCTTTTAACGGTTATACAAGGAGTTTATTGAGCCAGTCAAGTACTTCATACTTCTCTTTGGGCCTTACAATCTAAGTGCACATTAAGATCCAGCAAAAAATAATATCTTGCATTTCACAATGGCTTAGTATTTGTATAGGTTTGACTCTTATTGCATTCTGCATACTGTCTCTTAAAGGGGTATTACCAACTTCTAATGTGATGGTATATACTGTAGATCTATCACTTCATGATCAGTGGGGTTCCAAGGTCTGGAACAAGCACCAAACCTAAAAATGACAGATCAGCGGTGATGTTGTAGCACCGTCCACAGCCCTTCTTTATTTCTCCTTCACATCTCTATTTGCTTAAATTACGTTTTCCTGCAATTCCCTGCAAAGTGCGTGGCCAGACAACTGTGAAGGGTATGTATCAATACAAAAGTGCTTCGGCCCCCTCATTGTTAGGATCTGCAGAGGTCCAGAGATCGGACTTCTTTTATAAGGTGATGGGCCCCTTTTATTTTGTTTATACTTACACTTTCTATCCCTATACTTGCATAAGCACACAGCATTTATTCAAGATGAAATGCTGGCTGGTGTTTTAAGATCTGTCTAGAATTGAAGACAATGGAGTACAGGGAGTTCAGTTGTGATATTACCTATCAGCACAATAGGAAAATATTCATAACACGCTTTGCGGGAAATACAGATCACCTGGTGAGAAGAAAATACTGGTCTTGGAGAAATTTTCAAAAACATTTAGTGCTTCCATTCCCTTCACATTAGAGACCTCGGCAGGTCTTTGGATCCAGAGTTCCATTATCACATTTCAGCTATGACGATGCTGTGTTGTTTAGCTTATGGTGTGTGTTGGGATCAGCACGCTTTGTTATGCACACACCGCACACCATCCCTAGAATAGCAGTCTTGTGTGATTACTTCCCTGCTAATAAGACAATTCATCATTTTCCTTCATCCTTTCAGGTTCAGCTAATATTAATGACCGCAGCATGATGGGGAAGCGTGACAGTGAGATGGCGGTTATTATACAAGACACAGAGACCGTTCCCTCAGTCATGGATGGGGAGGCTTATGAAGCTGGGAAATTTGCCCTGTCACTTCGGATGCATTGCTTCAGGTAGGCCAAGTCTAAGGCAATAATGTGAACACTCTATAAACCTCACTTGCCCTGACACTTTCCCACTTTAACTGAGACACTTTGGAATATAAGATTCATATTGACTTATGGCTGTCATCTAAAGCCATACCTTGAAAAGCCCAAATCCTCTCTAAACACAAAGAAATGCATTCTTCTGCTTTCATGAGCTACATTGAATATAAAGAAAGTGTACAAATGTGTATAGTTTAGAAAAGAAAGTCCAAAAATTCTGTCTGCTAAAACTAGCCATAAGATCACTTGATCTCACCCTGTGTGATGTTCTCTTCCAGGCTTCTCCTTGGTTGTCTTACTGATCCATCTGTCAATATCCAGGACCCTATCAGTGACAAATTTTTCAAAGAGGTGTGGGTGGCCACAACTGCTCGCAACACAACCATTTTTGACAAAGTGGGTATATTTTCTTGTGTTCTTATTTGCCAATATGTAGGTTGCCAGTTGTCAAATAACTAATTGATATTGGTTAGATATAGAAATAAGGAAGAACATTGAGTCTAGTCCTTAGTCTCCATCTATCCATCAGAGGTTAAGAGTGTCTTTTTGGCCTTCCTATGGCTGGTATACATTGATATATTTTTTTGTGCAAAAACATCTTCAAAACACGGTATACATTCTTCTTCAGTTGGTGATCTATACCTATACGGTTTCATATCTTGGAGCTTTCTGTTGTATTCTGTACAATACTCCAGACATAAACATCCGTACAGAAAGCCAAGCTAATATATGATGTGAACATAGAATAAAATACAATAACTCTTAAGACAGGGACTTCATAAAAACAAGTGCTAAAACTATAGTCATTATGTCAAGATAGCCTTATTAAGTCCAATGCAAACACAAGAGACTCTTTAGAAGCACAGTTTCTATTAACTATTGCAATACATGACTTCCCCAGGGTTACAGTGGAGAGGGGCTCCACAGTAACCCTGGGGAAGTCATGTATTGCAATAGTTAATAGAAACTGTGCTTATTACATAAGTCTTATTTGTACCCTTATGTTTTGTCAAATTTAGGTATTTCGATGTCTTCCAAGTGATGAGGTGCAAAACTTTTTTCACCTCTCTGAATATCTTGCCAAGTCCGGACTGGCCATACTGGATCGTGTCAAAGCCCAGGAAGAACTGCAGAGAATTCGTGGGTTTGCGGTCCAACTTCCCTTCTTATTCCTCTCTGGAGAAAATCTCTTACCATCTGTGGGAACTAAGGAGGCTATCGTGCCCATGGAAACCTGGACCTGAAAGAATTTTTTTTTTTTTTTATATGGATAGAAAAAAAGATGGAGTTGCCAAGTAGCTTGAACTTTATACAAAACCATAAACCATGCAAGTGGACACTAAGGGGGATAGGGGGGTCCTCAAATTCCCTTTTTGTGGTGGAAAATGGTAGCAAATTGGGATTTGGGATTATTTAACACCATTTGCAACTAAAATAGTCACAAATGGTATTTTTGCCCTGGCCTCGCCTCTTTTCTGAAAGTGGATGGGGTCACCATATCATTTACAGCACAAAGGTGGCGTACAGCAGCGCCAGACAGAAGTGCAGCCTTACCATGAATTAAGAGCGCCCTCTGCTGGCGCAGGGGACATTATGGTCGGTCTTAAATGAATCACTCCTTATACCTTCCTTTAAACTTTATTTCCTTTATGAAAAATCAAGAAGTTTTTTTTATTAATTTTCTTTAATTTTGTGTCTAAGGCATACATTAATAACTAGTACTGTAATTTATGATGTAACATGTTGAACTTTATCCTCCCGCATGTTCTCGTATCCACTGTATGATCTGTTTGTTATAGAATACTATATGATCCCTGTATGTTATGTACGGTGTGTGACGTACAACATTAAAGGGAGTCTGTCAGATTCAGGTCCAAACAGATAAATCAGTGCAGAGATGATCACGTGTAAGTATATAGAGATCAGCCTACAAGTGATCTGTGTGGCAGACCTACAGACAGATATGACAAAGGAAGAGGCCAGTTATGTCATTCATCCTATAAAGGGCACTATTATTGATTTGAGTTATATTTCAGCTGATAGACTCCTTTTAAACATAAACCGAACCACTTGGCAGACAAATATGTTCTGTGCAACCCGATCATGACTAGTAATGGTTTTCTGTGGTTGACGCTACTGCACCATACCACTACCCAGCTGGCCTTGTACTGCAGCTCATAGTGGCCGGCAGTGCCAAGTAGCCAGCAAGTCCACAAATTATTTTTGTATCTAATCTAGTTATATTTTTATTGAACACTAACATTCCTTTTGGCAGTGCTGCTAACTGCATTTGGTGCCATGTGCTGCCAAGTGCTAGTGAACAGATGGAAAGTAAGACCTAGATCTTTTCTCTGTGATCCGTCCTGTTAAAGGATTATACTGTATCTTGAATTCAGAAGGACCATGAGCCATGAAATCCATGTGCCAACTACATCTGCGTATTAGACAGTGCCATAGAGTGTCACTTTATTGTATGTCAACCCATGAACTCTGCTTGTTATATTTTCTATTTATTGAATTGCACATGCCATATACTTAAGTAACAGTGTAGGGGACACTTATGTATTGACATATTGTAAATGGAGCGATAGGGGAGCTTTTCAGTAATGTACAGTTATGATTATGGTGAAACCTGAATGTGTCATGAACATGTCCCTTTGGTTTATCTATGATTCTAATGGAAGTCTTACATCTTAATAATATCCTCCTGTAGAGGAACAGTACATTGAAAGAGCCATTGTTGTCCCAACCTACAAACACTCCTCTTTAAAAACTTAACACTGTATCATTGGTCAGCAAAAACATTTGATTGTAAGGTGCCCTCTTTGTACGGTGTTGGGTTAAATTACATGTATTACAAAAGTCTTCACCAAACTTAATCTAATTTCCTTTTAATAGAAAATAGGCTATACATTTTCCACTAACAATACTGTAACTCAGGAGTGCCAGGGAGAGTCTGTCCTGCTCACCCACTCACACTCAGTGCAGTATGTACATAAGGTGATCTTTTATACCACCTCGTATTCTCAGCTTTCATATGTTACCAAGGCTGCATTGTTAGCTAAAAAAAAACAAAAAAACAAAACAAAAAAAAAAACGATACCACTAATTAAAAACTTAATTAGGAATGTGTTTTTTTTTTTTTTTGTTTTTTTTTTATTTATACAAAGCATGAAATGCTGCATATAAGGGTATGTTCACACAGGAATTTGCCACAGATTTGTGGGTGGATTTTGCCTCCAAATCTGGCGCAGATTCCTCCAGGAATCCACCTCCCATTGTTTTCAATAAGAGGCAGAGATCACAGCAGGACGCAGAACAAAGAAGCGTCCGGCTCGATCTTGCTGCGGATTCCACGGCCAATTCAGCCACGTGGTCCGTGGCTCGAGACTCCCTGCTGCTTAGACCCACTCATCTGTCGCGGTTAGACCATGAGTGAAAATGCCTCTTCATTTTCCATGGTGTGAACATACCTTGAGGCTGAAATTCCCAACTGTGTTTTCACTAGTGAAGGGCCCCTTATACACGTGTCCGAGCGCGGCGCTTCAAAACAGAGCCTATTGATTTCAATGGGAAGCGCGCATATATGCCGATATATGCGCACTTCCCATTGAAATCAATGGGCTCTGTTTTGAAGCGCCGCGCTCTGACACGTGTATAAATGAACGGCGTGCTTACACCGTGTGAAGGGGCCCGAAATCTGTATTTGGAGGGTTTTATATAACTAGAGCTACAGCCAGTGATATCTAAGTTTTCATATGAAACCAAAACCACTTTTCTAGTTGGTATAAAACAATAAAAATACATCCATTTGAAATGAACATCCCCTTTAGGCAAATGCTACAGCTCTACATACTGGTAATACAATACAGTACAGATTTCCCTGGTAACAGCTCAGCTACAGGGTTGTAAGGGAGAATTTTATAGACTGTTTTCTATTGAAAGGAAGTTATGTTAATAATGTTTATTATATCAATCACCAGACACCCCCTAAACAATATGTTAGAGGCATTTACAATTTAGAATTCACCAAACAGACCTTATTGTTGAAATTGGCTATTTTCATAAACTTCGGTCTATTGTGCACCTTTACTTCAGATTACTATATGGTACGTCCTAGTGAAAAGGCATCAAGTGCAATGCAGAGCGCTGGATGAAGTGATGTACAGGCATTCAGCAAGCAGGAATTTGGGGGGGGGGGGTGAGCCCACCTGTAGAAATCTAACTGCAGCTCTAGGTTAGAAGAGGTGATGGTACTTGTAAGTAAAGCAAAGTACACAACGTTTTATATACATTATGTATGAAAATGGTGCATGTAGATGAACATACACTCTTAAGTACATCATGTGCAACCTTTTGTCCTACATTTCATCCACAGTTAATATCACCATGGAAAATAGTATTAATACGGTCCTTCATTTTAAACTATGTGCTACATGGTCCAAGTGGCTTGAAAATATTGGGGCTTTCATTTTATTCTGTATCTGTGCATTATTAAAAAAAAAAAAAAATTAAATGAGAACTTCTGATTCTGTATCTAATTTATAGATAATTCCGTTAGGTAATAAGCCCTAATAAGTACATAATGTGAGATAGATAAAATATATAATATCCCATATTTTTATGTTGAATGGCAAAAAAATGTAAAAATAAAAATAATATATGCAGAATGTATTTTATATGTATTCAGACCTGTCTGGAAATGTCATGCAAATGCTTCTTATCTGGATCACTTTGTACGTCTTTAGGTAGACTTCTTTGAAGGGTAGGTTCACTTTTGAGCAGTTTTTAGGATGTCCATATAGCCATAATCTAAATGGAAATGAAGTTAATACTTTTTGCATCAGACTTAAAGCATACCTCTAATGATAAAACAACTTTTCATAAATGAGAAAGGTGAATGTAAGATAAATACATTTTGGAATAGAAGGATATTTATTTAATAAGATATATCTCCATTTATAAGCCCAGGCTACGTCTAATACAGAAGTCTATGGAGAGGGGAGGGGATGAAAGAGGCTGCTATAGAAGACTTGTATGTATATTGTGACTCTACCATATCAAGTAAGATAATGACCTTCTACAGTACAGAATGAGGCGATAAATCACCTACTAGCTGGCAGTAGCCTCCTCCTTCCTCTCCATAGACTTGTGTGTGTGGCTGAATACAAATACAGATAATATTAGAGATAAAACTCTGACTGAAGAGTACAGTGACTTCGTGAGTGAAGAAGGAAACCCATTTATTTAACATTAAGATGTATGACAGGTTCTTTTTATATTCACCTGCACTATCCATTTATAGTGGCTATATTATTGGAGGGAAGAAGCAATTGTTCGGAAATTGAAGTAAAGCAATGTATTTGCAAAGTTGTTGCAGCTTTCTCAGACTATTTCTATAAGTAGACTGTAAAATGTGAACATTCGCTTTAAAGCTGTAAGCAAAAATGCAATTCAATTTGACTTCTATTCCTTCTGTGAAGGGTGACTCAGTAAAACTATGTATGCTGCATGACTTCAGAATCCCTTGACTCTATCTATACAATTCTCTGTAATTATGTCTCAATTAATTGGCTCCACAAATGTATTTGTTTTTAATTAAATATGACAACTTGTTTGTTTGCTTCCTTCATTTCCAATTATCAAGGATGTTCCGGGCGGGCGGGGAGACCAATCTTACCTGGTAAACAGTGGGTGAACCTGCAAGGTATAAAGATGAGCTAGCCCACACACTGGGTTATGTAAGACTATGACATACTATACTTTATTATTTTGGTTTTTAGAAGTGGGTCTCTGTGGGTGATGCCACTCGTGCCACAAGGCTCCATTGGGTGTATACTTTTTGAGTCGGCCAGTAGGCTCAGTTGCAGTGTAGGGAGAGACTTAACATGGACAACATTGCTGCCCAATTACACTACAAGCCTGATCATCTCCTCAGTGTTTAGTCCAATAGTTTGAGATGGGGACTGTTACATGGTAGGGTCTCCCCTTCCTCAGGCCTCATTGACACATCCTCAATCATGGATGTGTCAGGTCTGCGCTATTCATGAACAGCAGCCCACCTTGCTTTTTTGTTTTATTTACTATGGTCTATGTCTCTTGGTCAGTGGAATATGAATGACACATGATGTCATGTGTTTGTCACATGCTTCCAATGTTTGCAAAAAAAAATTACTTTTCTGCACGGAAAAGTTACCTTGGTGATTTTTTTTATTTATTTTTTTTTTTCAACACTTTACAGTTAGATAAAAAAAATTGGCACACCTGTATTGGTAAATTTGCCTCAAAATTTCTGCTAGAAAAAAGTTACCGGAGCTTCGAAATACAATGATTATATTCAAGTGTAATATCTAATTATTAATATTGTATAATCAATTAGATGTGCAGTTTGTTGCATATTTAATAGGAATTCAGTCAGTAGCTTTCTAGTGAATTGGAGGATCTGACCTTGGCTGTCAGCCATTTATGATGGAGGTGGAGTTGGGCTACACCAACAGAATACAAGCTGTGTATACATAACTAGACAAGAGTAAACTCCAGCATTCCTGGGCTGACTGCGCTGTTAACTATTTCTATCTTTCTATCTGAATACATTTCTCCTTTAAGCTGTGTTCTCTATTTTCCTGTGTGAGATTTTATCTAGACAAGAATTGCAACAGTTTTGTCCTTTTCACATGTTTCACAGAAGAATAAAAGAAAAATGTCACAGTAATTTAAGGCTGCAGACTTAAACGCAGCAATTATTCTTCCTGTGAACATCAGTATATCTGCTGAAATGTTAGTCCCAGTGGGGAAGACAATGCAGGCCAAGAGAACATGGACCGCTCACTTTGTCTTTGTTCTACCAGGAATAAAATACTTCCATGTATAGCATTTTATTCTTAAAGCAAAACACAGACCTCCGTTCTGTAATTTCTATATAAAAGAACCTACATGATGAATGAGACACATGGGTGTTATGCTATATCTGTAGCAGGTAGAAAAGAACACAAAACATCTTAGTCATTGAGGAAAAAGCTGATGATTTGCAACTATACAACACACCTTAAAGTCTCTTTTGGAATCTTATCTCTAGAATTATATAAGGATAATAAGGTTGTATTTCAGTCACTCCATTCATATTATCGGTGTAGCCATAGGTATATATCTACATGTGCTGGAGGTCTAACCGTATGGGCTTTCACTTATGCGAGTCCTAGTTTGCACCACTATGTTACCCTCACATCTGCGTTCGGTATTCAGTTCGGGGAGTCCATATGGGGACACAACTCCCCGACCGGAATACCAAACGCAACTGCAAGCGCTGTGCAGTGAAAGCACATGGACCCCATAGACTATAATGGGGTCCGTGTGCTTGCCGCACGCTGCCAGCAAGAATCATGCAGGCAGGAAAGCAGATTTTGAACTACTTTCCTGTCCGCATGATCCCTGCGGAGATCTGGCGACAAGCACATGGACCCCATGCGGATGGGGAGGGTGCCCTCATGTGGACCTCCCTGGACGGAGTCCAAACGCAGATATGAACAAGGCCTTACCCTGCTGGTGCATTGCAGGTGATGCTAATTAATGCTCATGTGGATGAGCCTATATTTCCCATACGTTCCTACACTATTTAGTGTCATTGTGGAGGATTTTGCAGCTGTCACATATGGCGATTAATATACAGACTTCTCTGTTATGGTTGCCCCCATGATGAGGGTCTGCTTTTATTAAGAACACTCAGGGGACATAAGCGTAGCTGACCCAGGAGGTGACATTACATGTGGGCTACCATGGTTCTTAAAGGGGCCCAAATGTATCTCTGCCACATAAGATACCATTATTACAAATGGGACATGGTAGATAAGGAGCTCTGCAGCTTCAGTTTACTTAAAGGAGCTGTCCAGTTTCAGATCAATATGACTAGAACAATTTTATTGTTTGAATAATTTTAGGTTGTACAATTTTACAGTATACTTTCTGTATCAATTCCTCACAGTTTTCTACATCTCTGCTTACTGTCAGTCATTCTTCTGTTGTGTACAAATTTATCCACTGGAATGAATTTGTCTCTTTAAGTCAATGGTCTATGGTTATTATTAGTCATTACTCAGAGAAGGAAATTTGAAAGGAGCAGAGTCCATTTTTTGGATACCAGGCATAGCATATGATATACAGTAGTTTTTATTACTGAGCATAATAGATATGTTGGTTCGAAGTTCCCTGGTAATGGAATGAAAAGCAAATTACCTCGAAGTGAGACACCTAGTGGACAGAACTATAGAGAGGTTTTCAAGCAGAAAGCTGCAACATTTATAAATAACATGGATTACATTTTTGAGCTTGAGTTATATATCATTTCTATGCTTTAGTTAAGTATATTCATGTCAAGCAGCCATTTAAATGCCACAGCCAGAAAGCCTATGTGTTCTGCCTCCTCTCCTACACAATGATGGACAGCCTCTTATATTTGTTTAATTGGCAGAGAGCTTGTCAGTCAGCAGGGTGTGGCCAGGGTAACGCTATTGTATCCTGCCTTCTGATAAGGTAACATAGGAGACTAGACAGATCTGCTTCAGTGGATGCAGAGGATGAATAAATGTCACATAACACAGCACCATGAATTTCTCTGTTTAGGTCTTTCAGCTGCCATTGTTATCATTTATAGGTAATGCTTTCATATAATAATAGAAGTGGAACTTGTCTATTTTTCTAATGTTTCCTGCCTTTAAAAAAAAAAAAAAAAAAAAAGCACAAGGTGCTACTAAAACATTTTTTATTTAGTTTTCTCTCTCCATTAAGGTCATTTTAATATGAGTGACGTGTAGCTTTGCCCGAGTGGAGCTAGAACCTGTGTAATGGAGGTGGTAGTGATGTTCTTTTCTTGTTTCTGCTTTTTTTTCTTTGGGTAAACGGATATTCAACTAGTGGTCAGCAGGAGGTTAAAAAAAACTATTGTATGACTAAGTGTGACCAATGCTTTTTGCTTTAGTTCTTAAAGAGGTTTTCCAAGCTAAAAATATTGATGACCAATGGTCAGGGCCGGCTCCAGTTTTTATGGGCCCTTGGGCAACAGAGCCTCAGTGGGCACCCTTGTAAAGGAGGCGGGGAGACACTGTGCATCACAGATGAAGCAAGTGACGTCACGCAGGAGTGTGGCGTCACCAACGCCATACCTCCCAATTTTTAAAGAGCAGAAAGAGGGGAAATTTGGCTCCACCCACTTATGTTGACTCCGCCCATTCTCATTCATTTATCATGTGCTCCCACACAGTATAATCCTCCTACAGTCACCCGTAAATTATATGCCCCCTCCATATCTTCCCCCAGTTTCATATACACCCTTCCTCTGCCTCCAGTTTCATGTCCCCCCCTCCATCTCTGTCCCCAGTTTCATCACATTCTCCCTCTTCATCTGCCCACAGTTTCATGTCCCCGTCTCTGCCCCAGTGTCATGCTGTTCTACCCCCCCATCTGCCCCAGTGTCATGCCGTTCCCCCCCTCCCCTTCATTTGCCCCCCCAGTTTCATTGGGCCCCCTCCATCTCTGTCCCCAGTTTCATGCCGTTCTCTCCCCACCCCCTTCATCTTCCCCAGTGTCATGCCGTTCCCCCCTCCCCTTCACTTGCTCCCCAGTTTCATGGGCCCACTTCATTATGTTCCACCTTAATATTTAATACAAAACAAACTTACACTCACCTTCCATCGTTCCCCCAACGCTCCTCTCTCCGCTCTCTCACTCCATTCACATAGGCGATTAAAGCAGGAGACGCATGCAAGCCAGGCCGCAGCTTTAAAGCAGGAGCTGAGCTCACAGCTCCTGCTTTAATCGCCTATGTATTCAGCTCATCGGCGTCCGTCGGACGCCGATGAGCTGAAATCGGGACAGGCAAGTGCTGGGGCGGGCAAGTGCCGGGGCCCACAGAGCCTCTGGGGGCCTCCCGACTATGCCGTGCGCTGATGCCGGCCCTGCCAGTGGTAAAGATAGGTCACCAGTGTCGGATCTATGGGGGTCTAAGACACAGGACCTGCATCAATTGACTGTTCTTTGCAGCTGATACACAGAGAATGGAGCAGGTAGCTGACAGGTCTATTCTCTGTGTAATGGTGGAACTGAGTCACTGCATAGGTCCCATTCAAATGAATGAGAAGCTGATCTGCAATGCCAGGTCTGGTCACTATACAGAGAACAGAGCAGCCTGCTTCCTTCTCCATTCTCTGCATATAACTGCTAACGTTAATTGATCACTGGGGTTGCTGAGGGTCAGACTCACAGATCTGATATTTATTTGCCCTACAAAACCCTTCAAATTGGCCAAACACATTACATTAATATAATCTGAACTGCCTTCCAAATCTCTCCTGATGACTCATTTAGGGCCAACATGCAAGTATAGACATGACACATATGTCTGGGTAACCCCTGATAAGAAAGCTTACAGGCCTCCAGGTCACGAGATGGTGTAGAGGGCTACCAGGTGAATGTGAGCCTTTGTGTATGTATGGAGGTTGTGGTTAATATGTCGTGTAGTTACAATAGGCTACAGCACAGGAACATTGTCAATCCTTATCACACATTTCATGTGCTGGGTTACATAAAGAAGCCTTAACAGGAAGGAGCGTAACAGCAGGGACTTAAACAGTAAAGTATTTGAGTGACATTTTGATGTCATTTCCCTGTGGCTAAAATCTCCCAGCAATTATATTTTATGTGCATGCAGAGCTGGTCATAAATATGTAAGGATATCCTATACAAGTAATAGGAAAAAGAGACAGGCGGGTTGGGCAAGAGTAAGCACTTGCCACTTAGTCATATCTGTTACCCTGATAGCTTCTGCTGAGCTCCTTTATGAGATGGGTATACAGAATATATTGTCTCCTTATTTATTCAATTCTCTTCTCTTATCTCTGAAAACACATTTCTAAGATATTTCATATTATAGAGAAAGGCATGTTGCTATGGATTGTAGTTGAGGGCTACATATATACCATGTGCACTTCTATTATGATTGCTTAACATGATCCATCAGAACGATACACACAAAGTAAAATGGAAATACCTACTAATATACAAAGGGATTATACCAGAAAGTCATATATGGCAAATTGCCATGTTTGGGGGATAATAGGTACACAGATTAAGCTGCATAGAATTATAGCTTGGACTGATAACTTCATAGAGAATGGCCTTATTATATGTGTTCACATATGTGTGTTACCACTGAGAGGGGTAGGGATGTGCAGGAGCTAATGCAGTGGGCTCATAACTATTGTGGGGGAGGTAGGCTCAGCGGTAACAGCAGCGGGCCCAGACAGTCAGAGACGGACACAAAAATCTGGTTCAACAGGATTTTTAGCCTGTGTGTTTATTTTGTTAAAAAAAAAAAAAAGGAACTAACAGAAGATAATCAAGCCTTAGCTTTAGGCAAAAACATGGGACAGGATAGGAGATAACTTGCAGATAATTGGGTTCCAATTGTACAGACCCTCACCGATCAGGAGACTGGGGGGATTTTTGTTCCCTGTTCTAAATGGAGTAGCGGTCGGGGAATGAGCGCACCAAACCATTAATTTCAGTGGAAGTGCTGGAGATAGCCGACAGCGCTTGCTTATCTCTGACGTTCCTATTGAAATGAATAGAAGAGTGCGCTCACTGTCTGACCATAGCTCCATTTCGGAACATGGGGTGGGGTTGAGAGGTAAACGCCTAGGAGACTTCTTTTTAAAAGCAAATGGGGCAGGTGGAGAAGATGACCACTGTTATGGTTTGCTGCAATGACCAATCCTGCTGTCTATATAGAGTCTAACCTCCTGTCTTGCTTTCAATATGACACCATGTTACGCGTCCATATTTTCATCACTATGACCATATTTTGCTTCATTGAGCCTTAAGCACACTATACATCCTTGGGGCGAAGTAGACTAAGAAACATCACCGTACACCATTGTCAATACAATTCACTAATCTTACGAGTTCACATATCTTATGAGTTCAAGCCAGTGTGGTAACTCTACTACAAGTGAGCAATGTGACATTCACCATTGTAGTAATAAAAGCAAACCTACTAAATCTCTTTTTCTTTTCGGCAGTGACCAGCATGATTTTCGTTTTACAGAAGTAAGCAAGAAGTCAGCTATGAAATGTGTTCCCCACTGAGAAAGAAATAGCAACTGTTCCAAACACTTTCCAGCAAGAGCTAAATGAATTCTTACAGAATAATAGTAGTGGGAAAATGTATGTTAAAAATACTCCGAAAATGTTCCTTCTCCGTCAAGATGTAGCTATAAAGGAGCTGTTGTACATCTGTGAAATTACATATCACTGCTCTGTAGACAATGGAGGGGGGGTATCGAGGATGGCGCTATAAGGTGCAGACTAGCCAGACATTGCCAGCTACCTTTCTTCATGATCCCTAACAATCTGACACTCTACAGAAAGTCCCCAAAATGTCATGACAGCTAAATCATCTATTGTCTGTTTATTCTGCTGGATCTCTCAGTGTTATTCTACACTATAGACAACCAATTCCTCCTCGGTATGTTCCTCCCTAGAGACATTAAAGAGGTTGTCCAGGTAAAAAATGGACATCCTGTTTAAGTATTAAATAGGCAAGGGGTAGTGGTAATAATAATAATAATAATAATAAAATAATACGCCCTTTCTGCAGTGCTCCGGTGTCCTTTCGGTGTGGTCTGTTCCTCTGAGTCCCGTGCTATGGTAGAAGTCCCAGCCACACGTGACCGCTGAGGCTGCTGATTGGCCTGAGATGTCACTACCTGTGACATAATGGGTCTCTTCCTGAGGCCTATTTAGGCCAATCAGCGGCATCAACGGAAGAGATCCATGACATCATGCCAGTGAACAGTTTCACTTTGAGAAGACGCCAGAACAGAAGGATTGGAAGGCTACAATAGAACACCAAATCGTTGGGGACAGGTGAATGTGATTAAAAATGCCCGGACAACCTCCTTTAAGGACACCACTCTTGGTTATATATTTCCTCTTGTCATCAATAGAAAGTGATTTATAATACCTAGCAGCCCTTTGGCTGGGAGAAGTTACACAGGACAAAATTCAGCTTTTGCACCAGGGCCCATGAGACTTTAGTTTTACCCATTATTATAGGTCATATGTTGGGAACTTCTGAATTAGTGTTATGGTCTTAAGATGTTAATATATTAACTTATGAGACCATTGTCATTATTTATTACAAGCTGTAAAGGAAATACACACTGTTCTTTTTTGTTTTATACTGCACAACAACGGGATTACATTTGTACAGGCACTTGGAAAATCCCTATATTAGGAGCCCCTTAGAGCTGGTCATAAAATTTACAAGACATGTGTAAGGTCTAATATGGGACCCCTGTCTATGGGCAGCATGGAATAGGAGACACTGGACTCACAAATATATAGCTTTCTATAATTAAATTTTGCAATTTTCTGTAAAAAAAAAACTGGACACAAAGGAAAAGCCTGCAAGTCCTGCATTCCCGCCAAAAAAAACAACAGCACATATAGTGCTATAGTTGCCCCTTCACACACCATAATGCCCTGTGGTGGTGCCTCCATACACAATAATGTTTCTAGTGGCCCCTTCACACACTATAATTGCCAATGAGTGGCCCAATCTACACTATAATGCTTTTAGTGGCCCCTCTACACCCTATAATTCCCTATAGTGGTCCATCTACACACTATAAGCCCCAATAGTGGCCCCTCTACACACTATAATGCCCTATGGTGGCGCCTCCACACACCATAATGCCCTATAGTGGCCCCTCCACTCTAAATTTTTTGGGGTTCGCCACCCATAAATCATTATTATACTCTAGGGTCTCTTTAGGCCATAGGAGGTGATTAAACATAATAAACAGTGTTACTGTTGTCTTTCAGACATCAGGAATAATGCTGGCCTGATCCACATGACGTTACGCTGGCATCATTCATGACATCTGAAAGACATGAAGATGCCAGAAGATGGATGCCGGTGCCAGGAGAGATGACACCTATGACGGCTTAGGCCAATCATAGGCCTCTCTGATGTCATGCATGATGTCTCTAAGACCAGAAAAGGTCAAAAGACATTCACTGTAGCCAGGAAAGGTGAATAACATTGTTTATTATGTTTGTCATTTCCCCTGGGCCTCAGCATACTCTACTCAGGGGGTCTGAAGAGACCCAAGAGTATAATGGCAATTTTGGTTAGAACCTGTGCAGTCTGAACGAAACCACTGGGAGATTTGTCCTACACATACTGTCAGTGCCGCCTGGCCGCTCTGAATGTATAGAGCGGGGGCCGCCGGGCTGCACTCTGCAGCAATAATCGTGGGCATATGGGAAAGTTCCCGGTGAGCCGACAATATGGTCAGCCCTCAGGGAACTTTCCCAGTGTTATACATGGCCAATCCGCCCCTGGGTAGGATTCTTGTATAGCTATAGATATTAACCAGTAGGAAGAGGGACATTGTATTTATACTAAGCCCTGAACCCTGAGGGTGCCCCATAGCTACCTCTAATACATAAAAGATACCACTGGGAATAAGATAGATAAAGACCCTGTTACAGATTATGCAGTGGGGCCAAGGAGCTTCAGGTTTCATCTCTAGGTATATGACAGCGACTTATTATGTTCTCCCTACCAGATTTTGTGTTCCTTTATAGAATCAGGCATGTGTAAGACTGGAGGAGGAAAGTTCTAATAATAATAAGATACTAAGCTCCAAGTCTCAATTGTATTCACTTCTAAAATCCCCCAGAAGCGGTACTCAAAAAAGAAAAAAGAAAACAAAAACATTAACACATACTGCCAAAAAATGATACAAGCAGAGGTTTCCTCTTTCTAAGAAGGAGCATCAGGATTTAAGTGAGTCATGTAATTCATTGAGGCATTAGAGTTGTAAATTTCCTCCTTCCTTGATTAAGAAGCAAAGTCATTTCCTTGTGAGTGATGTGCCAGGCACGGAGACATGGGAAACAATGATGCTGAGGTTATTATGACAATACTAAGCCATAATAGATTGGCCGGCTTATAATGATCGGGGTGATTCCAGTGGCAGGCTCTACCGTCTCTAGGACTACTACCAGTTGAAATTGATTTCAAGCTTTTAAGATGACATCTTAAGAAGTCCTCAAACTCCCTAATGAATAATATATAAAAGATGAAGGAGGTTGGGACAACTGCTTATCAACAAGCTTTGTCACCAGAGTAGCCCATGCAGGCTACCCACATTCTTGTACAGTCCAGTGTGATCAAGTGCTGGTACAAAGTAGTGCTGGATTCTGCTCTTAGCAAGAGAAAAAGGTGTCTGTTCCTTAATATCAAAGTAGGGAGCAATAGTACTTTCTCCTTAACTCAGAGCAGTAGCTCCGACCCTGCTGCACACCAGCACCCAGGACACATGTGCCCCTAAAAGGGCTTTAGAGGCATATCTTCTCCTGCCATCGCTTTAGATAACTGCCACTAACTGCAGACAAAGTGTAATAAATAAACCTGCTAAAGGGATCCTATCATTGGATACCCCTTTTTTTCTGACTAACACGTAGGAATAGCCTTAAGAAAGGTTATTCTTCTCCTACCTTTAGATGTCTTCTCCACGCCACCATTCAGTAGAAATCATGTTTTTCTTCGGTATGCAAATGAGTTCTCTCACAGCACTGTGTGTGGCCCCCTAGCGCTCAAACAGCACCGGGGGCGTCCCCAATGCTGCAAGAGAAATATCCAGTGACGCCTCCATCTTCTTCTGGAAGGCCCTCCCCACAATGTCTTCTTCCATCCTGGGTTTCAATCTTCTAGGCATGCGCAGTCGACTCTGCCATCAGACCTTGGGCAGAGCCCACTGTGCATGCCCGCAGCCACAAGAAAATGGCCACTTACACAGTATGATGGTGTTAGCATCCATTTTCTTGTGGCCGTTGGCATGCGCAGTCGGCTCTGCCCAAGGTCCAATGGCAGAGCCGACTGCTGCTTCCTCTCACTCAGCCCCCCCCCTCACTCATTTGCAAAAACCTCTGTGTCACTAGCCTAACCCCTCCCACCCTCATTGACTTGCAATCCCGCCCATTACTAGCCCCTCCCACCCTGACCTGTTTCTCTTTAGCCTAGCGATCCCGCCCATTACTAGCCCCTCCCACCCTGACCTGTTTCTCTTTAGCCTAGTGATCCCACCCATTACTAGACCCTCCTACTCTGCGCTGTCTCTCTTTAGCCTAGTGATCCTGCCCATTACTAGCCCCATCCCCCCTCCCTGTCTCCCTGGCTAAGCTATTCTACCCACTGCTACAAGACAGGAAGAGGGGGAAGACCTGTTCCCTGGACACAGGAAGGCTTGGTAAGTATTGCAGGGGATAGGGGAAGAGTGATGGTGACGTTCTGTTTCATAAGCGGTGAAACGGAACGTCACCAGATTATCATAAAGTATCCCTGAAGGGTTCACATGACCACTCCAGGGATATGGGTAATTATACATTTTTTTAATTGAAGTAAATTAGAAGTTAGGTTGGGGGAGGGAGTTTAGTTTAGGGGTTAATCATCAGTTTATCCAGGACAACCCCTTTAAGCTTCACGTCATCAGTGAGGCCTGTTTCATAGTTTGAGAAGCACTGAGAAGTTGATTTTCTTGACAGCAACACAACACATTGACACAAAAAAACATATGTTCACTATGTCATTAGCTGCCTCTACAGCAGCGTATAAGTGGATTATAAGTGATTTTAGTGGTGGTATCTCCCTTTAAGTCTACATCACTGGTGTTGCCTCCACTTTACATACTATCATTAATTGACCCTGCACAAAATGACTGAACTAGACCATTTATGTTGCATCATTATTGTCATTAAGTCATCATATTTCACACCCTGTTGCCCATGAGCGCATCATTTCCTTGGAGCACAGCAGCTGATGTCTGAACCAGAAAGCCGTGTCTGTGGCAAAACTAAATAAAATGTACTTCCACATTATTCAATTCAAGGTGTTTTAAAAGTATCCTGGGGCCAAATGTCCTTTCCTCTGATAAGACTGCAGCCATGGGGAATACAGATGACATCATTCTAAGCATGCAATATGATTTCCCCAAGGATGCCGGGCTTACTTCCCCGAGTGTAGAATACTTACAATACTTACTGGAATGTCACGACGAATTCCCTGCTTTTGAGCTGAGTGTTGCTATGGGAATTAATTACACTCTCTCTACATATGGGGTAAGGGATAACGTAAGATTTAGGGAATCTAGAAGGAGAAAGTGATATATTATTCCAATATGTATTTCATGTTTCCTTGAAAGGTAGGTTCTAAATGTCGAAGTGACTTGATTGTTTTCAGCGATTTTTCTAAATATATATATATATATATATATATATATATATATATATGTATACACTCATTCAGTGGGTGCCCCTAAATTTTCATTTGGTGTTTATTCACTACTCTGGTTTACGGAGGCGTAGGGAAATTAACAGAAAATTTAATGTATCTTTTTAAATCGAAAATTATATTCTCCTAATTTACATTGTAATAAGCATAGGCTACAATGGCAGACAAAACCAGTGTCATATGTGACCCATTTTGACATGTTGCTAAAGCGATGGGAACAACCCTCCCCCTCACTGTGTGTGACATAATATCAATTATAACTGCTGCATGCTTCTTCCCCGTATGACAGCTGTGTCACTCAGTGTCATGGCAATGTAGCTAAACCCCCAGTGTAATGTAAAGCTACTGTGAGACACAGGTTAGATAACAGAGGGATAGATTTATATGCAGAATAAAATTACCTTTGGCAACTAAAACTTCCCTTTTTTCAAATTTAACCAAAAAGGCCCTTTAGGATATGTTCACATGCTCAGGATTTCATGAGGATTTAGATGCGGATTCTGTACCAAAATACTTATCAGGTCTGCTCACAATCTGTAGCTAATACAAGTCAATATTTTTATACCCTATTCATATGCAGCAGAAAAAAAATTTGCATGGAATATTCAGCTTGATTTATATTTAAACCACAGAATAATCCTAAAGAATGACAATGAGATTATGACAATGATCCTTGGCAAAAATCTGTGTCAGCCTTGGATTTCTGCAATAGTTTTTTTGTTTTTTTAATTGTCAGGATCTCCATTAGGCAAATCCTGAACATGTGAACACAGCCTTATTGTTATTTTTCTTAATATCTCCCTACTGAGATAGCTTTAAGCTATAGACACAAATCTAAAGGCTGTACACTGTGTTTATATGTACATGTACACAGTCACTGTTCTTTTTTTTTTTACAAATAGTGCTGTATCCAGAGACTATATCTGGTTTATCCCATAGGGAGCACCACTACTTTTTAATAGCGTTAGGTTTTATAATGTTTACTTGCTACTAAGGGAATAGTTAGAGAACACAGCCTTCCCTTATTAAATTTCACAGATAGAAATACTACCTATAAATTTACCATTGCAAAAAGTAAATAATAGTGTCATAACATAGCAAAGTCAAAGTTGTTATTCCTAGAGCTGGTTTGGCCTTCACCTGAAGACACAGGTTGAGACTGGTTGCCAGAGGTCTGCTGGCTTCACAATCTAAATCGACAAAGTTGCGGCTATAGGCAATTGAACCATAGTCAACCATGACTCAGATGTTGAACTTAAAACTGGTTTGCACTGTGCTCATAGTTAAGAATGGGAAATGGAACTGGGTCATCAGACTGTGCCATATAATATACTAGCTGGTACCCGTGACTTTGTCTGCGGTGATTGTGGAAGTGGGTGAATACAGGCGCGGGTAAGGTTTTCGTACTGTATATAAGGTATGGGATATGAAATGTAACTTTGTATGTTGTTATTGCTGTAATTCTGAGAATACGTGAGACTTTTGTGTTGAAGTTAATTTGTATTTCAGCTGCTATACGGTGTTCTGAGAAACTGTACATAGTGTCTTTGGGACAGAGATATTACAAGTAAATATACTTCGATATACAACATTGTATGATTTGTTATTTTCCGCCAGTACATGTAAGTTTTGGGCACAGGATACTCTCGAGCAAGCAACATAAAGTCTGGCCCTGTGCATGACAGTTTAGTAACTCCATGTGCCTCTTATTAATAGCAATTAACCCCATCATGTCCCTCACCCTTGTGTAAGAGTTACTGATATGTGAGAGACTTGGAGGTAATAATTAAGTATCTTCATTATTGAGGTCTTTTATTAGTACCTCCATGTCTCATATATTAGTAACCTTTATATGAGGCACACAGGGGTTAATATGAGGGACATGATGGGGGTTATTCCTATTAATGTGAGGCACATGGAGTTACCAAGACTAAACTAATAACCCCAAATGCCTGACATTAATGAGAATAGGAATCCTATGTACCTGTGTGTTTTTCAGTTTCACTTTGCTAGCAGCTTCCTGTCCTCCTCGGGGAATTTATGTTTGTGGAAAATTTCAGCCAAATCGATGGAGCGGGTTTTGCGTGATTGAGGAACAAACATCCAAACATCCAAACACACAAACCCACAAACATCCAAACTCTAGGATTGTATCTACAAATCAACATAGACATAAACATAACTTGGTGTGAAGGACAGGGCTATGAGTTATTTTATATATGTACAGTAAATGGAACCAAAGATTGCTCATTGTAAATGATACTTGAAGAAATCTACAGAAAGGAGATGCCAGTAGTTAGACAATCACAAGGTAAAAAGGGTTGGTGTTTGGAAAGTATAATGTCTTCATTTCTATGGACTCCTTTGGGCTCTGTTCCCATGGAGTAGAGCGCCGCTCATTCTGACACGTAAATACCTGTCAGAGTGAGGCGCTTCAAAACAGATCCCATTGACTTCAATGGGTGCCGGCTTACGTGTGCACTCAATGGGAGGCTTTTTTACCTATTGCTTTCAATGGGATTCTGTTTTACTGTGCTCACTCTGACACGTGTTTACGTGTCAGAATGAGCGGCGTGTTGCTCTTTGAGGATCACTTTCAGATTGCACCCCAAGAGTGATCAGGTTCAATTCACCAGAAATGCAATCACCATTCAGAATAGTTCTAAGCTCTGACTCACAATTGGTTCCTGATTGGGGGCTTCTCTGTAATGTCCATATGCGCCAGTAGAATATATGGATTATGTTCATGAAACAACCCTTTTAACCCATTAAGGATTCAACTATTTCAGGCCCTAAGGACTGCGTAATTTTTTAAAATTTTTAAAGTTTTTTTTTAAGCTGTTGTCTTTTTAATTTTTTCTATGGTGTTCACTGTACAGTGTTAACTTTATTCTGGAGGTTAATTCATTTTTGGCCATGCCAATTTTGTGTTTTACTACTTTTGCATAATAAAAAACATTTAAAAAATAATTTGTTTTTGTGTCAGCATATTCTAGGAGCCATAATGTTTTTAGTTTTTCCTCATGCTGTGTAAAAGCTTGTTATTTACAGGACAAGTTGACATTTTTATTGGTACCATTTCAGGGAACATCAGACTTTTTGTCACAAAAATAGCAATTCTGACACTTTGGACTTTTTTTTAGCACTCACCATGTGAGTTAAATGATATGATGATTTTATAGCTCATGCCATTACAGATGTGACAATACCAATTATGTCTCCTTTTTTGACATAAAGAATTTTTTTAACATTTCTGAAACTTTTTTTTACTTTACGTTTTAGTCCCACCTTGAAAGCTCATATAAAACACAGCAAAATGTCTGTATTCTGGAGTGTCATGCCTGTCAGTGTAGAATGCAGATTCTAATAGGTACACTTAGTATATCCAACCTGGGGGCCATTGTTAGGCCCCCAATTTCTATGACATTGGTACCCTGCATGGGCCATTGGAGTAACAGAGGGAGCTCCCTTGTTATGTCTAAGTATTTAGTTGTTGTAGTCACTTTCTCAGGAGTTTAGTGGATGGAAGAGATGATTGTTCCTTGTTTCTAGTAGTTGCAGCAGGAGCTGAGCTGAGTAATATCACCCCGCGTCAGCCACTGGTCTTCTAGATACACTGACTGCACTGGAAATATGACAAAAATGTATATCATGGAGCCTTAACTGACAGCCACCATGAAGTACTGTACGTTTTCCTCTTAGGCTGGGTTCACATGGGTTGTTTTGCACCTGATTTTGAGGCGGAATCTGTGTCAGAATCCAGATCCAAAAAATGCCTCCCATTGACTTCAATGGGAGCCGTTCACTTCTTTTTTCCACTAACGGTTTTGTGCCGCTTGCAGAAAAAAGAAGCGACCTGCCCTTAATCGCCGCGAATTCCATGGCGAAATCCACAGCAACATCTGCGGCACAAACACTCCCTCACGACTAGGCTCATTCATTTAGGCCTAATCCGGAGCAGAATGCCACGACTGGATGCCGATGCACTGCCCCGGCATCCAGTCACGGCCAGCCATTTTTTTGGACCGGATTCTGAGGCAGCCTCCGCATCAAAATCCAGTAAAAAAAAAACAGTGTGACCTTACCCTTAGACTGTTAAAAGGTTAAATACAATCTACTCTGCCCACAGAAATGACTTAGAGGCTAAAGCCCCACGTTGCGTAAACACAGCTTTTTGTTGTTGCACATTTTCGTGCAGTTTTTTGAGCTAAAGCCAAGATTGATTACAAAAGAAATGGAAAATATAAAGGAAGTTCTTATACTTCTACCTTCTGCTCAACCCACTCCTAGCTTTGGCTCAAAAAACCGCTGCAATATCTGCAACGTGGGGGTCAGCCTGAAGCAGATTTCTGCTATTTATTCCCATTATAGATGATGTGTATACTTGTATCATAGTGGAAAATGTCATTGATTTATAGATGCATATAGCCTGGGGTAGAAGACCTAAACGCTGACTGCATTCACTTAGACTTCATGCACACAAACGTATATTTAAGCGCAATTACAGATAACAGTACAGGCCCATATCTTTCAATGGGCCCATACACACAACCTTAGTTTTGATGGCTGTGTGTCCAGGCTGAATTGAAGAGTCACAAATTATGAAGCAGGTCCTATACCTGTCCGTACTTACAGCTCTGTTAATTCAGTTGAATGTAGTGGTCAGTGAAAACCAGGGATGAACACGGATACCAATCAGCTGGTGTGCATGAAGCATTGGAGGTCAGAGCTCAAGAGAGAGATGTGTGAGAGATTAGTCTTATGCTCTATAGCAGGGGTGCTCACACTTTTTCAGTGTGTGAGCTACTCTATTAGCTGACCAAGGCAAAAGATGTACTAGGGCGGGGCCGAGGCGGGCCTATGTGCGGCACAGGGCGTGTCTGTGGGTGGGGCTGGGCATGTGGGCGGGGCCATGCGGTTCGTGAGAGCAGGAGACAGCGGCGTTCTGTGGCTGCCCAGGGATTGCCGCTGTCTGCTTCTTCACAGCGCAGGCTGAGAGTTATCTCTGAACACTGGCAGGCTGGGGCTGCGGCAGCTCCGCCTGCCAGTGTCCGGAGATGACTCTCAGCCTGCACTGTGAACAAGCAGACACCGGGGATCCCTGCATCCCGCTATCGACCCGTACGTCCTTTGCGATCTACCAGTAGATCGCGATCGACGTATTGGGCACCCCTGCTCTATAGATATAATGTTAGTAACAACCCAACTAAATGAATATGCACAGATGGACACACAACTTTGGCTAAAATATACCGATTTATTAAGGTTCAGTAAATATAGCAGTAATGGCGGGCAGGATTTTCTCTCAGAACAACTCTTGTTTATATGTCTAATGATCATGCAGGGAGGTCCACTGCAAAGAAACCTATTCTATGCACCAAAACAGAGAGCCATACTATAAGACCAGCAACCATGAATGTCTACCATATAATACACTATGGGATGAAATTAATCTTTAAAGATATGTTCATACACAGGGATTTGGCCCACCTCAAATTCAGCGCCAGATTCCACCCTTAATCTCCCTCCAGGTTCGGATTGGCCCCCAGGTGATTACCCCAGTGGGTCCCTGAGCCAGGTGGACTCACCCTAACATTGTATTATACATTCAACGTATTTCATACACATACTCATCATACAGCATCAAACAGGTTATGCATCAGTATAATATACTGGGTAGATAATCTGAGATTATCTACCATATTCTGTATACTCAATAGTCAGCTGAGAAGATATCTAGGTGCAGTGTTAGGCCAACCAGCCTCCTTTCTCCCTGGTCACCAACAATAATAAGAAGGTCCTAGTCCAAGGCAAGAACAGAACCCCAAGACAGAAGCTATCAGAAGCAAAGCCTAGGCAGCAAGCTACTGCTGAAAATACATTCATGTTGGCAACATTTTTGGAATTAGTGAATAAGTGTCAGATAATATTTGCATGTAGATGTATAATGGGCCCTAGAATGAATTGTAATGGTGGCCCCTAAGATCCCCAGTCTGACATTGTCTGTCTCCCATTCTTTTCAATGGAGGTAGAGATCGAAGCAGCAAACAGATCTAGAAAATTGTAGGCTAATTGATACAGAAAGTATATTGGAAAATTGTATAACAATTTATTATACAGACAATAACATGTATTTGCTGAAAATGGACAACCCCTTTAAGGATGCAAAGAGTTGCAACATATTTAAAGATTCAGTGAACAAAATGCCAATTTGGATTTGTACAAATAAAGTCAGATTTCACATCTTTTCTCTATCATGTGACTGTAAGTGAGCGCCTCCTATGACTTTTGTAAATGAGAAGCTTTTAGAAATGTGGATCTCAGACAAACGTCTGCACTTAAGGTGCCACAAAGAGCTGGGTGACATCCCTATGGAAAATGAAGTCGAAAACTAGAGGTCTCTAATGACAGAGCGGTAGTTTGACATCCTTGATGGCAGTGAACACAAAGTGCTGAAGAAGAATGCCTGTGAGTGAAGGTGGGTGAGAAGCCATGTTTCATGTTTTCAATGAAATAGGATAAAAAGCTGTGTTTCTTAGGTTTGCATGTGCAGCAGAGAAACTTGAAACCTCAGTAGAATAGAAAATAGAATTTGTGAATGTAGATTAGGTCTATTTTGTTCTATATGAAGAAAATACACAGGACAACTCAAGGTCCTCGATAAGGCAAAAAATGAATAAATAAATGAAAATGTTTAATATAAAACTAAGTTTCGGATTTCATTCCTTCACGTGGTCCTGACATAATACAAGGAATTGAGTCACTAGTAACTGAAGATATGGAGGGCAGGGTCTAGTTTGTCTGTGCATCTTGTAATATTATCATTCCTTAGAAGAAGTTACGTAAGATGGAAACTGGATCAGGCATTAAACCAAGAAATCATTTATCTAGTTTTATAAAGTTGTTTTTTTCTGAAGGACCATTGGACGGTGGTATATTATGTTCCAGTGTACTTTATGGGTTGTTTTTTTTTTCAGAAGTACTAAAAGCTATTCAGCAGGTCATATACATGAACCTTATAAACTGTACAGTAAATAGAGATAAAGGAGTCTTAAGAGTTAGAGGGAGTCTGTCAGCAGGACATTAGTTACAAACAGTACCTGGTAATTCTGCAGTTTCCAGAAATGTTTCTGTTATTCAGCTATGGAGCCCCATTTCCATGTAAAACACTATGTCATTTATATGCAAATAAGGGGAAAGATGGGAATCTACAGCTAAGGCCTCCTTAGTGTCGGTAATCCATTCAGGGGAGTCCGCATGGCAATCCCCCCCCCCCCCCCCCCGAATGGACTATTGAACGCATTTGCAAGCGGTGTGCAGTGAAAGCACATGGATCCTCATAGACTATAATGGAGTCCGTGTGCTTGCCGCAAGATCTCCGCAAGGAACATGTTGACAGGAAAGTACTTCACAATCTACTTTTCTGTCTGCATGACTTGTGTGGATATCTCACGGGAAAGCACATGGACCCAATTATAGTCTATGGGGTCATGTGCTTTCACTGCACACCGCTTGCAAATGCGTTTGGTAGTACATTCAGGGGGTCCCCATGTGGACAGATGAGACAAAAATCAAACTTTTTGGCAAGGCATATCAGCTCTATGTTCACAAACAGAAGAATGAAGCATATCTTGAAAAAGAACACTGTCCCTACTATGAAAAATGGAGGAAGCTCTGTTATGTTCTGGGGCTGCTTTGCTGAATCTAGCCCAGGGTGTCTTGAATCTGTGCAGGGTACAATGAAATCTCAAGACTATCTAGGAGTTCCAGAGAGAAATGTGCTACCTAGTGTCAGAAAGCTTGGTCTTTGTCGCAGGTCATGGGTCTTGCAACAGGATAATGACCTAAAACACACAGCTAAAAACACCCATGTAAATTTACGGAGTCATAAGTGTATTTCATCAGTGCTGTGAACCATGGCCATTTTAATCAATTGGTGGGCCCTGTGCACACCTTTTGAAAGTGGACCCCCAATGTTCCGCATAACTTAACTTTTCCACCACCCCCCTCCATCACCAATGTTACTTAAACAAAAAAAAAAAAACTCACCGAACCCTGTAATGTCTGTGGCTTGGCACTCATTGCGCTTCCTTGCCACAGACATTATCAATAATGGAACATTGAACTGATAGATCCATGCTCCGTTCAAACTGGGATGGTTGAGGGGGCCCCCGCAACTATAGGGCTTGGTTAACCTATGGTTAAAATGGCCCTCCTGTGAACATGGGAGCGCTCTGTGTGATCACCCACACAGTAGAGCTGTAATCTTGGCCATACAAGGCCAAGAATTACTAGAATTAGAACAATGGACTGAAAAGCTGAGAGAATGACAGAGCCAGACAAAGCACTTTCCATCTCCATCTGTCTCCATTCACTGTAATGTTAAAAATGAGATGGAAATTTTTTTTTTAGTCTTGTTTTGTGTATTTTATGGGAAAAATTAATGAAAGCCTACCTAGATCAACAGATGGTCTAATGAAGGTTAAATAACCAGACCGTCAAACACATATATTAAGGTTATTCCGGTTGCTTGTATTAAAATTGTTCACATTGCATGACAGTGTGAAGAATTTCCTTGTGATAATGAGTCTAAAATTGGTCCCCTGTGGCTGTCCTGAGATAAGGCCTACAAGCATTTGAATGAAATATATGAAAAAATTTAAATTTCAAAATCCCCTTGTAAGGAAAAATGTAAAGTTTAATAATTAATACATGCACTCCTCAACATTGAAATTGTATCACCAAGAATGAAAAGTTATGGAAGTTATGAAAGTCACAAGATCAATAGACATGTTAAAAGGGAGTATGGCAGCCGGAAAATCGGTATCAAACTAATGACTACCTTGCAGGCAGTGGCGTAACTACCGCCATAGCAGCGGAGGCAGCTGCCACAGGGCCCGGGACATTAGGGGCCTGGTGACAGCCGCTACCGCTGCTATCATTATACTCGGGGGTCTTTTCGGAGAGGTAAGAAACATAAAAAACATGTTACTTACCTCTCCATGATCCTGCCAGGCCTCCTTCCTGACGTCCTTTCTTCTCCTGTCAGGGCTCCTGTCTGCTCTAGATAACCTTCCCTATCTGCAGACAAAGCCGGAAACTCCCCAAAGCACTTTTCAGATAATTTGCATAAGAATAAAACACAAATTTTCATGAAAATGGAACTGCAATGCAAAATATGAAAAGCAACTTTGGAAAGTGTAGTAGCCGCCCTACAAGATACTCTACTTAGTTTGATATAGCTTTTCCTGCTGACCGACCCCTTTAACCCCATAACAACTAAGAACGCAATAGTATGTTGTTGGTCATATGGAGATGTACGGAGAGGGATCAGGAGCTGAACTCTCTCCATACACAGCAGATGCCATAAGCCGTGTGTAATATAAGTGAATGGATTTTATTAGTCACTGCAATACATTAGTATTGCAGTGAATAATGTCAGCGAGGTCCTAGTGGGTCTGAACATGAAAATAAAAGAAGAAAGAAAACAAAAGTTTAACCCCCCCCTTTCCCTAGATCACATAGAAAAATGAACTAAAGTAAACATAAACACTTTAGGTATTCCCATGCTCAAAAATGCCTGAGCTATTAAAATATTTATCCCATATGGTGAACAGCATAATGGGGAAAAAAATCTATATAGCCAAATGGCAATTTTTCTAACACTACAAAAATTTTAATATAAAGTGATGAAACCATCAGACCTTCCCACAAATGGTATCAATAAAATATCAACTTGTCCATTATAAAAAAAAAAAAATGCTATATCCAGCTCCATATTTGTAAATATGAAAAAAGTTACAGGTGTCAGAACATGGCGACACAACATTTTTTTTGTCTATTTTGCAAAGTTTTTAATTTTTTAAAAGGTATCAAAATATTATAAATACTATATAAATTTTGTGTTGCCGTGATCGTACTGACCTAGGCAACTAAAAGAACAAAGATAGTATATTGTAAATGCTATGATTGGACTGGGGGGATCCATTTGCCCAACATACGGGGATATAATCTGGTGTGTCTTTTCCGTCATGTGCTATATTGGGTACATCATGCACATGTCTATTCTAATTGGTATCTTGAAAGTGATTTAGTGATCCCATGGGATCGATTCACCCTAATACATGCAAAACATTCTGAAATGCTATTCTTAGCATATATTGATACAGGATACATTGGTGGTGAAGAGGAAGATCTGCAAGCTGTATGGTGTACCTTTTATTTTGTCTAAACACATGCCATTGTGGGACCACCTGGATTTTCCTCAGGGTAGAGATAGGAAATTGTATCAACCATGAACAGTCAGGGATAATGCAGGCTGCTCAGTTTATGGGTGAGGAGGGGAGATGACGGAGCACTGTCTCTGAGTTCAATATGCAATATGGGTTACACAGTAGATACCATTTTTCCATTCTTCAGATAATGTCCTTTTGTAGATTGAGAATGATCTCAATATATAAATATACAAAGTAGTGGCACATGACCCACTGCACAATCTTTTGACAATGTCACCACTACGATACCCAATGGCCCTCGTTAATGGAGATCTCTGTTATTATATGAGGAGAAAATGAGCAGTGTATCATTTTATTAGTGAAATGCATTGACCAGCTCTGTAATAATGATGACATCTGTGACAGCTCACATGTTGGGTAATGCACGAGGTGTTTGCCAACTACAGAAAGTGGAACTTTGAATAACTGGTCATGTGATAGCCAGTGACTTCACCAGGAGGGGTAAGCTCAAGGGCTAGGAAGCACATTGTAGTATTTCTACAGACTAATCTTGGTATCTGTTCTGCAGCGCTTCCTGCTTCTATAGTATCATTAAATCATGTGAGCTGAACCTTAGATGGGGAGGATCAGTGGTGAACCTAGACTCTCTGCTGCCTGAGGTGAACAATTAAAGGACGCCCCCCTCCCGGACTGAATACTGGGGGGGATAGGGGCTCTTTGGTGTCTTTTGATTGTCCGCCTCAGGCAGCAGGGATGGGGGGGGAGGGAGTTGCTAGTGGTGACATTACAGTGAATACAGTAATATTTTGCTACTTACAGGAGATGTCTTCCCACATTTCCTATCCATCCTTTGAACCGCCATGACCACCATGATATCTTTGACTCCTCACTTCTCCACGCACCCGACTATATATATATATATATATATATATATATATATATATATATATGTGTGTGTGTGTGTGTGTATAATGCCCCTTCCATTCATAAAGTCCCCTAATGAACGCTTTTATAATTGTCCCTTGCATGCAGAATTATGCCTCACAGCGGCCCCTGCAGCCTCTATTATGCCTCACAGTTGCCCACCCAACTAGTATGCCCCACAGTTGTCCACCCAACTCTATTTTGCCCGATAGTGGTCCATTCATGAACTATTATTATACTCTGGGGTCTTTTCAGACCCCGGAGTATAATCAGAGACACAGGGGTGATAGAACATAATAAACACTGTTACTTACCTCTCCGGGATCCGATGTTACTCCTAGCACAGGCTTCGGGCCTTTATTGTAATGTTCCAGACATTACGTGGTCTGGGACATTACCATACAGGCCCAAAGCCTGCTAGGAGTAACACCGGATCAATGCGAGGTGAGTAACAGTGTTTACTATGTTCCCTCACCTGAAAAGACCCCTGAGTGTAATAACAGGGGTAGTTGGGGTTCGTAGTCTGTGCCTGCTCATAGCCCCCCCCATGTCCTATAGCAGAAGGGGAAGCGGGGGGCAGCCATAAGCAGGCCCAGGGAGGTAGATAAATAGTATCCCCAGCAGGTAGCAGCCTATTAAAAAAAAGTATTTACTTACCTACCTTGCCACTGCTTCCTCCTCTTCTCCTGGCACTAATACATCTGCGTCTCAGCGCAGGAGGTGTGATGCCGCCTGCGCTGAGACACAGAGGTCTAAAACAGCCCAGGACAGGGTCGCTCAGTTTGTTTTCTGAACGGCCTGTCCTGGGCTAGTTAAGGGGGAAAAAAGTAAAAAAAATAAATAAATAAAAGTCAAATTTCCGCGGCTGCCGCCCCCTCTGAAGGTGCCACCTCACCTCGCCTCATTAGAGGTGCGGCCCTGGTTAGGATAAAGAACACAGGGTGCTGTATATGCATGTTAGAAATATTAGAGGTGTCATCAAATAAAGCCCATTCCAAAATCATGTAGCCAACATAGCAATGAACCATAGTCCAGAGGATCATAAATAGAATAGACAGGAGTTGCAAACCTGACCGCTACCTGCTGTAGGGATGTTACAAACTGAAAGGTATATGAAACAATACGATAGTTACACACTGCTGCTCCTCATTCCTTAGACACCAGGATTAGATTAAGTTAAAACAATTATTTTATTATATTTTATTTTTCTAATAAAGTAATTGGTTTTCATTAATCCAAACGAATTGTGGACAGATCCTGGTATCTATGGAATGTGGAGTAGAGCTGTGGAACAATAAATCATGTACAATAAATACTGTATTCATTTTATTTTAGGGGTTGCTATAGATGTGGCAAAACTAATTGTGTTTTTTTTAAATTAATATTATATCTACATTTACTTTTTCTGCATAACCACTTAGGATCTGCAGTCAGCATTGACTGCGACATCTAAGGGGTTAAATGGCAAGTATGCTCTCTAATTGGTATGGGGGTGGTAATATGATGAACAAGGTCTATGGTACCACCTCCCCTGGGGGTATTTGAAGTCATAGTGACAAGAGAATAAGGAATCACTATTTTCTGTCTGCAGGTGCACGTATTCCCATGCACACTGGTTGAAGTGAAAGCTGCAAGTATATGCAGCCCACTTCAACCAATGGTATCTACTGGATTTAAAATAAGGCCAAGATTGCTACTCTAGCTCCTACTCTAGTGATTGCTGCTTTTGTAGCTTCACTGAATGTCTCCTGTTCGGGTTAAACTGTAATGTACTTTGCTCAAAGTGGTATTTCAAAGTGAATGTGGTATTTCTGGTTTGTAATCAAACCCCAGGTTCCACGATAATATTTCCCTAGGAGGACATGCTACAATCACACCGATAAATTCCTCAGGTGCACAAGACAAAGGCGCACAGTTCAAATCCAGACATGTTACTGTTGGGCGCAGGAAAAAGGTTCAGACGCTGAACTCAATACCCTAAGGGGATTGAGGTGTCATCCTTGGTGCCTACACGATGGGGGTCTCGCCACGAACTCTATCAGACCCCTTGCCTGACACTACAGTTATCTGGAAAGGAATTATGACTTTTCATAGTTATTTGGTTTCAAGATGGAGGGCAGGACCTCCCCTTTTAGTGACATCCCTCAGGGAGGAGACTGGGAGAGTGATATGGTCTCACCTGGGGAAAGACGCGCTCTCTGATCCTGAAAGATGTGAGGCATGTCATGCTGTGGACTTAAACCAGTGCCCTGAGGCATAGCAGTGAGGCCTAAGAGTTCTTCTTCCTGGACAGCATGTAGAGGACACATGTTCTATGACTGACTTAAGCACGTGCCCTGAGGCCTAGGAGTTAGGCTTCAGTGAATCAGATTATAGATTTGTTCTGAAATTAGTTTTTTCTATATTTTTATTCCCATTTTTATGTTATGTATTGTATTGTGCTATTACCTGTATTTGCTTGACGATCCATTGATGTATACTCTGTGTATGTTAGTGACTGGTACTGACCCACTTGGGTTAGTAAATATATAAAATTTACAAAGCTTGTTTCATATTATCCTATGAACTCCGACGCTCACGGGACATGAGTGGAAGGTTAAGAAAAGTGATCGCAGGTGTGCCAAGCCGCTTGGTAAGGCAAGATCCTTCACAGGGTTGTATCAGGAATTTCATCTTAACTTCAAAAGGTCTGCAAGGTACACAGCTGTGCTGAATTGAGATGGGACAGCTCATTCCCCATCTTTCCAAGAAGGAGGAATAGGGGGAACCCTGGCAGGGAGGTGTGGCTAAGCAGAAGCCATAAGAAACCAATACATCTTTTGGGGCATCAAGAAAGCTGGATATGTCTAATGCCATCAGAAAAGAACCTCTAAAATCCATGGAACAAGAAGGATTTTAAGTATTAAGAAAAGATATGAAAATAATCTTAAGATTGTTTGCTTTTGTGTCACTTGTTATTTTTCTTTTTTATACAACACTGAACCCTTTGGTAAAGTTACTTTATGTTTCTCTAGGAACCTATTACCTTTTTGAAGTGTGTTTGTGCCTTACTATTTGAGAGACACCTGTATGTGACGCTGTTCACACTAGTGTTCTGTTTTCCGTGTTTGCCTGGGGACCCAAAAAACGGAAAGCAAATCCGCTTAAAAAGCGGTTATCTGCCGGAATCATCAGACCCCATAGACTAAAATGGGGTCCATCGGGTTTCGACCCAAAAAATGTGCAAAGAAAAGTCCTGCTTGAAGAACTTTTTTTTCAAGCAGCTAATGAGATGGAAACCCTGAACATAGTTCAAACACTTGTGTGAACACAGCCTAGGTGAAGTTTCCACTAAGCCTGTCAAGTTAGTGGTGGGTAAAGTCACTAAGGGATTAAGAGACTCAAGTGCAAGTTGTTCTCTAGTACGGCCAGAAATGATAGAATTTGAGGATATTATTTCTGGAAAGACGTTGCTTGTGACAGAGGTAGCCGGATGCCATCCAGTAGTATCCGCTGCCAAGGTTTATATGGACTTGGGTGCTGGTAGTGGGATTAGAGAAGTAAGACTGTCACATGCATTACCTTTTTGCTTGCATGGCATTTGCTATTTTTCTTTTATTTACAACACTGAACCCTGAGCGTGTCAACTCAGTGTTGGCGTGTATTTGGGGTTCATGGATTGTGTTGGGGTGTGGTTTACGCTCAATTTGCAGCCTGAGTGAAGGGTGAGCAGAATGAGTTGACCATTGACAGCAGCACCTGTATCAGGTGATCAGATGGCTCGTATGTGACAGGTCACCTTTAAAATCTACATAACATTTTGAGTGACTATCTATATACTTTGCCCGGATATAGGGTGTGGGTCTGGTTCAAAACCCAGGACAGGTCCGATACCTCAGCAGGTTCACACTAGCGTTTGAGTCTCCGTTTAAGGGTTGGTTCACACTAGCGCTTGTATTCCGTCTGCAAGGAGTCCGCATGGAGACCCATAGACTAGCATGGGCTCCTTGTGCTTGTCGTGCATTTTCCGCACGAATGAATTGTGCGGGCAGTGCGTGGCAAGCACACGGAGCCCATTATAGTCTATGGGCTCCATGTGCTTAACTGCACAGCGCTTGCATTAGCGTTGGTATTCCGTTCGAGGGGGTCTTCGTGCGGACTCCTTGCGGACGGAATACAAGCGCTAGTGTGAACCAACCCTAAGACTCCGTCCCACATTCTGCTTATAATTGGTGGGGAGGAAAGTCCTGCATGGCGGACTTTTCTCTCTGCTGAAAACCCGGCGCACCCTATTACAGTCTATGGGGTCCGTGGGTTTCCAGATGTAACTGCTTTTTAATCGGATAGGGTTTCTATCTTTTGTGTCCCCAAGAAGAACCAAAGGCCGGAAACCAGAAGGCAGGTGTGAACCTAGTGTAAGAGAAGTAGAGGAGGCCGTAGACGCACAGGCGGCGCACTGATATCATCCATGTGCTCATGGAGCTGGCACATGCCATCTATCCCACAGTGACAGGACACACAGAACAGAACACCCTGCTGCATATAAGGCTGTCTAACCTGGCAATGCCCACTATAAGGCAGGTGGTTTTAATGTTATGGCTGATCAGTGGAGGTGGGTGTCAGCTTGTACACCCCCTCCTTGTAGAGGTCTTCCGTTACAGAGGTGGCTATGGTGACAGGCTCTCCATTAGGGGTCCGGGCATCTCCACTGGTACCTGGAGGGCTGTGGGAGTGTCCGTGTGCCCAGCACCCCCGATCACACCCGTGTGTGGTGCACAGTGAGCGCGGGCTCCGCCACACCTCCCGTGTCTGGGTCCTCCCAGGAAGCAGTGACAGGCGGCTCTCAGCAGTAGCCCTGTAGCCGCGCTCCCTCCATCCTCCAGTGTATGTGCCTCATTATTCCAGTCCATACAGCTGCCCTCCCGGCACAGCCTCGGCATGTCCTGCATCAATCCTCCCCCTCGTCCCCGCTGATAGAGCCGCCCCTCCTGCCGCTCACCTCCCCGGCTCAGGGAAGCACAGCCGACCGCTGGAACCACAAACCTGCTGCTGCTGCTGAGAGAGGGGCGCAAGCCGAGGAATAGCCGAGACGAGGAAATATGGCGAGCGACTCCCCAGCCCGCAGCCTGGACGAGATCGACCTGTCAGCGCTGAGGGTAAGTAAGACATGGCATCCGTCAGTATGGAGCGCCTCATGTAGGGGCAGCTTCACTGGCTCATCCTCATCATCTGCCATTGCTGGAGCCATCACTTGTGCTAGGCATTGTTCTGTGTGCATCACCCTGGTGGCATCTGTCACTATATGGGCAGTTACTATGTGATGTGCCCTATCCATGTGCATGGCTGGGTGACTGCTGCAGGCATGCCTTCCTTTATGTGTGCCTGCCTGCCTGCAGCGTGAATGGAGGCTGAGCACTCTGCTCCCTCTTTGTATGGCAGCAGACCTTGGCTTTTCATGGAATGAGCTATTGGGGCTGATGTACTAGGAGCAGCGCCTTGTGCAGTCCTCCTGGCTGGAGGTGAATGGCAGCCACTGACACTTTACTTTCCCTATGGAGAGAATGTAGTTTGCATTCCATGACCAGTGCTTGCCTGCCTGGGAGACAATGAGCCAGATAGCAGGGCTGGCAGGCGATTGTGCGCTGCCCTTAGGTCAGGGCTCTGCTCTCACAACAGAATATTTGGTACGTTTTGGTGTTTCTATCTATATAGCACATGGATGCTGAGCCCAGCCTTTCCTTTTTTTTTTTTTTTTGCATCCAGCATTTCCTCCAGCACGCCAGCCATTGTTACTATGTGGGTGCCATGTTCATTTTATGTGACGTGCATAGCCACTGAGAATGTGTGCATAAATAGTGCTCTGTATCTGCTCTATAGATGCCGCTGACAGCGGTCAATGAATTATATCCCCCAGGCCCTCCTAAAATGACCTATGCTAATGAGATTGCAGCAGGGTCTAACATGTCATGCTCACATGGTCTGTAAGAAAAGAGCCTCTTTGTACTGTATGTCTTTATATGTCACTGAGATTAAACATGGACATGGCTAGTGAGATTGCGTGAATGAGAGCCTTAGCTCTGCTCCATTGCACAGACTAGCTGGCTCACCCAGGAGCCTTTATTATACTACAGATCTGTACCGTCCAGATGCTTTCCTCCTGTTTTGAGGATACATGCTTTGAATAAAGGCCAATTTCGTTTTTTGTCTATACACTTCAAGTGTCATTGTGGATTTTTTCTTTTTTTTTTTAGTTGTGAATTGCAAGAATCATCTGGATTCGGAATGTACTTGGCATATTTACAAGGATATTAGCATTTTTCTTACCTAATATCAGTAATAGCAGCCCACGCTCAGTAGGGCTTGGAGAGAATTTATGAGGACTGTAGAAGGTCAGGAACCATAGTGATGCTTTGATGGCTTCCACTTATTTCACACTGTATGATCTGGGATCAATAGTGAATTTTCTGTCTAAAGTGATGATAAAGACTCTCCTGTAATTTCCGTCTATGGTCATCTGGTAGTTTAACCCTCACATCTCTATGAAAACAGAGAATTGGATATTACACCCATGTAATAATAAGACCGGTCTAGGAGAACATTGCATACTCTTACCTTGCACTGGGTTAGTTGGCGTGGTAATAATTGGTAACCTGGTAATTTTGGCTTCCTTTTGTAGACAGTGTGCCATGACAGAAACATTTTATGGAAAGTGACCATTCTGTAAATAGGCTTCCTTCAGGGGATGATAAATTTCATTTTGCGTTATAGTTGATTATATATATATATATATATATATATATATATATATATATATATATATATATAATTTGTCATTATTGAGTGTCACTGCCATTCGAGGACTCAAGGTCAGAGTTTTTACATAGAATTGTCTTTGGAGTTCATTTATCTATTTTAGATTTGTTAAAATCATGCTGCATTAGGCCTTAGAATTTGCAACTTTTTATTTTGAGCAGGTGTCATCCTGATCATATTGGTAGATAGTATCATTGGAGGGTTGGGAAGATTATCGAAGTCCATAGGAGCAAGGACAGTTGGAGTATTTAGTTATTGGGTAAAAAGAGCGATCATTGATCATCAGACTTAAACATTAGGCGCCAGTACCAAGTTACAAGGCACACTGACAGTATGGCTCATGGGATGTGCTCAGGCCTAGATCCTCCCAGGCTTAATCAAATCTGTCTCTTGTTGTGCAGTCCAAAGTGACGTCCTATAATGATATACCTTAAATGACACTTTAGAGACGCCATCTTGTAGCACATTGGTCACCCTTTGGCCTTCAGAACTGTATTTATTGTGGCATACATAGGTATTGGAGTGAAAAGGAAAGATTCTACTACATGCCATTACTCCACCACTTTGAACATTTGACAAGGAAGGGTTAATTGATTCATGCTGCTTGCACCTAATTCTTTCTGATCTTCCATAAGTCTGATGCAACAGAAATGAGATTTATGTGACTAGGCAATGTTCTTTCACTGCTCAGTGATCAAATATTTGCTCTCTTTTGCCAATTGGCATCTTGAAACTGGACCTGGTCATTTGCTGTAATAGCCCATCCATGCTAGAGAATAATGGGGCTATTTATCATCTTTACCTTTTTTTTTTTGCCAGTTTTCTTTTTCTTTTAATGTAGATTGTGAGCCTCACATAGAGCTCACAATGTACATTTTTTTCCTATCAGTATGTCTTTGGAATATGGCATGGAAATCCATGCAAACACGGGGAGAACATACAAACTCCTTGCAGATGTTTTTTTTGCGATTTGAACACCAGGACTCCAGCGTTGCAAGGTTGCAGTGCTAACCACTGAGTCACTGTGTGGCCCCCTACGCCAACTTTTTTTTCCGGTGCTCCCCCCTCGCCATGTACCCCTATGAGTTGTGCATTTGGACATGCACTAGTGTTGTATAAGTTTCCAATTCATCTGTTTGTCAGAACAATTCTTGACATCCCCCTCTGACCCTATGACATCCTTTTTCTTCTACGTTTGTTTACATTCACCAGATATTCTTTTGCTAGATGGTTTTCCTTCCTTACGCCATTCTCTGTATGCTCTCAACATTGTTGTACAACAAAATCCTTCCAGGTTGGCATTTTATGAAAGGCCTTCCCTGGCTGGTTCGGTACTGTTGACCACGCCTTGAAGTTGGTTACATTTCTTGATTTAATATTTTTTTTCTTCATTCTAATATGGATTTGGTATTTCAAAAACTAAAAACTGATTTTTATCAGAATCATGAAATCGATGACATCACAGTCGCAGAGACCAATATAGTCCATGTAGGCCTTCTCCTCTCCTAGTTATGTTTATTGGTTTCTTCACTGTAGTTGTGAGGTTGGCGACAGATATATCGGACTCCTGACTCCATACTAAAATTTTAGCCCTTGAAACATAAAAATCAAGTTTATGGGCGATACTCGATTACATTTTCAAATATAATTGACATTTTATTCTTAGACAAAAATTGTTTATCCTTTAACTATACGTTGTTGGTGGACTATGGTGTTCAGACATGTAATTTCCATCCAGCCTTGAAAGGACAGATGTCTATGATAAACTAGACATTCAGTTTAGGTAAAGAAATTACATTTGAGGTGTAAAATATAGCAACTAGACATTACATACCGTATATAAGCTGCTAATTTCCATTGAACAAGATTTTGGGGATCAAATATGTAGTGGCAGAAGTCCTTTGCAGGTTCATACTACAGATGGTGTACTAATAATAATAATAACAATAAATTTTATTTATATAGCGCCAACATATTCTGCAGCGCTGTACAATTTGTAGGGTTCAAATACAGACAGATACATAACAAAGAACGTTATTTCACACAATGGGACTGAGGGCCCTGCTCGCAAGAGCTTACAATCTATGAGTGTACTACCATATGATGCTTGGTTTGGTGGCATTGGCAGATGGTCTCACCTATTAACGCATCAAGGAGAGAATACCCAATGGAGCATGTCATCCCTTTATATAAAATTAGAGGTTCAGTAAGACCCTATGCATCTGTGTGGGTGTCAAATTATAGCTTGGTACAAGACAGAACTGCAATGTATCCTTTATATTTAGGCTGCTACACAATGGGTGATGCTTTTTATGTTCTTCATTGTTGGCTGTATTTATTATCTCTGCTCCATTTAGTTATAATTGTGAGCGGTAACCACAGCTTAGCTGTAAGATAGTCTAAAGGTAGTCACACACAAGCTAAAGTGGATCTAAACGGACAATTTCAAGCAAATCAATCTTATATCAGGTTAAGTATAACAAAGAGTGATTATTTTAGCAGACCAATGATAGGGCATTGTTGCCTGAATGAGGTCGACCTAGTTTGCAAACGATCTTGTGAAAGAACCTAAGATGGTTGTATTTTAGAAGTGTCATTGAGTGGGGAGAAGGGGAGTAAGCCTCTACAAGACCCCCCCCCCCCACGCCTTATCGCCTCAAGTATTAAAGGATCACGTGTGTTGTAAGCTGTTCCTTCTCTTCTCTGATGTTTTCCATTGGGGGAGAGTCAGGAGATCCTTGTACGCATTAGTTTCTAGGCCAGGCCAACCAAAATCGACTGTCTAATATGTATGGTCAAGCCCTAAACAAGTTTACCATATGGCCTGTTCCAGTTGATGTGATCAAAGATACTATATATGCAGATTTACAACCTACAACGAAAAAAAATAGCTTCATTCTTCACACACCTACCTTTACCTAGCATCCCATGTACTGCAGATATATTTGTCAACCCAGTGAAGTTTTATCATATCCTGTCACAACCAGTGAACTCAATTCTGGGTCATTGTGCAATTAAATTGACATTTTGAGTATTTTTGATGGGATTCCAGGCAGCAGTTAGTTGGAGAATCTGGGTACATGACTATATAAAATACAGCCAGTTATAAAATGTTCCTAGTTTCTTATTTCCTAATTCTTTACTTTTTCTGTTCCTTTCTACTGGACTATAATGAATGTTTATAACCACTATGTACAGGCTCACGTCTTTTGTCCCACAAAGTACAGACTACATATACCATAACAATATGTCCAACACCAATAGTGCACTTAGGTCCACTGTCAAAGTGACCGATGTTCTGTCCTTGGGTAGGAGTTGTATCTATTTATTGCCTACAAATTAATGAATTATGTCTTTGGTTGAATGACCTAAGTAGGTTAGCTATAGCTCAGTCTTATAGGGCATTTGCTTTCCTGGTCAACTAGAAGTGCAAACAGATAAGCCATAAAATGTGCTAGACCATACAACATGGGATACTGGCCATGAGCTTTATGAAATAAGGTGCCCATACATATAGAAGAAAAGTTGGCCAAACCCGACAATTTTAGCAGGACCAACCAACTAAGATAAGCGTAATGGGATGTCCCAGCTCTTCATTGACAGGTGATAGTAGGCAAAAGAAGAAATGTTGGTGTGTGGAATTTTGACATGCCTGATCTGTCCCCTTTCACCATTTTATTTCCCTCTATTCCATTAGCTGGCAACTAATGAGGATATATGGCCATCTATAGGGGCACACACAATACTAATATCACTGTGCACCATGCCAAGTATAGTTTGGAGTAGTGTATAGTGTACAGCCCAGGGCCCATGGGCCAGTGAAAATGTGTATACGGTTGTGAATTATACTTCGCCATCTTGCTACCAGATGGACAATTCTATCAAACGTTGAGAGTCAACTGGAACGGTTGGAAGAGAAATTTGGATACAGTCTCTTTTAAGGCTGTTCCATGAATAAATATTGAAATTCTGTTTTGACAAAATATTATTCTATTATACGTTTTGCTTTTTTTGTTTGTATATTGCTGTTACATACTTGCTTTGGTGCCCACTGGGAATTAGCGACTGGTCATGTCTACCCACAGGAGTCAAAGCTGTTTTGTGATCTAATGGGAAAACTCTCAATTTACTACTTAATATTTAACTTGACCACATATTGTACCAATTTATTAGATTTGAAAACTTTTAATATGTATAAATTTCTAATTTTCAGACATTTTCTAACTGTCGCCTTTTAGGCTAAGGACCAACTTTGCGAGCTGCAGCCAAAAAGTGCTGTGGGAAAAACTGTTGCGGAAGCTCATTGTGGTTTTTCCTTCTCTGCTGTTCACTGAAGGTCCGCAGAGATTTCCTCTATGGACTTTCTGCTTCAATTTTACCTATATGGAAAACACCAGCATTTCCTAAGTTTACATGGTCTATTAGTAAATCTGGGCCATTATGAGTTGGTAGTTCATCCATTTTTGCCTGGAATTGTCTTTTCATACTTTATCTTACATATTTATCTGCTCAGATTCTGTAAATATATTTTTCTAATCCATTTCCATCTGTACATGATGGTGCCCATTCTTACAGTTGGGGTCCATACCAAATGTTCACCTTTCTAACTTGAGAAACACTAACCCTCTTACATCCAAAGGGCTTTTTAATACAACCGAGTTTCTTAGCCACATGGTATCCATGATCTCTGAAAAAATAGGACATTCTCTCTTGGGTTGGACTCGTGTCTGTTTCTGGTTGTGTGAATATAGTCGAATACTGTGGTGTTTGAATACAGATCCTCGCAGCCATATTCCAGAATCATACGTATACGTTTTTCAGAATATTTCAGACTGTTAAACAACAAAAGGACTGGCTATATTAATGTGTTAGTTCACGTCTGTTGATGAGCCTGAAGATTTTGTGTTGGTCAATAAACCATTAGTTTTATCATTATTTTAGTTGATACGGTCAGTGAAGATAAATTGTATCTCAGACAAACTGATTTACTCATTGGCCAAGATTTTCTAATTCTGTCTAATTTGTAGGCAGAGTGAACTTGGCCCAGATGGCCTTAAACTGCTCAACATTTATCACAGTGGCCGATGCTGGATAATAATTCTGCTACCCCTTCAGACTGTCTAGTCTAGTTTAGTCTGTATCATATATATAAACTTATTTTAAGCTGGTTTTAGTCTTTACACCAGGATTGTGGACTCCAGCTTCATAAATGTTCCTGAAAGGGAGACAAAAAGCTTCCCATTCCCATATTAAAGTATAAAAACAGAAATGTTGGGAGAAACTAATAGGGGTAAATTTACAATAGTGGTTACAACTAGACTAGCATAAATGTTGGACATTTACTTTGAGTTAATATTTTTCCAACTTGCTAGATAGGGGAGTATGACTTATCAGAAAAGTGGGCTAGAGCTTAAAAGCAACAAAATTCATCGAAATGGTGTAAATTTTGGATCAGAGTTTTGCTAGGTTCACATTATTGTTGTACACACTGATGTTTGGGTGTTATGATAACAGATGCAGATCTGAGCTAATGGTGAGAACCAGTACTAAATACTCAGACTTAAATGGTAAACATGGCCCTGTGTTTTCAACACCTCCCGGGCCACTCCAACTCCAACCCCGTAATGGTTTTCACCAGAGCCCCAGATGGTGGGGATGGACTTGGTTGCACTGCTGGGCAGAGCGATACGGGTCAACAAACGCCAAATGCACAGTGCACCACAAATCACAATAAACCAGACCCTGAGATCTCTTACCAGCAGACGTTTTCGGGTAGCAGTTTAGGTCCTAGAATCCAGAAGGCTGAGGCGGGTGGTCAGAAAGTGGTAGCAGAGAGTAAAGCGTAATTGTATGGTCCAGGGTTGTCACCAAAAGGGAAACCCAGTATAGTAGGTAATCCAATGGGAATGTCAGGCAGGCCGAGTCGGTAATAGGAATGGTCAGTCAGAACAAAACGGTAATTCAGGAAGTGGAGATCTAGAGGCAAGCCGGGGTCATACACGGGAGCAAGCACAGTACAAAATCAGGAGGAAAGGTCAGAGGTCAAGGTAAGGGAGTCAGAAACACAGTTAATCAAAACACAAGAAACCGCTTACTATCAGGACACTAGTTCAACTGAACAGCCAGCGAAGGGCTGAGCCAGAGCCCACCTTACATAGGCTTCGGCCCTCTGATAGGGTCAAAAAACGGAAGTCCGGCTCAGGAGGAGGCTGGCAACTCCCGCACAAAGCAGGTTCCGGCCTGCCTCCCAAGACCCGGAAGTGAGGGACCCGGGAAAGCAGGTGGAGAAGGGCCGGCAGCCCTGTGGCTGTGGAGGTCCCGACTCTGCTCCTGACACTGAGTTATGAGTTATAATAAATATTTCAGACCAAGTTACCCCCATCTTGCTCCACCTGCATTCACATAATGTGACGAGTGGGGGTTGTGGTGCACATTGTGAACTGTGCCACGGTAGAATCCCTCTGCACAAGAAAACTGCTGAAGAGATTGATAACTCTCCCCCAATGTATCTCTACATTAAGTTGCTTTATGTTATAGTCTAATACATTTAGCACGTATAACATTAGCTTTTGCTACATTATCTGATACATTCATCCTTTTTCATAATCCTATAATAGCTTTCAGAAAAATTATACAGTATATATTTTTTTGAAATAGTAATAAATGGCTTCCTTTTCAAGCCCTCGGGTCATTTTGTTAGTGAGCTACTTGTTCATTTTAGGATGACTTCATACCTCTCGGTGGAAACAAGGGTCTTTGGGATTTAATGGCCACTGCACCTCAGCTGGAAAATCTCTAAAAGTATATAAGTACCATTTAAGGGCTCGTTCACATCAGCGTTGTGAACTCCGTTCTGCAGGTTTCCGTTTCCTGCCTAAAACAGAGGCAGGAGACGGAAACCTGCAGGAGTCTCTCTCACCCATTCATTTGAATGGGTGAGAGAGATGTCCGGCCGTGAGCGGCGGTGAGCTTTTTATGCTCTCCGCCGCGAAACCGGGTTTTATAATCCGGACACAGAGTCGGACATGCAGTACTCTGTGTCCTGATTTAAAAAAATCCGGTTTCGCGGTGGAGAACATAAAACGCTCACCGCCGCTCACGGCCGGACCCGGTCTGTACTTTCCGTCTTCTGGCATGCAGAAGACGGAAAGCACAGAACGGAAAGAAGAACGCTAGTGTGAACCTAGCGTCAGATTCCAAGGTAAAGGGTGCAGACGTACCAGTGCTGTGGAAACCAGAAATGAGCATATCTCTATATAAAAACAACCTGATAGTAAATCTACCTAAATTGGCTATTGTGCTGTAGGTGGTGTTTCTTATTTGTCACATATATGGTCTCTATGGGTGGGAGCCATTCACTTACTAACATGAAAAGATTTTAGTTATTGCCATTTACCAGTATTTAAATTTTTTTATCAATCAGGGAGTCTGTCAGCATGAGTGGTATAAAACTAATCACAGTATCTTGCAGTGCTGCTTCTACACTTGCCAAGGACCCCATCTCCCACTTTGTCTGCCTCTGTCTGGAGGTGGCATCCTGCTCCTCTAGAGGTGTCGCTCAAGCAATGGGGAAGACAGGGAGGAACTGGGTGGACGTTCTGATCCTCTAGATCAGAGAACAAAGCTCCTGCAGAAGAAACACTCCAAAAAGCCATTTTCAGCTTATTTATAGAAGAATGATTTTCATTAAAATGGACCTGCAAAGCAGAATTAGAAAAGCACCTTTGGAAAGTGTAGAAGCAGCCCTACAATATACTGTCATCAGTGTGATACAGATTTTCCTTCAGGTAGACTCCCTCTAACACCCCCCCCCCTCCCCCAAACACAGGGTATGAATGTACAGTACTTGCTAATTTGTGTTCTGCTATTTCATGGGCAATTCTTGTAAGACAGGATTCCCTGTTTAACAGCGGAGATCAGAAGAATTTCAACAGTGCAGTGTGTAGGGACCTATCTGCCAACAATTAGAATAGGAACACCCAGTTGTCAATTTATTAAGATATTACTAGGAGGAATATCAGAGGAACAGCACAAATAAAGGTATATGGGCCCTTACCCTCATATTGGCAGCCATTTTATGGACTGAGCAAAGGCTTTTATGGTAAAAGTGAAATCCTATGAACGGACGCAGAGTTGTTCACGCCACCTACATTAGAATCACAAGACTCTCTTTATTTTTAGTATAATTTTTTTTAGTTCAAAGTAAATTGACTGTAATAAAGACAATGGGACACGGATTCAGCTCTTAATATATCAGAGGCCAACCACTTTAACCCCTATCAGCCATGGCAAGTTTCTTATTTTTTTTTTATTTTGATTTTAAAACTCGTGGATATGAAACATAATTCAATACACTAGAAAACCTGACCAGTTGTAGCTTCTGTTTTTCAGCTGACACAATGGTGATGGACCCCATTGACTAATAACGGGACCGTCAGGGCTCAGTAATTTCTGTTATTTTGGAGGACACCTTTATTTGTGATAGATTTCCCTAATTGTACAAATGTGGATTCAGGGAGTCTGTCAGCAGAAATTTCTACTACGTTATTCAGTGGTTCACTCCCCTTCCCATCCACTGATGTCTGCCCTAACTGTTGGGCTCTGAAGTGTAGGTATGATCGTATCCAGCCTAAGCAAGATGAAGCCTAACTAAGACTAAGTATAACTGCTTCTCTTTAATGTGACTGATAGATGAAACACAAAATCCTCCTAAATGAAAGATTCTGCATGTAAAGTATACCATTGTGACCTGTGCCCCAAGTCCTCTAATGTATTGTTCCAGCTTTATATAAGTTTTTCCTGCTGATAGACTCCCTTTAACCTGAACTGACCCTTTTATTTTCATTAGTAAGACATTGAAATATTGCCTGAGCAATGGTGAGTAGCCGAATGTACACACGAGGAAGGGTAAAGCAGTTTAGAAATAATTTTGGGTAACTTCATATGTCTAATTAAGAGCTATATTATAGTACTAAATAACACAACCAAATATGTTCTTAGAAAAGATCTGCTTATTGTACAGTGTGTTTATTGTCATGTAACAAAGTGAAATCATATGAAAGAACGCAGGGTTGTTCCCGCCAACTCCATTAGAAGCACAAGACTTTGGTTTTCAGTATATTCAGTCATTTTTTTTTTTTTTTTTTGTTCAAAGTAAACTGCTAGTTACACATGAGCAGAATGGTTTTGTCTTGGTAATATTATTTCTAGCAAAGTATATTTGATCATGCCTAATACTAAGCTTTCCTGGGAGGTAAGGTGCCATTGGTGGTATGTGCAAGTGGCATCATGTTATGCCATAAGGTTTCTGGTTGTTTTGCACAGTACTTGAGAAAAACCATCTGCAAATACCTGGTAAAGAATGTATTAATGGCCATACATCAGCACTCCATAGCGATGGTTTAGTCTGCTTATCAGGTGGTGACTACACATGAAGACACGTGCACACTTAGTTGAACTGAGCGTGCATGTGTATTGTGGGAGTTGGAGAGGGAGGTTGGCCAGAAGGTATTGAACCTGTGTGGGGATAGTAAGACGTCTTATTGTTATGCTTTTGCATTTAAGGCTGTGGAATTGGTAGGCCAGACTTCTGACTGACTCTGGCTTTACATCAGTGTTTGACTAATTCTAATTCTAATTATACAACCCGACAACCAAAATTGGTCTTGAATCCAACTCTGACTCCACACCCCTGTTTAAGATAGCAGTGGACCACTTGCTGCTGTGATCTTATGGTACATCTGCCTCCTCTGCCACCTAGATACTTAATTCTTGGTGTACATACCCCAGACTTTGTAATAAAACAAACTAAAACCAAAGAAATCAAGTCCTGCCGTCTGTTTATTTGATATATCTTTAATTTTATTAGATATTTTCTTAATTGATATGTATCAGTCATGTATGTCATGTAGACAACCAGAGGGTAAAATTACATTGCACCAATATTTGCCTTTAGCTGTTCTAATATCTACCTTTCTGCCATATTGACTGTTTTTCACAGCTCATCATGTCCTTCATGAACCATATAGACCTTTTGCAATATGTTTGACATTTCCATTAAGCTAAATGATACCCATTCCTGCACAAAGATCTGCAACAAAATAATGAATCTGAGGAGCTTTCATTGGTTATATCTCACAAAGTAACCATTCTTGGACTTTTACGATCAGTTAAATGCGATAATAGTAGAATACAAGAAGGTCATTGTCTAGTTACTAAAGGGAAGGATCAACAGATCCTCTCAATGAACATGTCTAGAACAAGGCATGTTTCTTCTCTTGTACTGGTTGCAGGCTAGATTTTCTTTATGGAATGAAAGTGTTGAAAAGCTGGACATGAAGGGTTTGTAATAAATCAATAGAGAGTCATTAGATTCAGAAAACCTAAGAAAGTGTAATGCGGCATTAAATGGTTATGCACCACTGGAAAGATGACTGTCCCTGGGGAAATAAAGATTGGAAACAACAGTAACCAGTGGTGAGGGCTGAGGCATGCACTGCAATGGAAAAAGGAATTTTGTGTGTGTAGGTGGGGGGCACAGAATTTGATATAGATGCATAGATGGTTCGCTTTTGTTAATGAGTATTGCACCAAACAAGGGCCTTGTCCACATAGTGCAGTTAAATGCCTTTATTTGAGCCCAGAGTGGATCCAAAGAATGGAAAGTTAGATTGTTCAATTTCGGATGCATTTCTTGTTTAACTCCTGCACTACTTCTGACATGTCTATTTTAGTAAATAATTGTATTCCCCATTAAATAACAATTCTAAAGCTTCTTTTTACACAACTCTGCATTATACGGACAAGTGCATAAATAGTCTCTGTTTAAGGCCAAAGAAATAGAAATGTGTTAAAAAGATTCTAAACTGTGAATTCTGTCCATGCCACAGAATAACAAATTGTACAAATCACTAGTCACTGTGACAACTATGTTCTATGTTAAAAAATCTCATTAAATAGCTAATGTGATGTATATTACAGCCAATCTGATTCCGCTGTAATTTTCTAGGGCAGAGTAGGTTGAAAAATGAGTATTCAGCAATCTGGTTAGTTGATATTTCTGGCTGCATCACTAAGGCCGTGTTGACAGTGCTCATAAAATCTATGTATGAATACTGTAACTCAGTTTGCCCTCAGTATTCTCCCAGATAACACGAATAACGAGAATGTGGACTAATTCTCTTACATTTCAGAATACGAAGGCATTAGATACTTTGCAGGAGTACAGTACTTAATGTAGAACACCATATTATTCCAGTGTATCGTAAACAGATGAACAAATACTGTTTGTCTTCTGAATCCAGTGTACCATCCCAGCCCCACAGGTCTATTGGTTAGGGGGTTAGGGTCACCTGAATGAAATGGTGTTTTTCCCCTTATAAATCTGTACCTCTGCTGATTTTTTTTTTTTTATATATATATATATATATATATATATACAGTCCTATGAAAAAGTTTGGGCACCCCTATTAATCTTAATCATTTTTTGTTCTAAATATTTTGGTGTTTGCAACAGCCATTTCAGTTTGATATATCTAATAACTGATGGACACAGTAATATTTCAGGATTGAAATGAGGTTTATTGTACTAACAGAAAATGTGCAATATGCATTAAACCAAAATTTGACCGGTGCAAAAGTATGGGCACCCTTATCATTTTATTGATTTGAATTCCCCTAACTACTTTTTACTGACTTACTGAAGCACAAAATTGGTTTTGTAACCTCAGTGAGCTTTGAACTTCATAGCCAGATGTATCCAATCATAAGAAAAGGTATTTAAGGTGGCCAATTGCAAGTTGATCTCCTATTTGAATCTCCTCTGAAGAGTGGCATCATGGGCTACTCAAAACAACTCTCAAATGATCTGAAAACAAAGATTGTTCAACATAGTTGTTCAGGGGAAGGATACAAAAAGTTGTCTCAGAGATTTAACCTGTCAGTTTCCACTGTGAGGAACATAGTAAGGAAATGGAAGACCACAGGGACAGTTCTTGTTAAGCCCAGAAGTGGCAGGCCAAGAAAAATATCAGAAAGGCAGAGAAGAAGAATGGTGAGAACAGTCAAGGACAATCCACAGACCACCTCCAAAGAGCTGCAGCATCATCTTGCTGCAGATGGTGTCACTGTGCATCGGTCAACTATACAGCGCACTTTGCACAAATAGAAGCTGTATGGGAGAGTGATGAGAAAGAAGCCGTTTCTGCACGTACGCCACAAATAGAGTTGCCTGAGGTATGAAAAAGCACATTTGGACAAGGCAGCTTCATTTTGGAAACAAAAATTGAGTTGTTTGGTTATAAAAAAAGGCGTTATGCATGGCGTCCAAAAAGAAACAGCATTCCAAGAAAAACACATGCTACCCACTGTAAAATTTGGTGGAGGTTCCATCATGCTTTGGGGCTGTGTGGCCAATGCCGGCATCGGGAATCTTGTTAAAGTTGAGTCGCATGGATTCCACTCAGTATCAGCAGATTCTTGAGAATAATGTTCAAGAATCAGTGACGAAGTTGAAGTTACGCCGGGGATGGATATTTCAGCAAGACAATGATCCAAAACACCGCTCCAAATCCTCAGGCATTCATGCAGAGGAACAATTACAATGTTCTGGAATGGCCATCCCAGTCCCCAGACCTGAATATCATTGAACATCTGTGGGATGATTTGAAGCGGGCTGTCCATGCTCGGCGACCATCTAACTTAACTGAACTTGAATTGTTTGTCCAAAATACCTTTATCCAGGATCCAGGAACTGATTAAAAGCTACAGGAAGCGACTAGAGGCTGTTATCTTTGCAAAAGGAGGATCTACTAAATATTAATGTCACTTTTCTGTTGAGGTGCCCATAATTTTGCACCGGTCAAATTTTGGTTTAATGCATATTGCACATTTTCTGTTAGTACAATAAACCTCATTTCAATCCTGAAATATTACTGTGTCCATCAGTTATTAGATATATCAAACTGAAATGGCTGTTGCAAACACCAAAATATTTAGAACAAAAAATGATTAAGATTAATAGGGGTGCCCAAACTTTTTCATAGGACTGTATATATCCTTAATATACAAATGAGTTTTTTGGTGCAGTTGGGACATTTCTGTTGCTTCAGAGAAGTATACATCAACACTGTCATTGCTTCAAAGACCTCATTTGCACATTGACAAAAGTTGTGATATCTCGCCTACGGAGGCACTGATTTACAGGGGGTTGTCACCATTTTATTCAGGTGATCCTAACCTACCTGTTTGCAGGGTTGAATTAATATCCTGGGCTCCGGTGACAAGACTCCATTAGAGCAAACTCTGATGGGGTTGTGTTGTCTCTTGTTCCTTAGTTCAGCTTCACCCTACCTTTTTGGTTGTAGCAGATTTGACTGTATGTATGGGACGCTGGAGCCGTGTGTGAAAATGGTATGTAGCTCTTCAGTGACGTTTTTATTTATTCATACTATTAATACTATAGCATTTAACATATAGTACTAGATCTGTCTAGTTATTGATGAAGCTCAAATAGAATACCACTAAGCATGGGCGTAACTTGAGGGGGTGTGTAGTCGCATCGGGCCCTAGGAGCCTTAGGGGGCCCATAAGCACTGGTATCAGTATTGAGATTGCAGCTTCCATATGGCCCATAAGCCAAAGAGACCCCCACAATTACCCTAACCACACTAAGGTTGATTAACCCCTTAGCGACCCTTGACGTAACTGTACGTCATGGGTCGCATGGGGATGTATGGAGCGAGCTCACACGCTGAGCTCGCTCCATACACGGCAGATGCCGGCTGTATAATACAGCCAGGACCTGCCACTAACAGCAGCGGTCGGTGCCCGAGCCGATCGCTGCTGTTAACCCTTTACACACTGCGGTCAAACGTGACCGCAGTGTGTAAACGGCGCCGGCGGCATGGGCGCCGCCATGTTTCCCCGATCGCCGCCCTCCTGAACGTCACAAGAGGGCGGTGATCGGTTGCTATGACAGCCGGAAGCCTATTGAAGGCTTCCAGGCTTGTCTCTGCACTAGATCTATTAGACGATGCCAGAGGCATCGTCTAATAGAAGTGCTGCGATTTTCCTATTCACTGCAATACTGTAGTATTGCAGTGAATAGTATGAGCGATCAGACTCCCTAGGTTTCAAGGTACCTAAGGGGTCTGATCATAAATGTAACAGAAGAAAAAAAAAGTTTTTAAAAGTATAAAAAAAATATAAAAGTTCAAATCACCCCCCTTTCCCTAGATCAGCTATAAAAGTAATTAAAGAACATTAAACATAAACATATTAGGTATCCCTGCGCTCCAAAATGCCTGAACTATTAGAATATTAAAACATTTATCCCGTACTGCGAACGGCGTAGCGGCAAAAAAAATGAAAACAGCCAAAAAGCGTTTTTTTCAACACTTTGCCTCCTATAAAAAATTGAATAAAAAGTGATCAAACCATCGGATCTTTCCCCAAATGGTATCAATAGAAACGTCATCTTGTCCCGCATAAAAACACACCACAACCAGCTCCATACATGGAAATATGAAAAAGTTACAGGTGTTAGAACATGATGACACAAATTTTTTTTTCTATTTTGCAAAGTTTATCATTTTTTTAAAAGTATCAAAAAATTTCAAATACTATATAAATTTGGTATCACCGCGTTTGTACTGACACGTAGAACACAGGTAACATGTCATTTGTACCAAACAGTGAATGCTGTAAAAATTAAACCCATAAGAAAATGGCGCAAATGCATTTTTTCTCCAATTGCGCCTCATTCTGAATTTTTTTCCAGCTTCCCAGTACATTGCACAGCATATTGAATGGTGCCATTACAAAGTACAATTTGTCCCACAAACAATAAGCTATCATGTGACTCTGTGAACTGAAAAATGAAAAAGTTATGGCTCTTGAAATGTGAGGAGGGAAAAACGAAAATGCGAAACCAAAAAATGGCCTGGTCCTTAAGGGGTTAAACACCTTAGCACCCATAACAATCACTATCAAGAATTCACTGTAGGAACGAGGTAGGGGGCCCAGACAAAAGATTATACTGGGGCCCACAAGACTTTAGTTACGCCACTGCCGGTAAGTATAGTACAGAAAAAAAACAAAAAAACTAAGGGTGGCCTCACACTATCTGTTTATACTCCAGTATTTTGTAACACCAGACTGTAAAAACGTCTGTTTAACCGGTGGAACACTCCGAATCTGTTGTGTCGGGATTGAGCTCAATATTAAATAAAAACAAAAAAAATGTAGGTCCCTTCCCTCTGCTTTCATGGAAGAAAACGTGCAGCACATTACTCTTTTTATTCAAAACGAAAAAACTAATAGCAGACAGACAGGATCTTCCTTATGTTTTCTTAACATTACAGTCAGTAATGACTGATACCCAATGGACTGTGCTCCATTTGCACAGTTTTAGTCTGTTGTTCTAATTCTCTGATGGGTCATCCAACGGACTGTGAAATGATAGTCCAAAAGTAGGAGGTGTTCACACTACTGTAAGTAGTGTCCAAAATGTTAACAGACCCCAACAGATGCATCATAACTGCTTAAAGGGATTATATCATTAGAATCCTTTTTTTTCAGGCCTATCACGTCAGAATAGCTTTAAGAAAGGCTTTAGATGTCTTCTCCACTCCGCTGTTCCAGTGATGTTCATGGTTTTGACCGTATACAAATGAGTCTCCAGACAGAACTGGGGGAGGTTCACCTGCGCTCAAACAGCACAGGGGGGTGTCCCTTGTGCTGCCTGCAGACTCTCCAGCGACTCCCTCCATCTTCTTCTCATGACCGCCTCTTCTTTGTGTCTTCAACAGAAAGTGCATATGCGGCGGCCATTTTCCTGTGGCCTCTTACGCAATTGTCTGTTTGGCCACAGGAAAATGGCCGCGTTTTTGGTTGAAGACCTGGAGAAGAGGCGGTTGTAAAAAGAAGGTAGAGGGCGCCGCTGGAAAGTCTGCAGGCAACACAGGGGACGCCCCCAGTTCTGTCTGGAGACTCTTTTGAATACAGTCAAAACCGTGAACACCACCGGAACGGTAAAGGTAGGGGAAGAATAGCCTTTCTTAAAGCTATTCTGACGTAATAGGCCTGAAAAAAAAAAACGATCCCAATGACAGAATCCCTTTAAAAATATCATTGTTTTCAGTGGGATTTCATCTGTTGTCCATTAGTGTCAGTTTTCACAAAATCTGCCACTTCTCCTTTCTTTTTAGCGGACATAATAATGTGGGGCGCAGGATTTTTGTGTCTTTTCAAAATAACAGACTTATGATGGATGTTATGCGTCAGTTATTTATTTATTTTTTAACATTAATATCTATGGCTAACAGACAGTTATGGAGAGTCCTTTTCAGAACGGACATCCAATGGTAGTGTGAACGAACACTGTCATTTCGCAGTATATCGAGAAAGCGTTGAAAATGTACAGAAATAAAGCATGACCTATATTTTGACGGTCCATTGCAATGGACCATGAAGATATCGGTCGTGTGAATAATCCTCCGTTCACAGACAGGAATTGTATTCGCACAACAGTGTATATAGGATTATTAGTACGAAAGAAATCCAGCGTCTCCAGGAACTTGTTAAAATTAAATCTTTTATTTCTTCATCTTTAAAAAAAGCTTTGACAGCATACCGAAGATGGCAAGTACTCCAACATGAAACTTATTGTTTGAGCTACGCGTTTCGGAACTGCTACGGTTCCTCCGTCATGGCATACTGAGGGCTTACATTCACAGGTGTTTTAAACTGTGATCAATTAAAAACCCCTCCCCTTAAAACTATTAAGTTCATGTGATCTACTTAGGGAATATGACTAAAAGAATACCATCGAGGCAGGTTAGAACATATGGAGTAGGTAAAATCATTTAATCTGTTCAATAAGTAAAATAACATAGAAAGAAAAATGTCATATGTTGTGAAAATATGCCTAGACATATGTTTTGTTTGTTCCAATGATATTATCATAAGTATGTAAAAATGCACAAATAAGGACACACAATGAATATACTGGTATATAGCCATTTTGTTTATTGTAGTAGAGATGGCAAGTATGACGTTCCACATGAACTTAATAGTTTTAAGGGGAGGGGTTTTTAATTGATCACAGTTTAAAACACCTGTGAATGTAAGCCCTCAGTATGCCATGACGAAGGAACCGTAGCAGTTCCGAAACGCGTAGCTCAAACAATAAGTTTCATGTTGGAGTACTGGCCATCTTCGGTATGCTGTCAAAGCTTTTTTTAAAGATGAAGAAATAAAAGATTTAATTTTAACAAGTTCCTGGAGACGCTGGATTTCTTTCGTACTTATCGTCTTTATCTAGTGGATTGAAGTCCGTCCACGTCCGAGCAGCCTGGGAACTATTTCCTATACATCTAAAGGGTGAGCTGGATATTCGTTTTTCTATATATATAGGATTATTGTCTTCTGACTTTAAAGGGGCTCTATCAGCAAAATCATGCTGATAGAGCCCCACATATGCGTGAATAGCCTTTAAAAAGGCTATTCAGGCACCGTAAATCTTAGATTTAACTACCCCCCAGTTTTAAAATAATACCCTAAAAAAGAATGTGAACTACTTACGCATCGTGCATGCTGGGTGGGCATTCAGGGTGTGTCTTCTTCATCCACGCCTCCTCTTCCTCTGATATCCTCGGGTCCCGCCCTCCTCCGGCACTCGTGAACTGACATTGATTTAAAAAAAAAAAAAATGGCCTGGGCGCATGCGCAATAGCATGCTGCTTCTACTACGGCTACTGCGCATGCGCCCAGGCCATATTTTTTTTATCAATGTCAGTTCGCGAGCGCCGGAGGAGGACGGGACCCGAGGACATCGGAGGAAGAGGAAGACACACCCTGAATGCCCGCCCAGCGTGCACGATGCGTAAGTAGAGCACATTCTTTTTTTAGGGTATTATTTTAAAACTGGGGGGTAGTTTAATATAACATTTACGGTGCCTGAATAGCCTTTTTAAAGGCTATTCATGCATATGTGGGGCTCTATCAGCATGATTTTGCTGATAGATCCCCTTTAAAGGTCACCGTACAACTCATTCACTAATGTAAGTGAATAGAGTTGATCTTTTTCTTTCCTTTTTTTATGCAATTAGATATTACAGCCATTCTTGGTCGCAATGATTGACTCTATTTGCTTGGATTGGTGAAGGAGTTCCCGGGAGATAGGGTGAACTTTGATAACGTGGCAGCAGTTGTGGCCAAAATCACTGTGTAGCCTCAGACTAAATGTGAGGGTAAAGGAACACTAAACAAGGAAAATGTACAACCAATTAACACTACCTAAGTTATCTTTCCTTTCCATTTGTCCTATTTTCTCATTTTACAAGTCTGATAAGCTCTTCCACCTTTGCTAAGTCCTCACCATTGAGCCAGGCACCAGGTAATGGTGGCAGGTACTGTATAAGCAGGGGATTCTCTGCAGGATTTCTACAAGACTGAAGGTGATGTCGGACCTCATGCAGACTGTCAAACAGTGATGACATTTTATTTATTTTTTGTTCCCTTTTATGATTTACTTCTAGGTTTAGTGTATCTTTAACTGTCTGAGGTTATATTGAATAGCTGTTAAAACTCAATATCTTGAAGTAACATTCTGGAGAAGTTTGCAGTGTTGTCCACAGCTTCTGGTTATGAGTTTCCCAGACAAATGGCTCTCTGATACGAAAGATATGGGCAGCTTCCCTGGTGCTGTTTGGCTACTGGGGTAAGGGGGATGGTTTTTGGCGGTCTATGAATACATATAATGTCTTATCAATCCTTAGAAGAAGTTATATAATGATGATTTTGGCTGCAGTTTGAGCACACAGTGATTTTTAATACAACATTTTCCAACAAATTTAAAAAAAATTGTGATCCCTCTGAATATAGGTTTTGTAAGTGCTCTGTGGGTGGGAAAAGTCCATGTGTTTTCATTGTTCAACACCTGCTATGAAACGTCATTTGTTATCTACTCCCACTCATTCTCTGAGTGGAGCTTTATCCCTGCTAGCCAGAATATACGCTTTCAGTCATTTGAGCTCATATATACCATAAGCCTTTATGTTCAAATTGACCATTTCCTCCCAACATGATAGAAACATCTAAGCTCCGATTATATTTTCTGGAATACACTTGCTAGTTTTATTATGTCATATATATAACTCCCTGTGTAGGATAAAATCTATAGAGTGCTGTTAAAAAATATTCTTGCTTATATGTCACATTAAATGGCTTTTCAGTGTTTAGTTTAAATGTACTGGAAAACATAACAGAATTCTTTAGAGATTATCCAGGATTAGAAAACATGTCTGCTTTCTTCAAGAAGCAGCATTGCCTCTTGTTGGTCATACGGCCATTTACAGCTCATGTCTATTCGCTTGAATGGGACTGAGCTGTAGCATTGCCATGTGACCAATAGACATGATGTCACTAGTTATTCCTTTAATAACTATGTTTATTAAAGGGGTATTAATAAATGCATTATGTAAAGAGACCTCTAGGGCCCACATTAATCCTGAGAATGAAAGGGCCACAGCTCTGGTGTATTACTGGGTCACCTTCACTGTATTTTCCTGCACAGTGTTGCCCTGTCCATCCACTATGCATAATTTTGTTTGGATGGGGATGCAACACCATGCCTCATCTATTTCCAGTCTAACTGTGGTCCAAGAGGTCAGCCCCCCCTCAACCGATGACAGTTATGAAATGTCCCTGTTTTATAACACCCATACTTAATTGGACTTCCCCTTGAATGGGTTGTCTTGCTGTCCTATCGGCATGATGGTTCCCGATCCCCACGCCATTGGCCACAGTGAGGAGGTAGCAGGATAACTTTTAACCCTATTTAGATGTGAATGGTTTGTTGATCAGGGATGGTATGTGAATGCTGAACATGGGCTCACTCATGTAACCTCTCCCCAATGCTAAAAATGTACATGTTACATAAGTATTTTTTTTTTTCCCTTTAATTTCTGTATTATTGAGATTACTTCCCTGCAGCCAGCGTGTTGTACTTCATCAATAAACCACTATAATTAATTCTATGCATGTATCGCTGCTGGTGAATTATTTCAATGGTGTTCATTATGCTCCTTGACATGGAAAGTGCACGTTTCTGACATGAATGGCTGGAAAGTTCTGTAACTAGCCTGACCAAAATAATCATTCTTAAAATAAGTCTCTCTATGGAGCACAGCTTCAGGGTCCTGATAAAGGAAAGAGCTTATTTTTGTATTGCTTCTATGGGTTACCATGGCACAGAGAGTTGTATGAATGAGCCATAGTTGATGCTACTTTGGCATTGTAGCAATGATAGAAGTCATGCAAATAATACTACTAATAATAAAACTCTCCTATTGTGGCCAAATTGGTGGCCCATGTATTTATTTTCGGTTCTCTGTATAGACGGGGAAGAAATAGCTCCGAACCTGTTTTTCCAGAGATCAGGGGAAATGCAAACAGAACTTTAGCATATGTTTATAGTTGGGGCAGCTGGTACAGATTTTGCACCTTGTTGCTTCATGTTATACCCCTGACCCATCAGTATCAGGGCCTGACAACCTTGCCAAATAGATGGTTGGTATTTTGATAGATGCAGAAAAACATGATGTGCATTCCAGCGCCAAGTCCATTATAAGGTTTCCTTTCTGAATACAGGTTTAGGATGGGGCAGGACACATATTAATAATTATCATTGTTAATGCGTATAGGATGATTTCATGTGTTCCTTTGGAAAGCAAGGGTTAACTTTAGACTGGACAACAGCAACAACCTATGAAGTCAGCTTTATGTAGGTGCTTATATATTGGGCTGCTCCTTTAATACAGAATTGTTAGCACAGATGGTTACATAACTAACAAAAACATGCTACCCAAATATACTTTAATGGTGTCTCTGCGGTAATTGCAGAGCTGTCCTCGTGTCACAGCTGGCATTTAAAGCTCCTGTGAATGTTTCTTGAGCAGAAATTGCTGGAAAGCATTAGGAAATACAAGACTGTGATGGAGGAAGTAGAGAAATGTAATTAGCAATTGGAGGAAGCTGCTAAATATTTCACATTCCCCCCTAGCTATTCTGTTTTACATTCCCTGAGTAGCAAAGACCCCTGCCTACCGTTGTCACACTGTCACTGTTGCAGGGTTATAATTGAGACCAGACTTCTCACATTATACGCTAATGGTTTATTTTACAAATGAACCTAAATTATGACATTTTTACATGGGACTGCCTTGTTTATAATAAAACAAGAATAGTATAAAATCTGGTTTCTATGTATAGTACTGCAAG